>NC_090445.1:1528451457-1529757399 GCF_031143425.1 Pleurodeles waltl | reverse complement strand
GATTTGGACGGTCATCTCCTACCCCTCTAAGGCCCAGGGGAGTAACATAGGCCCCTGCAGCCTCTTCTGTGCAGTGTGGCCCCTAAACCACCAGGAGGGCCCATTCAGCCCCAGGCCACTGAATATCTGTGAGATATGGGAGGCTCGAGGGTCCCTTATCATAATCTGCGAGGGCCCGCTCATTTTGCGATACGCCACTGATGAGGCCTAGATCTGGGAGAGTGTCTATCTATCTATCTATCTATCTATCTATCTATCTATCTATCTATCTATCTATCTATCTATCTACCTGGCAGGCTTGAGGGAAGGTCTGGGCTCTGTTGATGATCAACCAAACATGCTACCTGCTCTTAGCCAGCTGATCAGAATGAAGTGGTAAACTGAACATCTGTTTTAATGCAATTAAGCAGCTTTATGGTTTAGAAAGAAGGTGCTCTGATCTGGAACTGGCTTTTTTGTGCATTTAGTAAATAAGGGCCTGATTTAGATATTGGCAGGTCGGTTACTCCGTCAAAATGTTGACGGATATCCTGTCCACTGAAATCTAAATCCCATTATTATCTATGGGATTTAGATTTCGGTGGATGGGATATCCTTCTCTGTTGTGATGGAGTAACCAGTCCACCAATATCTAAATCAGGCCCTAAATTGAAATTCATGGTAAACAGCAAATTTCTGATTCTACCTAGCAATTTAGATGATTTGTCAGATAGATATCACTTTAAAATTCAATTTTCTGATAGCAACTCTCAGAGAGTGGTGATTTTGCAGTCCGTGGGTCTGATGTTATTTAAATTGACCATGTGCCCATAAGTACTGCTAGTACACTGCAGGTTAGACCCCTACCTACATAACACAAATGAGTAAAAAGTAACTACAGTTGTCTTCATTTTTGTTGAAATCAGACTAAGCTGAGAGTCATTACAAGTAGATGGAAAACTCAAGTCTGTCAGTGAGCATCTAGAGAAATTACAAGGAGATGGAAATCTTGAGTTTGTCAGTGAGCGTCTGCGCCCTTGTGAGTGTGCCTATGAGGAGACAGTCACTCAGTTTTTTTTTGACCAGGGGTGACCACCGTGGATATAGGAGGGCTACATCCAAGGCCACAGAAATTAAGCACCAATGAAGGGCCAAATCATGCAGCCTGTTGCCTATGTTATACAGCAAGAAACGGCACAGTATGTGGTGTAATGTGTTATGGTCTGTGGCACCATTATTTGACTATTTAGGTATTTTAATTCATAATAATTCTGTCTGGTCTGGGTAAATATACCTCATTAGAGCCAGTATAACACCTGTATGCATCCTCACAAGAGCCACCATAACACCTGTATGCATACATCGTCAATTTAAGGGAGACCTTTGCAGAGTGAAGTGTGGTACTTTTTAGGCAACTTTTGATTCATTTTCTATAGAAAGTTACTCTTTTGTTTAATTCTTCAAGGTATGCAGCGATGGCAGTATATGTGGCTAGTGTGGCAAATCCACAATTATGTGGAAAATACAGCGCCCACAGAATCCCAAAATTCCAGTGGCCAATTAGCAGATTTTCAATATATCCACAAAATTTACCCTTACATAAAATACACTTGAATAGACGTATCTATGTTGTCTGTGGTTATTAAGAAAGTCTTGCATTGGATGCGGCCGTCAGGAGCTGAACTAAGCACCAGTGCTTAATTTGTGCTTGTTGTTTCCGGTGCTGAGCACCGGCACTTATTTGTGAGGGCCGGGGCTTATTCTTCTGCCTCAAGCATTTGCTGCGAACAAAAGACACATATGGGAAAGACGGAAGGAGGAAAAACTAAAAAGCATCATAAAGGGAGAAAGTAGAAAGTTGCAGGATGAGCTGAAGGGGCAGGGGTGGCTGTAAATGGATTGAAGACGCCCGAAATGGCTTCAGGATTACTCTACCTCAGTATTCAGTGCTGGCAGATTTAATTACAGTAGCCCCGTGTTTAAGAGAAGGGCTTTGAGCACCGGCACCTCTTTATTTACAAATTAAGCACTGCTAAGCGCTCTTGGTTTAGACTGCTTCCTCTACTGTATCAATGTCCTATTTCCATGATCAGACATATAACATGCAGAGGGACCCTCATTATAAAGGAGGAGGACCGGTATTGAACTACCACTGATTGTTTACCAAATCACTGCTTCCAGATAAATAGACTGATGTGCATGATATTACAAGATGTAACTTTAACTGAATGAGAAGATTGTCATACATGATCAGTTTAGTGTATGTGTCAGGTTTTCTATATGTATTTCTTAACGTTATAAACAATATGGGCATGTGCATATGTTAACACAGACACTGCTTGTGCGTTAAGCGTGTTAAAGTGCATGGTAAAAGGCAGGGTTTAGAAAGTAGTTTTGCATGTCTCAATAATGCAGCCAATAAAATGCGAATTTGGTTGCCAAGTTTTTCTAAGACTCGAGCTAACAGGCTAGAAAAGGAATATGTCCATTCTAGGATTCTCCTAAACAAACATGGCTTCTGAAATGTGGTTACAAGGAGAATTGACCTTGAGGGTTGTGTCTTGTAGGTAGATGGAAGAAAAGTATCAGTAGGTTTCCATGTAGAACAAGTATAATCGTTAACTACCCTGTGTACGTGCTATTCTTTTTAAAAAGATCATATTCCTGTGTTTTTGTTTAATCTTGTCATTTAATGGTATTCATTTTGAAATGTGATAAATACAAGGTAACCAACATAGATCTTAGAAAGCTGGATCCATGTCAGATTTTTAGAATAACCATTGGCTATATAAAGTAATTCAGTGTAAGTTAATTGTATGTAAAAATATATTTATGGAGATCCCGATTGTCTGTCGCAGATCTGAGTCTTCTAGACCTACTCTGAACACCTACTCTGTGTAAATATTAATATACTATCCCTATATCGTTTTTGCATATATGACAATGACTTAGAACAAACTTTGCAATTCAACTCACTAAAGGATGAAATGTGGGTAACAGCGGGTGTAGAAAGTAGATTGTTACTAAATAGACTTTGTTTAGCTGGTCCAGTAGGGTGATTAGTAGAAGGACTGACTTGGCTTGGGTATGAACAAGTAGGAAGGGTAAGGGTAATGATATTTCATGTGTACATACATCCAAAAGACTGCAGGGATTGTAAACATTTTTGTCAATACACAGGGGCAGGCATGGAACACTGCAGACCTTTTGTTACATGCCATAAGACAGGGTCTCCCCTTTTACAACTGCGAAGTGTTTGGTTAATTTCAGATCTTTGTATGACCAAGAACTGGAAACAAAATTCCTGATGTTGACATATTAGACCACCATTTCTCACGTAGTGGAGGAAACTAACTTTTAAACAGTTTGATTTAAAATTGTATTTCAGTCTAGAGCATGTCCTCCTCGATCTAAATCATATGATTCTTCTGACAATATTGGATTTATACCCAGCTACAGCCTATAGAGTTCCAGGGTTATTATCCTAAATGTTGCAAAACTGAAAGCTGTTATAGAAATGGGTCTCGCTTCTTTTCAGTTTGGTAATGAATCTGTGAACAAAAAGGAGAAAGTCAATGGTAAAGACAAAGGGTGATAAAAGGGGGCTCCTTATATGTCATCCCCCTTTTCCTTGCAGGTGTGACTAGTGAGCCAGTCTTGTAAATGAGAAAACCAATCTAATAATCCACATTGATTATCAAGCCCATCAATATGTCTTCAGTTTGCGAGCCAACTCAAAATGCAAGCCAACCTCACGAGCTAGCCCAACTAAAAGGTAAATCCAACTATTTGTTAATCAACTAAATCTCAAACATTTGAACAAGTAACTGTGAAGTTAATTAACTCTACACAAGTCAACCCAGCAGACAAGCTAACCTGAATCGGCTAACATGTTAGTTTCCTAACAGGCCAGGTCTGTCAACCAAAACAAGTGGCCTACTCTAACTGAACAATCAAATAAGACTAATTTATAAAGTCAGCACAGTACAGACTCAGATATCACTCCAACCAAAAACAACAGGCAATTCATCTGGTAACATAGCCCAACAAATAAATCAGCCTAAATAACGTGTCAAATGAGCTAAAACATGAAACTCGGCTAACAACTTTAATATGGACAATAAAGCAGCCACAACCAGCCCACGAAGTTAATATAGTGATTGAGCATCCAAATTTACTAGAGGCATCAACATTATCAAATAAATAGATACATCTAAAAATACATTTACTTAACTGAGTGAATCAGCTGACCAAACAAGCATACATGCTCCTGAAAATTAGGTATCAATAACATGACTGTCTGCAAAAAAAACAATCAGAGAAAAATCCGACCTATCCGACCAATTAGCTGATCTGTTAAAATATGGCTTTTGCAAATGAAGAGCTTAGCCAATATGACCAAGTTCTGGAACCAAATAAAACCCAGCAAACTGAAGTCCAATTTGGAATAGTGTCTCATATTTCCAGAAAACTCAAATGTTTTGGAAATTCTTAATGTTATGTACATGTTTTTAGCTGATAAAATGGCTTACTCAGCTGAGCAGATGCCCAGAGGTCTGCATAATATGAGTTGAATGCCAACAGGTTCAGCCGATAAAATTGATAAACTAGGCACCATTGAGTTGGATAATGTAGGGCCTGGCCCTTTTTGCAGGGTTATTCCCACACTTTTTGCGTTATTCCTCCCTTTTCTGACCTGTTTTTGCTAGCTTTAACCCTCTGGGTACTTTACCATAGCTAACCAGTGCTAAAGTGCAAGTGCTTTCTCTCTAAATTGTACTGGTGTTTGGGTTATCCATGATTCCCATAGTTGATTTACCAGTAAGTCTCTATTAAGTGCATCATGTGTGTTAGGGCCTGTTATTCAAATGCTACTAGTGGGCCTGCAGGACTGATTGCGCCACTCACCTGATTAGCCCTGTGAACATGTCTCAGACCTGCCACTGCAGTGTCTGTGTGTGCAACTTCATACAGCCAGTTCGACCTGGCAAGAGTACCCACTTGCCAGGCCCAAACCTTCCCATTTACTACATGTATGTCACCCCTGAGGTAGGCCCCTAGGCAGCCCCATGGGCAGGGTGCAGTGTATTTAAAAGGTAGGGCACGTACTAGTGTGGTTTACATGTCCTGCTGGTGAAATAGTGCTAAATTTGTTTTTCACTATTGCAAGGGCTATCTCTCCCATAGGGCAACATGGGGATTGCCTTGAAATATCTTTTAAGTGTAATTTCCTATTGGGAGCAGATAGAGATCTGAAGTTTGGGGTCTTTGAACTCACAATTTGAAAATACAACTTTTGGTGAGGTTGTAAGTTTGGAAATGTCACTTTTAGAAAGTGGGCATATTCTTGCTTAATCATTCTGTGCCTTTGCCTATATGTGGAATACACGTCTGGGTCAGGATGACAGTTGGCTGTTTGCAAATTCACTCTAGACAGTCACACAAAGGGAGCTGAGGTGTGCCCTGCATTTCCTGGTATGTCTTCCTGAGCTAGAGTGGCAGGAGGAGCTGACACTTGCACCTGAAAAGGGCTGTGCCTCTCCTCACAGAAAGCACTCTTCAACCCTCTGGAGTGTGTCTGGGGCCAGGGCAAGAAAGACAGGGTCTTGTGCACTACAAATGTTTTTCTTTGACGTTTACCTACATCAAAGGCAGTGTTGCTGTTCCACTTTAGTTAGTCACTTGAGCACATTGATAGCTTAGCTTAGGTTTGCAGCCTCTGCCCTTTTACCTAGTGATTATGCTCTGTATTTCTGTATTCAATTTTTATTTATTTTATTATTGCCTCTTTTAGTGACATTGTTTTAATTCATTATCAGCTGCTATTCTGCGACAGCGTCATTATCAGTGCTATGGATGACAGTTTGCACCATGTTCTTTTCCTCGGAATCACAAGACAGAATGCAAGGCACACAGAATAATATTTTGGAGTGTGCTGGCCCAACAACTGCGTAAACTGTCAAGTGCTTAGGTGTATACCCACGTCAGGCTTCTGTGCATGAACATAAACATGCCCCCTATATAAACATGTTGTAGGACAAATGGCATGAGTGGGGGTTCTAGCCAGAATTTCCATCCATGCTGCTTGCTGGTTTTTGGCCAAACTCAGCCTTTGTGTCTGAATAGATCCTGAACTTGAGACTGGCGGCCTGACCTTGTACCAAGGTAACGGGTGGGCGGTGCTTCTCATGGACACTGTATGGACAGATTTGGCTTACATTGCCATGCTCTTGGTTGAGGGCTAGAGATTAGGCTTTTATGTAGGAATTGTATACTTATATCATGACAATATGTTGAGGTTGTTCTAATTCCCTGATTTTGTTGTTTCTCATCACCCTACTCATTGCAGCTCATTCATTTTTATCATAGATTGCAGTCTTTTCAATAAACATATTGAAAACTGTCCTGCATCTCTTTTCTTGCCTCTGTGTGTGTAAGAAACTCCTATGTAGAGAGAAAAGGGTAAGGCTTGTTTCACCACAATTTTCCCTGAGGGGTTTTTAGAGTTCCATTCAAGGCTGCCACAAATCACCTTTACCGGTTTGGTTTTGGTGAGGTACTGCTAGTGACCCGGGAGGATTGGGTCGACAGCTGCCAACTGGTGTGGGAGTGACTTAGTTACCTACAACGCAGAGGTGCTGCCGCCCCAAATTCATCAGTCTCATTAAAATGCGTGAGTCTATATGTCCGTATGTCCCTAAGGTAGACCCCAAGGCATTCCCATGGGCAGGGTGCAGTGTATTAAAAAGGCAGAATATGTACTGCAGTGGTTTACATGTCCTGATAGTGAAATACTGCTAAATTAGGTTTTTACTATTGCAAGCACTATCTCTCCAATAGGGTAACATGTTGATTGCCTTGAAATATCTTTTAAGTGTAATTTCCCATTGGGAGCAGATAGAAGTATGGAGTTTGGGGTCTCTGAACTCACAATCTGAAAATACAACTTTTAGTGAGGTTGGTGTTTGGATTGTAACTTTGGAAATGCCACTTTTAGAAAGTGAACAAACACAAAGGATTGACGGAATGCAGAACAAATCAAACAATCACCCCCAGTCACAGATCTGTGTTTAATCCATCAAAACCTTTGCTCACAACGCCATGCCAGCTTGGACCCAGCCATATGCAAATCAGTTGTGACCTTGTTCCCCAGGGGAACAGTCCAGCCCGAACTGCCAGGCCAGGTCCACCCTGGACCGGAAACAAGCATCCTGGGACTGATTTGAGGGTATCACCCTTCATCAGCCAGGCTAGCTTGAATCCAGTGGCATAATGAGCCTGGGTTCCACGTCTGAGCATACCTGGTACACTTAGGGCGACAAAAGCAAACAAACACAAATAATGGACAAAATGAGGAACAAATCAAACATTCACCCCCAGCCACAGATCTGGGTTCAATCCATCAATTCTTTTCCTCACCATGCATTCCCAGTTTGGACCCAGGATCAAGACTAAGCAAATAAGTCTTGATCCTGTTCCCCACTCCCTAGTGGCTTTGGACCATTAGGAATTTATCCATCAAGATGCCATGATAGGTCAGGTTGGTGCTATTGTGTTTCTAAGTGCTTTACTACAATTTAATCTTTGAAAATTGTCTTTACTTGTATGTGTTGAATTTTTGTTGTTTTGATTGTGTTTTACTCAGATAACCATTGACTATTTTTCTAAACTGGTGTGGTGTACTTTTGGTGTTTTCAAGGTGTTACTGTGTGTGTACAAATACTTATTACCTCTCAGATAAGCCTGACTGTTCGTGCCAAGCTACCAAGGGGGTGAGCAGGGATTATTTTAGCTGTGTGGCTTTCTTACCCTGACTAGAGTGAGGGTCCCTAATTGGACAGGGTGCAAACCACTGCCAACTTGAGACCCCATTTCTAACAGATGATAACACCTATTATTGTGTGCATTTAGAAAATTCAGATTCAAGTTTGCTGTATATAAAACGTTTCTGCTATTGTTGTAACCGGGTAGTAGAATCTCCACTCCCCCAAAAGTCAGTTTATGGTGATTAAGCTGGAAGTCTAGGTATACAGACTTTGATGTATAGTTAGTGTGTCAATATCACGACACAATGACAGTAACATATAAAACTATGAAGGGGTAATGATCTAAGGGCCTGTAAGGAAACCATTGAGAGTACAATAATCTGATGTCTCTGAAATAACTGCAGTAGAAAGGGCCTGGCTTTGACGACCAAGATGGTGGGCAGACTGTTCTGAGCTCCCCGCTCGCCGCTCTTCATATCACCTTTCTGGGGTGCTGGAGTGCCTTGGAGGGGCAGCAACATTAGCCTGTCCACCTAGCAATCCTGTGGCCCTCTTTGAAGGCTTCTCAAGGGTCCTTGAGGCCGCAGTGATGGAGGCGGTTGGTGGCGCGTCCCACAAGTAATGGTGGGCCAGGGCTGAGCTCTCTTCTCTTGACCCAAGCTGCAGTGGGTGCATACGGCACATGCGGCCCTGATCAAGCTCTCCCATCGGTGGGCTGTCGGGCCCCGGGCAGCAGCAGTGCTCTTTTACTCTTCGAGGGTGTAAGGTCGACCACACCTGTTCCTGGGTCAGAGACAGCAGCCCCGACTCCTGTGAGGCCTGCAAGAAGCAAGAGGTAGGCCACAGGGGTGATGGACCATCCGGGGCAGCTGGGGCTTGGCCCCAGGCCTCATGGGACAGAGGATCAGTGTTCTGACCCTGGGAGAGTGGTGGCCCATGGCAGCTGCATCTGCCTGAATTCTACACTGCACCCAGTGCCCGATAACAATAGGCCCCCTGGGCTTTGTGATCTCTACCATATGATTGTGTTTACCTGGCACCCAATAAAAACAGGGCTGTTGGGCCTGGTGATCCCTACCATGTGATTTTGTGCCTCAGAACGGGCGCCCTCTGCTCTGCTTTGCCAAGTGGGTTTCTCATGCCTGATGTCCCCCGCATTCTCAACATGTTTTTCTGGTGGCCAAGGTACTGAATTTACAGTGATCTTTCTCCAGTGGGTGGGTTCCCAGCTTCTCACCCTAAGGCCCTGTGTATCTGTCACTGGGTTGACCTGGGGACCAGGGCCACACCACATATGCTGTGCAGAGTTAGACAGACCCTGAACGCTCCAACCACATGCCCCACATTGTCTGCTCTGTGGCCAGAGGTTGCTCCCCCTGCCCCTGGCTGCCTAAACTGTTGAAGAGAGTTCACTATCCTTGGTCCCCCTTGGCTTGGATAGTGCTTACTACAGCTTGTTTACCCATTGAGGGACAGATGCAATTCCTCTTCAGGGCTCCTGGGGATGGACCGGAACTGACTGCTCATGCTGCCCAATAGACCTCTCCTCCCCCTCTGGTATTGTCTGGTGCAAGCAGGTGGCCTCTCCTCCCCTGACGCAGGCTCTACACAAACCCACAGACGCTGCAGTACTTCAGCACACTCTGGATCCACTCCCGCTCCTGCGGACAGTCCAATGGGCTGTGACAAAGGGCTAATGGGCCAAGCCATAATGGATAAATACACAAAGGGAAATTCAGAAGGGTCTCCTGGGACTGACATCCCTGTGACTGGGCACACCACATCCATTATCCTACAAGCTATCCACAAATCCAAGAGGTTGCTGGAATCAGAAATAGGGGAAGTAGGAGCAGATGTCACTACTCCGCCAATACCTCAGACCAACGGTTGAGAGGGTCTCAGAGACCGAAGAAAGGATAGCCACCCTGAAAGATACCGTTAAACACCTCTTGACGGAGGTAACCTGCCTAACCCGGAACATGATAAGCCTACAAGATTTTGCAGTGAATGCCAAAAACAGGGCCAGGCGGAATAATCTCTGTGTTATTGGGTTTCTGGAGGCCTCAGAGGGCCTGTCCTCCAAACACTTCTTAGAGGAATGGCTTTGGTCCTGGGTGGACTCCTCCAGCCTCTCCAACTGTTTTGTCATTCAACTGGAACATCGCTCCCTTGCCCAGAGGCCCCCCCCCCGGAGCGCCACTGAGACCCCTCATCGCAGGATTCCTGATTTATGAAGATCGCGATGCCATCCTGAAGGACATGCATGCCTCACCAAATACCTACATTTCCAATCGGAGCACATCCTGATGTTACTGAACCTCACCCGCATGGTACAATCACAGCGAAAGTCCTTTGACAAAGTTAAAGCCAAATTGCAGTCTCCTACATACTCCTATATCCCGCTAAGCTGCGGGTGGTCCACCAAGGCAAAAAACTCTTTTTTGACTCCCAAAAAGAGGCATGGTCCTGACTTACTGAGCAGCAACCGATCGCCCCTAAGTCGCCCATTACATGGGGCAACTCGAGTCTACCTCAGTCCAGCCAAGGATCCAAAAAACCTAATTGTAAACACCAGCGAAAGGGATTGAGAAGGCGATCAGATGAGGTGAAATGGATCTTACCTCAGAGTCGGAAGGTCAAAAATGTCACTGATCAGAAGACAACACCTCAAGATCGCAGCATGGCCCTGGCCTATCCACAAGCAGAACCTGGAATAATTTTGCATACTCATGATTCTGACACTTTCAGCACGCCAGCACTATTGTATTCCATTGCGGTATTATACGGCAATTTCAGGATTGGTAATGGCGAGACTTCCTGACCCACATTGATACATCTTCCTCCATTATTGTATAGTTTGATCTATATTATGTTGGGAATGGGCAAAATATGCTTCTTCAGGGTGGAAAGTAGAGGGATGAGGAGTTGGGGGAATGGGATTCGTTGTATGTGTTTTTGTTCTATTTGTAATGATTTGCTGTGCCTTGCATCCATTCTAGAAGGGTAAATTGCACAATGTCCCCAAAGGAGGGATACCCTGTTACCGGCCTCTACCACGAACACCCTCTCTGCTAGCACCATCAAGTAATATCGAAACACACTGCACTGATTACCCATTATTTCCACTGACCTTGCCATGTCTCAGTCTTTTACGGTCATGACTTTGAATGTCAACAGCCTACTGGACCGTATTAAGAGAGGGGGTCATATTTCAATATTTTCAACAACACTCCCCAAAGTTATTGTTGTTATAGGAAACACACCTACAAGGCACCAACTGTCAAATCCTTGCTCGCAGGGGATATGACAGGATATTCCACGCAGGATATGCTAGGGGCTCTAGAGGGGCTGCCATCCTCCTGCACAAATCCTTGGAAATAGCTATAACCAAAGTCTTGAGAGACACCCAAGGTAGATGTATCCTACTGGATGGCACATTAGAGGGCATCAAATACAATATTTTAAGTATGTGTGTCCCCCCTACAATGCACCAGATCATGCTGAAAGTCCTTGGGACCTAGTGGCTACACTCCAACAATGGACGACAATACTCATTGACATTATGGCTATTTTGATATCTAGAAAACCGCTACTGCCTTAACTCACGGATCTAAGTGCTGCATTGCCCCAAAAAAGGTTCGCAGATTATACGATAGGCTACGCCCTGGAACAAACCCAGTCTGTTACACACCTATCACATGGGAGAGAAGAGGTGCAAGCCTATTCACTATGATTTTGGCATACAGCTTAGCATCCTCGTTCATAAGGTACAGTGGTCTGTATGAAGAGCAGCGATCTGCTGGCTTCCAGGGCTTCAATAGGACTCCCAACAGGGCCTCCCACACAGTAGGAGGCATAGAGCCATCAATTGCCATCTCCTCAAACAGTGTCACCAGGTGGGGAATAAGAATGTCTTGATACGCTTTATAGAAGGCCACCGTGAGCCCATCTGTGCCTGGCGATTTACCTGCCGGCATACTCGCCAGAGTGACCCCGAATTGCTCCAGCTGCAGTGGGCCCATCAATCGATCCCTGTGCTCATCTATAAGGCACGACATGGCAATGTGGGCTAGATAGTCTGTGACCGTCGTCTGATCAAACTGTGTGCGTGACCTATATAAACCTGTATAATAATCATGGAATTGCTGCACCACCGACGGGGGATCGTTCCACATACCGCCATCGTCATCCAGTATTTGCGATATTGTATTATCCTTGTGGCGGGGTGAAGAGTTGACGCCAGTGTGGCTCCAGGCCGCTCCCCTTCACCATAAATACAGGCTACCGCATATTTCCCCATGTGCGTCACCTTTGCCTGTGCTACCTCTTGGAATTCTGTCATCCTGTCCTGTATAGCATGCAGCACTGTATTTTTACCCCCTCTATCTGCCTGGCTTCCAGCTCCGCTATTTCTGCCTCTAATTTGTGGAGACGGTTGTGCAGCGTCCTCAGTACTCCTGCATGTTTCGCTATGGTAACACCCAATATGTCAACTTTAAATGCTTCCCATACAGTAGCAAATTTAGTCACTGTTCCCACATTTATCGTAAAGTATTCCCTTATATCTCAACTCAGTTATTTCCTGAATGCATCCCCCAACAGCAAATTTGGAGGGAATCACCACAAGAAGGCGGGCGGTGGCAGAACACACAGATCGAGTTCTAATAGAATTGGTGAGCGGTCTGAGTATGTGCGTGGGAAAACCTTGCAAGCCTGAATCCACTGTACCAACCGCTGCGTGCACAACCATTAGTCTATACGGGTGTGTACGTCATGTACTGTAGGGTAGTGAGTGTACCCCGGGATTGCTGGGCCACGATGCACCCAAACTTCAATCAATCCATCTCGACTTAAGATCTCAGTGAGGGCTCGGGCCGATCTTGAAGGACTTCTCAGGGGCCCAATGAGTGATCTCGATCGGGATTCAACACGCAGTTGAGATCCCCACCCCAGAGCTGGGGGAGGTCAGCCCATTGTTGCAACCGGGCGCTCAGGTCATAATAGAAATTGGGGTCATCGTAATTGGGACCATAAACACCCACCACCAATAGCGCGCAGTTCCCTATAACACATTTAGCCACCACGTAGCGACCAGTGGGATCTGTACACACTTCCTGCAGGCCGATGCCCGCTCCTTTCCTGACCCATATCAGCACACCGCTCGCATGGGATGTGAATCCCGCCACACATACAGACTCCTACATCCTCCACTGTAGCGCATCCTTATCTCCCGGGGCTAGGTGTGTCTCCTGGAGGACTGCCACATCTATAGTGTGTATACACAAATATGCAACCACTTTGAGAATCTTCCTATTATCATTGAGGCCGCAAACATTCTAGGTGAGTAACCTCAGCGGCGCAGGCTTTGCAGAACATTTCCTGGTGGTGCATTGGACATTAGACATGCAATATCTTCTACAGCTGTACTATTCTATTGGCGCATATTTCTGACATAGGACAGGTCATCTGTAGACTAGGATTACATTTGAATTTACCCCAGCTGCCTTCTCCCCCCCCACGCTGCGATGTCCTCAACATGCGCAATCTATCCTCTCCTCACCCTATCCCCCTTACAATCCACAACAAACAACTTAAGCGTCTCATCTTCAACATGTTTATCATGTTAGCCGTAGTTCTCATTTTCCAGGCCTGTGTGCACCAAGGGTCTCTTTAAAAGTAACCCACATCGCATAGTCAGGGGCTGCAACCCCGCTCTGTATGACCCACTCAGAGAGGCTCTTTAAGTATAGCTCTGTGTGTCTCTGTGGACACCTCACCACAGTACATCTACCTTCACTTTGCCGATCTAATACATTCCAGTTTGTACCCCTACAATGGCACCTGAAAGCCCAGTTTATCAATATTCAGTTGTGTAGGACCCCTTCACCCTCGAATCCAGCTCAGAGCAGACAGGGCCCATAGGCAGTATGGGCGCCTCCAATCACCTCCACAACGGCGACGTTCCAGGCTTCCTCGCCTGTGACCCCAGTGCCATTCCCCATCATTCATGCTTTACGGTGCAGCCTACTCTTCAGCCACCTGCATATTACGCCGTTGTCTTTTGGCCTCTCTCTTGGCAATGAACTGCTGCAGTTTCTGTGGATCTGTGAAGACCAGGGCCTTTCCAGCTACTGTCACTCCCATTTTAGTTGGGTACAGCATATTGAATTCTAATTCAGGTCCCTTAGCTTCCACTTTCCCTGTAGGAACTGGCATCTCGCCTCCTGTACCTGCTGGGTGAAACCCTGGAAGAGCGATACCGTGGGGGCCTCGTACCGCAAGTCCCCCAAAGCTCGGGCTTTCCGGAGTGCTGCATCCCTGTCCCTGTAATTAAGAAGCCTCACTATGATGGAGGGAGGGGGCGCAGCGCCAGGGAGCGGTGAGCTCGCTTAGCAACATATAGGTCTGAGAAAGTCTCACATCCCAACAAACTGATCAATAGTTGCTCCACATACCTCTCCATGCTGTCTATCCAGGTTGATTCTGCTACACCTACAATGCGCATGTTATTTTTGCATGAGCGTGCCTCTAAGTCTTCTGCTTTGGCCTGCAGCGTAAGGAGAAGTTTGTCGACTTTCTTCTGGGTTGCCCCCGGTGTACTTTGCTCATCTTCAGCCTCTCACACCCTTCGTTCCACCTGGTCCAGGCACTCTGCATGTCCATCGAGCCTGTCCGACATGCAATCCATCCTGTACGTCAGGGCATCTATTTTCCCATCAATTTTTGTGAGGCATTCTTGCATAGCCATCAGGATTTGCTGCAAGTCTGGGGCCGTCTCCCACTCGCCGTTTTCCAGCGTCTCTGCAGGTGCGCTCGCCCCTTCACTCCGCATCTTGTGAGCCTTCCGTGACTCGAATTGTAGTTTAGCTTGTATTTTGTCTGACTTACCCATAGCGCTATCTTCCGCACCGTGGTTATGCCCAGTCCAAGAAGGGTGCCACCAGTAAGCACTCTGCAGAAGCGCTAGTGTCCACTAGCCCCACAGGGCCTGTCCAGTTTTCTTCTCCAACTCCAGTCGCAGCAGCTGCCGCAACTCATAACCGTTGCTCACTCACCGAGGGGAGTCTCAACTTATCCAGCAATCCAATTCAATTCTCAGGTGAGTAGAGACAAGGTCACCTCGAACAGGTTCTCCAGCACCCTCCCTTCCCCCAGGCTCACCACCTTTTGACTGCTCTCATTCGTCTCACCTGTGTTTTGAGGTTTGTCCGCTTAGGCCGCCAGCTTCACTCCGGGCACGTCCCCAAGGTGGGATTCGTTTTATCCGGCCCGCGAGGCCACACTTCTCTCTACGAGCCCTGGAGGCCACTTCACGCCCCCCGGGGCTCTATATATCCTTTCTTCAGATTGTTCCTGGGCTCAGTCTCTTGTTTTCATTGTGTGCCCGACACCCCTCCAGGCTCACCTCTGTCTGGGCACCGCCAGTAGTCCCAGCGGAGTCCTCTGGTGCAGTCACTTGGGCTGCTCTCCGCTCGCCCCCTACTCTAAGGCCGGGACGGGGCTCATTCTTAAGACGCGTCCAAGGGGTGCAATGAGCTCCGTCCGGCCTCCTTGAGGCCTCACTGCTCCTCACGGCCTCCAGGGGTTGTTCCAGACACTTTGGGGCTTACTGCTGCCTCTCCTTGGGTTGCCAAGGGAACACTCGCCCACCACGCTCTGCAAAAAGCTGTTGCGGACACGGCAGACAGTACTCCCCCCAGCAGCTCCGCACTCAGGCCGGGGGTCGTACAGGGCTCACTGCTGGTCTCTGCTCTAGGCCGGCAGATTGCGAACTCGTGGGTTCCTTGGGATCGTCGTGTGCTGCTATAACACCCTTGCATGTCTGTAGCATTTTCTTAAGTCCTTGGCGCCAGGATTTTGTAGGATTGTTTCCTTCTCTGGAGGAGCTCATGGCCTAAGCGGCCATTTTGTTGCTAGGCTAACTCCGCCCCTCAACTCCAGAAACATTTTACATCACATTTACGAAGTTAGGGCCAGATGTAGCAATATTACAAATTGCGACTTGCAATTTGCGAGTCCCAGCGACTCGCAAATTGCAACTCGCAATTTGGAATGCAGAAAGGTGTCTCAGACACCTTCTGCGAGTCGCTATGGGGTCGCAAAGACCCACCTCATTAATATTAATGAGGTTGGTCGCAATTTGTGACCCCATAGCGATTCAGGGCACTCACGGGGATGGTGGCCTGCTGGGAACAGCAGACCACCATGTCTGTGACTGCTTTTTAATAAAGCATTTTTTTTTTTCAAAATGCAACCCGTTTTCCTTAAAGGAAAACGAGCTGCACTTTGAAAAATAAACCAAAACCTTTTGTTTCGGTATTTTTCAAGGCAGGTAGTGGTCCATTGGACAACTGCCTGCTCTGAAAAATTATTTTTAGTGCCAGACACAAAGGGGAAGGGGTCCCATGGGGACCCCTTCCCGTTTGCGCCTGGGTTACCATCCACTTCAAGTGGATAGTAACTGCGCTTTCATTTGCGACCGCAATCACGGTCGCAAATAAAAATGCATACCATAGCGACTCGCAAATAGGAAGGGAACACCCCTTCCTATTTGCGACTCGGAAATGCATTTTGCGAGTCGGTTCCGACTCGCAAAATGCATTTCTACATGGCAAAGGGCCTTTAGCAACTCGCAAACGGCGATTTTCGCCGTTTGCGACTCGCTAAAGCTTTGCTACATCTGGCCCTTAGACACTGAAAACGAAGAGTGAAGCCTGAGACGAGCTCAGTTCTGTAATTTAAAGAGCATCGAGCCGGTGTTGTTTGTATTTTTATTGTCTGTGCTTTTCTTATCTTTGGTTATGGGTAGGCTGGATAAAACGGGCCATGGTGAAAGTTAGTGGGTGCTTACCGAGCGTACAATATGAAAGAAGTGATTCAATTATGTTTTGAGTTTCACTACACGTGCCTGAGCGCTGATTCTACAATAAGATGGCGGAACTTCTTCACAGACATTTGAATTGAAAGGATGTTTCCGGAACACCTTTGCATGCTCCCTGAGGCTCCCCATTATGGAGGTCGGCGAGTTTCTCAAAAAAGAAGGGCGGTTGCTGTCAGGCGTTCAATCCAGGCACACAAATGACATGGTAGTCAGCACCTGGAATTTGCACATCTGCCTTCCGTGTTTGTATAGGCCATGCAAATCCGGATTCGTGCAGTCAGCGCTGTCCCAATCATTTGCACATTTGCATGTCTCCAGGCAAATGGTGGCGTGGAGGAGCCACGCAGCTGCACACCTGCCCTTGTCTTTGTGGAAGAGCTTATAAATTATCATTTGCCTGTGGTGATGGTGTGCTATGAAAAGTATTGAGGTGCTACCCTAGTAAGAGACGATACGAAATGTCTAAAGCTTTGGCTGCCAGTTTCGAGCTTTGATGTTTGACTATTCCCCCCGTTGCCCATTGTCCCACAAGTTTCTTAAAGCTGTAAGCATTTAGTTTATGCTAGTTTATAGTAATATTAATGATGGCATGATATGCTGTTGCATTGTTTACGTGTTTTTATAAGACTAGATTATCTTTCTCAAAGACTCTTTGTTATCAACTTTTTTCAAAGTTCCACAGGAGGAAGTTAAGAGAGAGAGCGGCTTTGGGTCATCATCGCTCTTTCAGCCGTTGACGTTTGTGTTTTACATGGTCCTCTACTGAATTAATTAATATTTGATTGTGTAGTTACTGAAAACCATTTCAAAAACTCGAAATATATACAAAAAAAAAAGTAACACCAAACAAAAAAATCAGAATATGCAGAATAAAAACAATAATGTCAACCCAAGAGAGAAGAAGAGCGCAAATACGAGATGGTGATTAAAGCCGTAACAGGAAGTGTTACGTAGAAATGTAGTCCAGGTAAGTTTAGAAACAAGTAGTAACAATCATGTTGATGGGGCTGTGCACGAAAAGTGCAATTTAAAATACAAGAGACCCCTAGGTTAAAATAGGTTGCAACCTCAGCAATTACAAGGCCGGCATTTAAAACCAAAAGACGTTAGTTAAGAACAGGGGCATAATAAGAGTTCCGTCAAGTAAATTGAGAAGCAGGTGTCAAAGAGGTCAAGACGACTATAACAATATCTGACTGTGCAGAGTGTAACCATATTGTTTAAAATCATGCAAGCGCCGACAGTGTGCAATACTGCAATATCCTGCTGGCATAAGCCCCCTCTAACTATATGCCTACTAGTACCTAAGATCAAAAAGGTAATAAGGCGTTAAAAACTGACATACATGGCAATACTGCAAGCAATATCCTGCTGGCATAAGCCCCCTCAACTATATGCCTAGTTGTACATCAGGTCAGAAAGGCGATATGGCATTAAAACTGACATACATGGGAAAGCATGCCACCCTTCAATGACTTTAATCTGGCACCATGGCGTCATACAGGCTCCCTCCAGCCATAACCATAAATTTGCTAATCTGGGCCGGTATTTTGCAATCACTGCTGAGTAAATAAATGTCAAGGCCTCATTGCAGGTTTTTATTCTATTTTGTGAAAATACAGGTCTGAGATAAATCCGTGTCTGAGCAAGCAATTCAGGGCAGCAACATGGATAGCAGTTTCTCTTGAGGTGGCATACAGACGACAATTTTTTTATTGCTTTGGGATTTTGTTTTCAATGAGCCTGATACTTGTTCATGGGCAAGAATAATAGCAATGTCATTAGTATATTCCTAAAAGCGTGTCTCCCCAAGGCAACTTTAAAATATGGCTGTAGGTGGATGGCTTCATCCGATTGAACTAAGCCCTCAAATCCATGGTTGCCTTCGATTTTTCTGATATCCTGTTCTCTTGATAATCGTTTGCCCTGTGCTTTTAGCATCCTCTCTACAGCTTCTGGTGTCAACAGGGTGTTTTCTGTAGCCTCCAAGCTCACATTCAGTGTGGCTGCAGCCGTGACTAAATATCATGACCAGATGGATGTTTTTCCTTGGAAAATGACACGCAGTGCAGCTCTCAATGAGTCCGGAACAGCCCCAGACACCCAATGGTAATACTTGATTATATCTTTTTTACAATAGATGTCCATGTTGTCCAGCCCCAATTCTAGGCGAATCAAGGTGCGCAGAGTCCCTCTGGGGATGCCAAAATGTGCCAATGTTCCAGAGTCACGGTGAACACACCTGGAAATGCCAGATGGCCATATGTAATAGTAGGTAAGACCTCAGCATGTATCACTCTCAGAATACCCTTTGCTGAGGAACTATGGAAGCTATGATGCAACTTACATGATGCATAGGCTATCTTTGCAGCGTTTCTGGCTTGTGCTTTGGCATCCCTGATGAGCTATCCTGAGTCCGACAGCCAGACCCTGAGGTAGTTGTATTTACTAGTTTTGCTTAACCTGAGTGGGCCCAGTTGCCATTCTAGCTATCTTTTTTTGGATCGAAGCCTGAACACCAAGATTTTTGATTTCTGAGCATTTACTCGGAAGGTGTTCTTGATATTGTAAGCATGGAGTAACCCCTGTGCACTTGTTAGACCAGCTCAGGTGTGATCCAGCAATATTAGATCATTATAGGAAGTGTTCGGTGGTGCAAATATTCGGCCCTTAAACAGCACACGGGTCGGCTGTAAAAGGTTGAAAAGAGTTGAAGCAATGACACAACCCTGCTTGAGGCCCTTATAGGTGTATATTTCCCCAGTGGCATGGCAATGTGTGATCCTAATGCACACCCATGTATCCATATACGAAGCTGTAATTGCTGCCAATAATTGCTTTGGAAAGTCCCACATAGCAAGTTTGGCCCAGTGAATGTTCTGGTCTACTCCATCAAAAACTGAACTATCGTCAATAAAAAAGGCGTAGAGCAGGGGCATATTGGCTTCAGCAGCCTTTCCCCCCAGATAAGAGAGGGCAATTACATTGTTGATGGTTGATGAACTTGGCTTAAACCCAGTCTACTAGTATGGGATGATATTACTTTCATTGATCCATGCCTCAATTTCATGCAGAAGCACCTTCGCAAACGCCTTCCCATCAACGTCAAGCAGGGCAATTAATCTGTAATTCTTGGGGGCGGTACAAAGAGCCTTTTTGTCAATAGGAAACAAAATATAGCCTTTCCAGGACTCAGGAACAGTAGATGACAAAATGCATTAATTGAGTTGGTTATGCATGTGTGTTGCCCAAACGGCCCAGTTGTCTTTGAAAATACTCCCCGGCAGACCACTGGGACCCTTGTCCTCTTAAAGATGTTTGATAACTCTTTTTCAGTGATACATATTAGATTCTCTTCCAGGTCATCCAAAACTTCGATGAGAAAGCACTTTGTGACTGTATCCTATATCTCTGCATCAAAGTATAAGGTTGTTACATGAGCACACCACCCATCTGCTAAAACTGCATTGTACTTAACAAATGATTTGCTAGACAAGTTATTAATATAATTCCAGAATTTCCTCGACTTACTTGGTGCTAGTATGGAATGTATACGCAACCATTTGTTCTCTATTTGTTTTTGTTTCAGCTCCCAAACTAGTTTCTTATGCGCTTTCCTAGTGCTTTTTAATTTTGCTTCTGCATAGCGATTCTTCCAGATTCTCTAGTAGGCCACAGCATTACGACAATTTTGTTTGCTCTACCGAAAGTCTTTGTTTCCAGAGAATATGGAGGAGTGGTGACCCCCATTCTTTGATGAAGACTTCCTATGCTCATTTCTGGATAAGGCCTTGTGTAGCGCTATAATTATTGACTCCCATTCTTTCTCTGGCATTGTAGCATTGAGTGCTGAAGTTGAAATGGAGGCTGAGGCTTTTCGAGATGCATACCTATTCTGTGCCACTTGACCCCATTTGAAGGGTCTAGTAATTGGGCCTACGTTGCCAGAAACTGGTTGTTTAATCAATTTCTCCTTCATGTATGTTGTTAGCCTTACATTCAATACTATTGACAGCTGGTTGTGGTCACTTTCTGATCTCTGCAGTACTTGAAATGCAACGAAGCAGTTCTGCAGACTCCCGCTTGAGTATATGTAGTCTAATGTCAAGATGTTTTTCAATGTTTGAAGTTGTGTGCCATCGCAATTTGCCGAGCTTAAGCCGAACTCGTGTAAGTAAGCCACTAGCAGACCCCTTTTCTGTGGACCTGGGGTCTAAACCACATTTGTTAAAGTCCTCCACAATGATACACTCGTAGGCAGGATATTCAGACAAAATGGATCTCATCATTTTGGTCCCCCATTGCTTAGTTATGCTATCAAAACCACAGCATTGATGTTACGTTGTTCCATCAGCGTTGACATTAGGCTTTGATGGTACGGCATCAAGTGTATGTGGGCAGGCCATTAAATTCATGGGAAGAGCCGAGCGTGATGGCGAGCAAGGGTCTGTACTGGCTGTAAGATCCAAAGCACGAGCTTAGCTGCCAAAAATTGCAATGTGATTACTTTCACTTTCTGGAATTCTCCCTTCATCCTGCTATCTGTCTTCAGTTTCTCCGTCTCAATTTCTCTCCCTCTCATTCTCTTTTCTCTTAACATCTCTGCCTCTTTCTGGCTCCACTTTTATCTTTCTTCACTCCTTCGCTATCCCCTTCTCCATCCCTCCCTTTATCTCTTTGTCTTCTATCTAGTCTCAATTTATTTTCCTCTCAATGTCTGTGCCCCATTACTTCTCTCTTATTCTGTGCCTTTCCCACAATCTCTGTTTCTCTGTCTTTTTTGCTCTCACTTTCTCTCCCATACTACAAATTAGGATATCAACCACTCTGAGCCCAGTAACTTGATGCTTGACTTGTTTGTGTTGAGTCACTGAAATACGTCTCTGTCACACCAAAATATGCTCATGCAGAACTCTTCCTTGCTATTCCTATCCTTGTTCATACCTCCTCACTGTGAGTGCATCCCAGATGTGCGCTCAGTGCCCCTACCAGAACATACATAAACCAACACCAGCCCACCACTTCCACTGTCTCTTTCCACTTGTGCCCTTTTTAATCCAATGAACATGCTGTGGTCGGAGGTTGCCACACATGCTGCTTATCCACCATGCCTCCTGCTGCGCAGTTCAAAGGGAATGCCTACACAGGTGCCAAAGGCCTTCCTTCGCCTCTCCCTTTTATCCCTCTCATGAACTATCACATCATCCTCCACAGCCCTCTTGGTGTAGGGGAAGATAGGCTGGCCATTGCCACAGGTGTTTTGCATTTTGATTGTGGAAATGTCAATAGCCAGTGATGCTGGTCAGTGTCTCGTACACTTTACATGCAGAGGGGCGGGGCTTGGAGAGGGATTTGATAGTGCATAGTGATTTGAGGTTTGAAGGGGAAGCAGAAGCTATGGCACATCTCGCTATGCTTGCTCTTAGCTTGAGAGTCGAAGAGGACCTCTGACCAAACAAGAGCCTGATGTCTGACTAGTGCCAAGCTGTATCCTTCAGTGGCCCCCTCACTTCCAGTAGCAAGTAAACATTTTGTTATACTGCAGATGCGACTTGTACCTTGTAATTGAGCCCCAATGTTTGATCTTCACTGTACTTACTTTGCTGATACATTTTCTTTGTCTGTTTCTGGGTTTTTTGTTTAGAAAGTGTTTGCAGTTTGGATCAAAAACACAAATGGTGAATTGAGGGTTGCTTTCAAATAGTCCAAATACACTGCTAATAGCTCTAGGTAGCATTCCCACACATTGTTTTTCACCCACTGTGCCACTCTTATGCAAATTAGTATTGACCATGCTCCTTATGGGAATAGTCCTTCGCGAGCTGACAGGTAAGGCCCCCTCCAGAAGGAAAGACAAGCAACCCCGAATCACTTTCAGCCTTGTTAGGCCTCGTCAGCGAGGTATAACTATAATTCTATGGCACCGTAAGCAATGCCCCAAATCCTGGGTATATCATAGGATTCATAAGGCATTACATCAAAAAGACATAAGGTGATGAGAAGAATGCATGCTAATAGTGACACCACTGGCAGTCACTCAGGGTAGAATTCAAACCCATGTTTTTTGTCCAATATGCCACTCTAGATACAAACCTGCCTTATGCAAATCAGTACTGACCCTGCTCCTCATGAAAACAGTCCATCCCAACTTCCAGGTGAGATCTCCTCCAGAAGGCTGCCCAACAGCCTCAGATCAGTTTCTGTCTTGGTAGGCCTTATGAATGAAGTATAGCTTGGATCCTATGGCCACTTAGGGCACTACATCAAACACACAACAAAAGGTGATGTGAATAATGCTTGTGAATAGCCTAAACCACTGGTAATTGCTCCGGATACCATTCCGACTCCATGCTTTTCATCCACTCTACCACACTGGACAGAGGCCCACCTTATACAAATCAGTAGTAATCAATATCTTAATAGGAACAGTCCATCCCAAACTTCAATGCAAGGCCCTCTCCAGAAGGTAACAATAGCAATCCAAGATCAGTTTCTGCTGTAAGGCCTCATCGCTGAAGTATAACTTACGTCACATGTCATAGAGGGAAAGGGACCCACATTGGGCAATGCCCTTGGCCATTTAGACTATTATATCAGTCACACAAAATTTGATGGGAGGAATGCTTCAGACAATCACTCTGGGGGCATCCCAGCCCTGTGTCTTTCACGCACTGTGCCACTCTAGACAGATACCCGCCTTATGCAAATCAGTACAGACCCTTCTGCTGATGGGAACAGTCCATCCTGAACTGCAATGCATGGTACCCTCTAGAAGGGAAATTAAACTGCTTAACACTTGCTGCTGATTGTATAGAAATGTGCTTCCTGCCACCAAAGTCACCGACTGCTAACCCCATGGGGGAAGATAACAAACAAAATAGCCACATCGCCCTTTAAAAGCTGGCAAATAATGTTTAAATGCAAAGCCTGTCTTCCCAGTACACATTCTATTGAAAAACCCTACCTCCATTTAACATTCTATGTCACTGAAATAAACAAGTACTATGACATAAACTCTAAAGCCAGCAATGCCACAATGCCCTCCATGACCTCACCGAACACACCCGATTGGAGCTCAGTCACATTTCACAATGAAGGACCTCCAACATCAAGAATTTCGTGATAAGTACCATATACGATACATCATTCTCACTTTCTAAATAATGACAGTTCTACAGTCAGACTTGATCATTCCAATCCACATGGGAATCACTGCCTTCCTCTGTCAGCAAATATCTCCTTCAGCATTGAAGACTGACCGTATGTCTTACTCCTCACTAAACCAGTGCTGGACTCTGACAACCTAAAGAACTATCGCCCAGTCAGCCATCTTTCTTTCTTTGGGACTTTATTCTAAAAGACAGCTGCCACGCATTTACAGATCTCTATCAATGGCCGCAATGGACAGTGCACACCTCTGCCCCATGCTCATGCCAGACCTCTTGTATCCCTCCTACCCCATCCACAACAAGCCCCTCTTTAATGTCCTATTGTCTCACATTGGTATAGAAAGACCTAGGTTTATTCATTTCGATTCTTGGAAATTTTACTCAAAGAGTTACCCACTTTTTGTGCTGTCGGGTGATTTGGTATTTCAAAAGGGACCGGCATGCCACCTCTACTGCAATATGAATTGCACCAGAACTCATTGAGCATCGCATAAATGTATGGTGCATTTCCTTATCTGCACGTGGTGTAGCCCATGCAAATGAGGGAATGCCTTTGCTGTTGCACTCACAAAATCACAGATGTGGGGGTAAGCACTAACAAGCTGTAGGGAGAGTCATGCCTATTTTGTGTCATATAAGAAGTGTCTCACAGCCGATGTGCCCCTCTGGATGCCCTCTGTATGGTGGCACAAGCTGTCATGTCGCCTCAAGCACCCACCCCCCTTTAAGAGCTATTGGTCCGTTTTCATTGAAAAGAGTACTGGCACACTGAAATCCGCTATCTGTCTTTCAGTACTGCCCTGAAGCAGTGCAGGTACCATGTGTGCTGCATTGCCACCATGCATTTTTTACTGTCCTAATCTGTGCAAGGTGTGCATCTCATCTGGAATTCAGATCATCCCGTCATACTCTTTGGATCCCAAGACCAGCATACTTCTTCAAGCTGTCTGTTTTCTTCAAAGTGATAATTTCCTCTTGGAACCTGGAGGGTCCACCTCGCCAACCACAGACCACAAATATATCTATAAATTGAGGGCGATCAATTGTACCTGAAAGTTTTGACAGTCAATAGGAGTCTGCATGTCCAGCACTTTTGTACAGCTCAAACCCATAAAAACAGAAATTATGATAAACTCCAACAAGGCCAGACAATTCTCACATGCTCATTTAGTACCTAGCCTGAATCTAGAAATATGCATGCCACATCCCATCTCAACAATAAAACAGATTTTTAGATGAACAGAACTTTCCCTTCAAATCCCAGGTCTTCCATCGTGTACAGATGTGTGGTACCAACTCTCCCTGCTCGAGAAAATAAACCTTAACTGACAAGAAACTAAATCTAAACCATTGATCAAGGCCTGTCCTTTCACTTCCAGAGAGCGGTAACATGCTCCTCACTTGCTTCATAGTGATCATCCAGTTCCCTTGAAACACATCCAGCATGCAGCTGCCTTCCTCCTCAAAGGACAATGGAAATTTGATTTCATCATACTAACTTTGCTTTGACTACCTTGAATGCCCATGCAAGTCAGCATCATTTTCATAACTCGTTGCAACATCCATACTGTAGATTCTGACATCATACCTGGAAGAAGAACTAACCAGACAATATAACATCATAATGCAGTCCTCACCAGAATTTAACTTCAATACTGTATGAAAGAAAAAACACAGAGTATGAAGAACACGAACACGAGTAAGATGAAAAGGAGTTTTAGTTGGTTAAAGCCACACAGGGAGGTACTCACAAGCCAACTGGCAATTATTAAACTTTTGCTCAGATTCCGGATTCAGAATGCTCATTACAGGTAAGAAACATACACCAAGCATGCTACACTAAGCCTTCTGAGTTTTTGCACCCAAGCTGTGACTCTTCATCATCCTCAATATTCAGTTCACACTGTTCCTCCTGCAGTTCAGGAAAGTGCTCAAAGCCCATGGTTACATCTTCCACCTCCGCCACTGCTCCATACAATGTTGCTCCATAAACAAGCTCTCTGGACCCAAGTGTATCCTCGATCCCAGATGTTATTTCTTTATGATAAGGGTAAAACATAAGGAACACACGTCATTACTGTTGAGGAACTTTACTGTGTCCATTTTTATACTGGGCAAGAAAATCTGTAGGGAGAAAAATGAATTTGAATTCTCATGGATGTTTTGCTTTCAAAAACATATAATGGTAGAGGTTACTTCACTACCCCATGGTTTGTTAAGGGAATAGTGATATTTAGAAAAAATATGTTGACACTTCAAACACTAACAATCTGCAGCGCTATAGAGAAACAAATCATCTCTCATTTTTAGAAGATGCAAGGGGACATGTATAGCCATGGAATTCCTTGGTAAGAGTTACATTCAGCTAATGGTGTTATTAGGTGCACAGAGATAGGTTTTGTGGTATCAAGCGACAAAACCCAGTGCTGTGTCTAGGCATCCCATTGAGGGTCCTCTCACATCCCACTTCCCATCTGGATTCTATAGACTGTTACTTTCTCGTGCAACTATTGTCAGGGAAGGGTGAAGAACCAGTTATGACTTAAGTTCTCCTTGGTAGTAGTTACATTGTTCAATCTGGATACAATTTTATGTTGTTAAGGGATAAGGCAGTCTAAGCCAAAGAATAGAATGCTTCTCCAGGAACCAACCTTCCTCAAACTCAAAAACTCTGAAGCTCTCTTAGGCCAAGTTCAACTCCCCAACTGCACATCTATGACCTAAACCAAGTTCAGAGGCTCCGCATGTTCAGTATTTGACTTAAGCTCTGCTCCTGGCATTGGTTCAGCACAATTACTGTTTGTGTCCGCTGGACTTGCAGGATGTGCATTTGTGGTGTTTACCAAGACCACAGACAGTGTTAATGTGGTGCCAAAGGGGACCAGCATTCTAAGAGCAAAAAGTTAATCTGGACAGAGACGAGCCCTAAAAGTGCTTGCCAAGAATCTAGCCTCAATTACAGTCTTACATCAGCTTCATAAAGCCTACTGCTACCCATATGTCCATGATTTTCTAATAAAACCTTATGAGGATCTAGGTTTGTATACACTGGCTAAAGTTCTTTGTGCCCTTCTTTGATTTCGGGATCTTTTTGAACAGCTCTAAATCCTTCTTAATTCCATCCAAGTGGATTCTGTTAGTTTTAGCGATCCGTGAAACTACCTGGAGGACAGTATGGCATCCACAGTCTATTGGCTAGGGGTGGGTTTAACTCACATCATTCTGTGTAGTGTAATCTCACGGAATTACCAGAGAATTCTGTGAGATTCTGCGTAATTACGCAAGAAGAGTTATTCTGTATTTAGCACTATTTCTTAACAGAAAAATACACCTCGTATCCAGGGAGCATTTTTGCACTAAGGAATAGCACTAAACACAACAGAACACGAATAGCGAGCGTGAGCAGCCAATCACACTTGTTAAATGTGCTTTGGGGTAGGATTTTCCCCCAACTTACTCCCAGCATTTAGTGCTAATACCTTAGTGCAAAATTCAACCTTGCATCCAAAAATGGACATGAGGATGCATTTTGCACTAAGAAATATTGCTAAATACAGCAGAAAACGAGTCTCGCACTCACCAAATCTGCTCTTGTGATAGTTTTTTTTTCCCTAAAATTTGTAAGGAGGAGTAATAACATAATTATTAGTAATTCTGTATCAAAAGTAATGCAGAATTACTAAAATGACTCTGACTACTCGAGCGTAATTGATATTTTGCCCAGGGCTAGATTAGGCTTCTTGCAGGGGAGTGATTCTTGACACCAGTGTACAGAATGCTCCATTGCCAACACCAACTGGGATCATGCATTGTACTGTGATTTCAAGACTACCGTGTGA
The DNA here is from genome assembly GCF_031143425.1 of Pleurodeles waltl. NCBI lineage: Eukaryota > Metazoa > Chordata > Amphibia > Caudata > Salamandridae > Pleurodeles > Pleurodeles waltl. Next base: position 1,529,729,765 of record NC_090445.1, on the reverse strand, counting down.
CATCAATCCATGAATTTGCCTTTAAGTAGGCACACACTTCATACCTCCTGTGAGTTTGCTCTTTCCCCAATCATAACTCTTAGTCAGAGCAGTTTCTTGGTTGATTTGTATTTAGTTGGGTCACACACTGTTGTGACATCTCTGTAACTGTTGCGTATGAGATCGGTTGAAGGTGATTATCTTGCCCTTGAGCACCCTTCTCTCCATGCACCACTCAGTGGTGGTCATGAACAATACACAGGGAAGTTAAGAGTCCTTTGTACAGAGATAAGATGATGTGATAGGCCTCTTCTGCCAGCCTTAAATGGAAATATCGAAATAGACCAATCTAGGTGATTTTTTCAAATTGCCCACAAGTCTGAGGTGTTTCATCTGCAGGCCAACAATTTGAGGAGAAGTCTTCACTTTTCCACAACAGGGATCTTCATCAGACATTTTTCGCCTACAGTTGGAATAATACCTCGTCCATCAAAGCTAAATGCAAGAGATTTGCCTCCTGTAAGGGCAAGGTTCCAAACTCCCAGAGGGATGGCCTAATGGCAAACCCTTGACCCTCATGGTCCAAAAAGACATTTAGGGGGTGATTCCGACCCTGGTGGTAAAAACCGCCAGGGCCGGGGTCCGCGGGAGCACCGCCAACAGGCTGGCGGTGCTCCTTTGGGTATTCTGACCGCGGCGGTACAGCCGCGGCCAGAAACGGAAAGTCGGCGGTGTACCGCCGACTTTCCGCTGCCCAGGGGAATCCTCCATGGCGGCGCAGCTTGCTGCGCCGCCATGGGGATTCCGACCCCCATACCGCCATCCTGTTCCTGGCGGTTTCGGCCGCCAGGAACAGGATGGCGGTATGGGGTGTCGTGGGGCCCCCACTTAGAATTTCAGTGTCTGCTTAGCAGACACTGAAATTCGCGACAGGTGCTACTGCACCCGTCGCACCCCTTCCACTCCGCCGGCTCCATTCGGAGCCGGCTTCCTCGTGGAAGGGTGTTTCCCGCTGGGCTGGCGGGCGGCCTTTTGGCGGTCGCCCGCCAGCCCAGCGGGAAACCCAGAATGACCGCTGCGGTCTTTGGACCGCGGTACGGTCTTCTGGCGGTTCCCACTTGGCGGGCGGCGGAGCTTGGAATGACCCCCTTAGACATTCAAGGACTTCTATTTGTGTTTGATCACCCTTGCATCATTCCAGTTCAGGCTCTTCAATGTCCTACCTATATCCCATGGGGATGTTACCTGCCTCCTCCATGATTTCTAGTTGTGTGAGAAATCTGTTTCCCAAACCTGTCCAACTGTCTCTTAGCATTACCAGTATTTCCACGTTTCGACATGCAAGCAAAGGACATATCCATGAATATGGTGTCAGGACTACTATTCAAGAATGCATTGTTATTCAAGGATGGCCATTAGAAAATGAATCAGTGTGGTACCTGGCTCATCGGTAGGTTCTTGGTTGTGCATAAAGCAAAAAGAAGCCATGCCATTAAAGCTTCTCCTTTATCTGAAGCGGAAGGGGAATGAACAAAACCTTAATTACAATATCAAACACTATTGGGATTGACAGAGATTTTTTAGTATCAAAATATTCAACCTTTCCATATCTTGTTCGATTTGTTTTGTCAGTTTGGTTCTGACAGTTTTGGAGGACCCCTTCCTGGTTTCCAGGGATTGTGTTTTACTCTCCTTTTCACCAGCTAATTGGGCCTGTGTGCAGCACTGGGGTAAGGAACTTAGGCCCATATTCATACTTTTTTAGCACCGCATTACCGCCGCTTTTTGACGCAAAAGTGGCGCAAACATATAAAATACAATTGTATTTTGTAAGTTTGCACCAGCTCTGCTTCAAAAAATGACGCAAATGTGGAGCTAAAAAAGTATAAATATGGGTCTTAAAGCCTCAATGTGCATGATGGGTATGCGTGGCTGTTAAATGGAATGTATGGAGAGTACGGGATGGCTGCGGTATCCACGTACGTAAGGGCTCTTTTACCTTATTTTAATTTCTGTACCTGTGGTGTAGATCCAGGCTTGCAGGAATTCGAGTCCAGAGCTGGTAGGTTTTACTGTGTTCACTCAGAAGCTTCTAAGGGTGCCCACCCTGACCTACTGGACACACCTGTAGCCTCTGCCATGTTAAGACTGCACTGGCAGGCTTTGGAGGATGGTGACAAGAGAATTCCCGCTCTTCAACACTTTGGAAACTCAGGCCTTTGGAGGATGCTTGCCATTACAGGTCTGTTTTAAAGCGTTTGGAGGCATCAACACTAGTCTTAGCCACCAAACGGTTCTCCTTCACATGTCACACTTTGAGAAGGCCGCTGTTTTTTTTTATTAAAGGCTGGAGTATGCGTGGGCCAGAAGGGCAGGTTCTGTTTAACGCACCTACGAACTACTGACACCATGGGGTTCGGAATATAATGTGAATTTTGGTGCTTTTCGGCCCAAAATCTGCATGTATTTGTATTTACCAGACCCCCTTCACCCAGCCATATCAGCCTGTGTGAAATTCTGGCATTTACCTGGGATTAACTCTGATAGGTGTGAAAACCTCTGACGCTCTGTAATTGTGACATATTACAACTTAGCACAGCACAGTGAACAAGGCCCAAGATCTGATACATTTTGGCCTGCATTCATGTTTGCCATTGAAATTATGAGCCTGAGTCGGAGTTAGGCGGGAGGCGATAAATCTGTCGGTATGGCGGAGGACTTTACTCCCACCATATTGACGGCCCTCTGCCTGCCAATTTAGAGTTGTCTGCTGGCCCTCTGGACAGCTCTACAGATTGGCCCGAACCAGCGGCAATGTTCGTGTCAATGCGGTAAACGTTTGACAGCTGCCCACCAAAATTTTACAAAGTTTTACATTTAAAAAAAAGAACATCTAAAAGAGGAAGTTTGTTATAGGAAAATGAAAAACGAATGCCCCAAACAGCATGCGATTGGCTCCCATGATGTCGGGGGCATTGTTATATATATATATTTTTTTTTAACTGTCTACCACGGCCAGAATTTACATAAAAAACACATAACACCATCCACTCAAAATCGGGCGGACGGTGTCATAGACAACCCTGCGTCAGCCCATACTGTCTTGGAGGTTGTGTCATCCACGGGGCCAGAGTAGGCCCTGTCACTAACATGCTTAAGGCCCGCCTGCCTGGAAACTAGGGGGGCCGGCCAAGGGTTTGGCATAGAGGGGACTGTTGTGATGTACTACTCTCTCCGCCAAACCCTAAACAAGGCCCAAAGTCTCTCCTTGCTTATACGGTCGATTTTAATTGCATTCTCGTTCAAATTTACAGCAATGGATCAAATAACAGATGTTGATTTCTTTCCTCAACATTTTGTTAGTGTTCCTGACATAAAAAGTGCCAGCCAGCTGTGTTAGCAAAGCGCAAGCCTGGTGGGAACACCGTCGACGCATATTTACTTATGGTATTCAAAAGCTTCCTGTTTCATATTCTGCTGCCTGAGAAAGGGAAGGCCAGCAGCTCTTCACTAAATCCCAACCGCCTCTTTTACCTTGTATTCCTTTTTACTTCCTGTTTGTCATTCAGACAGAATGAGCTCATCCTCCACTGAATGCCAGCTCTTTGCACCATCAATGCAGGTGTCTCTGCAGGTGTCTCTACTCTTCGAGAATAGAATTCAGCGAGCTCTTTGTGTCCAGTAAACCTGCAAAAAAGTGCATAAAAAATTAACAAAAAGGGAGTCAATATTGAACATCCCCTCGCTGCTCCATGGCCCAGGGCTGGGCGTGTCTTTGTGCCTCTCAGATTCATATAGTTCACTTGTAACAGAAGAGCATGCTGCACACATTGCCTCATATCTGGCATTTTACAACAAAAGGGCATGTCTGCGGTGAAAGTGAGACCAGGAAATGTGAACAACCTAGTTACTGGGCTGAGAAGGTCTAGTAAAACCCGCAGGTGGAGAGAGACGAGTGGGTGGTGAGAGGATCTTGGACAGCCCCCCACCTCTCCTCCCCACGGACCTGAAAGGGTGTGACCAGGCCTACTTACCTCCTGGTGGAAAGACGGGGAAAGTGATAGCTAATGAAGAAACTGGAACATACTTACTAAGGGCCTAAGCAGATCTACTGTTACTCACAGATGGCGAGAGGTGCTGAGGGAATGTAAAGTCCCTAATTTGTGACATGCAATTCCTATGGCCCTTAGTAGGCGTAATGTTACTTGCAGCGGGTGAAAGAGGAGGTGTGGGTTGTAAAAGCCTAGAGGTCTCAGACACATAGAGGGCCAGAGTTAGCCAAGTGTTACCTGCAGGTGGTGAGAGAGGACTTGGGACTCCTAAAGCCTTACGGGGCTGGGACACATTCTACAAGAGCCAGAGCAGTGTCCTCTTGAGCGTGAGGGACTGGGGCACTCTCACTATGGTCCTGAGCCACTCCCATGCTACCTGAAGGCAGAGGAGAACAGAGAGAGATGTACTGAATGGAAAGGAGACCTTGGCCACACTCCAGGATCATAATTTTAGATGACTATGGAGACATGCAGTGTCCTAGGTTTTCCTTGTAAAAACCATAGTAACACAGGGCTACAGGGCAGACGTGGGCACCTTCTGGTGAACCATGGCGGTTGGAGTGATTTGCCTTTGGTATCATGGGATCCATTCTACTGTGTCTCTGCAAACTAGGTTAAATACACTCCTACTGCACTTAATGCTTCGACTAAGCAGCTCCTGTAAGTGAGTTGCTATAGTTTTGACTGAAGTCCCACTAAACTGTTAGTCAGGTTCTTTATCACTGTTCTGTTCAGGCCTTACCATAACCTGAGGTGAAGCACACTTAGGATTTCCAAGCTTGGATGTGCAGTCTTCAGCTACACGGTGTGATCAGTTACAATCACAGTGACTTGTTTGGACAGCTCCACCTTTTTTTGTACCAGTCAGAGCAATGAAAACTGCACAGCATGGGCAAACGCACTCTTTCTGGATAGGTCTTCTAGCACTCCCGGCTGAGGATTCCTTCCTCCAGTCTAGGTGCAGAGACATAGTCCTCAGGGTACATCATGAGCAGCGGTAGCACAGATTTTTCGGTCTTCCTCTGTGGTGGGCACTGGAGTAGCCACGCGGGCATATTGCAGGTTCACACTGGCCTTTCTTGTGGATGCAGGTAGGCTGGGAGATCATTTTGCACAGTTGAGTCAACTCAGGCCACACTCCTAGATCAGTTCATCTCTCCTGGGCGCTCCTCTCTATAGACTTAAGGGCTGGGCTACTATTCGGGCAGAATTCTCTAACAGAACAAGGTGCTCCATCACACCTGTTAGCAGGTAGACCCCCAGAGCACAGGCAGCACCACAACTTCTCCAGTGTTGTGCACAGATGTGAGATGATGTCCTCTCCCCACTGTAAGACTGGCTATTAGTCATCTCATTCGTGGAATAAAGCAGCTCTTCTAGTACTCTGCAGAGGGCCTTGATCAGTGAAGAAGCTAAGAACTGGAATTAAGTGGTTAGGCATGTGTTCTGCATTTTTGAAAAATATGTCTTTATTGGTATTTAGTATATAACCTCAATCTTTTAACAGTATATACTTCCAGTCCATTTAGTGGCAAGTGTTACTGAGCATTTGAGCTTGTGTCCCACATTTACACACGATTTTCAGGCAGGGGATGTGGATCCACCATCTCAAGACAAAAGAAAACAACTCGACCTTCATCAATTTGGACTCAGAATTCGATATAGTATAGAATCAGCAATGCTACACATAATCAACAATGCATCACCATATTAGACAAAGGTGATTTATGCCTTCTAGTTCTTCTATACTTGTGAGCAGTGTTGTTGACACTGACAACAACGCATCCCTGTTAGAAATCATCAAAGAATATCCTCAAAGAACGCCTAATAATATGATTATCTGGTTGTTATGTCCTAATTCTAGTCATGCCTTTCCAGCCGATCACATCAACTTCTTAACCACACACCAATGGGAACAGGGAGTGGCACAAAGTTCCATCCTTTCACACCTACATTTCAACTTATACATGGAGCTTCTGACTTCACTTTTGAGCATCTGTAACATTTAGTTCCCCTCATATGGTGACAACAATCAATTATACTTCAGATTTGCATCTCATCAGGATATTAATGCTTTCAAAATCATTTTGAAGTGGCAATCATGAATGACCCTGGACCACCTGAAAACGAACCTACAGAAGAGGGAATTTCTGCTGATTTCTCCTCAACACATTAACACTCCTACAGAAACATGGTTAGACGCAACAGACATACTTGACTGTAAACTGACAATTTTTGAAAGAGTGAAGTCCCTAGATTTCACAAGGGATAAGAATGTACATTTTCACACACACATCAATGCGCTTGTAAGGCGCACACAACAAGGTTTGTCAAACAATCAAGACCCTTGTCTCAGTTGATGATTTCAGCACCACGCTACTACAATCTCTTGTCCTCACTAAGCTTGACTATGGAAATGGCCGACTGACCAACATACCCAGAACACACTGTGCCCCTCAAAGAGTGGCACTCATGTCTGCAGCTTGCTTGGTCTCAGCCCCCAGATGGTATGATCATATATTCCCCATCTTTTCCCCTCAAGTGGTGCCCTTTAGAGGCCAGATGCCAATGAAATTATCCTCTATGTATGACCTAGGCACAGGGTCAACAAACTACCCAATCCACAACCCATCATTTCGGGTTGATTCCATGAATTCCAAAGTTCAGACACTATTCAGCCTGAAACACCACTCTTCAATAAATCTGGTACAGTGAACCAACCCTCATTGGGCAACACGCTGAAGATCTGGAACTCTACACCTCCAGCCATACAAGTGAACCCCCTCACACAGAATCTTCAAGAAAGAACTTAAATCCATTCTGTCCCAGCACTTTATCATGCCTTGATCAGCCTACCCTCTGTCACTTCTGGGTGGCTGATTGCATTGCGGAGGAGAAATTACGGAGTTAAGGAACATTATGATTTTGATTTGTAGGGGACAGTGAGGTAGATAATGGGGTTTCTACATTTTCTCGACCCTTCAAACCACAAGCTAAAGAAAACCCCTATTAAGTGTTGTTTTTATTGCCCGATTTTAGACTGTTAGCTGATATTTCATAAAGAGTTTTTATGCTGTCTAGCATTAGGTCACCCATTGGTGTGGAAGAAGATAAATAAAGTTCCATAAGAATGGATTACAATTAGTATGAATACATCTATCAGAACATCTTGCTAATCTCCACTTCGGAAGAACAAATTAGCAGCACAGGTAAGTCCTAGATAATGAGAATCTAAGAAGGCCTGCTCTTAATTCAGCCCTGTTAAGAGCTTTGTATAGGTCTATGCTTTATGCACATGTAGAGTGTGTTATCCCCAGCATAGCATCAGAAGGGTATGTAATGTCAGGGTAGTGCTTTACCTACTGGTATGGCTTAAGAAGGCAGCTCCTTTCTTCACCATACTGCTTAACGTGCTCTCTATATTGTTACTAAAAGCCCTCCACTCCTGAGAGTAGAGGTGAGCAATAGGAAAGAGGTGGTGAGCTGTAGGTATCACATATACTTAATCTGATCTCACACTGCTCCACCTTCACTGTGAAGGGGAGAAGGTAGTGAAAGAAGGAAGACAGAGGTGGGGGAAAGAGGTGCATCAAAGATGGAGAATGCATGGAGATGTTACAAGGAGCCTTGAAGCATCATTCCTTTAATGTTGTCCCCAATTTTATTCTGAATGTAACTCGTCAGGAGCAGCGTCAGCTTATGGAAAGCACCAGTAACCTATGTTGGAGCCTTGTATCCCCTCTTGCGCCACCTGTGAAGCAGAGAATTCCTCTTGTATAGCTGAGCTGTCATGGAGCAGATCCTAATGTAGAAGATATCCGATGTATCTTTTTTGCTAGTGTCAGAGCTGATGCAACGGAAAGGATGTTTAGACAAAATATTAGGAAAAGATATTGTGAGGACAAAATATTGTGTCACGGAGAATATCGAGGAGACAATGGGGGTCATTACGACCCTGGCGGAACAAGTCCGCCAGGGCCGTGGGACGCGGTGACAGGCCGGCGGTGCCCCGCGGGGCATTCTGACCGCGGCGGCTCAGCCGCGGTCAGAGAAGGGAAACCGGCGGTCTCCCGCCGGTTTCCCGCTGCCCCAAAGGAATCCTCCAAGCCGGCGCAGCATGCTGCGCCGGCATGGGGATTCCGACTCCCCCTCCCGCCATCCAGTTCCTGGCGGTTCTCCCGCCGGGAACCGGATGGCGGGAGGGGGAGTCGCGGGGCCCCTGGGGGCCCCTGCCGTGCCCATGCCTATGGCATGGGCACGGCAGGGGCCCCCGTAAGAGGGCCCCTAAAAGTATTTCAGTGTCTGCAAAGCAGACACTGAAATACGCGACGGGTGCAACTGCACCCGTCGCACCTTCCCACTCCGCCGGCTCTATTACGAGCCGGCGTCATCGTGGGAAGGGAGTTTTCCCCTGGGCTGGCGGGCGGTCTTGTGAAGACCGCCCGCCAGCCCAGGGGAAAACTCGGAATACCCTCCGCGGTCTTACGACCGCGGAGCGGTATTTCGGAGGGGGGAAGCCTGGCGGGCGGCCTCCGCCGCCCGCCAGGCTCGGAATGAGGGCCAATATTGTGAAAGTAAGTTTCCATATGTGAGCAAAGTTTTACTATATATAACTATGTACCTTGATCACATATATATATATATATATATATATACATATATATATATATATATATATATATATATATATATATATATATATAAGGTACGTAGATGTGGAATTAACAATGGTAAATCTATACTTACTTACTTGCACTTGCAGTCTTGATATTGTGGTCCTTGATATTTTTGATGCAATATACTGTCCACACAATATTTTTGTATCGAAATTCTGTCAGTGATCCGATGGAAAGTTCAGAAATTGTCATTAAAAGCAGTTAATTAGGCATCGCTACATCTAATCTGTCTCTGTGTTGGGACAGGCAGAGCATCCTCTCTAGTAGCTCTCTGAATTCCTAGCGCCTGTTGGCTGTGGTTCCGAGTGTGATGAACATGCCAAACGAACCCTATCATTTTAAACTTGAACTTTTCCCCTCATTGCTTGTAGATGTACTAAATATACCTCACCTTCTCTATTTGTTTTTAGCTATAAATTAAGCAAAGTGCTTGGGTACCTTCTAGTTCTGGATCACGATATATGTATAAAAGCTGAAGTAAATAAATAAATAAACAAACAAACAACATGGAGTCCCTACCATTCACCATACCTACACACGCACTCAACATGAATGCAGGATACCAGCGCAGAGTGGATATAAAAAGCAAGTGGAATTAAAATGCGTGAACTTGCAGGCATCATTTTGTCACTTTGAACAGATAAAAAGACCTGCTCAATTCTATGGATTCAAAAATGGACCGCCTTCTCAGTTCAATCTGCCAAACCTTGAAACTCAATACCGACTCAAAAAAGCTAAATTTACAATTATATCATATAATTACAAACGTAGCTCGTTCCAACACTGCAAGAGCATATAAAATGTCCCCAAAAATTCTGCACCCAAAACCCTTCCAGCTAGAGACTTGAAAGGGCAAATGGAGTGTTTGGTGCATCCTGAGGGTTATGAAGCGCAAAGCAGGTGTCAGGATACAATGCAAAACAATCTTTAGAAGACAAAAAGCCCTTCCTACCCTGAAATATACTCGCCCAAATAAGCCCTCAGACTTTTGGTCGAAAAGTACGGCCTAGTCCACGGTATCGCATAAGGGCAGGACATGATTCTCTCACGAGCAAGCTTAATTTGAGCCGGTGGCTGCCAGTGGGGTCCACCGGCACTCGTTTTTGAGGACAGGTACTAATTTTTCCTCCTCGGACATTTCCCGAGAGGAAAAGAGGGAAAAAACATTCAGAAAGTCAGAAGAGGAGAAAGGCAGAAAACCGTCACACAGAGAAAAAAGAAAGAAACGACAAAAGTGTAATAACGGACCAGAAGTGTCTGGTAGTGGATTAAAGAGGCATGAGGTGGATTTAAAACTACACAGTCTTAGAATTTGGTGTGCACTCCAGCAGGATAAGGAAAGGAGGGCTAGTGTGCGGGGCTGAAGTTAAGGAGCAGGAGGTGGCAGGACCTGTGAAAGCATTTAAGAGATACCATTTAGCCGATAATCGACCATAATTGTGAAAGTTCTAACGTGCACCAAAAGAAAATGGAAATTCACCAAAAACACTGCACCACATATTCAGGCTGTTGTGGGTCTCTCAAACCCATGAGCCCAGGTGCAACTGTACGTCCAGACTAATGGTAGCCATAGCCCTGCAGAGGAGGCTATCTTGTCATGTCTTCTCGTCCCTATGTAAAAAAAAAAATGGTCCGCCCCTCTTGCCCTCTTTCCTCAGCTATCTGTCTAAGGTCCAGACAAAGCTATCTAGTTTGCCTGATTCTTCCTTTTCACCTGCCCATTGCTCTGAGGCCCAACGAGAAAGTTAAGAAACATGGGTGCCCTGAGCTTTAATACAAGCAAGGCAAGTAATCTCCTGCTCTCACTTTGGGCCGCAAAAAAGCCACAATTAGATTAGGTGTAGTTGACTCCTGACACCCCTGGGCCACCGTGCCACTGCACCTGCCGTAATAATGACAACTTGAGTCCCTGCAAAGCAGAATGACTCCTAAGCAGCTTATGCCCCCCTCAGCCCCCATGCCATCGCTCTGAGGCTGTATCTCAGCACCATAGTAAACCAAAAAAAAATAAACAACCCTCATATTTCTCACCCCACATACCTCATCCCCACTGAGCCATCTCAAACGTGCATCAATAAAGACAACCATAATTGGGGTTGCAGAGGGCTCCTCATGTCCCCTTTACATTTCCTCCTGCAGCAGTAATGAAAGCTATAGCTCTCTGTTAAAAACAGAGGCCTCACATTCTACCCCAACCCAAGGACATCTCTCTGAGGCCCAAAGCTATCTTTGTCCCCTAGATCTTGTCCCATTTCTCTCTCTCCTTGGCCAGTGCCCAGGTGCCCAATGGGATTAATTAACACATGGAGGTGCTACGCACTTGAAAGGGAGCACGTCTGCCCCCTCCTCCTTGACTCACCTTAAACACAGGAGCTGCTTGTGGTGCTTTGTAGGGGTGGGACGTTGTGCGGAGTTGGGGCAGGGGGGTATTAATTAGAAGAAAAAAAAAACACCTGTATCGTCGCCACCGCCGCCACTGCGGCCAATCCTGACGGTGCTCAGAACAGCTTTAGGATTGGCTGGGAGCACCCAGTAAGGGTGCTCCCAGGCAGACTGGGAGCCTGTGCTTGCTCTCTCCAGCTGGCAACATGGTGCTGGGCTGGAGAGAGCACAGTGTGCATGTGTGTTGGCCGGCCCGAGACGGCCGGCCAAACATACATGTGCAATGAGTGTGAGTGCTATGCACTCCCTCTCAGTGTTCGTCACAGCCCGTGGCCCTCCCTTACTACAAAATGATAATAAACATGGTTTAATATCGTTTAGTAGTAAAAGGTTTGCAGCTGGTGTTGCTGGCGGGGGGAGACGCTCCTCTACCCTGGCGGAGGAGCTGCACCTGCTTAAACATGAACCTTAAAGATGAATTGAAATCTGTGTGTAAATGAACACAGCCTTGAAATACAGGAGGCATTTTCAGGTCGTCAAGCAATGGCATACTGATCTTTCTGATGTTGTCACCCTACTCCTTGCCTATCCCTTTCCATCCCACTGGGTATGCCCTCCCCCCCTCAGGGGTCATGGCCTAGGGTTTGAATACCTCTGTTGTAGAAGAATGAGGGGGCACCAGTCACCTGATCTAAGATGCAGAGAGCATTCCCCGCCACTTTTGGTACCGCACCCAGACTGAAAGCCTGACTAAATATTATCAGATAGATACCTTTTGCATTGGAACTCAGCACCACTGTCTAAGATATTTTTTTCCTGGAATGGAGGGTTAGAAACTAGCCATAAGTTGGTCATGTCACACAGGCCTGCCCCTTGGTTTTTATTCTGTTGTAATCTGGCCGGTTTTTGAGCAATCAGTGACCTTTTCTTGTAAGAGGTGTTGATCTGGATCGTCTACTATGGATATATATATATGTTTATATATATATATATATATATATATATATATAGAGAGAGAGAGAGAGAGATTCTTTGCAATGTCTTCAAAGAAGTGGGAGGAGTTTTTGTTTTTTGCAGTTATTTCAATCATATCTAGAAGATGTTGTGACTGTTTCCAGTCAGGGCAGAAGTGGGAGAACTCTGCCTCTACCAAGAAACCATTCAGAGGTGGGTACTTCACAGTGGTCGCTAATGTGGCCAAAGGATGGGAAGCTGTTTCCAAGAGGACGGGGAGACCATGCCCTTGTGTCCCTTAGTTGGGAGGTGAACCCAGAAAGTAAGCTGGTGATCCCTGTGAGTCGTCACTTTCACCAGATCACAGTGAACGGGGTGACTGTCAGTGCTCTGAGGGATACCTGTGCCAACCAGACCATGGTACTGGAAAAGCTGTTTTCCCAGAGCAGTATCTGCCAAGACAGGTATGTAGGGTAACCCAGGCACATGGGACATTTTCTGCCCTATGGCTCTGGTATCCCTAGAATGGGGTTGGAGGGTGGCTCAAAGGATAGTCATCATCAGCCCCCAGATGCTCATTAACTGCCTCCTTCGCAATGAACTTCCATTGGTGAGAGAACAGATGGGTGTGGAGACCACAACGGGCTCCCCAACTCCTCAGATTTCTAGGTGTACGGTCTCCAGATAGAGAGTATGGAGGCCCAGAAGGAGAGTAAGGGGTAGATGGTGGGCACAGTCCACAGTGGGACAACCAGTAGGCAAATGATTAGCTGCTCTGAGAGAAGAGCACCCCTATACTGATACTGGTAGGGCTATTTCTGTAGGTGCTGTCTGTGCTGTCACAAAGACCAAGGGCTGAAGACCCTTCCCAGGCAGAAACCTGCACAAGACAGAGTCTGCAACCCTTGAGGAGGTCTGTGGATCCCCTTGGAAGATATGAACTGCCAGGCACCTGTTCAGTCTCAGGATACTGACCTTGGCTGACAAGCCAGTTTTAGGATACCACCCCTGAGATGGTGTGAGTTGAAGGAGGGTGTCTACCACCTGAAAAACCTAAGAGGCTAGGAAAAACCCTAGGAGCAAGGGAGGACTCCTTACGAAACCCGAGGCTGAAGGTGTGACCCGCCTATCGCCCCGGACTGGAATACCCACCTGACATTGAATGGCCAGTGGGCAGGCTCCTGACACTGCCAGCTGTTAGAGGCCTCTACTGGTTGCTGCCCTTGTGGGGAGAGGGTTTCCTGGGATGGGGACAGACCTCTGACCTAAGGAGGGACAATTGGCCACCTCACCATGTTGGCCATGGTGGCACTATCTGCATACTGGGATGCATCTGTGAACAAGTTTAAGCTAGAAGCCTCACAGATTGGATCTGCAGTTGAGGAGAAGTATTCCCCATGGTACACTCCTGTGACCCAGGAGGATGGTGACAGATGGTACAGAAAAGTTCAGAGAGACATAGAACAGACAAGTGCCACTGCAAATGAGTCAAACTGTCTGTGTTCTATCGCCTGACGGGGTCAGTCCATCAAGGTTCTGATCAGTCTACTCTAGCATTAGGTTGGGGCGTGGGATTGTATTAGAAATGTGCCCTTTCTACAGGGTCACCCTTTGATTTTTTTGCCTTTTTGCTGAACCTTATTTTTGCTGGCTGTTGAAGTCTGCGCTCTTTGCCATTGCCAACAAGAGCTAAACAGTGCTTGCGGTCCTTCTTTCAACATGGTAAAATTGGTATATTCCTGATTCGCATGTTTACTTTACTCACAGGCCCCTAGTATACGGTACCAGGTGTACCCAGGATCTGTAAATTAAATGCTACTAGTAAACTGCAACATGCATTTTGCCATCCACTACCGTGGCACTGAACAGCATGTCCCCAGGCCTACCTGGCTGTGCAGTTTTAAAACTGAAAATTCGACCTGTCAAAATAACTCCCTTTGATAGGTCTGAAGTACCCTTTTAAATATTAATAAGTGACCCCCAACTAAGTCTTATTGCCCCTAGGTCAAGGTGCATGGTATTAAAAAGTAGGACATGTAAACATTTAATGTTAAATGTATCCTTATATTGAGAAACCCCTAAATGCTATTTTCTCTGTAGCTGGATTGGCTGCTCTGTAGGAAATCATCTGGAATACAATATTCAGTTTAATAATTGTTATCATTGTCTAGGAAACAGCTTCAAATTGGGCTGGCCTAAGGACTTGAATTACTTTAAAGAAGCCTATACTCTGTCACAAGCAGATGTAGCATTTGTTATTTATTTTTTAGGTTGATTTCCTGTTACAAATAATCTGGTAAATACAATCATCTTCCAGCTGATGTAATTCATACAGGTTTAGGAAGAATTAAAAATGTAATTTGGTTTAACTTCTTAACCATTGTATACAATCAATATCTGGAATGGTCAGTAGATTTAAGATGCTTTCATTGTATCATTAACTTATAAAGTGCATAGCGTGCTTCCAGATTTTAACACCGCCCCCCACCCTTCACCATCCTCTTCGCATGCAAACTTTCTTTAATATATATTATTTAGTTTCTCAATCCAGGCTCGAATTACTGGCAGTTCAGATAACCGCCAATGGGCAGTAAGCAACAAGTGTGGCAGCGCCACTGCGATAAACCACCCAATGCGAGCTGATCTTGGATGGATTCCCAAATGTTTAGAACACCCCAGTAGAATCAAGTTCACATCCAGATTAAATTAATCTCTGAAAGAAACCCACATACACTTCAATACCCATTTCAAAAATATTGCTACCATACTACAATCGCATGTCAACTCAGCTACCAGATTCCCTACATCTGGGCATTGGTTAGGAACAATTGAAGTCCACTTACGTGAAGGTGCTGGAGTGTAATACATTATGCACTGAGCGTACAGTTGCATCTTGTGAAAATCTGGGCCTCTCAATCCTCGTAAATTAAGTTGAGAGAGATGTAGCTAACACTAACACCTGCAAACTTCTTTTGTCCGGCCCAGCACAGACCGGCGTCCATCACAGCGGGCCTCTTATTGCCATCACAGTGTCAGAAAGTTCTGGAGTGTCAAGGCCAGCTTGGCAGGTCTGTGGGGGAGAGGAGAAATTTGGGGTGCACTTCAAAGGAGGGAAACAGAGTGTCAAAGCAATTTATGTGTATCCACTGTCTGGTTGCTTGAAGCTCAGCTTTGTTCTTCCAAACTTCTGTCTCTGTGTTCGGTATGGTACATGGACTGCCCAAATCTGGAGTTTAGTGTTAGATGTAGGAAGACACTAAGATTGCCATAGTGCACTCCTCTACACACAGCCTCAGCCCTCAGAGCCCAAGATTCCAGTCATCTCGAAAGGTCTAAAAGTGGGTAAGGTTAGCCCCAGGAACCTTTACCCAATTGGTTAGGGCTTCTCCAGTGTCTTTCCCACCCACTAGAGGCATCTCCATGCGCCAACCTCTGAACACTCTTTGACCTGAGGAAGATCAGAAGTGGTCTGAATCTGCTATCTACAATGCAAGAAGAGCACTGGAGGACTGGACGTGCTCTCTCTCGCTCTTGTACCCAGGAAAAAGAGGAGGACTTCAATTTGTGAGTAGATTCTGCTCTACTGCAGCCATTGGCTATCTTTGGCACTTTGTGCTTCTTGAGGCTATTTCTACTTAAATCTTTAAAACTATTATAACTCTGGGTCCCCTTATTGAAGTTTGTAATTTTGTTTAATATATTTCACTCAAATTTTTTGTTTGCTTTTGGGATTTGTATTGTTTTGTACTTCAACTTTATTACTGTTTTAGTACTAAATAAATACTTTACACATTGCCTCTAATTTAAGCCTGTCTACCATGTGCCATAGCTAACAGGAGATTAAGCTCAGGTTAATTTAGTGACTTTGGTGTTTCATCGTTGCAAGGATTGTGATTATTACTTTAGGTGGGTACCCTCTCCCTCTCTCCAACTGATATCACAAGCTCTTACTGTTTCCTTTCCCATTGATTGGGGTTATTCTTTTTAATACTTGTAGCAATGGGGTTGGTGTGGAGTTCTTGTAAGATATATGTTTTTGTGCTTGATTTGAACTCTTCAAAGAGGTCTTCAATGTCCTCTCTTGGGTATTTGTTCCCTGTTCCTGTTGGTGTGTGGGGAGAAGGGGTCTGAACATTGTGGGGTTGGTTGCTAAAAAACTTTTTGGCCCGCAAGGTCAAATAGTTATTCAAGTGACACATTTATTTTTGAAGATCTGGTTTAGAGGGTCTTGGTGGAGTGTTTGTCAGGTGACGTGGATGTGTATAAACTTTCAAATTTACTTTCCATTGTAAGTGTGGGAACATCTTTTATATGTCTGGGTTTAGTGTTTAAGCGGTGCCAGTTAGTCTTGAGGGCGATATGGGAAGCTGGTAAGGGGAAGTCTTAGGCTCAGCAGAGAGGTGAGCTTTTTAGTTGTTTTAACAGAAGGGGAGTATGACTGGGAAAGGTGAGGTTTGAGGAGAAGCCATTATTAGTGGTTGAGTAATTATAAAATTACATAGAAAAAGAAGTGCCTATTAAGTAACGTGGAGATTTGGAGACTGGGTCAAAACTGGGTCATTTTTGGGGGGGATTTCTGTCAAACTGGTTATCTATCTGCGTATTCAGTGTGATCTCACCTCATTTACAAGCCCTTTGCGCCACCGCTGCATCATTTGTTTTGAGGCAGTGGTGGCGCTAGCAGTACACTACACTGCTCCAGATTTACAAACTGATGCTTTGGGCCCAATGCGTCAGTTTGTAAAGCCCTGCGTCAGATTAAACCTGCACCTGGTATAATGTATGTAGAGTAGGTGTTCCTATGCAAAAAAGCCACACAGAACTGCTGCAGTGAAATTTACATTTCACTGCGCCATTCTGCAACTTCACTGCGCAAGAATTTTACCATCTGCTCGGGACGGGCGTAAAATTGATGCAGGGCTTTTTCCAATGGAAGCCTCCTCACATTGCTGGAGAAGTGTAATTTTTACGACGCTACTCCAGCAATGCGTGAGTTTAGTGAGAAAAGATGTGCCAGAATTTCAGACGCATCCATCAAAGTATGCGCCATGGGCTCTGTCTTGTAAATACAGCATATCCATCGCATTGTTAGAGGATCTTAGGGAAGCGCAAGACATCTGATGCATCGATGCTGATGCATCAGATTGTTGTAAATGTGTCCCTCTGTTTCGGAAAAGATAATTGTTATTTAGGGCATCTACTTAGGTTCTGAATTTCCATCACATTTTTGAGGAGATGACTGAGTTGATCAACCCAGGTCTATTGTTTCTTCAACAACAACAAAATAGGTTCACTTTTGAAAGAGTGAACCTAGAGCAGACTGAAGTTCTTTGGGTTTGTACACGTGTTCGCGCACGTGTTGGCAATGGGGAAGCAAAAGCAAGAACTAAAAAATATATAATCAAACAAAAGGCAGACTTTTTCTCAAAGAGGTGCACACACACAGTAATCAAGGAATGAATAACAAATACAATAGAACATGTAAAATTGAAATAACTATGATTCAAACACTACTAAGGATTACAAATCGAAAGAAAACGGTTGTTAGAGATGTGTGAAGTAAACAGAAGAAACTCGAAAGATTGCCAATAAAAATAAATTAAAACGCAAACGAAGGGGCTCTGCACTTTTTAACCATTTTCAAATTTTGCCCAACATTTACACTTTGTGTTAAAGGTCGAAACAATGTAAAGGGCACCATGATCAAATAATCCGAGTAAAGTAATACTAAGAAGTCCAAACTTTTCCTTACCAAAAAATTCTTCTTTGAGGCCTACAACTTATACTGTGATATCACAGGATGCACATTGGGAAAGGCTGCAGAAGGCCCTCCCCTTTGCACTTTTCCCAGAGATGATTATTGTCCAGTTAACTCTGCTTATTACTGGATACAGACTCAACAAATTGAGTGGAGCCAAAACCACCAGCAGATCTAGCTCCTAGTCATTCCAAGAGGACCAACCCTTTTGGATGCTCTGATGTATCTGGCGTGGTACAATGCTGGATTGATAGTAACATCACCTATGTTTCCTCTACATCTCACACTCAATCATCAAGATTTCTAGCATTGCTCCAGATATTACCTACTGCCAACTCCATTGCCACCTGCCATGTCACCACCACACTGGAAAGAGGTTCTTAAGTAGATACCACACAACGTTTATCACCACCCTTCATTTCTCCGACCTTCTTCACAACCATCTCAGATTGCTTCCAAATCAACATAACAAACTGCATCCTCACATATAGAGGCCTCAACCAGACTTTCAGACCTAGGATTGTGCAAGATGCTCCCCAATTGTGGTTGTTGAAATGTGGCCATGGATTGCTTATGCTACCTGCATGAGGCATGACTTGACTGACTATATAGCGGAATCGAAGGATGTTCTAGCTGACTGATGTCTCTGAAAGATCAAATGGGTTGGGGAAGAGTCACTGGCATGCCCGACCTCTGCCCAGATACCTGAGCCTTCTTTGGAAGGAGGTCTCAGGTGGCCCATTGTGAACGCCATTCATAACAGCCTCCCAGACGCCCCACCTCCATTTCATTAGTTATTACAGGGTGTGCTTTAAACGATCCCTGGAGACTCGTGGATCAGAACAAAGCAGTCCATGTCTTTCCCTTTAAAAACCAATGGTTCAAATAACAGTGCAGGACACTCGTGAACACAAGTCATTATCCTCAGATGGCGCTGGCTGGGAGCTTCTGTGCAGTGAGCTGAGAGCTGTGTCCCCTTGGGCAGCTGTCCACACCGCACAAATCCCACTGCAATTAGCGCTAATTGGGACCTTGCCTAAGATTTCAACAGAGAGGCTGAGGCCTATATTGTCATAGAAACCAGAGCGCGCTTTGGGACGGGTGTCTCCTAGAGCAGTCTCAACCAGAGAGAGAGAGAGACGTCTCGAAGAGAAAGAGCGCCGAGAGCGAGAAAGAGTGTTTCAGCTCAGTGTGAAGTTCTCAGAAAGGCTTCAGAAAAGAGGTAGACGTCCTAGAGGGAATTAGAGCCAAAAGGCCCCGAATAGAGTGGGGTAGAAGTGTCGGAGGAAAAGTGTCTCTTTACATATAAGCCACAGGAAAGCCTCTGTTGAATGAAGGGGAAGTCTCAGAGAGCGAGGGGTTTAACTGAGAGCAAGAGATGTCTCAAGTACAAAAGGAGCTTAGAGTTAGCTAAAGAAGAGGAGGGGGAAGTCTGAGGCAGAGAGGAGCCTTAAGAAATCACTGAAACCGAAGGGTCTCGGAGAGAGAGAAAGAGACAGAGCGAGAAAGAGAGAGAGTTCGGTGAGAGAAAATTCACTGAGAGTTTTCTCACGAGAATCTTGAGGCATACCAAGAGGTACTGTGAGGAGATTGGGGCTCATGGACAGAGGTTATGATGAGTTTGGGGTACATGTGTAGACTGAGCAAAGGTTGGAGACATATTGATCGACAGTGGTGACCCTCAACATTTTGAACAGGTGCAGCACCGAGACACAAAACTGCACAGTGACTGGTGCATGTGCATTCAAAATCTTTCAAGGAGGCTGGCTATGTACCTGACTAGAGCACAGCTATTTAGGCTGTGTCTGGGCTGCTCCAAATAACAGTGACCTACATGAACAACCAAAGAAACAAGTCTCTGAGTGAGAGTAGCAGGGCTTTTTCTGGACGCTGATGTGTAATATCACCTAAGTGTGAATGATTTTAAAAACTTCCATATTTACTCACTCATCCACCTATACAGTTCTCTTAATAAGTTAAGCACCTCCTCCAGTGATCTGTCTGTAACCAACTTGTCACTCATGCTTAAGTGTATATGTTCTATGAGCAACAGAAGCTTTTACTAGTCTGTTCTGATGGATGTTTACTGCAGGAAATGGCAGAATGTGCTTGCTGCCTTCTGTAGGAGAGGGGGGCTTGCTTTGCTACCACCACGTTATACCTCTTCTGTGAAGAATCAAAGCCTACCCTGCTTGCGCCTGATTTCTGTGTATCTCCTGATTAGGAAGGTTTGCGATGTTGATCTCGTATATGTGCCTATCCTCTGAAGTAAGGAATCTTGCTCTGTTTATTCCAAAGGGCTTTCAACTGCTGGTCACATCCAAAAGACAGATTAAATGCACTTGCATAACATGCCCTACGAACCAGTGCCTATCCGATAATATTTGATGAGAGATACCTAAAGACTCGAAGAAGACATTTGGGTCCATAGGAACAATTTTCGAGTGCTGAAACATTTTAACAGAAAAGAAAAGCTGGGTCTGTTACTTGACTCTCCTGTACTTAACCTTTTTGCACCAAGATGGTAGTAAAAACATTTATACCTCATTCAATAAATTTTAATATAGGTCGTAAGTGTTTAAAAAAGAGATAACATGAATGTCAATGTAAGATGTGACGTAATCTTACCCAAACTATGGAAATCATAACTAGGAGATCTTAGCCAACATTACTTTGCATTATGGGGTTTTGAACCCATAAGTAAAACTACAAGCCCTCCAATGCCACATGCTGTTGGTTTAAAAGCCAGGGATAGTGTCATGATAGAGTGCCAATTTTCAAAATAAAATGTAGCCCCTGACGTTCTGATGTTTTGGTAGGCAACCAACAGTTAAAAAGTCCAGGGGATGTGAGGGCTGAGATTGCCTTTGAAATGCAACATCTCAGTAGTAATGGTCCAACATTAGCAGTCCTTGGAAAAAGAAGTGCTACCTAATTTACCAGAACAATGCCAGCAGAAACTGCTTGAGTGTTTGAAGACATGCAGTGAAAGGAACGCAATGTGTTGCCCCCCTCTTTTAGGCCTACACCGTTCTAGACCTAGAGGCTTGTTTGATTTATATGGAGCACCTGTAACACAAATGTGACGCTTCCGATCTTGGACAGGTGCAGCATGTGCTGCCCCGCCAAGGACGCGAGTGATGATTGACAGTTTGAGGGGTTTGGGGCATATGACCACAATGTAAGAAGCTTCAGTCGTATTGCCAGACAGCATCTGCCATGAGACTCATTAACATAACATCATGTCTGAAGGCTCTGTGGCACCTGGGGCCGCACTGCGTAGATCTCCGGTGTTGAATACATTTTACACCTGGCTACATGGTATGAGGAGCTTAAAGCACTTGGTCAGACAACATGAGGATCTTTTCACCATGGGCAAACAATGTGAGGAGCTTAGGGCACATCTTGTACAGAAAGAATGGCTCCTAGGGCACTATGATATTGTCGATAGCTTGGTGAGCATAGACTAACAGTGCGAGGAGCTTGAAGTGCCTAAGCATCGTTAGGGTCGTGAAGTACATGGAACTCTAAATACATGGACAGCGAGGGAGCGCAAGGTGCCAAAGGCTCGTGAACACATGCATGAGGCTTTAGGTTGCAAGGACAGATAATCAGAGGTGGATGGGGTGCATGGAGGAAAGGCCCTGAGTTGGGGCAAGGACATTCTGAAGGGCGCATGGGGTCTGTGGACTAAGTGTGAAGAGGCTGGTGCGCACAGAGAAGAGGTGGAGTAGCATGTCACATGGCACTCTACATGGGGTAACATGGGTTGAGTACATGGTAGGTATGGTCACCTTGATATGCATATTTAGAACTTGAGGCTTGTGGACAGAGCATGGGGTAGCTTGAGGGTCATGAACAGATACAGTAATTCCCTGTGGTCTGGCGTGTACCACGCTCTACTGCAGACTGTAATTCAGGTAGTCCCACTGTCCTACGATGCCTCTACTCACAGGGCACTACAAACTGAAAGTAGATGCCATTAAAACTTATGCCCCCAGATTCTATCAGAAACCGAAAATTACACTGTTAAAAACGAGGGGAACAGTTATATCGTGGGTGTTGCAATTTTCAGCCCCACCTCCCCCAGCATATGTTACATTGGGTGCCCCATCAGTGTGCATTATGCCACTGTTTAGGCTTATTGATAGCACATGTGAGGAAGATGGGGCATAAGGGGAGTAGGGTGAGCTGGAGCACATGGCCAGTGTGAGATGCTAGAGCACATGGATAGTTTGAGAAGCATGGGCGGATTCACAGGTTGAAGAATATGAGCACATAGTTTAGAGGCCCAACAGCAAAGGAACAGAGTGAGCAGACTGGGGCACGGGGACGGTGTGTGTGCAACATAGGGCGCAATGCGAGTGTGAGAACCACTGGCTTCAAGGACAAACTGTGTGGGAAGCACTGAGTGCGTGGTCAGTGTGAAGAACTAGGCACACAGTATGAGGAGCTCGAGGCCGCGTGGACCACGGGTGAGGAACACGGGCACGTTACCACATCGAGGAGTTAGACTGACGTAGCCTTCTTTTTCTTCCTTTCTCTCCACACCGCCCCATCCCTGGGCCTGACGTGGTGCTCCTGTTTGGGCCTGACCCCTGTCACCGTTTGGCAGCAGGTGCTGCTCTGCCCCACCTGTCATTTTATTTATGCTATGAATGTCAATCCGCCCACAGAAATCTTTCTTTGTCTTGCCGTGCATTCAGACGTCAGCTGTGCTTTGAAGGACTTCCAACTGCCTGTAAATCTTGCTGTACAAGCCGTCTCTTCTTGACTGGTCGTGGTTTGATTCCTGTAAGTTCCAAGCTGCCGGAGTGGCCTCGGCTGCTGTGCGCTCAGTCGTGCGATGCCGCTGTCCTACCGCACACCCGTCCTTACATTCAGGAGAGAGACCAGGAAAAGGCAAAGACATTTATGGTATTCATTGAACGACATAGATTGATTTTCACTTAAAACGTCACACATTGACAAGATCCGAAAATTATCCAACTCAGATAAACTTATTCAGAGAAAAACATATGCAAAGACCATTGAATTGTTGCCAAGCGATCCAGATCTGCCTAGATACATTCCTATTCCAGGCTCAGACAGCCAAGAAAATATTCTAATGCACAACTGTTACAATCAGAACATGGTATGAAAAGTATCAATTGTATATTTACAACAACCTGCAAACCAGGGTACTGCGTACTACCCTGTACCTGCTACCCTGTACCTGCTCGGGGCACTGGTAACCAACACAGGCCACACCCCTGGGGACCCTTGTGAACTGTGAGCAACCTCGAGATAGAGCTCGAAGGCCCGGAGCACCAGCAGGTCATCTCCCCTCCAACCGGCTCGTACCCACATCAAACTCTCAAGAAGAGGCGAGCAACAGGAAAACACACGTTGGCTCTATGCTAAAGAGACATATTTGACATTAACTTTGCCAACAACCAATCAAACAATTGCCAATTATAAAGAGGGGGAGCTGGTATTTTTCTTGCCGCCCCAGGTGTCAGCAGCTCTGGTGGGCTAGGAGAGAGTGTTCTCACAGATTTATATAATCCGTTGCCCCATCGTTGCGTGACTTCATATCCGGGTCGTTCTGCGCTTTTAGGAGTGAGAGCTGGAAAAAGAACAAAGGCGGTTGTGAATAAGGACAATAGAACAGGAGCAGTAGCCGGGCTAGGATGGAGACAACTCCCCCACATTGGAGTGACTAATGGCGTACCTTCTCTCAGGGCAATGGGCTTACAGACAGAGCCTGCCCGTTGCCTTGTTTGTTAATGCCAGACTGCCTGCGCTGTTAGAAACCGGCTTCTGCGCTCCCTGCGTGCACCACTGACCCTGTGTTACTGTAGGCCCTGCAGGTCAGAGAACTCCCAGCGCACTCATGTCTGTAAGAGTCGACTACTGAAAGTTCTTTCACCCCTGCTGGCTCTGTGAATTGGCATACTGTCGCTCTGCAGGAACCCCACCCTCTTCACATCCTCATACTCTATGACTTGTGTTACTGATACGTTGTACAAACAGTTCCCTCTCTTTATGACCTGCTTTCCTGTAAACTCTGCGTGGAGCTCTATTCACCTTGTGTGGCTGTACACCTTGAGGTGCTTTACAGGGACTTTCCTCTCAACCGGTGTCTTGTGTTATCATTAGTCACGCAGTGAGTCCCACTCACTTTGTTGGGATGCCTAACAGGCGTCAGTGTGGGCACTCTGCTCACTAAGCTCTAGCTTTGGGGAACCTTTGAGGGTGCCTGCTTGTCTTGGGTTGCAGTACGCCCTGCAGTAAAACCTTGCTCAGCCTTTGACAATGTAGGATCTGTGTTACTGTAAGATCAGTTCCCTGTGCCAGATGACTTGGACTGCTATAAGTTCTTTAGAGATCTCCCTCTAACCCTGTCGGCTAGCATGGCTTGTGTGATGAGATCCCCAAGGAGCTCCCTCTCCCTCCCTGAGTCAGTATGACTTCTGTTGCAACAAGCCCTGCAGGTAGCCCCTTTTCATTCTGTTCCAGTTTGCATTCTGTTCCAGTTTGCATTCTCTTACAGAAGTCTCTGCAGGGAGCTCCCTTTCACCCCTAGATCAGTATTTATTGCCTTCATATAAGCCCTGCAGGAAACCTCTTGTAACACCCTGGACCGGTATGATCTGTGTTACTATAGCCTCTGCAGGAGTGCCTTCTCACTCCCTCAGCAAGCATGACTTGTGCTACTATAAGTTCTGTAGGTAACTCTCTCTCCAGGCCAGTCTGACCTGTGTTACAATAACCTCTGCAGGAGTGCCTTCTCACTCCCTCTGCCAACATGATGTGTTACTATAAGCTCTATGTAACTCCCTCTCCAGGCCTGGGCCAGTCTGATCTGTGTTACTATAGCCTCTGCAGGAGTGCCTTCTCACTCCCTCAGCAAGCATGACTTGTGCTACTGTAAGTTCTGTAGATAACTCCCTCTCCAGGCCCGGGCCAGTCTGATCTGTGTTACTATAGCCTCTGCAGGAGCGCCTTCTCACTCCCTCTGCCAACATGATATGTTACTATAAGCTCTGTAGATAACTCCCTCTCCAGACCCGGGCCAGTCTGATCTGTGTTACTATAGCCTCTGCAGGAGCGCCTTCTCACTCCCTCTGCCAACATGACTTGTGTTCCTCTAAGCTCTGTATATAACTCCCTCTCCTAGCTCGAGCCAGTCTGATCTGTGTTACTATAGCCTCTGCAGGAGCGCCTTCTCACTCCCTCTGCCAACATGATGTGTTACTATAAGCTCTGTATATAACTCCCTCTCCAGGCCCGGGCCAGTCTGATCTGTGTTACTATAGCCTCTGCAGGAGAGCCTTCTCACTCCCTCGGCCAACATGACCTGTGTTACTCTAAGCTCTGTATATAACTCCCTTTCCAGGCCTGGGCCAGTCTGATCTGTGTTACTATAGCCTCTGCAGGAGTGCCTTCTCACTCCCTCTGCCAACATGACTTGTGTTACTATAAGCTCTGTATATAACTCCCTCTCCTGCCTCGGGCCAGTCTGATCTGTGTTACTATAACCTCTGCAGGAGCGCCTTCTCACTCCCTCTGCCAACATGACTTGTGTTACTCTAAGCTCTGTATATAACTCCCTCTCCTGCCTCGGGCCAGTCTGATCTGTGTTACTATAACCTCTGCAGGAGTGCCTTCTCACTCCCTCTGCCAACATGACCTGTGTTACTCTAAGCTCTGTATATAACTCCCTTTCCAGGCCCGGGCCAGTCTGATCTGTGTTACTATAGCCTCTGCAGGAGTGCCTTCTCACTCCCTCTGCCAACATGACGTGTTACTATAAGCTCTGCCGGGAACACCCTCTCAGGCCCTGAGCCAGATTAACATGTGGTACTAGAGTGGAACACTCCTTGTCCCATCTTTAAGAAGAGTGACCCAGGCAGTCCTGGTAAACAGACTCGTAACTATGCTACGCCCACAAACTAAGATATGTTCAAAGGGATTTTCTGAATTAGTTAATGGCTTGGACTGACACTAATAACACCTTTCCTGCTACTCAGACAAGTTTTCGTCGAGGTATGCTGACTATGCATATTGCTTGCACAACCGAGTATTGCTCAATAACCCCAAATGGACGTGGGCTTAATTAAATTATAAATACATATTCCGGTTCTTCAGAAAAATCTATATTATTTAATGAAGAAGTAACCATTCAGTGTAATTAAGTTTATCTCATGGCTTATGTTTATTTTAATCTTACCCTCAGTAAATCTGATGCCCTTCTTCTGGTATCAAAGTATATCACAATTTAATCAATATTATATAGTTTCTGGCGGAATTTTTATTTCTTCCTAGTCATTTGTGACAAACATAAAAAAACTAAACATTTTTACAGATTAGAAAAGTACTCTGAATTTTTTCATACTCTAGAATTGTACATATTGAGAAGAATTCTTGTTTACTTTTATCTCATAACACTGTTTTTCCAGTTTCTTACTTGTGAAACACGCCATTGTGTTAGATAAAAGGGAGTTTAACGTATTTCTCCTTTCTTTCCCACTATCGAGTTCCTATTTCTCTGTTCTTCTTTTAAATATGCTTGTGATTATATTGTTGAGGCGTGTCAGCCAATAAAATAATTCACTGTATTCATCAGCGCATAGGTTGAATGGTAGCATTATTACTCTAATGAATCAAATGTAATTAAATAAATCATGGCGCTCTCTAATACATCGCTCCTGTGTGTGGTATTAAAAGGCCCATGTCGGAGGTTACTCAGACATACTAAGAGTGAGATCCCTGGATTCTCAGCTCGGGATCGTTGATGTTCATAGCATGAGAGAGATCATTGACTGTATAATTGTTGGGCTATGAGTCCCAGGGCTACTGTGGAGGACACTGCCGCTAGATGCACACTGTTCATGCTCTTGTGTCTCTGGCTTGTGCTGCAGGGCCGTTGTTGCGTGTTTATCGACTTTTTCAAATCTTTTGACTATTTGGATCACCAGCTGCTGTGGAATAAATTCTCTTGTCAGATCTTCCGAGTGAGTTAAATCATATTTTGGTTGATTATCATTATGGGACATGAGTGTTTATATCCAACCAACTGCTACCAGTAAACATACAGCTGCTTCCTGTTGAGGAATTTTACAAGGCTCTGTCCTCCCCCCTCACCTTAGTTTGTACCTGATTGGTGTAAATAATAGACTTTCCACATTTGGGGTCTTATTCACAAAGGTAAAGTTACACATTTGTGTAAGTTTGCGCCTTTTCAGTATTCACAAAACTTCATTTTAATTGTCAGTTTATGAGAGAGAACTCTACACATAAAAAGATAAGCCTGTCCTATCCTTTTATGTGCAAAGTTCTCTGCCCTGACTGTGGCATCTCCGCACTTGTATACTTACTATTTAGATGCAGTTTTATGAATACTAAAAAAAGTGTGAACTTCCACAAACAGTGCATGTTTACCTTTGTGAATCACGCCCTTAGTGTCTTCCTCCAACTTTTCCAACAACAACAAAGTGATGCAGGAATGCTTCAATTAATCTCAGCCACTAGTAACTGCTACGCCACTCTGGAACGAGACCATCTGTATAGATTGCATAAGAGTCAATCTATTCTTAAATGGTGCTCGTATATAGTCTACCTTCAATACTGTATTGTGCATTTACCATATGTACCCCTTTGGCTTCCAGTACTCATGCGAAGTGCTATGGTGCCCCACTGAACCTGGGAAATGCCATGCAAACCTACACATATATAAATCAGCGTCTCCTGTAAGCGTACTGGAGAGCTTAACGGGGTATTTCTTCAGGGTGTATTATGTGCTGTAGATTGTATAGTCGACCTTTTTCTTAGGTATGCCTTCTGGGCAACTGAGATACATGTAGTCCTATGCTCCATGGTCACTGATACCGTATATCATGTTTCACATTTCTCCTTCACTACGCCATTAGTTAGCAAGGAAGAATGTACCAGCTGGTTGTAACCTGACCATATTGTTCTTGTAGAGTCGTTCCAAAACAGTGACCCAGGGTGGTGCTTATCTGGCATGTGCCCATATCAGTGCGTTGGGTCTACCACTCACATCAATAGGTCAAAGGGCTAAGTATGCAGCATATGTAAGGTGCGGCTCACATGGAGGTCAAGTCAAGGGGATGGTGCCACGTATGCGGAATTTATGAGTTGTTTCTGAAGCTTGTGGTACAGTCACCTTATAAACCACTTTACCTATAAAATACATACAGTCTTCAGCCCTCGTAATCTCAATCCACAGGTAAACAGGAGTTTGCGCCACAAGGGGGATTACAATTGGAAGAAACAACTGCATATTCAGCACTTTTGTCCATTCACACTCCGCCAGGGGAAACCTGGGGAAATGTAAAAACTGCTTGGGAAGAGACAAAACATGCAGCAATCAGTATGTTAAACTCTGATTCCACGTGATGCTTCATTCCGAGCTGCAAAACTCACAACTTGAAGGAATACTATCCCTATAAAGTACCATGTTCCTCATTATTAATTGTATTACCTCTGAAAAAAATACAGGACCTCATAATGCACCACCGAGCCTCTTATACCTCACTTTCGGTTTGTACCCTTAATATCAACACCAGAATATTGATGGGACACAGTAACAGGGACAAAATATTGAAAATAAAATATTGAATAGTAAGTTAAGTCTAGATTTTCTATGCCTAGCTCCACATATTTACATTAGCAATACATATAAATCTTCAAGGAACGCAAATGTGGATTTAGGATGAGTAAATTTATAGTTTCCTATATGCACTTAACTTTTTATATTTAGTCCCTCTATATTCTGTCCTTAATATCCTTGAAGCATGACATTCTGAAGGTTGATATTCAGTAGTACAACCCTCACTTTCACTTTAGGGTACATACCTTGATGAACCCAAACTTAGGTATAGAATATATAATATATTAAACCCTGCTTTTGTACTAAGAACTGATGCATTTTGTATTTCGCCTTATCTATAAAATCCATACCTCAACCTCACTCTAACATGCACAGCGTTTTGTACTTACCACCTTAGCAAACTAATACACTATCTTTTTTTAAGCTGACATTCACCATAGTTTATATATGCTCATAGGCACAACCTTCAGCATAGGTTGCATAGCCTTTTATCTCTCATTTTAGTAAGGATAATCCTCCTTTATACACTACCTTCACCAGAGAGTGCGGGCCCTTTTTTGCAAGACAGCAACAATAAGAGAGGCAGCATTTTAGACCCTACTTTTACTACACCAAATTTGGAGCCAGTTGGATAAAAGGGTTTGGTCCATTCTGTGTCTATGGGAAAATGTGTAGGTACGCATAGGTTAATCACTATATCCTGCGCTTCGTGTCCAGGGCTTTCAGTTCATGCAGGAGATCCTGGAACAAGATGGAGTGGAGGTGAATTGATGTGTACGTGGTGCGGGCAAGAAGGCGGGGACCGATAGTGAGCAAACATTTCCCATCTGCTTATTGTGAGATGCATGCCACCTGACACTCATAACCTTCCTCCTTGAAACCAGCAGGAAAGGCACAGATACAACCACTGGCACTTACTAACCAGAGAAAGGACAGAATTTGCATTGTCAAATGCTTTGCACATTCAGCTTTCTTTAGAAAGAGCCCTGCCTCAGCTGCGTTAGGAACGATTTTATCATGTCTATCCGTAGGCCGCATGAACAGGCAATGTGGACTGTCTAAGCTGGTGTCCGCCCAACCCTTTTAAAAAAGAGATACAATGAAAACACGACTTGTATATATTCCTAGGTTTTTGAGTCCCTACAAATACATCTCATGAGAAATGAAGGTGCCGAAAGTTTGGATGGAAAAACGTGACTTTACTTTTTTTCCCCCCTTTGACACGTTACAAATCAAAATATAAATCTGGCTTTGTGTACTCTTCAAAAACCGACAACCCCGAACGTCCCTTCTCCAGCAGGTCTGGAGAATATTCTAGCATGACAAGTAAACTGTATTGGTGGCTGACTCTGTCCCTGCCCAACTGAGGTGTTTCTCGATGTCCCAATGTGTTGATCCACGTTTGAATGATATCCTCCCTTAAATCGAGCATGCCTATAGGATCGAAGTGGGTAGGGGAAAGTTCCGATGCTCATCTGGGAATGTCCAGATATTCCATAAAGCTCTACCAGAAGTAAGCCTAGAGAGGGCACCACTGGCAGTGACACTGAGAGCAGGACGCCAATAGGCATGAGCCGTGCCCCCTGGTGCTTAAGTTACATCAGCTTGCATCATACCAGCAGCCGTGCTGCAGCTGAGCTCTGCCGCACAAGACTTCATCATCTCCACGAGGACCCGGCACAGTTGCCCACAGGGGAATAAGTTCCAAGTAGCGAGACTTTCTCAAACAGAGGAGATCCAGAGAGCAGAGGCTGGCCGATCACAACCTCTCAAAGAAAGACAAGCATTGGCCAAGCCAATAGGTCTTGCAAGAGCTGTGGCTTGCCAATGTGGCATAGAGTGGAGTGCCATAGACTGGACTAAAGTGGAGTGGCGTAGAATAGAGTGGAGGGTTGTGGAGTGGCGTAAAGTGGAAAGGAGTGTTGTGGAGCAGGTGTGCAGTATCATGGAGTAGAGTGTTGTGGAGTGTCAGAGAGTACAGTAGATTGAAGTGTCATGGAGCGTTGTGGAGTACAGCAGACTGGAGTAGAGCGGTGTGGCGTAGAGTGACATACAGTGGAGTAGAGTGTCATAGAGTTTAGTATAATGGTGTGATAGAGCACTGTAATTACAGACACACATTTTCAATTGAAGTTACCATTGCATTTGCACAAGGATACAGTCTTACGGATAAAACAATACAGCTCACAAACCATATTGTGTGAAAATGGCATTACCTAGTGTGTTGGCTTGTTTTTATCACATTAGAGTAATTGTTTCTAGCACACCTCGGAATTACAAAAAATGTGCTTAATTTATGCTTTCCTAACTTTGATATATTCCCAAAAATTTGTATAGTTCATTTACAGACATTTATGTTTGTTGCGTGCTACAAAAAAGAATTTCTTTTCACAACCCCAGATTGTCAGATAACTTATTTCACTTTGAAGTCAGAGAAAGAAAAATAAATATCAAGCTCCCTCAGAAGCATTTGTTCTCCGTCTTTGAATGCACAGCAAATGTGACAAAATAGGAACTATATTTAAAGACCTTTATACAGAAAGTGAGAAGTTGTTGAAGAATACAGTAAACAGGCTATGCTCCACGGGAGGGGCAAGGACATGCTCAACAGCCTTAAACAAATAAAGCAGAAAATAGAAAGCCTGCAAATGTGAGTTACAAACTACAAAACCAGTCGTAAGCAATGGGCGGAATGCATTCTTAGGTCAGCTTTCAGAAAGTGTACAAGAAGTCCTTAGCAAACAGACAGCTGCTCTGTTTGATAGTTGCGATCTAAAAGTGCCACCCATAAGCCAGTCCTTAGCTAGGAAACAAGCTTCCCACAGAGGTCAAAGAAGAGGTCAGCTAATGGCATTAAGACTGCCTACTTGACAACAGTGCTTAATTTCAGAAAAACTAAACACAGCAGTTTTTATTAAGAGCCAACTGTCTATGCTTCCAAATGCTGTGACTGCTGATTCCACCAGTTTATACCAGAATATCAAGATTTTGATATTGACCTTCCAAATTAGTGTACAACTGTATTGTGAAGGTGGTTATATAAAAGTAAGTAGAGATTTACTCTTCATAGTTCCACAGACATGTACCTTAATTTTATATTTATCTTTAAGGTACACAGATGTGAAGTTAAAGGTAGGAAGTCTGTATGTACATACACATAACTTCACAACACAGCAGTAGTACTGGATATTTTGACCACAATATTTGGCAGGTTGATTTTTCTGGCCACTATACTCTGACCGACAACCATATCACCTCATGCCTCTTTCTTCCTCCACATAACACCACACTTTACCTCACTTTTGCAGATTCGCTTTCATCCTAGATTTCTCCCTCCCAGTGTCATAGTTTTTTTATCCTTCGATTCCTAATTGTTTCTCAACTTTTTCCCTTTCTCTTCCTCTGGATGAAAGTCTGATGAGGAAAAATAAGTCCTGGTCTCCAAAACAGAATGCTGAAAACACAATACATTCTTAGATAACCCAGATTTTTGAGGACTTTCAAAAGAGAGAGGGAGAGAGTGTGTGTGTGCTTTTGTCTGTATATATGTAAAACTTTCTGGTATAATCTGACAGATATCTCACCATACCCGACTGAAAGCACCTTTACCCAACTATTTATTAGGAAATTCTTTCTTGGGGGAGGGGGGTGAGGAGGGAGGAGGTATCACCCCAAACAATCTCCTGAAGCTATGCCACTGTCTACTGTAGGTTACTTAGTTGGACACTCTATTTCCATAATGAGCGGTGATGGTACCATAAATAGGCACGTTCACTGCCCATCATAGACTATGACCCCCAGGCTTACATGACTCTTGCTTGGCATCAAACTAGGAGCCTTACTGATGGAAAACGAAGGACCCTCACTTAATCTTCTTTTTCACTTCCTATTGGCATTTTGTTTCTGTTGTGCGCTTGACATATGCATTAGTGGAACTACCTTCTGATGGACTGGGAAGATTTCAACCACTGTTCATCATGGACAGGGCATTACATAAAGGTTGCCATGTTTAGCAACACTAACCATGTCTTGCCCTTTGGTATCCCTTGCACTCTCATGCCTCCCTGGTTTGATACACCTTGCATTCCTATGCTACCCCTTGCTCGGTATACTATGAACTGCTGTGCTACTCTCGTTTGGTACCTCTTTCTCTCCCAAACTTTATTGGCTTGCTACCTCTTGCACTGCCAGGCCCCCCCAGCTTGGTATCCATGGCACTGCTGTACTACCTTGGCTTGGTACCTTGCACCCCCATGCTATCCCTGCTTGGTACCCCTTGCACCCCCATGCTATCCCTGCTTGGTACCCCTTGCACTCCCATGCTCTGCCGGCTTGGTACCCCTTGCATCCCCATGCTCTGCCGGCTTGGTACCCCTGGAACTCCTGTGCTATCCAGGCTTGGTTCCCCTTGTATTCCCATGCTCTGCCAGCTTGGTACCCCTTACACTCCCATGCTCTGCCGGGTTGGTACCCTTTGCACTCCCATGCTCTGCCGGCTTGGTACCTTCCACTCCCATGCTATCCTGTCTTGGTTCCCCTTGCACTGCCATGCTCTTCCGGCTTGGTACCCCTTTCCCTCCTGTGCTACCTTGGCTTTGTACCCCCTGCACTCTTTTACGATCCTGGTTGGTTCCTCCTGCATTTCCATGCTAACCTGGTTTAGTACCCCTTGCACTGCCAAGCCATCCTGGCTTGGTACCCGTTCCACTTACACACAACATTGGTTTGGTACCCCTTACACTTCCAACCTACCCTGGCTTGGTGCCCTTGCACTCCGATTCTACCCTGGCTTGGTACCCCTTACACTTCCAACCTACCCTGGCTTGGTGCCCTTGCACTCCGATTCTACCCTGGCTAGGTGCCCTTGCACGCCGATTCTACCCTGGCTAGGTGCCCTTGCACGCCGATTCTACCCTGGCTTCAGAGTTCATGAAGGCAGTGGCAGCCCTGTTTACATTTTGTAGTTCAGCTTCGCCTACTGTCCCTTGCCCCACAGCAGCGAATATGAGGGTGTTGATGAGTGAGGGCAGGCAAATTGATCAGTCCTTGTAAGTGATTTGGGGTAAAAGCACAGTGCTTGACATCCCTTCTGCTACCCGTACTATTTTGGCAAATCGAAGTCCAGGTCTTCCATCATAAAACAGTGAGTTTTACAGAAAGAAGACATGCACTCTACTCAATATATTGCATTTATTATGCACTTTATGTTCGAATACCTTAGATTTGTTTTAACACATGGCATTTCCAATGAGCAATACGGTGTATAATACACCAAACAAATGATCTCTTACATTAATTTCCGAACTAAGCTACTAGTCCAACGTAGGCTCTGGCCGGCAATCTGCTGTCCACCAGGAAAGCAAAGGTGACCAAAGGTCTGCTCAGACAGACTACCTCATATCTTACTACTGACCCTCGTCTACTTGGCAGAGATCGCTGTGCCTTCAGAGGAGCCCCGACCAGGGCAGCTCCTCTGAAGGCACTGTAAGTTTTCTGAGCGGTTGCACTATTTTAACGCAGTCACCCATCAAACTTTATTGTTTTACAAAAACACCATCACAAAGCAAAATGTGTTTTTGTAAAAAAAAAAAAAAATGGCCCTGACACCCTAGTAGTTTTTTTCCCCTGGTGTGAGGGTCATCTTAATTTCTTTGCCTTTGGAATCACCAGACTTTTTTTGTTTTTCCTGGTTGGCCTGAAAAGAAAAAAAAAGTGCATTATACAGTCTGCTCTGAATAGGGTGGACTGTCTGATATACTTACACTAACATCCTAAGACTCACTGGCAGGTGGCGTAAGGTTTCAGCGAGTGAAGCCGGCAGGTGCTTCACCACCAGAAACTTGATGTGCCTCTTGATTCTAAATAGAGCAGGTGAACTGTCAGTTTGTTGGACAGGGTACTCCGCCACATTTGTTGCTAAGTAACCTGTGCGATAAACTTAAAATGAAGACCTACGTTTTTATAAGAAGCTACTTCCCTCTTGAAGAAAATGCATCATACTTAGCAGTTTTTGGACAGAAATATATTCTGTCAATTTCAGCTACTTTGAATTAAATGACTGAAACCAACCACACATGACTCTTAATTTAGTAAACATAAATGAATTATCCACGTTCGCTCTTGTACTAAAACATATACTTGGTATTCAAAATTAAATCATGCCTGATTTGAACATGTCACAAATTATCCTTATAAAGTTAGAATTTAAGAAATTTGGGAATATATTCATTTGCAGATGCTTGTAAGGTCGGAGGGAATGGGTTTGACTTATAAGGCGCTCAATGTGAAAGAAATGCTTCTTGGCAGTGTGCAACAAAAATATGGGCAAATGAAGGTCTGTGTACATATCCTGAAACGACATGGATAAAAAAACACACACATTGATTGTTCCCTCTCGTCTCTGGGGAACTATTGAGAGCCAGACCATCTATCCCTAGAAAAAGTTCCCATCTCAACATTCCTCTACAATGGTATCCCAAGTATACTAATTCTGTTCCCACCTATCTCCTTTCACATAAGAAAATAATGCTTCAAAATATTCATATTTTACATACATGCTCTATGCCAACATATCCACTAGGGCTACTTCTCAGCTATCAGACCGAGTGGGTCAGATTGACCCAGACGAGTTTTCTCAAACAACAAAATACGAGAGCTAACACGC
Source organism: Pleurodeles waltl (assembly GCF_031143425.1). NCBI lineage: Eukaryota > Metazoa > Chordata > Amphibia > Caudata > Salamandridae > Pleurodeles > Pleurodeles waltl. The sequence continues at coordinate 1,529,694,682 of NC_090445.1, read as the reverse complement.
AGAATCATTGCCTCCTGACACTTTCGCAGCTACCGTGACCACACTGCTTCTTAATGAAATGAAAACCAAACCTCCCCATGGATGTAACACAGCTCCAGGCAAGGCAGAGACAACAGTTGCAATTTGTTTTTTTTTTACTGTTTCTTAGAAAGATCTAAATAAAATTAAAAAAACTGTGAATGACAGGTACCTTTGGTTTTCATGTTTATTATTGCTCCTAAAGTAACAGTTAACTTCACCTAACATAACACTCTAGTGCTCCACTCAAAATATATATCTCTGCTAGGCTTTGGTCTTTAATGACTTTGATGTCTTATGTGCGGTAGTTTAATTGAAGCCACTATCCAAGGCATGTTCTCTAAGTAAACCTTGACTTCTGGACTGTACCTACCACTTTAACGTGAGACAACTAAAGTTGATAAGTTTCAAATAACCTTTGCAAGCAGCAGTATCCATCATCTTTGCCTTACAGAAAGAACATGCAGCCCCATCTCTGATACTTCTGGTGCACCCTAAAAGTAGCAAAATCTGGAGAAAAAGCATGGCCATCCCACCTTATCTTTGTCCTCCTCTGGTTACATGAACAAGGAGTCATTTTCATGGCTTTACGTTTAGATCCTAAATCAGCTTATGTGACCCACGTAGGCAGGAGGAGGATCAGGTTTGCTCTAGGAAAGCTTTAAAAACTCTTCTGTTTTCAAAGTTAGGAATCTCTGTTTTAGACTGTCCCCCATTTCGTAGTGCTGTCACAAATCTGAGTGTATGAGCACTCTGAAAGAGATCTATAAAATGGCATAGAATGGTCTTCAAACCCCCCAATGTAAAATACTTTCAAATCATCCCAATCTTAGACCACCTTGCTAACCTCTTCTATATGTGAAAACCACAAACCAACCAAATTCCTCAAAACTGCCTGTCTAACCGACAAACGACCGCTAACATTTCAGAGTAAAGCTTTGCTGACAATTAGAGCAATCTCCACTTCACCAAAAAAACTCACACTGGAGGGCCAACTTTGGAAGGGGGGTAATGTGTTTAACAATAACGTGAGATTTAAAAGCACCTGCTGCAGAAGTCCTTGTGCGTCCATCTTTCCGGCAGCAAAACAAATGTCAAGATAGCTCATGTGATTAATGTTGCTGCTAGACAGAGAGATCGAGTTTCCTCTAGTGCCAGTTTTGACTGAGCATAAAGTAGAGCAGAGGGTTTATATGCCTGCTGCAAAGAAGATATCTGTATTTTAACAGCAGAGTGGATTAGTAAAGCCAGACTTTACCAGCACTGTCATAAAATGAAATATATGTGAGAGAGGGGCTTTGTTGCTGGGTGGTAGTGAGGGAATCTGAGGAGGAGGTCATGGGGTGGTGCCAAAAAAGACTGTCACTCTGGGTGCCCCCGGCGCTAAAGCTGGCCATGTTCACCTCCACCTAGAAAAGGCTTCACCTCAAACGTGCTCTCAAATTAAATAACCCTTGGAGTACCCCGGACCTCAGATGACAGCATGACCTCAGATAGTAGCTCTAAGGACAAGTTATATATGCATAAGAGGCTACAAAGCAGAAATACCTAAGGAGAAAAGTGTTCCCTCTTCCTTAGTGTCTCTGAAATACTAAAGGAAAGCAGGGAAATCTAAAACATAATAAATCAAATCCTGTACTGAACAGCCCCAACCCACTTACCTGCTAGAAAATCATTATTCTGCTACGTCTAGAAATCTCTTTAGTACTAATCTCAAACCAACTACCACAAATAGCTCAGAAGATTTGAGCTGATGGTTGATATTCAAAAAAGTTTGGTTATTGGAATGACCACTATGTATTGATGTTTTGGCAAATAGTTGCCCAGTGCCCAGATGGTTGTGTCGTTCGAGGCCTTCCTTTTCCACGGACAGGGTTTTAGTGCAGTGAAGTGCCTGGGATACTGCCAGGCAGCCGAATGTGTTTTGTCAGTTCTCTGAGGGATGATTGAATGGGTTGAGGTGATGTTGGGTGTTATCACTTTGCTACCTAGAAGGCTTTGGTGCCTTGCTGAGCATGTGAACAAGCAGCTAGGATGTCTAGTGTCCCATTGTTCTACTGCGTGTAGGTATGTGTGTGTGAGTTGTGCTGTACTGATGGGGGCATCACTTTGGTATGGTATATGAGTTTGATGCGCTATTATTTGGGGGTGCCAGATGATCTGACTAACGTTCTGTTGGTTCTGTCATAGGTGATCGCTAAGCCGTACACTCTTCTGAAAGCTTTGCTTCTAAAAATTCTTAGGTCCACAATATCTCGAACAAGGGCTAAATTCCTTTCAGTATTGGCACCCTGACTTTGAAATATTATCCTTATTGGCATCGTCCAACAGCAAATCCCTATGGTCTTAAAATTGCCTTTAAAATGTTCTCTGTCCCCAGTCTAAAAATCTGCAGTAGCAAATATGAGGAACCACAGCCATGCTCTCTGTTCTGCTCAGTGCCAAGTACCTTCATGGGTGAATGCTGCACCCTGCACATGAACGAACTCCTTAAAAAAACTGGATGCCGGTGATATCACATTGTGCGACTGTGGGTGACGAAGCGGTGGCTGATGTATTCTCTTACTCTGATCATTGCAGTGTGGAAGGGGTGGGTTGTACTGCTGAGGGACATCGCTTTGTCAGCTATATGGCTTTACTGCAGTGCAGGGTGCCTGAAGGTGCAGCAAGGTCCAGTTAGCCTGTTGTTTTTTAATTCTGTGTTACGTATGCATATTCAGACCACTGAAGTACATGGGATCTATTGCCCTCTGGGCTATGCGGGGAATTGGAGCTCTATCTTACCGTATATCCTTTCCCCCTATATCCTAAATGCACCAATTTCAATGTGTTACGGGATCTAAAATTACACTTGGAGGATGCCACCTGTGGCTCTGCATCCTCCTTGATAGAGGACCATAGAGCCTTGACTCTTCATCTAAGTAACACTGCCCCTACGCATAATGCCAAACATCTGTTAGACCCCTCTTCTCACACCCACTTACAAAAGACTGCCCTATCCCTTTAATTTGGTCTGATCATTAAGCAGTACCTTTCTCTTTTCGGACATCCTCTTCAAAAACTACTTTCACCCATTCTCTCCAGAAATTGGTCTAAGCTTGATTTCCCTTCTCTCAACTCCTGGCTGCTAGATACTCTACCCAGTCTAGAGCAGGCTGTTGACCACAATCAACCTAAGGTTGCCACCTGGATTCAGGACACTCTTGACTCAATTATGCCAGCCAAACGCACGGCCTTCGCCAGAGTGCATCGCTCCCCCCCACCGATATAATCATACTCTCCGGCGTAGGAGAGCGGGAAGCAGTGTAAGGATTTGGAAAGGAGATGGCAGAAATTCCATGATGAGTAAGATAAACTTAAATATAGATCTGCACTGACAGAATACCATATACTATGCAGAACTACTCGTGCTACGTTCTAATCAGACTAAGTTGCTGCTGCTTAAAATAGCCCCAAAATTATTTTATAATAGTTAAAGAGCTATCCAACACTAATAAATCGTCTTTTCCACCTTCCCTCTCACAGCCACAACGCGACGAACTGCATGCTTCTTTGAAAAAAAGGTGGCGATATTCAGCAGGAACTTTCTTCTTCCCTGATTGTCAAGCCTCTGATGGATGATAAGACTATTGACACTGCTATACCGATCGTGTGCAGTGAATCTGACACTGTCAATCCAGCTACCTTTTGCCCTAAACAATTCCTAGGTTTGTTTCCTCCTATGAATGTCCCTCTCTTTTGCCTGTTATTGCAATCCATAACGTCGGGCTGTCCCCTAGACCACCTCCCCCCTAGCCAAGGTCAGTAAACTTGGCCCCAAATCACTACAAATTTTGACTACTCTTCTTAATTCCTCTCTGCAAGACGGTCGGATTCCCCAAGTATGGAAGCATACAATGGTCTGGCCCCTATTGAAAAAACCCAGTCTGGATCCCACCAATTGGTCTAATTATAGATCCGTTTTGTTGCTCCCTCTTCTCTCTAAGATCTTGGAGAAACATGTTAACCAGCAAATTTCCTCTTTTGTGGAATCTCATAATGTTCTCCATCAGTCGCAGTCTATTTTCAGGACTGGTTAAAACACTCAGTCCTTACAGAACACCTCAGGCAGCTCTTGGATAGTGGCAGCATGGCAGCAGGGCAGCATTGATGGTGCGTGACCTGAGTATGGCCTTCCACAGCATGTCTCATAAAATCCTTTGGAAAGACTCAAGAACATGGGTCTCGAAGCCACAACATTGTCCTGGATGACCTTGTTCCTGCAGGATTGGACCTTTCAGGTCTTTTTCTCTAACTCTGTGTCTAGATGTCACTCTCTGTGGTGTTCCTCAGTGCTCTGCCCTGAGCCTGATGTTAATCAATATCTGTGTACGTCTATGTCCGCTGGCTGACATGTTAAAGGCTGTGGTCTCTCTTTATTTTCCTATGCTGATAAGACTCAGATCATCTTTTCTTTGTCATCTGTGGAGGGTCATTGCCCGGACACCCCGAACTCCTGTCTCCTTAAGGTTTCCACCTGGATGAATAGAAACTCAAAGTTAAATGGAGACAAGACCGAGGTTATGGTGGTGGCTAAGAACCCCCTGTTGTGAAGGCCTCACCACAGGCCTGATATCCTTTGAGCCCTTCCCATGCTGGTCTCTAAGGTAAAGACCTTTGGCTTCTAATTAGATGACGAACTGTCTATGAAACTCAAATCTCCCCGGTAGCTGCCACCTGTTTTGCAGTCCTAAAGTGGCAAAGAAAAATATCTTGCTGCTCCCATTCTCAGCTCAGCGGACGGTCATCCAAGCCTTGATACTATCAAGGCTGGATTATGGGAATATTCTCTTCCTGCGGTCTGGTCTGACAAAATGCATGCAAGTGATTTAGAAATCAGCAGCTAGGCTATTATTTAATCTTCCCAAGCATTCCTCTGTGCCTAACCTTTTTCGCAACATCGATAGGCTCCCAATGGAACAGCTCATACAATTCAAAGCCCTAAGCTATATGCGTAAAGCAACGTCAAATGCAGAGCAACGACAAATGCAGGGCCATGCTATTTGCAACAGTTAGTGAAACACTACTGCCCCAGTCGTTCTCTTCGGCCTAGTAATCAGAACTTTTGTAAAGTTCCCAGATTTAAAAAGAAACACCAGGATGGCTTCTCATGCCATTATCTGGGCCTTAAGCTCTGGAACACACTGCTCGACTTTCTGAGAAGCTGTAAAACTCTGACCACCTTTCACAAAAGTCTGAAAACTTGGCTGTTTTGATTCTCATTTGTTTTTGTTCCGGCTAGTCACCTACCTCTGTCCAACGCTGGGAATCCCTGTTGGGTACCTATACGCTTTATAAAACCTTATAATACTGATAGCTGATTAAAAGGGTTTTGCTGTCATTCACCCATAATTATTTTTTAGTTGTTATAAAAAAATAGGTTGCAACTACGACATTTCCATTTTTCATTTTTTTACTAAGAAATGCAGAGTTACTCTCTGTTTGGCATTTGGTGGCTAATATGTCATGCATTAAAAATATTCTCATCTGAAAATGTTAGCAGTGTAGTGCTGTATTATGTCAACATCTGCAGCTATTTAATCTTCATTAGAATCCATAGCCCTTTGTATTTTTAACTATCCATGCTGTCCCTGTATACAGCTATTGTCCTGCCAGTCGTGATTGACAGCATGGAGAGACACTCCAAAAGAGATAAGATTTTTTGTGCTGTTGTATTCCATTTCATTAAATTAACGCTACAGGTAAAATGATAATTCTGTTTGTATTTAGGTGTAAGCATCACAGTTATCGGCCTGCCAGTCATGATCGACGTTATGGAGAGACACTCAAAACAAAATCACATTTCTGTTATCCCAGTTTGTTTGTGTTAAGTCTCATTAAAATAATAATCCTCATGCATTTTTTTCTTGAGAGCACATTACTAATCGCAATAACCAACAATAACCACTAGATGAAACACTCACCTTGGGTACTGGAGTATCGTGCTACTCATCCTAAAGCGATTCAATGCCAGGTCAGGGGTAGTAAGCGCTATATAAGTCCCATTACAATATAGTAATGCATTTGATGTATCGATCTAACCAACAGACCACAAGATTAGTATAAGTACGCAAGTGTGAAGTTAAGCATAATAAATATATACCTACCAAGAAGATGAAGTCATAGGCCATGAAGTGGATGCAATATTAGTGTGGGATGTAGTTATCAATTTATAGTATCATACAACCATAGAGAAACATTGTTTTGAGTCTTCTTGTGTAAAAATCAGTAAAAAAGGAAAATTAGGAACCATAATGTGCTATAGTTTGGTACACTCAGTTATTGTCTTATATTATAATAAACTATAGTTAATTGAGGCAATACATTGTATTAGAGTGCCTAAGTGGATTCGGCTTTAGCTACCCAGCACATCACTGTCGCTTGCGAGGAGGAGACAAAGGATGTCTTAACATCAAAAGCATCCAATCAAGTTTCGCGGCTGTTGTTCTGGTGAAAAGGGCCCTGGACTTTTGTACTTAGGTCATCTTGTGGTGGTCAAGGCTGACACAGCTGTGCCTCATGGAATTCTGTGAGATCTGAGAGAGCCCAGGGTGTTGCTTGCCTGGAAAATGGGAAAAATAAATCAGTGGAGAGGGTGATGGTGGTCGGCTTGTCGGTGCAGATTCCACCTTTTTTTAAAGAGGTTGTTAGTGGATGACACAGTCACCAGTCTGCGGTTCGAGGTTGGTGTATGTATGTACCAGACGAGGAATACAGACGCCGCGGGGTGAGGTGTTTATTGGATCAACTAAATACAGCCTATTTCAAATATCTCCAAGAACAATAGGGAATTTGATATGCATTAGGTATTTTTCGCACTAGATACTGTGTACTGGAGTATACCAGGCATTTTTCACTGGTAAATGTCAACATAATAATTTGTGTTGGGGCAGGAAGGGTGATAATGGCCGCATTACTCATCATTTCCATTATGTGCAGTAACAGCACATAACGGAATTGAAATGGACACTTGTAATCTGGGCCTTTGTAATCAGAACCTTTGTGTGTTTTTCATCTGCTGCAGCAGTGTTAGGTCTTGTAGTTTGAAGTACTGCACCAGCTACAATATACCTAGAGTATTTTATCACATTACAGTATGATAATCTGTTCTATCTGTGCGTGTTGGTTCATTTTACCAATTACCTTCTGATGTTATTTGGTGTGTATATCGACCATTAACATGGCATGTGGATGTTTTGGTACGTTACACTGACAGCATGTCATTTGCTGCATGTATTGCAGTACATTGTTATGCACATGCGCATTGTAATGTGCATGATAAGCTCTACTATTGGTGGCATCTTGGAGAATCAATTTGCTGATCATATGGCTGTGCTGTTGTTATGCATGAGGGTGCAAATAGATCTCTATTCTTTGTTTTTTTGAGCCTCATAGCGCATTCTTTTTTTTTTTGGGCTGTACCACTGAGGAGCAGAGCTTTACTTATTGTACTGCTTTGGGACTGTCAGTGCTTAATTTTTAAAAGAATAAGTGTTGGTGCCCAAAGTTCTGCTCAGAAGCCCACAGCCTGAGCTGCCAAATACTAATGATGCCAAAAGCCAGGGCTTTGTAGTCTTGATTCCACCTTATTTATTTGTTTTTTTCACCACAAGATTGTCCCTGTCTTTTTATCTCCCTGGTTCAGGTTTTTTTTATCACTGTTTTTTTGGTCTTGCATAATATGCAAGCATACCCTGTCTCTTGCAAGTGATATTCTGTCATCAAGTGGCTTAATGCCCTCCCATTTCTTCCCATTTGTTGGCTTAATTGTCACTCTTATTTGTAGCCTCGCAATTGGGCAGCATGCGCAGGCTTCACTTCATTTTATACGTTTGAAGCATGGACCAAGTACTGATCACTTCATCTTGATTACGGTCCTGCCGCTGCTGGTGGTGTGACTGAGGTACTGTTTTCTTTGCCCGTCATCCTTGTCTGTGCTACTTCTTCCCCTCTCAACCCGCCTAATCCATGTTACTACTTCCCATTCCACCCCCGTCTGTGTTGCTTTTTTCCCTCTCTCACCCATGTTTGTGTTGCTTCTTCCCTCCCACCCCCCAACCTCCTGTTGCTTTTTTATGTTCAACTCCCACACCCTCTTGTTGCCCTTGTGGCTTCTTCCCTACCACCCACCACCTTTCTGTTGTCAACGTTGCTTCTTCCCTCCCACCACCCTCACTCCCATTGTCTGTGTTCTCCCATCCCACCAGACATGAGAAAAAAAAGCACTATGACATGGCCAGCACTGGACGCGCCATAGCAATTTCTTTACAGTGTGTTGCTTCCCACCCTTCTTTCTGGTGTCCGTTCCCTCCCCCAGTGCTGGAGAAACTGCAGGAAGCATAATTCAAATACAGTGCAGAACAGAATGCAAAGTGATTTGTGTTCAGGAACGTTTTGTGATGGGAGGGGTAAATACTTTACCATTGTTAAGACGTGCAGAGTGGAAGCTGCCAAACAGCAGCAAATACATAATTTGTGTTTAGGATGGATCTACCTGCATCTAATATTGAGAATAAGGTAGCAGTGGGTCTTATAATATTGTGTGCTGTCACTATCTGACGACAAAATTGTTGCTCACTGAAGTAATTGCCCCAAGTAAATTCTTCAGTCCCACCATTAAGATTATATATTACAGTGCCATTAATGAAGGTGTTTGAGGTTTGCCCAAAATATCTTATGGACGTTGCACTGTGTTCAAGAACAACATAAAAACAAGCTTTCTGTTCAAAGTGCCTGTGACAAGTCTCCATCCATGTCCCCTTCTTTAAATAAAAAAAAGCATTGTCAAAGCCAATAGATCCTTCTTATGCGAGATCTATTGGCTTCATTAATGTCTGTTTAGCCATGTTGCACAGCAGCATGACTGCTGTGCAGCATGCTTAAAAGTAAAAAAAAAAAAAAAAAACAAGAACTATGAAACTATGACGAGGCCAGGGCTGATCATGTCATAGCGCTTTTATTTTGATTTACTTTCAGCTATCTTGCGCAGCAGCCACGGTAAGGTGCAAATATGGCTAACAAAATATTGACAAAGCCAATATATCTCGCATAGGCAAGACCTATTGGCTTTGTTTCCCTTATCACTGTTTTTCTGTCTTTCTCTTACTACTGAACTTGAACCACCGGCACAAATTGAGCACTGGATGCTGTTTTGTGCATATGAGTGCACTGCTACCTCTCTGTGTCACGGTTAATTAGTGGGTAGATCTTTGAGGAGTAATAAGAATGCCACTACATGGCAAACTGCATGCGCGTTAAGAAACAACCACTTCATTGCAATTTTTTATTGTTTAACGGTCTCTGCATTATACCGCTGACATTAAAAAAAATAAAAAAAAATGAAATGCTTTCAGGAGAAAGACAAATGACTCACTGCACATAAGTGCACATTTAGGAAGATAAATATTCATTTTTTAAGATACGATTTGTCTGCGTGGGGTTATTCCATAGAGACAATAAAACACTGCGTTCTCGATGCCACTAATACAATGAACTTCAATATAAATACTTTGCGCCTCCGAGATGCTTTTAAGTCTTTTTAAACACTGGATGACAAGAAACACGCAACTATATATGCTAGTATGAGATATGCAAATAATCAGCAGTGCTTTTTTTACCAGTGATGATAATTTTACTAAAAAGTTCAATAAAATACTTTCACTCTTTTTGTTCTACTTAGTATCATGAAAATCACTGTTTGAAATGGGAAAATAGAAGTGCAGGTACTGTGTAACAGAGTACCTGCTTGTTTCTGAGAAGTGCCAGTACTCTCCAATGAAGAGTGTTAAGTTTATCTGGAGAAGTGGGGGTACTCTCCCTCTCAAAATAAAAAAAGTGCCGGTACTCAGTACCGGATGGTACGGCCCAATTTAAGCATTGGTGAAAATCATACTCGTGGGTTTGAAAATCCAGTAATAGATGGCCCGAGGAACTCTTTTGAAAGTTGGTCTTGTCTATAAAACCCAATGCAATTTTCCACCATTAGGAAGAGTCACAAGGGTTCGAAAGCCTGCCCAAAGGGTCACAGATAGGTCTGCCCTGCTGTCACGGTTACAGACCTATCACTCTCACAGTTTTCACAAGGCTGTCCCGCTGCCCAGGTCACATGTCTAGCCCTCATCCAGGTCACTGGCCTGGCCTCTCACACAGGGGCAACGTGCCTGCTCTGTCTCAGGGTACAGACATGTACCCCTCTCCAGCCCAAAGACTTACCGCCCTTCCACGTTACAGGCCTACCCTCTACTATAGTTAAGAAGCCTGCGGTTTTGCTTCACCTCACGTGCGTTCCCTTCTCGCTGGGTTACTGGCCCTACCTGCCCCACAGTTATAAATAACTCTTTCCTTATCACGAGGTTACAAACCTGCCCCTTTCCCACATGTGAGATGGCTGTTTTTCTGTTCAGGGCACACCCACGCCCCTCTCCCACAGGTCCGAAGCCACTCTCTCAGCTCACAGGATTACAGGCCTCATCGTACCGCGCCCAACTCGCGTGAGTGCCCTGCCCTTTCCTACTTGGTCAAGGCGTACAGCCTCGAGCCTTCCCTCCGGGTGACACTGTTTTACTTCACCCTTCCAGGACATAGCTCTGCTCCTCGCTCCATCCAATCCACCAGGTGACTGATTTGACCCTTCTGGGCGCAATGAAATGGCATTCGGGCCTATCCCTCAACCACGAGGCACTCATTTGTGCCTTTCACAGTAATGAAAATGAGAAGCTCTCAAGACTAGGCCTCGAGAGTCAGGGGTGTGCTTCCTGTTCTGAGGTAATTTCACTCCCGTGTTTGTCAAGGGCAGCACACTACCGAACGCCTGTCACTGCCTAATCTTTGCGGATTTGTAATGTGAACAGCGTGGCATGGAAAACCGTTTATGTAAAGGTGTCGTAGCACATTAAAATAGGCTGAATGTTTTTGTAGTGTTGATCCGGGGGTGATGGCAAACTATTAATCTTCAGGCAGCCCAGAGATCTCGTCCTTCTCCCAAGGATCGCGGCCCGTGTCTATCCCACGCACCCCCAGTACTTCGTCTCACATAACTCGTGTACCTCTCTCGAGTCCCTCGCCACACCTTACAACAGATCAGAAAGAAACCTGACACACCCGGCACCTGTGACCCAGTGTCCCAGCTGAGGTGTTTGATTACCCCTTCGCCTCCCTCCAGGTAAGCCACCCATTAAAATGAGCCCCTTCCCCCAACGACCCTATGCCCTTCACACCGCACCCGTCTGGCAGGTTAGGACACGGAAGTGGCCCGTCCCCATGGATACACCCAAGGCCCGACAGGTGGCGGGTGGGATTGAACCTTGGTCTCTGGAGAAGGCGGTAACCGGTTCCTGAGTATATTTACCTACTACCTGCTCCGAGGAGTGGCCCTCCACCGGCTGGTGCTCTTTCCTCGACATACCTTCCATACTATTTTATTAAAGCTTAAAGGTGAAATTGCCGTTGTGCAGTGGGTAACGTGCCTCAATTGTCAGCGGAGCTCATCATGGCGGAATTCGTCTGAAAAGCCAAAGAGAAGCATACACCAGCCTCTTGTACACATGACAAATAGTTCCGACCAAAACTGGCATACAAAACCAGATACAAGCTGTGTAACAACTGACACAGAAAACAAGGTATTGGCGTGAAGTTCACAACAAATGACCCACATAACCAGATACTGACAAGATGTGTCACGAATGTCCACCAGAACCCGGGACAGACTGGCACTAGACACAGCATTTGTTAGTTACCAAGGACATAACGAACCAAGGGCCAGATGTAGCAAAGGTTTTTACCCATTCTATTTCTATGGGAAAAACTGTTTGTACATATGGCCCCAAGTTTCCATTTACAAAAAGTGGTTGCAAATTGCGCACCATTTTGCGAACTAAAAGGAATATTGCATACCAACAGATCGGTTTTCAATATTCCAAATCATAGTCGGCCACAATCCAATTTTCCTCATCAATATTGATAATGTAGATCCAAAATTGTGGCTTGCAACATTTGGCTCTCATCACTGGGATGATTGCCAACTAGGGTCAGCAGACCACCATGTCTGTGGCACATTTTACATAAAGTCACCGTTTTTAATGTATCCTGTTGTCCTTAAAGGAATCAGGCTGCATTCTCCATATTGAGGGAGTGCTGAGCACTCTCCCTCAGTGCACATCACCCCCAATGCCCGCCCCTTTCAGAATAAAAGGATGATAAACTATGTCTTTCATTCTGAGCAGTTTGCAGCTTCTGCTGCTGGCGGGGGGCGGCGCGCCTCCACCCATATGGAGAAGCCGCCACTGACAAGTCTTAGTTCTGGTGTGTAACTAATGAAGGATAGCTGCCCTGCCTGCAACAGCTGAGAGGTACTCTGCTGTTTGAGACAGGGTAAGGATATCTTTGATGTCTGGATTGAGCAAGCTCTTGTAGTGGAGAAACAGACTGATTTGTAAAGCTGAGCGATAGATCGACTGTCTTTGGCAAATAAGCAATAGCTGTGGTGACTATGACAACTGAGGATGATTTTGCTATGTGTGAGAGGTGAGAGGCAGCTGTGCTGTCTGTTGTGAATAAGTAATAAGCTAGTTCTCCAAGTTACGGCTCTGCTGTTGGTGGCAGGTGGACATGTTGGCTACTGTTACCATCACTGGACAAGTGACAGTCTCAGACAATGACAGACAATGGACAATGCTGTATACCCATTCTCATCTGCACAGTAAGTGACATCACTGAATTCCCCATCTTCCATCCGCATAGGAAGTGACATCACTGGTTTTCCACCAAAACCGTCTTTAAAAGCAGAAGCCAAGCAAGAGAACTTCATTTCCCATTGCCTATTTGCATAGTAACTGACATCACTGGATTTTGCATCCTCTATCTGCACAGGAAGTGAGATCACTGGATTTCTTATCATCCTTCAGCACAGAAGTGGCATCACTGGTTATCCACCCACGGTAACCTCTCCTCTCAGGATCTATGTAATGGTAGCCTCTGAGCATACATGCACAGCGGGTGCACTGCTGGCATGCTGAAGATGCACAAAAGGCATGCCTGTCTGTGCCAGTCCATGCCCAGAGTGCACTCAGCAGCAGGAACCCTGGTTCTCCCCTATTTACTGATACCCTGCTACACTCCTCCATACTCTTAATCGGTGCTGCTGCTCACTGCATTGCTGCCACACTTCATCACACAACATGAAAGGAGTGTTCACAAGCTCATCCTGCAATCTCTCTTCACTCTCCCACACCCTGCACTCACCACTCCCACACAAACAGCACCCAGCACCAAACTTGCTCACACTGACACAAATCAGACACCTCTCAAAAGCCCAAAACCGCCCAAACAGCATACCACACACGCATGTATGCTCCTGAACACTCATTGCTCGGCAGTGGCACAACAGAGAAATGGGACGTACTGCACGACCATGCTCTGAACCTGCTCTTTGTCATGGAAACATGGCTAACCTCCAACCTTGGAATTGGACATCGCTACAGCCACCCCCACTAGCTACACGACTGTTAGGCAAGACTGTCAGCATAAGCCAGGAGGTGGAGTCACCATCATGTTAAAATATACCATTAGCTGCACCAACATAGATAGACACTCCGACCAGACCAGCTACAAGAAACACTTCATGTTCAAAATATGCATCACAGCTAACTTCTCCCTGGGCGGAACCTACATTTACAGCCCGTCAGGGCCAACCCATTTCACATGTGGCATCACAGAATTCTTTGCACTGCTCATCATCAGACCCAGTTTCTTCATGCACCTGGGAGACCTAAACATTCACCCAAAAGACCACACCGACCCAAACTCTATGGCCCTTCTACAATACCTTAGAAACCTTGGCCTCAGTCATCATGTTACTGAACCCACCCATACTACCGGACACCTACTGGAGATGATTTTCTCCTCAATAAGCAACATCTCAGTTGACAAGCCAGCAACTATGACTTGGGCAGACACACCCTTATCAGTTTCAACATTCCCATTCCACACCATCATAGACCTACAACCAGTGGGACCACCTGCTGCAATGAATGGGAAAACATCTCAGAAGGGGAGTGGGTTTCCGTCCTCTCCGAGCACTGGCCCAGGCACACCAGTGACTTGCTGAAAGCAATCAAAAACTCAACAGCTGAATCCCCGCCTGTACTGACACCCTGGCTCCCTTCAAATGCAGTGCAAAAGCAAAAGTCAGATCGCAGGCAACCTGGTACAGAGAGGAACTAAGGCTGATGAAATAGCTCTGAAAGCACCAGGAGCACAAACAGAGAACAAGTCAAGACACCACAGATAAAGACATCTTCAAAACAGTCCTAAGACGCTACTACCAGCAGATACGGAATACCAAACTCTTGCAGATCACATCAGTGCCAGAACTAACAGTGCAATTAAATCTTTGCCATCAAATATTTCACCACACTTCCTTCCACTTCCAGCAACATAATCTCCTTATAAGACCTTTGCAACAAGCCCTTGGAAGTTTTGTGTAACAAAATCACCTCATATACAGCAACTTCGACCCTCAACCAGATCCTGTTACTGTTGCAACTAAACGTTCCATCATGGCTGATGACGAAAACCTGACCCCATAACCTGCTGTCACCACCATCGAAATTGCTGCTACCATGAAGCCCATTCACTTGGGGAATTCCATCTGATGCTTGCTTCTATCGTGCCTTCACCAAAAGACTCCTACTGATCAGTAAACTCCCATCATCAGCACCTCCATCAACTCACTTTACCGGAAACCGCAAAACATGCCATCGTCATGCCCCGTTCAAGAAACCATCTGGTGACCCAGCTAAGGTTTCCAAATACAGACCCATATCCCTCCTACCATATCTGGCAAAGGTAATAGAGAAACAAATCAATCAACGCCTCAGTGATCACCTCTGCAACCACCAGCTCCTTGACGCCTCTTAGTCCTGATTCAGGCACAACTACAATACAGAAACATCACTTATCTCTGCCACAGATGACATACAACTGATAATTGACAGAGTAGACAAGGCAACCCTCATTCTCCTGGACCTCTCTGCAGCATTTGACATGGTCTCAGACCCTATCCTCATCAGGCACCTGCACAAGATTTGCATCCACGGACCCGCTGTCCACTGAATCTACTTCTTCCTATGGGATAGTGCACAAGCTGTCAGACTAGCACCTTACTTCTCGGAAGCCTGCAAACTCATCTGCAGAATGTCTCAAGTTTCATTGCTCAGTCCCACCATTTTAAACATAAACCTGATCCCACTGGCCAACATCATCTATGCACATAACATCAACATCCTCTCCTACGCGGACACGCAACTTATACTCTCCCTCTCAGACAAGGTCCCAACGCAAGAAACAAGTTCACCGCCTGCATGGCTGAAGTTGCTAACTGGGTAAAAGTGTACATTCTCAAGCACAACACTAAACAAGACAGGAGTAGTGATCTTCTGCAAGAGCACTTCATTACTTGATTCTAACTGGTGGTCTGATGAACTCGGACCCACATCTAAAAGCCATGCCAGGAACCTCACAATAATCATCAACAGCAAACTGGATATGACTGCACAAATCAACACAGTCACTGCATCCTGCTTCCACACCCTGAAGATGCTGAGCAAGACTTTTAAATGGCCCCCAAGCAACACTAGAAAAACTGTCACTCGCCCTCTAATCACCAGTACGTTGGAGGACCAACCAACTCACGAGAAGACTACATACCATGTAGAACACAGCAGCCACACTCATCCTCAACCTCCCACATAGAACTCACATCACACCACACCACGGAGAACCTCACTGGCTTCCGAGACCCAAATGCACTCAATTCATACTCCACACACACACACACACACACACACACATTCAAGGCACTGTACAAATCAGGTCCCACATACCTGAACAGTTGCATTTCCTACAGCCAACCACCCAGACACCTCTACTCCTCAGGACTTCTACTCACACACATCCCATGCAAACACAGAACCAGATAAGGAAGAAGAGGGTTCTCTTCACTCCTAAAGCATGGAAAAACCGCTCACTCTACGAGAGCCTCTTTCTCTCTTCTTAAGTTCCACAAGAAGCTGAATACCTGGCGTTTCAATTAACCAACCTACCATAGGCAGGGCTAGGCAACCACACACCTGCTGAGCACCAGAGTACCAAATGCACATAACATAATCAAGGGTGATAACTGGTGTGTAACTGGTGCACATGGGTGGTGCTCTGACACTCAATTTTAGGGATCAGCACATTTTTTTCAAAACCAGATCTAGAGCAAAAAATTGGAAGGAAGAGAAAAGGGAGAACGGAGGATGGAGAAGAAATGGTGTACCAAGTAGAGAAAGCAGGGAGCAAAAAGAACCTGCAAGAGTGAGATACAGAGGCAGGAAGTGCAGGGAGCAGAAAAAAAGCACAAGAGGAGGAATAAAGACAGGGCTGTATTTGTAGTTGGTAGCCCCTGCGATTGGCAGCGCTGGTTACAGACTCCTAAGAAAAGCGTTGGGCCCCTGCACTTAATATGGATTGGTAATAACTTTTATATTGTATTATATTTTAAATCAATCTTCACACCACCCCCTCAGATTAAGCCTTCCCTGCATGACTACACCTACCACTGGAGAGTCACTGAAAAAAATGCAATGTTGTCTACACTTTGCAGGCACTGGTATACAGTGTCCTGTGCCAATGAGGTAAAACAGCAGTGCCATCGCTAGTTCTGCCCAGTACTCCTTACCTAGCCAGACAAAAAACAGACACAATCTGTTTCACAACTGACCTAAATAACTAGGGACGTACACAAGCGGTGTGACAACTGATGTATAGAATTATACTCTAAAAAAAAGCTGTGTCGGAACTGAAGTACAGAGCCAGGTACTGACACAAGCTGTGTCACACACGACCTACAAGCTAGATACTGGAAGAAGCTGTAGCATAACTGACCACACAGAACAAGTACTGACTCAAGCTGTGCAACAACTGACCCACAGAATCTCATACTAATGTCAGCTGTATCCCAACTGATCTGCAGAAGCAATACTAGCACAAGCTGTGTCACAGCGGATCTACATGGCCTGCCCATACATAGGGCCTGATTACAACTTTGGCGGAGGGTGTTAATCTGTCACAAATGTGACGGATATCCTTCCCACCGTATTACGAGTTCCATAGGATATAATGGACTCGTAATACGGCGGGAGGTATATCCATCACATTTGGGATGGATTAACACCCTCCGCCAAAGTTGTAATCAGGCCCATAGGCATTTACAAAGTGACCGTGTCGGGGATCCATTTTTTTTAAAGGAGCAAAAGGTTTAATGAACTGGGAAAAATGGGTCAAAAATTCCCGTCATGAGTTATGCATTGAGCACCCACAACAGTCTATGTAAGAGAGGCAAACTGTGTTAAGCAAATTTGTATAAAGTAGACCCAGATTCAGAGGGTTACCGGGCTTACCCATTATAATTTAATTAGAACCTAGGTGGTGACATGAACTGTGCCACAAGTGGCTTCCAGGATAAGAATGTGACACCCATTGTGTTACAACAGACCCATGTAGTCAAGTACAGACACAAGCTGTGCCACAGATGACCTATAGGAACAGGTACAATTGATCAAGTGGACCAGGTATTGATACACGCACTACCACAACCAACCCATAGAACCAACCACAGGCATGAGATGCACCACAAATGATTCACAAAAACACTGTCTATGAATGAAAGTCCAAAGCTTTGGGTGATTTGCAGCTCCTCTACGTTGTTCCAAACTTATATCTCTTTTAATTTGATATGCAGCCTCGTCCTTTGGTCTGTAACCATTTTCCATACCCAGTGACACCAAAATGACTATTTGATGTCTTCAGAAGAGCCCTAGTCTGCTGTTGATTTGTAGGAAGTCAAAGTGTACCTCTTTGTGAGTAATCTTATCCAGATCCTTGTGGGATACTTCCTAGTGGGTGGCAGCCTCGTATTTTTTTAAGGGTATGGGGAGACATATAGCCCAGAGTAAAATTCACACTAGCTCCCCTAGGATGCCTCGTTCCCAAATACAAGTGTGTGGTTCCCTAATAGAAGCATAAGTTCCCATTCAGAGTGCTAATGGGAAGGAAATTAATTAGCAGCTCCCCTTTGGGGAGCTATGCAATGCTTAATTTAAGCCAGTGGCTGCCGGTGGGGACCATTATTTTGGGGGACCGGCACTCATTTATCCATATCATATATTTACCTAGAGCAAGTTATACAAATCTGAAGAGACTGGAGGCAGGGACGGATTAAGACCCTTGGAGGCCCTAAGTAGTTAAAATATTTTGGTGCTTATATATATATATATAGATATATATATATATATATATGTATATAATTCAAAATTTAAACAATAAAACATTGAAGAATAAAATTCTATTTTTCGAAATCTAACAAACCTTACAGTATGATAGCAAATAATGTTTATTTTTGTATACTTCCACTTATATTTGAAAAGCTTTCTCCTACTTTTTCTAATTGCGAAGTTTTTGATAAGATCCTTAAAACTAATCTTACGTAACACATCTGCTTCTATACTTAGTCGAGATAAGGCATCCAGCCTGCCTTGTTGCATAGTTGTTCGGTTGGGTTTTATAATATACTTCAACTGAGAAAATGAATGCTCAGCTGAGCAATTTGTGACCATTAAATGTTAAAAATATACAAGAGCAAATGTCTACATTTGGAAAGGCACACTCAATATTGTCTTCTACAATTATTTGCGTGACTGAATCTTGTTTTTACATTTTTTGTTGCACTGAACTTATAAACACATAAAAGTGAAACTGCTGAGGCTCAGCTAAGAAATTAGTGTTCAAGTCATCTGGGTAAGCATCAATCAGCGTTTGACTACCCTGAGAATACCTTTCAATTTGAGTAGATGATGAAGTGACATTATGTGGCACATCACTTAGAAAAGAAAATCGCTCTGCTTTTTCTTTGTATATCTCTCCTCTTCTCCTCATATCAATTTCATGTTTGACAATAATTGTTTAATAGGTAGTGATACAACATTTATTTCTGCCATTCAGATATACTTCTAGTGCAGCATCTCCTTCATTGGGTAGCTTCTTTCTGATACATTTGCAAGTTTGAGCGACCTTGTAATCAACATCTGGTAGCATTTCGTTTGTAGCTGCTTCATGTCTTTCAAATTCATCTTGTGGAGTGCACAGTTGGTCAGCTAATAATCCATATAGATCTGCACGTTTTTAGGTTCACTTTCTCATTCTGCAGAACTTGGCTTACTCTATGTAATTTTTGTAAAATCTCATTCCAAAAATGTAACATAAAAACTAATTCTAGCTCTTGCATCTTATTTGCAATATTATTTGCTTCTTTTCTAGTGTCTTTCTTTTCGGACTGGTCATTAGCTATATATTCCAATGCTTCTAATATTTTAAGGAACAATTTCAAAGTTGCTTCTGTTGCCATAGCATGTGCCTCCCATCTGGTATCAGAGAGGGATTTTAAGACACTTTGACCTAATGTTTAAGACCTAATGTTCCACCGGCTGGTTTAGACTAAGTATAGAGCAGCTGCACTGTAGAGAAGAAATTAACCACCTCTTGACAGCAGTCAACAGCACTTCGGCCTACCAGATTTAGTAAATGGGCTACGGGTGGGCACTTGTATAGTAAACTTGTTTGTTTCTAACAATGTTTGCTGCATCCCCTTATAATGCCCAGACATGTTAGCAGCATTGTCGTAAGATTGTATGTGTGTGTATATATATATATATATATGCATATGTCATTTTTTTCATTTATTGTGCTAGACCCAGTGCTTAATTTGTAAATAAAAACGTGCCAGTACCCAAAGCTCTCCCCGAAACACACGGCCCCTGCAACTAAATGTGCGAGCACAGAATACTGAGGCAGCGTGATCCTAAAACCACCTCTTTAATCCATTTACAGACACTCCTCACCTTTGCAGCTTTCTTCTTTCTCCCTTTGTGATGCTTTTCCGTCTTTCTCTTCCTACCTATTTCTCATATGTATCTTTTACTCGCAGTAATTGCCTGATGCAAACAAATAAGTGAAGGCCCTAAAAAATAAGTGCCGGTGCCCCGCACCGGAAACCACAGACTCAAATTAAGCACTGGCTAACCCCTTTTTATGGGCGCTGGTTCAGCTGCACCATTTGCAGTTTTGCACCAAATGGTCCATGGTAAATCCAGCAATGGAAACATTTCTGTGGTGCCCCCCTTCCCTTGATGCCCTAAGCACATGCTTAATTTGTTTAATATTAATCTAGCCTTAGCTGGATAGAGAGAGAAAGACAGAAATCTGTCACAAAGAGAGACACCAGGGGCCTGCAAGAGTGAGATAAAGGGCAGGAAGTGCCCGGCAATTGATTAAAGAGGCCAAGTTGGGGTAAGGACTACCAGCCTTGGCATTCAACCGTGCTGCCAGCTTCTAAGCAGAGCTTCGGCTACAGGCACTCTTTCTTTTACAAATTACGTACTGGAACTCAGATATTCCCAATAAAGGTATACTTCCATGAACATCTATTCACCAAAGGGGTACCGGAAGTGGTATTACATGGCCTTTGAACTTCAATTTCACACGCACTTAGATGCTTACACATAAACAAACATTTACATTTACACACCCATTCACACTTACACACACTCTCACCCATGTAGAAACATACTAACCTGCAAGCACGCACACAACATACATTTAAAAACATTTTTTTACTTTCCTCAGCTGCCAGGGAAGGTCATAACCCAGCAAATTATACATAATTTGTATTATTCTAATAGTGAATAATGAAACATTATCTACTAATAGTGTAATAAAAATAATAAAGGAAAACAGCATGGAGTCCCAGCCGACAGCCTATGGTCTAAGGACAAGCTGCCTATGTGTTTCTGGCACTGATTTTGCCACCTCTGAAGCAAGGGGTCGTAAAATCAGTGGTAGGGTTTGCAAGGCGAAAGATGATGTCCATGCATACTTCCTCTTTTTGCAAACCACCCTCTATCCAAAGCCACTGTCAGTCAGATTATAGTATAACCAAATAGAGGGCTGCTTTCTCTGTATGATTGGCTGACTAGTAACACTTTGCACTATACACAGCTATTGACTTCTGCCGGCAGAGTTGAGGGCTATATTTAATGTCCCATCATAGTGATGCTCCACTTTGTGGATGCTTGTGCAGATCTCCACCCACCAGTAACAGGGAAGCCTTCCTCCCTTAGAGCCTGTTGGCCCAATTGTGAAGTTATAGGGATAAAGATATCCGAGGGTAGCAAAACATTGGATACCGTCTAGAACAGAGATCTATCTTGAGCCTCCCTGGGCTCTTTACTACTAAACTGCTGGTTAACCCAGGTTCAAGGCATCCACTGCCAGACCAAATTGCACAGTGGCCAACCTTCAGGAAGTCAGCTATGCAGCCGCTTGGCTTCTTGTGGTCCCAAACTTCGTCTGCGAGCTAACCAGTGCAGAGGGACCTAGTGGGGCTAGAACACCTGACCAGGAAGCAAGATGTAACTTGCTTTTAACTCGAACCCCCTCCACCGGGAAGATATTGCCCTCCATGATGATGCAGTACGAAAAAAAAAATGATTGTGAAACACTGAACAAAGGTGTCACAAGCATTTACCGAATCACAAGTACCTACTCTCACAGGCACAAAGTCACCCAATACACTCCGATAATAGGTGACTTCAGCAACACACACAGCTCTGAAGTAATCTGTGGTGCTGATACTGCACAATACAATAGCATTAATATAATGACTACACTGACCGTAACATTACCCCTGTTTTTATTTCCTACGAAGTTATAGACTCCACTTTTGAATAAACATTGATTATGGTCATATCTTGGGAATTAGTCGGATAACCCTTTTAAACTATTCAGTGATTAGAGGTGAACCAGCCAACAGGGATTTACCAAGATTTTCAGTCAGACTGGTAACTCGCAAAGCCTGAAAGAGGTGGGGGTCTGTTTAACCTTTGCAGATACGCCATTCAGCCCTAATTAACCAGTATGCATATCATACAGTATCACTTCTGAAAAGGCAAGGGGCTTCTTGCAGCCTAGTAGATCAAGGGGTGGGGGCAGTCTGATAGTTATGTTACAGATGACCTACAGAACCATACACTGATCTGGGGAGGAAAGAGATGTCTATACTACAGACGCTAGCATTGATCTGAAATTTAAAAGCCTAGACCTGCAATCAAATTCACTGATCAGAGCTAAATTACCCTGGCCTCTAGAGCAAAGCAACGATCATGCAGCCCAACAGACTGATCTAAGCTGCTTAGAACACCACAGACAGACACAAGCTACTTAGAACTAGGGGTGAATTGGTGGAATTTGGCGAGTCTGTGTTACTCTTGTAACGAGAAGTTCCAGCCAAATTCCGCCAATCACTGCGTGCCGGAATTTTTTCCCACAAGCCCCGGATTAATGTAAGCTGGTAAGCAAGAGCCTGATTTGGTGCCCCCTAGGGTTATTACCTAACATGGGCAGTCTTGGTCAGAGGGCTGCTTCTCAAGTAGATTTGCTGCAGCTCAAGTAGATTTTCACGTTGATTTGTCAGCGCTGCTGGCATAGGCAGTGCTAAATTGTAGCGCAACATGCATAAATTCTGCCTGTTGGCAGAACTCCATGGAGTTTTTATGTAACTCCATGGAACGCCACGAGTTCCGCACACCCTTGCTTAGAACACCACAGTTAGATGGTCTGCATACAGACAAACACTGATCTAAGCAGTCTACAACATCTGGGGCTGGGCTGAGCCAGGTAATTTATGACCTACAGAAGCAGCCACTGGTCCAAAGTAAGCAATCCCTTTGCACAGAACTACGCAGTGACGTCCACTGCTATCAGAATCTGGAGCTGATCTGAACTAAGTCTGGTCTAAACACAAAACAAGATACATATCTTTATCATAACCCATGACTTACCGAATTAGGTTCTGTTGCGACCTGTATCATCTCTGGATGGTACCCCATATTCCAAAATGGATCAGCCTTATCTAGAATGCCATAGACTGGTCTTTACAAGGTGATATCCAAACTACTACTGGAAGGGATGATCAGGGTTTGACCACTTTTGTTGAACAGAAACAGTCAAATCTGAGATAACTTTCATTTGATCCACGGAGCCAGGTGTTAGCTCTGTATTGGTATTTTTATAATGTTGCTAATAAATCTATCCATTCCTTCATAACCAAATCTAATTATTTTTTTTTTAATAATAAGACAATCCTTGAGTGTTTTAACATCCGTATTGTCTTTATTCCTATTTTTCTTATCAGGTATCAGCCCTTAATGCATTTCAGGCTCAATGGTGCCCTTCTCCAAGAGATAACATATCTCAATTCTTAGGTATTTTCGTCTATGATAAAAATATAATAACAACAAAAGCATTCAACAGTCAACAGGGTGTCTCACAAAGTAAACACGAGTTTACCCTTACCTTAAAAAGTTCAATGAGTTGAGGGGCCCAAATCAGTATTTCTGAGACACTAATGAAGACATTCCAGGTTCTCTTTCTCTGTGTGTGCTACCAAGCATTCATTGATTCCATTGTGAGGTTATTTATCCCAACATTCTCCACGCTTGGGTAATGCCATTTCCTGTTTTCAATCTTTCTACAGTATCCGTAGTAGTTCGCCTTTAGTTGTGTTCATAGAAAGTTTGCTTATTCTATCCTGCCACTCAGTTCCCTTTGGAGGAAGACTGTTTAACTGTTCTGAAGTTAGCACTTCTTTGTAGAAAGTATGCTCTGTTGTCACAATCTTATCTTCTTTTCATAACCTAATATTTGAAACTTTAGTTGTTACTCATTGTGCTTCACTTTCTTAAAGCCTATCATTATGGAGACCCAGGAAGCAGGAGACTATCCTCTCACCACAATGTATGACCTAATGTGTTTCAATTTATTATCAATACAGTAACCTGCAGGCCAACAGCTGAAGAATAACCTGAAATGAGGAGACAGAGGAGAGTGCTTATGAGGTACATTCCCTCTCATCTCCGTAGGTGATTGGTTTTCTTGGTGTATAAAGGCATCAAGAGTGACACATTGGGTCTGAGGGCCAAGATCAGCCACTTGCCAGTCTCTGGGTTGCCTGGACTAGGTGTAGCGAACTTAGGTTTCACCCTTAATTGCTGAAGTTGCTAGTGCAGAGGGACTCTGTGCACTTATGTCAAAGAGGACCTGAGTTTGGGACATGTGAAGGGCACCGAAGGCAGGGCCCCTGCTTGTTTGTCTCAAAGATTTATTGGTCATCAAGAAATCTGAGCAAGGTCTGAGCTATTCAGCTGGAAGACTGGTACACAATAGTGGGAGAGCCTAGATTGAAAAGTTATATATCACTCATGGACAGTATGCGCTGTGTTGTGGAGTAGATTTCGGACCACTGGCTTAAACATAATTGAGACCAAAACATGCTGATGAACAAGGCTAATTTTCACTGGCTTGAATGATATTGTTCATCGGAAAGGGGCATCTCGTCCTCTCTAGTTACCAACATATGAAATTTGGTTGTCCTATTTGCCTGTGGCTATCCCCCAGATGTATTTATTTTTGGTATTTAAAATCAAAGCTTCTAAAGCAGTTTAAATACTAGTAGAACACTGAGATAAAAATGTATTACAACAGCAGTTGGTCTGGTTCCTCCTATTAAAAACACAGGCTGAACATAATTTATTTTAAATTCACATAGGGTTTGGAAGGAAACGATATATGAACTAAAGACATATACGCTGATTTCACAGACATCACATATCCCTTTTTTTCTGTAATCCCTCGCAAGCAACCTTATTCCATTTTTTTTATACCTTCTGTCCTAAGTGAACCAAGATCACATCAGGAGACATGTTTGTTTGGAAGTGACATTGCACCTTGCCTAATTCAGCCATTCTGGATACCACTTCTAATGCTTCCCTTCAAATAATTATGTAAAGATCAACCTCATAACTATTTTGTTGATTAATTTTTTGAGCCATCACATAAATGTTATTTCACAATGAATTCTATGTCAGGACCGGAGACGAGGATTATGCCTTCTTTCTTCACTTTTATTTGACAGCACCATTTCAACAATACCATCAAAAAACTATCTTTCCTATGAACCCAAGGGAAGGCGAGAAACAGCAGAACATTGTCCAATCATAACAAGGTAGGTCTCCTCATAGTCCTTCTTTGTTTTCACGTCACCCCTTACTTTTCTACTCTGTTGCCCTAGTTAAGTGCCTGATCAGCTCTGTACATGTTTAGGGCCATTTTAATGTCTTGGGGTAATTGTTGGGCTTTTTTCTAAGTCCCCCCACCTAATTTAGCAAAGGGCACTGTAGGAACATCTTTCCACGTTTCTCAAGCGGCACTGCTATTGTACTCTATTTGCGGGCATATGTGTGTGCAAAGAGGTTCTCCACACACTAAAGGGTGCTGTTTTCTGGTTTGGGACCACAGACTCCCTAATAAATGCGGCGCTCATGGCACGAAATTCCGATTCTGAGTGATCATGCCATCAGGCGGTAGTATCAGCCATAGCACCTATAGAGCATAATTTCGCCACTCTACGGCTTCCAACCTTCTGGACCCTACTCCTTTTGCACAAGATCCTGCACCACGGGCAGCTATGCCTGTTAAACCCTCCCAAATGTAGTAGTGAAGAGCAGGCATGTCCAGTGCGTAGACTTGGATGCATTTGACGGCCTAAAACCGGCAATCCTTTCCCAACCACTGCACCCAGTCGAGAGCCACTACCCCTGCTGAGGTTTCTTCAGGGGATGCCTCACCCCAATGTGTGCAGGCATGCTTGCCTCCCCTTGATGGGGGTGTATCCCAGGCAGAGGATTCTTATGGGGATTCGGATGGAGACCCAGGTCTCTCAGCTGTGGTGTCCATCCCTACAACCGGAAGCTTCCAATCCAAAATCACACCCCTCAGATATGCTGGTCCCTGATGAGTTGATACACCCTTGTTCCTCCGAGTGGGATCTAGTGGCCAAAGTCATGACCTATGTCGCAGGACTACTGAGAAAGAAAATGCCCCTGCCTTCCCTGGAGCACAAGTTAGCCTTAGCCCCCAAAATAAATGTGAGGATGGCTACTTTCTTAGGAAAGTATATCAGAGACCCTAAGAAGCATATAGACCACTCCTGGCACTGATGCCAGGATAAAATGCTGGATGTGGTGGGCCCCATTACTAAGTTCCTCGACATAGTGGAGGAAGCAAAACAGTTTGGGTCTCTTATTTCCCCTGACATTCTCTCTGGATTGGCGCAATATGCAATAAATTCGCCATGTCCACCGAGCGCTGGAGTTCCCTTCTAATAAAAGTGGATCCCAAGTTGGGTGATCCTGCTTATCTGAAGTGGACCCTGTGGCACAGGGGGACTCTTTGAAGAGCCCATTGTGAAAGAACTGGGCAAGTTTGTGGCAACTTTTATGTCCACAGAGAAGGCTCAAGTTTCAATGAAATTTATTTTCCACCCTCAGGTTTTTTCTGGGGTCAGTCGAGGTGTAGGGCGTTAGGCCAGCTGCATGGCCTCCAACCAGTTCTTCAGGGGTCAAACTACTCAACGTGGTCAATGGCAAGATCAATCCAAATAAGGCAACTTCTACACATCCAGAGGACCTTGCCAGTGGGGTGGTAAAGGAGGATGCTGTGGAAACTTCTACTCCAATGGCTCCGTTAAGCGTTCTCCTTTCTTCCCAACTAAGAGTGGGAGGGGGCTTGGCTCAATACGCAGACAATTGGGGATGCCTCACATTGGACGCACGGGTTCTACAAACCATTATGGGTTTTCTTATTGAATTCTATGGCATCCCGTACAAAGGCAACTTCCTCTACCTCTCGGGTTATCGGAACAAGACTCTGGGCCTGAGTTAGAGCTTGGTGGAGGGGTTATCCTGTCACAAACGTGAAGGATATCCCGTCCACCATATTACAATTTCCAAAGGCCATAATAGAATTATAGTACGGCATAGGAGATATCCGTCACATCTGTGACGGAGTTACCCCCTCCGCAAACTCTAAATCAGGCTCTCTGTCCTGATATCCCAGGAGGTTGAGAAACTGTTGTCCAAAGGAGCAATTACCCACACTTCTCTTCATCCCATGGGATTCCTGAGCAACCTATTCCCAGTGGACAAGAGGGATAGGGGCTGGTGCCCAGTTATCGACCTATGAGAATTCGAGTGACGTGGTTATTGCCACTTCAAAATGGAAGGGATCCACCTCCTGTGAGACATTCTTAGCACCTCAGACTGGAAGGGCACTGGAAGGACTAAAGGACTCGTATCTCATGGTCTTGATCTTTCCACCACACAGATGGTTCTTTCAATTCATACGGGCAGGCCATTCTTACAAGTTTGCTTCCCTGTCTTTCGGTCTCTCTCCTGCGCCTTGGTGCTTCACCAAGATTTTGAGACCAGCCATGGAACAGTTGCGATTCCAAGGGATACGGTGGATACCCTACATGGACGATATCCTCATTAAGGATCAGTGCAGCGAGAAGCTCTGGGTACACCTTCAGACAACAGTGCACCTGATGGAGAGCCGGGGTTTTGTCATCAATGCGAAGAAGTTGTTGATGCTGTCTCAAAAGACTACCTTTCTAGGATTTGTCATAGATTCTCGCCAGGCTACTCTGAGCCTTCGGACAAAGAAAGTGGTGAAAATCAGTCAGGAGGTCCACAAGACGCTCGTGAAAGAATGGATCTTCTAGAGGCAAGTAGGATGTCTGGTGGGCCTCTTTTCCTCATTGATTTAGGCCATTTTTGCGGGCCTCTACATTACAGGGCTCTTCGCCACATGAAGGTACAACACCTCCGCAGGGGGTACGAGGATATGGTTCTGTTGACAGAGGAGGACAAAGAAGAGATAAGATGGTGGCTTACACACTTAGAGGTGTGGAATGGGAGAGTGATCTTGGGTTTGCGCCCAGATATCCTTAGAGTCATATGCCAGCAAAGAGGGTTGGGGTGCTCGCTCTGGTGAGTTATTCAGGGGAGGAAAGTGGTCCTCTCAAGAACGACAGTTACACATCATCTGTCTCAAACCCCTGGTGGGTTCCTTTGCAGTATGGTTTTGGACCAAAGAGAAGACACAATGCTGCGTGTTGTTAAAGATAAACACTGTGTCAGTAGTCCGTTATATCAATCACCTAGATGGGACACGCTCAAGGGCATTGGCGGAACTGAGCAAGAGTTCTTGGTGCTTTTGCCTAGATAGCAACATCTCCTTACTCGTGGAACATCTTCCCATCAAGGCAAACATAGTGGCCGACTGGAATTCCAGATATCTTTAAGACTCAAGCCTATGGAAAGTACACTAGTTTATTTTTAAGGCCATCAACAACAGATGGGGTCCTTTTTCAGTGGACCTGTTTGCGTTTCGGCTGGACTACCAGTTGGAGAGATTCTCCAGCTGGAGACCCGATCCAATGGCGGGAGCAACTGACGCGTTTCTCCACGACATGAATCAAAAGAGTGGCTACGTGTTTCCCCCATTTTCGATGATCACATGCTTGTCTGCACAGGTGAGGCGCCAAGTGGTGGATCTTGTGGTAATAACCCCGATCTTGAGATTGCAAATATGATATCCAGTTCTTCTGGGACTATCGTGGGGTTCTCCAATCCTTCTTCCCCTAGTCCCAGATCTTCCCCTGGATGCCCAGGGGAAACCGCACCCTCTGGTATCTGTGGGTCATCGGTCTTTTATGCCGTGGAAGATTACCAAGAATGATGGAAAGTCCCGGGACTTTTGAAGGAAGTCCAGTGCCTCTTATCAAAGGCATGGGCAGACGTTACCACCAAGAGATATCGCTCAACATGGTTGTAGTGGCTGGGTTGGTGTCTCTAGAAGGACCTGGATACCATGGGATCAAGAGTCGTTTAATTTCCAAATTTGTTGTCATCCCTGGTATCCACTGGTATGGATTATAGATCTGTGAACACTTTTCTTTCAGCTATATCTTCTTGACATCCCCTATTGATGGCTATCAAGTTTGGGACCATCTCATAGTTTGTAAACTAATGAGGGACATTCATCTTTTCCTTCCATCAGATCCAAGGTATTCAGTTCTTTTTGATGTGAATGTGGTCCTCAACCTTTTCATCTCTTAGAAAAGTAAGAAATACCTTTCCAGGAAATAACTTTTGGAGAAACTGGCTATTCTGCTGTGCCTTATCTCCTGTAGGAGAGTGTTGGCTAATCTCGTAGCCGGCATTTGATGACCTTCCAAAGTTGTGTGTTGTGAGGTGTATTAAGGTGTACAAGACGGTGACAAAGGAGTTCAGGCCTACTGGTGAACGACAACTTCTCATTGCCTTATGGAAACTGTTCCATGCACTCTTCTTCCCTACCACTATTAGATGGGTTAGGTGGGTGATGCAGGAGGCTGGAATTGATGTTTCCAAATTTGGTGCTCATTCTGCTAGAGGGGCCATGGCATTTAAAGCCTTCTTCTTTGGGGCTAGATTGGAAGATATTTTGAATTCGGCAGGTTGATATTTGGATTCTACTTTCATAAGGTTTTACTTTAAACCAGTGGTAGATATGTCCTTCCTTGTGGTCAGAGGGCTTTGAACAAGCATAATCCTCATCTCCGGTTCTGACATAGAATGAAACATGTTCTAGCTATCGTAACAGAAAGTTTCAGTTCTACAGGGAGTGCAGAATTATTAGGCAAGTTGTATTTTTGAGGATTAATTTTATTATTGAACAACAACCATGTTCTCAATGAACCCAAAAAACTCATTAATATCAAAGCTGAATATTTTTGGAAGTAGTTTTTAGTTTGTTTTTAGTTTTAGCTATGTTAGGGGGATATCTGTGTGTGCAGGTGACTATTACTGTGCATAATTATTAGGCAACTTAACAAAAAAAAATATATACCCATTTCAATTATTTATTATTACCAGTGAAACCAATATAACATCTCAACATTCACAAATATACATTTCTGACATTCAAAAATAAAACAAAAACAAATCAGTGACCAATATAGCCACCTTTCTTTGCAAGGACACTCAAAAGCCTGCCATCCATGGATTCTGTCAGTGTTTTGATCTGTTCACCATCAACATTGCGTGCAGCAGCAACCACAGCCTCCCAGACACTGTTCAGAGAGGTGTACTGTTTTCCCTCCTTGTAAATCTCACATTTGATGATGGACCACAGGTTCTCAATGGGGTTCAGATCAGGTGAACAAGGAGGCTATGTCATTAGATTTCCTTCTTTTATACCCTTTCTTGCCAGCCACGCTGTGGAGTACTTGGACGCGTGTGATGGAGCATTGTCCTGCATGAGAATCATGTTTTTCTTGAAGGATGCAGACTTCTTCCTGTACCACTGCTTGAAGAAGGTGTCTTCCAGGAACTGGCAGTAGGACTGGGAGTTGAGCTTGACTCCATCCTCAACCCGAAAAGGCCCCACAAGCTCATCTTTGATGATACCAGCCCAAACCAGTACTCCACCTCCACCTTGCTGGCGTCTGAGTCGGACTGGAGCTCTCTGCCCTTTACCAATCCAGCCACGGGCCCATCCATCTGGCCCATCAAGACTCACTCTCATTTCATCAGTCCATAAAACTTTAGAAAAATCAGTCTTGAGATATTTCTTGGCCCAGTCTTGACGTTTCAGCTTGTGTGTCTTGTTCAGTGGTGGTCGTCTTTCAGCCTTTCTTACCTTGGCCATGTCTCTGAGTATTGCACACCTTGTGCTTTTGGGCACTCCAGTGATGTTGCAGCTCTGAAATATGGCCAAACTGGTGGCAAGTGGCCTCGTGGCAGCTGCACGCTTGACTTTTCTCAGTTCATGGGCAGTTATTTTGCGCCTTGGTTTTTCCACACGCTTCTTGCGACCCTGTTGACTATTTTGAATGAAACGCTTGATTGTTCGATGATCACGCTTCAGAAGCTTTGCAATTTTAAGAGTGCTGCATCCCTCTGCAAGATATCTCACTATTTTTGACTTTTCTGAGCCAGTCAAGTCCTTCTTTTGACCCATTTTGCCAAAGGAAAGGAAGTTGCCTAATAATTATGCACACCTGATATAGGGTGTTGATGTCATTAGACCACACCCCTTCTCATTACAGAGATGCACATCACCTAATATGCTTAATTGGTAGTAGGCTTTCGAGCCTATACAGCTTGGAGTAAGACAACATGCATAAAGAGGATGATGTGGTCAAAATACTCATTTGCCTAATAATTCTGCACTCCCTGTATTAAGGACTCAGAGGTGAGGATTAGCCCACCAAGTAGTTACTCCTGATCCCACCCAGTACTGTCTCCCTCAACAATGTTTGGTAGTAAGTATCAGTTTCTTTATAGATTTTGTGAACAATTTTTTCTTGTACGTTATTATGAACAGTATTTACGATATGGATTTGTATTGGTTAAGTCAACTATTTATACATGAAATGGGTCTTCTCGAAGCTCAGAATCATTTCTGGATATTTGAGTTTTTTCTTCGGGGAACAAATGAGGCAAGCAGGAATAACTTTGGAGGGAGACTGGACCTTGGTTGTGCAAAGAAAGAGAGGGCGTGAACAGAGAGAAAGGACTATGAGGAGACTTACCTTCCTATGAACGGACAAAGTTCTGTGGTTTCTTTTTCCCTAGTGTTCATTTGAAAGATAGTTTTTGATGGTATTGTTGAAATGGCTGCTCTAAAAAAAGCCAGGAAAGCATATTCCTCGCCTCTGAGTCCATAATAGAATTAAAATTTTACGTTGCAATAGCTAGGGCATTTTCATTGTTGAAAAACATCAGAGCGTCACATTAACTTGTCCATTGTTTTTCTGAAGGCAAGACAGAATTGATTGCCTCATTAACATTACATAATTCCAGGTAAACAAGTACTCCTAATGAACCTAGAGAGGAAGTCCAGAGGATATACCAGATAGGGAGTATTTCTGCATAACCTTTGTATAATACACTAATAAGCCCTAAATCCAATTTGCATGCTGCTGATGAAAGAGGTTGTCACACTGAGATATTTTCGTAGGTTTCTTTCCTGTTTTTGCACAAGTTGGCAGACATGACAGCAAAAAGCCATCTATTCTATATAGCAGTACAGGCGATCATCTCCCTTCCCAGGTAGCATTTAGAGAATCTGTCCTCCTGCAGCCAAAATTCACAACAAATCTTTCCAACTGAGTCCATAACCAAGCACTTCTGTATTCTAGTGAATAGTTTGTGAGCTTTAATTTTTATGTATGCGGGGGTGCCCGCGCCCCCGCGCACCAAGGACCACCACCTCTTTGGGGCCTTCATTTTTTTGTATGCGGGGGGTCCGCTGCCCTGGAGACCACCACCACCCAAGGCTTCAAGTTAAATATATGCGGGGGCCCATGGCCCCCCCAAACCCTGGGGACCACCACCCCTTTAAAGGGCTTTTTGGTGAATAAAATGTTTTAAAAATAAATAAATAATTAAAAAATATCGAGGAACCACACAGAAACCCTTGAGTTCTTCCTCGTGGGCCCTAAAAGCTCATAAAGGGCTAAAAAAAAAAAACATAGCTCAGAGTGAAGGTCGCAGAGCTGTGGAGTTTCGAGTCCAGCTGGACTCATTTCCATTTTTTTTTTAATGAAAAAAATGTATTATATTTTTTTAAAAACCAAATACACTTTTTATTTTGAATTGGAGAGAAATAAAGCATTCTAAGTATATCAGGCATCAAAGCCTAAAAAAACCGCTGTCTCTTGCCCTCTCACTTTCTCTCTCTCTCTCGCTCTCTCTCTCTCTCTGTTTCTCTTTCAATCAATTCTCTCAGTCACAGACCCATTCAGACACTCACGCTCCCACCCACTCACAGCCCCAGTCAGATCCTCACGCACCCACTCAGACAGTTTCGCACTCGCCCACATACCCACTCAGACCGTCACAGAGCCACTGACACCCTGATGCACCCACTCACAGACCTGCGCACATGCTGACGCACTCACTTAAACACTGATGTATGCACTCTGACACCCAGACAGACACTGAGACAGCCACTCTTACGCCCAGATATAGCCTCTCACACCTATTCTCATACCCAGAGAGGCAGCAGTCATCTTCCGCTGTGCATGCACAAAGGGCAGTGTACAACATTGGGTTGGGTGGTGAGGGGGGTTGGCCACAGGGACTGGCTGCAGGCAAGCCCTTGCGGGCAACCTCTACTGCACACTGAAGAAGGCCATACACGGTGCAAGGTTGGGTGCTTATAGGGGGGTTGGCCTCAGAACATGGCCACAGGCCAGGCCCTGTGGCCAACCACCGCAGTGTGTGATGGTGGTTGGATACATGTATAGCAATTAAAATTACTATACCTTAAAAAAACATAGAAATTCACTGAAAAATACAAAGGTTACTGGGGCGTTATAGTTAAGTTCTGAATTTACTCATACAAAACCATAGTAATTCAGCAGTTATAGTTAGAGTTCTTTCAAGTAACAAAAACTCACACCCTAAGGTAACTATAACTTGTGCCCTCGCCATGCACAGCTAATTACTCCACATATCACTGATGACATATTCTTTGCCATCTTTCATATTTTCACTGCAACATTTGTAATAAAATGTATGCAACAACTGTGCATGGCAAAGGCGTGAGTTATAGTTACCTTAGGGTGTGAGTTTTCGTTACTTGAAAATGGTTACTTTTAGCTTGGACAGGAGGCTGGGGGGGTCCGCTCTGGGACCCTGCACCATTTTTACTTTTTTTGTGGATCCACGTCCCTAGATATTCAAATTTATTTTCCCTTTAATATTTCAAAAACTACTGGATGGATTTACACCAAATAAGCATAAGCGTAATTTGCGTACCAAAAGCTAGCTTTCTGCTAAATTTGGTGTAATTCCTCCCAGTGGTTCAGGCTGCAGTCTAAATGTCCTATGGGAATTAACATGGGAAACACAACTTGATCCTACCTTTTTCTCCGCCCCTACTTGACAGATCACCCCAAAACTTCCTGTGTGCAACAAGTATAACAGGTACACTTTTTTTGGAAACTTTTGTGAAGATTTGTCAAACGGTGTCAAAGATATAGGCAAGTCAAAAACCGCTTTTTCTATGAAAACTTGGTCCTAACTAGAACTACCTAGTGCCGACCACCACTAGATAAGATACATATATACACATATATATATATATATATATATACATATATATATATATATATAGAGAGAGAGAGAGAGAGAGAGAAGAGAGGGAGAGAGAGAGAGATTAAAAAACAAACGAAATTATTGCGTCCATAATACAGTACAACGAAATTGTGGTAATCCAAAATTCCCGACCCGTAACAGCTTTGTGTCTCCTCATCACAACTGTTCAAGAGAAACTAATCAGCTTTGCCTCATACACAAATAAATATGCATAAATTATGCCAAGTGTTTTGGCAAATATAATGTTAAACAAGTTGCACCAATTTAAACCTGCACACATAAAAGAAAATCAGCCCCATGCCAAATCAAAATCTAAAAATGTTTTTTTTAATCTGTGAGTCAAAGAAATAGGCTACAAGGGGAACAACCAGTCACCCCCCCCCCCCACACACACACACATTAGCATATGCTGCACAAGCAGAGGCAAGATTTATAGGTATAGTGTTTTTTTATACAGGATGCTGAAGTCATGAATACATATAAAAATATAAACTCTCACCACTGAGCAAGCTGATTCAAATGTCTTGCTTTAAGAGCCAAGCATTGGTACCAGGCTATGTACATCACAGACTCAGTGGTAGGGGGTGTGAAGGGTGCTGCAGCCCACCCATATACTCTTGATGAGGTTTAGTTGCAGAATTCATATTAAATAGACTTTTGCTTATTAGTCTTGAACCATTTACTGTGATTTCAAGTCCAAACTGTCATATGTCAGGCAACACATATTTATAGGATGCTGGTAATTCTGTAGTTCCTGTTCCTGTCTTTGACTGCCAGTTTAAGGTCTATTGTAATTGCAATTAGTGAGACACTTGCTAGTGAAGTAGATGGCAAAACTACTAGGCCACAGTATTCCAGAGTAAATAAAGACATGTAATTGCTTTATAAAGTAACGCACAAATACTTCAAAATTTATATAAACCGGAGCTAATCCACTGCATCATGCTCAACGCCCGATCCTTCTGCAAACACACTACCTCTCTCCCCCGACGTAGCCTTCGTCAGTGAAACCTTCCTCTAACCCCCTCCCATCGAAACCCAACATAGCCAATACAACACCTGACAGCTTTATACACTAAAACTGCACCAATAAACACGGAAGAGGCACTGCCATAGTCTCCAAGGACACATCCGATGCATCGCCACCGACGATGACTCCACATCTCTCATGGAACAACTCAACTTCCAGCTACAAACTGACGCCAAGACAATGGTAAGAGGTACCCTCGTATATAGACCCCCGGGACCTTGACGGGCCTTCTGTGATGCCATCCCCAACATCATTTCTCATCTAGCCATCGACTCCAACCACTATAACCTACTTGACAACCTCAATTTCCACATCGACAACACCAACTCCACCACTCTCCTGGAGAACATAAGCTACATTAGCCTCGCCCAACTGGCCTCCAAACCCATGCCCAAAACTGGACACACACTCAACCCCATCTTCACCTCCACCAACAGAGTCAAATTCAGTCATGTCACCGAACTCACGTGGTCTGACCACACCATTGTTCACTTCACTATCACTGGTGCACAGCATTTCCTCTCCAAGCACCATAGCTCCAACTACCGCAGCTGGGGCAAGGTAACAGAGACCCAGTGGACTCAGGATCTCGACACCTCCCAACCCAAGGACTCATCAGACCTGGAACAGGCTATCCAGAACTTCTCCCCCTGGATCACTGAATGCACTGACAGTCACCCTACTGAAGCCTGCCAGAATCCACAAAACCTCAGAACAAGCAGCTTGTACACCCCAGAGCTCAGACCACCAAGCGCAGTTCCTACCAATTTGAGAAACAATGACACTCCACATGGAACTCTTCAGACAGAGCCACACACAAAGCAGTCCTTAGTGACTACCACTGGAAAATCAAGGAAGCCAGGAGAGCAGCATTCACATCCCGCATCCATACAGCAGTCAAATGCATGAAAGAACTATTCAAAATACTCAAAGAATACTCCAACCCGGCAGCCACAGAGAACACAATCACCCTTCCCAAGGACTCTCTGACACACTCTTGGACTACTTTCAGAGCATGATTTTCACCATCTACAAGAACTTTGACACCCAACCCACAGTACTCAACCTCAGCAGCTTTGACCAACCAGCGCACAACAGCCGGATGATCATCACATGAACACCTTGGCCATCATGTAACACTCCTTGATCACAGAGAGACAGCTGCCCTGATCCTTCTCGACATCTCAGCTGCATTCAACACCGCTTCCTACCACACCATCATCATCAGACTTCATGACACTGGCATACAAGAGAACTCCCTCATATGGATCACCTCCTTCCTGAAAGGACATATTCAGAGCATCCGGCTGCCTCCCTTCACCTCTGAACCCAAGACCATCACATGCAGCGTACCCCAAAAATCGTAACTCACACTTTTCAACACGTACATGACCCCCTTGCCAACAACGTCAGATCCCACGGTTTCAACATCATATTATACACAAATGATACACAGCTCATCCTCTTGCTCACCGAAGACCCCTCCACCACTGGAACAAACTTCTGCAATGCCATGACCAATGTAGCCAACTGGATGAAAGCAAACTGCCTCAAACTCAAGTCCGATAGAACAGAAGTACTGATCTTCGGGAGAAACACATCCATTTGGGACCACAGCTGGTGGCCAGCTGAACTTGGACCGACTTCCATGCCAACAGTCCAGGCACGCAATCTCGGCATCTTTCTTGACAGCAACCTGACCATGAAGCAACAAATCAGCTGGGTTGCCTCCTCCTGCTTCCACACCCTCCGCATGCTCCGCATAATCCACAGCTGGATCCCATTCAACACCAGGAAAACCGTCAGCCTCGCCCATGTCACCAGCTGGCTCGATTACGGCAATGCACTCTATGCTGGCATCTCCACTCAACTCTTCAAAAGACTCCAGACCATACAGAATGCGATAGCTAGACTCATCCTCGACCTCCCTGAATGGGCCCACATCACCTCCCACCTCAGAAACATCCACTCCCTCCCCAATCAGAAGAGATGCCCGTTTAAGATTCTCACACACACCTACAAGGCCTTGAAGGACCGGCCTTCGTCAACCAACGACTGAACTTCCACCAACCCGTAAGACAACTCCTCTTCACTAGCCTTCGCACACACATCCCAAATCCATTGCAACTATAGTGGCGGCTGTTCCTTCTCCTACATCGCCACCAAGACCTGGAATGAACTGCCCCTCCACCTCCAAACAGCACCCTTCCTTGCAGGCTTCAGAAAGAAACTCAAGACCTGGATTTTCAACTGAGACCTCGCACCCCAGAGCCCAGATACCCCTGATTGTCCTGCACTCTACAAATACTGACTGATTGATATGCGCAGCATGGTGACTTCATATATGGGACTTAAGTCACATGGTATGATTTTTTTTCCAGCCCCACTGCACAGACGGGCACAACTTGTAGGCATGATCAGCATGAGCAGAAAGATGGCTGCCACAGTTACATTTACGCTGAGGCAAAATGTTTAAATCTGACAATCGATATGGCATGGGCAGCAGTGTAAGCTTCCCTGCAAGTGCCCTGCACAGGTATCATGGCACAGCAGCAATCGTGGTTCATCTAGCCACACTTGAAAAGTGCTGCTAGAAATGTCAGTTCCAAGTAAAGTTTTCCTTCATTACATGTGTAAATGACTGGTCCTCATTCCGATTGGCTATCTGTAAAAAGTTAGCATAATCCAGCCAAGAGTTCACCAGCAATCCTAGTGACGACGTCCACAGGTTGGGAAATCTAGATGTATAGACTTCAGCATTGATAATTATAAAATTGCAGCCTCAGAGACTGCTTTAATTTGTGAGAGGATATTTTCATTGTCAAATGGAAGGGAACACCTGAGTGGCAAATCGGATTAGGCGCTGGTGTGTTGGACAGAAAGGAAGGTGATACGAGCTTCTGTTAGTCCCTAGTAGCATTACCTGAATCATCTCCTTCGCGTTCATGCTTTCATATATTCGAGGCATTGGCCAAGTGCTAATAACTGATCTAGCATGCCAAATATGGTAGCAGAGACTTAAGTGGTATCCACATAGGAGTAGTAGTGTGCTAGATGTCTTGGGTGAGCAGTGAAGAGGGGTTAAATATAAATATATACAAGTATTTGGCCAAGCCTATAGACCTGGCTTTGATGTACCAACAAATGTAAACACAGGCATTCACAAATGCGTTTTGCATGCACTGTATGCACAAATATTGTTTATCACATTAAAACAAATTCCTACTTGCTTTACTAATTCTGGAAAAAGATGGCAAACATTTTCAGATTTATAATAATCTCTTCCGCATTCTAAAGGAAGCATTACCTTGAAGGCAGAGGGATACATCAGAAGTTGATGGCATGAGGTGGCGGGGTAATACTCCCCTCGGTGGAACAAGGACAAAGCCCAGTCTATGCACATTTTAAAAGTTAGCTAAAAATATTAATTGAAACTCTCAAGCCAACCCGAAAATGGAAGTTTATTTTACCGAGACCAGCCATTATTACAAAACATTTAAAAGAGCATTGCACTAATATTTGGCGTATTTTCTCATTCACAGCAAAACGACTACTAATGTTGTTTACTATATATGTGGGATGCTGTAAAGTAATCAGGTAAAATATGTGGAAAGTATTTTTCAGTGACTAACACTATTTTTGCAGGAAGAGAAAAGTACTGCTTCCGATGCCTATTAGGAACAGAGCACAAGCAAAATGCTGTTGATAAATTTACACCTATAATTGCAAGAGAAGAAATGCTTGCACATTTAACTCTAAATGTGCAGCAATGTAATGACAACTTGTGGTATAATGTGGTATAACGGTATAACAAAAAAACATCTGACATTCAGTAAATGATTCTGATGGTGGGAGAGTGTACATTTTTCCCATAGGGCAATGCAGCACAGCTCCACTGTACATAAACAGCAAAATAAAGTCCTGAAAGTGCGTCCACTGACGTACTAAAAATGTTTTCCTAACTCTATAAAGAAGTAAGCTTTTCCATGTTGCTCTATGCCACATAGGCCCTCATTACAACTTTGACGGGCGGCGGAGGCCGCCCGCCAAAGTTGCGCCGCAGGAATACCGCACCGCGGTCTGAAGACTGCGGCCAGCATTCTGAGTTTCCCGCTGGGCAGGCGGGCGGCCGCCTTAAGGCCGCCCGCCAGCCCAGCGGGAAACAACCTTCCCACGAGGACGCCGGCTCGGAATCGAGCCGGCGGAGTGGGAAGGTGCGACGGGTGCAGTGGCACCCGTCGCGTATTTCACTGTCTGCAATGCAGACAGTGAAATACAAAGTGGGGCCCTCTTACGGGGGCCCCTGCAGTGCCCATGCCATTGGCATGGGCAGTGCAGGGGCCCCCAGGGGCCCCACGACAAGCCATACTGCCATCCTGTTCCTGGCGGCCGAACCGCCAGGAATAGGATGGCGGTATGGCTTGTCAGAATCCCCTCGGCGGCGCAGCAAGCTGCGCCGCCTTGGAGGATTCAAACGGGCCACGGGAAACTGGCGGGAGACCGCCAGTTTTCCTGTTCTGACCGCGGCATTACCGCCGCGGTCAGAATGCCCTGCGGGGCACCGCCAGCCTGTCGGCGGTGCTCCCGCGTGCCGCGGCCCTGGCGGTTCTATACCGCCAGGGTCGTAATGAGGGCCATAGTGCCTTAAAACGACAACCCTCATACCATCCGCCAACTCTTATCCAGAATTCCTGATGCCAGGGGCATTGACAACCTAGGGGAGAGAGGTGGTGAGAGAAATAACACAGCTCACAAGTGGGGCCATGAGAGTGCCTTAAAATGAGGAATAGCTGGGGAATCAGTAATTTGCTTACAGCAGGCATGGTCCGTGAGTGAGCATTAAAAAGCAGTAAGGAGTTTGTAGGGTTCAGGAAAGGGAAGCAGTAAGGGGAAGTATGGGGCTTTTAGGGTTCAGGGAAGAGTAGCATTAGTGGGTATTATGGGTCTTAGGGTTCAGGAATGGGTACCTTTAGGGTAGAAAGGGCTTTTAAAGTTCAGGGAGGGTAATATTAAGTGGTAGCAAGGAGGTTTTAGTGTTCAGGGGAGGGATGCGTTAAGGGGTAGAACAGGATTTTACGGTTCAGGGAAGGGTAGCATTAATTTGTATTAAGGACTCTTTAGGGTTTCAAGACGTGTAGCATTAAAAGGGTAGTGAGAACATTTTAGGTTTCAGGGATGGGTGGCATTCAGGGGTGCTTTTGGAGGACAGACAAGGGAAGCGTTGGGGGTAGTAGGGGTCTTTATGCA
Organism: Pleurodeles waltl; assembly: GCF_031143425.1. Lineage (NCBI taxonomy): Eukaryota > Metazoa > Chordata > Amphibia > Caudata > Salamandridae > Pleurodeles > Pleurodeles waltl. The sequence continues at coordinate 1,529,654,206 of NC_090445.1, read as the reverse complement.
TCAGGTATGGGTAGTCTTAAAGATAGTATGGGTTTTAGGGCTCTGGGAAGGGTAGAGTAAAGGGGAACAATTGGGCTTTTAGGGTTCAAGATAGGTAGCATTATGGAGCAGTAAAGATTTAAGGGTCCATTGATGGGAAGTATTAAGGGTAAGTAAGGGTCTTTACAGTTCAGGAATGGGTAGTGTTAAGGAATAGTAAGGGGTTTATATGGTTCAGAGATGGGCAACGGTAAGGGGTGGTATGTTTTGCTAGTTCAGGGAAGGGTACTATTAAAGGGTAGTAAAGGATTTTTAGGTTTCACAGAACAGCAGCTGTAAGGGATGGTAAGGGTTTAAGAGTAGGTAGCGTTAGGGATAGTAGCTAGTTTTTAGGGTTCAAGGAAGGGTTGCATCAACCAATAGTAAGGGGTTTTAGGGTTTATGAAAGGGTAGCATTACGTTGTAGTAAAGAGCTGTTAGAGTACAGTAAAGGTAGCACTAAGCAATAGAGATTTTAGGGTTTAAGGAAGGGTAATGTTTTTTTTCCTGATTTTGTTTATGCAATGTAAAACAACTTATACATAATCGCACCGTACAATAACATAATTTCATTAACAATACATCTTGTCTCACCCTTCCAGATATGGTATGTATTCGTTGCCAGCACTTCAATCCGCACCTTTTTACAGAGTGCTGTAGTACAGTGTGTATGTTCGAGCTACACAGAAGTGACTGCATAACAGTTCATCACAAGATATGAAATATTCGAATGTAGTAGAAGTGAGCAAGTCTATCAGTATCAATCACAGTGCATAGTACATTGAATTTTAACAATTAAATGGTGATACTGCAATACGTTACCAGGTTCAAACATGTAGAGAGAACAGCTGTCGCACTCCAATGGACCAGACAACTGTATTCCGGCGGTATAGGCTCCTAAAGGGGCCAGCAGACAACCAGCAGGTGGTTATACAGATAAATCTAGGAGGAGGAGGGCCCATAAAGGAGAGTAGAGCAGGAAGGGAAGGGGGAGGGGCATGTAGTCTTCCAGCCTCATTCAGCCTCACATCGTAACTGCCAATTTACCGCCCAAAAGGGCATGTCTGCATCTGCACTCAGCTATTGGGATTCATCTGCCGAGGTGTCCTCCTCTTCCCCCACGGGCTCTCCATGCAGCCCCTCAATCATACCACACAAGACTTCCAAATCCTGCTCAGCGTGCTCATCCATACTTATCTTACAGATGCGACATTCCTCAGCAGTCGCCCATTCAATTAGGTCAGACAGCCACGCATTCTGCGTCGGGTGGATTGGGTTTACCCACCGGATCGCAATGCACCTCTTGGCCAAAACAAGCCCCAGCTGCGCGAATCTGTATGCCAATTTACGCCCTTTTTTAGGAATCGGAAGTAGTCCCAGCAAGCAGTGGCTCATTGTAACCTTTGCTCTCACAGCCATCAGATCCCTCGGTGTCTGCACTATCTGGAGCCAAAAGGGTAGGATGGAGTTACATGTCCATGTTACATGCCCAAAAGTGGCTGGGGACGTGCTGCAGCGAGCACATCTGTCAGGTTGTGTTGGGAATAGTCTGTGAAGGCATTGTGGTGTCAGACATGCTCTGTGCAGATAGTAGAATTGCATCAGTTTAAATCTAGCATTGCTCGTCCCATCCCGCACCAGTGAGCAGGCCCTGTTTCATTCCCCATCAGTAAGTGGAGTTCCCAGGTCCGCATCCCACATAGCTCTCGTTCCATTTACATTTATCTGCCTATCCTTTTCTAGAGCCTTGTAGATTCGGGAGAGTAGACCACGGTCGCAAACTGGGTCAATAAGAGCTGTCACGAGGTGGGATTCAGTGGGCTCCACAGGGAAAGGGGTCCAAATCTCTTGAGCGTCCTTGATAGGCTTCCATATTGCAGGAATGGTCCCTGGTCAATTCCAAATAGGTACTCAGCCTCCCCATGTGTGACAAATGTGCCATTTTGGTATAAAATCACCTACATTATTAGATCCCCCTGCTTGCCATTTTGAGAAGTCCAGGATATTAGTGACTCTAGCAAAGGGGCGGATCTACCAGAGCAGGAGTAGGCGCGCTTAGGGCACTCTCTGCAGTACCCGCGTGACAGCTCATTCCCACATTCGCTACACCTACGATATTAGGAAGGGGGTACCCTGCGGTAGCTTAGAGCCGCCCATGAGCAGGCCTGGTAGTCAGGATATACATATAGAGCCTTCTAGCAATTCTTTTTCCCAGTTAGGTGCATTGTTGCACCACATAGCTGTATACTGCAGCAAGCCCGCCATGTACTATAGATGGAAGTCTGGTAGCCCCTATCCCCTGTCCGCCAAATCTAACTTCAGCACCTCGTGGCAGACTCTACACTTCTTACCTACCAAGACTAAGGACAGCAGCAGTTTATCTGTCTGTCAAAACAGATTAGGTGGTAGCTCACAGAACGAGGTTTGCATAATATACAGGCAGTGCGGGTGAGACCATTTTACTGAGTGAGATTCAGCCCATAACCAACAGTGGGAGGGTGGTCCAAAATTGGACAGAGGCTTGGAGGCCGTCCATCACTCTACCCATGTTCAATTCATATTGTAGTTGAGGGGAGTGCGCTACATGCATATTCAAGTACTGAAAGGTCTTGGTCTCCCATGCCAAACCTACCTGCGGGAGCTCCGATGCCACAACAGTCATGAGACGTGCCATGGGGTACAACACAGGCTTCCGACGGTGGACACGGAGGCCAGATATCTCTCCAAAGTCGTCCATCACATGTAATAGGAGCGGGATCGACCGCTTGGGTCTGTAACGTACACCAGAGCATCATCTGCATACAGTGATACGATGTGCGCTCTTGTCCCCAACCATATTCCCCACCTTTGCAGGCCTGCCCTCAGTTGTATGGCCAGGGGCTCCATAGCCAATGCGAACAGGAGCAGTGACAGTGGGCAGCCCTGCTGTGTGCCTCGTTCAATATCAAATGAGTCTGAGACTATCGCCCCAGTACGCACCCACGCCCGCGGTGCTGTATACAGAGGATACACCCATGACAGGAAGTTCAGTCCAATGCCCATTCTACTCAGCACCTCCCACAGGTAGTCCCAAGACATAGTATCAAATGTCTTTTCTATGTCTAGGGCCATCAGCGCGGCACGGGCTGCAGAGTCACGTGTCTTGTGCATTAAATGTGATAACCTCCGCAAATTCATATGGGTTCCCCTCCCCGGTATGAATCTGCATTGATCATCCAGCACCATATGGGTAATAACTCTTCTTAAGTGTGTTGCCAGAACTTTTGCAAGTAGTTTTACATCGACATTGAGCATGGACAATGGGCTAAAGGAGCCAGGATCAACTGGATCTTTCCTTTGTTTCGGTATCATGACTATCAATGCTTCCATCATGTGCGTTGGCAAGATGCCTTCTCTATGGGCCTCGCAAAATGTTTCCAACAATAGGTGAAGAACCTTTGCAGAGTAGGTACGGTAGAACTCAACTGGTATACCATCAGGGCCGGGTGTTTTATCATCTGTCATGGCCCCTAAGGCTTCCTGTAACTCCTCCAACGTTCCATCACCCTCTAGCTCCTCAGTCTGAGCCTCAACAAGACGGGGAAGTCGGAGCCCGTCCAGGTACCCGCGCATTTGGCATTTATCCTCGCGCTTCGGTGAAGTGTAAATGTTTTTCAGGTGATCCCACAAAAGTAAATTAACACGTGCTTGCCCTAAAAACCTTTCCCCGGATGCTCCACGGAGTGACAGGATTATTGGATAGAGGGCGTTCGCACCTGAGTAGCCAAGCTAGCATGTGCCCCCAGCGGTCCCCCTCACTGTACAGCCACTGTCTGAAGTCCTTACGGACCTAACTTTCCAGCCTATTTCACATGGCCCCTATTCTTCTGTGCACCTCTCGGCGGCCAACCTCAGCTACGTCTCTGCTGTCTACTCGGCTCTGGAGTGCGGCCAGGATGCCCTCCTTCTGCGTGAGCTCCCGTTCCAATTTTTTCCTAATACCATAGGATTTACCAAGGCTTTTGCCTCGAATGATGACCTTTAGGGCCTCCCATTCTATGCCCCGTGCCCGGGTCGTGGTCCAGTTCACGCTAAAATATCCATTTAGCGCTGCCTGTATGTCTCCCTTATATTCATGGTCTCCAAGCAGCTCAGCCACATTCGCCACGGGTGATCGCTGGCTTGGGTTCATCTGTCTCATATTCTAATAACAGTGGGGCATGATCTGAAAGAAATCTAACCTGATAGGCCGCTCGACGAACATCAAGCATGCCGTCATTTGCTAGCAGAAATCTATCCAATCTGCTATACGCCCCATGTGTGGGAGTGTAGCAGGAGTATATTTTGGACATGGGGTGCAGTTCCCCCCATATATCCACACAGTGCAGACTACTCATGACCTCGCAGAGCTTGGCAGTCATATGAGGCTTAGAGCCCAGTTTCGGTGGGCTCCTGTCCAAAGCGCCGTCTAGGACACAATTAAAGTCCCCCATCCAGATAATGGGAATCCTCATATAGGGTACTAAATCTTGATCCAGTTTCTTTAAGAACTCTGCATCATCCGAGTGTGGGGTATATATATTCAAGATGCAGAGTTCACGCCCGTCTAATTATCCGTGTAAGTATATATAGCGGCCCTGCATGTCCACCGTTAGACTTTTTAGTTGGAATAGGACCCCAGGGGCAACCCAGACAGACACCCTCCTAGCATAGGATGAATATGTCGCTGAATACAACTGTTCCTGCCACTTTTACTGTAGTTTTTGCGCTTCATTGTCATCAAGTGCATCTCCTGAGGGAGGGCAATACGTGCACCTATTCATCTAAGGCAGAGGTCTTCAAACTGGGGGGCGGCCCCCTAGGGGGTCCTCAAGTGATCCTAGGGGGGGCGCCAGACTCTGACCAAAAGAAGCATTATACACATAACAGGCCTTTGTTTTAAGCTGAAGCATGTTATTGCATTTTTTAAACTGTAACAGTACTTAACTGTAATATCTAAATAGGTCTAGACATAATTAAACATTGCCATCTTTATAAAATAATTGTGAAAAATTCTGAGTGGGGCCCAATGATTTCTCTATGGTAAGAGTGTATTCTTGTTCCACGTAACAATTCGCATTAGGGTACTCATCTTCATCTATTCCAGCCAACAGTTGCAGCGCCACCCTTCGTTCACCCCCCCAACTTGCCCATGCCCGCCCAAACCCTGCACTCCGGTCCAGCGCGCACTTAACAGTGCAACTCCAAGTCCTCTGTTCAACACAATGCATACAGTACACCAAGTGTATAAAACAGAACTCCAACTATGAACTGCATTCACCACCCCATCCCTCCCCAGGTAAACACCTCCCACAGCTAGTGTCTGCCCAATCTGTGTGTGCACCCCGCTATGCACTACAGAATCCAGAGGTGAGGGAGAGCAAATCACTGCCCCCACTCCATAGCAAGGTACTGTTCAAGATAGTGTGGTCAACGTGCAAGTAGTTCTCCAACGCCCCTCCCACAATCATCTAAATCTCACCCACACTGTTCCCAAATATCTTAACATATCACTACAAAAGATCATAAACAACAACAAGATAGGCGTCACTTCGAAGAGTAAAAGATAGTAAGGCAAAGTAAGTCGTGGCCGAAGCAGGGGAGCTTGTTTGTTAGATCGTCCCCTCCCCGTACATTGTTGCCATCCCAAGTACCCGCCTCCTTCAGCACAGGTAAGTAGTGTGACAGAAAAGAGTGGGGGAGAGTAAGAGGGAGGAAGGGGGTCAATTCTTCCAAGCCTGGTATGAGTGCAGTTCCAGTATTCCATCTCAGTGTCTGTTTAATGGCTCTCAGGTGTCCGAGCCTGGGGTTGGGCCACTCTCGCCGCGTGGCAACACGGAGCGCAAGGATGACTCTGAGGTACCGGATTTCACTAATAGTCTGGCCTCCTCATGCTTCTGTCTCTTCTGCTCCAGACTAAGGGTGCCATCTAGGCGCACCATCACCCTGTCACCACGGCCGGTACAGCGGTGTCTGTGATTCCTGTGTGCAGTGGCTGCGAATTACGTGCCCACCAGTCCCCGTTGCGGCTCCTTCTATGGAGAGTTTCCAGGGGTCTCTGACCTCCTCTAAGTTCCAACCAGTCCCAGACTGCTTCAGGCACCTGGAAAAAATGCGAGCAGCCCGTGTGGAGGACCCTCATCTTGGCCAGGTATAGTAACATATAGATGTAACCCAATTCTTTTAACTTTTGTTTAACACCTATGTATGATTGTCTTTGGAGTTGTACAGGCCTAGTGTAATCAGGAAAGAAGTGTATAGTGTGATTCTTGTAGGTAGGGTCACCGTGTTTGCGTACTTCCTGTAAGATAATGACTCGATCCCTATAGTTGAGAATCTTGGCAACAATCTTTCTAGGGGGAGCTAAGGCTCTGTGTGCTCGCTCCACCATGAGCACTGATGATAGGTGAGCAGTGGGCACTGTTTTTTTGATCCAATCCTCTAGGAAGGCCTCCGGGCCATCCCCTCCGCTCCCTCCAAGAAGCCCACTACTCGTAGATTACATCTCCTCGACCTCCACTCCGCATCTTCAGCCCTCTCCTCCAGTTTGTGCTTTTTAACTTCAAGGGTAGCCACTGTGGCCTTCAGCGTATCTATGTCCATCTGCATGCAAGTCAGTTGCTGCTCAGTGACCACTGAACCTTCTGCACCACCCTCAAATCAGCTCTCAGTAAGTTAACGTCTACTGCCATAGCAGCAATTTGCAGCTGCACTGCATGTCCGGAGATCTCTAAAGACAGCGTCCAAAACAACCGGCCCACTGGGCTTCGACCACCTCCAAGAGCCTTCCAGCCAGCAAAAGACAGCGGGTCGCCCCCCAGCTCACCAGGCACCCCCCGCCGGGCTCCGCTGAACCAGGGTACCCAGGACAGGTCCGATGCATTAAACGCCGCCGGCCCAGCATGCAACCACAATTGCGGCCGCCATGTTGGACTCAGGCACTCACCACGGGTGCCGCTCAGCAGCTTCGTTTCTGGCGTTTTTGCCCTTCAGCTGCTCTCTATTCCAGTCCCCTGATCACCATCCACAGGACTGCTGGGTCTGTGGGGCCTCGGGCGGCAGGATGGTGGCGGATTTAGAAGCCGGGCCGGGAGCACTCGACTAGTGCGTCCAGTTGGCCATCTTGTTAGCCACGCCCTTCAGAAGGGTAATGTTAATGAGTACTAAGGTGTTTTTAGGTTTCAAGGAAGGGTGAGGTTAAGGAGTTTTAAGGTTTCAGGGATGGGTAGCATTAAGGGGTAATTAAATGTTTATAGGGTTCAGTGAAAGATAGTGTTAAGAGGTAGTTAGTTGTTTTTAGGGTTCGGGAAGTGTAATGTTAAGGGGTAGCAAGGATTATGTAGGTTTCAGAGAACAGTGTTAAGGGGCAGTACAGGGTTTTCGGATTTAGGCAAAGATAATGTAAAATGACACTATATTAAGTAAATACATTATATTGAAGTAAATTAAGTAATATCAGTAATGTAATTTTTCAAAATCAAATAGTAAATTAAAATTAATAATTACATTAACTTTTAGAATCTAATGAGGGTTAAACAAAGTCACTCCAACACATAAATCTTAAAATTAGGAATTGGAAAGAAAAGAAAAACACCATTCTCTGAAGGAGTTCTTTGTTAAGGTATCGCTGGAGTTGATGTGGGAAAGGCTAGGGGGGAGATGGCTGGGTCTGTAGTACAGCAACACATCCTCCTGTATACTCTCCTTCTATCTAGGATGCTGTGTAGGAGACCTATGGCATGTGGTTCACCTAAAGGTCATGCTCCGTTGTAGCACAATAGCTAGCCTTGATAAAGAACTCCGGGTTAGGAAAATTGTTAAACAAAATGATTACAGCTCTTGGAGACTAAAGCTTTTTTGTGGAAGCACATAACATCCACCCAATCAAAATGTATTCCTGCCCATCAACATGTGGGCAAAGCCAAAGCCCCTTTCTGTAGTAAGGAATCCACAGGTAGTTGTATCCATCAGAAAGTTATTCTTTTAAATGATCACATGTGGTCTGGCAACTGCTATGCTGTTAAGCCAGCACTAAAAATGAGTATGGAAATGGAGAGCCCTGGGGCACCCCAAACATGATTAATATGTTGACAGGGTTATCAGCGAAAATCATGACTCAACAAGGCCTTACAGACTGAGGGGGGGCCCATACCTGAACGACACAACGAGGTGTGTTGACTTGTAGTTGGGAGGATGCTTGAAAGCTGTGGTACTGAAGGTTGATCGGCAGCACATGGAGCTTATGTCAGCCACTGTTTCAACTTTTATGCTATAACATTTTGCAATGTCCTGAAGAAGCACCCGCCATTGGAATTTAAGATATCGTCTTTTATCACAGGAACGGATCCACCTGCAAAGTCTCCCCTCAGCACAAGTACTCATGGTTTTTACAATAGGTATTTTATTTGTGTCAGAAAAATGCCTTGAGGAATTACAGGGAGGGGAAAGGCCAGCGAGAATGAAGAAAATACACCTTGGCTGAGTTACCTCTATTAAGGCAGAAGCAATAGAACCTGTGCTTTCTCTTACCTTTCCTTTGACATGCAGTAGGAGCTTGTGATGTGGTCATTCAAAACACACAATATTGTTTGTGTGTGTTTGCTACTCCTATTGACTGTTAAGGGGAAGATTGAACAAGGGGTCAATAAATGGGATCAATGCACATATTAGTGGGGGCCGGAAGGTGCTGTCATGCCCGTCCTTGTCGATTACTCTACCACCATGTTGCTGGTTACTATTAACCAGCTGCTCAAATCCCTAGCCAGCAGAAGGTTATAAGGTACCAGTTTGTCCAGCTTGGAAGGGCACACCTTGGTGATCTCTGCCAGATAATTATGCTGCACATAACATGGTCTATAATTTACAGAGGTCAGATTTTTTTCTTACGAATAATCCGCCTTTCGGTTACTGGGGAAGCTAAGGCATTCCAGAGAAGTCGGTGGGTCGCTTCCTGTTGCGTAGATGCCTCCATTAGGTTGTCAGACTCCTGCAACATTACAGTCTCCATCATTGTTATGGCCAGTACAGAAACCGGGCAAAATTCCTACACTGCAAAGTGCAGTTCTAAATAAACATTGGCCATGATTGTCTACACACCTCACGGTTAAGGGCAACAGAGCCCACAGAGGCATTCATGTCCTTCTCTATGCCACAGTACAGCTAGGCAATTTTCAAGGCCCTAGAGTACTTAAATCCTTGGTTGGATGACACCGATATCAGAGGCCATATATTTCACCTGAAGGTCAGAGGTCAGGATTTTCTGCCATACACGGACCAGTGTTGCCTCTTCAACCCCTTGGTTTGGTCAGTTGCTGCAGATGGCATCAAAGGGAGACCTCAAGGTATCCTCCACCACACAGTAAAATGTGTGCAAAGGTATGCCCTGTTGCAAAGAGGAACCCCACTGCAGGACCTCAGTGCCTTAGTGTGCCTTAATGTCTTTGTGTGCCTGGATACATGCACATGCAGCATAAAGGTGGATAGAATGGACCACAGCTATGGTGGAAAATGCATGTGACCGAAGGGGGCAGTGCAACAACTTTTATGGAAAAAGGGAGAGGAGTGCACACAATTTCAGGGGTTTAGTGGCTTGAGGCCACAATAGGTTAACAAAGGTTAGATGGTGTAGACCAACGGTACTCAAAGTACGGCCCGCGGGCCGCCAGCGGCCCCACGGACCTAGCTTGGCGGCCCGCGAGACACTGCAAAACAATTAAATACATCATATTAACCACGAAAGGTGGTCGACAGGTATGAACACAGGGTATTACATGTTGGATACACTTAGCAGCAGAAAAACAAAAATAGTGACTATGTGCACATTCGGTGAAAACACATAATACCCACATTTACGCACTATTTGCCGTGTGCAACGCTAAGGGATGCTTGTGGGCACAAAGCTGAGCAAATTTCAACCCGATCAGCTCTCCAGTGTGAAATGATTTTCGACGATCACCAGCCTCAAACTAAGTACTATATGCGGTGTGTGTGTGTGTATGGGGGGCAGGGACAGGGGTGGGAGGGATGTGTCATAATAGGGCGTCACAGTGCAAAGCTGGATCTACGGAAATAATGTGACTTGTCCTTGTCCGAAATCCTGGACCCAAAATGAAACTAACACCCGTGAAATCGCACATTTCACGTGCTTACTTGTTGACAGTTGTGCTTGTGTTGAAATGTATACTGCCCGGGTTTATCTCTATGCAAATCTTCTGAATGGCAGTGTTGGGATGTCTTTGTGTAATAGCGCCTAACTGACGTTTTTTGGCATGGCCAGTGGCATAATGAATACACGACTCTATTTAAATAATGCTCCGCTATTTTGGCCTGTTAGTGTGGTGCTGAAAGGTTTCACACAGCGATGCTTAAATGCTCCTAAATTTGGACATATTATTACTTATTCAGTACCTTGAGCACCGGCTGCAGCGATCTCTGGGCAACCTACGGGTCACAAGTTTTAATACCGTCAGGGCCCACTTACTTCCTGTAACAAACCTGTGTTAGATTAATTGGCTGTCGTTTTGCGCTATCACTGTACTGGCATGGTATTGCTGAATTAACTGCATGGACGTCAATTCACCAAGATGCAAGGCCGCAATATGTAAACATAGAAGAGGGCCACGGGAGCATGTGCAACAGTGGCTTCCTTCCTATTTATTTATTTGTTTTTAATGTAGTGTGTGTTACTGGGGTAGGCGTGAGAGTAGATTGCACTATGTGTGTGCGCTGTGTGTGTGTGTTACTGGGGTAGGGGTGAGAGCAGATGGTGCTGTGTGTGTTACTGGGGTAGGGGTGAGAGCAGATGGCGCTGTGTGTGTGCGCGCTGTGTGTGTGTTACTGGGGTAGGGGTGAGAGCAGATGGCGCTGTGTGCAGATGGCGCAGTGTGTGTTACTGGGGTAGGGGTGGGAGCAGATGGCGCTGTTACTGGGGTAGGGGTGGGAGCAGATGGCGCAGTGTGTGTTACTGGGGTAGGGGTGGGAGCAGATGGCGCTGTGTGCAGATGGCGCTGTGTGTGTTACTGGGGTAGGGGTGAGAGCAGATGGCGCTGTGTGCAGATGGCGCAGTGTGTGTTACTGGGGTAGGGGTAGTTATACCTGGATTCAAAATACAGCATTGTTTAGCATTGTTTTGAAAAAGGGGGCGGGGTGGTTGTTCCCCCTCTAAGCCCCGCCCCTTCTAAGCCCCCCCCCCTGTCACTTCAGTGCGGCCCTCGGTCGCAAACCATACTGCAATTTTGGCCCCCGAGAAAAAGTTTGTGAGTACCCATGGTGTAGACTGTACCAACCACATGCTGGGAAACTAGATAGGCCTATCACTTGCACTTGAAGATAATATAAAAAATGCGGCCATTCCTCAGGGCAGTTTGCACCTGCTTTTGGCAGTCACTGTAATTACAAGATTCATTGCAGTGCTTCTGTGAGGGTCACACTTGTTGGAGCATAAACCTATGGAAATGAGATTATCACCCTAGCAGAGTCATTTACTAGTCTTTAATCAGCTTTGAGTAATATTCTATAAACATATGAGCAACGACAATGGTTACCCTATGACCACTTATGTAATATGAACCAATGAAGAGACAGCTGATGAGTGTACGCCACTCTGGCATGAAGCGGTGGAAAGAAGCATGCTCCAGAGATGGAAACTATGGGCTATTCTCTTCAATGCCTCTGTCACAATGAGGAAGGCCCCGCAGATGACATCAAGGTTTCAACAGAGTCGAAAGACCCAATAGAATAAAAAATGGAACCATGAGTCTAAAAAAAAAAAACAAAAAAAAAAAAAGAGCAAAAGACTCAGTATGTATATGTGCAAGGCATAGTTTTGGAACTCGGGACCTGCAGGTTTAGCATAAAATGGAATATGTGCTGATGGTCCAGGAGGTAGGCACCAGCACTTATTTTTGGGGACCAGTACTTATTTTTCATCATCCTAGGTTGGTCAAGATACAAAGAGACATGGCAGAAAAGGAAGAACAGAGGATGAGAAACAAAGGATAACGGTAACAAAGAGAGAAAGCAGAGGTGAAAAGAACCTGTAAGAGTGAGATAAAAGGCAGGAAATGTATGGTGGTGGAAAAAAGGCCCATGAGGCGAAATCGAGGCTAAGCAGTCTTAATACTGAGCAAGCTGGAATTTGACACACTGACTATGGGCCCCTGAATAAAACATGGAATACTTGCACGTGTTTATTTATTAAGTATTTACCAAATTAAGCATTGATTTTGTCACATCTGAGGTACTGTGGCAAGTTCTTGGACTGCTTCTCAAAAATGACACAAATCTATTTGAGATCGTCTAGAGGAGACGCACTAGGATAGTGTATTGTCTGTACTAAAAACTCGTATGTGAAAGATACAAGAACTTCAATCAGAATGGTGTGGAGGAAAGGAAAAAGGAAGATCTATTAGAGTCGTTTAAATGCCTTTAGGGTATGATTGCGACAGAGGTAGCAAGTATATTCCTAGGAAAATTTGGTACACGTTGTGAAGACGTATGTAGCAGGAGGAGTCAGCAGCAGCATAACGAATTTTACCTTTTGTAGTAAACAGATATGCCTCTCATAAGGTGCACTGAGACATGATAAAGAACAAAATTATAAAAGGCTTAGACAGACACGTGATAATGATCTTAGTAGCAGAGTTGACTTATTAATGTGTGAGATGTTATGAATGGGCAGGTGAGACCACCCTATTGTTTCATCTGTAATTGTATGTGTGTGTGTAGTTTTGTCAGTGTGATTATTTTAAAGTCCAATGCAGCATATTCATCCATACATGCTTCTAAAGTTAAGATTACAGCCAAGATTGACCCTAGTACCTTCAATAAGATTTGATATTTTCTTCTGTAGAAGACACAAAACAAATATGTCTCTCTCGGCTTCTCACCTCTCACCCCCTACGGTTTAATATTTACCTCACTTCTGCATTTGCTATCATCAAACCATTCTGTAATAAATACCAGCGTTAGGCACATGACAGCCAACTATAACTGCACCCTATGAACATGTTATACAAATGCTATACTCTCTCAAGCTCTCAGTGTACCTTAAAAGTTAAAAGAAAGCCAGGGCTCTGCCAATCAAAGGCCACGGCCCAAATGTCAGGGCAGAATAAGAGCCAAGAGGCACACCGGTCTATGGTATAGGATAGATTAATGTTTAACAGTGTACAAGCATAGGGCATCATCGTGCCAACCCGTGTCATAATTCCCTGGCATGGCCCTTCCCTGAAGCGCGGCTCGTCATTTCATTCAACTGAAAGACCTTGTGCAGTTTTTAGGATATGCACAATTTCTATGTTTGAGCCACGAATACATATTATTATTTTCAGGTGTGATTATTTACATATCAGCTCTAAGCAAGGAATTGCTAAATTAAGGGCACCACATAGTGCTACTAAATCTCCCAGCCTATAGCATCGAGAGAAAGAATTAGTCAAACACAACACCTCACAAATGCAACCGAACATAACACCCCGGGTCAAACGTGGCCTTGCTAGAATCCCCGGAGCTTTGTGACGAGTGTCATCCAGATGTCTGTGTGCAAATGAAGATACCTTATTAAAGAGCACCATAATAATGACCCCAATGAAAAGCCATAACCACGAGTATTAATGCTTGCTAAGTATAAGCATAATGAAGAACCAGTATAGAAAAATTATGCGATCTTGAAAATATTGCTTTAACCATCACCTTACCCCCTTTTATGTAAGCCAGTGGTACCCAAACTGTGGTCTGGGGACCCCTGGGTGTCCTTGAAACCTTATCAGGTGGTCCACGACTTTTAAGAAAATTAAATAATTTAAAAGATTAATAAAATGTATATAAATAAAGTTGGTAAATGTACAATTTTAAAACGCACTGTAAATATTAAGAAATTGAAAATTGGAGGCTAAAAATGAAATGTGTGCTTCAGGTTGATTTGTGGGGGCAGTGCAGGTGCATCACACAGTATATAGTATAGACGACATGTGGCTTCAGTTGAATTTAGAAAAGCTCCAACGTTCCTATTAAAATTAAATCTTTTATTTTATTTGAATTTACATTATTTGCAAATTAAATAAAATGTGTTATCAGTTGTGTCTCTGTTTGATGTATGCTTGTATCTGTATTTTTTGTGCATTTCAGTTCATCAGTAATGTTTAAGCTGGGGTTCCCGGATTCAGTGGGGATCCCAGGATTCCAATAATGATTTAGTGGGGTCCCCGGGTTCCAGTAATGATAAAGTGTGGGTCCACAGAAGTCAAAAGATTGGGAACCACTGATGTAAGCCTTTTTCACTTACACTAGCATGAGCCATAACCCATAGCCACACCCCTACCTTTACCCTATCCCAGATGTAAACCTTAATTTAGCCCGCCCTGTTTTAACCATTCTATTCTTAATTCAAACCCTAGCCGCTTTTAAATTACCATTACAGCGACGTTTTATTCGTGTCATCTTTGTTTTCTCTCAATGCTCATAGCATTCCTCAAGTGGATTGGTATTGTGCTTTATTCTTTGTCACGGGGTCTTAATTTCCACATGTGCATTCCAGGCAGTCTGCGAGGCTATTAATCAAAGGCAAACATACAATGTATCATAGCCTCGTTTGCACCTGGCATTTATTCCCCAGTAGGCAGGGGCCATGCCCATGTCCTATCTACTGAGTAATTTCAGTGTCAATTCCCTAATCTGCACCGGGCAGAGAGCTAAACCCCCACATTAGTCTTTAATATTGCAAACAAGGTCTCATCACCGGCATTCATTATGCGAAAGTATTACGTATGTGTGTAAATAAGGTGCAGTTATATTATATTCTTGCCAGTTTAGAACAGTGCTTAAGTGATGCCATTTTCGGAGTTAAAGTAAATGTCAAGTTTTTTATGTAGTATTGTTAATAGTGGTGCTTTTTAAGCACTTAAAATAAATTGTGTAGAGGGTAGTGAAGCCAAGGAGATCAACTGATTTATCCAAGCTGACAAACCTTGGCCAAGTTAGGTAAACCAGAGTTGGATGCTGACAATTATACTGGAGACATTGTGGCACTGTACAGAACTATCCAGAAATGCCACTCCTCTGGAAAAACAGAATATGCCTGTAAAAGATGAGCCAAACTGGCAATATAAAAATCAGGCAACTAGGGAGGTTTTAGGGCCAGGGCCATATGTACAAAGCATTTTTGCCGTTGGAAACGGCCCGCACAAGCCGTTTCCAACCTCAAAACTGCTTTTAAATATGTACAAAACACAAATTGTGATTCGGTAACAGGTTACTGAATCGCAATTTGTGTTTGCGAATCGGTATTTAGAAGGGGCGTGTTTGGGGCGTCCCTTCCAAATACCAAATCGGAAAGCGGTGTATGAATGTTTTGCGACCAAATTGCAGTCGCAAACATACATATTTTACCGACTCCTTGAAGGAGGTGGAAATCCATTTGCAAATGGGAAAGGGTCCTCAAAGGACCCCTTCCCCTATGAGAATGGGAAACAATTTTTGTTATATAATATCATGGACCACTGCCTACTCATAAATAATGAAACTTGAAGGTTTCTTTTTTTCTTTTTGAGAGCATCCCATTTTCCTTTAAGGAAATGGGGCTGCATTTAAAAAAAAAAAACAATTGCTTTATTTAAAATCTATCACATACATGATGGTCTGCTGACACCAGCAGGCCACCATCCCTGTGATGTCTGTGATTCCTAATGGGTTGCAATTTATGACCTAACTCAATATTCATGAGGTAGGTCTATTTGCTGCCCACTAGAAACAGAAACTTTCATGTTTCATCTTTTAAAAGTAAGCAGTGGTCAATAAGACCACTGCCTGTGCATAAAAAAATATTTTGTTTGACATTTTCAAAGCAGAGGGTGTATCATAATTATAAATCAGTGGCAAAGTATTAATGTTTGCAACTGAAATTAAATAGCAAGTCATTAATACATACCACTAGTAACTCAATATTTTTGAAGGGATGCCCTAAATACGCCCCTTCCAAGTTCTGATTCGAATTGGGTCACAAACGTAAACTGTGATTTGGTAAAAAGTTACTGAATTACATTTGTGTTTGTACATTTAGAAGAACTTTTTTGCAGCCACAGTCTCTCAAGTCTCTCCAGTGGGTGGTTTGCCCACTGCTGCATCCTAGGGAGTGCAAAGCCACAGTCTCTCAAGTGGATAACAGTCTCCACTGTTCTGGAGAGGGCTTTGGGCCCAGAGTGCTTCATCCTGCCAAGGACTGAGGTAGTTGATGTGATACTCCACTGGTTCTGGAGGGAGCTTTGTGCCCAGAGTGCTTCATCCTGCCAAGGACTAAGGTAGTGGATGCCTTTCTCCACTGGTTCTGGAGGGGGCTTTGTGCCCAGAGTGCTTCATCCTGCCAAGGACTGAGGTAGTGGTTGTGATACTCCACTGGTTCTGGAGGGAGCTTTGTTCCCAGAGTGCTCCACGTGCATTGTGGCCGCAACAATTCACTCGCCTGGGTGTGTGTGCCACCTATTTGTATGGAGGAATGTACAGTTGTGTGTACTGGGGAGGACCCTATCCACTAGTTTCTCCAACTCCTCTGAAGTGAAGGCAGGGGCCCTTTCCCCAGACACATGAGCCATCCCTGCTTCCAGACTGAGGTCACAGCACCACTTGCAGTGTAGGTCCTCTCCTGTTGAAGGTCAGGTATCAAGTGAGGGGACAGAAAATGGCGGTCACGTCTGCGGCGGTGCGTACCGTCACCGCCGGAGTACATCGTCTTTGGCTCCTTGGACCCATAGGGTCCAATGTTAACCAATGCAAGATTGTGCTGCGGTCTTCGACCGCCTACTGCGACGGTGTACAACGCCAGCGCAGTTACCTCATATCCCCTTGTCCCACCTTACAGGTAAGGCAGCCGCCATTTCAGGGGTCCACATGGCATTAATTTTAACTGCGTCACACCAATGTAGGCCTTGCATTCACACAGTAACAGGCACATTGCGGATTAATAAATGTGTGCAAATGACATTTTGTGAAACTTCAGTGGTGGCTGACTCTCTGCTCGCTGTTCTCGTCCATAGGGCACGTCCGCTGGGGCAGGTGATGAGATGGCGGCATCTTCCGGTGTACAGACCGCTGGTGGACCTGTCGACAATGGAAGAGACACGTAATAGTCACCTACAGACTTGATCGTGCAACAATCCATGAACTGTGTGCCCAGTTGGAGCCAGACCAGATGTCAGCTATCCGCCATCCCACAGGGATCCCCCCTCTAGTGCAGGTCCTGTCAGTACTCCATTTCCTGGCAAGTGGTTCCTTTCAAACAACAGTGGCCATTGCATCAGGGATGTCCCAGCCAATGTTCTCTAACGTGTTGTCCAGAGTGTTGTCTGCCCTGCTGAAACATGCGCAGCTACATCATGTTCCCTCAGGTGGAGGATTTGCCCACAGTGAAAGGTGACTTCTATGCCCTGGGACATATCCCCAATATCATAGGTGCCATTGATGGGACACACGTGGCCTTGGTTACCCCCGCAGGAGTGAACAGGTGTACAGAAACCAGAAGAGCTACCATTCTATGAATGTGCAGATGGTGTGTTTGGCTGACCAGTACATCTCCCATGTGAATGCCAAATTTCCTGGCTCAGTGCATGATGCTTACATTCTGAGGAATAGCAGCATCCCTAATGTGATGGGGCAACTCCAGAGGCACCGTGTGTGGCTAATAGGTAAGGACAAGGACCCTATACAGTGTGAATAGTTGTCTGGGTCTGGGGTTGTCCCTACGGGTTAGTGTGTGTCTAACAGTTGTCCCTCGACATTTGCAGGTGACTCTGGTTACCCCAGCCTGTCATGGCTACTGATCCCAGTGAGAAATCCCAGGACAAGGGCAGAGGAATGCTACAATGAGGCACATGGGTGAACTAGGTGGGTGATTGAACGGAGCTTCGGCCTCCTGAAGGCCAGGTTCCGGTGCCTCCATATGACAGGTGATTCTCTCTACTACTCACCAAAGAAGTTGTGCCGGATCATCGTGGCCTGCTGTATGCTGCACAACCTGACTTTGCGACGGCAGGTGCCTTTTCTGCAGGAGGATGGTCCAGCTGGTGGTCTTGTGGCAGCTGTGGAGCCTGTGGACAGTGAAGAAGAGGAGGCAGAAGAAGAGGAAATCGACAACAGAAACAACATTATCCAGAAATACTTCCAGTGAGACACAGGTGAGAAGATGTCACTGCCTCACATGTCTCATACTATTTTTGGAGCTAGCATAAGTCTGTCATTTTCACTCAGTGTATGGACCCTGACTTGTCACTTTGCCTTTCCATTTAACAGATGTGGGTCCCACTTTGTGCCCTCTGCTATATTTCCTCCAACCCTACAGCTGTGTTTCATCGATATGTGAACAATTAAATTGACATTGCTGTATTCCATAGTTATTGCAATTACACATTTGTGAAAGCACAGACTGACTCCAGATTGTTTTGTGATTGAAGTGTGTTTATTTCTGTGCAAATAAGTGGAGGGGGTTGTAAAATCGGCAGGGGCGATGGTGGAGGAATGTCCATGGCAGAGTCAAGTCTATTTGTTTCACAGGTGCATTGTCCAAAGGGGCATAGGAAGTGGAGCAAGGGCAGTTGATGGATGGACAGGGTGACAAAGTGGGACAGAAGGGTGACATTCAGGGGGGTCTCATTTCCTGGCGGGTGTCTTGGCAATGCTCTCTGTCTTGTTCCTGGATCTCAGAGACCGTTTGCGGGGTGGCTCTCCATCTGCAGGGGGTGGGGTGCTGGTGTTGTGTTCCTGTGGCAGTGCCTCCTGTCCACTAGCGCCGGCGGAGGTGGAGGGCTGTTCATCATCCAGGCTACTGTCAGGGGCCCCTTGTTGTGCCACAGTGTCCCTCCTGGTGTTGACAAGGTTTTGCACACCCCTGAAATGGTGACCAAGGTGGTGTTAATGGACTTCAGTTCCTCCCTGATCCCCAGATAGTGTTCCTCCTGCAGCCGCTGGGTCTCCTGAAACTTAGACAGTATTGTTGCCATCGTCTCCTGGGAATGATGGTACTCTCCCATGATGTTGGAGAGGGCCTTGTGGAGAGTGGGTTTCCTGGGCCTGTCCTCCCCGTCGCACAGCAGCCCTCCCAGTTCCCCTGTTTTCCTGTTCCTCTGTACCATGTGCCCACTGCCACTGCCCCCAGGTCCCTGATTGCCTTGGGTTGGTGGGTTTGCCAGGGTTCCCTGTAGTGGTGGACACACTGCTGATTGACGTGTCCTGGGGACAGAGGGATGGGCCTGCTGGGTGGGTGCTGTGCTGGTCTTTCCTGAGGGGGGAGGCTCTGTGGTGGGTTGTGTCAGTGTCAGGGGAACCGACTGTCCCGAGGTTCCTGATGGGCCGGGCTGGTCATTTTGATCCAGTTGTGCAGAGCTGCTGTCATCACTGTGGGTGTCTTCTGTGGGGAAACTGGATATGTCTGGTACCTCCTGTCCGGTGACATTGGGTAGGGGTCCTGCAGGGGTGTAAAGGGATTCTGAGCTGTGGGTCGTAATGGCTGTAGCGGAATTCCACCGTCGCAGTGCTGTGTTGGCGATCTTCTGCACTGCGGTAAGCAGGATTTACCGCCAAGGTTGTACTGAGGGCCTATATCTAATGCTGTGGATGTGTGTAAGAGAAAAAGAGCAGTCTATGACATCCCAGCTGCATTTTCAATCCATTTGGTTTGAAAAAAACACATTTACCACATGCTACAAGTGAACCTGATCATTTTTTTTTACTGTGGGTCTGTTTGATTGGAGTGGAGACCTGTACTTTCACTACTATACCCTTTCCTTTTCACACTTCGGGCCTGAACACGACCTTGGTGGATGGGATAGTCCATCACAAACGTGACGGCTATACCACCCGCTGTTTTATACATGAGGTACGATCCGACAGCGGAGGCTCCTCCATTAGGGCGGAGGAGTGTGTTGCTCCTCCCCCCCCCCGCCAGCAGTAGCAGCTGCAAAACTTTTCAAAGAAAACTATAATAAACTATATTTATTATTGTTTCTTTGAAAGGAGTGGGGCCACGTGCACTGAGTTGCACAGGCTCCCAGTCTGCCTGGGAGCGCCCTGGTTGGGCGTTCCAAGCCAATCCTGATGCTGCTCTAAGCAGCGTCAGGATGGGCTACAGGGCGGGCTGGGAGCCTGTGTCTGCGCCAAGAAGACGGAGGAGCAGAGCGGAGCGGCACGACAGTGAGGGGGTAAGTGTTTTTTTTTCTTATTTAATTTAATTTTCATTCCCCCCATGCCGCCCCACCCCTTCTGCGCCCCGTGAACCGCCACTGCTCTCAGGGGCTACAACACCCAACCCTCATGGTATATGTCAGCAACCTAGAGAGACTCCAACACCCAGCTCTCATGGTGAACATAAGACAACGCCTGAGGCTACAATACTTCACTGTCCATAATCAGTGGTGTAATGCAAAGTGATGCCCGTCCTGCAAAATGTTATGAGGCCCCCTCGCCTGAGGTCTCGCAGAGATATTCATTGGCCCAGGGCTGAATGGGGCCCCCTTGAGGCCTTGATGAGTTGGAAGCCTCCTGGAGGGTTGGAAAGCCCTTGTGCTACATCATCAATGAAGGACACAAGACAATTTTCAGTCACATTACAAACCATATTGGTGCATATGAGGCTCGGTCTAGGTTCGGACCACAATACCCCTTGCTCACTGTGTACAAGAGGGTCCACAACAAGCTATAATGCCCAACCCTCATTATGTACACAATGTTCCATCTGAGTCTACAACATCCAACCCTTATGATGTACATAAGGCACCAAATGAGCTACAATCCTCACCCCTCATGGGTTACTGGAGTCTCCTTCTGAGACTGCAAAATCAGCCATTGTGATGTACATGGTGGTCAGGCTATGTCTACAACATCCAGCTTTCATAATGTACATAAGATCCGGGGTGGTTGCTCTGCAGAGGCGGAGGAGCGTCACCCAATTGGCTAAGAGCCAGACGCAGAAAAATTAAACAATATATGAATATTGTTTTATTTTTCTGCTGCTGGCTCAACCAGCATGTGAAGAGGGAACGGGGCTGGGCATCGGGAAGTGGGAGGGAGTGAGGTGAGAGTGTACTAAGTCGGCTGTCCAAACACACATGTGCACTTAGGTTAGGAGAAACTGCACAGACCCCAGGGTTGTGTCTGAGTGCTCACACTAATCCTGATGCTGCTTACATGCTGTGTTTAGCATGTAAGCAGGCCAGGATTGTTGGGGAGCCTGTTCTGGTGTCCCAGTGAATGTTGGTACGCCAGAACAGGCAAGGAGGATGAGTGAGGAGGCAGGAGAGGACGGCGGCTGCGACAACGAACAGTAAGTCTTTTTTTTTAAATATATATTTATTCCCACTCTCCCCCCCTCCACATGATATTTGCAGCAGCTGCTGCTGCATGACATACCTTCTGGGGCTGCAACTCCCAACCCTCATGATCTCGAAGTGGTACCATCTGCAACCACAACATCCACCCTCATGATGCACATGAGATACCCTCTGAGGCTTCAATAACTCATCCCTCATGATCTATGCTTGGTTCAATCTGAGACCCGAACATACACCCTCATGATGCACGGAAGGTTTCATCTGAGACTACAATATCCAATCTTCCTCATATCGGAGGAAGCATCTTAGGATGCACCATCCAAGTCTCACCTTAACTGTGTGCTCAAAACTCCTGAGACTGCAACATCAAGCAATGATGATGTGCACACATCTCCATCTGAGGCTCAGCACTCAAGTCTCGTGATGTGCAAGTAATTCCATCTGCGTTAGAACAACCTTCTTCATATTGTGCTTGTTACACCACAATTGAATGCACAATCCTAGAATCTGAAGTGTATACTGATCACAGTAACTGCTGAAAAGTTTTCAAATCTCTATGTTGGACTTGTAAAAGCACAAGTCAAGACTACAGCCTATAACCCCAATGTGCCAGCATCTTCATATCTTTATCACAATACCAGCACATTAGCACTCACAGTGCCATCGCACAACTGCACAAACAGTTCTGAACACATATTTCTCCGGGAGGATTACAGTGAAAACAAAAAGTCAATTTTCATGATAAGGTGTTACTGTACGCCCTTATCTAATATTTGTAGCAATTTGTGTGCACTGAAAGCTGGGCCTTTGTTTTGTTACGGGACATTGGCAGTCCAGATTTGGCTACCGTGGTGACTTCCATTGTAAAAACATACTTTTTTAGCTGTATTGTTGGTTATTAGGA
Source organism: Pleurodeles waltl (assembly GCF_031143425.1). Classification (NCBI taxonomy): domain Eukaryota; kingdom Metazoa; phylum Chordata; class Amphibia; order Caudata; family Salamandridae; genus Pleurodeles; species Pleurodeles waltl. The sequence continues at coordinate 1,529,631,955 of NC_090445.1, read as the reverse complement.
AAGATTTTCTAGATTGTTTCAAAGTGCTATAGTATACCTCAATGACATGCCATTTTCTCATTTTATGTTGTTTTTGTTTCTGCCTTTCCGTTTTTGTCACTTAATATCTCTTTCTCACTACCTCTCTTTCCTTTTTCCTCTGTTTCCTAATTACTCTGTTCCCTCTTCTCTTTCTTGTTGACTTCCTTTTGTTGTCATCACCTCTCTTTTTTATTTTTATCTACATTTACACGTGTTTAATTTTCTGTTCCTTTTGTTATTCTGCTTCTTCAATTACCTTTCTTTTCCTTTACTTTCTGTCTCACTTCTCTTTATCTTTCTAACTCGTTTGCTTTACCTTTGCGCTCTCTTCCTTGGAGCTCTCATTAGGGATACTATTTTCCTTGCTGTTCCTCAGTCTCCTGCTTGGTTTTCCATCTTTCCATCCTGCATCCATCCCTTTCTTTTCTGTATTTCTCCCTTCCTTCCCTCTTCTCAAGTTAGCCCCTTCTGCGTGCCGCCCCCTGGGGCCTATCTACAGAGGGGTTGGATGTGATAAACAGGCTGTACTAACACGTCTCTGACGCTGAACGGTGCACAGATCTCCATGCCTAAGATGATAATTACAGACCACAGACTGGGAATTGAGTGATTGCTTCACTGTTGCTGTGGGTACAGGTGTGGTAGTGCAACCTGCAATTCACATCTCCCTCGAGCCCACTGGAGCACAATTCAAGGGTTGGTGTGGAGAATCACAAGAAGTGGCTAGAAACTGCTTCCCTTTCCTTCTTTATTCCTGATTTCTTTGTGAACAATACCCTGCATGCCTGAAAAACCTAGCAACTCATTTGTTTGTTTTCTAATATTTTATTCATTTTTTGAATGACATTTTTCATTGGTCACGAACCTCACTTAAAGTGCGAGGTTCGTCTTTCTATATAGCTTCGAAAAAATGGATATTTAGGCTGTGTCGGTGGAGAATAAAGCTCCTAGAAGCAGCGAGGGGCCCCACGTTTGTTTAAGCAGCCTGTCAACATTGTGCTCTGCATGTTCATATCCCACATCCAATCACGAAGCGGGAAAGATGCAGAAAATCATATAATTCCTGTTCAAGAGCCTCCTGGGCTCTCGGAGTTGAACGTGCAGATGTTTTCGGGGCACGTGGATGCGGGTACGTTACAACTGACACCCGGGTGCCTCTTATTGCATGATTTAACAACTCGTGGGTGTGTTTTTCGCGGGTGAAGGCTTTCAATCAGAAACTTTGCCTGCACTTTGCACCGGAGGAATCTATGCTGCGGGCTAGAGAGAGCAAGTCGGAGAGATCCAAATAACACTGCCTGGAGATTCCGACTGTTTTCTCGGCTCCGATGACGATAGTCCCCTCTTTTCGAAAATCATCTGATCTCATGGCTGTAATAGGAAGTCGAGAACAGTCTCCAACTTAAAAAATGCAGCACAATTTATAATTCTACAATTTCAACTACAATTTACCCCATTCATATTTTACGGGTGTTTTTCTACCTTCTTTTGCTCTCTTTCACTGTACTCTTCTAGTTACCATCTTTCTTAAGGGCCTCTTTTATTTATTTTATCTTTTTTTTTATAAAGTGACAATATTTTGAGATGTGGATGCTAAAATGCCTGTGGCAGGGTCATTCTCATCAAGAGAAACCAAGAAAAAAAAAAACTCCCTGCATCACGCAATGCCATCTCCCTCCTGACCTATCCTTATGGGGAAGGACACACCTGTCTGTGGCTAGAGGTGAAGGGATTGGTCCACTGTGATGAATACACCTGTGTGGGGCGGGGCTAAGAAGCTACATGTAAGACGAGCCCCGAGACCTTCCCTGCCTCTTCTCCTTTTCCAGCTTGAATAGGCTGCTTCGCGCCAGGGGCTCCGAAGAAGACGGACAAGTCAACGACTTTGCCCAGTTGTTTTTATACTTCTTTCTTCAAATATTTCCCTCCCTCTTCGTTTGGTTCTCTCAACGACTCAATGTAACAGTGTTGCAGCCCCCTTCCTGTATGTTTATTTCCCAGCATTACCTGCCAGGACTCCCCCAACACCACTCTCCAAAAAGATTGTTCTTCGTCAAGACGTCTAAGAGATCGGAAGACTTCAGAACAGCCCTATCCCTATAGAGCAAACAGTTTCACCCGTCTCTCTGCCTCCCCGCTGAAGGATGATGGCGTCTCCCTTTGGAAACCGGCTTAGGCTGACCCTGCGCAGAAGTTTCACAAATGCTGGTTCCTTCACGCCTGCGCACAGCATAGTTTCCAGGTATTGTGGTTGTTGGTGGAGACTTCTCAAAGACGAGCTTTTGGTATCAGTCGTCACCACCGCTTCTGTCTCATTTGAATATTTCAAGAAAAACACGGTTGGCCATTCATCTTGTACTATTTTTTTCTTTGGCGTGAAGGAAATTGTGTGAATTGTATCTAGTTACTTGAAGATTCAGTGGCTGAGGAGCGGCGAGGGCATACAAATTCAAACCTTGAGGGCAGAAATAGCAAAACTAGTTGGGGCGGGAGGATTTGTGCACGCGATAAGGAAGCCTGACGAACAGAAGCTATAGGCTGAGTGAAAGAAGACTGGGTTGCTTGTAAGATGAGTGTGTTGTCAGTGTGGAGGCTGGGGAGAAGGCCGTTTGTGTGGTTATGGAAAAAGCAAATACAATGCAACTTGTTTAGAGTTCATCTGCTTAGTCCCAAAGATTTGATCTTCTTAATTTTAAACAATTTTCAGAAGTCCACAAAATCTTGTCCACATACCTAAAAATATGTAACTGGGTTTGCTTGCTAACAACAGGCAAAGATTGTTTCCATTTAAAAAAAGTAAAGAATAAGACTGGGTAAAAGAAGGTATTGAATAGAAAGTCAATGATTTGTTCTTCATCTTTGTCCTTGACAATTTTACAATAATATGTATTATTAACTCTGGTATTTAAATATATTTCAAATGTCTTTTTGGGGGCAGAAAGTTGTAAGCAACCCAGACAGCGAGAATTTATAGAAAGCCAATGAAACCTCGCAGTCAGACAGCATTGCTGGGATTTCCATTTTGTGTCCTTTTGGAATTTAAATGCACTTCAGATGCCTTTTTTGGGGCAGAAAGTAGTAAGCAACCGAGACAGCGAGAATTTATAGAAAGCCAATGAGGGTCTTTGCGTTAAAAATGTGAGGTTCGCTGCCTGTTCCAGTTGGGACTGAGGTCGAGGGGGCCGTGGTAGGAATTGCCTGTCCGCTGCTCCAGCGTTAACATTCTTTCGTCCAAGGGTAGTCGGGACGCCACCACAGACCTGCCCTTACTTGTGAAGCCCCCAGACAGAACAGTTATCTGTTCAAAAAGATATAGTCAGCGCCGTCTGAAAGGCGCATGGAGCGCGTGGTGGGGAGGGTGGCGGCAGCAACCCCCCTCGGGTCCCCCTGCCCTCTCTCCTGTCATTTGAACATTTCGGGCCCAGCCCTGACAGGTCCTGAGTGGTCCTCCGAGCGGTGTTGACACAACAAGAAGGGCGAGGGCCCGGCCGCGGAGGGCTGTTTTGGAAGCACACAGTATTATTCTTCCAGCCACGGGCTCCGAAAGAGTAACACAACGAGGGTTCAGGGAAGTAAACGGTAAAAAATGTAAAATAAAAAAAAACAGGAATGCCCTACTTCCCACCCAGGAACTGTTGGCTATTGTCTGACAATTATTTGCATAATCCCTTTCTGCAACAGATGGAAATCCACAAATATAAATGTGCTTCTAAAACACAAAACATACATCTGGAAGCATGGCGCTGTAGTGTAGGGGTTAATGGTGGGAAGAGAGTACACAAAATAGCCGCAAGAGATAATGTGGGGTGAAATCCGAGGCCTGAGGAAGTATGAAATATCTTGTAAAATAATTTTTGGGACAAAATACTGTTTCTATTTTTAGTATTTTTGGTTAAATCAGTTTGATTAATGTAAACTGTATAACTCATATGAAGTCTATTTCTATATACATACATTGTGTTTCTATATAATACACATTTCAGCATAATTGTGTGTATACTTACTTATATTTGCGAGTGTGTACATATATACATACAAAGTGTTTATATATATATATATTGTATGTGTGTATGTATATGTGTACACATGTGTGTGTACATATACACAAGCACACATATACCTATCTACGTATAGAAAATATATGGAGATCTGTATGCATAATTATACTTAGCAGCATCTCATTGATTTCACTGCTCAGTGAGTGGTAGTCCATAAGCTTGTGAGTGAATTGCTCAGCGTTTTCTCTCTTTGCATAGTTACACACATGTGATGTTATACTGTCTAGTGATGTGTGTAGATTGTGTATACCATATTGATTCAGAGCGGGAAGGAAATCATTATACTGTTTTCCTTGTGCTGTATTTAGATTTGAGTAGTGCTTTACCGTGTCCCTTTTGTGATTTACTTTAATATCGCATTAGCATTCCATATTACAATTCACACACACACGTGTGTGTAGATATATAACAGATGGCTCTCATTTGTAATACAGAATGTTTAAATGTATTTAGCTGGCTATGCTGTACACGTAGGCACAAGGGTGACGTGTACGGTTGGTTATTTTGTGGAACAGTGGAGACTGCAAAACTGTTTTTGAAGCTGTAGGTCCCTTTAGGCTTGTGCTGGGCCTGTTGATGGATTTAGTTGTTTATTGATTTGAAGTGCCTACTGCTAGAGTCTAAGGTTTCTGACTTAAACAGGCAGTGTGTGCATTGGTCTGTGCGTTTTGTCCATGTTTGTTTAGTGCGAGCGGCCGCTGTTGTGTGCCGTCGGGGAAGCTGTATTACAGAACAGGTTGTTTTCGTCGCCAGTAACCTATTTTTCAAAGCTAGGGGCGAGAAGGTATACATTGTTGGCGAAAACAGTGGCCGGTTGAGGTAACTATACGACTTGTGTGGCCTAGGCACAACCAAGCACTATCCTAATGAAAATCGGGACAATGCCAAGCAAACATGTGCCACTGAAGCCTGGTAGGGCGGGGGCAGAGTCAGTAAGAGTTCAAGCTCTGCCTGACAAGGGTTTGAGCCCGCCTTGCAAGACTCTCAGAGGCGCCAGCTTGTTGGGAATTTTCCAAAGCCCCTATTGCCGAATCAGCGTTAACTGGCACCGGGGGCCTTTGCCCATGCCAGTGTGCCATGCGCAATGCACATATTCAGTAACTCTTAAATGGGTTGTGGGTAAAGGGGGCACGCAGAGGGCGGGGGACAGGCAGAAATCGAGCTTTTCCCTGTATAAAGGAGGCTGCTTGTTCTCTCAGGTGCGGGTGGGGCTTATCAGGAAGCCTTGCAGATAAAGGCTAGGGTTTCACAGGCTTTGTTCTGCGCCTGACTGACTATTGATCAAGGCTGGGCCCTGCAGCTTAACTAACAGGTTAGATGTTCCTGCCCCAGCCACATTCCTCTCCGAGGTAGCCCTGCCTGGGGGCTGCGCAGGCCTAGTCTGAGGCCTTGCATGGATACCTGATCATTGTTCGAGTCTGAGGGAACCTTTTACAGCCTCGTCAGCCAGTGGGGTGGGAGGGGGGGGGTGTAGGAGGAGGCAAGGAGGGGCGGGCACAGACTGCAAGGTAGGGCAGGTAGATGAGATAATTGCTGGTCTCTGAAAGGAGGAGGGGCTTGACTTCAAGTCCCAGGTTCCTCACTCGCTTGCTTGGTCATTCCTTCCTCAAGGCCTCCACATTGGTAGTAGCGCTGATGATTAACTAGATGAGACTTGTGTTCCGGACACGGCGGTTGGGTAGGTCTCACGAGTTGTGGGAACGGAGTGTAACCAGAGAGTGCGCCACATGGAAGGCATACCATAGGAGCACCGGTGAAGTGAGCACCATAGATGGGCAGTCTCTTCCTGTGTGAACTCAACGGTAAGGTGGAAGTTGCAACTTTTTTCTCTCCGCTCCCAGTTCCTCACGCCTCACTTCATTTACTCTACTTTCCCCAGTCTAGACTGCTTCTACCTGCTGTCTTTACCTTTGTTCTGTCTCTTTATATCTCACTTCCACCTGGTGTCTCTTCTCTGCATTCTCTGGTCACAAACTAAGGTTCCTCCTCGCGTCCTACTCACTGCGGCAGGTACTATCTTGTACGAGAAAGAGAGTACTCTGCATAACATTTCCTGGGGTGAGCTTGTTTTTAATGGCGTTTCTCTGTGCCCATACATTGGCAGCATTATTGTTTCTAGGGGGTGGCAGTAACTTGGGAGCTCCATTGCGTTGTAAGATAAATTAATGGTCTCATTGTTAGGCTGGTAAGATGAATAGATGTTAAAGTCTATAACTTTGGGACAGCCACACTATTCTCAGCCAAGAGAGAGTGAACGTGGAGGGTAAATGGCGGCATTTTCATGAGCTTAGATGAATGTAAGTTTTTAAAGAAGTACAAATCAGTTGTTGCTTACAGCCTGGTGTAGATGAACTACCAGTTTTAATGTTGCTTTAGTTTCATGTGGGTTCATTGTTGCAGTGTGGGGAAAACTTGAGCACTGGTGTAATTAGATCTTGTAGCAGCGTTGCTTGGATAGGGTTAAGCTGCCGTAGTTATGGAAGAAGCAGGGAGGCTGACGTGGAACCAGGAAGGGGCTGGCGAAGGCTTCGAGCTGGTGGTTAATGTTTGTGTTTTTCGATTATGTATTATTCGTCCCTCCAGCATGTTGGGCCTTATAACTAATCCAGTGTAGGTTCCCAGGCTTTTTGGTAGTCCGCGCACGTCGGAGAAGGCGATGTCCCACCGCCATGGTCACTCAGTCAGACAGCTGTCAGCTGGTGACCTTTTAAGGCAATATTTGACAGCAGGTTACCATGTCCCAAATTTGACACTGAAAAGAAAGCAACGCTATTTGAGAGTGGAGGACAGAAGGGAGTTCGTTTTAGGCCTCGATCAAAAGCATGCTTGTTGTTCAGTAAGTAATGGCCGACGTGAATGGATCGCTTTCTGCAACGGTTGACGGGCTCCTAGGAGAAGCGGAACGATTGTGGGTTTCCTTGTGTGTGCCTCGCTGCTCCCGTGTCCTCCACCCCCATTCAAGACTTTCTGGCTTGTTATCTCTGGCCCTTTGTCCTGTGTGTATGGCAGAGATTAGATCAAATTCTAGGTGGGACCCCAGTTTGTGAAACGTTGGCTTTTAAAGAATGCGTTTGTTTAAAACCAGGGACCTGCGGTGACAGGAAAGGACTGGTGACTGTATGTTGTGGCAGAGGAAAGTGACACTTGCACCTGCATACTTAGAATGTTGTAATATTACTCAGGCATAACATACTGGGTAATTTTTTAATCAGATATAAATGCAATTGCAAATCATGCAAACTCCTGTTTTAGCATTCACAGTAGAAGTTGTCAAGATGGAAGACGCTGTGCGTGGCCTGTAGGGCAATAAGGACATTCTGCAGCAAAATACGCTTAGTATATTTCGCACTGGTCCAGTATAAAGCACGCCGAGTGCGTAAGCGCACGCAAAAATACGGCCAGAAAGTTGTAGAAAAAAAATCCGGGAGGCTGAGTCTGAGCGGCACGTAAAGTCTTGGAAACGTGTCTTTGAACTGTGCTTTTAAGGCGTGAACTACTCTGGTGCAGGCGCAGCTTTTCAGATTGTCGAGCATTGGATTCTGAAGACATTTTAAATCACAGGGATGGTGGCTGAAGTACTGATGTCATCAGAACCTGAAAGTGGGAATGTGAGGCCTAGTTTGTGACCAGGGGGGCCGTAGAGTGTGGTGACTCCCGAAGGTGACTGCAATCAATGGAAACTCACTCTTCTCTCTTATAAAAGGCAACAAGTGAGGTCTCACAAAGGTTAAGGAAGTTAACAGATTTTTAAAAGCAAAGATATTAGAGGTAAGGGACTTAGTTGTGTTTTCTGTTGTACCAAATGCATTTTAAAAATAATTGTAAATGATTTAATGATAAAATATATACATTTTCGAAGCAGTGTTACATTTCTAGTGTGTGTTTAAAGGTATCCCCACGGGGACTTGCAGGGCTATCAGAGCAGTAGGTTAAGATAGCTTTCAACATAGTAGTGGTTATGAATGACACTGTTTGATAAAACCTTTTAACACACATTTCTTTGGTTCCTATTAGTAAATAAATGCAGTTGAGTAATCGTTATCTTGGAGGTTATTTGGCTTGTTTTTGTGGCCCATGTCACGATCAACAGCACTGATGCACAACTTTTGTTTTTTTAAATAAAAGAGCGGTTTATTCCTGCATTAAGTTAGTAAAACTCGGCCTAGTGTGTAGTGAAATGTTGTGCGTCATGCCTTGGGGGAAGGGTGCTTTTGTAGAAGTAGGAAGTCGCACAAGAACTAGTAAATCAGCTTTGCACCTGCCGGAGATGTTTGCAAGTTACCCAAAGGCTACCAACTCAAATCTCAGGTGGACCGACAAAGGGCCTGATTTAGAACTTGGTGAATGGACTACTACGTCAAAAATGTCACTGATAACCCGTCCGCCATATTACAATCTCTATAGAATATAATATGGCTGATGGGGTACCAGTCACATTTGTGACTGAGTATTCCCCTCTGCCAAGTTCTAAATCAGGCCCATAGCCTTTTTATTCTTCCGTCAATAAAATTGGTACCTCTGAGCTGTGTCAATTTGCCATAAACTATAAAGCACCTAAAACCCGGAATAGTAAAAAAAAAAAAATACACCTTAGATCAGTGGTCTCCAAAATGTTTAATGCCTTGCCCCCTAGTTGAAAAATTAAAATCATTGGGGCCCGCCTGAGAATTTTTTACTATTGTTTTATAAAGATGGCAATGTTTAAATATGTCTAGACCTATTCAAACATTGCAGTTAAGTACTGTTACCCTTTAAGAAATGCAATAACATGATTCTGCTTAAAATAAAGGCCTGTTATCTGTATAATGTTTCTTTTGGCCAGAGTCTGGCGCCGCCCCCCCCCCCCCCCTGGTATCACTTGAGGCCCCGTTAGGTGGGCCTGCCCCCCAGATTGAAGACCTCTGCCTTAGATTAATCCACTAAAATGTTGTGTCAACTGATTGGGAACAGTGGTTACTTTTGGCATGGACATGTTTTAGAACAGCAAAGTGGGAGATTATGATGAAAAATAAACACATTTCCCCCATTGGCTTCCATTGATGTATAGGCAATTTTAGGTGAGAGACAGACAAAATAAAGTCATGTTTGGCTTCACAAATCTGGAGTCTCCCGCCTGAATCAGGTCTGTTGGCATGTTTGTGGAAGGAAGAACAAAAGTTTTATTTCCCATTAGTGAACTGATTTGTGAATCACGATCTGAATTAGAAGTTAAATCTGACTGGCTGAGATGGTTTGTGTGATGTAACATATTTTATAACTGCAAACTGTCTTTCCTAATTCACAAACCACTTTAATCTGATAGCCTAAAAGGCTTTAAGACTATGGTGGCCATTGCAGTGCTCCTGAATTGGCGCTTGCCAGTTCACGTAGCATGATCCAGAAAACACACATTTCTGAAGGAATCTAGGGCGGGTTGACGAGTCCCAAGAGCAAGCAGGCTTACAAAAGCCTCTTTACGCATAAAACGTCAGAAAACCAGAAACGCCTTTCAATTTTATTTTTACATAAAACAGTAAAGGTTTCATGAACCACCTGGCCGGTTAGGGCAAGATGTGAACACAAGGCTCACAAGAAAGCGTACATGATTCAAACAAAGGTTAATCATAATTAAAAAAACACTAATTTCAATGATAGAATTTTGCTACCTCATTTTACGGGTCACATTGAAACTGGCCACGTATGATATGCACAATTATCATACCCTTCTATCTCAACACAGTGATCTTTTGATATCAACATTTACACTAGCTGTTCCAGATTGATTAATAATTAATCGTTTGGATTTAAACGTCTTCTGAAAGCAGACACATGGGAAGGTGTTTAAAAACAGAGAAAATTACTCTATATCAGATTACAATGTGCGTGTGCTGCTTAATGTTAATATTTTGCAAATAGCAAGACTTGGCGAAGATGATGAGATATAAAACTGGAGGGAGTGACGGCGTGGAAGGCCACCCCTTGGACACAACCCAAGCCATTGGTGACCACACGTCATCACCATCCAGCTGTTCCTCGGGGGGACCCTTTGTGATCAGTTGGTGGTGGGGTGCCACTTAGTTCCTAGTAAGCCTATTTCACCAATAGCTTTTTTGTCAGGGTTGGCTCTTGGTGGCCTCCAGGTTGACATTTGATGCTGACATACTAAAGAAGGAATTAGCCAACAGGAGCTCAGTAACATCCTCTCTCACTTAAAGTGGTAGTCTATTTAGGGCATGACTGAAACCGCTGCAATGGGGCCTCACTGATCCCACAGTCTTAAAATACGATCAACCTGAAGCCTCAGTGTTCCCATATACTTTACTGAAGACTCACACCTCATCAGCCTTGTGGGCCCAGCAGATTTTGATGTGCTGCCACACCTCGCTGGCTTCATAGGCCCAGCAGACTTTGATGTGCTGCCAGTCCTCGCTAGCCTCATGGGCCCAGCCAGACTTTGATGTGCCACTGTTTCCTGCTAGCCTTATGGGCCTATCAGACTTTGATGTGCCACCACTCCCTGCCAGCCTCAATGGCCCAGAGGATTGTAATGTGCTGTCACTCCTCACCAGCCTCATTGGTACCAGAGAGTTTGATGATCTGCCACGCCTCGCCAGCCTAAAAGGCCCAGAAGAATTTGATGGGTGGTAACTTCTTGTCAGCCTCATTGGCCTAGCAATCTTAGATAAGCTGGCCCCCTTTGCCAATACAATGTCCCCATACATTTGAATAGGGTGTCACTCTCGGACGTGTCAATGTCAACAGAGCATGTAATGGGCTCTTGTTGCTAAGTGTCAAAGGCCGCACAAAAAAATAATGGACTGTCCTTTCTGGACAGGCCTCCTACTTTAGGAAGGTGTCACTCTTTGCCTGCTTCAGTGCCTGGTAAATGAATGAAGTCTCAAACCAGGGGATAATTATCAGAAAAGTAAATATCATATTTTAGACCAAAACACTTGAGTGTTTCTGTTTGGACCCTGGAGTCTAGATAACTGTCACTTACCCTTTTCAGTGGATAAAGAGAGACACCATTGCTCGGCGGTGGGCTTACATTGTATTTAATACTTCATAAGTATTTAATAAAAAAACAAAAAAAAATCAAGGACCACAAGAGTTTTGAACGATGGCGTGACCAGCACGCGGGTTTCTCAGACTGAGCTCAGAGTGTGCAGTGCGGTCTGCGATATAAAGCACAGCGGCCTTAAGCATGGGCAGGATTGAACCTTTGCTGTCCTCTGAAAGGAGGGGCCAGGGCTGCACACTCTCAAAAGGCTGGCCAAACACTTTTAATGGTCTCTCTTGATAGTTCTAATTGATCTCGAGCAGGATCTGCAGTCACACAGGATCCTCTTCCCAGTGAAAAGGTGCAAAACGCTGTGCCAAACATCCTGGGCTAAAAATCAGTTTATTTCAAGGCGCCGCTACTAAACATAAACTTAGCATTCTATTGGGGACATTGGCATCACGTGCCTTGCAGCGAGCGCGAGTGCACTGGGCTGCTGTGAGACAGCTCGGTGGCCTGTGTGTGACGTTAAGATCACAGGTTTGATGCTCCCTGAGCCAACTCGTATTGTGCTGAGCGCAATATTACCTGTTAATATTAATAATTTTAAAAGGAAACAACGTACAGTTTGAGAGCATTCCCGGGAAACGCATAAAGGTCGCTTTCCACATCTGACAAAAGAAAGGCAAACTGCTATGCTGTAAAAACAAGTGATTTCCCAACAAGACACAATTGAATCAGTTACAAAATAAATAAAATGTGTGATTAAGTCCTCCCTGCAGCTCTAGCTGAATTTATAAGGGGTGACCTCCGAGAAACTCGGAATAGATCTATTTGCCTCCTCCTGAACCACCTGGAATTCAACAGGTCATGCTACATAAAACCTGCATGCCTCCAGGGCTTCCCGACCTCCGTCCTGACCCTTAACCTCGCCAAGCATATTTCTCCAGTTACATACCTTTATGGGGCTCAGAAATGCTTTGAATGCCGAGCAGGCACTGGACGTTCCCTAGGTTTGCCTTGCCATTTTGCATGGGAACGGAGGATCCTGGGATCTGACCAACCACCCACCTGATGGAGTGTAACATTCTGTGATGGACGATACCAACGCGTAATTCGTCTGTCTTCACCAGCGGTCACTTTCAGAAGTCAGTGAAGCACCTTCTCTGCTGCTCTGGCTGTCTTGTCACCAAGAGATGAAAGTACACAATAAGGAACCTTCAAACCAGGATGTTAAACAGAACGGCGGCCATCTTTGAATACATTTTAGTGCTTGTCAATCTTGTTTCTTGGGCTGTCATCCCACAAACGTCGTGGAAACCGAATGTATACTGGGGCATAGATTGAGAGGTTACACCTGCTTTACGTTTACTAAGTGCGGTCAAGACAACGTAGGCTGACACTGAGGTTATGGCTACACAGGCCATAATATTATTTTGCCTCTTTCGCACATGTGCACGTCTGCATTTGAACTTTTAAAACAGAATAGACAATATTAATGCCTGCCAGAAGCACAAGGCATATGGTGAAAGCATGTGATTTCCCAATGAGGCCTCTGATCAGAATTTGGGGGACCTCCACATGCTCATGTGGATGTCCCCCAATTTCCGGTCCCTAGCAATGTTTTTCACTAAGCCTCTTTTACAGGTGACTGCCCGCCCTCTTCCGCAATCCCTCTATGTTGTAATATCAGTCGTGGACTGAAAGTGCATTTATTTCACTCCAAAGTAAGTTAAGGTTGATCTGTGGGAGGCATAGGGCATATAACTGTGACTTTATTGCCATGTTGGTGCCCAGCTAAGGCCTTCCAAATACTCCTTTGCCACAGGGACCTTCAAACATCAAGAGGATTTTCGTTTTTGCGGGACACTGGAAAAAAAACGTTTTTTCAATAAATTAGACCTTACCCATGTAATATGAAAAAGTATCAGAATACCTGTGCAATACTGTTCCTTTAGATTCCACCTCAACATTGTCTTTGATGCTCACCAACTTTCTGTTTCGAAGCTTTTTCCATCGAGGGCCAAAATAAGGATGAGGATAGTATTTAAATTTGTAATCCCTTCCCCGTGGTCATTCACCATTTATCCGCCCATTCATTCATTCACTATTTTTTAATATATTCATTCATCCTTTCATTTAGTCATTCCTTTGGCACTCCTTCACGTATGTATTCAGTCACTCATTTCACTCCTTCTCTCATATAACCTATGCATTCCTTCACTCCTTCATTCAATCATATATTCATTCAACACCCCATAAAGTCAGTCATCAGCCCATTCATGCATTTCTTCATTAACTAATGTCTGAGCTGAGAAAGGAATCCGATTACATAAAGGGGCTTCATTAAAACCAATTCCGCTGCTCCTCTTACTGCATGAACATCTTCTTTCACCAAAGCTAAAACTGAGAATGGGGTTACATGACCAATTACAGGCCGCGGAAGAAGCCAATTCACAGTAGACGGAGGAGGGCAGAGAAGACAGTCCAGAAAAAAAGTCCACAACGTGATCAATTAATGTGGCCAAAGCCTCAATGAGTGTGGGTAGGAATAAGACTCAAATAACAAAGTGCTGGGCTGGGCTAAGATTTTAATAATAGATTGCTATATGGAGTTAAAATTAACAACTGACTGTTGGGTGGGGCCAATGCTCTAAGTCTGTTATGCTCAAATATAAGAAAGGTGTCAATTATAATCTTAACTAGGCGTATGCAGTAGTTTACTAATAAATGGTGGTGCTTGGACAAAGTAACCGGCTGCAATTCCGTATTTAATTACATTGTCCAAATTTCAAAGTGAAATAAACTACTACCCACTACTGATTACCTTTCATATATTTTACTTGCAGATAATAATAAACCCTTCAGTGATTTTTATCAACTATTACTAGCCATACCTTCATTGTTAGCAGAAAATGTGCAGTTCTATATATATATTAATTTACATGGTACGGCTGCTTGATACGTGGAGATGTAAATTTAAAAGGAAGTGATTAGTCACAGAATTCTTTCATGCTAATGTCACATTTTTTCAAAGGATGCTGATTTCTGTCCAATTTAAAATGAGTTGCCCCACCAAGAATTAGTAATCCTATATCTTTCAGATGAAACGGGCACTGCTTCTGGTTCACATTGAGAACCGTCTCAAAATCTCTATTTTTTCTGCTGTAATCATAACTTGCTGAGTTTTCGCCAACAAACAATATAAAGGAAGATCATAGGAACTGCACTGCTCGGTTCACTGTGCCAGAAAAAAGTTATCAAATAGTAACAATGCACACCTGGAAACATTACTGTCGAAAACATTAATATTTTAGGTTTAAAATGCTTAAGGAATGTTGGAATGGAGCACATTTTAAGGCAAGTTAAAACATAATAATTAGACTGAACATTATTATTTGCATAACATGAAACTTCCTCCATAAAAAGGGAAAATCAGGGGAGGGGAGTATTAATATTATTATTTTTAATTCGTGGAGTGCTGATTTATAGCCCTGCGAAAGCCTGACAGAACAGTAAAGGTGAGATTGTTTTGATGTCCCTGCCGTGCCCCCTCCTCTCTCGTTTCTTGCCTCCACCCGTGTAGGAAACAAACAGAGGCCATTTTGCGGCCTTCTTCCCCCAGCCACGAAACAAAATGGAGGATCATTGGCAGAGACTCTGTGAAGCAGCTCAGGACAACAACAACAGCAAACCAATATGCAAGTTGGCGTGCGGGCAGGATCTGTCAGCAGGCTTGCGGTTTAGGGATATGCAGGCAGGACACAGGACAGGAATGCTCTCAGGGATGCTGCAGTGCAGTAAGTATCTTTACGGCAGATTCTGTCTCAAATACTGGGCCCATTGTGTAAGCACAGATTGTGGCGCCAAGCTTCTACTCTCTCCTGTTTCACAAAAGACTCCTAGCCAGGATTCAGTCTCTCTTTTTTCTTTCTTTTTTTTTTCTTTAAACCATGATGTTAGGATGTACCTTTCAGCGTTTTATATCCCGGGAGGAGCACGAGAGTAACCACATTAAAGCCTGTGGCACGGAAGAGTTATGGCAGGTTGAGGTCTCACCTGGATCAAGTTGTAATACTTGCATGTAAATTAGCATTGTGGCCTGTATTTCAGGCTAGAGGATGGCAATGCATGTAATAAGTAATCTTTTTAATTTAAACGCTTTCTTTAGCCCACGACATTATACAGGTCACCCACCCAGGTAGGAGCTGAGTTGATCGTTCATCAATAATAGTAATAATAATATTGATGAACATTTAAGAAGCACATACAATCAACCAACGTTTCCCTGCTAGTGCTTACAAAATTGTTGTCAATAACCAATTAAATGGCAGTCATTTTACTGGGTTTGGATAGATGAAAGGGCGGGTTAACGGGAGCTAGTTTTCAACCTGTGACCTGCAGGTCTCATAGTGATCTCTGCAGCTGGTGCTCAACCAACCGTGGCATCGAATCTGCTAATTAGTTGGGGAAGCAGAGTATTCAGGACAAGTCAGGACAGGTGGCAGCTTTCTAATGTGAGGAAGTGAGTGCGAGAAGCACGAGGGGGTGGATGTCATTGTAGACAAGGTGGATTCAGATGTGGTTGTTTCCTATACAGAAAATTGTGTTGAGGACAGCGGAGGCAAATACACCCAATTCAAAGATACAAAGTTGTTTAACGGAGCTCAAATGAGGCCCGTTGAAAAGAGGAGGTGGATGTGCTTAAAGTGAAGTCCAGGATATTTCCTAGAGGTTGCTACCTCCAAGAGATTGCTAGACCTGGGACAGACTCATTGAATGTTTGACATACATGTGACTGTACCTGGATTCTGCTTTTCGGATACTTAATTTATAATAAAAGCCCTTTTTGAGAGAATAGAACCTTATCATGTATTTATGGACATGTGTGCGGTCAGGTTACAAAGCATACCTACGTTACAGGTAATGTAGTTGATATAGTTGAATCGTGAAGGCACCCTAGCCATTTTAGAGGCCTATCTCATTGCACTGTGTCATCCGAGGAGTTTTGATCCAAAATGTAATACTCAAAAAGAGAAACCATGATTCTCAGGAGTGAGACTCCATGATAGTTTATGAGGCCATTGTTGTGGCCAGTGTGCTTCCGCTCCACCGTGTGTGTAGGTCCTGAAATGTCAGACATAAGTGGTACATCCTGTGCTCTTCCTATACAGCCAGCCATTCCTGACACTCTGGTGCCGAGGCGGATCTAAAAAAGAAGTGGAAGGTAGTGATCTGAGAGAGAACAAAATGCCACCAGAGCTGTGACTTGGGGCTTTTTTGTGCATCAAGCGGTGGAAATGCTGGAAACTCTCTGCTGCTAAAATGTGACCTCAAAGAATGATAGTTGCCACCTTCGTTATTATTGTTCCATGATGTTGCATTTGACTTGAATCACTTTGGGTGGGCTCTCCATATTAACCCCCCAAATGGCCCTCAATGTGTTATTGAATTCAACACATGCCGTGACCTTCAAATTACTTTCTAAAATAATTTAATGGGAGAGAAAGCTGTGTTCGACTACCAGGGCATGACCACGCTGCATAAGACAGTACAGGACAAAGTAGATCATTGCTTGCTAGATCAGATCCACCCCTTAAAATGAAAAGTCATGGTTGACAGAATCCTCTGAACCACTGCTGTGATTTGTCATTGCAGGAAGTTCTGCCTCAGAAAAATGACAGCCAATCGCCTAGTGCAGGTTTATGGCAGCTGGGGAATATCAGTCTCCTGCCAAACTAATAAAGCCAAATAATTTGTTTTCTCCAAATTTCATTTTAATAACTCTCCAGTCATATAAATATAATAAAATTGTAAACTAATACAAACTTTGATATATCTCAAGTCATCTGCATTAACTGTGATTCTTACACATTTCAGTAGAGTCTCCCCCTTGACTTTTTCCGTAGTGCCATTGACTTTAAGTGGAGCCTCATCCTTGAGAATCATCATTTTGTGATTAAAACGTTAACTTTGGGCTAAGGTCTTCAAATCTCACCTTAGTAAACTTTAGGCTCTTGAGAGCTTTAAACAGCAGGTGGTGTACACCTCGGTCACACAGGTCGTTGAAGGAGTCATTGTAAAGGGTTTGTTCATTTTTTGCTGTTGTTTTTAAAGAGTTTCAGGATTCTGTGCTCTCAATTTGTCTTAGCAAAAATTTGCTGAGTTTTCTAAACTTATTTTGCCAGACACCGACGTAGGTTGTTGCTCTGATTGTGTTTCCACCCTCCTGGTGTAGGCATAGTATGCGTTTGAAATTGAAATAATTCCTTCTTCTTGTGTGTGACCACATGATATCTAATGCACCATATCAGTCACAGACCTATTTGTCTCAATCCTGCTCCCTCTATCAATAGCTTCGTGAGAAGCCAGGAAAAACCTGCAGAATCTGATGTTCTTCAGTGTCAAGGTATATTTCCTTAGGGAATATGGAGGCATGAGGTATATGACTTCTGTAACTGTTGGTGCCCTATTAAAGAACACTATTTAGGGTATACCTGACACGGTATACAGCTAGAAACAAAAAATGCAAGAACTGCTGACTATTTCTGTTCTGGTATTTCTTTCTCTCTCTTGCCATTCCACAATCCCTCCCCATAAGACTACATGGACCGATGCCAGCTCACAGATTATTGGGGTGCTATTGCCATCTTACTGGGCAGCATTGGATGTCGTGTCTGTTTCTAATACTGCCTGGTAATGATGATTGTGGCATCTCACAAGCGACATGGACCACGCTGAACAGCAACCATTTACCTACCACGACATCCTGCCAAGAAAAATACCAAATGCGAACTCTGAAGACCACCCCCGGGAAGGTATTACTATCTTTTAGCATTTTCCTGTTTTTTTAATGTTGTGATATGAAGCACTTTAATCTGTGCCCTGTTTCGATTGTACATCATTCTAGCACGCTTTCACACCTTTTTATGCTCAAGGTATACAGTGAATAAAATTAAAAAAAGTGTGGAGTCCGAGAAAAAGTAGATTGTGACTGAGATCCAGAAAGCCTTGTGGGAAAGGCCTTTATTTTTATACTGGTGGTTAGCATATCTATGAATGGTCCAAATAATTGTGGATGACGGGAATGAGACACAATGATATCAAAATAATTATTCAGGATCACACAAAGTGATCAAGTGGGGACCAGAATGAGAACTCTTTTATCCTGGTTCTTCAGCCTAAGTCTTACATTTTTTCCACAATTGCAGAATTGTAGCCAGGTCGGACCTAATCACTCGGTATGTCTTTAACTGTCTCAACTCTTTCTATTTTTTATCTTTGGTAATATTTAACATTTCAAAGGTTCCCCTTATTTTTTGTTGAGTGATTTTAAACTAGCAATGCATTCCCTTGGTCTTTGTGGTTTCTTACTCACCCAGACATAAGACAGGAAGTCTCTACTCCATTTTTGTAAAATACAGACAACTGATTAAACTGTAAATAATTATTAAGAATGGCACCCTCCAGTCTCTGATGGATGTGTCTCCCAAAAGCAAAGCCTGACAGACAGCTGCAGCTCTGCATCTGACAATTGTTGAAACATAAAATAACACAGACATGGTGCATGCTACCTCTGCTCATAATCACCCATAGCAAAATTTCACACACCTTTTATGGAGCATCAAAGCCTTAATGACAGATGCCCCACTCTCAATAGTCTGTTAAGCAAAGCAAGTCTTCATTTTCCATCTTTTGCATAAATTCAATTCTACCTGGGACTGGAATGTGCTCCAGACCTGGGAGTACCAAATGCATTCATCTTCTCAGCACCGAAATCCTCTTAAGCTGCCACAGGCTCAGACAGACCAAAGATCATGAACAAACTCATATGCATGCTATTGAAATCCTATTAGCCGAATAAGAACTATTGACAGCATGCTATTCAGACCAAAAATTGTTATGTTTCCCTAGGATAATCTGGAAAAACAATGATTAAAATCCTAACCTATAGAGCCCTATTAAAGGTATCTAAGTGTTAGCTATTCCCTAGGTGGTAAAACACATAAAGTGTTATGATTTAAAAAAATAAATAATCCCAGATTTCGATAAATTTTAGGGTCCCGTTTTTGTAGAGCACTTAATAGCACATGTGGGTTACCCATTTCAAACCACTCCCAATTATGGTGGATCCCAAACAGATTACCTGTTTTTCCAGGTCCCATTAGATCACAATGGAGAATTTTCCTTTATTAATCAAGTCTCCTTATAACAACATAGCTACTAGACCACATATCTTCTGGTGAAGGCAACTCTAGTGATCAAATTGCATACCATGCAGTCAGGTGACCTGGGCTTTAATTCGTACAATCCAACTTGACTAAAAGGTATGCCATTGGGCATATCACTTTATTTCCTTGTGTCTCATTTCCTCGTGCTGCCAAAATTGGTAGCTCCCAGACATGATTTAGTTAAATATGTGTGTATTATACTAAAAAATGAATTAATGTATTCTCTCCTCGTATAGGCTACAGATGCACTCAAAGTGGTGCTCTATTCACAAGTAGTGAGGTTGCTACATATAATATCCTGTTAATATTCAGCGTTACACTCTTATTAGAACTTTTTTCTAGCCTGTCTTATGCTTACCACATTTTTCTTTCATACTTTACTCTTCTCCTTCCTTCATAATGAGTACTGTTGCTTGGAGGAGACTGGTGCTGAGTATATGGCAGGTTATTAAGCTGAAGCTGATCCAGTGAAATGGGAAGCAGGAAGATCACGAATCGGGGGGCGCAATGTCGACTGCCCAGAAGGTTTTGGTCTCCTGTGGACATCTTACTAGACAGTGCTGGATATTATAACACTTCTCTAACACTGTCTGGTAACGATGTTCAAAGGATGTACCCATCCTCATCGTTCATCAGAAGAGATACCTCGTGCACAACAATTATCTGTCACCAGCATGACTCAAAGAGGAAGAAGAAACACTGCAGTTGACAGACACTTGTCGGCAGCACAACATGAAGGAAAGGAAGCTGGTGCCCGGATGCAGTGCAGTTTATAACTACTTATAGTGATAAATATTAATACGGATGTGTTGAAATTGGTTGACCAATGTGTGTTATCTCAACCATTGATATACACACTTCCCCATAACCTACTTCTCACCCCCCCCCCACCTTCATCTGTGTTTTATTTTACTATGACTTCTTATTGCGTGCATATGGATTATGGTGAGCTCTTTCTTTTCCAATGCTATTTTGGGTCTTGCCAAACTATGTCATCCAAATTTCACATGCCATGTTGCAGCTGCAGTCCTTCTATTTGATGCCTAAATCAGGTTGCAGCGATAAACGAAGAAGTACTGCTTACTACTTCCAAAGTTTGAAAACAGTTCTGTTCGAATAATGTTACATCAGACAACAGCTCCGCTTCCATTGGCAAAAGAAGTGAAAAATAGAGACAAATTCACATCTTGAATTTGCTGTTCATTAATAGTAGGGTGAAGTCTGTATCCATAGCCCATCACTTCCTACTGGGTGATCTTTTTTCCATTGTGCAGATCGCAGAGGAAAATGGCAAGTGGGTACTTGGCGAGAACATATTTGAAGAGTCCTTGGCACTTCCAGTTCTTAGGGGCTGATCTAAGAAAAGTGGTGCTGTACTTAGTGCAGCGCCACTTTCCTTGCGCCCTACTACCACCACCATGTGTGGGCCGTATTTAAAATACCCCGCACCATGGCGCAGGGTAAGGGGCAATAGCCTCAGAATTCATGAAGCTATTGATGTACTTAACAGGAGTGCTTTCAACATTTTGGCGGTACTCCTGCAGAGTACATAGGAGCTCATTGTATTCAATGGCACGCCCCCTTTTAACACCTGCTCTGAGCATGTGTTAAAAGTGCCAAAAAATGGTGCAAGGAAATCTGCGCCATTTTTTGCCCTCCTCTAACGAAGAAACGCCCCCCCCCACCCTTTGCATACATTATGTCTGGCACAGGTATAATGTGCCACAAGGGTTTACAAAGTGGCAAAATGCATGCTTTGCTCCACTTTGTAAATATGTTGCGTGTAAAAAGCCACTTAAGCGCCCCCTAAGTGCCAAAAAAATTATGCTAAGGTGGCGCTAGGACCTCTTAAATCAGGCTGTTAGTCTTTTCAACCCATAAACAGGTTTGCCCTTTGTTTGCCTGAATATGGCAGGCCCATCCAAAAACTCGGATTTTCACAGTGAGGTCCACAGTGAGAAGCTGAAGACCGACTTGGGGGGAGAAGGGGGTATTCCCAATGGACAACAAGACAGCACTTAAATATATTTGTTATATAAGGTGTAGTCCAGTGTACTCTTGTTTACACACTCAGCAGTGAAACAAAATAACATACCTGAGCTACACCCATGTGGAAGGACTTCAAACGCAGGGCCAGCTAAGTTGTGAGCAAGGAGGGGCTGAGCTGGAGAGTGGGCGACACAACATATCAGATATAATGGTATATGACCTTTGAGCACATACACTCAGGGGACTAGATGTACACAGAAGATTTTCGGTCACCTACTCTAAAATTTGAAATTTGCAAAGGAAAATCTGCTTTTAGCATATTAGAAAACCCATTTTAGAAGTCAGTAACTTTTTACTGTCATCATGTAAGACCACTTACTCCAAACTATTTCATGTTACCCTCCCTGACAGTCGCAGTTCCATGACACTTCTACATCTGGTCAAACTCCATTAGTGGGGTGACTATGGCACTCCCAGGGCTTTCAGAATTGTCCAGAACTGAAGACTACAATGTGAAACAAGCAATAAAGGACAGAAGTAACAAATCAAGGACTTTCCACTGTAGCTATTCGTACCATTGTGTAACTAATCTCTTTCCGTCTATTAATTGTTCCTATGGCCTGAGTGCTGCATTATGGCAGAATATGTGTGTTTTATTAATAAACCAAATAAACAATTAAACACTACGCCCAAGTGATAGTGTAGGTTTTGCATCTATTTTGGGTCAGACAATTCGCCACCTCTGCCTGCTCCGCAGAAGCAGGGGGCAGGGCCAGGCAAAGCAAAATACTCTTGTGAGATCCAGGTTAAGTACAAGCAGTGTCAAGGAAAGATAATGACCTAGAACAGCTGCCCTGCCACCAGACACACTGATGTAAGAGTAGCCATTTTAGGGCACTACCTAGTCTCACCTCACCTGACCCCTCCTCTCCTTAACTCCACTGGATAAGATGGATATTTTCCTATGCCTGCGCTTTCATTCTATGCCTGCAGAACTCTTGCAGTCTAATGTTTTGCGTGTCCCAGTATGGCCACTGTACGTACCCTTGAATTATGTCTACAGTTTAATTAATATATTTGGTTTGTTTACCGTTTAGTCACCGTATGGCAACTCTAAGGATCTCAGTACAATATATATATATTATATTATTATATTATATATATGTATTGCACAGTGATCAGGTACAAATAGCTGCTGAAGTGTAGTGGCTGTCCAGGAACGGGGAGAGAAGGGTTTGGGTGGTGGGGCTCATCACATCTAGATAGAGGTTCATGCGTGAGATAAAAAGATGCTCAGGGGAGTGCAGCAGACAACAGATGGGGATGGTAGAAAAAAAGGTCCTAAGAGAGGCACCAGAGGGTTTTTCTGTATTATTTTTCAGTTTCTTCTCTTTATGTAAACAGGTAAGAGTTTCGATGCTTCCCAGCTTGGCAGGGGGACAAGTGATAACATTTGCTTCAACAAATATATCAAACACAACTGCAAAGTAAAAACAAAAAATCTTTAACTAAAAAAGAGAAATGGACGTATGTAGATTGTTACAAAAAAAGCGTTGGAAATAGCAGAATATGCAAATAGTGAGACAATCCATTTTTGTGCCTGCTCATTCCGAACTTTGGTTTTCTTGCGTGCATTATCCAGGACCAATTTGTTCCAAACCATGATTTAATTCCAACCTGTTGAAAGTGAATTGATGTTGGCCAAACGATTTTCCTCCAATTGTCTGCTTTTCTTCACACTCCCTGCTATACCCTTCCCAATGAGGCGGATTGTAATTGCCTTCAAACTCAGTTGCCTGTTGATCGGCGTCTTACCAGGCAAGGTTAGATCTAGCTATTCCCGTCTAATACTGTCTGGTAATGCCGTTGATCGCACTGGCCAAGTCTACACCTGAGAAGGCGAATGGGGAGCCATGATTCACAGACCCACCCAACCTTGCCAGAGAGGGGCAGCGGTTGGCAAGGAGCCCGCGCAGTTGGAGATAGAGTAAGAGGTCTTGCGCTGGAGCCTGGGTTTGTTCTAAGTCCCACTCCAGTTCATGGGTCCAAAGTCTGTCTCCATTGTGCAGTCATGGGAGAGAGCAGAGGTGTACCTAGGTAATAAAGGTGTGGCACAAGAGCTAGGTAGCAGGGCACGTGAGATCTACATAGTGGACGTAACTGAGACAGCCCGGTATGACACAGACAACAGCATCCTGACCTGGTACACAGTCTAAATCAATTACAGTGAAAATGTGTATATCTGCAAATTCGGTTTTGGGATTGGCTGGGTGTGAGGTGTCATGGGGAATGTTTTTTTTAATGTTACTTGCTACAGGTGCCTTGTTTCATTGTTTTACCCACTATATTATCGGAATTGTTGAAATTCAGTTCAAGTGCAGAAAAGTCTCATTATAGGCTATGAAGGGGTGAAGTTGAGGAGAATTTAACTGTGACCTATTTTTGGGATAGTGTGGGCGAGGCATACTACCACAATATCACTCTACAAGGTAACGTACTTCAGAATATTGACTACCAGTATATTGTGAAGTTGCAGGTATATATTTGTAAGTGTAGTTTTTTTTTCCTTAACTCCACCCTGTCAATATATATTGTTAAAATAAACAGATATGCAGTTAAGAATAGGAACTACCCACTTATATTTAATTACGCTGATGATGGTGGTAGTTGATATTCTGCAGTAGATATTTTTTACTTCAATATTCTGACATACAATAGATGCCTGCATACCTATTTTCATGAGTTATTAACCACACAAATGCACCAGTAAAGGGTACACACATTTCTTTCTATTTACGTGATGACTACACACATCAACATTTCAGTGGATTTGGAGGTGATAAAAAATATATGAACATATTGTGTATCAGTGTCCTTCCTTAAGATCAGAGGAAACAGCCCCGAGTGAATCAGAATGTTTACAGGTACCAGTGAAATGGGATTAGTAATGGTGAAATGTCAAGATAACCAATATTACAATTAGATGCAGAAGACCTGAGTGTTGTGCACAAGTGCTCCCCTCGATGCACTGTACCATCTTCTTCCTTCTTCTTATTCAGAAGTCAGTTGTGAATAATCACCCAGGATGCTGTTGTGCAAGTGATGAAACCAGGAGAAAAAAAACAAAACTTCAATTGTTCTTATTTTCAACTCATGTTTAAGTGGAGGCAGATAAGCTGTTGATTTATAAATAAATTGTAGAATTTTCTCACTGGCCTGTACTTCTGAAAGGCTGGGAGGGTTTAGTGGAACGTGTCAGCTAACCACCTTTGCCTCACATATGGTTGTCTCACCCCAGCCCCTCTGGACTTTAAAATGCCCATGCCTGTGGAAAAATGTCCCATTTTGGAAACAGAACTGCCAACACATGACTCGGTAGAGTAATGGCCTTTAACCCAATGCTAAACTATTAAAACATTTACTTAAGTGTGCATTTTGCATTCTAGCACATACATAGTATTCTACCATATGATATAGGGTTCGATTTTAAATATAGACTTTCTGGAGCAGTAACTGTGGCTCCATATATTCTGGCCACCAGGGTGATATTAAGAACAGAGAGCGTGACTTAGATCTTGGTGGACAGGTTGCTCTGTCACAAAGGAGAAGGTTATTCCGTCCTCTGTATTACGTTTTACATAGCATATAATGGAATTGTAATACGGTGGACAGGATATACCTCACGTTTGTGACTCAGTAACCCTTTCTGCCAAGATCTAAATCAGGCCCTGAATCATTTAAACCCTGCACACTCTAGTTGCAACAATGCATGCAGTACTCCACTCTCCTAAATCTCTCCTACGCTCAGCCTTTGAGTCCCTTGCCACCTAGTGGTGGGATATGGAAGGGCTTCTGGTTTAGAGCGGTGAGCGGCTAGTACTGCACATATGTCAAGGCGTACACAGGTTCCTTTCCCCTAAGGGAGTTCCAACCCTTGCCAGTTCTCCTTGATTGGTACAGCCTGGAGCCTGCTATTTTCACACTGTGCTTCATTAAAATGAAGTCAATGTTATATATTTTTAAAGATTTTGTAGCAGCTTTTATCTTTTTTTCTTCCTCATCTCAATCAGACTCTTCCGTAACAATCTGCTGGCAAGCCATGCTTGATGTGTCACAAGTGTAGTTAGCAGTTTCTGAATAGCATACCTGCTTTGTGTCCTATTTGTGGAACACCGATCAGCGGCAAAGGGAACCTGCTGACTTGCCATAGTCACGGGGGTTTCACCTCTGCCATGATGGGCTGTGGTCTCTGCATAAAACAACTTGGAGAAGCAGGTTGCGGTCACTTCAGGAGATGGAAGGGTGCTCATAGGTTGACAACCACCAAAGTCACTGAAAGGACCTTGTCCCATTTCGCTTCATTTGCACGAATAAAACACACTTAATCCTACCTTTAAATGTCTTGTTGACAGGCAGATCAAATTAAATGATGGTAAACTGTTAAGAAAAATATATACAATTAGGAGATCAGTAGGAGAGACAAACAATAGATTATTACATTTGTGTCTTTTTGATGCAGTGGAAATTTGGTTGGGGGTGATGGACTGTACACTGCAGAATTATGAAACCCAAAAGTATAGCCCCTTTAAGGGGTGATACGGAAGACCGAAGGTGAGAGTGTTCTTTGATGGCAACACCATGTGCTTAGCAACCTGAAAGCACTTTGCTATAAATGGAGTCTGAAGTATCGGACTGTGATGTATGCATGTGTTAGTGGTAAGTGTTGGAGAGATTGCTGTATGGAGGTACAAGTATGAATGGCTGCCAACCTCTCGCCCTTATTCTTTGACATAGCCCCTTCCTAAATTATTATAACAATACTTTGCTTTTATATAATGCTTCATCCTATTCAAATGTCTACCCATTGACATAACAAATGTTGATATTAACCTATTCTACCTAAGACTCATTTTTCTTCGAAACCCCTTGCAGAATAGTCTTCGAGCCACAATACCTGGAAACAAAGTTATGCAGGTGTGAAAGCAGTCCACGTCATCAAAGAGTGTTAATTAAATCAATAAATGGTTCACTATTGACTACATTTTGTATTATAAATAAACTAATCTTGATTAAATCATCACCCTGCCTCCTTTGCTCGTTTCTTAATGTTTTGATACAAATGTATTTGTGTGTAGAAAAAGATACAAAGTGGTATAATGTAAACTCAAACTTCTTCAAATGCTAATTTCCAAATTTGGTGTTCGAAAGGTCCCTCATTCTTTGCAGTGTTGTGACAAGAGATTCTAATTTAAGGTACACAAAAACTTAATCCAACAGCATCAAGCACGAGAACAATCAGAATGCTGCCGAAAAGCCTCAAATGCTGCAAAAAGGTGTAACGCAAAACAGGCTTTCACTCGAACCTAGGGCCAGATGTAGGTACGTTGGGTTTTGTGACTCGCAAATCTGTTTTGCGATTCGGTAACCAGGTTACCAAATCGCAAAACGGGTTTTGTGCATTGCAAAGAGCAGTTTGCACGTCGCCAACAGTGAAATTCGCTGTTTGCGACGTGCAAACTACTTCCTACATCTGGCCCCTAGATACGTTTATGCTTCCAGAAGCCCCGGGTCCCGAGAGGATGTACATAGCATCCACCTGTTCTCCAGCTCTCTGCAGAACAGGATAAATGTAAAGATGAAAGAGTCAGATAACAGCAAACGTGTCAGTCAGCAGAAGTGTTGTAGCATGGGGAATTACTGTCCTAGGCTGTTGATCAGACCCAAGTACACTCTTCAATATTACCTTCAGCCCTGCTTTCTAATTTATTCACAGCGCTAGGTTCCCTGCTGCTCCCCTCTACTAGGATCCCCACTTCGGAGTCTTTCCCCAATGCACCCCTTCCTCAATCATACGGTTACCAGATGAGTCCCTCTAAGGGGGGCACAGTTTTCCAGTCCTCGGCTTTCATTTTTATAAACCACTGCTTCCAGGCGTTATCATTCAGTTGAGGTAACTGAGTTATTTGAATGGAGCCAAGAGTACAGAGTCTACCCTTTAAAGGTTTATTAAATAAAAGGTCAAAACTAGAAACATTCGGCTAGATTGATCCTCTGGCTATTCCTACACGTTCAGGCCCAGGTGTGCAAAATTCACATAATTTGAATTTTTAATGAAAATTAAACAAATTTATGTATAATTTTCCAATATGCAAAAATGGCATTTGGAGACATAGTTTAGCTCGAAACGTGTAATCGCGTCCAAGGACACATTTCACACTAGAAAATATAGAACAAAAAACACAAGCACCGCAAACAGAAGTCGCTCACGTTCTAGGTCATGTCTGCCATGAACGGAGCATGTTTACATGATGTGGCACAACAGCATAATTTGGGGAATTTCGCGTAACAAGCATAATGCGAAATTACCGAATTTATGTGAGATTACGCAGGTGCAACCGAAATATAGCCCGTGTCGGAATGTCTTCTTTCCTCCATTGCAGGTTTGGACCGGCCTATAGGACAACCAGGCAGCACCTGAAGAGCCGATCTGATAGGTCAGCGTAAGAGCTGGTCTAGGGAGTTTGTGGGACAGTTTTTTTGGCCTGCTGGGGCGTGTTTTTTTCCTGTTGATTCCCGGGATATAAAAAAAACAATGCCTGCAGCAAGTTCGAAACCACGCAGTCTTCCTTTTGTAGCACAATGAAGCAGCATAATAATGTCATAAAGGTTTCCAAAAACAGCGAACGTACATAAATCCACAACTTCATGTTTTCTCCGCCCCCCCTCCCCCCACCTTTCGCACTCTTTTAGAAGACTCTTTCCCTCTCTCGTTCTACTGCAACGCTTTGAAGCCGTCTATGAGTGGCATTAGCGCTACACAAGCAAACAACATGACGTCATGTTCCATACTTCCCGGCGATCCCTCACTTCCGTCTCCGCTCCAGTGTTAAAAAGCTTTTCTGTGGTGGTTCAAGTGTGAAATACCCTCATTCGCCGCCTTCTACCCCTCCTCCCCTCCAACACACCCCTTTGAAATGGTATCGCATGATATGCCTGCTGCTGGCAAAGCAAGTGAACTGAAACAGCTGGCCCTCCCTTGCCCCCTCTCCCATCACTTAGTCCTCTACCTCGCCTTGTCTCTCGTTTTCCCACACAGCGCTTTGAAGCCTCCTTATGAAGGCGTGTGCGACATCTAAACATTCAGCATACATGGCACATATTCAAGAAATAATACAAATTAAACAGATGCAGAAAAATGAAATGACGACCTCCCTTGTTACTTCAACACACTTGATTACTTCATGACACAGTAAGGGAAGTTACAAAGCAGCGCAGCAAATGCTGTGGGTATCCTGAGCACCCCTCCCCCACGGGGTAATAATGCAAGAGCCGCTCCCTGTGCAGCGTACCTCTACATCAGTGCAGCACGATGACGGCACCACTGCAGTACCCCTATACAACCTGTTACACAATGAGCTTCGAACAGAACCCGGACCAGTGCAGCCCAATGTATGCACTACTGCAGTACCTCTAGACACACAACTTGTTACACAGTGAGCTCTGAACACCAACAGCTTTAGTGCAGCACAATGTATGTGTCACTGCAGTATCTATACACAAACAACCTATCACACAGTGAGATCTGAGCAGAACCAGCACCAGTGCAGCCGATGTATGAGGCACTGCTGTACCGCTGTACAAACAACTTGTCACACAATGACCTGTGAACAGAACCTGCACCAGGCCAGCATGATTTATGCACCACTGCAGTACCTCTATACACACACAACCTGTTACACAGTGAGCTCTGAACAGAAACAACACCAGTGCAGCATGATGTATGCAGCACTGCAGTACCTCTATACAACATGTCATACAGCGAGCTCTGAACAGATCCCGGACCAGTACAGCACGATCTATGCACCACTGCAGTACCTCTATACACACAACCTGTTACACAGTGAGTGCTGAACAGCAAAAGCATTAGTGCAGCACAATGTATGCACCACTGCAGTACCACTATACAAACAACCTGTCATACAGTGAGCACTGAGCAGAACCCGCATCAGTGCAGAATGATGTATGCACCACTGCAGTCCTATATACAAAGAACCTGTTACACAGTGAGCACTGAGTAGAACCCGCACTACGTAGCACCATGTATGCACCACTACAATACCTATATACAGCCTGTCTCACAGTGAGCTCTGAACAGAATCCACACCAGTGCAGCATGATGTATGCACCACTGCCGTACCTCCATACAACATGTCACACAGTGAGCGCTGAACAGATCCCGGACCAGTGCAGCATGATGTCTGCACCACTGCAGTACCTCTGTACACACAACCTGTTACACAGTGATCTCTGAACAGAACCCGCACAAGTGCAGCATGATGTATGCACCAATGCAGTACCTCTATACAACATGTCACACAGTGAGCTCTGAACAGAACCAGCACCAGTGCACCGCAATGTATGCACCACTGCAGTACCTCTATACATACAAACTGTTACACACTGACCAATGAGCAGAACCCGCACCAGTGCAGTATGATGTATGCAACACTGCAGGACTATATACAAACATGATGTTACACAGTGAGCTCTGTATAGAATCTGCACTACGCAGCACCATGCCTGCACCACTACAATACCTCTATACGGCCTGTCACACAGTGAGCTCTGAAAAGAACCCACACCTGGGCAGTGCGATGTATGCACCACTGCAGTACCTCTGTACAACTTGTCACACAGTGAGCTTTGAACAGAACCAGCACCCATGCAGCCCGATGTATGAGGCCTGTACAAACAACCTGTCACACAGTGAGCACTGAGCAGGACCAGCACCAGTGCACCACAATGTATGCACCACTGCAGTACCTCTATACAAACAACCAGTCACACAGTGAGCACTGAGCAGAACCCACACCAGTGCAGTTTGATGTATGCAACATTGCAGGAGTATATACAAACACCGTGTTACACAGTGAGCTCTGAACAGAACCTGCCCTACGCAGCACCATGTCTGCACCACTACAATACCTCTATACAGCCTGTCACACAGTGAGCTCTGAACCAAACCCGCACCAAGGCAGCATGATTTATGCACCACTGCAGTACCTCTATACAACCTGTCACACAGTGAGCGCTGAACAGATCCCGGACCAGTGCAGCATGATGTATGCAGCACTGCAGTACCTCTATACAACATGTCACACAGTGAGCTCTGAAGAGATCCCGGACCAGGGCAGCATGATTTATGCATAACTGCAGTACCTCTATACACACAACCTGTCACACAGTGAGCTCTGAACAGAAACCACACCAGTGCAGCATGATGTATGCAGCACTGCAGTACCTCTATACAACATGTCACACAGTGAACTCTGAAGAGATCCCGGACCAGTGCAGCTCGATGAATGCACCACTGCAGTACCTCTATACACACAACCTGCTACACAGTGAGTGCTGAACAGCAGCAGCAGTAATGCAGCACAATGTATGCGCCACTGCAGTTCCACTATACAAACAACCTGTCATACAGTGAGCACTGAGCAGAACCCGCACCAGTGCAGCATGGTGTATGCACCACTGCAGTCCTATATGCAAACAACCTGTTACACAGTGCGCACTGAGTAGAACCCTCCCTACGTAGCACCATGTATGTGCACTACAAAACCTATATACAACCTGTCACACAGTGAGCTCTGAACAGAACCCACACCAGTGCAGTATAATGTATGCACCACTGCAGTACCTCTATACAACATGTCACACAGTGAGCTCTGAACAGAACCAGCCCCAGCGCAGCCCGATGTATGCACCACTGCAGTACCTCTATACAAACAACCCGTCACAGAGTAAGCAGGGAGCAGAACCCACACCAGTGCAGTATGATGCATGCAACACTGCAGGACTATATACAAATACTGTGTTACACAGTGAGCTCTGAACAGAACCGGCACTACGCAGCACCATGTCTGCACAATTACCATACCTCTATACAACCTGTCACACAGTGAGCTCTGAACAGAAGCTGCACCAGTGCAGCATGACTTATGCACCACTGCAGTACCTCTATACAAACAACCTGTCACATAGGGACCTTTGAACAGACCCCGCACTATGTAGTACCATGTATGCACCACTGCAGTACCTCTGTACACACAACCTGTTACATAGTGAGCTCTGAACAGAACCAACATTAAGGCAGCACTATGTATGCACCACTGCAATACCCCCATACAAACAACCTGTCACACAATGAGCTCTGAATAGAACCTGCACCATCGCAGCCCGATGTATGCACCACTGCAGTACCACTCTACAAATAACCTGTCAAAAGGTGCGCTCCTGACAGAACCCGCACTATGCAGCACAATGTATGCTCACTGCAGTACTTCCATACAAACAACCTGTCACACAGTGAGATCCTAAATTAACCTGCCCCAGTGCAGCATGATGCATGCAGCACTGCAGTACCACTATACCATCTTTCACACAGTTAGCTTGGAGCAGAACCTGCGCCAGTCCAGCATGATGCATGCGCCACTGCAGCACCTCTATACACACAACCTGTCACACAGTGAGCTCTGAACAGAACCCACACTGTGCAGAACGATTTATGCACCACTTCAATATATCTATACACACAACCTGTCACACATTGAGCCCCTAACAGAACCCTCACTAGTGCAGCACGATGTATGCACCACTACAATACCTCTATACAACTTTCACATAGTGAGCTCTCAACATAACCCGCAGGAGTGCAGCACGATGTATGAGGCACTGCTGTACCACTATACAAACAACCTGTCACACACTGAGCTCTGAACAGAACCCACACCAGGGCAGCATGATGTAAGCGCAACTGCAGTATCTCTTTAAACACAAACTGTCACACAGTGAGATCTGAAGAGTACTCACACTATGCAGCACGATGTATGTACCACTACAGTACTACTATGCAGCCTGTCATGCAGTGAGCTATGAACAAAACCAGCACCAGTGAAGCACGATGTATGCTCACTGCAGAACTTCCATACAAACAACCTGTCACACAGTGAGCTCCTAAATGAACCTGCCCCGGCGCAGCACGATGTATGCACTACTGCAGTACCACTATACAACCTGTCACATAGAGAGCTCTGAACAGAACCCGCAGCAGTGTAGCATGATGTATGCACCACTGCAGTACCTCTATACAACCTGTCACATCGGGAGCCCTAAACAGAACCCGCACCAGTGCAGAATGATGTATGTACCACTGCAGTACCTCTTTACAACATGTCACATAGTGAGCTCTAAACAGAGCCAGCACCAGTGCAGCCCTATGTATGAGGCACTGCTGCACTTCTGTACAAATAACCTGTCACACAGTGAGCACTGAGCAGGACAAGCACCAGTGCACCACAATGAATGCACCCCTGCAGTACCTCTATACATACAAACTGTCACACACTGACCACTGAGCAGAACCCGCACCAGTGCAGTATGATGTATGCAACACTGCAGGATTATATACAAACACCATGTTACACAGTGCGCTCTGAATAGATTCTGCACTACGCAGCACCATGTCTGCACCACTACAATACCTCTATACAGCCTGTCACACAGTGAGCTCTGAACCGAACCCGCACCAGGGCAGCATGATTTATGCACCACCTCAGTACCTCTATACACAAAGCCTGTCACACAGTGAGCTCTGAACAGAACCCACACCAGTGCAGCATGATGTATGCACCACTGCAGTACCTCTATACAACATGTCACACAGTGAGCCCTGAACAGATCCCGGACCAGTGCAGCACGATGTATGCACCACTGCAGTACCTCTATACACACAACCTGTTACACAGTGAGTGCTGAACAGCACCAGCATTAGTGCAGCACAATGTACGAACCACTGCAGTACCACTATACAAGCAACCTGTCATACAGTGAGCACTGAGCAGAACCCGCACCTGTGCAGCATGGTGTATGCACCACTGCAGTCCTATATACAAAGAACCTGTTATACAGTGAGCACTGAGTAGAACCCGCACTACGTAGCACCATGTATGCACCTCTCCAATACCTATATACAACCTGTCACACAGTGAGCTCTGAACAGAACCTGCACCAGTGCAGTATGATGTATGCACCACTGCAGTCCTTCTATACAACATGTCACACAGTGAGTTCTGAACAGACCCCGCACCAGTGCAGCATGATGTATGCACCACTGCAGTACCTCTGTACACACAGCCTGTTACACAGTGAGCTCTGAACATAACCCGCACCGGGGCAGCACAATGTATGCCCCACTGTAGTACCTCCATACATACAACCTGTCACATAGTGAGCTCTGAACACACCCCACGCTATGTAGCGCCATGTATGCACCAATGCAGTACCTCTATACAACCTGTCACACTCTGAGCTCTGAAAAGAACCCACACCTGGTCAGTGCGATGTATGCACCACTGCAGTACATCTGTACAACTTGTCACACAGTGAGCTCTGAACAGAACCAGCACCCGTGCAGCCCGATGTATGAGGCCTGTACAAACAACCTGTCACACAGTGAGCACAAAGCAGGACCAGCACCAGTGCACCACAATGTATGCACCACTGCAGTACCTCTATACAACCTGTCACACAGTGAGCACTGAGCAGAACCCGCACCAGTGCAGTATGATGTATGCAACACTGCAGGAGTATATACAAACACCGTGTTACACAGTGAGCTCTGAACAGAACCTGCCCTACGCAGCACCATGTCTGCACCACTACAATACGTCTATACAGCCTGTCACACAGTGAGCTCTGAACCAACCCTGCACCAGGGCAGCATGATTTATGCACCACTGCAGTACCTCTATACACACAACCTGTTACACAGTGAGTGCTGAACAGCAAAAGCATTAGTGCAGCACAATGTATGCACCACTGCAGTACCACTATACAAACAACCTGTCATACAGTGAGCACTGAGCAGAACCCGCATCAGTGCAGAATGATGTATGCACCACTGCAGTCCTATATACAAAGAACTGTTACACATTGAGCACTGAGTAGAACCCGCACTACGTAGCACCATGTATGCACCACTACAATACCTATATACAGCCTGTCACACAGTGAGCTCTGAACAGAATCCACACCAGTGCAGCATGATGTATGCACCACTGCTGTACCTCTATACAACATGTCACACAGTGAGCTCTGAACAGATCCCGGACCAGTGCAGCATGATGTCTGCACCACTGCAGTACCTCTGTACACACAACCTGTTACACAGTGATCTCTGAACAGAACCCGCACCAGTGCAGCATGATGTATGCACCAATGCAGTACCTCTATACAACATGTCACATAGTGAGCTCTGAACAGAACCAGCACCAGTGCACCGCAATGTATGCACCACTGCAGTACCTCTATACATACAAACTGTTACACACTGACCACTGAGCAGAACCCGCACCAGTGCAGTATGATGTATGCAACACTGCAGGACTATATACAAACATGATGTTACACAGTGAGCTCTGTATAGAATCTGCACTACGCAGCACCATGCCTGCACCACTACAATACCTCTATACAGCCTGTCACACAGTGAGTTCTGAAAAGAACCCACACCTGGGCAGTGCGATGTATGCACCACTGCAGTACCTCTGTACAACTTGTCACACAGTGAGCTTTGAACAGAACCAGCACCCATGCAGCCCGATGTATGAGGCCTGTACAAACAACCTGTCACACAGTGAGCACTGAGCAGGACCAGCACCAGTGCACCACAATGTATGCACCACTGCAGTACCTCTATACAAACAACCAGTCACACAGTGAGCACTGAGCAGAACCCACACCAGTGCAGTTTGATGTATGCAACATTGCAGGAGTATATACAAACACCGTGTTACACAGTGAGCTCTGAACAGAACCTGCCCTACGCAGCACCATGTCTGCACCACTACAATACCTCTATACAGCCTGTCACACAGTGAGCTCTGAACCAAACCCGCACCAGGGCAGCATGATTTATGCACCACTGCAGTACCTCTATACACACAACCTGTCACACAGTGAGATCTGAACAGAAACCAAACCAGTGCAGCATGATGTATGCAGCACTGCAGTACCTCTATACAACATGTCACACGGTGAGCTCTGAAGAGATCCCGGACCAGGGCAGCATGATTTATGCATAACTGCAGTACCTCTATACACACAACCTGTCACACAGTGAGCTCTGAACAGAAACCACACCAGTGCAGCATGATGTATGCAGCACTGCAGTACCTCTATACAACATGTCACACAGTGAGCTCTGAAGAGATCCCGGACCAGTGCAGCTCGATGAATGCACCACTGCAGTACCTCTATACACACAACCTGCTACACAGTGAGTGCTGAACAGCACCAGCAGTAATGCAGCACAATGTATGCGTCACTGCAGTTCCACTATACAAACAACCTGTCATACAGTGAGCACTGAGCAGAACCCGCACCAGTGCAGCATGGTGTATGCACCACTGCAGTCCTATATGCAAACAACCTGTTACACAGTGCGCACTGAGTAGAACCCTCCCTACGTAGCACTATGTATGTGCACTACAAAACCTATATACAACCTGTCACACAGTGAGCTCTGAACAGAACCCACACCAGTGCAGTATAATGTATGCACCACTGCAGTACCTCTATACAACATGTCACACAGTGAGCTCTGAACAGAACCAGCCCCAGCGTAGCCCGATGTATGCACCACTGCAGTACCTCTATACAAACAACCCGTCACAGAGTGAGCAGGGAGCAGAACCCACACCAGTGCAGTATGATGCATGCAACACTGCAGGACTATATACAAATACTGTGTTACACAGTGAGCTCTCAACAGAACCGGCACTACGCAGCACCAAGTCTGCACAACTACCATACCTCTATAAAACCTGTCACACAGTGAGCTCTGAACAGAAGCTGCACCAGTGCAGCATGACTTATGCACCACTGCAGTACCACTATACAAACAACCTGTCACATAGTGACCTTTGAACAGACCCCGCACTATGTAGCACCATGTATGCACCACTGCAGTACCTCTGTACACACAACCTGTTACATAGTGAGCTCTGAACAGAACCAACATTAAGGCAGCACTATGTATGCACCACTGCAATACCCCCATACAAACAACCTGTCACACAATGAGCTCTGAATAGAACCTGCACCATCGCAGCCCGATGTATGCACCACTGCAGTACCACTCTACAAATAACCTGTCAAAAGGTGCGCTCCTGACAGAACCCGCACTATGCAGCACAATGTATGCACCACTACAATACCTCTATACAAACAACCTGTCACACAGTGAGCTATGAACAAAACCAGTACCAGTGCAGCACGATGTATGCTCACTGCAGTACTTCCATACAAACAACCTGTCACACAGTGAGATCCTAAATTAACCTGCCCCAGTGCAGCACGATGCATGCACCACTGCAGTACCACTATACCATCTTTCACACAGTTAGCTCGGAGCAGAACCTGCGCCAGTCCAGCATGATGCATGTGCCACTGCAGCATCTCTATACATACAACCTGTCACACAGTGAGCTCTGAACAGAACCCACACTGTGCAGAACGACGTATGCACCACTTCAATATATCTATACAAACAACCTGTCACACAGTGAGCCCCTAACAGAACCCTCACTAGTGCAGCACGATGTATGCACCACTACAATACCTCTATACAACTTTCACATAGTGAGCTCTCAACATAACCCGCAGGAGTGCAGCACGATGTATGAGGCACTGTTGTACCACTATACAAACAACCTGTCACACACTGAGCTCTGAACAGAACCCACACCAGGGCAGCATGATGTAAGCGCAACTGCAGTATATCTTTAAACACAAACTGTCACACAGTGAGATCTGAAGAGTACTCACACTATGCAGCACGATGTATGTACCACTACAGTACTACTATGCAGCCTGTCATGCAGTGAGCTATGAACAAAACCAGCACCAGTGCAGCACGATGTATGCTCACTGCAGAACTTCCATACAAACAGCCTGTCACACAGTGAGCTCCTAAATTAACCTGCCCCAGCGCAGCACGCAGTATGCACTACTGCAGTACCACTATACAACCTGTCACATAGAGAGCTCTGAACAGAACCCACAGCAGTGTAGCATGATGTATGCACCACTGCAGTACCTCTATACAACCTGTCACATAGGGAGCCCGGAACAGAACCCGCACCAGTGCAGAATGATGTATGTACCACTGCAGTACCTCTTTGCAACATGTCACATAGTGAGCTCTAAACAGAGCCAGCACCAGTGCAGCCCTATGTATGAGGCACTGCTATACCTCTGTACAAACAACCTGTCACACAGTGAGCACTGAGCAGGACAAGCACCAGTGCACCACAATGAATGCACCCCTGCAGTACCTCTATACATACAAACTGTCACACACTGACCACTGAGCAGAACCTGCACCAGTGCAGTATGATGTATGCAACACTGCAGGATTATATACAAACACCATGTTACACAGTGAGCTCTGAATAGATTCTGCACTACGCAGCACCATGTCTGCACCACTACAATACCTCTATACAGCCTGTCACACAGTGAGCTCTGAACCGAACCCGCACCAGGGCAGCATGATTTATGCACCACCTCAGTACCTCTATACACAAAGCCTGTCACACAGTGAGCTCTGAACAGAACCCACACCAGTGCAGCATGATGTATGGACCACTGCAGTACCTCTATACAACATGTCACACAGTGAGCCCTGAACAGATCCCGGACCAGTGCAGCACGATGTATGCACCATTGCAGTACCTCTATACACACAACCTGTTACACAGTGAGTGCTGAACAGCACCAGCATTAGTGCAGCACAATGTACGAACCACTGCAGTACCACTATACAAGCAACCTGTCATACAGTGAGCACTGAGCAGAACCCGCACCTGTGCAGCATGGTGTATGCACCACTGTAGTCCTATATACAAAGAACCTGTTATACAGTGAGCACCGAGTAGAACCCGCACTACGTAGCACCATGTATGCACCTCTCCAATACCCATATACAACCTGTCACACAGTGAGCTCTGAACAGAACCTGCACCAGTGCAGTATGATGTATGCACCACTGCAGTCCTTCTATACAACATGTCACACAGTGAGTTCTGAACAGACCCCGCACCAGTGCCGCATGATGTATGCACCACTGCAGTACCTCTGTACACACAGCCTGTTACACAGTGAGCTCTGAACATAACCCGCAGCGGGGCAGCACAATGTATGCCCCACTGAAGTACTTCCCTACATACAACCTGTCACATAGGGAACTCTGAACAGACCCCGCACTATGTAGCGCCATGTATGCACCACTGCAGTACCTCTGTACAACCTGTACCACTGTGAGATCTGAAAAGAACCCACACCGGGGCAGTGCGATGTATGCACCACTGCAGTACCTCTGTACAACTTGTCACACAGTGAGCTCTGAACAGAACCAGCACCAGTGCAGCCCGATGTATGAGGCACTGCTGTACCTCTGTACAAACTACTTGTCACACAGTGAGTACTGAGCAGGACCAGCACCAGTGCACCACAATGTATGCACCACTGCAGTACCTCTATACAAACAACCCGTCACAGAGTGAGCAGGGAGCAGAACCCGCACCAGTGCAGTATGATGTATGCAACACTGCAGGACTATATACAAACACCATGTTACACAGTAAGCTCTGAATAGAATCTGCACTACGCAGCACCATGTCTGCACCACTACAATATCTCTATACAGCCTGTCACACAGTGAACTCTGAACCGAACCCGCACCAGGGCAGCTTGATTTATGCGCCATCTCAGTACCTCTATATACACAACCTGTCACACAGTGAGCTCTGAACAGAACCCACACCAGTGCAGCATGATGTATGCACCACTGCAGTACCTCTATACAACATGTCACACAGTGAGCTCTGAACAGATCCCGGACCAGTACAACACGATGTATGCACTACTGCAGTACCTCTATACACACAGCCTGTTACACAGTAAGTGCTGAACAGCACCAGCATTAGTGCAGCACAATGTATGCACCACTGCAGTACCACTATACAAACAACCTGTCATACAGTGAGCACAGAGCAGAACCCGCACCAGTGCAGCATGATGTATGCACTACTGCAGTCCTATATACAAACAACCTGTTACACAGTGAGCACTGAGTAGAACTCGCACTACTTAGCACCATGTATGCGCCACTACAATACCTATATACAGTCTGTCACACAGTGAGCTCTGAACAGAACCTGCACCAGTGTAGTATGATGTATGCACCACTGTAGTACTTCTATACAATATGTCACACAGTGAGCTCTGAACAGAACCCGCACCATTGCAGCATGATGTATGCACCACTGCAGTACTTCTGTACACACAACCTGTTACACAGTGAGCTCTGAACAGAACCCGCACCAGTGCAGCACGATGTATGCACCACTGCAGTACCTCTATACATACAACCTGTCACATAGTGAGCTCTGAACACACCCCATGCTATGTAGTACCATGTATGCACCAACGCAGTACCTCTATACAACCTGTCACACTCTGAGCTCTGAAAAGAACCCACACCTGGTCAGTGCGATGTATGCACCACTGCAGTACCTCTGTACAACTTGTCACACAGTGAGCTCTGAACAGAACCAGCACCCGTGCAGCCCGATGTATGAGGCCTGTACAAACAACCTGTCACACAGTGAGCACAAAGCAGGACCAGCACCAGTGCACCACAATGTATGCACCACTGCAGTACCTCTATACAACCTGTCACACAGTGAGCACTGAGCAGAACCCGCACCAGTGCAGTATGATGTATGCAACACTGCAGGAGTATATACAAACACCGTGTTACACAGTGAGCTCTGAACAGAACCTGCCCTACGCAGCACCATGTCTGCACCACTACAATACGTCTATACAGCCTGTCACACAGTGAGCTCTGAACCAAACCTGCACCAGGGCAGCATGATTTATGCACCACTGCAGTACCTCTATACAACCTGTCACACAGTGAGCGCTGAACAGAAACCAAACCAGTGCAGCATGATGTATGCACCACTACAATACCTCTATATAGCCTGTCACACAGTGAGCTCTGAACCAAACCCGCACCAGGGCAGCATGATTTATGCACCGCTACAATACCTCTATACAAACAACCTGTCACACAGTGAGCTATGAACAAAACCAGTACCAGTGCAGCACGATGTATGCTCACTGCAGTACTTCCATACAAACAACCTGTCACACAGTGAAATCCTAAATTAACCTGCCCCAGTGCAAGACGATGCATGCACCACTGCAGTACCACTATACCATCTTCCACACAGTTAGCTCGGAGCAGAACCTGCGCCAGTCCAGCATGATGCATGCGCCACTGCAGCACCTCTATACACACAACCTGTCACACAGTGAGCTCTGAACAGAACCCACACTGTGCAGAACGATGTATGCACCACTTCAATATATCTATACAAACAACCTGTCACACAGTGAGCCCATAACAGAACCCTCACTAGTGCAGCACGATGTATGCACCACTACAATACCTTATACAACTTTCACATAGTGAGCTCTCAACATAACCCGCAGGAGTGCAGCACGATGTATGAGGCACTGCTGTACCACTATACAAACAACCTGTCACACACTGAGCTCTGAACAGAACCCACAGCAGGGCAGCACGATGTAAGCGCAACTGCAGTACCTCTATACACACAGCCTGTTACACAGTAAGTGCTGAACAGCACCAGCATTAGTGCAGCACAATGTATGCACCACTGCAGTACCACTATACAAACAACCTGTCATACAGTGAGCACAGAGCAGAACCCGCACCAGTGCAGCATGATGTATGCACTACTGCAGTCCTATATACAAACAACCTTTTACACAGTGAGCACTGAGTAGAACTCGCACTACTTAGCACCATGTATGCACCACTACAATACCTATATACAACCTGTCACACAGTGAGCTCTGAACAGAACCTGCACGAGTGCAGTATGATGTATGCACCACTGCAGTACTTCTATACAACATGTCACACAGTCAGTTCTGAACAGAACCCGCACCAGTGCAGCATGATGTATGCACCACTGCAGTACCTCTGTACACACAACCTGTTACACAGTGAGCTCTGAACATAACCCGCACCGGGGCAGCACAATGTATGTCCCACTGCAGTACCTCCATACATACAACCTGTCACATAGGGAACTCTGAACAGACCCCGAACTATGTAGCGCCATGTATGCACCACTGCAGTACCTCTGAACAAACAACCTGTCATACAGCAGGCTTTAAACAGAACCTTCACCAGTGCAGCATCATGTATGCACCACTACAGAAACGCTAGACAACCTGTCACACAGTTAACTCTGAACAGAATCTGCACAGTGCAGCACAATGTATGCGCTACTGCAGTAGCACTATAAAGAATTTCACACAGAGATCTCAGAATGTATGAGGCACTGCTGTACCTCTGTACATCCTGTCATGGAGTGAGCTCTGAACAGAACCCATACCAGTGCAGCACGATGTATGCACCACTGCAGAACTACTAATCAACCCGTCACACAGTAAGCTCTAATGAGAACCTGCACAAGTGCAGCATA
Organism: Pleurodeles waltl; assembly: GCF_031143425.1. NCBI lineage: Eukaryota > Metazoa > Chordata > Amphibia > Caudata > Salamandridae > Pleurodeles > Pleurodeles waltl. Next base: position 1,529,590,026 of record NC_090445.1, on the reverse strand, counting down.
ATGTATGTGCCAATGCAGTACAGCTATACACCTTGCCACACCATGGGCTCTGATAAGAACCCGCAGCAGTGCAACACGCTGTATGTGCCACTGCAGTAGCACTATTCAAACAATCTGTGACACAGTGAGTTCTGAGCAGAACTTGCACCAGTGCAGCATGATGTATGTGCCGCTGCAGTAGCCTACATAACCTGTCACTCAGTGAGCTATGGATAGAACCTTCTCCAGAGCAGCACAATGTATGCACCACTGCAGTACCACTATACAAACAGCCTGACACACAGTGAGCTCTGAACAGAACCTATATCAGTGCAGCATGATGTATGTGCCACTGCAAAACGGCTAAACAACCTGTCACACAGTAAGCTTTGAACAGAACCTGCACCAGCGCAGCACAATGTATGCATCACTGCAGTACCACTATATAAACAGCCTGACACACAGTGAGCTCTGAACATAACCTATATCAGTGCGGCATGATGTGTGTGCCACTGCAAAACTGCTATACAACCTGTCACACAGTGAGCTCTGAACAGAACCTGCACCAGCGCAGCACAATGTATGCGCCACTGCAGTACCACTATATTGCCTGTCACACAGAGAGCTCTGCACTGAACTCACATCTGTGCAGCACAACCTATGCACCAGTGCAGTACCACTATATAAATTGTCACACAGTTAGCTCTTAACACAACCCACCCCAGTGCAGCACAATGTATGCAATACTGCAGTACCTCTAAACAGCCTGTCACACAGTGAGCTCAGAACAGAACCAGCACCAGTATAGCCCCATGTATGGGGCACTGCTGTACCTCTGTACAACGTGTCATACAGTGATCCTTGAACAGAACTCGCACAAGTGCAGCATGATGTATGAGCCACTGCAGTACCAGTGTACACAGAACCTCTTACACAGTGAGCTCTGAACAGGACCCATACCAGTGCAGCACGATGTATGCACTACTGCAGTACTTCTACGCAAAACCTGTCACAGTGATCTCTCAACACAACCTGCACCAGTGCAGCACGATGTATACACCGCTGCAGTGTCTCTATACAAACAACATTTCATACAGGGAGCAATGAACAGAACCTGCACAAGTGCAGCACAATGTATGCTCACTGCACTACTTTTATATAAACAGCCTGTCGCTCAGTAAGCACTGAACAGAACCAGAACCAATGGAGCACGATGTATGAGTCACTCCATACCGCTATACAAACAACCTGTCAGATAGTGAGGTCTGAACAGAACCTGCACCAGCGCAGGGCAATTTACACACCACTGCAGTACCACTTAACAACCTGCCACACTGTGAGTTCTGAACAGAACCGGTACCAGTGCAGCACGATGTAAGCACCACTGTTGTACCACTATACAACCTGTCACAAAGTGGGCTCTGAAAAAGACCCACACCAGTGCAGCACAATGTGTGAGCCACTGCAGTACCACCATACAATCTGTCACACAGTGAACTTTTAAGAGGACCCACACCAGTGCAGCAAGTTTTATGCCCTACTACAGTACCTCTATACACACAACCTGTCGCACAGTGAGCTCTGCACAGAACCTGCAACTGTGCAGCATGATGTATGGGCCACTGTGGTACTTCTGTACAGACAATCTTTCACACAGTGAGTTCTTATCAGAACATGCCCAGTGCAGCACGATATATACACCAATGCAATACCTCTATGCAAACAACCTGTCTTTCAGTGAGCTCTTAACAGAACCTGCACCACTGCAGTACTTCTCTATAAACAACCGGTCACACAGTGAGTTCTGAACAAAACCCACATCAGTGCAGCAGGATGGATGCGCCACTGCAAACTGTCGCACAGTGAGCTCTGAAGAGAACCTGAACCAGTGCGGCTTGATGTATGAGCCTCTGCAGTACTTCTACAAACAACTGGTCACACAGTGAGTTCTTAACACACCCAGCTCCAGTGCAGCACATCATAGGTGCCACTCCAGTACTTCTATGCAAACAACATGTCACACAGTGAGCTCTGAACAAAACCTGCACCAGTGCAGGACGATGTATGAGCCACTGCAGTACCTCTATACAGCCTGTCACACAGTGACCTCTGAACAGAACCCGCACCAGTGCAGCACAATATATTCCCAATGTAGAACACTATACAAACAACCTGTCACACAGTGAAGTCTGAACAGAACCTGCACCAGTGCAGCACAATGTATGCTCCACAGCAGTACTTCTATACCAACAACCTGTTACAGAGTGAGCTCTGAACAGAACCTGCACCAATGCAGAATGATGTATGGGCCACTGCAGTACAGACAATCTGTCACACAGTTAGTTATTAACAGAACGTGCACCAGTGCAGCACGATGTGTGCGCCACTGCAGTACCTCTATACAAACAACCTGTCATTCAGTGAGCTCTTAACAGAACCTGCACCACTGCAGTACTTCTATATAAACAGCCTGTCACACAGTGAGTTCTGAATAAAACCCACATCAGTACAGCAGGGTGTATGCGCCACTGCAACCTGTCGCACAGTGAGCTCTGAAGAGAACCTGCACTAGTGCAGCTTGATGTATGAGCCTCTGCAGTACTTCACTACAAACAAGTTGTCACAGTGAGCTCCTAACAGACTCTGCTCCAGTGCAGTACGATATAGGTAAAGGTGCCACTGCAGTACCTCTATACAAGCAACCTGTCACACAGTGAGTTCTTAATATAACCTGAACCAGTGCAGTACATACAACACACACTCTGCCACATGATAAGGAAAAGTGAAAAGCAAAGCAGCAAATGCTGTGAATATTCTGAGCACCCCTTTACATGTTAATGATGCAACAAATGCACCACTGCAGTATCCCAAAATAACCTGTCACACACAGCTCTTAAGAAAACCTGTACCAGTATGACACACCCTCTGCCGCACAAAAAGGAAAGTGAAAAAGCTGTGACCCCCCATGAGCACCTGTTAATCACATGTTAATGGTACAAGAGTGCCTCCCAGTGCAGCACAACATTTGCAGGTAGTGCTTAATTTGAGCTGTTATTTGCGGGTGGGGTCACTGGCACTGATTTTTGGAGACCGGCACTGATTTTTCCTCAAACTTTCATCCAGTGCCAAAAATAGTGATGAAAGAGAGACAGCAGTGTTGAAAAGGAACTGGCAAGACTGCAATAAAGAGGTAAGGAGTGTCTGGTGGTGGATTAAAATGTGGCATGAAGTGAACTCAAGAACACAAAGACTTAGTATTTGGCACTCCGACATTTAATACCACCAGCTACAGGATTCTGAATAAAAATGTGGTCTCAAAACTTAGGCGGTCATTACGACCCCGGCGGTTGGCGATAATATGGTGGTAAGTTTCGCCAACAGGCTGGCAGTACCTACCGCCATACTATGACATTGGCAAATTGGCTGAAGCCAACCTGCCAATGTACCACTCCGACCGCCACGGCGGTAACAGCAGCCAGGCTGGAGATATCCATCTCCAGCCCAGCGACCGCCATTTTGCCGCCTGCGGGATTATGACCGCACCTACCACCATGGTTTTCGTGGATTTCGTAACACCAAGGAAACCATGGTGGTAAGCCGTTACTCCCACCCCACCCCCCCATCTCTCCAAGCCCCCTACCCCCCTACATTCACAGCCCCTTCACACACACACACACATGCATACACACACTCATTCACACATGCCTACACGCATGCATACATCCATTCATAAGCACATCCGCACTCTTTCAAACATACATGCAGATATGTATACAAATGACACAACATACATGCACTCATACGTCGTACATACATTCACACTCCCCCACACACAACACCCCACCCACTTCCTCCCCTGTCAGAGACCCGACTTACCAGGATCCAGGGTGTCATCTGGCAGGAGACGGGGCGGAGCGCTGCTACCGCCAGCAGAACATGGGTCATAATACGGCTGGCGGAGGTCTACTGGCGTGGTGCTGCTAGTGGCAGCAGCACCGCCTTACCGCCATCTGTCTGCATGGCCACAGCCAGATTTCTGCCATTCTTGTGGCAGAAATCCGGCTGTGGTCATAATGCGGTGGACGGCTAGTAGCTGCGGTGACGGTCTTTTGGCACCCGTCACTGCGGCTGTAGGCGTTTTTTGCCACCAATGTTATAATGAGGGCCGCCTTATTTGACAAATTAAGCAGCAGTATTACACAAACAACTTATCCTAAAGTGAGCTGTGAATAAACACTGGACCTGTGCAGCACATTTGACGCACTCTCTACCACATTTTAAGGGAAAGTATAAAGCAGTGCAGCAAATGCTCTGTATCTGTAATCACATGATGAGCTTAGAGAAAGAGCACCTAGACGCTACCAGTATAACACCACATGATTACACTTCCGAGCACTTCTTGGGGCACACTAAGATGCTTATTTACAAAGGCATTTTGGAGTATTTAAAACAGTACTTCTATGTTACTCATTTACATGTCCTTGTGAACTGGCACCCAAAACATCTAAAAAGAAAATGTTCTGAGATAATTCGTTTGAAATTAGTACAAACAGAAAGACATTTTAATAATAGGCAGTTGAACAGTTCCGGTCCTAGTGGTAAAAGCATGTATGAGCCCTTATAGAGTACTCACGTAGTACTACTTCATGCACTCATAAATGCTTTTGTGAATCAGCACCTAAAGGCTGATGAGCAACCATCTGTGGAGGAAAAATTGTGTGGAACCAGGAGAACCCTCCCAAATGCCAAGATACACAACCCAGTAAAGTGCATGGCCTGCATGACAAGAGCAGCCTCGCCATACAAACAAGCGGTTACATAATGATATTTGAATAGGCAAGCTGGTGGGGTAGTTATTAAAAAAAAACACATTGACATCATACGCCAGAAAAATAACAAGAAGATATCTTGCTGCTCCCAAAATGTGCTACCCTCGTCTAGGTATAAAAAATAACATCTGGAAGAAATAACCATAGCATATCATTTTAAAACAACAGTACTGGTGATTTTTTAGCAAGCAGGTGTACTGAGAACAGGTATAAAGCCATTTAAACGTTTAATGCAGCTTGCAGACAAATGAATGGTGCAAAGCAAATATACTATTGCCTATGAACTACTATAACCCAGAGACATATTTGAAATACTCTGGAAAAATAATAGAGCACACACACTAAAAAGGAAAAAAATAAGTAATGATCCACCAACCCTGACTCTTAAGTGCACTTCTTTTAAGGCAGACCTTCACATTTGATCAGCAAAACGCTGTCACACATTCTGCAAAAGAGACAATGGTTGAATGCTGCTGCCCTAGTGCCTCACTGTGTACAGTACTGAAAGAGGAGCAAATATAAATGGCAGTTAAACAGACCCTCGGAGGAAGAGGGCTAACCCAAAGACCCTCTGTGTATGTACATATGTACTTGTTTTGTATTCATGTTTTTTTTATTAAATGAGGCTGGTGAAACCGCTGAGGCTAACTCCAATCCAGAATTAAAACAAGCATTGGCAAAGCCAATAGGTCTGGCATTGGCCATCGGCATTTTGACTTTGACAATAATTATTTTGTCATGGTTTTTGAGAAAGGTTTATTGTTGATTTCTCAAAAAGCACACATGTCCATATTAGTCCCTGAAACTTAATGTAAGTGCTTTGTGTGTGAATGTGCTTCTTGCGAACAGGCAGAATGCCATCACTCACAAGGAAGTCAGTCAATGGCTGAAGTGGATTGAGTCACTACCCATGCTGTAGTGGCAGAGGAAAAATTTGAATGGCACTTCAAAAGGCCAATGGTTGAAGAGGGGTGGCTGCACATAGGTATATAATTTTAGGAAAACTAAAAACTAATCGTTAATGCCAGAACTGAAGTGCCCTGTAGCATTATTTCTTTTCTAGGCAGTACCATACAAACTCCATGCCTGGTTCTTTGATTCAAGTGGGTTTTACGTCTGTCCCTCCAGATGTCTGTTGATTGGCTAAGATACCCTATGAAGACAAGTTTACATCAATAAAACCTCTACCTTGGTCGAGGTTTGAGGGACGTGCTGGCACCTGGTGAGTGCGGTCTTTCATAAAGAGAGGTCATCAGAGTTCCAGGACCAGAAATTGCTACCTAAAGAGCCAAAACCCTCGAACCCACATGATGAATTGCATCCCGAAATCCTTCTCAGTACCCAGGTAGCACTGGGATCACAGTGCACAGGGGTCTTACTACAACAGTCACTCCAGCAGACAATGAGTAGGGCTGACAGTTGGGGTCTGTCACTATGTTTGGGTGAACCTAAATTAAAAATCCGCATCACACAGTGGCATCTTTCACTGGACATCTGTTCCCTGGTGGAACTCACTCCCACCTGCCTTGAGGTAACTTAACCACATTCACTGTTTTCAGCAAACAACTTTAAAATACACCAATGTCAATATGTTTTGAATGCAGGGGCATATTTATGAGAGGCTTGCACCACTGAAGTGTTACTTTTTTGGTGGTTTGGCATGCGCAAGCCTCTCAACCATATCTATGAGGCCACACAAAGCCACTTTGCATGGCTTTGCATGGCCTCATAGATATGGAGTAAGACAAAGCAGCACAAGTTGCTGCCTTACCTTACTCTGCATCAGGGAGGCGTTCCTTGGGCGTTGCGGTGGGTTTTCCCACACAGCACCCACGGATTTTGACGCTGCCCCAGATTTACTTAATCACATAAATCTGGGACAATACCAAAACCTTATGCCACCCCAGGGCAGGCATAACGAGGAGAAATATTTTCATTTCTCTTCATTTATTCCTCCTAAAATGTGTGCAGCATTCAGCAGCACACAAAGAGGAAAATGCCTTTCTGGATTGTTTTTGTACAGGAAAGTGTCCCTTGCTGCACAAAAACAATACTGCATGTAACGCAGGCACCAAGGTGCAAGGGTGCCTGAGTTGGCGCTAGTCCGCCAGTTGTGCGCCAGCGCAGGGGGAAAGGCCAGGAGTGCACCGTACTTCATAAACACGGTGCATTCCTGCCCTTTCACATTGTCATATGGCAGCGCCGCAAGAAGACTTGCGGCACTGCCCTGCACAAATTCTCCATAAATATGGGCCTCTGTTGGCAGTGTCTAAGCTAGGCCTTAGCTGGACTGTGAGAAGGTAGCCTCTTTCTAGCCTTGTTACCCCCACTTTTGGCCTGTTTGTGAGTGTATGTCAGGGTGTTTGTCACTGTTTTCACTGTCTCACTGGGATCCTGATAGCCAGGCCTCAGTGCTCATAGTGAAAACACTATGTTTTCAGTATGTTTGTTATGTGTCACTGGGATCCTGCTGGTCAGGACCCCAGTGCTCATAGGTTTGTGGCCTATATGTATGTGTCACTGGGACCCTGTCACACAGGGCCCCAGTGCTCATAGGTGTGCATGTATATGTTCCCTGTGTGGTGCCTAACTGTCTCACTGAGGCTCTGCTAACCAGAACCTCAGTGGTTATGCTCTCTCATTACTTTCAAATTGTCACTGACAGGCTAGTGACCATTTTTACCAATTTACATTGGCTTACTGGAACACCCTTATAATTCCCTAGTATATGGTACTGAGGTACCCAGGGTATTGGGGTTCCAGGAGATCCCTATGGGCTGCAGCATTTCTTTTGCCACCCATAGGGAGCTCTGACAATTCTTACACAGGCCTGCCACTGCAGCCTGAGTGAAATAACGTCCACGTTATTTCACAGCCATTTTACACTGCACTTAAGTAACTTATAAGTCACCTATATGTCTAACCTTTACCTGGTAAAGGTTAGGTGCAAAGTTACTTAGTGTGAGGGCACCCTGGCACTAGCCAAGGTGCCCCCACATTGTTCAGAGCCAATTCACTGAACTTTGTGAGTGCGGGGACACCATTACACGCGTGCACTACATATAGGTCACTACCTATATGTAGCTTCACCATGGTAACTCCGAATATGGCCATGTAACATGTCTATGATCATGGAATTGCCCCCTCTATGCCATCCTGGCATTGTTGGTACAATTCCATGATCCCAGTGGTCTGTAGCACAGACCCTGGTACTGCCAGACTGCCCTTCCTGGGGTTTCACTGCAGCTGCTGCTGCTGCCAACCCCTCAGACAGGCAGCTGCCCTCCTGGGGTCCAGCCAGGCCTGGCCCAGGATGGCAGAACAAAGAACTTCCTCTGAGAGAGGGTGTGACACCCTCTCCCTTTGGAAAATGGTGTGAAGGCAGAGGAGGAGTAGCCTCCCCCAGCCTCTGGAAATGCTTTGTTGGGCACAGATGTGCCCAATTCTGCATAAGCCAGTCTACACCGGTTCAGGGACCCCTTAGCCCCTGCTCTGGCGCGAAACTGGACAAAGGAAAGGGGAGTGACCACTCCCCTGACCTGCACCTCCCCTGGGAGGTGTCCAGAGCTCCTCCAGTGTGCTCCAGACCTCTGCCATCTTGGAAACAGAGGTGCTGCTGGCACACTGGACTGCTCTGAGTGGCCAGTGCCACCAGGTGACGTCAGAGACTCCTTGTGATAGGCTCCTTCAGGTGTTAGTAGCCTTTCCTCTCTCCTAGGTAGCCAAACCCTCTTTTCTGGCTATTTAGGGTCTCTGTCTCTGGGGAAACTTTAGATAACGAATGCATGAGCTCAGCCGAGTTCCTCTGCATCTCCTTCTTCACCTTCTGATAAGGAATCGACCGCTGACCGCGCTGGAAGCCTGCAAACCTGCAACATAGTAGCAAAGACGACTACTGCAACTCTGTAACGCTGATCCTGCCGCCTTCTCGACTGTTTTCCTGCTTGTGCATGCTGTGGGGGTAGTCTGCCTCCTCTCTGCACCAGAAGCTCCGAAGAAATCTCCCGTGGGTCGACGGAATCTTCCCCCTGCAACCGCAGGCACCAAAAAGCTGCATTACCGGTCCCTAGGGTCTCCTCTCAGCACGACGAGCGAGGTCCCTCGAATCCAGCGACACCGTCCAAGTGACCCCCACAGTCCAGTGACTCTTCAGCCCAAGTTTGGTGGAGGTAAGTCCTTGCCTCACCTCGCTGGGCTGCATTGCTGGGAACCGCGACTTTGCAAGCTACTCCGGCCCCTGTGCACTTCCGGCGGAAATCCTTCGTGCACAGCCAAGCCTGGGTCCACGGCACTCTAACCTGCATTGCACGACTTTCTAAGTTGGTCTCCGGCGACGTGGGACTCCTTTGTGCAACTTCGGCGAGCACCGTTTCACGCATCCTCGTAGTGCCTGTTTCTGGCACTTCTCCGGGTGCTACCTGCTTCAGTGAGGGCTCTTTGTCTTGCTCGACGTCCCCTCTCTCTGCAGGTCCAATTTGCGACCTCCTGGTCTCTCCTGGGCCCCAGCAGCGTCCAAAAACGCCAAACGCACGATTTGCGTGTAGCAAGGCTTGTTGGCGTCCATCCGGCGGGAAAACACTTCTGCACGACTCTCCAAGGCGTGGGGGATCCATCCTCCAAAGGGGAAGTCTCTAGCCCTTGTCGTTCCTACAGTATTCACAGTTCTTTAGCCTAGTAAGAGCTTCTTTGCACCAACCGCTGGCATTTCTTGGGCATCTGCCCATCTCCGAGCTGCTTGTGACTTTTGGACTTGGTCCCCTTGTTCCACAGGTACCCTCAGTCAGGAATCCATCGTTGTTGCATTGCTGATTTGTGTTTTCCTTGCATTTTCCCTCTAACACGACTATTTTGTCCTTAGGGGAACTTTAGTGCTTTTTGCACTCACTTTTCAGGGTCTTGGGGAGGGTTATTTTTCTAACTCTCACTATTTTCTAATAGTCCCAGCGACCCTCTACAAGGTCACATAGGTTTGGGGTCCATTTGTGGTTCGCATTCCACTTTTGGAGTATATGGTTTGTGTTGCCCCTATCCCTATGTTTCCCCATTGCATCCTATTGTAACTATACATTGTTTGCACTGTTTTCTAAGACTATACTGCATATTTTTTCTATTGTGTATATATATCTTGTGTATATTTCCTATCCTCTCACTGAGGGTACACTCTAAGATACTTTGGCATATTGTCATAAAAATAAAGTACCTTTATTTTTAGTATAACTGTGTATTGTGTTTTCTTATGATATTGTGCATATGACACTAAGTGGTACTGTAGTAGCTTCACACGTCTCCTAGTTCAGCCTAAGCTGCTCTGCTAAGCTACCATTATCTATCAGCCTAAGCTGCTAGACACCCTATACACTAATAAGGGATAACTGGGCCTGGTGCAAGGTGCAAGTACCCCTTGGTACTCACTACAAGCCAGTCCAGCCTCCTACATTGGTTGTGCAGTGGTGGGATAAGTGCTTTGAGACTACTTACCACTCTTGTCATTGTACTTTTCATAAGAGAAAAATATACAAAACAAGGTCAGTGTATATACACATAGCCAAAAAGTTTTGCATTTCCTCTTTTCACTCTTTTCTAAGTGCTGAAAAGTACTTCTAAACTTTCAAAAAGTTCTTAAAAGTTTAAAAAGTTTTTTTCTGTCTTTCCAAAAAGTTCTGAAAACTTTTTTCTCTTTGTCTATCACTTTAACTCTCTCTAAAAAATGTCTGGCACAGGCCAAAAAGTTGAACTGTCCAAACTTGCATATGATCACCTTAGCTGGAAAGGAGCAAGGAGTCTCTGCATAGAGAGAGGTTTGAGTGTAGGGAAGAATCCTTCCTTAGAACTGTTAATTAATATGCTTAGAGTACAGGATAAGGCCATAAGTGCCCAATCTGTAGAAAAAGTAGCTAATGGTTCTCAATCTGATCCAGGGACTCCCCCAGGAAAAGGTTCAGGAAAGAAACTTCTCAGCCTGCCCATTACTAGACAGTCTAGCATAGTTGGTACAGAGGTTGAATCACATCATACTGATGATGTGCTCTCACATTATGCTGGTAGCCAAGCTGTTAGGGTGCCCTCTGTAAGGGACAGGTCTCCTTCTGTTCATTCCCATCATACCTCTGTATCTAGAAATGTCCCTCCCACCCACCCTGATGACAGATTGTTAGAAAGGGAGCTCAATAGATTGAGAGTGGAACAAACCAGACTGAAGCTCAAGAAGCAACAGCTGGATTTGGATAGACAGTCTTTAGAATTAGAGAAGGAAAGACAGAAGTTGGGTCTAGATACCCATGGTGGCAGCAGCAGTATTCCCCATAGTCATCCTGCAAAAGAGCATGATTCCAGGAATCTGCACAAGATAGTTCCCCCTTATAAGGAGGGGGATGACATTAACAAGTGGTTTGCTGCACTTGAGAGGGCCTGTGCTGTACAGGATGTCCCTCAAAAGCAGTGGGCTGCTATCCTATGGCTATCATTTAGTGGAAAAGGTAGGGATAGGCTCCTTACTGTGAAAGAAAATGATGCCAATAATTTTACAGTTCTTAAGAATGCACTCCTGGATGGTTATGGCTTAACCACTGAACAGTACAGGATAAAGTTCAGAGAGACCAAAAAGGAGTCTTCACAAGACTGGGTTGATTTCATTGACCATTCAGTGAAGGCCTTGGAGGGGTGGTTACATGGCAGTAAAGTTACTGATTATGAAAGCCTGTATAACACAATCCTGAGAGAGCATATACTTAATAATTGTGTGTCTGATTTGTTGCACCAGTACCTGGTAGACTCTGATCTGACCTCTCCCCAAGAATTGGGAAAGAAGGCAGACAAATGGGTCAGAACAAGGGTGAACAGAAAAGTTCATACAGGGGGTGACAAAGATGGCAATAAAAAGAAAGATGGTGACAAATCTCAAGATAAGCATGGGGATAAGGGTAAAACCAAAGATCCCACTTCAAATCTTAAACACTCTTCAGAGGGTGGGGATAAAACTAATTCTTCCTCTTCTTCTCAACCTGCACACATTAAAAAGCCTTGGTGCTTTGTGTGTAAAAACAGAGGCCATAGGCCAGGGGATAAGTCCTGTCCAGGTAAAACCCCTGAGCCTACCACCACTAATACATCAAGCTCTAGTGCCCCTAGCAGTAGTGGTACTAGTGGTGGGACTGCTGGCAACAGTCAAGCAAAGGGTGTAGTTGGGTTCACTTATGGGTCCATAGTGGAAACTGATGTAATCAGTCCCAAGACAGTTTCTGTCACACCTAGTGGCATTGGCCTTGCCACACTGGCTGCTTGTCCCCTTACAATGGATAAGTACAGGCAGACAGTTTCAATAAATGGTGTTGAGGCCTTGGCCTACAGGGACACAGGTGCCAGTTTCACTTTGGTGACTGAAAACCTAGTGCCTCCTGAACAACACATCATTGGACAACAGTATAAGATTATTGATGTCCATAACTCCACTAAGTTTCTTCCCTTAGCTATAATTCAGTTTAGTTGGGGTGGAGTTACTGGCCCTAAGCAGGTGGTGGTATCACCTAGCTTACCTGTAGACTGTCTCTTAGGTAATGACCTAGAGGCCTCAGGTTGGGCTGATGTAGAGTTTTATGCCCATGCAGCCATGCTGGGCATCCCTGAGGAATTGTTCCCTCTCATTTCAAGTGAAATGAAAAAGCAAAGGAGAGAAGGCCTGAAAACTCAGGATCCCTCTCCATCAACAGGTAAAAAGGGTATCACAGTATCCCCTAACCACCCTACCATTCAGGATACCATTCCTGTGGTGGGAGAAACCTCTCCTGGGGTGGCACCTGTTCCAAGGGAATCATCAGCTGGCAAAGCTGGACTCCCTGAGGTGGAAGTACCTCTCTGTGGGATAACTAACATTGGTGAGAAAAACAGCACCATTTTAGTTAACATGGAGCATCCCTCCAACCCTCCCAGAGAAACTTTAGTGCAGAAACCCTGCACTACCTCACAACACTTAGGACAGCATCCCTGCCCTAGTGTGGAGCTCATAGGACAGCATCCCTGCCCTGCTCCAACTCAAAAGAAACAGCATCCCTGTTCTCTCTTCCAGCCAAATGGACAAAGTTTTTGCCCAGCTATGGCTTTACTGAGACAGCATCCCTGTCTGGCATTTCCATCATTACAAATAGGTTCAGTGGATAATTCCCACTGCTCTAAACTAAAACTTACTGATAGAAACTCTGAAAATACATCTTCACATTGTTGGTTAGCTAAAAAACTTCAAACAGGGTGGTTTACATCCCCACAGGGAAGTAACCATATAGTGGATGATAAAGGGAGTAACCAGTCTATTGCAGAGCTACTCTCTACTTATCACCACTTAGACAATAAAGTCTCAACTGGCCAAGGTTAGCCTTATTGTCCTTCGTTTGGGGGGGGGTTGTGTGAGAAGGTAGCCTCTTTCTAGCCTTGTTACCCCCACTTTTGGCCTGTTTGTGAGTGTATGTCAGGGTGTTTGTCACTGTTTTCACTGTCTCACTGGGATCCTGATAGCCAGGCCTCAGTGCTCATAGTGAAAACACTATGTTTTCAGTATGTTTGTTATGTGTCACTGGGATCCTGCTGGTCAGGACCCCAGTGCTCATAGGTTTGTGGCCTATATGTATGTGTCACTGGGACCCTGTCACACAGGGCCCCAGTGCTCATAGGTGTGCATGTATATGTTCCCTGTGTGGTGCCTAACTGTCTCACTGAGGCTCTGCTAACCAGAACCTCAGTGGTTATGCTCTCTCATTACTTTCAAATTGTCACTGACAGGCTAGTGACCATTTTTACCAATTTACATTGGCTTACTGGAACACCCTTATAATTCCCTAGTATATGGTACTGAGGTACCCAGGGTATTGGGGTTCCAGGAGATCCCTATGGGCTGCAGCATTTCTTTTGCCACCCATAGGGAGCTCTGACAATTCTTACACAGGCCTGCCACTGCAGCCTGAGTGAAATAACGTCCACGTTATTTCACAGCCATTTTACACTGCACTTAAGTAACTTATAAGTCACCTATATGTCTAACCTTTACCTGGTAAAGGTTAGGTGCAAAGTTACTTAGTGTGAGGGCACCCTGGCACTAGCCAAGGTGCCCCCACATTGTTCAGAGCCAATTCACTGAACTTTGTGAGTGCGGGGACACCATTACACGCGTGCACTACATATAGGTCACTACCTATATGTAGCTTCACCATGGTAACTCCGAATATGGCCATGTAACATGTCTATGATCATGGAATTGCCCCCTCTATGCCATCCTGGCATTGTTGGTACAATTCCATGATCCCAGTGGTCTGTAGCACAGACCCTGGTACTGCCAGACTGCCCTTCCTGGGGTTTCACTGCAGCTGCTGCTGCTGCCAACCCCTCAGACAGGCAGCTGCCCTCCTGGGGTCCAGCCAGGCCTGGCCCAGGATGGCAGAACAAAGAACTTCCTCTGAGAGAGGGTGTGACACCCTCTCCCTTTGGAAAATGGTGTGAAGGCAGAGGAGGAGTAGCCTCCCCCAGCCTCTGGAAATGCTTTGTTGGGCACAGATGTGCCCAATTCTGCATAAGCCAGTCTACACCGGTTCAGGGACCCCTTAGCCCCTGCTCTGGCGCGAAACTGGACAAAGGAAAGGGGAGTGACCACTCCCCTGACCTGCACCTCCCCTGGGAGGTGTCCAGAGCTCCTCCAGTGTGCTCCAGACCTCTGCCATCTTGGAAACAGAGGTGCTGCTGGCACACTGGACTGCTCTGAGTGGCCAGTGCCACCAGGTGACGTCAGAGACTCCTTGTGATAGGCTCCTTCAGGTGTTAGTAGCCTTTCCTCTCTCCTAGGTAGCCAAACCCTCTTTTCTGGCTATTTAGGGTCTCTGTCTCTGGGGAAACTTTAGATAACGAATGCATGAGCTCAGCCGAGTTCCTCTGCATCTCCTTCTTCACCTTCTGATAAGGAATCGACCGCTGACCGCGCTGGAAGCCTGCAAACCTGCAACATAGTAGCAAAGACGACTACTGCAACTCTGTAACGCTGATCCTGCCGCCTTCTCGACTGTTTTCCTGCTTGTGCATGCTGTGGGGGTAGTCTGCCTCCTCTCTGCACCAGAAGCTCCGAAGAAATCTCCCGTGGGTCGACGGAATCTTCCCCCTGCAACCGCAGGCACCAAAAAGCTGCATTACCGGTCCCTAGGGTCTCCTCTCAGCACGACGAGCGAGGTCCCTCGAATCCAGCGACACCGTCCAAGTGACCCCCATAGTCCAGTGACTCTTCAGCCCAAGTTTGGTGGAGGTAAGTCCTTGCCTCACCTCGCTGGGCTGCATTGCTGGGAACCGCGACTTTGCAAGCTACTCCGGCCCCTGTGCACTTCCGGCGGAAATCCTTCGTGCACAGCCAAGCCTGGGTCCACGGCACTCTAACCTGCATTGCACGACTTTCTAAGTTGGTCTCCGGCGACGTGGGACTCCTTTGTGCAACTTCGGCGAGCACCGTTTCACGCATCCTCGTAGTGCCTGTTTCTGGCACTTCTCCGGGTGCTACCTGCTTCAGTGAGGGCTCTTTGTCTTGCTCGACGTCCCCTCTCTCTGCAGGTCCAATTTGCGACCTCCTGGTCTCTCCTGGGCCCCAGCAGCGTCCAAAAACGCCAAACGCACGATTTGCGTGTAGCAAGGCTTGTTGGCGTCCATCCGGCGGGAAAACACTTCTGCACGACTCTCCAAGGCGTGGGGGATCCATCCTCCAAAGGGGAAGTCTCTAGCCCTTGTCGTTCCTACAGTATTCACAGTTCTTTAGCCTAGTAAGAGCTTCTTTGCACCAACCGCTGGCATTTCTTGGGCATCTGCCCATCTCCGAGCTGCTTGTGACTTTTGGACTTGGTCCCCTTGTTCCACAGGTACCCTCAGTCAGGAATCCATCGTTGTTGCATTGCTGATTTGTGTTTTCCTTGCATTTTCCCTCTAACACGACTATTTTGTCCTTAGGGGAACTTTAGTGCTTTTTGCACTCACTTTTCAGGGTCTTGGGGAGGGTTATTTTTCTAACTCTCACTATTTTCTAATAGTCCCAGCGACCCTCTACAAGGTCACATAGGTTTGGGGTCCATTTGTGGTTCGCATTCCACTTTTGGAGTATATGGTTTGTGTTGCCCCTATCCCTATGTTTCCCCATTGCATCCTATTGTAACTATACATTGTTTGCACTGTTTTCTAAGACTATACTGCATATTTTTTCTATTGTGTATATATATCTTGTGTATATTTCCTATCCTCTCACTGAGGGTACACTCTAAGATACTTTGGCATATTGTCATAAAAATAAAGTACCTTTATTTTTAGTATAACTGTGTATTGTGTTTTCTTATGATATTGTGCATATGACACTAAGTGGTACTGTAGTAGCTTCACACGTCTCCTAGTTCAGCCTAAGCTGCTCTGCTAAGCTACCATTATCTATCAGCCTAAGCTGCTAGACACCCTATACACTAATAAGGGATAACTGGGCCTGGTGCAAGGTGCAAGTACCCCTTGGTACTCACTACAAGCCAGTCCAGCCTCCTACATAGCTTGCTTAGTTATAGTCATACTCACTACTCGTGCTTTATTACTCCCCACCCACTTGACTTTACCCTGTTTATTCGGTTCTTAGAAAAGCATCCCAACATATTTTGCTCCAGGCATGCTAGATCAGTGTCTCTGATAAATAAATACATACATCTGTGCCAGGCTGGGAAAATTCCAGGAAGGACTTGATCTACAGAACCCAAAAAAGGGCTTACCCTCAAACCCTTCTGCCTCCTTAACTGCACCTTGTCCTGGTACATGATGTGCACAATGTTGAGGCACAAGCATCACAGTGTTGGAGATGAATGGTTATATAAACAAGCTGCCCTCAAATATAGCTAAACATCTGGGTCCACAGTCACTGAGCAACAGGTGAGGGTCTCTATAGGATTCAGGGGGCAAGCGACCTTAGTACGGAGAGGATACAATTACAAGGGCTTTGGATCTAAAAGCCTTGGGATTACAAGTTGTAGGGGCAGCCCATGCCAGAAAGCCAAACATCATGAGATGGAGACACAGGAACTAGAAACACACTATTAGGTCAAACTAGGCAGAAATAGGTAGGTAAGGTTATCGCCAAAGAACATTTGCAATGACCTACACCCATCTAACGAGGTAGATAGGATAAATCTTACCACTCAAATTACTTTACCCACCCTAATCCCTAAAACAACCTTGCCACCCAAATACTCTTATCCAGCCTAAACTGTAAAAACACCATTGGCACCCAAACACCCTTACCCATCCTAAACCCTACAAATATTCTTACCACCCAATACCCTTTCCCATCCCTTAACCATAAAAAATACCTTTACCACCCAATACATTTACCCACCCTAAACCCTAAAAATACCCTTACCCCAATACCCCTTCCCACTCTAAAGCCTAAAAACACTCTTGCCACCAAAATTCCCTTACCCACCCTAAGCCCTACAATTACCCTTGCCAAACAAAAACCCTAAAAACACCCATATATATTATATATACACACACACCTCTGAAATACATAAATTATTGTTGTAAAGGCATACGTGGTAAAGGTATATGTGTGGTAGAGAATTTCTGTGGTAAAGACATGTGCATGGTAATGGATGTGTGGTTAAGGTATTGTGTGGTAATAACTGCGTTGTTAATTCCATTTACCCTACTGGTTTTGCCACAGCTTCTCATAATATCCAGATCTGACCTAATAAATCTGACACAACTTTTATAAATGAACCAATAGGCCTAAAGCCTTTACCAATTGGTAGTGATCATAACCAACACAGGACTACTGAATTGCACATAAGCTTGAAACCATCCAGCATAGAGTTACAAATAAATACAAAATTACAGTTGGGAAAGCAATATACAGCCCCTCCCGAAAGGGCCTAAGAATGATTATCAGAGTAAAGTTCTTCTTAACAAGCATGGTATAAAAACATAAATGGGTGATTTTGGTCTCACCTCTCAATTACAGGCCTAATTCCCTTAAAAGCAACTTAGCACTTCTCAAGCACTGTAGAGACAAACATCAATTTATAGGGCTAGTAATGGAAAACAAAGTAGATAAAAACCGCGGATAGGGGCGTCTCCCCTCCAAAGGGCAACCACTCGGGTTATCTGGAAACCTCCCCAACCTGTCCACTGATTGCCAGGAGATATCCGTGGGAGGAAGCCTCGCATCGCCATGGTTACCTGTTTGTATAGCTGCTGATTGGATACGAAGATAATTTTGGATAATATTTGCTCAGGCTGTCGACAAACAGGAACCCGCCGTCTATCTCATGACTCAAGGACCACAGGACCTACAAACACAGGGAACTAAAGATGCGGTCACGTTTTAAAGATATTCTGAGTAGACGCTGTAGACTTTGCATAGTGCAACTTAAAGCGTGGGTCAGAAACATTCTTTGACCAGTTATGGTCTGTGGCACAAATACTCTTTCATTGTTAATAAAGGCTTTGGCAGTATTCCAATTACACTGGCAGACCACTTATATGTACTACAGTAAATCACCATTAGGAGTGAATGCCACTTTCAAGCCCCTCACTAACTTTTATTCAGAATCGATTGGTAAACCTATTTTTCAAATGAGAAATGCTTTTCCTGCTCACTAAATATATTTCATATATACCAAAAAGCCAAATCGCAGGGTTTGCGACTGAAAAATTGCTTTGTGCATCCTGCTCTAGGTGTTGGTTTCTTAGTCAGGGCAGCGACTACTACATGATGATGATGATGATGATGATGATGAAGCCTCTCTGTACCCTGTCCAAACCTGGTAGGGGCTCACCCATCCTGCCAGAAGCTCACCTAAAAATACCAAACCGAGCCTTCACTTATCCCTTCCAGCCTACCAAGAGGCCCTCAGCATGCAAGGAAACCATAACAGCCCCTCAGTAGCTCATCCCAGTCTGTGGGGAGCTCCCCACGCCCCACGATACATAAGAAGCACACCCATCCCCAAGGCAGCAAGCCAGCAGCACCACCATGCACGGAACCCACCCGGGAACTCAGTAGCTAACCCAAGTTTTCTAGGAGCCCCCTCTAATTCACCTTAATACCACACAACAAATCATGAGCCCAGTCTGCTTGAAGCTCATTCTGGTCCAAGAGAAGCCCACCCAGCCACGAACATCTCGACCCATCCAGAAAGGAAGCCACACCCCTAAGTAGCTCACTAAGCCTCTTTAGGAATTCACCCTTTCTTCAAGAGTGTACCCAGCCCATCTAGCGATCACCCCATCCTGCAAGATGCCTACCCTTTTCCTCCATGAGCCCACCCAATCCACTAGATGCTCGTCCCAACCAGCAGGGAAACCACCGGAGCCCTCCGCTCACCCCACTCTGCTAGGAAACGAGTGTAGTTCACCCCGTCCTACTAGAACTAGTCCTAGCCTGGACGAAGTCTTCCTCTGTAGATCACCCCAGTCTGCTACTAATTCAGCCAGGCAATATTGTTCCTCAGCCTGCAAGGAACCCACTCAGGCCACCAAGAGTTCACTAAAGTCAGAAAGAAAAGTAAAACTGCCTGCTAAGTAGTTCACCCCAGTCTCCAACGAAATCACCCCACTCCTTCAGTAGTTTATACCAGTCTGCCAGGAGCTTAGCCTTGTCCACCAGAACCTCACCCACTTCCAAGGGCTTGTCCTGGCCTGAAACAATACCACCTCAGCAGCTCAACCTAGTCTGCTAAGAGCCAAGATGAGCAATATCTTTCACCAGGCTGCAAGGAACCTGCCCAGGCCACCAGTAGTTCACTCTAGCCTACAGGTAACTCATTTGAACCCTCCAGACTCCCAACATTAGTTAGTGAGTGAGACAAGACATACTTGCCAAATCATTCATGTCTCAGTCCTCCTCAAAGTGTCTGCAGCCTTTGGCTTGGTGGACCACCTGCAGTTCTGCATATACCGCTCTGGGTTGCTCATGTGGACAGTGAATTGCTTACATGATTAATGAGCTCTCTTCGGAGCCAGACTTTTTGTCTGGCTCATTTTTGTTTGTTGGGAGCCCCTAAAGTGAAACTCCCATTCTCCCCCTTGGCCCATGATTCTGGATATCAGGATTGTAATAGTTAGCCAAGGCTCTCTTAATCTTCATGCTCTTCAGTGGTAGTTGTGGTCGAGCAGCGCTGGGGCGAAGGAGGATTTGGGGCCAAATACAGTGTGAAACAGGTTATCACAAGCAATGAAGATCTGTACACTGTAACAAGATATAATAGAAGTTTTTTACAATTTGGTAGATGTGGGAATCTGTCAAAAAGCGCGAGATACCCATTGTGAAAAAATGTAATTTCCTGCTCTATTTAGCACTGGGAAAACACCACGTTATTGACAATAGAGACTCGGTGCGCTCTGCTTGTGCAAACCTTAGACCAATGGCTCGAGTTTTAGTCAACGTACATCAGAAAATACACCCTATTTAGCCCATAAGTTCTGATGCACATGTTTATGTTTGGGACCAGCAGGCTAAACCTGGAGTTCTTTATAAGATACTAGAGAAATGCTTCCCATCCGCGGATAGAAAACTCCTTGCCACCCAAACCATTATTTTTTTTGTTTTTCAGAAACAAAGGACTGCTGTGGGAAAGTATTACTAATAAAAAAAAATCTCTGCAGAGCTGACACATTATCGTGGCACCTGCTCAGCAAAGCTTCAATGGCATCAGTGGAGCTACTGACGCGGCTGCTGTGCTGAAGGCAGAAAGAACCTGCTGGCTGGCCGGGGATCTCTGAATACGGGGGCAGGGCCCGGCTTTCTACCATAATACAGTGTGGGTGCCATAATACCAGTGCTTTAAATGGGCCGGTACTGTCCGGTACTGAGTACCGGCACTTTTTTATTTTGAGAGGGAGAGTACCGGCACATCTCAAGAAAAACGTAATACTTTTAATTGGAGAGTACCGGCACTTCTCAGAAACAAGCAGGTACTCTGGTACAGAGTACCTGCACTTCTATTTTTCCATTTAAAGCACTGCATAATACACTACACAGAGCTGCCTCTGTAGCTCCATTAGCACCCTGGGCAGAAAGATAGTTCCCCCTCACTGCTTCAAGAAGTGCTTTAAATGAGGCACTGTCCGGTACTGAGTACCTGCACTTCTTTAATTCCAAACGGTGAGTACCTGCACTTCCCAGCACTGCAGCAATACATTTAATAGAAGAGTGCCGGCACTTCCCAGGAGCAAACAGGTACTATGAAGAGTGAGTGCCTGCACTTCTATAATTCCACTTCAAGTACTGACTTCAGGTGAATACAATAAGACTCCAGCCCCTTTCCACAGGCCAGTCCCTGGTTGGCTACATCAAGGCAGCGACTTGCCTCTGAAGGCATCTCCGCGCCTCCCCTGGTCACCCACAGGTAGCTCTGCCAGGCTGATTCCAAGTTGTTTGTTGGGAGGTGCTGTTGATGCGTGTCCCATGGAATAAGAGCTAGCTGAGAGGGCAGGATACGGAGCTAATAATAGCGATTGCGGCATTTTAAAAGCGATTATGAGCACTTTAACTAAATCACTGGAGCCAAGGAAGAAGGCTGTTGCTGTTTGCGGGACCTGGACCTTTCTGCAGAAGTTCCTTTCGCCCCCCTGAAGACTGGTCCCCTGGGCCTGTGCCCGGCTCACCCTATGCCAAAAGCCGGCCCTGATAATACTACAACATTGTAGAGGTGGCGCTTACTGCCTGATAAACGATTGGGGCAGTGCAGCTGTGGACAGGCTTCAGAAATCATGCTCCTTACGGGTATGTAGCTACTATTGGTGTAGCTGGTCACTGAACCCTACTTATAATTGCGGTATTTTACTACCTCAGCAGCAGTGAAATTGGACATCTTCCTTGACTGCATAAGGGCCGATATCTTTTGCTAACGTACTGGTTGCTTAATAATTGTTTTTAGCTCCTGGGGAGTCCCAGTGGTTATTAGACTCTCAGATCCAGGCCTTCTTGGCAAACTGTCTCTTCAAACAGAGCAGTACACATCAGTGGCGTAAGAAACATGGAGTTGCAACACCCCCCTCCCCCCCCACTCCCCCCGCCGCTGCAAAGAACATGGAGGGTTCCCGACTCACTCAAGCAAGGTGCTTGATGCGGGGGTCCTTGAAGCTCAGGGGGCCTTTGTTACGCCAGTGATATACATATACAAAGCCACCGTTCAACGAGTTGCGACGCAAGTACTGTGAAAACGCAGCGCTGGATACAACACTCAGTTTTCAAAAAGTAACAACGAAGAACCGATGTTCCCTTCCCTCTTCTCGCCGCCCCAACCCTTGCAGCCTCCCAGAGGCGCCGCCATGTCAAGAGCCGCTCTGATTTCCCCATTGGGCGGACCGGTCAAGGCTCGCGGGGCAGGTTTTGAGTTTCCGAGGAGTAAACTGAGAGGCCTGAGGCCTTCGGCGAAGGTGCTGTCCCAGGATGTGACACCCAAGGAGCCCGCCACTGAACAGGTGTAATGCCATGCGATCCGCTGGCACTGCAGCGCGGCCCGGGCGTCGGGGTGTCTCCGTGCCCTGCTCAACTTACAGGTTAAGCAGTCTGCTCTGACACAGCCGCTTCGGAGGTGAAACGGGACTAGAAAATGATATAGAAGGATATATTCCACAACAAAATCTGGGAGTGACACGTCTGCTGAGGTCACAGGCTGGGAGCACAAGCAAGGTGGCGAGTTTATTCACAGGGCTCAAGGGCACGCAGACTTCGAGGCAGATGAATCCAGCCACGCCCACTCCGCTGCCCTTTGTAACACGTCAGAACAGTGCCTTCTCTCACTGCAGATTTTTGTGCGCCTGTTTCACAATCTGCTTGCGCAACGAGTGCTTAATTTGTAAATGAAAACGTGCCGGTGCCCAAAAAGCTCTCGCTTGAATTGAAACACGCGGCAGTTGCAATTAAATGAGAGAGCATTGAGACAGCGTAATCATAAAGCCATCTCGGGCCTCTTTAATCCATTTACAGCCACTCACTGCCCCCTCAACTCACTCTTGCACCAGTCTGATTTCTCCCTCTGTGACGCTTTTTCGTTTTTCTCTTCCTCATGTCTTTCCCATGTGTGTCTTTTACTCGCAGTAAATGCTTGAGGCAGCCCGGCCCTCAAAAATAGGTGGAAACCACCAGCTCAAATTAAGCATTGTGTGCAACTCAGTAAGGATTGTGTGAAGTCCTGTTTTTTTTTTTTTTAGCCACGGGAAGTATGTTTCTCGGAAGAAAAAAAAACATTTAAGCCACACTAGGTACATGTGGTCCAGCGAAAGGTCATTTAATTTTTTTTAGCAATAACTACTTTGGGTCCCCTATTCGGCACATCATTGAATTTTGTTGCTCAGTTTCTACTTATTCAGACCTGTCGATGCCAAACAATATTTATTTATGTTAAAAGCTGAGGCAGAGAAAAAGACGGAATAGAGACCCAGGAAAAAGTTCTCTTTCACAAGGGCCCCTTTGAAGGTGTAGGCCCTAGGAAAGTGCCCACTTGATCTATTCCTTAAAACATCTCTGCGAGGGAGCTTCGATTTGAAAAACAGAACTTTCCCTAACATCTCTTCTAGGAGTGCTCTTTGGGGGTCATTCCGACCCTGGCGGCCGGCGGTATGTTGGCGGTAACACCGCCAACAGGCTGGCGGTGTTCCGCCAGCAATTCTGACCGTGGCGGAAAAGCCACGGTCATACCGCCGGCCCCTCCACTTTCCCGCCAAATCCCCAGGGGAGGGGAGCAAGCACCGCTGCCCTGGGGATTATGAGTCCCCGACCGCCAGCCTGTCCGTGGCTGTAAACACCGCCATTGAAAGGCTGTCGGTAAGGGGACTGGGGGTGCCCCTGGGGGCCCCTGCACTGACCATGCACTTGGCATGGGCAGTGCAGGGGCCCCCAGACATAGCCCCATCGTGCATTTCACTGCCCGAATTTCGGGCAGTGAAATGCGCGATGGGTGCTACTGCACCTGCTGCACATCAACATTGCCGCCGGCTCTATTACGAGCCGGCGGCAATGTTGATGTGCCATTTCCGTTGCCCAGCGGAAATGTCGGAATAGGGAGGCATGAATACCGCCGGCAATGGCGGTATTCGGTCTCCCCCGGCCTCGGCGGTCTGGAGAAAAGACCGCCGAGGTCGGAATGACCCCCTTTGTGTTGAGCCACTTGAAGGGAAAAGTAAGCTGGGATTCATTAGTTACCAAAGCTGTAGTTTCAGAGTGAGTACCCATTGCAAAAACCTATGCACAACAGAAAACTAAATAAGGTATGTAATTGCATGCAAAATGCTTGGGGCTTACCAGTGCAACATGGTTGCAAAGTATGCAGAGAAACGCTGAACAAGGAATACATACGTACATGCGAAGTGCTTGTGAGTTACCAGCACCAACTAACACTCCACGCGATTACATATGTGCAGGAAAAGCAGTAAACTCAGTAATTTAAGGGCAAGTCAATAATTGTGAACTCTGAGAGACTACTCTTGTAAAACAAAACTTTGCACAGCCCGGGGGTTTAGCATGGTCCATACATTACACCTATATTGGCCAAACAGCTACAGATACAGATTGTAGAAACAGTTCTAAAGCAGCGCATGAAATCATCCACTGCTTCAAGTGTTGACACAGTATCAGTGCTTAATTTGTGCTTGTTGATTCCCTTATTTTTGAGGGCCGGTACTTATTCTTCGGCCGCAAGCATTTACTGCGAGCAAAAGACACATATGGGAAAGAGGGAGGAAGAGAAAAACGAAAAAGCGTCACAAAGGGAGAACGCAGAAAGCTTCAGGGGTGAACTGAGTGAGCATGGGGTGGCTGTAAATTGATTAAGGAGGCCCGAGAGGCCTCTATGATTACGCTGCCTCTGTAGGCTATGCTCGCATATTTAATTGCAGCAGCCGCATGTTTCAGAGGACAGCTTTGGGCACCTGCACGTTTTTATTTACAAATTAAGCATTGCACAGTATCAAGTAAGATGCATTACTCACAAAAAGGTCAGACACATTTTCTGTTATCCTTGTATGGAGAGTCATATATTGCCCAGATGCACCTGAAAACACTTTTAGACACGCAAAACTAGTCTATATTAGGAACAGAAGTTGACGACTGGAACTCATGCCAGAACGAATAGTATAAATCCTCCACATTCAGCACAACACTGTTCCATCGGTTTCGGTGCCACATTAGAAAGCAAGGTGAAAACCTGTGCTCTGGCTGTGTCCCGGAGCATACGCACATTTGACACTGTGAGGGTCAATAAGAATCTGTACCACAAAAGAGGGCAACGTGAATACATGTTCTCCAGCTATGTGCTCAGGGAGTGCAGACAGCGGGCACCGGGCTCTGTGCTGGTCCACCACTTTTTTTGTAATCGTGAATACATGTGCTCCAGCTGTGGACCAAGAGGAAACACATACCTTACACTCTGCCGACACAACAGACACTGTGCCACAGAAGAAGGCATGTGCTCCAGCTACGCACACCAAGGCCATACATCTGCTACTGTGTTGGTCCACAGGCATTAACATGCCACTGAAAAAGGCAGTTTGTGTACACAAGATCCAGCTGTGGATTCAAAAGGCACACATCCGGCACTGAGACGGTCCACCATAAATTACTATGCCTGTCCTGTATACACCACCTATATCCAACTCTGCTCCCCTCTTCTTTACCCCTTATCCTGCATGTCTTCCTTTTCCTCCCTTTACAAATATTCTCCCTCATTCCCACCATACATTCTCTTTCACTCCCCTTCACCATCTCTGATAATCCCTCATGCTGCGTCAGTTACTTATCCTATCCCTCTCAATAGTTACGCAATGAATTGTAAAGTATATGGCATAGTTAGTTAAAGCCATTGAATAAACTGTTTGCTGCCAGTGCTACACAAGCTATTGGCCACATTTCAGTAGCTTGAAAGATAAGCATTATTGGATGCTGTTGATAAAAGCGTATGCAGCAACTCACATGCAAAGGCACATGCATATAAATCTGAATTGCCTTCTTTTAATTCATGTAGGTAGGACTAAGTAAGAGCCCCGAAGTTCTGTATGCACATGGCTACTCTTGCAGCCTTGGTAGGCCCAAAAGCATTTACAGCTTCAAGAAAGAACTCGATTCCTCCTCATTCACGGGGGAATATAGGTGAGGAATCCAGTGATCCACTGTACATAATGAAGACAGTAAAAACAGCATGTCATCATGGATCCACCTGAGCCTGTTGTGTCAAAGCAGGACTTTTGGAGAGAGGCAGGTAAAAGGATGTTACAACTCGACTAACTAAATGCATTGTTATTGCTCCCAGTACTCAACTGGGTCTTGTGGTGCTGATCTTACTAACCTGCCCAAACAGACCATCCTTCAGCATTCCCCTTAAGCTAGACTATGTGATTGCCAGTCTAACTTCCATTGGAAGAGGATTCTGAGTTGCAGGAGCCTGAATTTAAAAGGAAAAGCCGCAATAGGAGGAGAAGCAAACTTTAAAGACAATCTGAGGAGTTTTGTGAATGTTACAAAACCTCTGACAGGAACAAAGTTGGATTTTAGCACAGAGATAAGTCAGAACCAACCAAAATGCAAGACATATATTTTGCTACGAAAGCGATTTTAAATATCATTTGAATGGATAATGATAACCAGTGTAGGAACTTCTGGACTGCTGAGACATATTCTTTCTTTCAAAGTTCCATAAGGGCCCTAACACCAGAGCCCTCTGAAAACTATCTATGAGGTAATCTGTGAAATCTGCATAAAGATTGTTACAAAAATCTAACCGAGAACTGATCTGAGCCCTAACCGCAGGTACTCAGTGGTTGAGGGTAAGCTGAAAAAAAGTGGAAATATCAACTGCTCACAATATTCCTAACTTTAAGAGTGTGGTTCAAAGTAGCTTCTGCATATAAAAACCGCCCAGTTTTTTTAACCTTGTCAGCTGGTAGGTAAGATTAAACAACAAAACTGGACATCTCTAAAGATGTTAGGGAGGATAGTCCTTTTAAAAAAATGATAACTACAATTTTTTAAGAGCTCAACTGTAGGGAATTAAAAGCTATCCAAGAGTGGACATGGGCTGTAAGTGTTTCCAAAGCAGTAATGGCTTTCACATCGATTGTTAACTTCATATGAACTTGTGTGTCGTTGGCTTAACAAATGGACCTGTTCACACACGTAGTGCTTAATTTGAGCCGGTGGTTGGCGCGCAGCCTACTAGGACTTTTGTTTGGGGAATCATTTTCACTCATCAGACTATGACCATACAAGTCAGAAAAAACACAAAAGGGAGAAGAAGGAGGAAGAGAAAAACAGAATAGAAATGTAAAAACGTTGATAAAAGGAGAAAGCAGGGACGAAAAAACAATCTTTATGAGTGAGATAAAGGGGCAGGGAGGTCTGGTGGTGAATGAAAGAAGCAAGAGGTGGAATCATGTGGCTAGACAGTCGAGAAGATTATCGTGCTCTGTTATGTTGAAAGACACAGAGAGATCTGGAGTGCCAGCAATGATGTTGCTCCTTCATTCAGGAAGCCCACGACGTCACCCCAAAAACCCTATAACGCCATTTTTCTGTGCCATGACGTGCTCTGACTTGAAAACAAATGGCAGGTATGATGAAAAAGCACTTTAGCACTTTGGCTGCACCCTCGCTTGTTTTCTTTTAATTGTTGATATAACATATAACGCATCACAGAAAAGGGGGGGGGGGGGGGTGTTAAAGCGTTTTTTCATATACGAAGGAATAAATGACCAACTGTCGGGGAATTAGTGAAAAATAGAAAATGCATACAAATATAGCTGTACCTAACATCACACTGTATAAGCTCACAGTACACGCTCTTTAATTACAATATTTAAAACCTGCTTTGTCACTGTGCTGTGAGAGAGGTTTTACACAATATTAATGCAAAGAAACATTGTCATGATCCTTGATTAACATAGGTTTACAGTGATTACAATAACAGTGACACCGCTGTATTTACAAGCTTCCCTATATTTCTTCAAATCCAGATCTTTTTTTATCTCTGTTTCATAAAACTGTTTCTGAGGGCACAATCCTCACTCCTTCTTCCTTAAACATTGGGTTGAGGAACTTCTAGCTGTGAGGCCTCTGGGTTGATTACAATATATATTTATACTGACAATGGTCCAAAAAAAATATAGAAAAAATCCAACCAAAGAATAAGCATATCCGCCTGCTAAGATTGACTTCACAGCAGAGGTTCCCGATCTTGTCTAAAAATTAAAAGGTGCCTATCTTTTATTGTAACGGAGCGAGCTTACAATATTAAATGGGGCATTAAGAAAACAAGGCCCACGTTTTAGATAAGGCGGGAAGAATAAGAAAGATGCATGGCCTGTCGAAGGCTGTGCTCCAGGTGTACTGCCGTTCTTAGCGGGGTCAGCCTGAACTGTACTGTTTGGTTTACAGAAATGGCAAAGGCTGCCGCAGCATCCGTCCTACACGGATGTTGCTGGGAGGCCTCGCTCTTCGAGGCGCAGAGGTTCCTTCCTTCGACTCTATGAATTCCGGGGCGCCACTGACTCGCCACGATAGATGCTTTCACTGGTCTGTAGTCACATGCCTGCACCTGACCAGCTCTAGCTCCACCTCTCTGGGAGACAGATGTGCCGGTCCAATGCATGCTGACATTTTGGAACATTTTCGAGGAAGACTTATTTATTGATGGGGAGGAAGTTTTTAGACTGGGACAAAACAGAATATCGTTATTTATGCCATAAATAAACCGGGAGTCTCCGGCATCATCGGGACACAGTCAACGACACAGTGTTTTACATAGTGTAAAAGGCCATATATTTAGGACAGGATTGCATTTTATACATAATATTGTACATACTCAACTTCAACTCTAAATGTAAAACCCCACGCTTTGAAACTTCTTCCCAGTCCTCTTTTCACTAATTCCCTCACTTTGCCTCCATTCACACATCTTCCACTTCAATTCACCCACACATCCCCCTTTTGCTTTCATCCCCTGCCTGCTTCGGGGATCCCCCACGCTATCATCCTTCACCTGTTTCTCCCTCCCCCACCCCTGGAAGGGTGGCCAGGCCCGCATCTGACTCGCCACCCTCCCCAATCTACTGCCGCACATACCCCCATCAGCAACCTGCCCTAACTGGCGTCCACCCAACATCCACACCAGTGGACACAAACACCACCCTGTCGATACCCTTCCGCATGCAGGGCAGGTGGGTGGCTAATTTTCCGACCGCGTGAAGGGCTGGCACGGAAGAGCCCAGTCCCTCCTACCCCAACTCTATTTAAAGCCTATCCCTATTTCCACCCCTGCGCACCTTGAACCAATCCTGCCCCTGTGCGCCACTTCCTTTTCCGAAAGCTCCTGTGGAGAGACTAGACTGCGTCTGCTCTCCACGGGGCCCTCCATCGGGACACAGCGTTTTACGTAGTGTAAAAGGCCATTTATTAAGGACAGGATTGCATCTTATACATAACATTGTACATACTCAACTTCAACTCTAACTTTAAAACCCTGCCCTTTGAAACTTCTCCCCGGTCCTCCTTTTCACTCATTGCCTCACTCTGCCTCAGTTCACCCATCTTCCACTTCAATTCACCCACACATCCCCCTTTTACTTTCATCCCCTTCCTGCTTTGGGCATCCCCCACGCTATCATCCTTCAACTGCTTCTTTCTCACCCCTGGAAGGATGGCCCGGCCCGCACCTGACTCTTCACCCTCCCCCATCGACTGCCACACAGCACAAACCCATCTGCTGCCCCAACAGCAAGCCCACTGCAACATTGCAAAACCTTACACCTGAAGTTGTTCACCGACGCACCTTCCGGCCAGGACAAGTGATGGATGAGACCAAACTCACCCTTGGTCTTTTTGGGAACCACACCCAGAGGTGAAATCATCAGGTTTTCCATGGGCCATGCGAAAAATGGACCTGCAATTCTGCCCTCCGCAACTTCTTTTTCCAGTTATCCACTACCACCTTAGGCATGTCTTTGGCAGACCGCAAATTGTCCGCCCATCTCTTCTGTCTCGGCCCTTGATAACCTATCTGGAACTCTTCCTGGAACCCCTCACTCCAACTTGCACACTATGTCACCGTCCAGGTACATGCGCAACCAGGGTAGCAATACCTTCAGCTTAATTGGCGTAGGCGCCCTTCGGCGCAGGAGCACCTTGCATCCCTCTACCCCAGCTCGTCTCCACTGCTCTGCTGGACTAGTGAGCGAAAAGCACTGCATGACTGGGTGTCTTCCCCTGCATTTGGAGCACTCATGTTTGAACTTACAAGGATGTCTCAAGCAGAAACCCTTGTTGACGTTCCAACATGCCCCTGAGGGAGGTATGTGAGGTCGCTGTACAGTACCCGCCCCCGCTTGGGCGGGACAGGACTGAAAAGGCTTGTACACCACCGGTAGGCCGCTAGCAGTATGTGTCTATGCTGCAGAATGGAATGATGCCATCCACTGCATCCATAGCTCTGAATCTACATCCCCCCAGGGTTTATCAAGATTCACACTTACCCAAGTCCAAAACTCCTTGTCATAACTGAGCCAAGCGAAACCCCCAAAATGCATTTGGGCTTTCCGTATAATAGCCATGTATTTAAAAAGCGCAATGGCCCTGTCGGGAAATTTCTCACAATAGATACTGGCATATATAAAGAATGCCAATTATCCATAGTGATCAGTACCCTGGGCCGCCTAGCTAACTCACACCCCTCCTATTTAGAGCCCTCCTTAGCCTGTATATCTCTACGGAGCAATTTGAAAACATCTACATACTCATGGTGCCAAATCTACACCATTGTCTTGTCAGCCACATGCAAATCCAAAGGCATCGTAAGGCCCATATATGGAAGCTGCTTCTTGACAGTGTGCGCCACTCGTGCCCATCATGCGGCCGGACCCCGCGGCTGCACAAGCCTCCAGGCTACTCTCCCATTCTTTTGGAACCCATACCCAACTACCCTGTCTTTCCCCAGGGGCTGGAATTCCCCCGGGACCCCCTCTTCCCGCCTTCCTCTTAGACTGCCGCTCTCTCCCTAAGGCATCCTCCCTGTCCCTGCATAGCTGTGCCCACCTCTCTTCTGTCTCTGCCACCGCCCTGCTCTGTTCTTTAATCCTGGTCTCTATGTCCACAGAGGACCAGTCCTGTGCCTTGCCCAGCCCTACAGTAACACCTGAAGGTGCCTCCCTCATGTGCACTGAGGGGCCCTCAGACCCAGACTGTTGTGTACCGCCCACCCTGGCCCCCTCCTCCAATGCCTTGCCCTGGCTCACCCCCAAACCCTTTGACCTTCTTCTTTCCAGGGGCCCCACCTGTCCCCCCTGGCCTGGGGCCACCTGTGCTCAGTGTGAAATCCAAAGGGGAACTGCACTGATTACAGGGCCCAGCTCCCTTGCCCTCCTGGGCCCCCAGCGTGTCCCCATCACTCCCCAGCTGATTAGGCCCCAAAGGGGCCAAAAAGATCTCCTCTCTGGGGGGCACCTCCACCTCAGGATGGACATGCCCCTATGAAAAGGGGCCCGGTTTCGAGTCGGGGTGGAAGGGATAGACATGCTAAGAAGCTGCTGACTACTGTTGTGACATAAACAAGCTTGAATCCTGGCAGAAACAATGAAGTGGCTCAAACAATTATGGCAGCTATAGGCCTTTTCTCCAACATTGCAATGCATGTCTTTCTGTTTCTTTCTATTTACTTTAGAACGAGAGTTTACAGACTTTCCTGTAGTAAGAACTACGAATGTTCAATATAAATCTTCCGCAGCTGCATAATTATAATACCACATCAGACAAGTTTACATTGTTGGCTAGGCCAGTCAGGACTATCAGTAATGATCTCCTCAATGCATCAGGCAGAGTTACCAGCAGTATTGTAAAAAAGGCTCCATCAATTTGCAGTTCCTCTACATGGGTAATGGACATTATAGCTCTTCTGCCATCATTACAGTCTTTGCCTGCGGTTTCGGACTATAATTTATAATTTAGGAATAAAGATGGACTTAAGCAACCATTCTAGCCCTCAAAGGTGGAATATAATTGTACACACCCAGCTTTCCCATTTCACCACCATGGTTGATTCCATGCATGTAACCTCATCTCCCTCAGCTTGATTTTCTGATTAATATTTAAGAATCCAATCGCTTTTCCAGGCTTGGGCATGCTTCTAGTGAGGCCTAACAGCAGTACAGAGCTGACACCATCTGGTTCACCGATTCTGTAGCACCTCTGACTTTTATTTCATTTTTCTATTTAATTGCTATTTAGTTAGGTTGTTTTTGTATAGCCCATTCCAGACCCATCCAGAGGCCTAACACAGGTCTTAGCAGTGCCTGTGGTGCAGTGTGGCTCTCTCCCTTCAGGGTAAGGCAAAGAAGCAAGTGATAACGCGTAATGACAGTAATGTAACAATTTAAGGGCTCTGTCATCTATACGCATTTGATTTCTGTAGCAGCGCCAGGAGGATACTGTCATTAATTGTGTTAAATGCAGATGACAGAGGTAATACAGGGAGTGCAGAATTATTAGGCAAATGAGTATTTTGACCACATCATCCTCTTTATGCATGTTGTCTTACTCCAAGCTGTATAGGCTCGAAAGCCTACTACCAATTAAGCATATTAGGTGATGTGCATCTCTGTAATGAGAAGGGGTGTGGTCTAATGACATCAACACCCTATATCAGGTGTGCATAATTATTAGGCAACTTCCTTTCCTTTGGCAAAATGGGTCAAAAGAAGGACTTGACAGGCTCAGAAAAGTCAAAAATAGTGAGATATCTTGCAGAGGGATGCAGCACTCTTAAAATTGCAAAGCTTCTGAAGCGTGATCATCGAACAATCAAGCGTTTCATTCAAAATAGTCAACAGGGTCGCAAGAAGCGTATGGAAAAACCAAGGCGCAAAATAACTGCCCATGAACTGAGAAAAGTCAAGCGTGCAGCTGCCACGATGCCACTTGCCACCAGTTTGGCCATATTTCAGAGCTGCAACATCACTGGAGTGCCCAAAAGCACAAGGTGTGCAATACTCAGAGACATGGCCAAGGTAAGAAAGGCTGAAAGACGACCACCACTGAACAAGACACACAAGCTGAAACGTCAAGACTGGGCCAAGAAATATCTCAAGACTGATTTTTCTAAGGTTTTATGGACTGATGAAATGAGAGTGAGTCTTGATGGGCCAGATGGATGGGCCCGTGGCTGGATTGGTAAAGGGCAGAGAGCTCCAGTCCGACTCAGACGCCAGCAAGGTGGAGGTGGAGTACTGGTTTGGGCTGGTATCATCAAAGATGAGCTTGTGGGGCCTTTTCGGGTTGAGGATGGAGTCAAGCTCAACTCCCAGTCCTACTGCCAGTTCCTGGAAGACACCTTCTTCAAGCAGTGATACAGGAAGAAGTCTGCATCCTTCAAGAAAAACATGATTTTCATGCAGGACAATGCTCCATCACACGCGTCCAAGTACTCCACAGCGTGGCTGGCAAGAAAGGGTATAAAAGAAGGAAATCTAATGACATGGCCTCCTTGTTCACCTGATCTGAACCCCATTGAGAACCTGTGGTCCATCATCAAATGTGAGATTTACAAGGAGGGAAAACAGTACACCTCTCTGAACAGTGTCTGGGAGGCTGTGGTTGCTGCTGCACGCAATGTTGATGGTGAACAGATCAAAACACTGACAGAATCCATGGATGGCAGGCTTTTGAGTGTCCTTGCAAAGAAAGGTGGCTATATTGGTCACTGATTTGTTTTTGTTTTGTTTTTGAATGTCAGAAATGTATATTTGTGAATGTTGAGATGTTATATTGGTTTCACTGGTAATGATAAATAATTGAAATGGGTATATATTTTTTTTTGTTAAGTTGCCTAATAATTATGCACAGTGATAGTCACCTGCACACACAGATATCCCCCTAACATAGCTAAAACTAAAAACAAACTAAAAACTACTTCCAAAAATATTCAGTTTTGATATTAATGAGTTTTTGGGTTCATTGAGAACATGGTTGTTGTTCAATAATAAAATTAATCCTCAAAAATACAACTTGCCTAATAATTCTGCACTCCCTGTAGTACCAGCAAGCATGACCTTCCTTCGTTAACAGGTAGGAAGTTGACTTCAACTATCCTATTAATACTTGTTTATGTAAGGTGAAGCCTGATTTTAAAAGACTAAGATGTGGTATCTGCGGGTATGCAAATTAGTTGATTCGCAACACGCTTTCCAGGTATTTTGAGAATATGTGGGAGGCCTCTGATGGGCATGAACTTTTCTGTTTTGTTTGGAGTAGCAGCTCTTTTATTCAATGACCGACAAACGAGTCCTGTTTTAGAGGGTTAATAACAGAGTTATCTCGGAGGAATTTGTAACGCAAACAATGTATAATCGAGTGGGCTTGTTTGATTGTGCACAGAACTTAGTGGTAAGGCATTCAAAATAGATGATTTATGTCCCGATCATTTTACATGGGAGGTCACCTTTATATATGAATACATTGCCCTAACCCTTGTTTATAGGATCTGACCTTTCATGGAATGTTACATCCTTAATGTAATAAGAGGCCAGGGGCTGCAAATAATCTGTAGGCCATGTCTAGGTGACAGCCAGAATATTCCTGTCTTTATTGTGAAGTATCCCTTATATGGAAGCTAAGTAAGCAACTGCATGTTGGTAGTTTATCAGTGTGCAGTTCAGACAGTCATTTTTGCAAGTATCAAGCATAGGTTTTGAAAGTTTAAGACCCTTTAAATTAGCATGACTCATAGGCCCAAATTTAAGAAAATTCGTAAATTCTTCTCTTGCGTCCCCCTAACGCTACCATGTGTGCACCGTATTGAACATACGGCGCACCATGGAGCAGGTTAGGAACAATAGTGTTATATTTTTTTACGCTATTGTAGTACATTGCAGGATTAGCGCAAAACATTTGGAGCTAATCCTGTAAGGTACATAGGGGCCCATTAAGAATAATGGGGTGCCCCCTTTTAATGCCTGCCCTGTGCAGGCATTAAAAATAGCCGCTAAAAATGGTAAGTGGAATCTCAGAGATTCCACTGCATCATTTTTGCGGCCCCACCTAACAGGGGAACGCCCCCTTACATTCGTTAAGGCTGGTGCAGGCATAATGTGGCACAACGGGTTACAAAGAGGCACCACTTTGTAAATATGGCGTGGCGAATTTGGCCTCTTTGGGCCACATTAGAGTAATAACAAAATGATCCTAATGTGGCGCAAGGAAGCCCTAGGCTTTACAAAGTCTGGGCAATAGTTCTGTGATTCACCTTGGTACGTGGTGGCCTTTGAACTATGTGAACTAAAGTTGGCTAGCCTGAATGACACCTACACAGGTACCTGAATTCGGCATCGCATCATCTCAACCGGTCAGGGCGAGGCTAGGTAAATACAGAGGGCAGGGAATAGGATAGCTGGGCTGGGAAGATCACTGTATTTACACACCAAACACAGCAGTCTTTAGGCCGGGTTTCTCTCCCAGCCTCTGCTCATTACCGAGGCCTGCACATGGCTCAGCCGCCTTTGTGGCCTTTGTGTTCCTTGACATAGGGAACAAACAAAGGTGCTCAAACTGCAGGCACCTGTTGGACTGGAAATGCGAGCCCGCGTGGGGGAGGGCACGAGCCGCGCGGCTGCGCTTGTTTTTCACTCTTCCAGGTGAACCAAATTCGAATATCAGATTCACGCGGCAATTCGGAATATCGTGGTCTTTTGTGTGGTGTGTATGTGTGGATGAAAGCAGCAGATGTTAACATTTCCAGGTAGAAACAGCAATAAATATGCGTCTTTGAATGGAAACGCTTTGTAAAACTGCAGAAGCTGAAGGTAAATACGAGTAACAAGAGAGGAATAATATGTTTATCAAAAACAATAAACTTAAAAAATGATAATAATAATATAATATATTAATGATAATAATAATAATAATAATAATAATAATAATAATAATAAACGATGCTTAAAGCCGCAAACACCGACAATACTCCAGACAACACAACGTCTGTGTGTAGCCTAGCCCTAACTGGTGAGCAATGAACAACCACCTACCGGTGGACTCTGTGAAGCCAAACGGCCCCAGCCTCCCTTCTCCCCCGCCCACAAACGGGCACTCAGGAAGCACAAAGAAACACACTCCTCGCTCTGACATGTCCTTTGGTATCCCGGGCACTGCCGGGAATCACGGAGAGTTTGGGTGCTGAGCCTTCTGTAGTTTAAACACTTTGCCATCCCATCACCCCTAGGTGCAAAACGAAAGGTGGTTGTTAAAAGGTTACAAGTAAGACTAAAATTCAGCCCTGCGATGTCATTTGGGGTTCACGTCCTGACAAGGGACGTCCTACACAGGTCCAGGAAGAAATTATTTATATGTAAATTATGTAAATATGTCTTGTGTGGATATCCTATACATCTAGCAGGGATCTGGCTGCCTTGCACCAAGTTCGGCCCTCGCAGATTTACTTCCGATAAGCACCATGCTGAATACGCACTGCCAGGCATCAATGGCGCAGCGTCATTCACATCACTGGGGCACCACGATACACTGAAGACGACCGACAACACCGTATTGAAAACGAGCACTCCGGACAGCGCTACAATCTCATAGGCAACAACGGATGTGCGCTATACAAATGATGATAAGATAACGCCAGTGCTTTGAACGAGAAGGTACTCACAGATGCCGAGTGCCTGCATTCAAAAAAACATAAGGGAGAGTCCCTGCGTTTCTCTGCAGGGTTTCTAATACACTTAGTTGAATAGTACCGGCACTTCTCAGCTGGAAACAGGTACTCTAGAATATTGAGTACCTTTCACTTTTCTATTTCCATTTCGAGCACTTCATAAAACATAGCGATCTTCCACATAACAAGAAAAAACATAATAACTGTATTCAGTTTCCCCTTGAGACCTGAAAGGTGCTGGTGAGGAAGTGTCCCTCAACGGTGATTGTGGTGTCTGTGGGCCCTAGGCCCTAATGCTGACTCATATGTATAACTGGTAGAGCTGGCCTCGAGTACGTGCACTCCAGCTCCTTTATAGGCAGGGTCACCTGACCGGTGACATCGGTGTGGGGTGGGTGTAAAGTCCAGCCCTTGGGGAGTGGCTGGTAAACTAAAGTGCAGAAGGACGTGTGTGTGTGTCCAGCAGGACACTACATTCCTCCCAAACTTTATTAACAATAGAACAAGTCGAACCTGTAAGAATGAAACACAAAAACACACAAAACACGAAGGCCCATATTTCTACTTTTTGACGCAAAACTGTGCAAATGCAGTTTTGCGTCAAAAAGAATAGCGCCGGCTTGCGTCATTCCGGAGCACCAGCCGAGTGCCAAATGTATGGAATCCCGCAAGCAGGTGCTAAGGGTGGGCCTGTGTCTGGGAACATGATGTTAGCCTGTGGGGGTGGCGGTATGGGGTAAGGGGGTTTTGTCTAAAAAAATGACGCTAGGCTGGTTAGAGGTAAAAGAAAATGCCATTAACCAGCCTAGCGTCATTTCCTGATGCAAAACTATCCATACCACATGACTCCCGTCTTATAAAAGACAGGAGTCATGCCCACCACCACAATGGCCAGCACAGGGGACAAGGGCCATTGCTCCCACTGCCATGTAGGAGGGCTCATTTCAGGGCCCCCAATCGCACTTTAAAATATTTTTTAATACTTACCTCTACTTACCTGGGATGGGGTCCCCGCATCCTCTGGTGTGGATGGGGTATTCCTGGGGTTTGGGGTGGGCACCTGTGGGCTCTTTCCATGGTGTTTGACCATGGAAATGGGTCCACAGGCCCCCTAAAGCCTGCTCTGACCCAGGCGTTAAAGAATGGTGCTAAGCAGGCTTAGAGCCATTATTTAGGCCCACCTCCCTCTATGCACCATTTTTGCACGGGAGGATAAATAAGGCACTAGGGGCTTAGAGTCATTTTTTGGATGGGAACACTTACCTTGCATTTCATTGATGTAAGGTGGTTTCACGCATCCAAAAAATGACTTTAACTCCAATATTTGTACGCTAGACAGGTCTAGTGTCAAAATATAAATATGGAGTTAAGTTTGTGCTGAATTTGCATAAAAAAAATTACGCTAATTCAGCGCAAACAGAGTATAAATATGCCCCTGAGTCTCTCAGCCTCGACAGGCAGTCTGCAGGATGGCAGTGGACAGGTGCAGCTAAGTGCACCCTGGCATCTCTGCATGCATCCATGATTTAGCTAGTTGCTACTGGGCACAAACTCTGTGTAGGTGGAGTCCGAAATTCGGTGACAGCTGGTTGGTTGGTTCACGGTCCACTCATGCATTTTTGTTCAGTCCTGCAGACTCTCCTGGTGATGCGGTTGGTGTTAAAACAGTTTAAACTTGGTGCATCAGGAGCATTGGTAGATTCCTGCTGCAGAGGTGAGACATCCTGACTTCATGAAGGCCAATCACGCAAAGACTCGGAAGACATCCGCCGTGGTTTGACGCCCTCTTCTGAAGCTCTGGTGCATCCTGGTACCTTGTTGGTGGAGCAGCTTCCAGACCACCTCTCATTTATAGATTCCTCACCTCAGGATTTCTTGAGGCCCTTTCGATGGGTCGCCACAGAACTGGGTGGACTGTGCTGGGTTGCACGTGGGCCGTTTGCGGGCCACTGCAGGTTCTACAACAGGAGTCATAGCCAAGTCATTTGTGCAACCGCAAGGGTGGATGATACATGGTCGGTGTGCTTGCCAACAGGAACCAGGTGCAGGTGGGCTATCAGATAGTCTCTGGACAACTGATCTCACAAGTTGTCACGAGTGCCTTGTTAGTCTCTTGATGGTCTGCAGAGGTACAATTCCACTTTGGTGATGAGATGCTCCTTCAATGGATAAGGTAATGCACATGGCAATGATAGGATTTGCCATTAGATGACCTGGACAATGTCTTACTGGAGTGAGGGTGACTGTAGTTCTCCTCCTACAGCTGTGGTTGCTCGCAGTAATGCCATCTGCTTCAAGCAGCCGGTGACAGGTGGATGGACGGTCGCACTGTGAAGCGTGGGGCAGGTCCGTGGTTCACACATGCAGGCGGATTACGTTGGGTACTCCTGCTGAGCTGTCTCCAGTGATGTTGCTGCACCTCAGTGGCTGGCTTGTCTGTAGGTGCATTCTCGGGTAGTGGCACGAGTCCTCCATCTCTTCACCCTGTGAACTTTCGCTCTTGCGCATATGTGGTAGCCAAGTCTTTCAGTGTGACCAGTCTGTCACAGGATCTCTCCTCTCCCTTTCCTTCTTTGCGGCGATACCTCGTGTCACACTCTCGACTTGCTTGATGTGGTGTGGTGCCTGGCCACATGTCTTATTTTTGCTTGGACCTCTTGCAGGTCTGGTCCTGTGTGAGAACTAGGTGTCTTCTCTTCATGTTGCGGAGGTGGGAACTTGCCACTTAGGATGTGCGACTCTCCTCTTGCATGTAGTGAGTCACTGGCGACTCTGTCTTGAGGCAGTGTAGGGGAGGACACTCTTTGAACAGTCTGGCCCACTACAGGGCAGTGATGGTGGGTCACTTCCTTTCTGCCTCCTTTTCACTCGTGGGTGCAGTGCTGGCACATAAAGCCTGCGCTGTTGTGTCACTTGGTCGTGCCTAGGGTCGAACGTGTTTGACAGGCTTGGTGACTTCATGTGACATTCTTATTGATGGGCCAATGATGTCCATTCAGTGCTGGGACAGCCAGCTGGTTCTGTTCCTTTCATGCAGCCAGACTTAGTTTATATGGCCCCGTGGCATTATCTCTGCTCTAGCAGTGGTGGGTGTTCATCACCTGGAGAGTGCGGCACTATCTTCATGAGCACAGTGGTGGCAGACAGTCACAAGGGGGGCGTACTGCTTTTGCCGCGCTGGGCTCACCTGCCCTGCTGTTGCTCTTCATGTTACTTGCTCCTGTCATCAGGCATGCACAGTCAGTGGGCTTGTTGGTTAATTGGCAGGGCCTTGCAGTGCTCTAGGCTTTTCACAGTGCAGGAGTGGCTTCTCTGTGGTACGAGCGCAGGGGTGTGGAATTTATTAAAATATCTACTTGTCCAGGGGACAGGTTGCTTCTTAAATCTACTTGTCCTGTAAAAAGATCTACTTGTCCCTTTGGTGCCATGTAGTGTGGCGACAAATTATGGCAGCAATTAATAGCCTCTCTGATTATGCCAGGGCTACTACCATAGTAGGGCTTGAATACTTGGAGTTTCAATCCCTACTGTAGCAATTTCCTTATTTTGCCACCTTTCTGCAGATCTGCAAACTGGGGCTGGAGGAAGCAGTAAGCAATAGTTCCAGGGCTGGAATGCCTTTGAGTCTGCAAACCTACTAACCTGCATGTTTTAAAGATTTTTACCAGCTTCTCTCTAATATTTTCCCATAATAAGAAAGGTTGGACATTTACTCCTGACGATGGCAGAATTAGAACTTCTTCCAGGGTTAGGAAGAAAGTGGCTGGAGGGAAAATGAACTTGCAAATGCTCAATAGATTTTCACATGAGCAAATCTACACATCGTATTTACCCATGCTAAAATACAGTTCACAAATATTTTATAGGGGTACGACATATACCATGGGTGCACTTTTGTGACTTTCTTTAAGAATTTGGGGCCACATGTAGGTAGGTTCAGATTTGTGACCTGCAAATTGCGAGTCGCAAATCCGAATGTAGGATGGTGTCCTTGACACCATCTGTGATGCGCAAGGGCTTCGCAAATGCCCACATCATGAATAATCATGAGGTGGGTCGCAATTTGCGACCCCCTCGCAAATGGTGGCCTGCTGGAGACAGCAGACCACCATGTCTTTGACTGCTTTTCAATAAAGCAGTTTTTTTGGTTTTTTTTTGTAATGCAGCCCGTTTTCCTTAAAGGAAAACGAGATGCATAACAAAAATGAAAAATTAAACGTTTTCGTTTCATTTTTTCAGAGCAGGCAGGAGCCCCCTCTCCAGACTCACTCAGGGCAGGTGCTGTGCTGAAGGTGCCCCCTGGAGGGCGGCTGCGGGGCCTTTGTTATGCCGCTGGTGGCAACGTGTGCTTTAAGAGTTCAAAAACTTTTTGGGGGGGTTTTGCCAATGTTTGTTACAATGTTGAGGACCTGGTAGCTCCCACAACAATAAAGTGTTACAAAAGCCATGTCAAAACAAGACACGCATTGATGAAACTAAAAGACTTATAAAAATATGTCAGATCAGTTGGATTTGTCAGTGTTTGTTTATTTTCATGCTTCCCATAATCGTGTTGAAAATGGTTACACTGATTTTCCATTAGAAATATTTTTGGGAAATACTAGCATGCATCAACACATTTTACTAAATGACACTTAATTTGCATATAATCAGAGAGCATTCTGGGAGCATTATACTTAGCCTCTTAGCCTAAACTTTTCAAACATGTGTGTACACGTTTTTTCTTTTTTTTGTACTGGAACCAACGTCAATAGTGAAGTGTGACCTTAAAACATTTTTTTACAGCACTCACCCTAATAATGAAGGCTTTCAAATAATGAACCATAAATACAAGTTCGAACAGCATTATCTTTTGGAAACACATTACCTCAACTGCAGAGAGTTCCATTCTCTGTAAACAAGCAGCCAAAGGGTTTGGGCTGCAGAGGGTTGGGCCTACTTGTCCCAAGGACAAAGTAAACATAAAAACTTGTTGCCCTTGACCCCAAACAAGATGTCCTGGGCGTGGGGCGATAGGAATTCCACATCCCTGCAAGCGTCTAATCAGTTGGGGGGCCTGGAACAAACATGGGGCACTGCAGGCTCCTATGCAGTGTTGGTGCAGTTCAATGGGCTGCCGCCTGGTGGAACTGCAGCACTTCTATTTACAGACTGCAGCAGCCTTTTCCTTTGACTGCGGGCATTCACAGTCATTGGAGATGCCAATGTGGTGAGAATGGGCCCCTTTCATATGAGTCTTACTCGTCTCGTGGGCTGGGACTGAGGTGTGGTGCAGGTAGCTACTGCCAGGTGGCGGTGTAGCCTTCTTCTGGTGGTCCCCTCTCTCCCGCGGACGCTGCAGCTACAATGCGGGCTTCTGCCATGATTTCCTTTATTGGTCAAGTCTTCCCTTTCCGCTGCAAGGAGGTGAAGCGCTGCACATTCGCTGCCGCTGTCAGAGGTGAGGTCACAGGGGCACTACCGACTCGTTGCTGTAGTGGGGCGGCAAGGCGGTTTGTCCATTGCACCTATTGTTAGTTTGGGTGGAGGTGCAGCCACTTCACACTGTGCGCAGTGCTGTTCTCCCCTTTGGTAGGCGCGGGTTATCGTTGCCTGTACTTCAGCCTCACTCAGGGGTGGCAGGGCTGCGGGCTCTCCCGCCGCTCAGTATGAGAATTGTGGGGGCACTCCTTACTTGCAGTAGTGGCCGCCTGAGTACGGCAGCGGGCTCATGCGGGCGACAGTCTTAGCACTGGGGCAACAGTGCCAGCAGGGATGCATCAAGTTGGGGGTGCTTTCTTCTCATGATGTGGCTTCCTCTCCTATTATCACAATGGATGGCGTACAGTTCGGACAGCTTATGGGCGCCTCACCCAATTAGGCAGTGCCTGGCACAGGCCCGGTCATACCTGGAGGGGTCAGAGTGCTTGCTTCTTCGGCATGCTGCCGATAGCACTATCCACCCTTTGCAGCGGTCTCACCACATGTCAGCTCTGCCGGTGGGGAGTCAAAAGTGAAGCAGTCTCTTTCCTCTCCCCCTTCATGCTAGGGAAAAGGTGCACCGTTGCCTTGGAGTGACATGCCCCCTTCTCCTGGCAGGTCACAGAGACAATAAATACTCTGATGTCCTCCTCAAGCATGGAGGAGAACTACACGGTGGCACAACACAGGGTCAGACCCCTCGTCGTCAGTGTGGTATTGTGGGTCCTTGACCCTCATGCTGACTAAAGGTCCACATGGAAACGTATGTATGCCGGGTAGAACTGGCCTCAAGCATGTGCATTCAGGCTCCTTCATTGGTGTCACACGTGTTTTGGCTGAGTGTGGGTGAGAGTAAAGTCAAGCCCTCGGAGAATGGCTGGTAAACTAATACCTGCAGCAGGGCACGTGTGTGTCCAGCAGGACACTGCAGTGATGTGCCACGAAGCGGGTATGGCAATATACAAAACATGATAAATACAATAAATAAAATTAACACTTCAATACCACCAGGTAGATTGTTCAGTCTGATTGAAAGAAACACAGTTTCTCGAGTTTTAGTGCATTCCTCACACAAAAGGTAGAAAAACCCTACCTACGAGCCATCGAGATGAGCCGAGGTATTTAATGAACACGTACTTAAGATGGCGGCCTCTCAGAGATCCCTGCGGAAGACTCTGACTGCTCTCTCCTTTGCTACACTGCCACCATCTGGTCGAAGGTAGTGAACTGCAATCGAGTGCAATTAAAAGGCAACCCTTGTTCCAGTCTAGCCAAGCCATAAGGAATTTTTTTCACTTGATTGATTGAATCTTTTCGTACCGGGCCCCAGCAGCTCAGAGACCAGGAAGACACTCCCTGCTCACTTAAAACAACCGCATTACTGCAGTAATTAAAGAGTTTAAATGCTTTAACACACACTCAAATGTATATAAGCAAACACAGACTGTGTGACAAATAAATCTAATGTGTTAGATTACAATACAACCTACTGGGTGCTCGAGCAATGGACGAAAATCGCATGAATTACCACAGGGTCCACAGAGGGACAAACACGGCTAGAGGTTTGGTTCATTAACTCACAGGGTGTTGCACAGATGTAAGATCCCGTGCTAAAAGGCAGTACCTCAGGGATTCATGGTTGTACGAGCAATTTGCCACGAATCAGATTATCT
This sequence comes from Pleurodeles waltl, assembly GCF_031143425.1. Classification (NCBI taxonomy): domain Eukaryota; kingdom Metazoa; phylum Chordata; class Amphibia; order Caudata; family Salamandridae; genus Pleurodeles; species Pleurodeles waltl. The sequence continues at coordinate 1,529,546,412 of NC_090445.1, read as the reverse complement.
GTCTGCCATCGCATTTATTGACTCCAGTTTGGCTGCCAACGCCTGTTTAAAAAAAATTATTTAGGGATACACCCATTGCTTTAAGTGGGTAGGTACTGAGCACGTGCACTTGATTTGAAAGTGGGAGAACCGCAAGAGTTCAGTAATGGCACAAACGTTTAATGAGGAAGTATTGGTACTTTTCAATAGCAAACAGTTACTCTTAAATAGTGAGCACTTGCACTTCCATATTTCCGTTTAAAGCATTCGGTTGGCAAAAACACTGCACCATATTTACAAAGTGGCTCAATGCACGCATTGAACCACTTTGTAAACCCTCGCACCACATTATGCCTGCGCCAGGCAAAGCCTATGCAAGGAGTGTGTTCCGGCGTTCAGAAGCCCAGAAAAATGGTGCAGTGGAATCTATTAGATTCCACTGTGCCACTTCTAGCATCACTTTTAACATCTGTTTTAGGCAGGTGATAAAATGAGGCTCCCATTGTTTTCAATGGGCCTCCTTTCAATTTGCAGGATTAGCGTCAAGATTTTTGGCGCTAATCGTGCAAAGCGCCAAATTAGCATCAACATTTTTGATGATAGTTCCCTAGCATGCACCATGGTGCGCCATATCATAAATACAGCGCACACATGGTGTCATTAGGGGGGCGCAAGAAAATGGCGCATTGTGACATGATGTACCACTTTTCATAAATGTGCCCCCAAGTTTGTCCTTAGAGTGATGAAGTGGGCAATTTCAGCTCTCTGCAAAGTCCTGCTTCTTATGTAAAAACAAAACAAAACGAGATCCATGGTTCTCTACAACTGCTTGCTTCTAAACAATAATGAATTTCTCTCAAAGAAGGGTTACTTACATTTTTAAAACTATCTAGTCACACAACTTATATCCAACATCTTGTGTAAAATGAGCCATCGTATATAAAATCAGTATAATTCAACAAACGTTCACGCTGGACGTTCCCTACAGGAATTCCTTTGTTCGTAGGGTATGAGGTATCAGCAATGAAAGCAGAATAGGTTGACAGGAGCAACTCTGAAGAATGAAGCCATAGCACCCTATTAGGAGCCCACTGCTTCCTAATTGTAGAATCCACTGTATAGGGTATTCTATGAAAGAAGAGCACCTTCTTCAAAGGCAAGATTTCCTATATGAGATTACAGGCCACTGTCACTCAGAAAGGGATGTCATGGAGCCACCACAAGCACAAGGGTGATTCATAAGCCCACTGCTTCCTGTACTCAAGACAACCCTCTTCTACATAGCTCCAGATGAGTAACAATCTCATAGCTGGCAAGTAGATCCATCTTTTGCGTGCCACCTTCTGCGTTGTGTATGGCAGCCAAAGGCTGATAATGGGAAAAGTGAATTTGCACATCAAACCAAGCAAAGCACTAGAAGCTAAAATGCTATATTATTTAAGTTACTCGTATTCTCCAGCTATCAAAATTATCAACTTTGTTTCATCTATTTCCTATGTTTAAAGAAAACACATTAACATTAGCCATTAGCAACTAAGTACATTTGTAGTCTCCTTGTTGCACTGCTAACATTGCTGTTCTCTCTTGTCTTATTAGGTCAAAGACTGAGGGCCAGATGTAGGTACTTTGCAAATTGCGACTTGCAATTTGCGAGTCCAAGCGACTCGCAAATTGCAACTCGCAATTTGCAATGCAGAACAGTGTCTCAGACACTGTCTGCGAGTCGCTATGGGGTCGCAAAGACCCACCTCATTAATATTAATGAGGTGGGTCGCAAATTGCGGCCCCATAGCGACTATGGGCACTCACTGACACGGAGGCCTGCTGTAGTCGGCAGACCTCCATGTCCGTGACTGCTTGTAAATAAAGCAGTTTTTTTTTTTCAAGTGTAGCCCGTTTTCCTTAAAGGAAAACGAGCTGCACTTAAAAAAAAATCCGAAGCCTTTTGTTTCGGAATTTTTTCAGGGCAGGTAGTGGTCCGTTGGACCACTACCTGCCCTGAAAAACTATTTTGGGGTCCATTCACAAAGTGGAAGGGGTCCCATTGGGACCCCTTCCAATTTGCGAGTGGGTTACCATCCACTTCAAGTGGATGTTAACTGCGACTCCATTTGCGACCACGTACGCGGTCGCAAATGGAATTGCATACCACTGCGAGTCACGAATAGGAAGGGAACACCCCTTCCTATTTGCGAGTCGGAAATGCATTTTGCGAGTCGGTCCCGACTCGCAAAAGGCATTTCTGCATAGCAAACTCCGGTTTGCGACTCGCAAACGGCAATTTTTGCCGTTTGTGAGTCGCAAACTGGTTGCTACATCTGGCCCTGAATTATCAATTCTGATGGATACAACTACCTGTGGATTCCTCACCTAATGAATACTCCCATGGCGCCAGCATTCGACGGAAATCTTCTTCCTAGTCTCTGCACGTCGACGAGGACGTCACTCTAGCCCACGCAACGCCGTCTGACGTCATACAGGCAATAAGAGGTCCTCGCCGACGTGCCGACGTCAGTTCCCTTTTTTCCGTGCATTCGAAACGGTTATCTTCGAGGGAGCTACTGTTACTTTCGTAGTTACAGTGTATTTTCTGCTGCGTAGTTCTTCTCTGCGGTAACAATGACTCAGAGAAAGTCGGGTTTCAAGCCCTGTCGAGAGTGTGGGGGCAAGATGTCCGTTACAGATCCTCACTCCGACTGTCTATGGTGTTTGAGCTCCGACCACGACGTCGTGACTTGCGATTCATGTCAGCACATGAATCCGAAGGCCCTCAAAGAACGTGAGGCTAAACTATTCATGGCGAAGTCGAAGAGAAAGGAAAAACATCACAAGAAGTCTTCTTCGCCAAGGTCTCATCGGCGTCATCGAGACTCCTGGTGCTGTAGAGATTCACGGCGTCATTCCAGCAAGGAGACTCGTTCGAGGTCGCCTTCGGCTCAGCGTCGGAGGACTTGGGAGGTCAGTCCCACGGTCACGCCGCATCCATCGACGCCGTTACCCTCTCCGGCGTCACCGACTTCGCTTGGACAGGCGTCTGTGATTGAGGTGATGCAGCCTCTTGTGTTGTCTCCGGCGTCGCAGACGTCGAGGCCGGCGTCGGGGTCGCCTTCGATCCAGGCACCCCAGTATCCGGCTTTTCCCGCTCCTGGAGCCGATAGTACCGCATTTCTGAATGCGATGTATACCATCTTTCAACAGATGGCTCCAGGAGGTGCTCCGGCTGGTCCTTCAGGGCCTTTGGCCGTTTCATTGGGTGATCCTGCGCCTCTTCGGCCGGCACCCTTTATGCCCTTTCTCCCTTTTGGGAATGTGGGCTCGGCGCCGGCGCCGGTGGCCGCTCCCGTGGCTTCAGAGGGATTGGCCCCGGAGGTTTCCATCCCGTCGACGTCTGGATTTCGTCCTGTGACTCCGGTGGGTCCATCGGCTCCAAGATCTCTTCGTCCTGCTCCTTCATTGGCGCCGAAGCTGCATGTGGCGCCGGATGTGGCGTCGGATGCTTCTGGAGATCGGCGCCGATCTTCGACTTCGGCGGAGGCCATGTCGACTCCGCGTATCGAGCAGAGACTACATTCGAGGAGGCGTGCTCTCCGTCTTTTGGAAGAGCAGGAGTACCAACGAGTCCTGGAGGAAGGAGAGGTTGAGGACTCTGGTGATGGACTGCATGGTCTGGATACGGCCAGTGGGCTGGATACTTCCCCTGAGTGGGACCTTTCATCTCCAGGGGAGTATACGGAGGAGGCTGCTACCTTTCACGCTGTGGTAAGGAAGGCAGCTAACTTTCTGGACCTGCCTTTGCCGGTGGCAGAGGCGAAGCAGAATTTATTGACGGAGGTACTGCATCCGGCCTCTGCTGCAGTGGAGCCTCTCTTGCCGTTCAATGAGGCTTTGCTTGATCCGGTGTTAGAGGTGTGGAAGAAGCCTGTATCTTCCTCGGCGGTTCATAGGGCTGTGGCCAGGGGATATCGGGCTGCACCATCTGACCCTGGCTTTCTTTCAAGACACCCTACGCCGGAGAGCTTGGTGGTGCAAGCCTCCTGTTCATCGAAGTCAGCGCCTGGATCTTTCCAGACGGTACCTGGAGACAGGGACTCCAAGAAGCTGGATGCGCAATCCAAGAAAATATTTTCATCTTGCAGTTTGGCGTTGAAGGCAACCAACGCAACTTGCATTCTGGGGAGATACATCCATGCTCTTATGGATGATATTTCATCTTCATTTACGGAGCTTCCCCAGGGACTCTTGGATGTTGTCTCGGACGCCCAGGCTGCCGCAACCCAGATTATCCAGTCTGGGCTGGACACGACCGACTCGGTGGCTAGGGCGATGGGCACGGCTGTGGTGGCAAGGAGACAGGCCTGGCTCCGTAATTCAGGGTTTTCTGCGGACGTGCAGTAGACCCTATTGGACCTCCCGTTTGATGGGGACAAACTGTTTGGAGCAAAGGCAGATTCGGCCTTGGAGCGATTTAAAGAGAGCAGGGCCACAGCCAAATCGTTAGGGCTGCAAGCTCCTTCTTCCTCTGCCTCTTCCAGGTTTTTCAGGAGGTTTCGTGGACTTGGGCGTGGCTCTTCCTCCTCTTCCTTTCGGGGGAGATTCCAGCAACCCGCCTCTTCCCACCCCTATAGATCATTTAGGGGGAGAGGTAGGGCCCGCACCAGAGGAGCCTCTCAACGGCACTCTGCCTCTTCCTCGTCCTCTGGAAGGGTGCAGCAGGGAAAGCAGCCTTAGGCTTCCACCATTTCCTACTCACTCCTCTCCTGTAGGGGGAAGATTACGGCATTTTCTCCACAAGTGGGAGACTATTACAATGGACACTTGGGTTATCAGTATTGTGGGAAAAGGCTACACCCTTCTCTTTCGGGAGTTTCCGCCCCCCATCCCGCCTTGCCCATCTTATTGTTCAGAAGAACACCTCCTGTTGCTAGAACAGGAGGTTCAAGTCCTCCTTTCAAAGGGCGCGGTGGAGTTGGTCCCAGAGCAGGAAAGGGGTCGAGGTTGTTGCTCAAGGTACTTCCTGATTCCCAAGAAGGATGGTCGGTTGAGACCGATCCTGGATCTGAGGATCTTGAATTGGTTCCTCAAACAGGAAAAGTTTAAGATGCTGACCCTAGCACAGGTGCTTTTGGCGTTGAACAAAGAAGATTGGATGGTGTCTGTCGACTTGCAGGATGCTTATTTTCATATCCCGATACTCAAGTCACACAGGAAGTATCTCCGGTTTGTGGTAGGGTCGCAGCACTATCAGTTTGCGGTCCTCCCGTTTGGTCTTACTTCAGCACCTCGAGTATTCACGAAGGTGATGTCAGTGGTTGCGGCAGAGCTCAGAAGGAAGGGGATAGCAGTATTCCCTTACTTGGACGACTGGTTGATCAAAGCCAAGTCTCCGGAGCTTGTGTCGCATCATCTGCAGTCAACAACCCAATTGTTGTTCGACCTTGGGTTTTCGGTGAACGTGCCCAAATCTCACCTGGAGCCCTCTCAGCGCCTCCTGTTCATAGGGGCAGTACTGGATACAACATTGAATCGAGCCTTTCCTCCGCCTCAGCGGATTCAAGATATTCAGGAATTGGTTCCAATGTTTCAAAATGGAGCGGTAGTTCCAGTCCTCAAGGTCCTTCGTCTGCTCGGTCTGTTTGCCTCCTGCATACTGTTGGTCACGCATGCTCGCTGGCACATGAGGGCTCTTCAGTGGTGCCTCCGAAGGCAGTGGTCTCAACACAAGGGAGATCTAGAAGGTGCGGTCAAGATCTCCAGAGATGCTGCTGTGGACTTGAAGTGGTGGATTGCGAGCAACAATCTTTCACAAGGAAAGCCGTTCGCGCAGTCGCCACCAGTGGCCACGGTCATAACGGATGCTTCCACTCTACGGTGGGGAGCTCATCTGGGGGATCTGGAGATCAAAGGACTTTGGTCTCCAGAGGAACAGATGTTTCATATCAATCTGTTAGAGTTACGGGCTGTACGTTTGGCTCTCAAGGCCTTCCTCCCTTCCCTTCGTGGTCAGTCGGTACAGGTCCTGACGGACAATACTACCACGATGTAGTACATAAACAAACAGGGAGGAGTAGGGTCGTACCTTCTCTGCAGAGAAGCTCTTCGACTATGGTCCTGGGCAAAGGACCATCAGATTTGCTTGGTAGCAAATCATTTGGCCGGGGTCTTGAATGTACGTGCGGACAGTCTCAGTCGCCAATTCTCGCCGACCACGAGTGGCGTCTCCATCCAGATCAAGTCCGTTTAATCTTCCAGATGTGGGGGTTTCCTCGGATAGATCTGTTTGCCACTCTGGAGAACGCGCATTGTCCGTTATTCTGCAGCCTCCAGTATCCGGTGCAGGGAGCATTGGGGGACGCGTTTCTGATAACCTGGTGCGACCACTTGCTTTACGCGTTTCCCCCCATACCCTTGATTCCTCGAGTGTTGAGGAAGATTCGCCAAGACCGGGCCCAAGTCATCTTAATAGCTCCGGATTGGCCAAGGAGGGTGTGGTACTCCGACCTTCTCCAACTCTCGCTGTGCCCTCCGCTCCGTCTCCCTCTCAGGGCAGACCTCCTCTCGCAGTCGCAGGGGCAGGTTTTACACCCCAACCTCCAGAGTCTACACCTACATGCCTGGAGATTGAACGGGGCAACCTGAGTTCCTTCTCTCTCCCGCCTGATGTAGTGGATGTTATATTAGCGGCCAGGCGACACTCCACTAAATCTATCTACGCTAATAGGTGGTCTAAATTTGTTATGTGGTGTGGAGAGAGACAGATTGATCCCTTACATGCTCATCTGTCGGACGTTTTGTCTTTTGCTCTGTCTCTAGCACAGAAAGGTTGTGCAGTGGCTACCATTAAGGGTTATTTGTCGGCTTTGTCAGCCTTCATTTGTCTTCCAGACAACCATTGTTATTTAAATCCCCTATTGTTCTCAGATTCTTGAAAGGTCTTCTAAATAAATATCCTCCAAAACCATTCGTTATGCCTCAATGGGATTTGTCCTTGGTCCTCACTTTCCTTATGGGGTCCCCTTTTGAGCCTATGCATTCTTGCCCCTTAAGGTATTTGGTTATTAAAACAGTCTTCCTGGTGGCTATAACATCTGAAAGGAGAGTGAGTGAGTTGCAAGCCTTATCGGTAAAACCCCCTTATACAACTTTTTATGGGGATAAGGTGGTGTTGAGGACCAAGGCTGCTTTCCTCCCGAAGGTTGTTTCACCCTTTCATTTGGCCCAGACGATTACTTTGTCCACGTTCTATCCTCCGCCTCATCCTTCAAAGGAGGAAGAGAGACTACATCGCTTGGACCCAAAGAGGGCGTTAAGCTTCTACATTGATAGAACAAAGGACTTCAGGCTGGAGGATCAGCTGTTCATCGGATACGTGGGCAAGAGGAGAGGAAAGGCAGTCCACAAGAGAACACTCTCCAGGTGGGTTGTTCTTTGCATTAAAATCTGGCAAAGAAGGATCCTCCTGATGGCATTAGAGCTCATTCCACCAGAGCTAAGTCGGCCACTTCGGCCTTGGCCAGGGGTGTTCCTGTGGTCGACATCTGCAAGGCCGCAACTTGGTCGTCCCTTCACACTTTTGCGAAACATTACTGTTTGGACTCTGAGGTCAGAAGGGACGGCCATTTTGCACGGTCAGTGCTGCAGGATTTCTTGGTTTGACCATTTCGGCACCCACCACCGGGAGTGGTACTGCTTTGGGACTCTATTCATTAGGTGAGGAATCCACAGGTAGTTGTATCCATCAGAAGAACGAGTTACTTACCTTCGGTAACGACTTTTCTGGTGGATACATTAGCTACCTGTGGATTCCTCACGGTCCCACCCGCCTCCCCGTTGCCTTTCTGGTCTTACCAAGTAATCCTTGAGTGCGCTCCTCTTGGTCTTCAAGGTTGCAATAGATTTTGTATATATGGATACTTGTGTGTATATATATATATATATATATATATATATATATATATATATATATATGTATATATCTTTGTGTATATACATGATTTGCATATATTTGTTTGTTTGATTGAAAAAAAAAGAGTTATATTAAATCTACAGCCATTTTATTGCAATGTTGTGTATTTTACAATGTTATGGGATGTTGCCTTGCTCTTTCATTGCATTGGGTTGTTATTCTCATGCACGTAAAAAAATTTGGTACTGGCGTCGGCACGTCGGCTAGGACCTCTTATTGCCTGTATGACGTCAGACAGCGTCGCGTGGGCTAGAGTGACGTCCTCGTCGACGTGCAGAGACTAGGAAGAAGATTTCCGTAGAATGCTGGCGCCATGGGAGTATTCATTAGGTGAGGAATCCACAGGTAGCTAATGTATCCACCAGAAAAGTCGTTACCGAAGGTAAGTAACTCGTTCGTTGTAAAGAAAAAAAGGTTGAAATTTAAATTTTGAATATCCATTAGATTTCAGGTAGGGGTGTGCAGAACTTGCAGAGTTTCACTCCGTGGAATTCCTTGGAGTTACAGAAAAACTCTGCAAGATTTCATGGAATTACGTCAAAGGGCGGAAGATAGCTGCTCCTGCTGCAATTTAGCACTTATAGCATAAGCATAAATCAGTGCAAAAAGCACCATGTGTTGCGCAACAGCGCATGGCCATTTGATTTGACTTTGCTGCCACTTGAGTAGAAAATATACTTGACCGGCAGCAAGTCTACTCAAACAGCAGCCCTCTCTTATCGTTTCGTCTTTGTCCGATGCTGTTATAAAATGGCACCTGAAGGTTTTGTGGTGACTGGAAATGCCGCAGGGGTCAGTAAATCTTGCTTGTGTTCCCAAGAGTGCGCTGTGGAGCCTTGAGTTGTTCCTGCAAGGTGCAAACTACATAATAATTCCACCATGAGTCGATTGGCAGAATTCATCAGGAACTCCGCGTTACTGGTGTTACACGGAGTTACCCAAATTCCACCAATTCCACAGGCAGAATTCTAATTCTGTCTGGGCTTAATTATAAGCAAACAATTGCCAAAATTTAAATTATAAGGTTTTGATGTGTTTGGTTTTAGGTAGGAAAATGATAAACTGTGAGGTTTATGTTTAGGGTGAGTGTTAGACTTATGGCCTGATTTGGAGTTTGGTGGAAGAGGTTACCCCGTCCCAAATGTGACGGATATCCCGTCCGCCGTACTATGATTCCATTATATCCTATGTAAATCGTAATACGGAGGAAGGGATATCTGTCACGTTTTGGACGGAGTAACCCTTCCGCCAAACTCTAAATCAGTCCCTAAGTGTTAGGCTGGAAAGAGCCAGGAAGAGAGAAAGATGGAGAAGGAGAGATATTCACATTAACGCACATGCTGATGGCCTTTTCATTCCCCTGTGGAGGCACTGCAGTTCTGTAAAGCCAACTCTCATTATGCTCCTTGAAACTCATAATGCTGTCAGTGGCACCTGTGTCAATGCAAAGTTTGCTGCAGACTTAGCCAGCTTGAAGACCTACTCTAGATTACTTGGTAAAAAGAAAAACACCACTTGAGAAACAAGCATGTGCAAAGCAAATAAGGTGGTCATTCCAACCCTGGCGGTCCATGACCGCCGGGTTGGAGGACCGCGGGAGCACCGCCGACAGGCCGGCGGTGCTCCCATGGGCATTCCGACCGCGGCGGTAAAGCCGCGGTCGGACCGGCAACACTGGCGGTCTCCCGCCAGTGTACCGCCGCCCATTGGAATCCTCCAAGGCGGCGCAGCTAGCTGCGCCGCCGAGGGGATTCCGACCCCCCCTACCGCCATCCAGTTCCCGGCGGTCCGCCCGCCGGGAACCGGATGGCGGTAGGGGGGGTCGCGGGGCCCCTGGGGGCCCCTGCAGTGCCCATGCCACTGGCATGGGCACTGCAGGGGCCCCCGTAAGAGGGCCCCTAAATGTATTTCACTGTCTGCTGCGCAGACAGTGAAATACGCGACGGGTGCAACTGCACCCGTCGCACAGCTTCCACTCCGCCGGCTCGATTCCGAGCCGGCTTCATCGTGGAAGCCTCTTTCCCGCTGGGCTGGCGGGCGGCCTGAAGGCTGCCGCCCGCCAGCCCAGCGGGAATGTCAGAATTACCGCCGCGGTCTTTCGACCGCGGAACGGTAACCTGACGGCGGGACTTTGGCGGGCGGCCTCCGCCGCCCGCCAAGGTCAGAATGAGGGCCTAAGTCTGTCTCTGGTCAGCAGCTATTTGGCTTTGTCAGTATGTCTTTTATTTTGCTTTGGTTTTTATAAAACTTTATTGTTGGCCGATCTGCTGGGCTTTTGCCAATATTAGAAAAAAACGGACTAAAAGCAAATATATATTTCTGGTCTCCAAAAAAGCGCATATTGCCACAGTAGACTCTGCAACTGAAGAGAACTATTTTATATGTGGATGTGTTCCTTGTCAAGATTGCTCACTATGAAGTAAGCCAGTGGCTGAAGTGGGTTACACTCTCTCTCCCGTGCCATGGGCTCTAGTGGGTGAAAGAAATATGTGAAAGGCACAATAAACACACCAATGGATGAAGAGAGCTGGCTGGAAGGACCCAAGCAGACATTATCCATACACAAACATCAAATCAAAAGGTAATTTCTAATGTTAGGCATAAAAACGACTAGGTTGTCTATCCCTAAATCAGGCCACAAAACCCAAAAATGCAATCTGCTACCTGCCCTGCTCTGGCGCATCAGCATTCACATACAGCAAAGGGAGGAGCTCTACTTTCATATGACTGATTTTATATGGCTTATTATTTGTTTAAAAATGTACCTTACTCGTGTTTTAAGGTAAATTAAAATCACACTATTCTAATGTATCGTTCCCCCCGCCCCCCGCACCCCCAGTCGAAAAATAAAGAGAAACAAAAGTCCAATTTCAGCATCTTTCAGAGGCCTGGTGAGCCTGAGTCCTATAGAGGCACAGACAGGAAGGTTTTTCTACCAGGTCTTTGAGTTTTTATTCGTGTTTTTGAAAATGGGAAGAGCCCCAATAAGGACAGACAACACCTATGAGGGGATAATTAGGGATAATTAGCGAGTTAATCGCTGACTTTAAAAGGCTCAGCATGCAATCGTCACATTTTGCTTCACAACACCGTACACCTTTCCACCCTTGGTCACTGAATTTCAGTCTTTGCCACGATATCAAATTCACTGTATCTGAATACTAGCCTGGCCCAGGGAATCATTGATTAAGCCACTAAATTCAAGTCTCGAACACGGAAAGTCTCCTTTTGCCACAGAATAGTGATTCTGTTACTGTGTCCCAGTCTCGGTTCCTGAATACAACTCTCTCAATGAATCACAAGATTGTCACTGAATATCAGTTTTACCAGGGTGGGAACCCTTGGTTATCAAATTATACTGCTCATTAAGGAAGTCCAAGTTTGTCCATTGAATCCACAAATCCGTTTCTCAACACACATCTTGGTTACTGAATTCAGTGACATTCCCATCTTTAGTCGTTGAAAAAGTCACAAAATCCCACCATCAGTTACTAAATGCAAAAGTTATTCTCCGATTCCCAGTCCCTAAATTACTTTGGATCATGAAATAATGGAAATGTTAGCTTTACCGCAGTTGTTGGCATTGAAACGAGTCTGTGAATCCTGCCTTAATCACTGACTTTTAGCTTTGGTCACTGAATCACACTCCTGGTCATCTGTAGTTAATTTTGTTAAAAGAAAAAAAGCTTGATCCCAAGATATTTCTCAGGAGCCTCTGCAGCGCTGCCAAACGCCATGTATAATGCTAAAGATTTCAACAACACAACGCTTATGGGGAATTTAGTGAACAGGCTAGTCTGGTCCGTTCAACTAGTCATCAGATCACGAATGAGGTGATCTAATTATCGCATGGGGTCCGGTGGTGGTGGCCGTGTGTTCTATAAGGAGCGGAGGTGTTCCTCTTATGGAATCGGTGGTCTCACACACATTATAGTGTCTTTGCTTCATCATTTGACCACCTATCACCACCCAGGTAGAATGGTACCACCTGGACGGACTCAACCTTGTCGGTAAAGGAACTCTGAAGGAGTGCCAGACTAGCCTGTTCACTAAATTCCCCATACGCGTTGTGTTGTTGATTCTTGTGTCAGGGAGGTAGTATGGGGATGAGACACTCACAGATCTCTCCTTGTTTGTAATACATAATGCTACAGATTTACCATCACATTCCCATATATGTGACAATTTGGATTATTCCTGCTCACCTGCAGTTGTTAGAAAGGCTTGGACATGCTGGTATTCTTTTTTATAATTAGTGAATTGTAAAAGCGTTGTTGGTATTTAAAAGTTAACAAATGGCACAACCAAGTGGTGAACTGTCAAATATGTGCTATGTTAAGAAATAAGTGCTGCTGCTGAGCACTGGCAAACACCGGCACAAATTAAGCACTGATGGTCATTGAATCCCAGTGATTTCAGTTTTTGTAAAATAATGTAGCGTCTGCCACTGATTTCTAAGCTCAGTCAATGAATGAAAAGTTGATTGATGAACGTTTTGATGCACATTATTCAAAACTTTAAAATTTCAACAAACAACATATATTGTCTCAGATACCATTTTCCATTTCATGTCAAAAGCACAAGCTAGGAAACATGTAAAATCCAGCATAATCCTAACATATGCTGTTCTGAAAGTGACATTTTCACTTTTTCAACACCTTATTGTCATCATGGGAGCGCAAAAACTACCTACTCTTGCCTGAATCTGAGGAATTACATGACAGCAGGCATTTCTCTACCCCAAAAACTAACGGAAGGTAATCGCTTCTTAGACTCCAATAAAAAAGACAAAATGGTTGCCTGTTTCACAAAAACACATTTGTATTGCATACTTACTACCATCCGTTCAGTGCCATATTCACTCTCACTGCCATTGAGAAATCCTGTAAGACCCATCAAAAATACAAGTGGCCCACCAAGTTGCACCCGAAAGTGCCAATCTGGATCCCTAAATGGCCCCTATGTGTTATCACTGATGTGCTCACCATCGTTCATCCAGAGTTAATTTTCGGTGTCCAAAGAGGCCGTCTAAACACAGCCCTACATCCTGCACACCCACTCAGCACACCCACTCAGTTTTACTGAAAATACACCGTCTTAGCATTAACCCCTCGGGTGCCTCGGACGTAACGGTTACGTCCTGGGCAACACCGGTGCCCAGGACGTAACCGTTACGTCCAAGTAGGGGTCCTCGGGGGAAGCTCTAGCGCTCCCACCCGGGGGCTTGCAACCCCCTCCCCTGGGCAGGGATGGAAGGGGAATCGCTTCCCCTTCCACCCCCACACCGCAACCCCCGTGGCGTCTGATGATGTCAGCGCGCGATTGCACGCTGACCTCATCAGAGGCCTACCCCTCCGCGCTGGAAGCTCAGCTTCCAGCACGGATCGGAGGGGAAAGGCAAAACCATTTCTCCTCCGATCAGGTGGAGGGGGCGAGAGAGGCCTCAAAGGAAAGGAAAGACCTTTCCTTTCCTTTGATGTGTCTCTCTGCATTTCTGCTGCCTGATCGCGATGCGATTGGACAAGCAGAAATGCCCACTAGACACTAGAGAGTTTTTTTTTTGTTATTGAATAAGGGGAGCAATTTATGTTTAGGCCATATCTGCCCCCCGGGGGCAGATCGGCCTATTATAATTAGGCCAATCTGCCCCCGGGGTGGCAGAAACTGCTAGGCACAAGGGATATGTTTTTTTTTTTTAAATATGTGTGGAGCGACTCCTTAGGCAAGGGTCGCTCCCCTGGGGGCAAAATTACTTTTAAGCCTTTTCTGCCCCCGAGGGGGGGGGGGCAGAAACCACTAGACACCAGGGAATAATTTTATTTATTTATTTATACATAAGGGGAGCGGCCCCTTAGGCAAGGGCCGCTCACCATGGGAGCAAAATATTTTTGGCCTTTTCTGCGCCCCCGGGGGCATATCCTCCTATTTTTATTAGGCCAATTTGCCCCCAAGGGGGGCAGAAACCACTAGACACCAGGGATTTTCTTTTTGTCAGTTTCACTTGAGGGGAGCGACCCCTTAGGCAAGGGTCGCTCCCCTGGAGGGAGCAAATTTGTTGTAGGCCATTTCTGCCCCCTGGGGGGGCAGAAAACCCTAGACACCAGGGATTTTTTTTGTTTATTTGTATTCTTTTATATGTGGGGAGCGACCCCTTAGGCAAGAGTCGCTCCCCTGGGGGGCAAATTGTCTTCAGGCCATTTCTGTTCCCCTTGGGGGCAGATCGGCCTATTTTTATTAGGCTGAACTGCCCCCAAGGGGGGCAGAAACCACTAGGCCCCGGGGATTTTGTTTTTGCGCCAATTTCACGCAAGGGGAGCAACCCCTTAGGAAAGGGTTGCTCACCTGGGTGGGGCAAATTTATTTTAGGCCATTTCTGCTCCCCTTGGGGGCAGATTGGCCTATTTCTATTAGGCCAATCTCCCCCCAGGGGGGCAGAAACCATTTAGGCACGAGGGATTGGTGTGTGTGTATGTGTGTGTTTTCTTTGGGGGGCAGCCCCTTGGGCAAGGGTCACCCCCCATGAGGGCACATTACTGTTGGCCATATCTGCCCCCCTTGTGGGCAGATCGGCCTATTTTTGGAAGGTACATCTGCCCCCAAGAGGGGCAGAAAGCCCACCAGAGACCAGGGAAGATTTTATTTTCAAAATAAGAGGGTGGGGGGTATGGCCATACCACCACCCCAAATAAATGGGACCGAAGTTGTTCTGCCCACCAGTGGGCAGATGGGGCAATTACCCCATATCTACCCCCATGGGGGCAGAAAGTCTACTAGATGCCAGGGAATAAAAAAAAAATAGAGGGGTGGTGGCTACCAACCAGTATGGGCCTGGTTATGCCCCCACCCAACTGAAGGGGGTAACAGTCTTTCAGCTCTCCCCCCGCACACTAAAACATCTTATCCCATGGCAAGCAAGAGGACATTTGATTATTTTGGGTTTTGGTTTTACATTTGGGCCATGAGAGCTTGTCTAACTCTCAAAATCGTCCCACTTGGAATGGTGAGGGCTGCACTTTTTGGACTTTGGGTTGCTGACATGTAGAAAAATCTACGAGACCTAGGCACATCTGAAAACTAAACATCTTGGTGAGTCCAGGGTGGTGTGCTTCACATGCACCTGCACCATTTGCTTACCCACAATGCCCTGCAAACCTCCAACTTTGCTGGAAATCACACATTTTCCCACATTTTTGTGATGGAACCTTCCGGAATCTGCAGGAATCCACCAAATTCCTACCACCCAGCATTGTCTCATCTGTACTGATAAAAGTTCTGTCGCACTAGTCAGCTTAAAAATGTTTTTTTTCAAACTGCCCTTTTAGACCCGCTTTGGTTCTCCCTCAATTTCAACATGTTTTTGGCTCTTCCCTATCACAGGCACTTGGCCCACCTACATAAGTGAGGTATCATTTTTACCGGGAGACGTTGGATGCTAGGAAATTTGTCCGCGTGCGGTGATCCCACACAGAAATGTGGGAAAAATTTGATTTTTGTTAGCTAAATTTGAGGTTTGCTGAGGATGCTGGGTTAAGAACAAATTGGGGGATCCACACAAGTCACACCTCCCTGGATTCCCTCGGGTGTCTAGTTTTCAGAAATGTTTGGGTTTGGTAGGTTTCCCTATATGGCTGCTGAGACCAGGACCAAAAACGCAGGTGCCCACCCCGCAAAAACAGGTAGTTTAGTGCTTGATAATTTTGATGTGTCCACATAGTGTTTTGGGGCATTTCCTTTCGCAGCACTAGGTCTTCCAACACGAGTGGGGTACCATTTTTCATCGGGAGACTTGGGGAAACGCTGGGTGGAAGGAAATTTGTGGCTCCTCTCAACTGTGATTTTTTAGCTAAATTTGAGGTTTGCTGAGGATTCTGTGTAAGACAACATTGGGGGATCCACGCAAGTTGCACCATCCTGGATTCCCCTAGGTGTATAGTTTAAAAAAATGTATAGGTTTGCTAGGTTTCCCAAGGTGACAGCTGAGCTAGAGGCCGAAATCCACAGCTAGGCACTTTACAGAAAACAGCTCTGTTTTCTTTGGGAAAATGTGATTTGTTCATGTTGTGTTTTGGGGCATTTCCTGTCATGGGCGCTAGGCCTACCCACACAAGTGAGGTACCATTTTTATCGGGAGACTTTTGGAAACGCTGGGTGGAAGGAAATTTGTGGCTCGTCTCAGATTCCAGAACATTCTATCACCGAAATGTGAGGAAAAAGTGTTTTTTTTCTGCCAAATTTTGAGGTTTGCAAAGGATTCTGGGTAACAGAACCCAGTGAGACCCCACAAGTCACCCCATCTTGGATTCCCCTAGGTGTCTAGTTTTAAAAAATGGGCAGGTTTGGTAGGTTTCCCTAGGTGCCGGCTGAGCTAGAGGCCAAAATCCACGGCTAGACACTTTGCAAAAATCAGCTCAGTTTTCTTTGGGAAAATGTGATGTGTCCATGTTGCATTTCCTGTCGTGGGCATTAGGCCTGCCCACACAAGTGAGGTACCCTTTTGATTGGGAGACGTAGGGGAACACAGAATAGCAGAACAAGTATTATTGCCCCTTGTTTTTCTCTACATTTTTTCCTTCCAAATGTAAGACAGTGTGTAAAAAAGACGGCTATTTGAGAAATGCCCTGTAATTCACATGCTAGTATGGGGACCCCAGAATTCAGAGATGTGCAAATAACCACTGCTTCTCAACACCTTATCTTGTGCCCAGTTTGGAAATACAAAGGTATTCTTGATACCTATTTTTCACTCTTTATATTTCACCAAATGAATTCCTGTATACCCTGTATACAATGAAAACCCATTGCAAGGTGCAGCTCATTTATTGGCTCTGAGTACCTAGGTTTCTTGATGATCTACAAACCCTATATATCCCCATAAACAGAAGAGTCCAGCAGACGTAACGGTATATTGCTTTAAAAAATCTGACATCGCAGTCAAAAGTTACAGAGTAAAACGTGAAGAAAAATGGCTGTTATTTTCACCTCAATTTCATTTTTTTTTATTTCAGCTGTTATTTTCTGTAGGAAAACCTTGTAGGATCTACACAAATTACCGTTGCTGAATTCAGAATTTTGTCTACTTTTCAGAAATGTTTAGCTTTCCGGGATCCAGCATTGGTTTCATACCCATTTCTGTCACTAACTGGAGGGAGGCAAAAAGCAAAACAAATAGTAAAAATGGGGTATGCCCCAGTAAAATGCCAATACTGTGTTGAAAAATGTGGTTTTCTGAATCAAGTCTGCCTGTTCCTGAAAGTTGGGAAGCTGGTGATTTTAGCGCCACAAACCCCTTGTTGATGCAATTTTCAGGGAAAAAAACACAAGCCTTCTTCTGCAGCCCTTTTTTCCCATCTTTTTTTAAAACAAACTTTGTGCTGTATTTTGGCTCATTTCTTGGTCTCCACAAACTCTGGGTACCTTTAGAATCCCTAGGATGTTGGAAAAAAAGGACGCAAATTTGGCATGGATAGCTTATGTGGACCAAACGTTATGAGGGCCTAAGCGCGAACTGCCCCAAATGGCCCAAAAAAGGCCAGGCACCTGAAGGGGAAAAGGCCTGTCAGTGAAGGGGTTAAACACCAAAGGATTTCCACCTCACAGTACTTTTGTCACTTTCATATGTATTGGGCTTATGCACTAGCAAGAGGAACAGTCTTTTTTTCCTGTCACAAATAACGAGGAGGGTGTAGCCCTAGGTGTTCAACCGCTAACCATGATCAACACCGCAAAGCTAACCTCAGACACTCATCTTCAGTCGCTCATCCTCTGTCACAGAATCCTACAATCCTCCTCTCAGTCACTGACCTCAGTCTATGTTTTTGATTATTAGTCAGGCGCAGAGGGATCACCAGGGGAGACCCTGCTTCATCTTATCACAAAGGGTCCATCAGGATAGCCTCTTTACACTCAGATGCAGCAAACAGATGTGGCAAGACCAAAAGCACCAACCACAAGGGGAGGGGTTATCTAGATTACTCTGCGGAAACTCAGGTAGTGTTAATTATTATGAGATCGGGTGCTGTGAATTCCAATTCGTGTGCACTCACGTTGTCAAAGTCCTATCGCTTCTGCACATCCCTCTCATTTAGAGTTTGGTGGAGGGGTTAATCTGTCACAAAGGTGACGGATATCCTATCCGCTGAAATATAAATCCCATTAGATTCTATGGGATTTATATTTCGGTAGACAGGATATCCTTCACCGTTGTGATGGAATAATCCCTCCACTAAACAAACTCTAAATCAGGCCCTAAGAAGGATGCTGAACAGGGTTTGTGATTTGGAGTGGGGAGCAGGGGAGTTTCTATCAAACATGCAGCAGGTGCTGTGGCACCGGGATCCATGGCTATGAGGGGTACTCTCAGTGCTTAATTTGTGCTTCTTGTTTCTGGTGCAGAGCACCAGCACTTATTTTTGAGGGCCGGCACTTATTTTTCTGCCTTAAGCATTTACTGCGAGCAAAAGACACATATAAGAAAGATGGAGGAAGAGAAAAACGAAAAAGAGTGAGCTGAAGGGGCAGGGGGTGGCTTTAAATGGATTGAAGAGGATCAAGATGGCTTCAGGATTATGCTGCCTCAGTATTCTGTGTTCGCACATTTAATTGCAGCAGCCGCATGTTTAAAAGGCGGGCTTCGGGCACCGGCACGTTTTTATTTACAAATTAAGCACTGAGTACTCTGCACCCCGATTGCAAATGATTTTACCACCCAAAAGGGGATTAGAGAGCCATTCTAAATGCTAGCACACTTGCTATGCCAACAGGCCTGCATCCATTAATCTTTTAATCGAGGAAAGGATGTAGCTGGTGGTGGACTGTTCTGTGTCAGAGGCAATGCACTGCTCGTTTCGCTGCCAGATTCCACCCAGACTGTACCCATACCTCCATGAAGGCAATGAACCATACCACTATCCTCTAACCACACCAGTCATAGAGAAACAATTATCTCCACTCCCCCACCGTCACGGCCATAATCAAGTTTAAGACTCACATTATCTACAAAGCTTTAAATGCATGCAAGCCTGAGTCCATCACCAAGAAGATTGTGGTCTCCAGAGGCAAAAGAATTCCCCACATATGTTCCATCATCTGGTTAGAGATCCCAAGAGACATCAAAGCGAAGTCTTGAATAAAAGGGTTCTCATGCTATGCGCCCAAGCTCTGAAGCACTCCCACTGTTCCAATGATGACCACTTCATTCTCCAATCCAGGGAAGAACTAAACACATTCCACCCTTTTCTGCCCGCTGTTCATGCCAAATAAGGCGTTAGGAACACTTTTCTATATATCCTACCCCAAATGTTACTACTGCTCCAGCCATGTATGCCTTAGCCTAATGGGCACTTCTGTTTGTACCCTATATGCTCCGCCCTAGGACCTACCAGAAGTTCTGCTCTTTGAGCTCGACCCATATGGTTGCTACTCATTTTGCTCTGTATGCACCAGTCCTAATGCGTCCTACAGGCCTTACCCTGTATGTTTACCCAAATGTGCACTGCTCGTTCTACTATGTGTGGTCCACCCTAATGGTTATTAATTGTTGGATTCTGATACTTACTACTGACTGGTCCCTGATGGTCTACCATAATGCTCACTAGTAAATGCACCCAGCACTCTAGCCTAATGTTAGACTGCTTAGTACTGTTGTTCTCGGGTGTGCTGTCTTATTGCTTACTGTTGGTTGTACTCTGATGTACGACTGCAATGCATGCTACTACTGCAACCCTGAGCACTTCTCTCAGTACTGGTTCTATTTTGATGTTCCACCCTTACGCTTACTACTGGTTCACCCTGATTTTAGAAATCTGTAAAAAGTGAAAAAAAGAATCCTACACTCAACAATTCCACAACTTCATAAAAACAAAGGCTCCAATAATTTGATTGATTGGCAACATTTTTGAAGAAAGAATGTGAAGTAAATGTTAAAAAATTCATTAGTAGTTTCTAAGAATCAAAATTGATTGGTAGATAACGTTTGAAACATAAAACCAAGGATTGAAAGATTTCTGTTCTGTGGCAAATTCTTGTAGTAAAGAAGTCTGGGATTTGCCCGAAAATATTAGTTACTTCCTGGAGCATACCTGTTTAGACTGAAGGTACTTTACACATTTTAGGGTACAATGCCATGTCAGGTGGCTCAGTGGACTAATGCGTCTATGCAGTGATCACATGGCCACAGGATTGAATATTCCTGGGTCCCCACAGACTTTAATCAACACAAACTCCACCTGTTACACAATGTTAATTCAGAGATGCTGCATACCATGGCTGAGGTTTCAAAGGTTCTCCCAGAGGATATAGTAAACAGGGCCGACTCACAAATTTAATCAGACCAGCTCCTGTACTTTGCCTAGCACGCAAGAGCAGCAAACAAGCCTGACCACTACATGGAGGGTTTGGGGGGTTCTACCTAAACAAAATTTGGAGAAATTTGCAAAAATGTGCATTCTACAATAAATACATTGTTCTTTATCTATTCAAATGTACTAACTTTTAAAGCGCAGGAAATGATGACCTTACAGTGCAAAGGGAAACAGCAATCTTTGTTGGGGCCCTTCAATAATTCCCACACTGTCACCCTCCAACAGTGCCATCATCTCTGATGTGTGCATGTGGCATTTAATAGCTCACTGTGCCAGACTACGCCTGTAACTTAAGACCTGCATAGTAAAAAAAAAACTATTTCTGTGTCAAAAGCAGTAACCCATTGGGCTACGGACATAAAATACAGTTCTGTTATCTGCATGGCACACATTCTTGGCAGCAGACTAACTAACCCTCTGCTCTATGTTAGGTGAGTCAAATTTGCCACTAGACAAAACACCAATCTTTCTCCAGCAGTTAGAATAATCATTAGAGATATCTTGACACTTTTATTGTTTCTCAAAACTGCTGCATATACAAGGAATTCTACAGTGGATGCTTTTAAAACCATAGCATATTTAAAAACACAGGGAGGCTGGGAAGGAAGGTGAGTGCTGTATGGATTATGCTTGCCTTCTGATTTTGTTATTGGGGGTGAGGTTTTGTTTATGCACACTTCGCATTGTTCTATCAATGAGAAAGATCAACCTTAGTCATAACAAAACTCAACTTGACAGAAGATAGGAACCAGGTCCAACAGATAAGTCTGCAGCTTAACGCAGAAGTAGGTGGTAAGCACTAGTTCACCATATTTTCTTTGGGCAAAACCAGTTAGTTTTAGTCGGTATGACTAGGCGCGGCTCTCTGGAGGGAAAAGGGACGGGGCGTTTTGGGGAAAAGAAGAGGTCCAAAAAAAAACTAAATATAAAACTTATATTTTTCCCGCGCCGCGTAGCTCTCCTCCATCTTGCTAGAGGCTTAGGCTCCCAGCCTGCCCTGCAGCCAATCCTGACGCTGCTCAAAGCAGCGCCAAGGTTGGCTGGGAGCGCCCAGCCAGGGCCATCTTCTTGTTTTCACAGTACCTATGAAAGGAATTTAATTTAATTGATGCTGCTGGCAGATATCAGTTCCACTCAATATGACTGTGTCATTTGTGTACTGTAGTTTTAGTGTCAAGGTTTACCCTTGTTTTGAAGATCAAGGTCTCTGATGGGTCAAAACAGCCCCTGTGACTGCTACATAGAGGCTGAACAAGAGAGGATTAAGCACACAGCCCTGTTCCAATCCCCTATTACAATAGACCTCATGGAGGTAAAATAGAGGTGCTGCTAAACTTTATTTGATCCCAGGTTATATTGTAGAGTCACAGGATAGCTCGGAACAGTGTGCAGTTCTCCAGATATTCCATTTATTCCACAACAAAGTCTTAGTTCCATATCATGCCTACAAGGCAGCACAGGCTGTCTGGTTGTGAGAGACATGTTGTAAGGTTAACAAGAATATACAGGAGCTTTAAGATTGCCCATAACATACCATTGCTTGACTTTACTGTCACTCGTATTTGCTTACTTTCTATTGGATGGCCTTTGCCCTTCCTATGGAGCATAGCCTCTATACCAACTCCATGACTGACTGGCTTCCGTGCTTCCTCTGCTCACTTTAAAGGAACTGAATTTTTCTTTTTGTGTAAGCACTCCATGAGAGTACACATGCTTTCTGATGGATACAACTACCTGTGGATTCCTCACCTAATGAATTCTCCCCATGCATAGCATTCTACAGAAACTTCTCTCTAGCTCTGCACGTTGGCGAGGACGTCACAATTGCCCTACTCTACGCGGCAGCCTTGTGACGTCATCGTGGCAATAAGAAGCCCTCGCCACCGTGCTGACGTCAGTTCCCTTTTTTCCGTGCCTTCGATAACGGTTAATTTTCTGGCTACCTGTATCGTTCGCTCTTCGGAAGGGATACTTTGTTTTTTTCTTGATGTCGGCTCCAAAGAAATCGGGTTTCAAGCCCTGCCGGGAGTGTGGAGGTCGGATGTCGGTTACTGACCCTCACAACGACTGCCCTTGGTGCCTCAGTTCGGATCACGACGTCCAGGAATGCAGCTCCTGTCAGAAGATGAATCCAAAGGTGGTGAAGGAGCGTGAGGCAAAGCTATTTTTAGCTAAGTCAAAGAAGGAGAGGAAGCGGCACCATGGATCATCTTCAGGAAAGTCGTCTCATAAGAAGCGGCGTTCCCGTGACTCTCGACGTCGATCCAGGAGTCGGTCGGAGTCGAGTTCTCCGTCGACTCGGCGCCACAAGTCATGGGAAGTGAGTCCGACGGTGTCCCCACAGCCTGTGACACCACAAATGTCCCTGGCGCTGTCAGTCTTCGAGGTCGTGGAGCCTCAGAGTCATCTGGCTTCTCCGGTGCATCCTGGCGCCCAAGAGCCCAGCCCGGTGCTGGCTCCGGCTCCGCAAGGTTATCCTTTGTTCCCGACTGGGTACGGATCCAGCGGCATTTCTTAATGCCATGTTTGCCATATTTCAAAATTTGGCCCCGGGAGGTGGTGTGCCGGCTGGCCCCACCGGTCCCCTGGAATTCATTCTCGGCGTTCCCGCTCCATACAAGCCGATGCCGTTTATGCCTTTCTGCTCGGCTGGAGAATCTGGTTAAGCACCTCTGCCGGCAGTGCAGCCCTCGACGTTGAGGGAGAGACCTTCGACGCTGTTGTCGGAGGAGATGGAGCCTAGAGGTCGGATGGTGTTGTTGGATGCAGGAGCCTTGTCCATGGCGCCGATGGATCCATCTGCGGCGACGGGTGGGTCCGGAGATCCTGTCATGACGCCTTCCCGGCGCCATTCACCAACGTCGTTGCACTCAATGTCGACGCCAGGGCTGGAGGCCAAGTTGAGATCTCGGCGAAAGGCCCTTCGGTTGCTGGAAGAAAGAGAATATCGGCAACAATTCCTTGAAGAGGGTGAAATCACTGATCCCCAGAGTGAGTTCCCAGGACTGGATACTGCAAGTGGACTTGACACTTCTCCAGAATGGGATTTGGCCTCCCCAGGATAATATACGTAGGAGGCAGCCACTTTCCAATCAGTGATTCGGAAGGCTGCAACTTTTTTGGAACTTCCCTTACCTACAGCACAGGTTAAGACCAACCTGTTGACGGAAGTTTTGCATCCTGCTACAGCCATGGCGGACCCTCTTTTACCTTTTAATGAGGCTCTAATGGAACCAATCAAAGAGGTGTGGAAGAAGCTTGTCACTTCTTCGGCGGTTAGTAGATCAGTGGCCAGGCGTTATAGGTCTGCGCCTGAGGACCCGGAGTTTTTGTCAAAACACCCTTCGCCAGAGAGTCTAGTGGTGCAAGCATCTTGCTCTTCAAGGTCGGCCCCTGGTTTGTTTCCGGGAGTCCCATCGGATCGGGAATCCAAGCGAATGGACCAATCGGCCAAGAAGGTGTTTTTGTCATGCAGCATGGCGCTGAAATCTGCCAGTGCTACTTGTATTCTTGCCAGGTATATACATGCTGTAATGGATGCGGCAAAGACTGTTCTTCCAGACATACCCCAGGACTTGCATAGCCTTCTTTTGGATGCTCAGGCGGCGGCTACGCAAGTTATTCAGTCAGGGCTGGATACCACGGACTCTGTTGCAAGAGCCATGGGGACTTCCGTTGCCACCAGACGTCATGCGTGGTTACGCACTTCTGGTTTTTCTTCTGACGTCCAGGCCACGCTATTGGATTTGCCTTGTGATGGGGCAAAACTATTCGGATCAAAAGCGGACTCTGCGCTAGAGCACTTTAAAGAATGTAGGGCCACTGCTAGGTCTTTGGGTCTGCGGGCTGCTTCCACCCCGTTTCGGTCATTCAGATGGCTGCGAGTTTTTGGTAGAGGGGCTTCCTTTCGTGGGAGGCCACAGCAGCCGGGGCAGCAGTCTTCCAGACTCCCTTATCGATCACTTAGGGGGTGGGGTAGAGTCCGCACAAGAGGGGCCACCCAGCAGCAGCACCCTTCCTTTTCCTCTTCCTCTGGAGGGTTACCACAAGGAAAGCAGCCCTAGTCCTCTTGCCATTGTCTCTCATGTCT
This sequence comes from Pleurodeles waltl, assembly GCF_031143425.1. Lineage (NCBI taxonomy): Eukaryota > Metazoa > Chordata > Amphibia > Caudata > Salamandridae > Pleurodeles > Pleurodeles waltl. The sequence continues at coordinate 1,529,522,021 of NC_090445.1, read as the reverse complement.
CACCGGTAGGGGGGAGGCTTTCTCTTTTTCTTCCCATATGGGAGTCCATAACATCAGATTCCTGGGTCATCAGTGTGGTAAGAAAAGGTTATGCTCTTCCCTTTCGGGCGCAGAGGAATTGGTTCCGGAGCAAGAGAGAGGTCAGGGGTGTTATTCCAGGTACTTCCTGATCCCCCAAAAAGATGGTCCTCTGAGACCTATTTTGGACCTGAGGGTTTTGAATTGGTTCCTCAAACAGGTGAAATTCAAAATGCTGACTCTGGCACAGGTGCTTTTGGCGTTGAAGAAGGAGGATTGGATGGTGTCGGTCGACTTGCAGGATGCTTATTTTCACATTCCCATTCTCAAGTCGCACAGGAAGTATCTCCGGTTTGTGGTAGGGTTGCAGCACTATCAGTTTGCGGTCCTTCCTTTTGGTCTTCCGCACTTTGGGTCTTCAGGAAGGTGATGGCTGTTGTTGCAGCACACCTCAGGAGGAAGGGTGTAGCAGTATTCCCTTACCTGGACGATTGGTTGATCAAAGCTGAGTCTCCGGGGCTTGTGTTTCGTCATCTGCAGCTGACAACCCAGTTGTTGTTCAGTCTGGGTTTTTCAATAAATGTGCCCAAGTCTCACCTAGAGCCCTCGCAACGCCTCCTGTTCATAGGGACAGTACTGGACACAACATTGAATCAGGCCTTTCCTCCGCCACAGCGGATACAGGATATTCAGGCGTTGGTTCTGATTTTTCAAGAAGGAGCGGTAATTCCAGTCCTCAAGGTCCTTTGTCTGCTCGGTCTGTTTGCTTCTTGCATTCTGTTGGTCACTCATGCACGCTGGCATATGATGGCTCTTCAGTGGTGCCTCCGCAGGCAGTGGTTTCAACACAGAGGAGATCTCAGGGAGTCGATAAAGATCTCCAGAGACACTGCAGCGGATCTCCGATGTTGGGCTGCGGAAGGCAACCTTTCTCAAGGAAAGCCGGATGCTTCCACCTTAGGGTGGGGAGCTCATCTGGATGATCTGGAGATCAAGGGTTGTTGGTCTCCAGTAGAGCAGAGGTTTCATATCTATCTGCTGGAACTGCGGGCGATTCCTTTGGCCCTCAAGGCCTTCCTCCTGTCCCTTCGCGGTCAGTCAGTTCAGATCCTGACAACACGACCGCGATGTGCTATATCAACAAACAGGGGGGTGTAGGGTCATACCTTCTTTGCAGAGAGGCTCTGCGACTCTGGTCCTGGGCTCGGGACCATCGGCTTTGCGTAGTAGCAAACCATCTGGCCGGGGTCCAAAATGTAAGGGCGGACAGACTCAGTTGCTTCTTTTCGGACGACCACGAGTGGCGTCTGCATCCGTATCTCATTCTTCACCTCTTTCGGATGTGGGGTTTTCCCCAGATAGACCTGTTTGCCACTCGGGAGAACGCGCACTGTCTGTTGTTCTGCAACCTTCAGTATCCGATGCAAGGAGCGTTAGGGGACGCGTTTCAGATGTCTGGTGCAACTAGCTGCTTTACACGTTTCCACCCATACCCTTAATTCCTCGGGTTTTGAGGAAGATTCGCCAGGAACGGGCCCAAGTCATTCTAATAGCTCCGGATTGGCCACGAAGGGTATGGTATGCAGACCTTCTTCAACTCTCACTGTGCCCCGCGCCCCGTCTCCCTCTCAGGGCAGACCTCCTTTCGCAGTCACAGGGGCAGGTTTTACACCCCCACCTCCAGAGCCTGCATCTTCATGCCTGGAGATTGAGCGGGGCAACCTGAGTGCTTTTTCTCTCCCACCAGAGGTGGTGGACGTTCTTATATCGGCCTCGGTCTATGCGAGCAGGTGGGCTAAATTTGTTCGTTGGTGTGGAGAGCAGAAGATTGATCCCTTAAGTGCCCATCTTTCAGATATTTTGTTATTTGCATTGTCGTTGGCTCAGCGCGGTTGTGCTGTGGCCACTGTTAAAGGCTATCTTTCAGCCCTTTCGGCCTTCTTATGTCTTCCAAATCAAATCATTAACATTTATAAAGCGCGCTACTCACCCGTGCGGGTCTCAAGGCGCTAGGGGAAAGGGGGGGGGTTACTGCTGCTCTTAAAGGCAGGTTTTTAGGAGTCTCCGGAATGCGGAGTGGTCCTGGGTGGTCCTGAGGCTGGTGGGGAGGGAGTTCCAGGTCTTGGCTGCCAGGAAGGAGAAAGACCTCCCACCCGCCGTGGAGCGGCGGATGCGAGGGACGGCAGCGAGCGCGAGGTCAGAGGAACGGAGGAGGCGGGTGGGGACATAGAAGCTGAGGCGTTGGTTGAGGTATTCCGGTCCCTTGTTGTGGAGGGCTTTGTGTGCGTGGGTGAGAAGTCGAAAGGTGATCCTTTTGCTGACTGGGAGCCAATGCAGGTGTCTCAGGTGTGTGGAGATGTGGCTGTTGCGGGGTACGTCGAGGATGAGGCGGGCCGAGGCGTTTTGAATGCGTTGCAGGCGATTTTGGAGTTTGGTGGTGGTCCCAGCATAGAGGGTGTTGCTGTAGTCCAGGCGGCTCGTGACGAGGGCGTGGGTCACGGTTTTTCTAGTGTTGGCAGGGATCCAGCGGAAGATCTTGCGGAGCATGCGGAGGGTGAGGAAGCAGGCGGAGGACACGGCGTTGACTTGCTTGGTCATGGTGAGAAGGGGGTCCAAGATGAAGCTGAGGTTGCGGGCGTGGTCTGTGGGGGTCGGTGCGGTGCCGAGGGCCGTGGGCCACCAGGAGTCGTCCCAGGCGGACGGGGTGTTGCCGAGGATGAGGACTTCCGTTTTGTCAGAGTTCAGCTTTCGGCGGCTGAGCCTCATCCAATCTGCGACGTCCTTCATACCCTCTTGTAGGTTGGTCTTGGCGCTCGCGGGGTCCTTGGTGAGGGAGAGTATAAGTTGGGTGTCGTCGGCGTAGGAGGTGATGATGATGTTGTGCTTGCGCACGATGTTGGCGAGGGGGCTCATGTAGACATTGAAGAGTGTTGGGCTGAGCGATGAGCCTTGAGGTACGCCGCAGATGATCTCGGTGGGGTCTGAGCGAAACGGTGTGAGGTAAACTCTTTGTGAACGGTTTGAGAGGAAGGAGGCGATCCAGTCCAGGGCCTGGCCTTGGATCCCGGTGGAGCGGAGGCGGGTGATTAGGGTGCGGTGACAGACGGTGTCGAAGGCCGCCGAGAGGTCGAGGAGGATGAGGGCGACTGTTTCACCGTTGTCCATCAGGGTTCTGATGTCGTCTGTGACTCAGATGAGGGTGGTTTCCGTGCTGTGGTTGGTTCGGAATCCGGTTTGTGAAGGGTCGAGCAGGTTGTTGTTTTCCAGGAAGGTGGTCAGCTGTTTGTTGACGGTCTTCTCTATTACCTTGGCTGGGAAAGGAGAGAGATGGGGCGGAAGTTTTTCAGGTCGCTCGGGTCAGCCGTAGGTTTCTTTAGGAGGGCGTTGACTTCGGCGTGTTTCCAGCATTCGGGGAAGGTAGCAGAAGAAAAAGAAGAGTTGATGACGGCCTGGAGGTGCGGGGCGATGATGTCGTCGGCTTTATTAAAGATGAAGTGAGGGCAGGGGTCCGAAGGGGCGCCGGAGTGGATAGAGTTCATGATGGATTTGGTTTCTTCAGTGTTGATGTGGGTCCAGTTGTTGAGGGTGAAGGCCGAGGGTGCGGGTTCGGTGATGTTAGGTTGGGTCTAGTGTCCAAAGCTCTCGTGGAGGTCGCTGATCTTGCGGTGGAAGAAGGTGGCAAGGGATTCGCACAAATCCTGTGAGGGCGTGACGGCGTTGGCGTTGGGGTTGGAGAACTCCTTGACGATGCTGAAAAGTTCTCTGCTGTTGTGGCTGTTTTTGTCCAGTCTGTCGGTGAAAAAGTTCCTTTTGGCAGCGCGGATCAGGTGGTGGTGTTCGCGGGTAGCGTTCTTGAGGGCGGTCATGTTGTCAGCGGTGTGGTCCTTGCGCCAGGCCTTCTCGAGGGTGCGACAAGTTTTCTTTGATTCTTTGAGGGTGTCAGAGAACCAGAGAGGTTTTTTGGTGTTGGTCTGTCGATGCGTGCGTTTGAGGGGAGCAAGGTTGTCTGCGCAGTTGGAGATCCAGTTTGTGAGGCTGAGGGCTGCGTCGTTGGGGTCGGTGGTGAGGGTGGGTTGGTTGGCGGCGAGTGCGGAGAGGAGTTGCTCTTCGGGGATCTTGTAAGGAAATGCCTCCTTGGCATGGTTGCCCCCTGACTTTTTGCCTTTGCTGATGCTATGTTTACAATTGAAAGTGTGCTGAGGCCTGCTAACCAGGCCCCAGCACCAGTGTTCTTTCCCTAACCTGTACTTTTGTATCCACAATTGGCAGACCCTGGCATCCAGATAAGTCCCTTGTAACTGGTACTTCTAGTACCAAGGGCCCTGATGCCAAGGAAGGTCTCTAAGGGCTGCAGCATGTCTTATGCCACCCTGGAGACCTCTCACTCAGCACAGACACACTGCTTGCCAGCTTGTGTGTGCTAGTGAGGACAAAACGAGTAAGTCGACATGGCACTCCCCTCAGGGTGCCATGCCAGCCTCTCACTGCCTATGCAGTATAGGTAAGACACCCCTCTAGCAGGCCTTCCAGACCTAAGGCAGGGTGCACTATACCATAGGTGAGGGTACCAGTGCATGAGCATGGTACCCCTACAGTGTCTAAACAAAACCTTAGACATTGTAAGTGCAGGGTAGCCATAAGAGTATATGGTCTGGGAGTTTGTCAAACACGAACTCCACAGCACCATAATGGCTACACTGAAAACTGGGAAGTTTGGTATCAAACTTCTCAGCACAATAAATGCACACTGATGCCAGTGTACATTTTATTGCAAAATACACCCCAGAGGGCACCTTAGAGGTGCCCCCTGAAACTTAACCGACTGTCTGTGTAGGCTGACTAGTTCCAGCAACCTGCCACACTAGAGACATGTTGCTGGCCCCATGGGGAGAGTGCCTTTGTCACTCTGAGGCCAGTAACAAAGCCTGCACTGGGTGGAGATGCTAACACCTCCCCCAGGCAGGAGCTGTGACACCTGGCGGTGAGCCTCAAAGGCTCACCCCTTTGTCACAGCCCAGCAGGGCACTCCAGCTTAGTGGTGTTGCCCGCCCCCTCCGGCCACGGCCCCCACTTTTGGCGGCAAGGCTGGAGGGAACAAAGAAAGCAACAAGGAGGAGTCACTGGCCAGTCAGGACAGCCCCTAAGGTGTCCTGAGCTGAGGTGACTCTAACTTTTAGAAATCCTCCATCTTGCAGATGGAGGATTCCCCCAATAGGATTAGGGATGTGACCCCCTCCCCTTGGGAGGAGGCACAAAGAGAGTGTACCCACCCTCAGGGCTAGTAGCCATTGGCTACTAACCCCCCAGACCTAAACACGCCCTTAAATTTATTATTTAAGGGCTTCCCTGAACCTAAGAATTCAGATTCCTGCGACAACAAGAAGAAGGACTGCCCAGCTGAAAACCCCTGCAGAGGAAGACCAGAAGACAACAACTGCCTTGGCTCCAGAAACTCACCGGCCTGTCTCCTGCCTTCCAAAGAACTCTGCTCCAGCGACGCCTTCCAAAGGGACCAGCGACCTCTGAATCCTCTGAGGACTGCCCTGCTTCGACGACGACAAGAAACTCCCGAGGACAGCGGACCTGCTCCAAAAAGACTGCAACTTTGTTTCAAGAAGCAGCTTTAAAGAACCCTGCAACTCCCCGCAAGAAGCGTGAGACTTGCAACACTGCACCCGGCGACCCCGACTCGGCTGGTGGAGAACCAACACCTCAGGGAGGACCCCCGGACTACTCTCCGACTGTGAGTACCAAAACCTGTCCCCCCTGAGCCCCCACAGCACCGCCTGCAGAGGGAATCCCGAGGCTTCCCCTGACCGCGACTCTCTGAAACCTAAGTCCCGACGCCTGGAAAAGACCCTGCACCCGCAGCCCCCAGGACCTGAAGGACCGGACTTTCACTGGAGAAGTGACCCCCAGGAGTCCCTCTCCCTTGCCCAAGTGGAGGTTGCCCCGAGGAAGCCCCCCCTTGCCTGCCTGCAGCGCTGAAGAGATCCGTTGATCTCTCATAGACTAACATTGCAAACCCGACGCTTGTTTCTACACTGCACCCGGCCGCCCCCGCGCTGCTGAGGGTGAAATTTCTGTGTGGGCTTGTGTCCCCCCCGGTGCCCTACAAAACCCCCCTGGTCTGCCCTCCGAAGACGCGGGTACTTACCTGCAAGCAGACCGGAACCGGGGCACCCCCTTCTCTCCATTCTAGCCTATGCGTTTTGGGCACCACTTTGAACTCTGCACCTGACCGGCCCTGAGCTGCTGGTGTGGTGACTTTGGGGTTGCTCTGAACCCCCAACGGTGGGCTACCTTGGACCAAGAACTGAACCCTGTAAGTGTCTTACTTACCTGGTAAACCTAACAAAAACTTACCTCCCCCAGGAACTGTGAAAATTACACTGTGTCCACTTTTAAAGTAGCTATTTGTGAATAACTTGAAAAGTATACATGCAATTGAAATGATTCAAAGTTCCTAATGTACTTACCTGCAATACCTTTCAAACAAGATATTACATGGTAAATTTGAACCTGTGGTTCTTAAAATAAACTAAGAAAAGATATTTTTCTATACAAAACCTATTGGCTGGATTTGTCTCTGAGTGTGTGTACCTCATTTATTGTCTATGTGTATGTACAACAAATGCTTAACACTACTCCTTGGATAAGCCTACTGCTCGACCACCCTACCACAAAATAGAGCATTAGTATTATCTCTTTTTACCACTATTTTACCTCTAAGGGGAACCCTTGGACTCTGTGCATGCTATTCCTTACTTTGAAATAGCACATACAGAGCCAACTTCCTACATTGGTGGCAGCGGTGGGATACAAGACTTTGCATTTGCTGGACTACTCAGCCAATACCTGATCACACGACAAATTCCAAAATTGTCATTAGAAATTGATTTTTGCAATTTGAAAAGTTTTCTAAATTCTTAAAAGACCTGCTAGGGCCTTGTGTTAGATCCTGTTTAGCATTTCTTTTAGAGTTTAAAAGTTTGTAAAAGTTTGAATTAGATTCTAGAACCAGTTGTAGATTCTTAAAAAGTATTCCAACTTTTAGAAGCAAAATGTCTAGCACAGATGTGACTGTGGTGGAACTCGACACCACACCTTACCTCCATCTTAAGATGAGGGAGCTAAGGTCACTCTGTAAAATAAAGAAAATAACAATGGGCCCCAAACCTACCAAAATACAGCTCCAGGAGCTTTTGGCAGAGTTTGAAAAGGCCAACCCCTCTGAGGGTGGCAACTCAGAGGAAGAGGATAGTGACTTGGAGGAAAATTCCCCCCTACCAGTCCTATCTAGGGAGAACAGGGTCTCTCAAACCCTGACTCCAAAAATTATAGTCAGAGATGCTGGTTCCCTCACAGGAGAGACCACCACCTCTGAAATCACTGAGGATAACTCCAGTGAAGAGGAAATCCAGTTAGCCAGGATGGCCAAAAGATTGGCTTTGGAAAGACAGATCCTAGCCATAGAGAGGGAAAGACAAGAGATGGGCCTAGGACCCATCAATGGTGGCAGCAACATAAATAGGGTCAGAGATTCTCCTGACATGTTGAAAATCCCTAAAGGGATTGTAACTAAATATGAAGATGGTGATGACATCACCAAATGGTTCACAGCTTTTGAGAGGGCTTGTGTAACCAGAAAAGTGAACAGATCTCACTGGGGTACTCTCCTTTGGGAAATGTTCACAGGAAAGTGTAGGGATAGACTCCTCACACTCTCTGGACAAGATGCAGAATCTTATGACCTCATGAAGGGTACCCTGATTGAGGGCTTTGGATTCTCCACTGAGGAGTATAGGATTAGATTCAGGGGGGCTCAAAAATCCTCGAGCCAGACCTGGGTTGACTTTGTAGACTACTCAGTAAAAACACTAGATGGTTGGATTCAAGGCAGTGGTGTAAGTAATTATGATGGGCTGTACAATTTATTTGTGAAAGAACACCTGTTAAGTAATTGTTTCAATGATAAACTGCATCAGCATCTGGTAGACCTAGGACCAATTTCTCCCCAAGAATTGGGAAAGAAGGCGGACCATTGGGTCAAGACTAGGGTGTCCAAAACTTCCACAGGGGGTGACCAAAAGAAAGGGGTCACAAAACCTCCCCAGGGGAAAGGTGGTGAGACAGCCAAAAATAAAAATAGTCAAGAGTCTTCTAAAGGCCCCCAAAAACCTGCACAGGAGGGTGGGCCCAGAGCCTCTTCACAAAACAATCCTGGGTACAAGGGTAAAAACTTTGATCCCAAAAAGGCCTGGTGTCGAAACTGTAGTCAGTCTGGACACCAAACTGGAGACAAGGCCTGTCCCAAGAAAAGTTCCACTCCAAACTCCAATCCAGGTAACACTGGAATGGCTAGTCTCCAAGTGGGATCAACAGTGTGCCCAGAGCAAATCAGGGTCCACACTGAAGCTACTCTAGTCTCTGAGGGTGGGGTGGATTTAGCCACACTAGCTGCCTGGCCCCCTAACATGCAAAAATACAGGCAGCAGCTCTTTATTAATGGGACAAGTGTAGAGGGCCTGAGGGATACAGGTGCCAGTGTCACCATGGTGACAGAGAAACTGGTTTCCCCTGGCCAATACCTGACTGGAAAAACTTATACAGTCACCAATGCTGACAATCAAACTAAAGCACATCCCATGGCAATGGTAACTTTAGAATGGGGAGGGGTCAATGGCCTGAAACAGGTGGTGGTCTCCTCAAACATCCCAGTAGACTGTCTGCTTGGAAATGACCTGGAGTCCTCAGCATGGGCTGAGGTAGAACTAAAAACCCATGCAGCCATGCTGGGTATCCCTGAACTGGTGTGTGTAAAAACAAGAGCACAATGCAAGGCACAGGGTGAAAAAGTAGAGCTGGAGTCTGGAAAAATGGCCCAGCCTACCAAGAGAAAAGGAAAGTCAGTTGTGAAACCAACTGCAACACAGTCAGAAAAAGAGAACCTCTCTTCTCAGGAAGAAGTTCTGCCCTCTGAGGGAACTGAGTCTTTGGAGCTTGAACCTTATCAGGTTGAGCTCTTAGGCCCAGGGGGACCCTCAAGGGAGGAGCTGTGTAAGGGACAAGAAACCTGTCCCTCTCTTGAAGGCCTTAGGCAGCAAGCTGCTGAAGAGTCCAAGGGCAAGAAAAATGGAACACATAGGGTCTATTGGGAAGATGGACTCCTGTACACTGAGGCCAGAGACCCCAAACCTGGTGCCACTAGGAGAGTGGTAGTGCCTCAGTCGTTCAGAGAGTTTATTCTGACCTTAGCCCATGATATTCCCCTTGCTGGGCATTTGGGACAAACCAAGACGTGGGAGAGGTTAGTCAACCACTTCTACTGGCCCAATATGTCCCAGAAGGTTAAGGAGTTTTGCCTCTCCTGCCCCACCTGTCAATCCAGTGGTAAGACAGGTGGGCACCCAAAGGCCCCCCTCATTCCACTTCCAGTGGTGGGGGTCCCCTTTGAAAGAGTGGGTGTGGACATAGTTGGTCCACTGGAACCTCCCACAGCCTCAGGAAATATGTACATCCTAGTAGTAGTGGATCATGCTACTAGGTATCCTGAAGCTATTCCCCTTAGGTCGACTACTGCCCCTGCAGTAGCCAAGGCCCTCATTGGTATCTTTACCAGAGTGGGTTTCCCTAAGGAGGTGGTGTCTGACAGAGGTACCAACTTCATGTCAGCATACCTAAAACACATGTGGAATGAGTGTGGAGTGACTTACAAATTCACTACACCATACCATCCACAAACTAATGGCTTAGTTGAGAGATTCAACAAGACATTAAAAGGCATGATCATGGGGCTCCCAGAAAAACTCAAAAGGAGATGGGATGTCCTCTTGCCATGTCTGCTTTTTGCTTACAGAGAGGTGCCACAGAAGGGAGTAGGATTCTCACCCTTTGAACTTCTGTTTGGCCACCCTGTAAGGGGACCACTTGCTCTTGTTAAAGAAGGCTGGGGGGAGAGACCTCTTCATGAGCCTAAACAAGACATAGTGGACTATGTACTTGGCCTTCGCTCTAGAATGGCAGAGTACATGGAAAAGGCAACCAAAAACCTTGAGGCCAGCCAACAGCTCCAGAAGTTTTGGTATGACCAAAAGGCTGCACTGGTTGAGTTCCAACCAGGGCAGAAAGTCTGGGTTCTGGAGCCTGTGGCTCCCAGTGCACTCCAGGACAAATGGAGTGGCCCTTACCCAGTGCTAGAAAGGAAGAGTCAGGTCACCTACCTGGTGGACCTGGGCACAAGCAGGAGCCCCAAGAGGGTGATCCATGTGAACCGCCTTAAGCTCTTCCATGACAGGGCTGATGTAAATCTGTTGATGGTAACAGATGAGGATCAGGAGGCAGAGAGTGAACCTCTCCCTGATCTTCTGTCATCAGACCCAAAAGATGGCTCAGTAGATGGAGTGATCTACTCAGACACCCTCTCTGGCCAACAGCAAGCTGATTGTAGGAGAGTCCTACAACAGTTTCCTGAACTCTTCTCCTTAACCCCTGGTCAGACACACCTGTGTACCCATGATGTGGACACAGGAGACAGCATGCCTGTCAAGAACAAAATCTTTAGACAGTCTGACCATGTTAAGGAAAGCATCAAGGTGGAAGTCCACAAGATGCTGGAATTGGGAGTAATTGAGCGCTCTGACAGCCCCTGGGCTAGCCCAGTGGTCCTAGTCCCCAAACCTCACACCAAAGATGGAAAGAAAGAGATGAGGTTTTGTGTGGACCACAGAGGGCTCAATTCTGTCACCAAGACAGATGCTCATCCAATTCCTAGAGCTGATGAGCTCATAGATAAATTAGGTGCTGCCAAATTCTTAAGTACCTTTGACTTGACAGCAGGGTACTGGCAAATAAAAATGGCACCTGGAGCAAAAGAGAAAACAGCATTCTCCACACCTGATGGGCATTATCAGTTTACTGTTATGCCCTTTGGTTTAAAGAATGCCCCTGCCACCTTCCAAAGGTTGGTGAATCAAGTCCTTGCTGGCTTGGAGTCCTTTAGCACAGCTTATCTTGATGATATTGCTGTCTTTAGCTCCACCTGGCAGGATCACCTGGTCCACCTGAAGAAGGTTTTGAAGGCTCTGCAATCTGCAGGCCTCTCTATCAAGGCATCCAAATGCCAGATAGGGCAGGGAACTGTGGTTTACTTGGGACACCTTGTAGGTGGAGGCCAAGTTCAGCCACTCCAACCCAAGATCCAGACTATTCTGGACTGGGTAGCTCCAAAAACCCAGACTCAAGTCAGGGCATTCCTTGGCTTGACTGGGTACTACAGGAGGTTTGTGAAGGGATATGGATCCATTGTGACAGCCCTCACTGAACTCACCTCCAAGAAAATGCCCAAGAAAGTGAACTGGACTGTGGAATGCCAACAGGCCTTTGACACCCTGAAACAAGCAATGTGCTCAGCACCAGTTCTAAAAGCTCCAGATTATTCTAAGCAGTTCATTGTGCAGACAGATGCCTCTGAACATGGGATAGGGGCAGTTTTGTCCCAAACAAATGATGATGGCCTTGACCAGCCTGTTGCTTTCATTAGCAGGAGGTTACTCCCCAGGGAGCAGCGTTGGAGTGCCATTGAGAGGGAGGCCTTTGCTGTGGTTTGGTCCCTGAAGAAGCTGAGACCATACCTCTTTGGGACTCACTTCCTAGTTCAAACTGACCACAGACCTCTCAAATGGCTGATGCAAATGAAAGGTGAAAATCCTAAACTGTTGAGGTGGTCCATCTCCCTACAGGGAATGGACTTTATAGTGGAACACAGACCTGGGACTGCCCATGCCAATGCAGATGGCCTTTCCAGGTTCTTCCACTTAGAAAATGAAGACTCTCTTGGGAAAGGTTAGTCTCATCCTCTTTCGTTTGGGGGGGGGTTGTGTAAGGAAATGCCTCCTTGGCATGGTTGCCCCCTGACTTTTTGCCTTTGCTGATGCTATGTTTACAATTGAAAGTGTGCTGAGGCCTGCTAACCAGGCCCCAGCACCAGTGTTCTTTCCCTAACCTGTACTTTTGTATCCACAATTGGCAGACCCTGGCATCCAGATAAGTCCCTTGTAACTGGTACTTCTAGTACCAAGGGCCCTGATGCCAAGGAAGGTCTCTAAGGGCTGCAGCATGTCTTATGCCACCCTGGAGACCTCTCACTCAGCACAGACACACTGCTTGCCAGCTTGTGTGTGCTAGTGAGGACAAAACGAGTAAGTCGACATGGCACTCCCCTCAGGGTGCCATGCCAGCCTCTCACTGCCTATGCAGTATAGGTAAGACACCCCTCTAGCAGGCCTTACAGACCTAAGGCAGGGTGCACTATACCATAGGTGAGGGTACCAGTGCATGAGCATGGTACCCCTACAGTGTCTAAACAAAACCTTAGACATTGTAAGTGCAGGGTAGCCATAAGAGTATATGGTCTGGGAGTTTGTCAAACACGAACTCCACAGCACCATAATGGCTACACTGAAAACTGGGAAGTTTGGTATCAAACTTCTCAGCACAATAAATGCACACTGATGCCAGTGTACATTTTATTGCAAAATACACCCCAGAGGGCACCTTAGAGGTGCCCCCTGAAACTTAACCGACTGTCTGTGTAGGCTGACTAGTTCCAGCAGCCTGCCACACTAGAGACATGTTGCTGGCCCCATGGGGAGAGTGCCTTTGTCACTCTGAGGCCAGTAACAAAGCCTGCACTGGGTGGAGATGCTAACACCTCCCCCAGGCAGGAGCTGTGACACCTGGCGGTGAGCCTCAAAGGCTCACCCCTTTGTCACAGCCCAGCAGGGCACTCCAGCTTAGTGGTGTTGCCCGCCCCCTCCGGCCACGGCCCCCACTTTTGGCGGCAAGGCTGGAGGGAACAAAGAAAGCAACAAGGAGGAGTCACTGGCCAGTCAGGACAGCCCCTAAGGTGTCCTGAGCTGAGGAGACTCTAACTTTTAGAAATCCTCCATCTTGCAGATGGAGGATTCCCCCAATAGGATTAGGGATGTGACCCCCTCCCCTTGGGAGGAGGCACAAAGAGGGTGTACCCACCCTCAGGGCTAGTAGCCATTGGCTACTAACCCCCCAGACCTAAACACGCCCTTAAATTTAGTATTTAAGGGCTTCCCTGAACCTAAGAATTCAGATTCCTGCGACAACAAGAAGAAGGACTGCCCAGCTGAAAACCCCTGCAGAGGAAGACCAGAAGACAACAACTGCCTTGGCTCCAGAAACTCACCGGCCTGTCTCCTGACTTCCAAAGAACTCTGCTCCAGCGACGCCTTCCAAAGGGACCAGCGACCTCTGAATCCTCTGAGGACTGCCCTGCTTCGACGACGACAAGAAACTCCCGAGGACAGCGGACCTGCTCCAAAAAGACTGCAACTTTGTTTCAAGAAGCAGCTTTAAAGAACCCTGCAACTCCCCGCAAGAAGCGTGAGACTTGCAACACTGCACCCGGCGACCCCGACTCGGCTGGTGGAGAACCAACACCTCAGGGAGGACCCCCGGACTACTCTCCGACTGTGAGTACCAAAACCTGTCCCCCCTGAGCCCCCACAGCGCCGCCTGCAGAGGGAATCCCGAGGCTTCCCCTGACCGCGACTCTCTGAAACCTAAGTCCCGACGCCTGGAAAAGACCCTGCACCCGCAGCCCCCAGGACCTGAAGGACCGGACTTTCACTGGAGAAGTGACCCCCAGGAGTCCCTCTCCCTTGCCCAAGTGGAGGTTGCCCCGAGGAAGCCCCCCCTTGCCTGCCTGCAGCGCTGAAGAGATCCGTTGATCTCTCATAGACTAACATTGCAAACCCGACGCTTGTTTCTACACTGCACCCGGCCGCCCCCGCGCTGCTGAGGGTGAAATTTCTGTGTGGGCTTGTGTCCCCCCCGGTGCCCTACAAAACCCCCCTGGTCTGCCCTCCGAAGACGCGGGTACTTACCTGCAAGCAGACCGGAACCGGGGCACCCCCTTCTCTCCATTCTAGCCTATGCGTTTTGGGCACCACTTTGAACTCTGCACCTGACCGGCCCTGAGCTGCTGGTGTGGTGACTTTGGGGTTGCTCTGAACCCCCAACGGTGGGCTACCTTGGACCAAGAACTGAACCCTGTAAGTGTCTTACTTACCTGGTAAACCTAACAAAAACTTACCTCCCCCAGGAACTGTGAAAATTACATTGTGTCCACTTTTAAAGTAGCTATTTGTGAATAACTTGAAAAGTATACATGCAATTGAAATGATTCAAAGTTCCTAATGTACTTACCTGCAATACCTTTCAAACAAGATATTACATGGTAAATTTGAACCTGTGGTTCTTAAAATAAACTAAGAAAATATATTTTTCTATACAAAACCTATTGGCTGGATTTGTCTCTGAGTGTGTGTACCTCATTTATTGTCTATGTGTATGTACAACAAATGCTTAACACTACTCCTTGGATAAGCCTACTGCTCGACCACCCTACCACAAAATAGAGCATTAGTATTATCTCTTTTTACCACTATTTTACCTCTAAGGGGAACCCTTGGACTCTGTGCATGCTATTCCTTACTTTGAAATAGCACATACAGAGCCAACTTCCTACAGATCTTGTTCCACTGTCGACGAGGGATGGGTTGAGTGCGGAGGTGGCGGGTCTCGTGTCAGAATGTGAAGTGGACACAGCTGTGGTCGGTCCAGTGTAGAGCGGAGGTGTGGCTGAAGAAGATGTGTTTGCTGGCGGAGAAGATAGGGTCGAGCGTGTGTCCGGCGATGTGGGTGGCGGTGTTCACCAGTTGCTTGAAGCCGAGGTTGGCGAGGTTGTCGAGCAGGGCGGTGGTGTTGGGGTCGTTGTTCTGTTCCAGATGGAAGTTGAGGTCGCCTAGGAGGATGTAGTCCGGCGAGGCGAGGGCGTGCGGGGAGATGAAGTCGGCGATGGCGTCGCTGAAAGGGGAGCGCGGTCCAGGGGGACGGTAGACGAGGGATCCTCTGAGGGTGGTCCTGGGGTCGGTGCAAATTTGAAAATGCAGATGTTCAGCGGCGAGAGGGGTGTCTTCGGTGGAGGTGGTGACGCTGATGGAGTCTTTGAAGACGATGGCGATGCCTCATCCTACTTGGTTGGTGCGGTCTTTTCTGGAGAACTTGTAGCCTTCGGGGATGGCAGTGGCGATGTCTGGAGCTGATGAGGCGTTCATCCAGGTTTCCGTGATGAAGGCGATGTCCGGAGCTGTGGAGTCCAGGAGGTCCCAGAGTTCAACAGCGTGCTTGTGGACAGAGCGAGCGTTGACCAGGATGCACTTGAGGTGGTTGATGGCGCGTGGGCTGGTGGTCGTGGTAGTTGCGTGGTGGAAGATGCGTTTGCAGGAGTTACAGGCGAAGGGTCCATGGGTGCGCTTGGGGTGGGCTTGGAAGCAGGTGTTGGCGCGCCCGGGGTTGAGGGCGTGGAGGGTGGTGGGGTCGTAGCGGGTCAGCGGGGTAGGGGAGGGCTGGGGACCAGGGGTCGTGGCGCTGGGTGCGGGCCAGGCGCGGACGGGCTTGCCTCTGGCGCAGCGGCCGCCATAAGAGGGAGGAGGGGGGGAGGGGTCAGCTGGGGGCGAATGGGAGCTGGGGGGCGGGGGCGTGCAGAAGGTCGCGGCGGGAAAGCGTGAGGGAGGGGGGACAGGTAGAGTGAGAAGAGCTGGGGGAGGAGGGTTTAAGGGTGGGGGGGTGAGTGTTAGAGTTTTAGGAGAATAGAGAGATAGATAGGAGTAGGGTTGAAAAGATAGGGGGGGTGGTAGAGGTGGGTGAGGGTGAGAGGTAGAGTGAGAGGATAGGGAGATAGGTAACAGAGGGGGTGTCGGGACAGGGGGGATAGATAGGGAAATAGATAGATGGAGAGATGGGTGGAGAGATAGAAAAATAGGTAGATAGGAGGAGGGGGTGAGTGAGGGAGTTAGGTGGAGAGATAGGTAGAGGAGTGAGGGAGGCAGGTAGTGTTGGAAAATGGGTTATTGGTAGGGCAGGTAGGTACCTACACCTAGCAACAAGCCACAAACCTCCACAAAAGTACAGTTAGGTCTCAGTAAATTAATCCCAGCTCTACCCTTGGTAGCTTGGCATCGAGCGTCAAGGCTTAACTTAGGAGACAAAGTGTAAAGCATTCAAATATCACAAAACAGTAATTAAATAAAACACAGGAAACAGTTTAAAAATCCAAAACCAATTTATAAAAATAGCTTATATTTTTATCTTTAAAATGACACAAAAACGATTAAAATCGGTTCAGGGGAACCGGAGATATGAATTTTTAAAGTATTATTATTTTCTAGCGCATAGAAACAAAAAGCGCCAATCGGGTCATCTGGTTGCACCAGGACCGGGACAAAGTCAAACTTTCAGGCCGACCGCGATGGAGCCCTGCTCGGCTACAGGTCGCGGGAGGCCTCGGTTAAAAAGTTACCTTCTGACTTAGTCTTTATTTTGAAGTTTTTCTTCACCGGGACGAACCTGCCAGTTGGATCCGACCTCCTGGAGCCCTTGTCCGGATACGCGAAGTCGGTTTCCTCGGTGGTGATTTCTACCTTCGGACTTAGTCGTTTTTTCGAGATGAAAATCCTTCGACCGGGGTAAACCTGGATCTTGATCCGACGTCCGTGGAGCCCTTCTCGGATACGATGGCTGGAAGGTCCCGGTCAACTTTTTACGTTCGGACTTAGTCTCTTTTTCGGATGTTTTTCTTGACCGGGACGAACCACGAAGTCAGGCCGGGTCGCGGTTGAGGCAAGCCGGCTAGAATTTCCGCGTCGAGTCGGTCACTTTATGGAGCTTTTTTCTAAAATTTCTCCAATCTTTTCCAAACTTCTGGGGCTTCACCCAGATGTTCTTTTAAGGTTCTTTTGGGGTCCACAGCTCACCCCAAGGGTCCAGAAGTTCTGTGATGGTCCTTGGGAAGTGCGGACTTCAACTCCCAGAATGCACCTGGCGCAAACTCCTTTTTGGCCACTGGACAGTGGTCAGCTGGTCACTTTTTCAGGAGTTGGTGCAGGGGACTCTGGTTAGCAATTTTTCACCTGTAGCAAACAGGGAGTCCCTCCTTGAACCAGTTGAAGCCAGGCAAAGTCCTTCTTGTGGTGAAGCCCAAGTGTGCAGCTGGTGCAGTCCTTCTGAGTGCAGGTTCCAGGTGCAGGCCAGGGGTCCAGCAGGGCAGTCCTTCTTCTCCTTAAGTTCCTTTCTTGTAGAAATCTGGTAGGGATCTGAGGCGTGGGTGCAGGTCTGCCAGTTTTATCCTTGCTCCTGGGTGAAAAGCAGGGGGGCCCTGGTCCTCCAATCAGGGACAGGGTCGTCCCCCTGTGATGACCACTTCCTGGGAAGTGTGGCAAAAATCCATCCCAGAAGGCAACAGTCTCTAAAAATCCAAAATGGATGAATCTGATTTTTAGAGGAGAGATCTGGCTGAGCCCACCCACTGGTGTGGCTAAAAATCATAAACACACCCCTCTCCTGCCCTCTCCTAATCTAATCAAGGGGGCACCTAGCTGTCTGGGGTTGCAGGATGTGGGGGTGTTGCTGGGTGCTCCAGATGTCCTTCTCTGCCTTTGAAGACCAGTTTGGCAGCCCTCCCCCTTCCTGCTTCCCCATCTGCTGAGGAGAGATTCTCTCCCCCAAGCACATTCCTTTGTGTGAAGTCAGGCCACTTCACACCTCATTAAAGTAGCCTGGCAGAAGCTGCTGCAGGCTGGCCAATCAGAGCACAGCAGCAAAAACAATGCAGAGCTGAAATTGGCAACTTTTTAGGTAAAGTCTAAACTTTTTACCTGCACTAGTTATATTAAATCCAACAACTGGAAGTTGTGGGATTTATTATAACAATCAATTTGATACCAAATTCTTGGTATGTAACATTTAAGGAGACTTTAAAATTTAAAATAAAGTCTGCCCATTCTAGCCTATGAAGGCCATTTACTTCAATGAGGGAAAAACGAATTTGGCTGTTTTTACCTCACCAGGGCTTATAAATCTATTTTTATAAAGTCCCTGCTTATAGTTACATGGCACCCAGCCCTAGGGGCACATAGGGCACACCTTAGGGGTGACTTATATGTAAAAATAAGGTAGTTTAAGACTTTGGAAGTACCTTTAATTCCAAAGTCGAATTTGCATATAACTTTAATTTAAAAGCAGCCAGCAAGGCAGGTTTGCTTTTAAAATGACACTGGGCACCTCAGCAATGCACCTAGGTGTGCACCACCTATGCTGTGGTCCCTAAACCTACATGCCCTACCATATACTAGGGACTTATAGGTAGGTTAACTTAGCCAATTATAATTAGCCTAATTTGCATATCCATTTTACACAGAGCACAGGCCCTGGGACTGGTTAGCAGTACCCAGGGCACCATCAGAGTCAGGAAAACACCAGCATAAAGTGGAAAATGGGGGCAAAAAGTTAGGGGGCCTCTGCAATCAGCCCCAGTTTCTCACACAACCCCCCCCCAGCCCACACGCCCAGGAGACTCAGCCCAACCCTGGGAGAGTCTTCCTGGCTTGTTAGGCGAGGAAGACAGTGAAGAAAACTGGCTGTCCCTTTGCAGGGCCTACTCTGCCTTACATCCTCCTGTCAGGGTCTCTCCCTCTGGGTAGTGAACCCACCCCAACAATGAAAGGACCCATTCCAAACTGAAACTTCCCTCTAGGGGGGTCTTCCTCCTCTCTCTCTGCCAACTTGGGTAGTGAGGTGCCCACCTCCCCTACTCCAAACTTTGCTAGGGCAACACCTAGCTTACCCAAAGAGGTCACCCAACACTTGAGCAACCCCACCATGACCAATAGGGTCAGGGGGCCTACTTTGCTATTGGCCCTGGGGTCTGCCTCCCAGGCCAAGTACAGTGCTGCCAGGAAGGCTAGCACCCAGCAGAGGCTACTGACAGCTGTCAGTACCCAGAACCACACCCTAAGCTCTCCACTGACAGGTGGCTGAGCTGCTTTAGGGGCATCTTTGGGGTCCTGGCACCCCTCTTGCTGTCTTGAGTGGGGGGCTACCACCTCCTGTGGCAGACACCCTCCTTCCACTCTCCCTTCTGTCAGTGCAGGGGCAACACCTTGCATCTGGACAGCTGCCTGACTACTCAGGACTTCCTTGGGGTCAGGTGAGGCCTCACCAGTGCCAACTCTGGGCTCCCCCCCTACTGGGGCAGAAGGCCTTTGGCTCCCTGGAACTCTCTTTAAGAGTGGCCTACCCTTCCTTTTCTTCTTTCCTTTTCTTGGGGACCCCTGTCTCCTAACTGTAGGGACTGACTCCCCAGGACTTTGGGTTGGGGGGGCGCCCTGGGCGACCACCCCATCTGTGACCAGACTCACCTCTGGGAGGTCATTGCCCAGGATACAATCTAGGGGAAGGTCAGCACTGACTACCACCCTAATCCAGTCAAGAATACCCTCCCTCTCTAGGGGCACTATGGCTACAGGTTTGGAGGTGACCTCCCCTGTGGCTATCCTGACTTTCTTTGTCTTTCCTGGGACATACATGTCTGGGGTCACTAACCGGTCACTCACTACAGTGTGACTGGCACAGGTGTCTCTCAGGCCAGTGGTAGGGATCCCATTCACTTGAATGTGGTGGAAGTGCCTACTCCCACCCTCAGGGATCACCAGCTTACCATCTGGTCCTGTCTCCCAGCACAATGCTAGGAGGACTTCATCATCTGAGGAATCCTCCTCTATGGCTACACTGGACAGCCCAGTGCTAACCACCTTCTTTGGACAGGCTGCATCTCCTCTGAAGTGACCTGTCTGCTGACAGTCAAAGCAAGCCCTACTGTCCAAGAGCTTTTTTAACCCTGGGTCTCCCTGTCTCTGTATGTCAGAGTGGGAGTGGGATTTACTCTCCTCCTTTTTAGGGTTCTGGGGTACAGAGGGAGTCTCTGTGGTGGGCTTACCACCTCCCTCCTTAGGTTTTTGGGGACCTGTCCCCCCCTTCTTGGAGTCTCCCCCCTGGGACTTGACAACCACCCTGGTTCTCAACCACTCATCAGCTGCCTCCCCTAGCTCTCTAGGGTTGGTCAGCTTAGAGTCCACTAGATGCTGGCGTAACCTTTCTTGGATACAATTGGTCAAGATGTGCTCTCTCATGATCAGATTGTATAACCCCTCATAAGTATTTACTTTGTTGCCAATAATCCAGCCCTCTAGTGCCTTTAGTGAGGTGTCCACAAAGTCAACCCAAGACTGGGTACTGACCTTCTGGGTGTCCCTGAACTTCATTCTATATTGCTCTGGGGTCAGACCAAACTTCTTGACTAAGCACCTCTTCATACTAGGGTATGAATCTGCCTCCTCCCCCCTTAAGGTCAGAAGCCTATCCCTCCCTGAGTTGGGGACCAACTCCCACAAAAGGGAACCCCAGTATTGAGGCTTAACCCTTCTCATTTGGAGTGCCCTCTCAAAGGCCCCTAGCCACTTATCTATGTCATCCCCCTCTATATAAGCAGGAACTACCCCCTTGGGTAATCTGGGGCAAACTCCCCCACCCATGGACACCTCAGCTTCTTTCTCGCTGCCTCCATCTTTTTTTTCTTTGCTTGCCCACTTTTTCTTTTCCGGGGCAAGCTTATCTGCTTCCAAAGCTATGTAGGCCAGCTGGGCTTCCAGCTCTCTTTCCCTGATGGATGGGTTCTCTCCTCCTGAAAGGACCCTCTTCCTACCACTAGCTTTGGGTCTGCCCCTAGTGACTGTATCCATTGAGGACCGTTCCTCCTCTTCCTCACTTGGGGTCTGATGCCTTCCCTCCCCTGAGTGGTTAGAGTTAGCATCTTCCTCTTTTTCGTCCCCCTCTGGAGCTTCCTCTGTCTCTACCTCTTGGGCCTCAGCCCATGCTGTCAGGGATTTAATCAGGATTTGCTTCCTGAGATCAGGGGTTGCAGGCAACCCTCTCTCAATACACAACCCCCTAAGCTGGACTACTGTCAGTGTGGGTAGGCTAGCCAGATCAAGCTCCATGGTTCCCTAGTTTTGTGTCAACAAAAACTTTTTGCAAAAATTGGAAACAAGAATTTAGAAAAAATTACAAAAATTCAATAATTGAAATTAATCCAAATTAGTTTAAAAAAAAAATTAAAATTAAAAATTAAAAACAATTTTTGCACTAGGACAATTTAAAGGATTTTTAATTTGTTTTATCTAAAACTGTAACGTGATATTGAACACAAGTACAGGATCCCGTCGCTGCCTCCAATTATGTTGGAAAATGGGTTATTGGTAGGGCAGGTAGGTACCTACACCTAGCAACAAGCCACAAACCTCCACAAAAGTACAGTTAGGTCTCAGTAAATTAATCCCAGCTCTACCCTTGGTAGCTTGGCATCGAGCGTCAAGGCTTAACTTAGGAGACAAAGTGTAAAGCATTCAAATATCACAAAACAGTAATTAAATAAAACACAGGAAACAGTTTAAAAATCCAAAACCAATTTATAAAAATAGCTTATATTTTTATCTTTAAAATGACACAAAAACGATTAAAATCGGTTCAGGGGAACCGGAGATATGAATTTTTAAAGTATTATTATTTTCTAGCGCATAGAAACAAAAAGCGCCAATCGGGTCATCTGGTTGCACCAGGACCGGGACAAAGTCAAACTTTCAGGCCGACCGCGATGGAGCCCTGCTCGGCTACAGGTCGCGGGAGGCCTCGGTTAAAAAGTTACCTTCTGACTTAGTCTTTATTTTGAAGTTTTTCTTCACCGGGACGAACCTGCCAGTTGGATCCGACCTCCTGGAGCCCTTGTCCGGATACGCGAAGTCGGTTTCCTCGGTGGTGATTTCTACCTTCGGACTTAGTCGTTTTTTCGAGATGAAAATCCTTCGACCGGGGTAAACCTGGATCTTGATCCGACGTCCGTGGAGCCCTTCTCGGATACGATGGCTGGAAGGTCCCGGTCAACTTTTTACGTTCGGACTTAGTCTCTTTTTCGGATGTTTTTCTTGACCGGGACGAACCACGAAGTCAGGCCGGGTCGCGGTTGAGGCAAGCCGGCTAGAATTTCCGCGTCGAGTCGGTCACTTTATGGAGCTTTTTTCTAAAATTTCTCCAATCTTTTCCAAACTTCTGGGGCTTCACCCAGATGTTCTTTTAAGGTTCTTTTGGGGTCCACAGCTCACCCCAAGGGTCCAGAAGTTCTGTGATGGTCCTTGGGAAGTGCGGACTTCAACTCCCAGAATGCACCTGGCGCAAACTCCTTTTTGGCCACTGGACAGTGGTCAGCTGGTCACTTTTTCAGGAGTTGGTGCAGGGGACTCTGGTTAGCAATTTTTCACCTGTAGCAAACAGGGAGTCCCTCCTTGAACCAGTTGAAGCCAGGCAAAGTCCTTCTTGTGGTGAAGCCCAAGTGTGCAGCTGGTGCAGTCCTTCTGAGTGCAGGTTCCAGGTGCAGGCCAGGGGTCCAGCAGGGCAGTCCTTCTTCTCCTTAAGTTCCTTTCTTGTAGAAATCTGGTAGGGATCTGAGGCATGGGTGCAGGTCTGCCAGTTTTATCCTTGCTCCTGGGTGAAAAGCAGGGGGGCCCTGGTCCTCCAATCAGGGACAGGGTCGTCCCCCTGTGATGACCACTTCCTGGGAAGTGTGGCAAAAATCCATCCCAGAAGGCAACAGTCTCTAAAAATCCAAAATGGATGAATCTGATTTTTAGAGGAGAGATCTGGCTGAGCCCACCCACTGGTGTGGCTAAAAATCATAAACACACCCCTCTGCTGCCTTCTCCTAATCTAATCAAGGGGGCACCTAGCTGTCTGGGGTTGCAGGATGTGGGGGTGTTGCTGGGTGCTCCAGATGTCCTTCTCTGCCTTTGAAGACCAGTTTGGCAGCCCTCCCCCTTCCTGCTTCCCCATCTGCTGAGGAGAGATTCTCTCCCCCAAGCACATTCCTTTGTGTGAAGTCAGGCCACTTCACACCTCATTAAAGTAGCCTGGCAGAAGCTGCTGCAGGCTGGCCAATCAGAGCACAGCAGCAAAAACAATGCAGAGCTGAAATTGGCAACTTTTTAGGTAAAGTCTAAACTTTTTACCTGCACTAGTTATATTAAATCCAACAACTGGAAGTTGTGGGATTTATTATAACAATCAATTTGATACCAAATTCTTGGTATGTAACATTTAAGGAGACTTTAAAATTTAAAATAAAGTCTGCCCATTCTAGCCTATGAAGGCCATTTACTTCAATGAGGGAAAAACGAATTTGGCTGTTTTTACCTCACCAGGGCTTATAAATCTATTTTTATAAAGTCCCTGCTTATAGTTACATGGCACCCAGCCCTAGGGGCACATAGGGCACACCTTAGGGGTGACTTATATGTAAAAATAAGGTAGTTTAAGACTTTGGAAGTACCTTTAATTCCAAAGTCGAATTTGCATATAACTTTAATTTAAAAGCAGCCAGCAAGGCAGGTTTGCTTTTAAAATGACACTGGGCACCTCAGCAATGCACCTAGGTGTGCACCACCTATGCTGTGGTCCCTAAACCTACATGCCCTACCATATACTAGGGACTTATAGGTAGGTTAACTTAGCCAATTATAATTAGCCTAATTTGCATATCCATTTTACACAGAGCACAGGCCCTGGGACTGGTTAGCAGTACCCAGGGCACCATCAGAGTCAGGAAAACACCAGCATAAAGTGGAAAATGGGGGCAAAAAGTTAGGGGGCCTCTGCAATCAGCCCCAGTTTCTCACAGGTAGCGAAAGGGTAGATGTGGGTGATAGTGAGAGATAGGTGGAGAGATAGAGGGGGGTGAGGCAGGAGCAGGAGGGCAGAGACAGGGGCGGGAAGAGACAGGAGTCGGAGAGGGCCGAAGAACAGAAGAAGCGAAGAACACAGAAGACCGGAAGAACACAGAAGAACAGAAGAGAAGGACACAGCAGACCGGAAGAACACAGAAGAACCGAAGAACACAGAAGAACAGAAGAGAAGAACACAGAGGACCGGAAGAACACAGAAGAACCAAAGAACACAGAAGAACAGAAGAGAAGAACACAGAAGAACAGAAGAACAGAAGAACAGAAGAACACAGAGGAAGATGCAGGGGACGAAGAAGCAGAAGAGCAGACGAACAGAAGATCAACAAAGAAGATACAGAAGACGAAGAGCAGAAGGCAGAAGACCACAGAGCAAGATGAGGAAGAAGAGAGGCGACAGGAGAGGCTGAGGAGCACACAGAAGAAGAGAGAAGACGGGGAGAAGAAGAGTGCAGAAGAAGATTGCAGAGGAGGAGCGAGGAGGAAGAGACAGAGAGGAGGAAAAGAAGCAGGAGAGAGGGTGAGTAGCGCGGGGCAGGGCGAGGGGCTGGGAGGTGGGGGGTACTTACTGTGAGGTGGGTCTCAGGAACTCAGGAACCTGGAGGAGCTGGAGGAGGTGCAGCAGCAGGGGGAGCGACCTACCCTTGGGTCAACCCTCTTTGTTCAAATCTCCTTTGGTTTTATGATTTTTGAAGGGGCTTACTAATAGATTTCCTCCCTCTCCTTTTATTATGCCGCAGTGGGACCTGAATCTAGTGTTGACTTTTTTGATGGGCTCCCCCTTTGAGCTGCTTCATTCTTGTCCCTTGAGGTATTTGTTTTTCAAAACTGTGTTTTTGACAGCCATTACGTCGGCTAGGCGTGTTAGTGAACTGCAGGCCCTTTCTATTCACCTGCCTTTCACACCTTTTCATAAGGACACGGTGGTTTTGAGGACCAGGGCAGCTTTCCTCCCCAAGGTAGTGTCTCTGTTTCACTTGGGACAATCCATAACTCTCTTGTTGTTCTACCCTCCTCCGCACCCATCTAAGGAGGAGGAAAGACTCCATCGTCTGGACTCTAAGAGGGCTCTCAGCTTTTACATCGACAGGACGAGAGAGTTCTGGTTGGAAGAACAACTCTTAATCGGATACGTGGGGAAGAGTAAGGGGAAGGCCGTCCACAAGAGAGTGCTCTCCAGGTGGGTCATTCTTTGTATAAAAATATGTTATTCTTTGGTGAAGAAAGATCCTCCTAAGGGGATCAGAGCCCATTCCACCAGGGCCAAGTCGGCATCATCGGCTTTGGCCAGAGGTGTTCCGGTGGCGGACATCTGTAAGGCCGCGACTTGGTCTTCCCTCCACACCTTTGTAAAGCATTATTGTCTGCTTTCGGAGGTGCGGAGGGATGGCCATTTTGCGCGGTCTGTGCTGCAGGAGTTCCTGGTGTGACCAGAAGGACACCCTCCTCCGAAGTGGTACTGCTTTGGGACTCTATTCATTAGGTGAGGAATCCACAGGTAGTTGTATCCATCATAAGAGCAAGTTACTTACCTTCGGTAACGCTTTTTCTGGTGAATACATTAGCTACCTGTGGATTCCTCACGGTCCCTCCCACCTCCCCGTTGTCTGTCTGGTCATACCAGGATCGCCTTAGCGCTGCACTTCAGTGCCTTAATTTCTATGTTTCTATATATGTATATAGGTTCATGGTTGCAATTCAGGTTATTTCCATGTTTGCAAACTGCTCAATATGGTATGTTCTTTTAAGGAACTTTTTGTGAAAGTTTTTATATGAAGGTTCTCTATAAAGTTTTATTATTTACTATCATGAAGTGTTTTCTGTATGTTTCAAAGGCATGTCAAAAATGGCGTAAACTGACGTCAGCACGGCGGCGAGGGCTCCTTATTGCCACGATGACGTCACGCGGAGCCGCGTGGAGTCGGGCAATTGTGACGTCCTTGCCAACGTGCAGAGCTAGTGAGAAGTTTCCGTCGATTGCTACGCATGGGGAGAATTCATTAGGTGAGGAATCCACAGGTAGCTAATGTATCCACCAAGAAAAAGCATTACCGAAGGTAAGTAACTTGCTCTTCAGGCAGTCTCTCTCATATGCTTTTCTCCAGACCTTCATATTGCTCTCTCACACAATTGCTTCTCCACAGGCAGCTGTGTTGCTTCTCTCCACCATACCCTAGTACTTCATCCCTCACACCCTTCCCAAACCACTTGTCTGTTTTAATATTTTTTAGCTTTTGTGCTACATTTCAAAAAAGCATTTTCTTGCTACTATTTTTTGTTTACTGATCCACCGTGGATTGATAAATAAAAGGTAAAAAGGCCAATGTCTTTAACTAAACATGCATGCATGCACCTATAAAATGATGTGCCTGGCATATCATAGTGTTTTTTTCACTGTGTTGTACAGCATGGCTCAGAAACATTGGTAAAGTCAATAGGCCTTCCAATTCAAGACTTATTGGCTTTGCCAGTTCATTCTTATATAACAGACATAGGGCCTGATTCTAACTTTGGAGGACGGTGTTAAACCGTCCCAAAAGTGGCGGATATACCACCTACCGTATTACGAGTTCCATAGGATATAATGGACTCGTAATACGGTAGGTGGTATATCCGCCACTTTTGGGACGGTTTAACACCGTCCTCCAAAGTTAGAATCAGGCCCATAATACTGACTCCCCTCTTTGTATCCGAAAAATCTTTGTTGATTTTCACCTGATTCCCCAATGCCTATTAATGGCCCATCTATATGTTTTCTGGGACCTACCAGATAGCGAATACTGGAGCTGAGCCTGACGTAAATACCCTATCCTTCCCTGCTCCCTGTAGATATGCCAGTCTCTCTTTCTCATACATTGTCTTTACAAAACAATACACCAGGTGACACATGAGCCACACAAGTCTGGACTGCGAACACTGTGAAAGGTCCTGGCCTAGCCTTTGACTCTTCACAAAAATTAATGGTAGGACCAAAACCTCACGAGCCGTAATACTCTGGTGCCTATCCCCACGCAGGTTGGTAGGGTGCAGGAAGCTCTACAGCAGTGGTTTTCAAATTTTTTAATACCACGCCCCCAGTCAGAAAAAATAAATCATCGGCCTCCCCACTCAGAATTTTTCATAATTATTCTATTAAGTTGGCAATGTTTAAATAGGTCTAGAGTTATATAAACATTGCAGTTAAGTTCTGTAACCTTTTTAAAAATGCAATAAACATGTTTTTACTTAAAACAAACACTGTTATCTGCATAATCCTTATTTTGGCCAGAGCCTGGGCCCCCCTGGGATCACTAGGGGGCCCCCTTGGGGGGGCCCGCCACCCAGTTGGAAGACCCCTGCTCTGCAGTCTCTGTGGCTTCCTGATGATCGAGCACATCACAAGGCGGAAGATTGTGATCAACTGTACTTAGTCTTGGAAACCAGAGGAATATATTCAGTGAGGTAAGTAGACCTGCAATAATCTTTAAACTGGTGTTGCTGTCAACAATGTTATACCACTGAAATCATAGGGATTCTGCACTATCCAAGCCTCACATGAAGAGCAAGTATAGCAAAGATGTTTACAAGGAGAGTGGTATGGGTGTAGTATATAGCTGGTGCTGCATTTTGGGGCACAGTATTGCAAATATAACTAATTACTAAAGAATATTGTGGTATTGCCCTACAATTTACAGACAGCAAACATGGCAACTAAATTTTCACAAATGGACAGCTGTTATCCAGAATCCTTTGCAAACCTCAAAGTTTTGGGGAAAAACACTTTTTCCTCACATTTTAATGATAGAAAGTTCTGGAATCTGAGAGGAGCCACAAATTTCCTTGCACCTAGCATTCCCCCAAGTCTACCAATAAAAATGGTACCTCACTTGTGAATCTGGGGCTGAACTAAACGGTGAAGCTCCCAAGAGAGCAATCTCTCTGAGCATGCCGCCGCATGCACGTGCTCGCTGCTATTGTCCCGCTGCACAGACTGTGCTTGCGAAGGGACAGCAGTACTGTCCTCATCACCTCCCTCAGAATCACTAGAAGAGGAGTTGTTGGATGGGACTCCTCCAACTGAAAAATCACTCCCAGAGTCTGCACCCTTATCCTATCCCTCAGATGCTGTCTCAGTATCTGCTGTCTCAGTCTCTGATCCTACGTCAGAGCTGTCCTCTATAACCCGAGTTAGGGCTTGAGCAGCAGTCATTCAACGAGACGCCATCTCTGCTACTGGCTAAACTATCGCTCTAAAACACTAGCTTACGTAGACAGTCACAAAATTGCTGGTGGGTGTGTGAGTGTGATGGGTGTGACAATAAAGGTCACCTTACCATCGCTTCTTCTCTCAATCACCACTTGCTCTCAAGGCACTAAAAAAAAACAAAAAGACACACTATTACTTCACCTTGTCACATACCAATCGTCACAGTCTTTAGCGCCTCTGGCGCCCAGTCTGACAATCATTACTGGTGCTCCCACTCCCATGACCTCCTTCTCGGATTCCCTCACTACCACCCAGCAAAAGTGCCCTTCATCTCTCCATAGCCCCTGTTGCACATACATTTAATTTGTATTGTAGCCCATGTAATGGCTGGCTTTACTAATCCACTCAGCTACTCACATAAAATACAGATTTGATCTTTGCAGTAGGCAAATATAAACCTTCTGCGCTACTTTATGGTATCAAAACTGCCACTAGACAAAAGTCAGATCCTTTTCTAGCAGAAACATAATCACAAGAGTTAGCTTGACTTTTTTATTGCTGCCTAGAAGCTACAGTTGAAATGTGCTGGTTGTACTATGTGCATTGCTTTCAAGACGAAAGCTGCAAGAGAACTGGTGGCCAATATGTGTGTGTGTGTTTATGTATATATATATATATATATATATATATATATACACTCCAAAAGAAAATCAAACTTAGGCACTCCATGCAAGTCACTGGCCTTGGTTTATTTCAGAAATTCCATTAAACAAAACATAGGGCAACGCGTTTCAACCATCACGGTCTTCTTCCTTGGCCCTTTTTTACAAACATACAACAAAAATGTGGCCCCTCCCACTTCCTATATATCCACTTATCCATAGACATAGAAAAAATCCTTTTTTTTTTCTCTTTCTTTCCTCTTTTCTCCTTTTTTTCTCTCTCATTTCCTTCCTCCTTTTCTTTCTCCCACCTCCGTAAATAACAAAATTCCAAATTCTAATGTTATATTTCTAATTATCTATTACATGTAACATCCCCTATTGGAGTAATATTGATATGTAGTAAACAGTAATGCAAATAATTGGAAGAGCCACTCTATAAACCAATTAATCATCAAAATAATATTCATTTAGGCCTTTTTTTTAAATAAAAGATAACCTAATATGGGATTATTACAATTTCCCCCTGCCTTTCCACCATCAGACTAACCAATATGGACAGAAAGTTCTTCGTCCTTGTTCAATCCCCAAGGATAACGGCTATTTAGCTGAATAATGTATTCAGACTCCAATCTCCCTAATTGTTTTTCTCTGTGCCCTCCTCTCAGAGTACCCAGGACCCTGTCAATCCCAAAGAATTTCATCTTCTCTACTTTACCCTCATGTTTAAGATTACAGTGTCGCGCTACTGGATAAGCAGCATCCTTATTCAATATTGCTCTCCAATGCTCAAGAATAAGTTTAGTTTTTTCAGAGGAAAGATTGTACTTCCGACATATTGCAATCGACATGGGCACTCTATTACATAAATAGCAAAATCTGAATTACAATTTATGTATTTCTTAATTTTTACTTGTCTGCCCGTGGGTAGCACATATTGCTTACGATTAGAACAGTATCTACACGCTTTACACTTGGCACATTTGTAGAAACCTTGATGTTTGTCTAGGAAAGTTCTTTTTGTCTTCCTTGCGTAACTGTGTACGAGAATATCTCTCAAAGAGCCGCTTCTTTTATAAGTTATCATTGGAGTACGACTCACTAGCTGACCAATTGTTCTGTCAGCCTTAATAAGATGCCAATGTATCATGAGGATCTTTCTAACTTCTGAAGAATATGCACTAAATCCTGTCACAAATCTCGGGGTATTGATATCTTCTCCTCTCTTTCTAGGAATCAATAGTTCAGCTCTTTGAACTTCTTTTACCTTGCGACATGCATTCTTCACTATTTTATGTGGATATCCCCTAGATCTAAATCTCTGTATCATTGTTAATTGTTCTCTCTCAAAACTTTGCGGGGTACTGCAATTTTTCTTAGCTCTTAACAATTTCCCGTGGGGTATACTCCATTTAACATTAGGTGGGTGGTGACTTGAGGCGTGTAGAATGCTGTTTCCAGATGTACTCTTTCTGAACAGTTTGGTATGAAGCGTACCTTTCTCTACACTAACCTCTATATCTAAAAATTCCATCACCTGTTTATGTATTTTATAAGAGAAATGCAAATTCAGATCATTGTTTGGTAATTAATTCAGAAAATCATGCAATATTGATTCTGGACCTTCCCATATCATAAATATATCATCAATATATTGTGTCCAAAATATGATATGTTGAAACCATTTCACATTTTCATCTGACATCACCAATTGTGTTTCCCACCACCCCATAAATAGACAGGCATAACTGGGAGCAAAGCAACTTCCCATCGCCGTCCCAGTTGTTTGTCTATACCATTGATCCTCATACAAAAAGAGATTGTTTTCGAGACAAAATCTTAACATATTTAGAAGCAGTTCAGAGTGTTCCAAGAGTCTGATCGGTTTGTCCCTAAAAAAAGGTCAGCATGCCTGAATTCCCTTCTCATGTGGGATACAGGTATATAACGATACTACATCTATAGTTACCATGATATAATCAGTTTGCCAAGGAATATCCTGTATTTTCGTTAAAAAATCTATAGTATCTCTACAATATGAATTTAAATTAAATACATAAGGACTCAAAAAATAATCTAAATATATGGAAGCATTCTCCAATAGACTACCTCTTGCTGACACTATAGGTCGACCTGGAGGGTTCTCAATATCCTTGTGAATCTTGGGTAACAGATAGAAGCAAGGTACTACTGGTTTCCGTATCAGTAAAAACTTATACTCGTCATCTGAGAGCAGACCTCTGCTGACGCCTTCAAAGAGCAAATCATGGAACCTACTTATAGAATACCGGTAAGCTGACATTGTCGATATCTCATAACAGCCTGGATTCAACAGTTGACTCTTTACTTCCTGTTGATACTTTGTAGCATCCCACAACACTACATTGCCCCCCTTATCGGCTGGCTTTATCACAAATGAGGTTGCTTTTCTAAGGGATGTTAGTGCAGTTTGTTGGCCTGCTGTTAGATTTTGTGCAAAAACATCCTTTGTCCTCTTCCACAATTTGAGCAAATCAAAGGTCACTGCCTCATGAAAGGCGTCAATGTTGTCATGTGGCAAAACTGGATTACATCTTGATTTAGCTTTAAACTTGCTGCCACTAGCACAATCTGTTTGTAGGTCTAAGTCATTTAGTAATTCAATATCTGTCGCCCATGTCCTTTCTTCTATCTCCAGTTCTCGTAGAGTAGCTAAACCATCTATATCGCTAATCGCTAATGCTGGAGCAACCTCCTCAATATCTGCTTCTGTTGTATGTGTTGCGGTTCCATCCTTCTGTTGCGCAAAGATTTTCATTAGCTTCAATTTCCTTATCAGATGAAAAACATCAATTCGTGTTCTTGTATAATTGAAGTTGGCTGTCGGGCAAAATGATAACCCTAATTTCAGTACCGATTGTTCATCCTGTGATAAAGTATGAGATGAAATTTTGACTACTGTCAACTCTCTATCCTTCATTGTTTCTTCCTCCTGGTCTGTCGTGCATTTTTGCCAGCCAGTTTGTCGTTTTCTTGTTGACCTGCCCCCTCTCCTGATCTTTTTGTTCCTGCGCTTTCGCCTCTGTCTCTTGGAGGTTTCCTCTGCGGTCTTAAACTCATCTGTAAAAAACGGTATTCTTCCAGCGTAGTAAATGGTTGACCCACCAATGTACTGGGGCCCGGGGTCTCTTCCAGGTCTGATATGTTCTCCACACTTGATTCAGATGAGGACATCTCCGGTCGTCGTAGGGCTTCACCTTGTCTATAATCCTTTCTGGCTTGGTCATATCGTCTACTGAATGTTAAGACACGTCCTGTTGAATAGTCATTTTTGTCCCGCAAGAATTTTCTTCTCTTCTTCAATTTTATTTCATCTTCATATTTCTTGAGTCGTACCTCCATTTCTTCGCAGAATTTCTTAATCTCATCTTGTGTCTCATGTTGTTCAAGATTTGTCTTTAATTTTTCAATTTCCTCGCTAGTTTGTGTTAGTTCCATCTCCGCATATTTAGATAAGAGTTCTAACATGCTTTTACAAGTTGCTGCCATCAAATGCGACCATTCTTCCATTAGCTTAGGGTGTGGGTTGGAATGTGTTGGAGTGATAAAAATTCGTAGGCCCCGTGGGACCCGACCAACCTCAATATAATTATTTAACTAAATCACTTCCCAGGCTCTATTTATCTCTTTCCTCCTTAATTTCTCCAGTTGCCACAATTGTTGCTTCAGGGGCAACGACCCTTGTACTCTTCCATCCTTATTATCATATGGATCAAACCCAGTACTCGTCGCTGTTTCATCAAACAAGTTGCGTGCCTCATCTATCCTCTGACGTATTACCTCACTCATTATTCAAAAACAGGTAAGACTTGTTGGCAGTTCAAACATGTATTGCAATGTTATGTATAAGGAACCGTATTTATTGTGGCTGCTGATTTTACTTCCAATTGTACCTTAATGAATAAGGACAAAGAGCTATTGCCCAGGTTTCATTTGTGACTGGCGTTTATTAATTCTGCTCCATTTTCATAATTGATCATCCCCTCTTTCACATAAATCAAACTGCCTTCTTTTAGCTGCTTGCGATCGCGTCAGCTTTAAAAATGCTGTCTTTGTTCACCGAATCCACAAGGCAACCATTGAATACAAAAATAATATCCCCGTAACTTCTGCCTCTCAATACTTTGCACCGAAAAAACGGCACCAGCCTATATACATATGTGTGTCTATATATATATATATATATATATATATATATATATAGGTGTGTTCCAGCCCCCAGGGAAACCACACAGGTATTGACAAAAGTGATCTCTCTCTATATAAACATATATATATATAGATATGTAAATATGTATATATATATATATATATATATATATGTCTATATATATAGATCTATGTATATTTTTTAATAGCTGTATGGTTTCCCTGGGGGGGGGGGTGTGAACGTGGCCCCCAGGGAAACCATACAGCTATTAAAAACAATTTCCTCCACAGGGGTCAGCCCTGCTCACGGGCGACCCCCTGTCAGATTAATTTTTTGATTATTTTTTTTTTTTTTAATTAATTTTAACTCCTGGGGTACATGAACATGCCTCCCCAGGGGTAAACTAACATGTTTTTTTTTAGATATGCCCCCGGGGGTAGGGAGGGTAGTGGCCCGTTTTCAGAGGGGGCCCACCCCCCAAGTGTAATCCCTGGTGTAAACCATTTCAGGAAGGCCTCGTGACACGCTGACGTCACAGAGTGGTGGGGTGGGTAGAGACTCGGAAGCTCTTCCGTGTCTCCGGAGAGGGTTTTAAATAAAAAGAAATCCTCTGGTGCGTCAACCCCTTCCTGGCGTTGGCCTCTGGTCGTGACCTGCACCAGGGAGTGTGTGCGGGTATCGGCCACTGGCCGACGCCCACACCTGTGGGGTTAAAATCTTTGCTTCTCTCACTCTTCTGAACTACAAAAATGTGCTTTATTGTTGCTTTCCTAACTGCTCACATACTCTGAAATATTTTACAGTTCATTTAGAGGTATTTAAATGTTATTTGATGCGTTGGAGAAAAATTACCCTTTACAGTCTTTAGTTTCAGAATCACCGTAGCCTAGCGAAATTGCCACATAAATCACTTTACAAAATCCTCTTACTTTGCACCCAGAGAAAGTAAACACCAATCTCCATGTCAAAAGAATAAGCAGCAATTTGTCAGAAGACATAACTTGACATTAGACCTTGGTCTTTAAAGCACAGCAAAAGTGAGAAGATAAAAATAAATTCAAAGTCATCGTATTGCACATTTTGGGGGTATGTTTCATTGCTTTTTTTAATAAATAAAATGGAAAAAGTCTGTGTCCTTTTGTAGGCGTGCATACACGTTGCATGCATGCATGCACCTATAAAATGAAGCAGTGAGCATGTCATCAGTTTTTTTTCACTACGCTGTACAACATGCCATAGGTCTCATAACGCCCCTGGGGTGAGGGAATTCAGTGAAGGAGAGGAGTAGCGGTGAATGATGGAGGGAGTGAGAGGTGGAGGTTTATTGCAGGGAAGTGGAAGTGGAGGAAGATGCTATTACGTCACCAGAAGTGGGTGGGACGAGTCTGAAATGTATGATGACTGAGGTGAGGGCAAGTTCAATGTGCCTTGATTGCTAAAGCACTTGTATATTCCGGTTACACTGTAAGAGTCATTCATGCAGAAATCCTTGCCTGTACATTGACATCGGTGACCTCTGAACCTGAGCACCAAGGCCACAAGCAACAGGTGCAGAGTAGCCACCTTTATCAGGTCAGGGCCGGATTAGGCCCTTTAGAGGCCCTAAGCACTTAAAAGATTTTGGTGCCCATATATATCTAATTATCTAAATATAAATCATAATAAATCATGAAATAAAATTGTATTTTTTCGAAATGCAACAAAACTTACACTTTATTTATATTTTTAAAGTTTTCTCCTACATTTTCTAATTGCAAAGTCTTTGATCAGCTCCTCCAAACTAATCTTACATAGCACTTCTGCTTCTATACGTAGTGGCGATAAGGCATCCAGCCTGCCTTGTTGCATAGTTGTTCCTTTGGGATTTTTAATATACTTCAACTGAGAAAATGAAAGCTCAGCTGAGCAATTTGTGACCATTAATGTTAAAAATATACAAAAGTAAATGTCTACATTTGGAAAGGCACACTCAATATTTTCTTCTATAATTAGTTTATAAAGTTCAGCATGACTGAATATTGTTTTTAAATTTTTTGTTGCACTGAACTTATGATGTACATATGAGTGAAACTGCTAAAGCTCAGCTGAGAAATTAGGCTTCAAGTCCTCTGGGTCATCTTTTGACAACACTGAGAATACCTTTCAATTTCAGTGGATGATGAAGTGACATTATGTGGCACATCACTTAGAAAATACATTCTCTCTGCTATTTCTTTGTATAGCTCTTCTCTTCTTCTCATCACAGTTTCAAGTTTGTCAACAATTGTGTAAAGGATGGTGACACAGAATTTATCTCTATCATTGTGATATACCTTTGGTGCAGCATCTCCGTCACGGGGTACATTTGTGAGTTTGAGATGCCTTGTAATCAACATCTGGAAGCATTTCCTTTGTAGCTGCTTCATATCTTTCAAATTCATCTCGTGATTTGCACAGTTGGTCAGCTAATGATCTATACAGATCTGCACATGCTTTTAAGTTCACACTGTGTGGCAGTTACCAGATTCTAATTTGGTTGTATTCTCAGGATTAATGTATTTCATTAACCTCCATTATTACTATTTTATTATTATTATTGTGATTGTATATATATATATATATATATATATATATATATATATATATATATATATATGTATATTTCTTTCATTTATTGTGGGAGCCCGTTTTTGTGAAACCTGGTTCAGCTGCACCATTTGCAGTTTTACACCATATGGTCATTAGTAAATCCGCCACTGGAAAATTTCTGTGCTGCTACCCTTCCCTTGACGCCTTAAACACCTGCTTGTTTTGCTTAATTGGTTAATCCAGCCTTGATGGTAGTGCTTGTTGTGCCTAACGTCAGGCCTCTAACTCTTGGACACACCCTGGAGAGGGAACTAGAATCTGTATATAGATGGAGCATTGCTGGCTTCACATCTGAGAAGACATAGCAGTCGCTAGAAGAGGGACAACCCATCGACCAATTACGAAGCAAGGCTTCCTCTTTCTTTGAGCCAAAAAAATTGGCATTTCTAAAATGTTTATATCCTATTCTTCCACACCATATATCTTACTCCAAAATAAATCAGCGGGAAAAAGTGCCCTCTTTTCACACAGTCGCTATTGGGTGCTTCCAGATGTCAGCTTCTTTTCTGGGACATTAATGTCAGCTGTTTAACTACTGAAAGTAAGATTATTTTTTTCTTTTGGTTCCACCACACGAAAACCTGCATTCCTTTGTTTACCCCGTTCTGCCTTTTCCAGACATACAATCCGGTATTGTTGTACTTGTAAGCAAAAATACCTGCACCAGAATGCAAAGTGAGGTCACGGTAAACAAAATACACAACAATGTCAGGTCAACATTAAGAACATAAATGTGTACTAACCTTTGGTAAATGGAATCCTAACTGTAGTGTGCCAGGGTACTGAGACTACCTCATATGGGTTTTTAAAGTGCAAAGATATTCACTCTTGAACATGCCAGCATTCAGTGGACTGTCACCTAATGAGTGCTGGAAGATGAGATTTGCCACCTATGATTTCCGGAGTACTGGGTGCTAATTCTGGTCTTCTAAGGGATTCCAGAGTGCTGGGAAATTAGAACTTCCAACTATGATTTCAGGGATACTGGGTGCTAATTCACGTCTCCTAAGGCATTCCAGAGTGCTGGGAATTTAGAATTAACACCTATGAATTTGGGATATTAGGTACTAAAGCTTGTCTTCTAGGGATTCCAAAGCACTTGGAACTTAGAATTACCACCTATGATCTCTAGAAATTGGGTGCTAATGCTTGCCTCCCAAGGGACTCCAGAGAGCTGGGAACTGAGATCTACCACCTATGATTTCGGGATATTGGGGGTTATTCTAACTTTGGAGGAGGTGTTCATCCGTCCCAAAAGTGACGGAAAAGTGACGGATTTACCACCAGCCGTATTACGAGTCCATTATATCCTATGGAACTCGTAATACGGCTGGTGGTATATCCGTCACTTTACCGTCACTTTTGGGACAGATTAACACTCCTCCAAAGTTAGAATAACCCCCACTGTGTGCTAATGCTTGTCTTTTAAATGATTCCCAAGTGCTGGATAATCAGGTTTGTTCCCCGGGGAATGGATCCTCTTCTAGGATAGCCCCCAGGAATCTAGTTGCTGAGGCCGAACTCCTAAGAGCTGGAAAGGAGCTAAGTACTGTGGCTTGGAGGGTAATATGTTTTAGGACTGCTCCTACCTTAACACACCAATGAAATGCCAAGCCCTTTGATCTATTATCTAAGGATGCTGAATTCTCAGAGTACTGGGTTCCAGAATAAGTGCATTGGCAGATGTCAGGATAGGGTTACTGTTCTCCTCACCTAGGGGTATTATGATACACAACAAGAGAGCTGTGATCCAGGCATGCCCAGATGACTAGGTTTGTCTCGAAGTATTGCGAAGTTATGGTGGCATCCTCTCTATGGGTTTGTACCTAGTAGAGGCAGAATCCTGGAGCCAATCCCCAACTGAGGCTGCCGATATCTTCCCCATTAATTGCAAGATAACTTTGGCCAATCTATTAAAAGATTGCACAGGGGTAAAGCCTGCCCCCCAAGGGCTGCCCGGATGCAGAGACTTGTTTCTATATCACATCAGGGTTCAAGGTCCTTCTACTTAAGATGTGCCAGGGTCCTGAGGCCTGCCCCCTAAAACATGCCTGGGTGCTGGGATCACGTCTCTAATTGATACTAGCTTGCTGAAACATGCCTCTAAGAGATAACAGGGTGCTTTTATGAAGGTCTGTTTTACTGCTGCGTAAAGATCCAGATGGTGTGAGGGCTAGTCTCCCAACAGATGCAAATAGCAAGATTTGCCCTCGAAGGAGTGCCAGCCAGTAGCGTAGGCCTTCCTCCTAATGAATCCTGGAACATGCGTCCTGTCAATTAAGCGATGCTAGGTGACGAGGGGTGGCAGTGGAAGCCAAAGGACATCAGGAGCTGCGGCCTGCTCCCTATCCTTCGGATGTCCCGAAAAATGCCAGAAGATGAAGGCTAGCCTCGCTTCGATACCAAGATGCAGGTTGGTGCCCGCTTTATTTCAGCGATGATTCGAGCTGCTGCTAAAACAAACTGTAAAATCCCAGATCTTTTCATCAAGATACTCCAGTGAGTAGGAGAGCGGAGCACTCGGTAACATTTGATGAGTCAGAGCAGTGCTTAATTTGTAAATAAAAAGGTGCCGGCGCTCAACGCTCTCCTCTTAAACACGCGGCTGCTGCAATTAAAAGTGCGAGCGCATAATACTAAGGTAGCGTGATCCTGAAGCCATCTCGGGCCTCTTCAATCCATTTACAGCCACTCCCCCTTCAACTCACTCTTGCAGCTTCCTGCTTTTCCCCTTTCTGACGATTTTTCATTTTTTTCTTCCTCCCTCTTTCCCACGTGCCTTTTGCTCGCAGTAAATGCTTGAGACAGAAAATTAAGTGCCGGTCCTCAGAAATAAGTGCCGGTGCTCTGCACCGGAAACAACAAGCACAAATTAAGCACTGAATCAGAGGTCCCAAGAGTGCCCCTGCTTGGTTTCAGTCCATCTCCCCCACTTTAGCTTACACGAGACAAGTGGAGGTGCCAGGCACAACCAGCAAAACTATGCGCCCCAAGCCCCCTACCTGTCCTCAATGGAGATGTGAATGGAGTTCACAGTGGTTCACACAATTTCTTCAACAGAATCTGCTGACATATTTTAACTATACTGAGAATCACAAGCGATTATCTGATATTAACTGTTTTGGAACTATTTACCTTCCATGGCATCCAAAATCTTGTCTTTGTGCTTTGTAAGTACTCATTATAAATTGCACCTGTAAGAAAGGATTTCACATTAGGATTACATTACATTACCTTACGTACCGCAACATTGCCGCCGGCTCAATTATGAGCCAGCATCAATGTTGTGGGCTGTTCCACGCTGGGCCAGCGGGCAGAAACACAGTTTGCGCCCACTGACCCAGCGGGGAACTCGTAATGGGGCCTGTGGGAAGGCGGCCACAGAGGTGGCAACCTACCGCGGGAGTTTGGTGGGTGGCCTTTTCCACCCACCAAACTCTTAAAGACCCCCTCAGAGACCTTACACAAATTACACAAACTCCAGGAGCTGGTATATCATTCCCATTCGCACACAGGAATGTGCAATCCGCTAAATGACTGTTTCCATTTGCGACCCTCTGAATGGCTGCCAATGTAGCAATGGGAGCCTGCAAGGGACAGCAGATCCAAGGGCCCAATGTATGACTCCTTTTTGCGGTCGCAAAAGGTGGAAATCAACATTTGAGACTGCAAAATCACCATGTACCATCCCTATTTTGTAAGTCGGTACGCAGTTACGACTCGCAAAATAAGGAAAGGGTGTCCTAGGGGCATCCCTTCCTAACTGCGAGTCGCAGTGGTATGTATGATTGTCTTGTGACCATGTATGCAGTCGCAAAACAATCGCAGTTAACACCAATTTCATATTGGTGTTAACCCATTCGCAAACGGGAAGAGGTCCCTATGGGACCCCTTCCACTCTGTGAATGAATGCATGCGAAAATATGTTTTTCAGAACAGGCAGTGGTCCCATGGACCACTGCCTACATTTTTCTTTTTGAAATGCATCCCATTTTCCATTAAGTAAAACGGACTGTATTTAGAAAAAAAACTGCTTTATTGAAAAGCAGTCACAGACATGGTGGTCTGCTGACCCTAGCAGGCCACCATCCCTGTGAGTGCAGGCATTCCCAAATGGGTTGCAAATTGCGACCTGCCTCAGGAATATTAATGAGGCAGGTCCCTTGCGATCCGTTTGGGAATCACAATCAGTGTGGTTCACACTGTTGTACATTTGGTTTTGGTACTCGCAATTTGCGATTTGCAAACAGATCGCAAATTGCGAGTCGCAAAACAAAAGGTCGTACATCCAGCCCCTAGTCCCTGGATTAGCGTTCCAAAAAGGAAACATTTTTTATTTAAAAACAGCCCATGACCATTAACGGTACAGGTGGTATTTGTTCACAAAAATGTTACTCCTGTGGGAAGACATCAGGGGGAGCAGGCAGTGGTACTCTGGACCAGCCCTAGTTCCCTCTCACAGCCTCTGATGTGATTCACAAAAGGGAAGGTGTCACAAGGAGATATCTTCCACTTTTTGAAGCAATTACTACTGCAACCTGGGACCTGGTAACTCATCATTGGTTTGCAACCACAATTATAGTTACAGGCCACTTACACATTCCTTTCCAAATCCAAAAAAAAGATGGACCATGTTTTCATGCCCTATCCGACTTGTGATTCAGAAAAGATCGAAAAAGCCCTTCATAATTTTCTGAATTGCATGTGAGGTTTTCTACATTAAGAAATGCTCTTTTGCAGTTGCCAACCCTTTGATTTAGCAAATTGCAGGGTTTACAACTGCAAAAGGGCTTTGTTCATAGGGTCCCTAGTTCAGAAGGGGCTACAGATGCCTGGTTTTCATTGTGAATATTTGTAATTTTATGTTTAGCATTTAGTTGTGCATGAATTAAAGTCGTTTTTCTTTTTAAAAGTAAAAGCACTTGCTGTACTAAATGTCATTGTGTCCTTTAAGGAGCTCTGAGTTTCTAACCCATATCACCTGCCTACTTAAATGCTGGACAGCTCTGCCTATCTCCTCTGAGGATCGGGTGCTAGAGGGATAGGCAGCTCCAGCAAAGCAGAGATAAAAGACTCCAAATGTCAGAATTGGAGACCAGTAACCACTGGGCTGCCTGCTGCTACCCTCACCCCATGAAGCAATTTCCACTTTTGCGAATGATCTGTTATGGAAGTACATTATTAAAGCACACTACCTCAGTTGGAACCAATTCCTGTCAATTACCCCGAGCAACACCTGCTATGGCACCTCAAGCTTCAACAGCTCTAGTGCCAGTCTACTCTTACAAAAAAAAACAATAATAGAGAATCAGTACAATTCAGGATGGTGCGTTGTGGATTTCCTATTTCAAAGATGCCCACCTGATCCAAACTTAGTGAAGTGGTGACTTATGGAATGGGCTGATGGGTGGGGCATGTTGCAGTACACAAAACGGCCAACCCACTTAGGAGTGCTCCTTGCCTCTCCCCCAACCGTGATCCCATCATTTATTATTTTGGTTGCTAACAGGCTTCCTTCAGAGTCACTGACCCTCCATCCCAGCGGCGGGTGGCATCTATGCTGATTATTTTGCGCATGAGTATTGCTTTCTTCTGCCTTTGCATGAGGATGCACAGTTCGGCACATGCACAGTACAGTGATACTGCCTGGTGTTAAACCAGCTGCTTCCGTCAAGTTTACTGTACCACATATTCACCTGGTGTGTGATCAGCACTTCACTGCAGAAGTGCACTATGTGTGTGTGCGCACACGGGTGCTAAAATGTTTTGGTGATTTCTACTCTGACACTAGAGGAAAAGTAGCTGTGGAGCTGTTTGTGTGAGGCAGAGTCCCAAAGCAAACAATCGGTGTCTGAGACTGTTCACTTGGACGACGCTCCTTCACCATTGTGGAGGAGCGGCCCCTGGGTGAGAGTGGCCTGTCAGCGTACACCTAACAAGGGTTCTCAAAGTAAATAAATGGAAGCCTGTGTCATTAATGCCCTTCCTCTAATCTTTATACAAGTGAAATACTATCAACAGAACTCTTTCACTCCCCCCACACACACTAGATCAGCGAGTGGGTGAATGAAAGAATGAGAAAGTGGATGAATTAAGAAATGCTTCAGTATAAGGATGAGTGATTGAATGAATTATAAAAAGGTGACTACTTGCCAGCTAGGGTGGATGAGTGACTGCCTGCATGAAAGCCTACACGCATTTTCAGATATAAGCCAGACCAATTGACTTGGACAAAGCTTGCTTATAGGACATACACCAGGATATAGGGTTTAGTCGTCCCAGTTCGGAGTCTAAGTCATAATTTGTAGATTGCACACAGGTTTCTTTCGCAGGTGTATTAGACCACCAAACTGTTTTACTGGATTGCAGTAGGCAGTGTTACCTTTGAGTATTTAGTTTCACATAAAACACCCAACACCATGGCTCTCCGCAAGCCCAGGGAAGTCCTGGTTCCCACCAGTTCCCACCAGTCTGAAACACGAGAAAGCTTTGTACAGTGTGAAAGGATTTTCTCATTCTTTTTCCTCTTCCACCTTGTGAATAGCTGGGCTTCGATGGCCTGAGGAGCTCTTCTGTGACCCACTTGTGGAGTAACACTGGAGGTGTGACAGGACCAGGGTTTTAACATAGAAACGCTAGACAGAGTGAAAATCACGAAAAATGAATTACTGCTTGCTAGCAGACTAGAATGACCCTCATTACAAGTTCATGGCTAAATACCAATCACTTCACAAGAAACTCAGTGATCATAGCACCTATGGACACTAACACATTTGATTAAAAGCAAGTTCTCCTTTTAGACTCTTTTCATAGAAATCATCTAAATCAATGGTTCCCAACCTGTGGTCCGGGGACCCCTAGGGGTCCGCGAAGCCTCCTCAAGGGGTTAAATAATATTAATAGATTAGGTCCCCGGATTCCAATAATGATTCAGTGGGGGTCCTTGGGTTCCAGTAATGATAAAGTGGGGTCCACAGAAGTCAAAAGGTTGGGAACCACTGATCTAAATCATTTACAGTTGAAACGTTCAATAAGAATCCCCTTTGCTCTGGTGTCGAACAGATAAACTTCAGGAGAGCAGGAACCCGCATGTCTCCATCCATT
The DNA here is from genome assembly GCF_031143425.1 of Pleurodeles waltl. Taxonomy (NCBI): domain Eukaryota; kingdom Metazoa; phylum Chordata; class Amphibia; order Caudata; family Salamandridae; genus Pleurodeles; species Pleurodeles waltl. The sequence continues at coordinate 1,529,479,517 of NC_090445.1, read as the reverse complement.
TTTAAAACAGACAGCCAGCTGTGAAAGTGCCCTTTGGTGTTTTACTTTGAACATTTACTTTCCAGAAAATAAAGCCTGGATCTTCATAGGTGCTGCTTCAAGGATTTGTAGTGCAGAGAAGGAGCATGAATACATGCATTGCTAGGCTCAAAGAAACCCATACAAAATTGGACCTTCTGTCTCATTCATATGGTCTTTGAACTACTCAGTCAGTGAATTGCAAAAATCCATATGAGGTGCTATGTGTTACATCATCTGGTTTAACACCCCTGACCTAGCCCTTCCGTTTCCACACAGTACACATGTTTGGGTTCCTAGGTCTTTCCTCACAGAATTTATGGGGATAATCACAAAGGAAGTTAAACTTGTAAGTAAATTAAACATGTAACTACTTTTATCTATTCACAAAATGTGCAGTTACTCAAAAGTAAAGTTACTCAAAAGTGTAGACTTACATGTCTCCACACACACATGGCCAACTACTACTACCACAAAAAGATCAGTAGCATGTCCCTTACCACACATGGGCAACCAATGATACTGCAACACTCTCCCATAGATAATGATGAAGGTAGAGGCTTAAAATGAAACCCCAAAGGAAAAAATTATGAATTATTGAAAATAGTTATATATTGAAATATAAATATCACTGAATGTAAATATGTATAAAAATAAAACGTTTACTTAATTATAAAATATTTTTTAAATTGTTTATTGAGTTAAAAATGAATGCAATATTAAATATCAGTAGAATGTAATGAAATACCTTTTAATTAATTCTATACAGCACTTTTAAAAACTGATACATAATAAAAATATTTTTTACTTTCAAAAGGTATTTACTTTTAACTTAAAAAAATATTTCAAGTTAATATACTTAAATTAAATAAAGATTTATTTCAAAATTAAATTAATAGTGCTATAGGATGTTGTCTTTGGTTCTACATTGAAAAATAAACATATAACATTTAAGTGGCAATTATATTTAAAATGAATATAGTTTTACTAACTTTTCAAAGATAAGTAAAACTGTGTAGTTTTCACTATACTTCTTTGCCCCGATTGTGGAGTTCCTTTGTGATAAAGTATTCGGAAAAAGTAAAAATGTTTATTTAATTTGAAAACAATTAACAGAAAATTGTGCTACTGCACTATTAATTTAATTTTGGATTAAATATCTAATTAATTTAAATATAATACATTTCATTAAATTGTTTTATAATGTTTTTTTTAATCTCTTCTTTTTATTGACATTTCCAAGAAAAACAACCAAGAGCACTAAATACAAATCCACATTAGCCATTTGAGTTTAGAAAATATAACTCCCCCCCTTGCCTTGTACATTCCTTGTGGGTCCTCCGATCCCACAGTGCTCACACTAGATTCTCTCAACCTGTTTGTGTTTGGCCAGTGCAGGCTTCGATAAGCACCTCTACATCTCACCCTTAAATGCCCTCCATGGCCCCCAAAGTTTGTCCCATTTCTTTCGACCCCGGCAGCTGCTATAGACAGTCTTTTCCACCAGCATGCACCAGTCCATGTCCTTACTCCAGTCGGCCACAAGTGGCAACTGTTCTACCCCCCACATTCGGACTATATTGCACATGGTGGCTGCCAGACCCTGCCTTGCCCAGACCTGTGGCTTTCGAGGCAGATCCGACTCCCCCTATATATTCAGAAGACACAAATTCAGTGCAAGTGTGAGGGAGGATCCCAAGGCATAATTTCGACTATGTATCACTTCTCCCCAAAACACTTGGATTTTATGGCCATCCCAAATTACATGATAAAAAGTACCCATCTGGCCACAGCCCCATCTGCAACTAGTGGAGGTTACTCAAACCATCTTGAGCACTGTGATGGGGGAATAATATACTCAATGTAGTACTTTCAATTGTACTCCTTGGGGAGGCGAGGGCTTCGACCCACTCATCATCCTTTATGATTTCTAAATCCTGGCCCCAATTGGCCGTAGCGGTTCCAGTGTGTCTGGCGAGTCAAGGATTATTTTCTTGAACATCAGTGAGGTGGCTTTGCATGGCATGTATTTGTCTAGCAGACGGTCTTCCAAAGGCGCTTATTCCGGGAATTATGTGTGTGAGGGTATTGCTTTGTGAAGTGCATATCAGATCTGCAAATATCTGTAGTGTTCAGAGTGGGCCAGGTGATATTCATTTAGCAGGTCTGCGAAAGGTCTCACCGCTCCCTGGTGCCATAGGTCCCCTATCTTGGAAATATCTATGAGATCCCACTTGTCAAAGCCTGATTGGTCGCCCAGTGTACCCAGTGTTGCTGTGTCCTATAGAGGTGTAGACTGTGTTAGTTTGCCTGTCCACCCTAAAAATGTATTCGCCCTGTGCCACAGTTGAATGACTATATCTGTCGGCCCTTGATTTTATGGTCTGCTTGGGGGGCCATATAGTGCTCGAAGATGACCACTTGGGTGTAAATTAGGCCTGTCGATGCCATAGGCCTGGTCGTCTAGATGGCTGAAAGCCCAACCATTTATTGTAGTGAGTTGCGTCACCCAATAGCATTTTTGGATTTAAAGTAGCCCAATAATCCCATCGTACCACCCCCTATATAATTTGTTTTGTGCTATTGTGCTGACCCGCCATTCCATAACAGTGTTGTCACTTCACTGTTGATTGACTTGAAATAGGAAGGGGGAACTGGATAAGGTGTATTTTGCAATATGTACAGAAACCGAGGAAGGGACATCATTTCAAATAGGGCAGCTCTGCCTAATAATGTCAATGGTAGTGTCCTCCAGTGCTGTACTTATTTTTTCAATCGCTCGAGAGGAGGTGACAATTTTTTATTTGGTAAAAGCACGTTGGATTCCCAGTGATGTATACCCCCAAATATCTGAAGCCCTCCATCACTATTTTGGCCATGCAGTCTCGTGGTAATCATAGCGGTTGCCACTGTAGGACATAGATCTGAGACTTCTCTCAATTAATGGCATATCCTGAGTGGTACTTATAAATGTGGAATATTTGCATCATCCTGTTCAGTGTCAATTCAGGGTCCTATATGTATAAGAAAATATCATGTGCATAAAGAGAAACACTGTCCTCCCAGTTTTATAAGGTTTGAACTAAAAAATAAATCCCCACCTAAAGTAAAAAAATACTTTTCTTATGCAACAATAATTATTAAAACTGAGGAAATAAAAGTAATTTAATGAACTACATTCATTTTGAAATTCAAAGTTCAGATGTTTTATAATTAAATAATGAGTATGTTTTATTGTATATATTTTTATATTAAATTATATTTATTTATAGTGTAGCTATTTTAAATAATTCAATTTAATTTTACATTATTTCCCATGAGGTTTTATTTTAAGCCCCCACCTCCATTGATTTCTATAAGAGGGTGTAGCAGCACTAGTGGTTGGCTATGTGTAGTGCTGGAATTACTTCATCTCTGAGCTGGAGCCCTGTACTGCAGTTTTGTGTCCCTGCTTTGGCTATATTAATTTTTGAAGGGCTTTTTGTTCATAGTAGTGGGTTTACTCTTCTGGGGGTGGATGCATGTCCTTCCCTAAACCTCTCCCTAACCCTCCATAAAACCCTCCTTAATCCTCCCTTATCCCTTCACTTTCGCCATAAGTATTCCCTATGTTCCAGCTACTCCCTTCTGTCCTTCCAATATTTACTACTAAAATATGTATGTACGAGTGCGGAAACTCCTCAGTTGGGGTGAAGATCCATGTACGGAAAAAGATAGATAGGAGAGGCGTAAACTCTGCACCGGCCTTCATAAATAGCATTTTGTAGTTCACTTTAGTACTACTGTAGCCCTACACAACTTACTGAGAGTTTATTATTTCCCATAATAAAGTTGTAAATCTTCAAGAAAGCAGGTTTTTCTGTCAACCTTCCTTGGAACGGGCTTTTTGAGATCGATCTGCAGTTTGTAGGATTGAATAGAGTCTGTTTTCTTGATGAGTGGCCTGATAAAGTAGGTATTTAGTTTGCATGGGAAGGATTCCGTATCTAGGCAACTATTAAGAACATTTATATTTCTAACCACGGATCAAGTAAGTATACCTAGGGAAATGTTTTTGAAAATGGTTGCTTGGGCAGAATCTGTTAATGATCTGGGCCCATATTTATGAGGCCCTTGCACCTCTGTTGCGCCACTTTTTGTGACGCAAGGCGGTGCAAACCACAAATTTATATTTATGAGACCACACAAATACATTTTGCGTGGCTTTGAATGGCCTCATAAATATGGAGTAAATATGGAATGCAGAGTGCATTGCCTTACTCTGTGCTAGGGAGGCGTTCCATGGGCATTGCTTTGGGTGTTCTCATGCAACTCCCACTGGGATCATTGGAGACTGCATCACAGAAGGTTGTTGAGGTGGCACTGTCTGACTTATGAAACTCTGCAAAAATCCTGTGTACTTTGTTTGAGGGGTATTCTATGCAGAATATTAATGTCAAGTATTTTAGTCTTCTTGGAGTTTTGATTGTTGATTTGTATGCTCTGTTATGACATAGTAGAAGGATCTTATCATTCTAGCTATTTGACTTTTCCATCAGCATTGTTACTAACCAAATTCTGTTGTTAGTTTCTTTAGCTTTTGGTTGATCTATTCCTGTGTTTGCTTCCCGCGAAGGTCTTCAAATATAGTGGCTTATCGTGGCCATCTGTAAATCTGTTGTTGAACTCAGCCTTTTCTGTAAGTTGTTTCTGGGGTGAGGTCTTGATAAGGCATGCACCCATGGTTGTGGGGTTTGGCATCTTTCATTATCTCCATCTGTTTTTCACTGGATCCCTATATTGATGTATCTTGGATAAAATGAATGAATGAATGAATGAATGTGCCACTTACAAAGCGCAGAGCTGGCCAAAGATATCCCGGCGACCTGGAAGTCAGAAGATGTGTTGGTCAGTCACTATCCCTGAAAGGCTGGTAGGAATGCTCTAGCTCAGAGTCCCTTTCATGTCGAGCTCACCTCTGAAAGACCGGTGGAGTTGGCACAGAGTCAGTAGCTTGTCAGGACTGCGTCCCTCACGCCCCTCGGTCTTACCTCAACGAACTTACAAAGTGACTTTTCTCCATGACATCACGCAGTGTGAGACGACGAAGGGAAGCTGTTTACCCAAGATCACACAGGCAAGGAGTTGCGGAGCCGGTTCTAAAACCAAACCGACGGAGCAGTCCGTGCCCTCGCTCATACAAAGGAGGGCTCGTCCGCGCCCGCCTTCGCTTACCAGTTTATGCAGAGAAAAGGCCAGCACAATACTTTTGTGAGAACAAAACAACAAAAATAGAGCCCGTCATAAAATACTTCTTGGCAGAAGGCGCTGCCCCCGGGCCGTGCACGTTTGAAAGATGAACAAAGGAGACTTTTCAGTCCCACGGTGGAAAGTATGGCGCGCCACAACGGTAGCGCCACGCTGAGAACTGGGGCACGGCTGAGAACATGGAGGAAGCACAGCTTCGGCCTGGGTTCCACTGAAAACCGTGGCTCGCCCAAATGCTTCCTGGAGCCCAGTCAGAAATGTGCCCAGTGCCCACTGAGTGCGGCAGGCGGACTGGGAGCTGGAGTCTGACGGAGCAGTGTGAGCAGTATACAAGGTTCCACATAGGGACTGGAAACTAAAGGGCCACATGTGCAAACCTTTTTGCCCGTCACAAACAGGCTGATTTGCAGACTTGGCCTGTTAGCAAACACAAAAAAAGCTTTTTTGGATGTAGAAAGTCCTATTTGCCATTCGGTATCCTACTCCCAAATTGCAAATTGGATTTGCACTTTGGTATTAGGAGGTGGTGTGTTTAGGGTGTCCCTTACTAATACCGAATCGCAGTGGTATGTTTTGTGACCAAAATGCAGTTCAAAACATTTGCAAAATACCACCAACTTCAAGTTGGTGGCAACCCATTTGCAAATGTATAGGGGCCCGCAAGGGACCCCTTCCCCTTTCTGAATGTTTGTGAAAGCATTTCTTAAGAGCAGGACCACTGTCTACTCTTAAAAAATGAAAAGAAAACGTAGATTTTTTTTTTTTTTTAACGCTTTCTGTTTTCTTTTAAGGAAAACAGTTTGCATTTAAAAAAATGCTTTATTTAAAAGAAATCATAGACATGGTGGTCTGCTGGCCCCAGCAGGCCATCATCCCTGTGATTTTAGAGATTCCCAGTGGGTAGCAAACCAACACCTACCTCATTAATTTTCATGAGGTATGCCTATTTACGACCAACTGAGAATCGCAAAATGTGTCAAAGCACATTTGTACATTGGTGTTTGCGATTCTTAGAGATTTGCTATTTGGTAATCACAAACTATTACCTTCGTACATGTGGCTTAACTGAAAGCAGCAAGGTGCTGGAGTGCGACTATAGTCAAAGGAGTTACTTGGACCCAGTGAAAACTGAGGTAAATCTGAAAACTGGGTCTTACTATGGACCGCGGCACACCCCATTGGGAACCAGAGAATGCTGGGGCTTAGGATCAACTGGGAGACAAAAATAGTCCACAACTGGGAAGTCTATTCCATAAGGTATTGAGTTCCCCAGCAGCTATGAATGTAAGGCTGAAAAACTCAGTGAGTTGTGCCCCTGTGCCTAGGGATCCAACACAAGCAGTAAAAAAAAAAACAATAGCTAGAAATTCTAAAGTGATGTTTCTTGATGGCAGTGACTCAGTTCACATGTCTCAGGATGACATTAACAGGGTCACTAAGGGTACAAAGATTGTATTGTCATCTTGATGCAGTCCAGGGGACACCAGTTAGGGAAACAAATGGTATTAAGTCAATGCAGTGAAATTGGTTCAGGTATCCAGCACCCACAAACATCTCATGGTAGTACCAAATCTTAGGGGTCTGTACCTCGAAACAGGACAGCTGCACTCAAGATTTACAATTGCTTAGGACAGCCACTGGATATAGGTTAATCTGCTGGGACTCTGAAACTATGACATCGACTTACAGTCTAACTTTGACCTCAAATATAAATAACTCCAGAAAAATGAGGCTAGGAGACAAAATTCCAATGTTTTCAGAAATTGAGTGAGATGCAACCGGCAATGAAATATTAACACACAGCCTTGGCTGGGGTCAATGATGCTACAGGACAGTCCAGGCACATGTTTAATGGCCACATTTTCTATCCTATAGTTGAGTATATGCCCTCAATCTTTGGTCTCACAGATGCTGCTTGGGTGGGTCCTTTGCCATCTTGGCAGCAAGGTGTATGTTGCTTATGGACACCTCACCCCCTCGCCAAGATGCCTATGTGGCTTCAGTCATCTGGGGCTTCCTCTTTGCCCTCCTAGTTCAAAACCTTTCCAGATATAGACACAGCAGCAGGGATTCTCCTTGATTAGGCCTAGTCCTGGCCTGATGGACCTATATTCCTATATGGTCCTGTTCCTGGAAAACATCCCTCTGGGCTGATATACAGAGTCTCCTTTAAAGTCAAGATAAAGAACAGCTACTGGCCGGAGGGCCAAACCTTACAGAGCTTAGCAGACTCTGGTGGGAAGAAAGGGACAATCAAAGGAAAAACGTTGATTGTTACTACTTAAACACAAGGAACAGCCTATCTTGCATAGTTTTTCCAGGAGGCAGTGGGCAGGGCGAGTTTCAAGTAGTCAACTCGTGTAAATAACATGTGATCTCCTCCAAAGTCCCAAGCTGCTAGGCAATCTTTAACACTTCCAAAATAGAAGCAGGTAAATTGAATTCAAACTGGTGGGCTCTTAGACATTCAAGTATCTACAATTAATCCATGCATCCATTTAAGCCATGCTTTGGTGACCAATATACTGATGGGAGCAAGCATAGTAGAAACTTTAACCCTGGAGGACAGGCAATCCAACAGAAAGCTATTATTTCTAATATCAGAAAATTGTCAATAACACCCCAACCTCCTGTAGACCTAAATGCTAAATGGGCAAAAGACTTGGCCACGTTCATGGATCTGCAACGGGAGGAATGGTTTGGTGTACCTAGAGAGGTATATACAGGGCTAGGCTTCTGTCCAGTACAACTAAAGATACTGCACAGGGTATATCTTGTTAAGCCACTACTTGCCGGGATGGGCTGTGCTCCAAATGATCGCTGTTTACGTGGATGTGGACAGAAGGGAACTCTCCTGCATATGTTATGGGAATGTCCAGCACTGATTAACTTTTGGACTGGGGTGGGATGATGGCTTGCAAACATTTCACCCCCTTAGTTAAGCTAGCGATACTAGACATATGGGGAGATATAACTCTGCAGAGATACCCCATTATTCACTGTAGATTGAGCCTCATGGTGGCTAAGAGGAATGCTGTCCTGTGATAGGACACAAGGTCTCTGCCGAACGTGGACCAATAGAAAATGAACATGGATTGGTGCTCACTGGCGGAAAACCAGATTTATGAAAGGTTTGTATGATGGAACCACGCATGCTGGAACAATGCATGCCTTAACAACGCGGTCGGAACCATGACTTCATCGTTTCCATGCATGCCTTTACGACCAAATTTCTTGTAAATGCATGCCTAGTAAAGGCATGTGTGGAAATGCATGCAAAACGGCATGTGTGGTTCTGTCATGCAACTCCCACCCGCCCTGAGGTCCAAAATTACCCCCACCCCTAATACATAACCTACCCCAACCCTCTCACCCGTCCTGGGCCCTAAAAAAAAATACTATCCTAACCTCCGACCCCAACCATGCCTCATAAAACTGAACTACATCGTGAGGCAAAAAAAAGACAAATCTACCTCGACCCCCACCCTGCCCCTAAAAGGGAAACTACCCCAACCTCCCCACCCGCCTTGAGCCCCAAAAAAACTGAAAAAAAAAAAAACTACCCCACCTCCCACCCGCACATCTAAAAAGTAAACTACCCCAAAAGCCCTACAAAAAACTATCCCGACCCCCCCTACCTCTACACCATAAAACTAAGGGGCATATTTAAGAGCCTCAGCACAACCGGAGCGTCATTTTTCATGATGCTCCGTGGCGCTATGCTCTGGGCCGTATTTACAAGGTGGCGTTAAGCCACTTTTTGTAGCTCAACCAGTGCTTGAAATGGAAAAATTGAAGTGCAGGTACTCTGTACTAGAGTACCTGCTTGTTTCTGAGAAGTGCCAGTACTTTCCAATTAAAAGTATTCTGTTTTTCGTGAGAAGTGCAGGTACTCTCCCTCTCAAAATAAAAAAGTGTGGTATTCAGTACCGGACAGTACCGGCCCATTTAAAGCATTGGGTTTAACACCACCTTGTAAATACGGCCCCTTCACATGCAGCACTTTGCGCAGAAGGGGCGTGCAATGGGTGCTGCTGTGTGTCTGCCACAGCAACACCCATTGTACTTTGACGAGTTTTCGTAAACCTGAGGCAGCGCCAAAATCTGACGCCACCCCAGGGGTAGCGTTAGCATGGCACAAGGTGAAGAAATGCTTTTATTTCCCCTCGTCTTTTGCCCTTTCTATGTGTGCTGCAGTTTGCAGCACACATAGAGAGAGCAAATAGTAATTTTAGAATGTTTTTGTGCAGGAAGGTATCACTTCATGCACGTAAACAATCTCCCCCTCAACGCAGCCGCGCTTGCACAATGGTGCAAGGGTGGCTGCGTTGGCACACAGCAGCAAATTTAGTGCCAGCTCAGGGGGAAACACAAGGGTGTGCTGTGTTCTAGTAAATACAGCACATCCCTGCGTTTTGAAAAACATCATGGGGCGCGACGCTGCCAAATTTGGCGCCGAGCCGCGCACCAACATTTTCTATTAAAAATGGCCCTAAATTACCCGACCCCCCCACTCACCCTGAGCCCTAAAAAAAAGCCAAGTACCCTGACCCCCCACCCCTGCCCCATAAAACTAAAGTACCCTGACACAGCCCACCCACCATAAGCCCTAAATCCAGCCCACCGCTAAAAACTACCCACCAACCCTGCCCCAACTCCGCTTACCTCACCACGTCCTCTCCTGATCCTTCCACCTCCTCTTCTCTCCTCACTCCTCCTACTCTTCCTTAAAACTTCCCCGACCCCTTTAAAAATAAACTACCCCACCCCAAAGCCCTAAATAAAAGAAAATTACCCAAAACCCCCACACAAGCCCCTAAAAAAAAAAAAAAACGACCTCCCACCCTAATCCCTTAAAAAAAAAAACCTAAACCCCCACCCCTTAAAAATAAAACGCACCCGACCCCTCACCAACCCCAAACACTTAATCCACCCCCCACCCCTGCCCCAGCCCCATTTGCCTCACCACCTCCTCTGTGTCCTCTCCCGAACACCACATGACTTTTTCTGTGCCTTAACCACGCCTATGTGTAGTTCAGCACATGCATGGTTAAGGCACAGAAAAAGCCATGTGTTGTTCAGGCAAGCGTGGTTACGCTTGTGTGGGAAACATCCCCATCCTTTAGGGCGCGTTGTTAAGGATGTTTCACGTATGAAAGTAGACCGTGGCCGAATAAATGGGAAAGGTTCTGGAAACCGTTGGAGTTGACCGGGATGATTCTCTGAAATCCATAGGACTGTATGTTTCTGAACGAATGTGACAGAGACCAAGTGGTGTTCCACTGGTGAAATTAGTTGATGCAATTCAATACTGGGCTGTGAGTTATTGTATGTTGATGTTTTTCAATAATTATATTTTTTTTTAAGCAAAACAAAGAGGAAGCAAGCTATGGATGTAGTGGCAGAAACTAGTCTGAAATCCCCCAGCCTGCCATACATCTTACGAGTTATGGGGCACAGCCCAATGAAAATGGCAATAAGGTTTTCACACCGGAAGGGGAGGTTGAGTGCACCCTGAATAACAACCACCATTTTCGTCAGGAACTCCGAATGCCATCCCCTTACCCTGAGTATTCCATTTACCATGCTAATGGCTCCCTGGAATGGACATACATTACACATGACCCCACCCATGCCCCTCATCTAAGGAAAGCACATTCACACACGAATGACAGCCCTACTTCAATGGGGTGTAAGACCCTCATTTATGGAGAAGTGCATTAGCTAGAGGGATGCCAGCCTTCTCTCCTCTTGATGTGCAGGTGAAAAGACGTGCTCTTAGAATAAAATGTGTGGCACCCTACCATCAGTCACCCTATAGCTCTTTAGGAGGGGGCTGTAGCTACCCTTACAGAAGTGTGATGGTACCACTGGCTGCTCAGTCCCTCACCTGCAGAGATACGGGCTCTCCTGGTGAAGGTCACATTACATGGAGTACTTCAGTTGGACTTACAGTCTGTCGCATCCACTTGGGGAGTAAAGAGGCAATCTAACTAACTTCGAACAGGTGAGATGCAGCATAGCCTACCCAGCAGAGAGGAGAATGTTGGTCCTCTAGAGAAAACTGAAGAGCGACTATGAATGTCACTGTGTGTGTAAAACATACCTCGTTCGGGCCACTTTTCAGTAGCTAACCCTAACCTAGTATTTACTAGCGGACTCCATGTGCCTAGTCTCCTGACCTTCGACTTCATTAAAAAAAATAGTGCACTATGGGAATTGTAGTCTTGGTTCGGTTCACCAGAATTAATGCAATAAACCCAGCTAAGCCGCAGCCATCTTTAACGGACGGGGAGGCCCTAGCCGACCCTAGAGGTGCAGTGGTTAACCCCCCCCCCCGTGGCCCGTGGCAAGGGGCCAGGCAGCCAGAGGGCGCAAAAGCGTGGCAAGGGCAATAGGAGGTTTTGACCCAAAACCGCCAACGAGGTGTAGGGGGAGGGGCCTACCGATCTGCCAAAACAGGATGGGGACAAACGGTCCTGAGTGCTGGGGAGAGGTGCCCCGAAGGGGGGAGACTGTAATACCTAGATGACTTTCTCTATGTCGGAGCGCCAGACAGAGCAGTGCAAGCAATTATTGGAGCACTGCAAAGCCCTGGCAGAGTAACTCGGTTCCTATTGGTGCAAGAGAAGATGGGTCCCACAACTCGCTTGACATTCTTAGGGATAGAGCTAGATTTCGAGGAGGGAGTAAGCTGCCTGGAGAGTAATATAGTGGTTAAGGCAAGATATGTATTGGTTTGAGACAACGTTATTGCTGATGCTCTCTCTCACTTTCAGTAGGGGAGGTTTTGCCAACTAGTCCTGTGGGCGGACGAGCAGGTGATGCCACTAATGACTGAACTATGGGACATAGTCTAACAGACCCAAGATTACTCATTGACAGAGCCCTGGCTTCCATAACCGTGGCCACCTACCGTAAGTGTCTCAAACTCTTTGTGAGGGCAATGGGGGTGGAGGCACATGCATGCAGCATTGGTGAGGTTGCAGATTTCATACTCTGGGCATTTACACAGGCAGATCCAGAATTTGGACACAAATGCCTAAGCGGTGGCCTACCACTCAAAGTTGTACAGTAGGGTTGACCTGACAAGCACTTTTTGTAGCCGAACATCCATGAAGGGGTGGGCCCGCGTGCAACCAAGGCAAGAAGACACCAGGCTACCAATTGACTTTGCAAGACTTAAAACGATACTTCGGGTCCTTTCAGATATATGTAAGTCTGAGAAGGAGGCCCTACTTTCAAAACCGCGTTTGATCTTGCATTCTTTGGGGTATACAGAATTAGCTAGCTAATAGTATCATCCAGGGCTAATCCAGGACAGCCTGTATCCAGCTAGAGGACCTCTACTTAGGAAAAACCTACCTAGTCCTACACATAATAAAGTGAAAATACGATTAAGAAAGGACAGTCAAAGACACATGCCTGGAGTTCCTCACAACAAGCAAGTACTGCCCAGAATGCATCACCCAATGCCAGCTACATGTCAGGTCACATGGAGGGCCCCCCACTGCTCATACATGAGGATGGTAGCTTTCTCAGCAGATTCCAGTGTGCGTGTATGTGTGTTGGTGGTGCCTGCCTGCGTGTCGTGTGTGAGTGAGTGATGTGATGTTGGGGGTCGGGGTGGGGAGGGGGGCCCTGACACCTTTGGGGGGTGGCAGGGGTGGTGGGGGGTGTAGGGGAGGGAGTCGGGTGAGGGTATGCTTGCGGGGGTGTTGCATGTTTGGGAATGGCAGCTGAGGTAAGTAAAAAATGTTTTTAATGGTATGTTGTGTGTGTGCTTGCGGGTGAGAGTGTGATTATGTGAGAGGGAGTGTATGTAAGTGTAAATTTGTGTGTATGTGTGTGTGAAAGTGGAAATCAAAGGGCATGTGATGTCACTTCTGCTACTCCTGGCACTTTTGTGAATCGACGTCCATGCTATCAGCTAAGGACAGGCCTTGTCCCAACCAGCCGGTAAAACGGTGATGTAAGCCACGTGTCACAGTCTTTCCCTACCCCACCCTCCTGCCTTTGGAGATGCTCAGGCTTGCCATAAGTTCACCCCTGTCTCCTCGAGGTTGGTCACGCGAGGCCACTGCAGCTCCGTGACGTCAAGTTGCTGCCAATGTTGACTGGCCACGTGAGAATCCGAACAAACCTGCAGGTGCCTAAGGAGGGTGGGTTGCTGGCATTCATCGGGCACCTGGAAAGGTAACATTTGGTAGGTAGAAATTCAGAAGCAAGTCACGAAAGGCGCAGCGACTTAAGTCCGTTAAAACACGTTGAAAACGGCTTGTCGTTGCCCACTGAATGGAGAACAATGAAAAACGTCGCCAAGTACGTGCCTCATATGAACCGGGAGATTGGAGAGCGAGCGGGTTAAAAAACACACCTGACACACCTTTGGTCTCCTAGGATAGAGGTCAGCAGAGGGCACGGACGGACCACGCATAAAGAAAGAAAGCAACACAACGCTATGGGCGTGGCTGTATTTAAGTTTGACTTTAGCCAATACGTTATTGATTTTACTAAAATTCTATGATAAACTTTTTTACAGGGACTGTCAGCCAGCCCTCATTATCAATTTTTTATTGTGTCATTCATATTTTTCTTAAGTCTACTATAGCATACTGCACGCGGTTATGGAACCGATTACTTCAACAGCTGGCAAGCTTCCCCAACAGCGAAGGCATTTTGACCTTTCTCAAAGAGTACACACAAGGTAGTTCTCTTAAGTACAAGGACAAACATATTTTAACCATTTTGTTTTTTAGATCGATGGAGAAGCAGCAGCGTCCCAAACAACGTTTACAAAAAAACAGAACGAAACAAAACAAGTATTGACAAAGTTTCAAGGCTGGTGGCCAACACTTCCATATTGTCTTTGCCAATGCTTGTTAATACTGAAAAAAACTTTATTTGTTTACTATGAAGATTTGTTTTGTGAGCACAGATTTGGGACATTATGTGTGGGTTTGTCCAGTTCTATGAATGAGTGCGCTATTTGATGGAGAGAGGGTTTACTCTTTATTTGAGTATAATCGTTTGGTTTGTGGTAGTCCGCTTGTGGCATATTAAATATGCATTTATATAGCGTCTTATGCTGTGTTGCGGGGCCATCAATGTGCATCATCAGATGGGTAGCACTCTACACTGTTGGGGAATGCTTGTTTTGAAGGTTGTTGTGCTTGCTATAAGCCTCTCTATGTGTAGCACTCTGGTGTCATGCTGGAGAGACCAGCGTGTGAGACAGACACAGTTCGATAATTATAATTAGCTAGAATATTTAATTTATTACAGATTGAGTTTATGGTGATTGTAGTATTAATCTTGTATCCTTTTTTAATCTACTTCCTTTGGTGCATAACCAACTGGGGCTTCAACTCTGCACGTCTTGAGGGTCTGTAAAAGAGGGAGACAGCCAGCAATTGGTTTTAGGTAGTCTGCACTACAATCGTTCCCTGTACAAGTAATGCCAGTGTGTGAGGTTTTGAGTATAACCTCGGATGAAGTCAACCTGCTGGAATGGACTACATTAAAGTCCTCCAGGGTGCAAGCAATAAGCATCAGATCTCCTCATGAAGTGGGTGCCTGTCCTGTTTGGTACTCAGTGGTGTGGCTAAGGTGGCATAATAGTGGTTTTCTGACAGTAAGAGCATATGTCAGGGACAGTCTTCCAGGACCGTCCGGAGGATGGATATACCCATCAACCAGTATGCACTCATTACAGTTGGCTGTAGCAGTATCCAATTATGGACCGTTCTGTGTTATTTTGGCACTACTATCATCCAATCTGGACTTAATATAGCCAGCTTCAAGTAGCATCTGACTGGTGTTCCTGTGACTTTGGACACTCTTGGGAAGAGTGTTGTCTTCTGACCATGACCTGTGCACGGTTTTGAAGTCAGGTGACCCACTTGTTCTGGATTATCATCCAGGGAATGGCTAGATTTGTACCCACTTCCTGAATTGTAGGTTGTCCTAAATATTTTGTATTGTGTCTGGCAAACACTTCCAATGTTTTCCCACCTGTAGTGAGAATCAGGTTCCACAAATGGTCTTTTTCTTGTAGGAAAAAACAGTGAGCTGAAGTGATAGTCCTCATTGTAATACCCTGATCTTGGAGTGTTACTGGAATTTCATTAGAATTCCACTTGTAAGCAATTAGGACCTAGCTCTGTGGATGACACAGAATGCTAGAAGGCACAGAGTCTGGCTAGCGGAAACCATTGCAGTGCTCGAAGCCCCAGCTACACATGTACCTTGTATGTAGGTTTCTTAATAGTCTCTCTGTGAAGTTTTGCCTAGTTTGTCATTTTTTAAGTAGGATGCAAGGCACACCTTGATATTAATCATCCTGTGATATTGTGAGGATGACGGGCGGCCTGTTGCTTCTCATAGTACCCTATATGACGGAATATGCCCCTTTGTGTCTTCATTGTGGAGAAGGTGATTAATGATTATTAACATGTGGGGTCAAAGGTAGCTTTGAGTCCATGTTCCCTCCCTGGTTTCTTCTTCCATTGATATTCTAATCTAGATGTGGTTTTGGCCATATAGAATTTCAGTTTTAGGATAATTTGGATGTCATCTGCATAGTTGTAACCTGAGGTTGGATGGTCTGATCTGGACCAATAAGGGTCTGAGAACGAGACTGAGCAGGAGTAGAGAAATAATTGGGACTTGTGGAACACCATAATGCAGTGGTTGTCAACCTTTTGACTTCTGTGGACCCCCACTTTGTGATTACTGGAACCAGGGGACCCCCACTGAATTATTACTGGAATCCGGGGACACCCCACTGAGTCATTAATGGAACCCGGGGACCCCAGTCTAAACATTATTGATGATTTGAAACGCTGAACAACGCACAAAAATCACATGAAAAAGCATTCATCAAACACATACACAAATGATAACATATTTTATTTAATTTGCAAACAAATATAAATAAAAAAAAAAAAAAAATTACATTTTAATAGCAAGGTTGGCACTTTTCTAAAATCAATAGAAGCCACACATCGTCCATACTATATTCTGTTTGATGCAGCTGCACTGCTCCTACAACTCAATCTGAGGATCCTAATTAAATTTTTAGCCTACAATTTCAAATTCCTTTACATTTACAGATTGTTTAAAAATTTCAATTGTACATTACGCACTTTATTTATATACACTTTATTAACCTAATATTATTTAATTTTCTAAGCAGTCATGGACCCTGTGAGGAGGCTTCGCGGACCCCAAGAGGTCCCTGGACCATAGGTTGGGAACCACTGCCGTTATGTGAGGCATGAAGAGCGGAGGCACGTGGATGTATTGTTACAATGATTTTTCTGTGAAGAGTTTCTCTCAGAATGAGAAAAGTTTAGCCTGACACTCTTCATGTTCGGGTCAGGCAGCCAGGTACTGTAATTGCTCTAAATGCACAGGTGCCTGGCTGTCTGAGCTAAACTTTGCCGGACGTAAGAAGTCACAGCCCTGTGGGAGTGACTTCTTCTGCCTGGAAATATGCTTGGTGATTCTTCTCCTTGTGATGAGGGGAGAGTCACTGATAGCCTTGGGCCTTGGCACTTCAGTTCTAAGCCCTGAAGTGCCCAGGGCCGAGTGTCCATCAGTGTCGGTCGTCACAGCGTGGGGAAGGGTCAGCAGTCACACTTACCTCATCTCACTCAGTGATGAGTAAGGGGCTGCCGTCTCTTCTCCCAGGCTGACTAATGAGAAGGTCAGCCAATGAGAGATGGCATCAGTCCCAATCGTCAGGAAACACTGAAGCTTCTCTCCAGCCACCGAGATGACTACTGGGGCCCAGGAAGTTTTAATTTTTAAAAATGTTTGGTGCATGCATGCCTGTGTGTATGTATGAGTGTGTGCTGTAAATGGGTTTGTGTGTGCATACCTGAACGTGTGCAGACGTTTAAAGGCATGGGTGTGAGTGAGTGTGCCTATGTGCATATGTGACCTGCTGGCCACCTCCGCACAAATTACTGGCAGCCACTGCTTCCTGCTATGTTGAGATTTTCTAAGTAGATGAGTGGTGTCAAAAGCTTCTGACAGGTCCAGAAATAGTAGTACTCCTACTTATTTTTGTCCATTGTTAGTTTTATGCTACATGGCCATTAATTCTGACGCAATACCGCTGCCCAGGCAGAATCTCAATTGTTGGTCTTAAAGTAGATTATTGTCAACAAAGTTTGACATCTGGAAGAAGACCATTCTCTCTACCAGTTTTATCAGGATTAGATGGCGGTGTGAAGGATACCGTATTTAGGGATCAGTGCAGAATATTCTTTGGCATGGATTAAGCGTATATTTTTAGGTCATTGTTTGAATTTTTTTTATTGGAGTAGTGGTCTGTTGGAGATCTAGTCAGGTTGCATGCCTGACTAGCTCTCCAAATTCGAACTGGATAGTTCTTTGTAGGAGGTTAGGGATTGCTGATTGCTAATTATGTTCTGCTGATCCTATCTCTGATATGCTAAGTATTTGTTGTTTTGTTTCTGAGGAAGTATTCTAGTTTCTTTTTCCATGTAAAATATTTCATAAACTTAGGCCTGACCCTACTGAAAGCATGTATAGTGTTCTAGCTGCCCAAGTTCTTCCCTATAGTAAAGATGGCCTCCAAGCACTTCTTAACAAACTGCCTTCCTGTTCTTTCCTCATCATTCTTAGTTACCTGAACCTAACCGAGAATATGGGGCCAGATGTATCAAAGTTCCATTTTGCATTATCTAAATAACGAATTTTAAGAAATCTTTATTTAGGTAATGCAAAATGGAATGTAACAAATTAGCGATTCCCTAATAGCGATTTCTAAAAATTCTCAATTGCTATTAGGGAATCGCTACTAGGGAATGAGACTCCATTAGTTCCTATGGGCCTTAAGGCCCATAGGTGTGAATGGTTTTGCATTTCCTAATTTGCAAATTCCCATTAGGAATTCGCAAATTAGGCAATGTAAAAACAAGGGTGCTGAAGGCCTAAGGCCCCCTTTGATGCACCCCCCACCAAAACAATCATACACATGTACAGCGCACGCATGTGTGTGCAACATGGCACTTTAAGAAATGCATTTTTAATGCATTTTTTAAAAGTGCACATGGTTTCCAGCAACTTGGAGTTGCGGAATTCGCATTTCCTAAATGCCCAGTTGACATTTAGGAAATGCTTGATACATGTGCATAGGAAATCGCAAATAGGAATTCCCTATTTGCGATTTCCTATTTAGGGAATCACAAATTGCGATTCCCTATTCGGTGTCGCAATTTTAGTGAATCACTAAAAATTATGATCCCCTAAAATTGGATTACAATGCCTTTCATACATCGTGAAAGGCTATTTTGAATTTTGCAATTTGCACCGTTTGCGAATGCAAAATATTTTGATACATCGGGCCCATGGTTCCTCTAGGATCCTACCCTCAATAACATCCAATACCACCGCAAACCTCTTACTTTGTGCTTATTTGTTCCAAGCAGACACTATCCAACAACCACCAACCCCTATCACACTAAATAAACCCATTTGGACATGGCTATCAATGACCTTTTCTTATAAAACAGGCATCTATGTGCCAATGATACTCCCTTCGCTTATCTTTTAACCAAGACTATGCCAATCTGAACAGATTTTTCTTCTACAATCTAGCAACGTTTTTTGTCAAAACTTTATTGTTTAAAATGTTTGCAAATGAAGAAACCATACTGGGTGAAAACATTTAGTAAAAGTTAGTTTGCAGGATCAAAAACTCAACAAGAACATAACCTTAGCAACATATTCTAACACAAAAATATTTGCAATAAAATTCTATGCAAAAGGTGTTTTTTTTAGGGAAAAGTCTCACACTTCTGATGTTGGGCTGAGTAGGGGAACTCAAATATATTTTGCAAATTGTGTCTATTTGGACAAGAGATTGGAAATGGAATATAAAATTTTACCTCACACTCCTCCTTCCATACATTCACCCTCACAACCCAGTGCTTTAAACTTGGTTTATCCCTCCATCCACCACATCAGTTCCAGCATGTGCACTATCTATGCCAATGCATCAAATTGTGACCCTTCTGCCTTCTCAGCAGTCATAAGGCCTTGAATGGTCTTTTAGCAGCCTTTAAATTGTAAGTGTATTTATATAGTGCTTACAACCCTGAAGAGGCGTTGGAGTGCTTTAGGGCAAGTAGGATACTACACCAGAGCTCAAGGTTAGTGTTTAATCTTAGTTTACAGGTTAGGGTTTTAAAGAGGAGAAATTGTGATCCATGAAAGAGGTGTCAGCCAATTTCTGAATTACAATAAGAACGATTAAGGAGGCATGGGACTGAGAGGAGTTTATACTGAGAAATAGAAAGTATGTAGGGGATGATAGTTAAGAAAAGGGTCACTGAATAAAGAAAGGAGAGGATTCAAGCGGAAGAACATTAAGATCAGTGTAGGAGGCTGGCCTGGCTTGTAGTCGGTACCAAGGGGTACTTACACTCTGTACCAGGTACAATTATCCCTTATTAGTGTAGAAGAGGTGTTTCTAGCAGCTTAGGCTGATAGAAGGTAGCTATAGCAGAGCAGCTTAGGCTGAACTAGGAGACATGCAAAGCTCCTACTATACCACTGGTGTCATATGCACAATATCATAAGAAAACACAATACACAGATATACTAAAAATAAAGGTACTTTATTTTTATGACAATATGCCAAAAGTATCTCAGTGAGTACCCTCAGTATGAGGATGCCAAATATACACAAGATATATGTACACAATACCAAAAATATGCAGTAATAGCAAAAGGAAGTAATGCAAGCAGTGTAAAGTTACAATAGATTGCAATAGGAGCACATAAGTATAGGGGCAACACAAACCATATACTCCAGAAGTGGAATGTGAACCACGAATGGACCCCAAACCTATGTGAGCTTGTAGAGGGTCGCTGGGGCTGTAAGAAAACAGTGAGGGTTAGAAAAATAGCCCACCCCAAGACCCTGTAAGGTAGGTGTAAAGTGCACCTACAACCCCCAGAGAGCACAGAAGTCGTGATAGGGGGATTCTGCAAGGAAAACCAACACCAGCAAAGCAACAACAGTGGATTTCCGGACCTGAGTACCTGTGAAACAAGGGGACCAAGTCCAAGAGTCGCGACAGTGTCGAGAGTGGGCAGATGCCCAGGAAATGCCAGCTGAGGGTGCAAAGGAGCTGCCACCGGATGGAAGAAGCTTGGTGTTTTGCAAGAACAAAGAGGACTTGGAACTTCCCCTTTGGAGGATGGATGTCCCACATCGTGAAGAAGCTTGCAGAGGTGTTCCCACGCAGAAAGACCACAAACAAGCCTTGCTAGCTGCAAGGGTTGTGGTTAGGGTTTTTGGATGCTGCTGTGGCCCAGGAGGGACCAGGATGTCGCCACTTGGATGAGGAGACAGAGGGGGCGCCCAGCAAGTCAGGGAGCCCTCACAGAAGCAGGCAGCACCCACATAAGTACCGGAACAGGCACTTAGAAGAGAAGTGAACCGGAGTCCACCCGAAGTCACAAAAGGGAGTCCCACGACGCCGGCGGACAACTCAGAAGGTTGTGCACTGCAGGTTAGGTTGTCGGGGACCAAGGCTTGGCTGTGCATGAAGGAACTCCTGGAAGAGTGCACAGGAGCCGGAGCAGCTGCAAATCACGGGGTACCCAGCAATACAGTCTAGCGTGGGGATGCAAGGACTTACCTCCACCAAACTTGGACTGAAGAGTTACTGGACTGTGGGAGTCACTTGGACAGAGTTGCTGAGTTCCAGGGACCATGCTCGCCGTGCTGAGAGGGGACCCAGAGGACTGGTGGTGCAGTCTTTTGTTGCCTGCGGTTGCAGGGGGAAGATTCCATCGACCCACGGGAGATTTCTTCAGAGCTCCTGGTGCAGAAAGGTGGCAGGCTACCCCCAGAGCATGCACCACCAGGAAACAGTCGAGAAAGCCGGCAGGGAGAAGCGATAAAAGGTTGCAGTAGTCGTCTTTGCTACTTTGTTGTGGTTTTGCAGGCGTCCTGAGCAGTCAGTGGTCGATCCTTTGGCAGAAGGTGAAGAGGGAGATGCAGAGGAACTCTGGTGAGCTCTTGCATTCGATATCTGAAGAATTCCCCAAAGCATAGGCCCTAAATAAACAGAAAAGGAGGTTTGGCTACCTAGGAGGGAGGATACGCTAGTAAGAAAGGTAAGAGCCTATCAGAAGGAGTCTCTGACATCACCTGCTGGCACTGGCCACTCAGAGCAGTCCAGTGTGCCAGCAACACCTCTGTTTCCAAGATGGCAGAGGTCTGGGGCACACTGGAGGAGCTCTGGGCACCTCCCTTGGGAGGTGCAGGTCAGGGGAGTGGTCACTCCCCTTTCCTTTGTCCAGTATCGCGCCAGAGCAGGGCTGGGGGATCCCCGAACCGGTGTAGACTGGCTTATGCAGAGATGGCCAGCATCTGTGCCCATCAAAGCATTTCCAGAGGCTGGGGGAGGCTACTCCTCCCCAGCCATCACACCTATTTCCAAAGGGAGAGGGTGTGAGACCCTCTCTCAGAGGAAATCCTTTGTTCTGCCTTCCTGGGCCAGGGCTGCCTGGACCCCAGGGGGGCAGAAACCTGTCTGAGGGGTTGGCAGCAGCAGCAGCTGCAGTGCAAACCCTGAAAATGCAGTTTGGCAGTACCCGGGTTCTGTGCTAGAGACCCGGGGGATCATGGAATTGTCTCAACAATTCCATGATCTTAGACATGTTACATGGCCATGTTCGGAGTTACCATTGTGACGCTATACATAGGTAGTGACCTATGTATAGTGCACACGTGTAATGGTGTCCCCGCACTCACAAAGTCCGGGGAATTTGCCCTGAACGATGTGGGGGCACCTTGGCTAGTGCCAGGGTGCCCACACACTAAGTAACTTTGCACCCAACCTTCACCATGTGAAGGTTAGACATATAGGTGACTTATAAGTTACTTAAGTGTAGTGGTAATTGGCTGTGAAATAACGTGGACGTTATTTCACTCAGGCTGCACTGGCAGGCCTGTGTAAGATTTGTCAGATCTCCCTATGGGTGGCAAAAGAAATGCTGCAGGCCATAGGGATCTCCTGGAACCCCAATACCCTAGGTACCTCAGTACCATATACTAGGGAATTATAAGGGTGTTCCAATATGCCAATGTGAATTGGTGAAATTGGTCACTAGCCTGTTAGTGACTATTTGGAAAGCAGAGAGAGCATAACCACTGAGGTTCTGGTTAGCAGAGCCTCAGTGAGACAGTTAGGCATCATACAGGGAACACAAACATATAGGCCACAAACCTATGAGCACTGGGGTCCTGGCTAGCAGGGTCCCAGTGACACATAACAAACATACTGACAACATAGGGTTTTCACTATGAGCACTGGACCCTGGCTAGCAGGATCCCAGTGAGACAGTGAAAACACCCTGACATATACTCACAAAAAGGCCAAAAGTGGGGGTAACAAGGCTAGAAAGAGGCTACTTTCTCACCCCCCCCCCCAAATGAAGGACAATAAGGCTAACCTTGGCCAGTTGAGTCTTTATTGTCTAAGTGGTGATAAGTGGAGAGTAGATCTGCAATAGACTGGTTACTCCCTTTATCATCCACTATATGGTTACTTCCCTGTGGGGATGTAAACCACCCTGTTTGAAGTTTTTTAGCTAACCAACAATGTGAAGATATATTTTCAGAGTTCCTATCAGTAAGTTTTAGTTTGGAACAGTGGGAATTGTCCACTGGACCTATTTCTAGGGATGAGAATGCCAGACAGAGATGCTGTCTCAGTAGAGACAAAGCTGGGCAAAAACTTTGTCCATATGGCTGGAAGAGAGAGCAGGGATGCTGTTTCTCTTTAGTTGGAGCAGGGCAGGGATGCTGTCCTATGAGCTCCACACTAGGGCAGGGCTGCTGTCCTAAGTGTTGTGAGGTAGTGCAGGGTTTCTGCACTAAAGGTTCTCTGGGAGGGTTAGAGGGATGCTCCATGTTAACTAAAATGGTGCCCTTTTTCTCACCAATATTAGTTATCCCACAGAGAGGTACTTCCACCTCAGGGAGTACAGCTATGTCAGCTGACGATTCCCTTTGTACAGGTGCCACCCCAGGAGAGGTTTCTCCCACCACAGGAATGGTATCCTGAATGGCAGGGTGGTTAGGGGATACTGTGATACCCTTTTTACCTGTTGTTGGAGAAGGATCCTGAGTTTTCAGGCCTTTTTCTCTCCTTTGCTTTTTCATTTCAGTAGAAATGAGAGGGAACAATTCCTCAGGGATACCCAGCATGGCTGCATGGGTATAAAACTCTACCTCAGCCCAACCTGAGGTCTCTAGGTCATTACCTAAGAGACAGCCTACAGGTAAGCTAGGTGACACTACCACCTGCTTATGGCCAGTAGCTCCACCCCAACTAAGCTGAACTGTAGCTAAGGGAAGAAACTTAGTGGAGTTATGGACATCAATAATCTTGTACTGTTGTCCAATGATGTGGTGTTCAGGAGCCACTAGGTTTTCAGTCACCAAAGTGATACTAGCACCTGTGTCCCTGTAGGCCTGGGCCTCAACACCATTTATTGAAACTGTCTGCCTGTACTTATCCATTGTAAGGGGACAAGCAGCCAGTGTGGCAAGGCCAATGCCACTAGGTGTGACAGAAACTGTCTTGGGACTGACTACCCCAGTTTCTATGATGGACCCATAAGTGAACCCAACTACACCCTTAGTTTGACTGTTGCCAGCAGTCCCACCACTATTACCACTACTGCTAGGGGCACTAGAGTTTGATGTATTAGTGGTGGTTGGCTCAGGAGGTTTACCTGGACAGGACTTATCCCCTTGCCAATGGCCTTTATTTTTACACACATAGCACCAAGGCTTTTTGTAATGTGTGTATGTTGTGAAGAAGAGGAAGAATTTGATTTATCCCCACCCCCTGAAGAGTGTTTAGGATGTGAAGAAGGATCTTTGGTTTTACCCTTATCCCCATGCTTATCCTGAGATTTCTCACCATCTTTCTTCTTGCCATCCTTGTCACCCCCTCTACAAACTTTTCTGTTCACTCTTGTTCTGACCCATTTGTCTGCCTTCTTTCCCAATTCTTGGGGAGATGTCAGATCTGAGCCCACTAGATATTGGTGTAACAAGTCAGACACACAGTTATTCAGAATATGCTCTCTCAGAATAAGATTATACAGGCTTTCATAGTCAGAAACTTTACTGCCATGTAACCACCCCTCCAAGGCCTTCACTGAACAGTCAACAAAGTCTATCCAGTCTTGTGAGGACTCTTTTCTGGTGTCTCTGAACTTAATCCTGTATTGTTCAGTTGTTAAGCCAAATCCATCCAAGAGTGCATCCTTCAAAACTGCAAAATTATTGGCATCACTTTCTCTAACAGTAAGGAGCCTCTCCCTACCCTTTCCATTGAAAGATAGCCATAGGATAGCAGCCCACTGCCTTTGAGGGACCCCCTGTACCATACAGGCCCTCTCAAGTGCAGCAAACCACTTGTTAATGTCATCCCCCTCCTTGTAAGGGGGAACTATCTTGTGCAGATTCCTGGAATCATGCTGTCTCACGGGATTGCTATCAGGAATACTGCTGCTGCCACCATGGGGTCCAAACCCCAACCTCTGTCTCTCCTTCTCCAGATCTAGGGATTCCCTGTCTAGAGCCAGCTGTTGCTGTTTGAGCTTCAGTCTGGTCTCTTCCACTCTCAACTTGTTGAGTTCCCTTTCTAACAATTTGTCTTCAGGGTGGGTGGGTTGGGAATGCTTGGACACAGAAGATATATTGGAATCAACAGAGGGAGACCTGCCCCTAACAGCTTGCACTCTAACAACCTGGCCTTCAGGAACAAAAACATCCCTGCTATGATGAGAGCTTCTATTACTACCAGCATTGCTATGAGGTCTGCTAGGGGGCAGATTAGGAAGAGAACCATGTACACCTCCCTCAAGGGCCTCCCCTGAGTCAGAGTGTGAGCTATCTACTAACTTCTCAGATGAAGTGCCACCCTGGGACTTATCATTCTCAATGAGCATGTTAGACAGAAATTCTCTAGAAGGGTTCTTTCCTACCACTAAACCTCTATCAATGCAGAGACTCCTTAGGCTCTTAAAGTTAAGATTGTCATAAGTTGTATTGACCATTTTAAGAGAAGTTCCTACATCAGACATGATAGAAGAAGGTTTAGGGACAGTGAGAAGAGAGAAAAAGTTTCAGGACTTTTTAAAGAACAGAAAAAACTTTTTCAAACTTTTTGAAACTTTTTGAAAGTTTAGGAGTACTTTTCAGCACTTAGCAGAGAGTGTAAGAGAAGAAAAGCAAAACTTTTTTGGTTAGGTGTACATATACTGAACTTGTTTTGTATATTTTTCTCTTATGACAAGTACAACATGACAAAGTGGTAAGTAGTTACAAGTACTTATCCCACCGCTGCCACCAATGTAGGAGGCTGGCCTGGCTTGTAGTGGGTACCAAGGGGTACTTACACTCTGTATCAGGTCCAGTTATCCCTTATTAGTGTAGAAGAGGGGTTTCTAGCAGCTTAGGCTGATAGAAGGTAGCTATAGCAGAGCAGCTTAGGCTGAACTAGGAGACATGCAAAGCTCCTACTGTACCACTGGTGTCATATGCACAATATCATAAGAAAACACAAAACACAGATATACTAAAAATAAAGGTACTTTATTTTTATGACAATATGCCAAAAGTATCTCAGTGAGTGCCCTCAGTATGAGGATGCCAAATATACACAAGATATATGTACACAATACCAAAAATATGCAGTAATAGCAAAAGGAAGTAATTCAAGCAGTGTAAAGTTACAATAGATTGCAATAGGAGCACAGAGGTATAGGGGCAACACAAACCATATACTCCAAAAGTGGACTGCGAACCACGAATGGACCCCAAACCTATGTGAGCTTGTAGAGGGTCGCTGGGGCTGTAAGAAAACAGTGAGGGTTAGAAAAATAGCCCACCCCAAGACCCTGTAAGGTCGGTGTAAAGTGCATCTACAACCCCCAGAGAGCACAGAAGTCGTGATGGGGGGATTCTGCAAGGAAAACCAACACCAGCAAATCAACAACAGTGGATTTCTGGACCTGAGTACCTGTGAAACAAGGGGACCAAGTCCAAGAGTCGCGACAGTGTCGAGAGCGGGCAGATGCCCAGGAAATGCCAGTTGAGGGTGCAAAGGCACTGCCACCGGATGGAAGAAGCTTGGTGTTTTGCAAGAACGAAGAGGACTAGGAACTTCCCCTTTGGAGGATGGATGTCCCACGTCGTGAAGAAGCTTGCAGAGGTGTTCCCACGCAGAAAGACCGCAAACAAGCCTTGCTAGCTGCAAGGGTCGCGGTTAGGGTTTTTGGATGCTGCTGTGGCCCAGGAGGGACCAGGATGTCGCCACTTGGATGAGGAGACAGAGGGGGCACCCAGCAAGCCAGGGAGCCCTCACAGATGCAGGCAGCACCCGTAGAAGTACCAGAACAGGCACTTAGAAGAGGAGTGAACCGGAGTCCACCCGAAGTCACAAAAGGGAGTCCCACGACGCCGGCGGACAACTCAGAAGGTTGTGCACTGCAGGTTAGGGTGCCAGGGACCCAGGCTTGGCTGTGCACGAAGGAAATCCTGGAAGAGTGCACAGGAGCCGGAGCAGCTGCAAATCACGTGGTACCCAGCAATGCAGTCTAGCGTGGGGAGGCAAGGACTTACCTCCACTAAACTTGGACTGAAGAGTCACTGGACTGCGGGAGTCACTTGGACAGAGTTGCTGAGTTCCAGTGACCACGCTCGTCGTGCTGAGAGGGGACCCAGAGGATCGGTGATGCAGTCTTTTGTTGCCTGCGGTTGCAGGGGGAAGATTCTGTCGACCCACAGGAGATTTCTTCAGAGCTCCTGGTGCAGAAAGGAGGCAGGCTACCCCCAGAGCATGCACCACCAAGAAACAGTCGAGAAAGCCGGCAGGATGAAGCGATACAAGGTTGCAGTAGTCGTCTTTGCTACTTTGTTGCAGTTTTGCAGGCGTCCTGAGCAGTCAGCGGTCGATCCTTTGGCAGAAAGTGAAGAGGGAAATGCAGAGGAACTCTGGTGAGCTCTTGCATTCGGTATCTGAAGAATTCCCCAAAGCAGAGACCCTAAATAGCCAGAAAAGGAGGTTTGGCTACCTAGGAAGGAGGGTAGGCTAGTAAGAAAGGTAAGAGCCTATCAGAAGGAGTCTCTGACGTCACCTGCTGGCACTGGCCACTCAGAGCAGTCCAGTGTGCCAGCAACACCTCTGTTTCCAAGATGGCAGAGGTCTGGGGCACACTGGAGGAGCTCTGGGCACCTCCCCTGGGAGGTGCAGGTAAAGGGAGTGGTCACTCCCCTTTCCTTTGTCCAGTTTCACGCCAGAGCAGGGCTGGGGGATCCCTGAACCGGTGTAGACTGCCTTATGCAGAGATGCAGCATCTGTGCCCATCAAAGCATTTCCAGAGGCTGGGGGAGGCTACTCCTCCCCAGCCATCACACCTATTTCCAAAGGGAGAGGGTGTGAGACCCTCTCTCAGAGGAAATCCTTTGTTCTGCCTTCCTGGGCCAGGGCTGCCTGGACCCCAGGGGGGCAGAAACTGTCTGAGGGGTTGGCAGCAGCTGCAGTGCAAACCCTGAAAAGGCAGTTTGGCAGTACCCGGGTTCTGTGCTAGAGACCCAGGGGATCATGGAATTGTCTCCCCAATGCCAGAATGGCATTGGGGTGACAATTCCATGATCTTAGACATGTTACATGGCCATGTTCGGAGTTACCATTGTGACGCTATACATAGGTAGTGACCTATGTATAGTGCACGCGTGTAATGGTGTCCCCGCACTCACAAAGTCCGGGGAATTTGCCCTGAACGATGTGGGGGCACCTTGGCTAGTGCCAGGGTGCCCACACACTAAGTAACTTTGCACCCAACCTTCACCAGGTGAAGGTTAGACATATAGGTGACTTATAAGTTACTTAAGTGCAGTGGTAAATGGCTGTGAAATAACGTGGATGTTATTTCACTCAGGCTGCACTGGCAGGCCTGTGTAAGATTTGTCAGATCTCCCTATGGGTGGCAAAAGAAATGCTGCAGCCCATAGGGATCTCCTGGAATCCCAATACCCTGGGTACCTCAGTACCATATACTAGGGAATTATAAGGGTGTTCCAGTATGCCAATATGAATTGGTGAAATTGGTCACTAGCCTGTTAGTGACTATTTGGAAAGCAGAGAGAGCATAACCACTGAGGTTCTGGTTAGCAGAGCCTTAGTGAGACAGTTAGGCATCACACAGGGAACACATACATATAGGCCACACACGTATGAGCACTGGGGTCCTGGCTAGCAGGGTCCCAGTGACACATAACAAACATACTGACAACATAGGGTTTTCACTATGAGCACTGGGCCCTGGCTAGCAGGATCCCAGTGAGACAGTGAAAACACCCTGACATATACTCACAAACAGGCCAAAAGTGGGGGTAACAAGGCTAGAAAGAGGCTACTTTCTCACAATCAGTTTTTCATGGAGGGTTTTAGGATCATAGTGGGGGAAGTCTGTGATAGCAGGCAGTCAGAGGATGTAAGCTGTAGAAAGAAACAACATTATACATAGTCCTGCATATTCGGGCATACACCTCAAACATGTGATTCCAAGTCTACACATCATTTAAACATTAAGAGCCCTAGCCTGTTTTGTGCCAAGCCTAGGGCAGTCCTTTTGAAAATAGTCTGGAGTATTCCAACCATGGATAGGATCTGTACGCAGCACTTGCGGCTTTGGTGCAGAAAAATAAAGGATCTCCTTTAAAGATCTTTCCTCTCTATTCTGGAATTGAAGGTTTTCCCCTTATTCACTAAACATGAATTATTTGGCACTGAATGAGAGTGTCTCACCAATGTGTAGTCAGATTTAAACCTGATTTTGTCACCTAATTTCATCCAAGAGTATGTTGTGCATGTTTGTGTATGTGGCTATTGTAATATAGGCATTGCACTTATAAGCAGAGTGATGAAGGCCTGTGGATTCCATTTTCGATGTCCCCTGCCTATTCCTGTGCACAAGTTTGGGGTGAAGTTATTTTCCGAGACAGTGGAAGTGTTTCACAAGAGATGCAGGAGGGAGGAGGCCTATACAGTGAAGTGAAAACAAAGGTGACAAGGCTCCAATAGAAATTTGATTGGATCCTTCCTGCCACTTGGTAGATGGTGGGGGATTAGGGGCAGCAGTCTGTTGTTCAGATTGCGAAGGGTCTTTTAGTAAAACCACCCTTTTGTCTCTTTCCTAATAACTGTCTGTGCATAGCCAGGAGCAGATAGTTCACACCTCTGAAGGCCTCTGTTGTGGGTGCTGCAAGCTGGAAACTACTCCACTATGAGGAGCATCACACCCCACAAAGACTGTGTCTGCCGAACTGCTTAGAGTCGTGCTTGAAAAAGGAAGCCTCTCCAAACCAGTTCTCCTGTTTGCAGAATTCCCAAAAAATTGATGATTTTCTGTGGAGTGAGGAGCCAACATCTGGCTTCTGGCTTGAGTCTAGTAACTCGCCACACAGGGGCTCACAAACAGCTTAGCTAATGTGGACAAATTGAGACCAGGCTGTATTACACATGAATTAGTAACCCAGAGGCAAACGTATCTACATGTCTGCAGTAAACAATTGAAACCCCAACGTCATTGGGTGACCATAGGAGAGTTGCTGCATGTACCCCACAGAAAAAACAGTTATGCTTATGGGAAACATAATCAAGATGAAAAAATAAAATGACAAAAGCAACTGTGTTGGACTTGCACAAATAAATTCCATCAGGAAATAAGTGTGAACTACTCCCTTGGGTTTAATGATTTTTCCCCCAAGATGTTGCCAGAGTAAACGCAGACAGTTTCCATGCACGCCCTCGGTTCGCATGGCTAAATTCAACGCCTATGCACTATTTCCTCCACACACTCAAACAAATATACACACGCGCACTGTCTTAATACACAATCAGTGCTTTAAACACGTGCAAAATATACCCATGTGTGCATACACACACCATTGCCAATACTCCGCTCACAAAGTCTTTGAAGCACGCTTTGAGCAGTTCCTCTTTAAAAAAAGAGAAAGATGAGCAATGCCTCCAAACTGTGAGTAAGAACATTATTCAACATAGTAGGAAAACACAGTCGTGCACAATGGGTTGTTTGCAATAACAAGGGTATATGGAATAACCAGCGGTCGAAGTGCATTAAAAAAGTATGGGAACTATGATGCGGATTGCAGTGGGGGTGGGGCCAGTGAGCGTGGGGGCGTGGTCAAAGGTGTCGGAAAAAAATATATATATATTTTACATTTTTTTGGTCTTTCACCATCAGGAAGCTTCATATAAAATAACATACAGCCTGAATGAATGTCCTCTGAGACACCATCCAGGCCAGTTGACTGCGTTGTGGTGCGTGGAATACTGCATTTCTAAGCCAATGGAACACTAAACACCATAAAAAGGAATATCAGGATTTCATTAGCCAGTCACACACTATTGGTTAGAAGTGACTTTTGTTTATATATGCATCTTTCCTCCACTGGCGGCAGATGGTGACTCTATTACTAGGAGTTATGAAATCCTGCACAACTCCAAACGTTTATTAAGAAGTTATCTAATATGTTTAATGCTGAAGAGCATTTCCACCAACTAGTAAACAATAGGCGTTGGTGAGTAAAGCCTTGCTGCAACCTCTCCTCAATGCCTGTGGTGGTCAAGGCAGATGACGTAGAATCAAGCATGTTCACACCAGCGCTCGCTTTAACCACCTGTTACGACGTATCTTTACGGAAGCCATATGGTTAAAGGATGTTTGGAAATAATGAATGAGCAAGTGAGTGAACAGAGAGTAAGTGATAATGAATAAGTGCTTATTCCAGTGCAAGGTTAATGGGGTTTGTGTTCTTAGAACAGTTGAGAGCGGTCAAGGAATAGGGTACCTCTACTGCAGGTCCCTTGTGCACAGAAGATGTGTTTGAAGAGAATACTTTGAATGGGGGTATGGAGGAGGATTGAAAGCTATAATCACATAGCCTAAATGGCATCATTTTTGGCAAGTCAATTTTCATGGAAATTCATCAGTGGGAATCAAGGGGGTGTCGCACGCATTGCATTTTCGATGTTAACTGCCCTAGGGCAATTTTCTGTCCACTACAGTGTAAACTACTGAATGGAATCACATCCAACATGATACTAGAATTTTTCTTGATAGCAAAAAAGATACATTAATGGAGGCAAAATGGGTCACTCACACCCCCGGGTCCTGGTGCCACTACACCTCCGGCACTATTGATAGGTCTGCCTCGGGGTATACATTTATGAGCTTTTTGTGCTACAGAAATATGTCAGATGAGCTTCAATACATTAATACGTATATATGAACCTTTAATTTGTGCTTCCAACAGGAGTGTAGGCCCTACAGCCAATATCCACTGGACAAGGCAAAATATCACAGAGAATAAAGGCTCACCTCATGAGAGTCTTGGACCAGGGCCTAGCCCATCAACAGACCCTGCTGCAGTCTTCAAATCACACAGCTGAATGTCATTTCCATTGGGGTTGGCCACAAAAGAAGTTGGGCACAGGGTTCTTCTGCAGACCTCTGATGCGCCAAAGATCAGGCGCAGTGGGACTGGTTGTATAGAATGTCATTTAAAACCCTCAAACCACAATAAGATAATTTGTGTTTTTATCTGCATGAAATATATTCATCTATAAAAAATGAATCTTCAGAAAGACACAAAAAAAAGTGAAAGTGAAGTTATGTTTAAGAAAAAAATCTGAAACTGGCCAGTTACGGATAATTATACAAAACATTATTCATGCACACACACACAGATATATATATATATATATATTCAGGGATGTGGAATTCCTATCGCCCGGGACATCTTGTTTGGGGTCAAGGGCAACAAGTTTTTATGTTTACTTTGTCCTTGGGACAAGTAGGCCCAACCCTCTGCAGCCCAAACCCTTTGGCTGCTTGTTTACAGAGAATGGAACTCTCTGCAGTTGAGGTAATGTGTTTCCAAAAGATAATGCTGTTCGAACTTGTATTTATGGTTCATTATTTGAAAGCCTTCATTATTAGGGTGAGTGCTGTAAAAAAATGTTTTAAGGTCACACTTCACTACTGACGTTGGTTCCAGTACAAAAAAAAGAAAAAACGTGTACACACATGTTTGAAAAGTTTAGGCTAAGAGGCTAAGTATAATGCTCCCAGAATGCTCTCTGATTATATGCAAATTAAGTGTCATTTAGTAAAATGTGTTGATGCATGCTAGTATTTCCCAAAAATATTTCTAATGGAAAATCAGTGTAACCATTTTCAACACGATTATGGGAAGCATGAAAATAAACAAACACTGACAAATCCAACTGATCTGACATATTTTTATAAGTCTTTTAGTTTCATCAATGCGTGTCTTGTTTTGACATGGCTTTTGTAACACTTTATTGTTGTGGGAGCTACCAGGTCCTCAACATTGTAACAAACATTGGCAAAACCCCCCCAAAAAGTTTTTGAACTCTTAAAGCACACGTTGCCACCAGCGGCATAACAAAGGCCCCGCAGCAGCCCTCCAGGGGGCACCTTCAGCACAGCACCTGCCCTGAGTGAGTCTGGAGAGGGGGCTCCTGCCTGCTCTGAAAAAATGAAACGAAAACGTTTCATTTTTCATTTTTGTTATGCATCTCGTTTTCCTTTAAGGAAAACGGGCTGCATTACAAAAAAAAACCAAAAAAACTGCTTTATTGAAAAGCAGTCAAAGACATGGTGGTCTGCTGTCTCCAGCAGGCCACCATTCGCGAGGGGGTCGCAAATTGCGACCCACCTCATGATTATTCATGATGTGGGCATTTGCGAAGCCCTTGCGCATCACAGATGGTGTCAAGGACACCATCCTACATTCGGATTTGCGACTCGCAATTTGCAGGTCACAAATCTGAACCTACCTACATGTGGCCCCAAATTCTTAAAGAAAGTCACAAAAGTGCACCCATGGTATATGTTGTACCCCTATAAAATATTTGTGAACTGTATTTTAGCATGGGTAAATACGATGTGTAGATTTGCTCATGTGAAAATCTATTGAGCATTTGCAAGTTCATTTTCCCTCCAGCCACTTTCTTCCTAACCCTGGAAGAAGTTCTAATTCTGCCATCGTCAGGAGTAAATGTCCAACCTTTCTTATTATGGGAAAATATTAGAGAGAAGCTGGTAAAAATCTTTAAAACATGCAGGTTAGTAGGTTTGCAGACTCAAAGGCATTCCAGCCCTGGAACTATTGCTTACTGCTTCCTCCAGCCCCAGTATGCAGATCTGCAGAAAGGTGGCAAAATAAGGAAATTGCTACAGTAGGGATTGAAACTCCAAGTATTCAAGCCCTACTATGGTAGTAGCCCTGGCATAATCAGAGAGGCTATTAATTGCTGCCATAATTTGTCGCCACACTACATGGCACCAAAGGGACAAGTAGATCTTTTTACAGGACAAGTAGATTTAAGAAGCAACCTGTCCCCTGGACAAGTAGATATTTTAATAAATTCCACACCCCTGTATATATATAGATAGATATTACCATAGAAATCCAATTAAAAAGGTTCCAGGGACGTTATAGTTAGGCTCACATTTTAAAAGAACAAAATCATAGAAATTCAGCAGTTATAGTTAAAGATAATTCAAGTAACTATAACTCATGCACTAAGGTAACTATAACTCGTGCCCTCACAATGCACCTCTAAATACCCCAGATATTACAGCACTCATGACATCTTTTATAAAATCATTGATAATATCACTGTAACATTTGTACAATTATACATTAAAAAACTTTTCATGGCAGGGGCGTGAGTTATAGTTCCTTAGGGCACAAGTCATAGTTACTTGAAATAGCTCTAACTGCAACTGCTGAATTTATATGGTTTTGTGCCTTCCAAATGTGGACCTAACTATATCGTCCCTGTAACCTTTGGTTTTTAAGTGAATTTCTATGCTTTTTTAATACTTGTTCCTAACTATAACGTCCTTGTAACCTTTGCTTTTTTCAGTGAATTGTTATATACATGCACACACACACACATATATACAAATACATACAAACACACAAGCATATATATATATATATATATATATATATATATATATATATATGTATATATATATATATATATATATATATGTACACATATATACACACACACACATATATAGGAAATTATGGCTCAACGTTTACAGCTTTAGATAAATTGTAAA
Source organism: Pleurodeles waltl (assembly GCF_031143425.1). Lineage (NCBI taxonomy): Eukaryota > Metazoa > Chordata > Amphibia > Caudata > Salamandridae > Pleurodeles > Pleurodeles waltl. The sequence continues at coordinate 1,529,444,990 of NC_090445.1, read as the reverse complement.
ATTAGATGAGGAAGGTTTTGGCCGTGGACATTTAAGGCCCAATATAACCTAGGAAGAGGTGCATACAAAGGATATCAATCTGGAGGGGTGGTTTTCACAAGAGAGGTAGAAGAAATACAGCCTCTAGAGGAAGAGGTCTGCAGTTCTCATCAGCAAAAGGTGAGTATGAAGACTTTTACTGGTTCCACCTAGGGAAAGGTGGTAGGAAGGTTAAGACATTTCATGCGGAAATGGAAGTTGATAACTCAGGATCCATGGGTAATCGCAACAGTTGAAGGTTATTTAATAGAGTTTCAAGAGATTCCATATCAGAAGAAAGAACCAATAACGTTGTTTTTCAAATTCCATTTGAGGGAAGTAATTTTTAAATAAATTTTACAGATGCTGGAGAAAGAGGCCATTCTAAAGCTAAGCAAAATAGAAAGAACGTTGAAAATACTTTGTTTCTGGAAGAAATGAAAGACAAGGGTTGTAGACCGGTAATCAATTTGAGGTCTTTAAACTGATTTGTAACTTACCACCTTTTCAAGATGGAAGGTGTGGCTATGTTGAGAGATACTCTGCAGGAGTTGGATTGGATTGCAAAATTTGATCTGAAGGATGCCTATTTTAGTGTTCTGATTGACAAAGAAAGTCAGAACTTTCTTGAGTTCAGATGGGAAGGTCCTTTGTACCAGTTCCAGTCTCTACCATTTGGCCTTTCTTCTGCACCTTGATGGTTTACTAAGGTCTTAAAACCAGTACTGGGTTTCTTGCGGGAGCATGGTATGAGGATAATCATATATTTAGGTAATATTCTTATCATGAATCAGGATGAGGAGATTTTGAAGAAGCATGTCTCTATAATGAAATATCTGTTGAAGATAGTAGATTTTATTGATAATCAGGCAAAATCAATGTTCCAGCCTTCTCGTCAATAGAGTTTTTAGGTTTTACTATAGAAATGGTGAAGGTTCAACTTCACTTACCAGAAAGGAAAATAAAGTTGATAAAGAGGGAGTGTTGTCATTTGAGAAGAAAAGAGGATGTGACTTTGAGGTAGCTTGCATGGTTAATTGGTCTCCTTTCATCATCGATTCATGCTGTCGTTCCAGGACCCTTGCATTACAGTGTTTAAAAACTTCGGGTTTGACAAAGTGTATCTGGTATGGATGACGGAGGATGCTTGGAATGGTAGAGCAGTTTTTGGTTTGGTGCCAGATTTTGTGGTAGAGTTGGATGCAAGCAGTTGCAGCGGGGGAGTGATGTGATTATGACAGGAACCTGACAGGAAACAGGAACTGGAGCATTCACGTTCTTTGGAAATGACTGCAGTTCTGTTTGCTCTTTGCAGTTTCAAGAATCATTTACAAAGAGGATAAGTATTATTCAGAATGGACAATATAACAGGAGAAACTTATATAAACAGGTTAGAAGGGAACAAGTCAGATAAACTGTCAGAGATTGTGAAGGAGTTAGGGAAAATGTGTCAGAAGTTCAGGATACATGTGACAGCGTTGTACTTGCTGGGAAGTAGAATATGGTGGCAGTCTGGAATTCTCTCTATTTGAAGGTCTGCACCGATTGGAGATGGAGAAGGGACATATTTCAGAAGGTAGAGTTGTGTTTGGGTCCAATAGAAGTGAACGTATTGGCTTCCCGTATGACTTTCCAGAAGGAGTAGTATTTCAGGTGGTGATCAGATCCGGGAGGCTAGGGAGTGGATGCAGTCACCCAGAGTTGACTGGGTTTGAAAGGTTATGCTTTCCCTCCTTTTGCTATAATTCAGAATGTTGGTTCATGTGAGGAGGAAGACATGTAAAACAGTATTTGTGGTGTCCTTTTGGGTAACTCAAATTTGGTTTCCGTCACTGATAGATTTGGCTGTGGAGATACCTTTTTTAATACAGTCCAGCAAATGAATGTTGGTAGGCATAGAAGTATCTCTGGGAGAGTTTGGTATGCTCAGTCTTCTAGTTTAGGAAGATTTGTTGGCCTTTCAAGAGAGGCTTCAGAGCGTCTCTATAAATCTTGGGTACCAGGTATTAGAAAGAGATACAGGGATGCATGGAATGTCTGCATTACGATGGTGCTTGGAGGGGAAATTGGAATCCGTGGAAGCTGATGGAGTAGAAGTTGCAATTTTTTTGGTGAAGTTCTTTACGTAGGGATTCTCCTGCAGGACGATTAATTATTATAGGTCAGTATTTGCAGCAGGTCATTCATAGTTTAATGGTTTCTTGACTGCAGAAAGCCCCTTGTTTTGTTGGGTGATGAAGGGAATTTGTCTGAAAACACCTTCAATATATTGTGTTTGAGAGTCTTTGGGTTGTGAATTTGGTTTTAAGGTTGCTTAGAACCTGGCCTCTGAATACATACTTACCTTAAAGGAAGTTGACATGGAAGTAGGCAACATTAATTTGTTTAATTTTTCTTTAGAAAGATACCTGATGTACAGACTTTGGGTATAACCAGTAGGTTTTATCAGCCAGATGGAGCATTTTTGAGATAAGGAGCAGGACCAAGACTATGGCAGGAACCATTCTTTACCCGAGATTTGAGGGTTATCCAGACTTTTGTGTTGTAGGTTGCGTGAAGGAATATGAATCTAGAGTGCAGGTTTTTAGCAGTGATGGGGTGAATCAATTAATTACTTATGCAAAACCATAAAATGCTGTTTCAGCAGCTACCATTTTTAGATGGGTAAAGATGTTTATAAAAGAATCTAAAGTGGATTTTGATAGATTTAAATCACATTCTGTGAGAGGACGACCATGGTTGAAGAAAGTGATGAAAGCAGCAGATTGGTAAAATGCATGAAGTTTTCAGAATTGTCTATTTTAAACCTGGTGAACGTTTCAAATTTTGCTTTTAGATGCTTTGAGCATGTGTAAGGCTAGCCTCATGTCTTGCCATAAATGTTGACTCCAAATCTTTGGCGAATATAGATTCATGCTTTTATTAGAAAAGGAGGCTAGCTTTATCACTTCCTTTCCTCTCTACCTAGGTGTAAAGAAAAAAAAAAGTGAAGAGAAGATATTTGGATTACAGTGAGATGAGATAATATGAGTTTATGTATAGTTTTAAAGTAAATAAAGTAATGTTAGTATGAAATATTGTTAACTTCTTCTGTGCCTTGGACGAAGTGATCTCGTCCAAGGCACCGGTTCCCGGGTGCCTTGGACGAGATCACCTCGTCCTGCACCCGGGAACAGGGGGAAGTGCTTGCGCTCCCTCCATGGGCCCCCCACCCACAGCCCCCGGTCGTGGATGGAAGGGGAATCCCTTTCCCTTCCACCCCCCACCCCTCGTGACGTCAACGTGCATCGAGCGCTGACTGTCACAGAGGCCTCCCAGCGCGCTTGGAAGAGAAATGCAAAGCATTTCTCTTCCGATCACGTGGAGGAGGCCGGCTTCCCCTTCCACCCCCCACCCCTCGTGACGTCAACGTGCATCGAGCGCTGACTGTTACAGAGGCCTCCCAGCGCGCTTGGAAGAGAAATGCGAAGCATTTCTCTTCCGATCACGTGGAGGAGGCCGGAGAGGCTTCAAAGGGAAGGAAATTAATTTCCTTCCCCTTGAAGTCTCTCTCAGTGTTTCAAAAGCCGGATTGTAAAGCAATCCGGATTTTGAAACGCCCACTAGACACCAGGGATTTATTTTGAAAGTGGAAATTGGCATAAAGGAGCGACCCCTTGGGCAAGGGTCGCTCCCAGGGGGGGCATTTTTTTTAAGGCCTTTTCTGCCCCCCTGGGGGCAGATCGGCAAACCTCTAGGCACCAGGGATCATTTTTTTTTTTTAGAGGTGGGAAGCGACCCCTTAGGCAAGGGTCGCTCCCCTAGGGGGCAAATTACATTTAGGCCATTGCTGCCCCCCTTGGGGGCAGATTGGCCTATTTTTATGAGGCCAATCTGCCCCCAAGGGGGACTGAAACCACTAGACACCAGGGCAAAAATTTTTTGGGTGTTTTTTTTTGTTTTTTTGTTTTTTTTAGAGATGGGGAGCGACCCATTAGGCAAGGGTTGCTCCCCAGGGGGGCAAATTGTATTTAGACCATTTGTGCCCCCCTTGGGGGCAGATCGGCCGATTTTAGGTCAATCTGCCCCCAAGGGGGCAGAAACAACTAGGCACCGGGGATCTTTTTTTTGAGCTAATGTCCCGCAGGGGGAGCGACCCCATAGGCAAGGGTCGCTCCCCGGTAGGGTTGGGGGGGGCATATTTATTTTAGGCCATTTCTGCCCCCCCTGGGGCCGGCTGAGCTAGAGGCCAAAATCCACAGGTAGGCACTTTGTAAAAAACACCTCTGTTTTCTGTTAAAAAATTTGATGTGTCCACGTTGTGTTTTGGGCCATTTCCTTTTGTGGGCGCTAGGCCTACCCACACAAGTGAGGTATCATTTTTATCGGGAGACTTGGGGGAACGCTTGGTGGATGGAAATTTGTGGCTCCTCTCAGATTCCAGATCTTTCTGTCACCGAAATGTGAGGAAAAGGTGTTTTTTTAGCCAAATTTTGAGGTTTGCAAAGGATTCTGGGTAACAGAACCTGGTCAGAGCCCCACAAGTCACCCCATCTTGGATTCCCCTAGGTCTCTAGTTTTAAAAAATGCACAGGTTTTGTGGATTTCCCTAGGTGCTGGCTGAGCTAGAGGCCAAAATCTACAGGTAGGCACTTTGCAAAAAACACCCCTGTTTTCTGTCAAAAAATTTGATGTGTCCACGTTGTGTTATAGGGCATTTCCTGTTGCGGGCGCTAGGCCTACCCACACAAGTGAGGTATCATTTTTATCGGGAGACTTGGGGGAATGCTGGGTGGAAGGAGATTTGTGGCTCCTCTCAGATTCCAGAACTTTCTGTCACCGAAATGTGAGGAAACCGTGTTTTTTTAGCCAAATTTTGAGGTTTGCAAAGGATTCTGGGTAACAGAACCTGGTCAGAGCCCCACAAGTCACCCCATCCTGGATTCCCCATGGTCTCTAATTTTCAAAAATGCACAGGTTTGGTAGGTTTCCCTAGGTGCCGGCTGAGCTAGAGGCCAAAATCTACAGGTAGGCACTTTGCAAAAAACACCTCTGTTTTCTGTCAAAAAATGTGATGTGTCCACGTTGTGTTTTGGGGCATTTCCTGTCGCGGGCGCTAGGCCTACCCACACAAGTGAGGTATCATTTTTATTGGGAGACTTGGGGGAACGCTGGGTGGAAGGTAATGTGTGGCTCCTCTCAGATTCCAGAACTTACTGTCACCGAAATGTGAGGAAAACGTGTTTTTTTTAGCCAAATTTTGAGGTTTGCAAAGGATTCTGGGTAACAGAACCTGGTCAGAGCCCCACAAGTCACCCCATCTTGGATTCCCCTAGGTCTCTAGTTTTCAAAAATGCACAGGTTTGGTAGGTTTCCCTAGGTGCCGGCTGAGCTAGAGCCCAAAATCTACAGGTAGGCACTTTGCAAAAAACACCTCTGTTTTTTGTCAAAAAATGGGATGTGTCCACGTTGTGTTTTGGGGCATTTCCTGTCGCGGGCGCTAGGCCTACCCACACAAGTGAGGTATCATTTTTATCGGGAGACTTGGGGGAACATAGAATAGCAAAACAAGTGTTATTGCCCCTTGTCTTTCTCTACATTTTTTCCTTCCAAATATGAGAGTGTGTAAAAAAGACGTCTATTTGAGAAATGCCCTGTAATTCACATGCTAGTATGGGCACCCCGGAATTCAGAGATGCGCAAATAACCACTGCTCCTCAACACCTTATCTTGTGCCCATTTTGGAAATACAAAGGCCCATATTTATACTTTTTGACGCTAAACTGCGCTAACGCAGTTTAGCGTCAAAAAGTTTTGCGCCGTCTAACGCCATTCTGAAGCGCCATGCGGGCGCCGTATTTATGGAATGGCGTTAGACGGCGCAATCAGACCGGCGCTGCCTGGTTTGCGTGGGAAAAAAACACGTAGACCAGACAGCGCCGGCGTAGGGGGAAAATGGCGCATGGGCGTCTTAAAATGGGGCAAGTCAGGTTACGTCGAAAAAATCGTCTTAACCCGACTTGCGCCATTTTTTAACGACGCCCATCCCCCATCAACATGACTCCTATCATTGTAAAGATAGGAGTCATGCCCCCTTGCCCAATGGCCATGCCCAGGGGACTTCTGTCCCCTGGGCATGGTCATTGGGCATAGTGGCATGTAGGGGGGCACAAATAAGGCCCCCCTATGCCACCAAAAAAAAATATAAAAAATAAAAAATTATACTTACCTGAACTTACCTGAATGTCCCTGGGGTGGGTCCCTCCATCCTTGGGGGTCCTCCTGGGGTGGGCAAGGGTGGCAGGGGGGGTCCCTGGGGGCATGGGAGGGCACCTGTGGGCTCATTTTGAGGGCACCTGTGGGCTCATTTTGAGCCCACAGGCCCCTTAACGCCTGCCCTGAGCAGGCGTTAAAAAGTGGCGCAAATGCGCCGTTTTTTGCCACGCCAACTCCCGGGCGTCTCTTTTGCCCGGGAGTATAAATACCACGTAAAGGCCTGGGAGTCATTTTTTAGACGGGAACGCCTCCCTTGCATATCATTAACGCAAGGAAGGGGTTCACGCTAAAAAATGACGCACATTCCGGGAACTTTGGCGCTATTCGCCTCTAACGCCATAGTATAAATATGGCGTTAGTTGGCGTTAGTTTTGCGTCGAAATTGCGTCAAAAAAAACGACGCAATTTCGGCGCAAACGGAGTATAAATATGGCCCAAAGGTTTTCTTGATAGCTATTTTTCACTCTTTATATTACAGCAAATGAATTGCTGTATACCCGGTATAGAATGAAAACCCACTGCAGGGTGCAGCTCATTTATTGGCTCTGGGTACCTAGGGTTCTTGATGAACCTACAAACCCTATATATCGCCGCAACCAGAAGAGCCTAGCAGAAGTAACGGTATATTGCTTTAAAAAATCTGATATTGCAGGAAAAGTTACAGAGTAAAACGTAGAGAACAATTGCTGTTTTTCTCACCTCAATTTCAATATTTTATTTTTTCAGTTGTTATTTTCTGTAGGAAACCTTTGTAGGATCTACACAAATTACCCCTTGCTGAATTCAGAGGTTTGTCTACTTTTCAGAAATGTTTAGGTTTCTGGGATCCAGCATTGGTTTCACGCCCATTTTTGTCACTGACTGGAAGGAGGCTGAAAGCAAAAAAAATCGTAAAAATGGGGTATGTCCCAGTAAAATGCCAAAATTGTGTTGAAAAATTGGGTTTTCTGATTCAAGTCTTCCTGTTCCTGAAAGCTGGGAAGCTGGTGATTTTAGCACCGCAAACCCTTTGTTGATGCCATTTTCAGGGGAAAAAACCACAAGCCTTCTTCTGCAGCCCCTTTTTCCCATTTGTTTAAAAAAAAACGAAATTTTCACTGTATTTTGGCTAATTTCTTGGCCTCCTTCAGGGGAACCCACAAAGTATGGGTACCTCTAGAATCCCTAGGATGTTGGAAAAAAGGACGCAAATTTGGCGTGGGTAGCTTATGTGGACAAAAAGTTATGAGGGCCTAAGGGAGAACGATTCCAAATAGGCAAAATAAAAGGCCTGGCACAGGAGGGTGAAAGGCCTGGCAGCGAAAGGGTTAAGGTTCGTGTTTAGAAATAAGGGTTTGTTCCATATATTTGATAGCTTGGTTTATGTTTGCAGACAAACAGTAAACAGCTTTGGGTGTGCTGTAAAGGACAGCAGACCGGACGAATGAAGAGCCGCACTAAGAGAGGGAAACGCTAGAATATTGTTCTTTTTTTAAGACTCAGTGTTCTAGTTTACTTTATGAGTCATACAATGTTTTTTTTGGTACATTGAAGTGTTTGCTGCTTAGAGGTCGTGAATAAAAGAAGTATGCATAATGCCTCCTGGTCTTTCATAAAATCACAATTTTCTATACTGCAAAGCTTTGAGAATCAGCATTCTCCTGTTCTCTTTTTTATTCAATAATTACATCTGGTGCAGATAGTACAGCTGCTGTCATATTGCAGCGGTACACCTGGGATATGTCATGTAGTCACCATCATTGTGTTTTGTTCAGGTAGTACCACTTCTCTCACACTGATCAGTTCACCTGGTGTAAGTAATACTGCAGAATGCACATTTTTCTTTATCTTTGGTGTAGTTGATGGTGCTGTGATGTCACTGTGTGTGCATCTATTGCTGATACTGATAAAACATGAGTGTGCGTGCATGTGTGTGTGTACCTACTTGACACATTGTTTACTGCTGTTGTCACGCCATGCCTGTGCTCTGGTAACTTTACTGATGCATACCGTCCCTGTGCTCATAAAATATTTACAGGCTAACATGAGATGTAGTATGTAGCATCATGATGTTTACAGAGTGAGCTGGGAGAGCTGAAGTACGCAAATAGCCCCTGTTTGACTATCTCACAGAATCTAGTACATTAGAGAGCTGAAGTAATGGTGTTGTCAGCGTGATCTGTAGTAATAGTACACAAATTTCACCTGTTTGTGTGTTCTCATTAGACTGGACTTCTCCCGATTCCTTTCACAGGCAGTGCTCCTAAACCATCTCATTTCTGTCGCCTGCGTTTGACCATTCCCCCTTTCTTGGTTCTCCAGACCTCACCTTTCCATACATTTTCTGCTCTCACCTTTATGTTATTCGAGCCAACCAGATATAGCGAAGGTTGTCTACCCATAATGCCTTGCATGTGGACCTCCAGGCACCAGTCCCTGTAGTCAGGCATGCTGAGATGTTCCCCAGGCTCTTTCTCACTGTCGCTGCACCTCCACAACACACTCTTCTTCTGCCTGGACTTCTACTAGTGAGGCTGGTGCTATCGTCTCCAAGTCAGTCTCACAGTCTCTCTGGGGCAGGACACCTTCTTGATACAAACAGTTGTAAACAAGTCACCCCATCTTGGATTCCCCTAGGTCTCTAGTTTTAAAAAATGCACAGGTTTGGTAGGTTTCCCTAGGTGCCGGCTGAGCTAGAGGCAAAAATCTTCACGTAGGCACTTTTCAAAAAACACCTCTGTTTTCTGTCAAAAAATATGATGTGTCCACGTTGTGTTTTGGGGCATTTCCTGTTGCGGGCGCTAGGCCTACCCACACAAGTGAGGTATCATTTTTATCGGGAGACTTGGGGGAACGCTGGGTGGAAGGAAATGTGTGGCTCCTCTCAGATTCCAGAACTTACTGTCACCGAAATGTGAGGAAAACGTGTTTTTTTAGCCAAATTTTGAGGTTTGCAAAGGATTCTGTGTAACAGAACCTGGTCAGAGCTCCACAAGTCACCCCATCTTGGATTCCCCTAGGTCTCTAGTTTTAAAAAATGCACAGGTTTGGTAGGGTTCCCTAGGTGCCGGCTGAGCTAGAGCCCAAAATCTACAGGTAGGCACTTTGCAAAAAACACCTCTGTTTTTTGTAAAAAAATGGGATGTGTCCACGTTGTGTTTTGGGGCATTTCCTGTCGCGGGCGCTAGGCCTACCCACACAGGTGAGGTATCATTTTTATCGGGAGACTTGAGGGAACATAGAATAGCAAAACAAGTGTTATTGCCCCTTGTCTTTCTCTACATTTTTTCCTTCCAAATATGAGAGTGTGTAAAAAAGACGTCTATTTGAGAAATGCCCTGTAATTCACATGCTAGTATGGGCACCCCGGAATTCAGAGATGCGCAAATAACCACTGCTCCTCAACACCTTATCTTGTGCCCATTTTGGGAATACAAAGGTTTTCTTGATAGCTATTTCTCACTCTTTATATTACAGAAAATGAATTGCTGTATACCCTGTATAGAATGAAAACCCACTGCAGGGTGCAGCTCATTTATTGGCTCTGGGTACCTAGGGTTCTTGATGAACCTACAACCCCTATATATCGCCGCAACCAGAAGAGCCCAGCAGAAGTAACGGTATATTGCTTTCAAAAATCTGACATTGCAGGAAAAGTTACAGAGTAAAACGTAGAGAACAATTGCTGTTTTTCTCACCTCAATTTCAATATTTTATTTTTTCAGTTGTTATTTTCTGTAGGAAACCTTTGTAGGATCTACACAAATTACCCCTTGTTGAATTCAGAGGTTTGTCTACTTTTCAGAAATGTTTAGGTTTCTGGGATCCAGCATTGGTTTCACGCCCATTTTTGTCACTGACTGGAAGTAGGCTGAAAGCAAAAAAAATCGTAAAAATGGGGTATGTCCCAGTAAAATGCCAAAATTGTGTTGAAAAATTGGGTTTTCTGATTCAAGTCTTCCTGTTCCTGAAAGCTGGGAAGCTGGTGATTTTAGCACCGCAAACCCTTTGTTGATGCCATTTTCAGGGGAAAAAAACCACAAGCCTTCTTCTGCAGCCCCTTTTTCCCATTTGTTTAAAAAAAAACGAAATTTTCACTGTATTTTGGCTAATTTCTTGGCCTCCTTCAGGGGAACCCACAAAGTATGGGTACCTCTAGAATCCCTAGGATGTTGGAAAAAAGGACGCAAATTTGGCGTGGGTAGCTTATGTGGACAAAAAGTTATGAGGGCCTAAGGGAGAACTATTCCAAATAGGCAAAATAAAAGGCCGGGCACAGGAGGGTGAAAGGCCTGGCAGCGAAGGGGTTAAGGTTCCGTGTTTAGAAATAAGGGTTTGTTCCATATATTTGATAGCTTGGTTTATGTTTGCAGACAAACAGTAAACAGCTTTGGGTGTGCTGTAAAGGACAGCAGACCGGACGAATGAAGAGCCGCACCAAGAGAGGGAAACGCTAGAATATTGTTCTTTTTTTAAGACTCAGTGTTCTAGTTTACTTTATGAGTCATACAATGTTTTTTTTTGGTACATTGAAGTGTTTGCTGCTTAGAGGTCGTGAATAAAAGAAGTATGCATAATGCCTCCTGGTCTTTCATAAAATCACAATTTTCTATACTGCAAAGCTTTGAGAATCAGCATTCTCCTGTTCTCTTTTTTATTCAATAATTACATCTGGTGCAGATAGTACAGCTGCTGTCATATTGCAGCGGTACACCTGGGATATGTCATGTAGTCACCATCATTGTGTTTTGTTCAGGTAGTACCACTTCTCTCACACTGATCAGTTCACCTGGTGTAAGTAATACTGCAGAATGCACATTTTTCTTTATCTTTGGTGTAGTTGATGGTGCTGTGATGTCACTGTGTGTGCATCTATTGCTGATACTGATAAAAAATGAGTGTGTGTGCATGTGTGTGTGTACCTACTTGACACATTGTTTACTGCTGTTGTCACGCCATGCCTGTGCTCTGGTAACTTTACTGATGCATACCGTCCCTGTGCTCATAAAATATTTACAGGCTAACATGAGATGTAGTATGTAGCATCATGATGTTTACAGAGTGAGCTTGGAGAGCTGAAGTACACAAATAGCCCCTGTTTGACTATCTCACAGAATCTAGTACATTAGAGAGCTGAAGTAATGGTGTTGTCAGCGTGATCTGTAGTAATAATACACAAATTTCACCTGTTTCTGTGTTCTTATTAGACTGGACTTCTCCCGATTCCTTTCACAGGCGGTGATCCTAAACCATCTAATTTCTGTCGCCTGCGTTTGACCACTCCCCCTTTCTTGGTTCTCCAGACCTCACCATTCCATACATTTTCTGCTCCCACCTTTATGTTATTCGAGCCAACCAGATATAGCTAAGGTTGTCTACCCATAATGCCTTGCATGTGGACCTCCAGGCACCAGTCCCTGTAGTCAGGCATGCTGAGATGTTCCCCAGGCTGTTTCTCACTGTCGCTGCACCGCCACAACACACTCTTCTGCCTGGACTTCTACTAGTGAGGCTGGTGCTATCGTCTCGAGGTCAGTCCCACCTTCTCTCTGGGGCAGGACACCTTCTTGATACAAACAGTTGTAAAAATGACCACCCCTGAGACTTGGAGCAGGTATTATTTTCAAACAAGTGGGGCATAAATCCTTTCCACACATTGTACAGAGGAAGTGCAATTACTGAGCCTCGTGCTCCTTAACTCCACTTTTCAGTGGATTAGATAAACAAATTGTGAAAATAATGGTTTCTGTTTGGACACGTTAACGTAAAATATCACTATGAAATTTGCTGAACAGCTAAGGGTTATCAGAGAGTATTAATAATCCATGTGCTCCTAAGTATGCCTGACCCTCTCTAGACGTTCTATTTTGGGGGAATATCACCCGTCCCCCCCAAAATCTATAAAGAAAAGACACCTGAATCTGTATTTTACAGCATACTGTCTTTACAAAATTGAACAAAAAGTTACACGTTTAATTAGAAATTCAAATAATATGAATATACATTTGCATATGCCCTCTTTTTGTTGATCACCTTGCAAAGTGTACAAAGCACTGTTTTCACTTCAGTCTTCTGCTTCCTTTCGTGTTTACTTCCCGCATTTTCCTAGTAGATCATCAGCCATAGAGGTTACCTGAGGATATACTTGCAAACGACAGGTTGAGATACAGAAACGTTACAGAGCATCACAATCTCAAACTTTAGACAGCAGAACTTTGCAGGTGAGGAGCCAGAGAATTCTTCCGGGTTCAGATAGCAACTACCCATACTACAAGCAGTAAGCAGTTGCGCATAGTAAGGATAATGTAAAAATATATCAGAATAAATCGTGATATCTCTACCAGTCACAGAATATTCTCGGAATAACCATCATAGCAGTAGGAGTGGGCGAAATATTCCATTCCGCCAGTGGAACGCGCTAAATGACAGCGCGAGTGGTGCACCGTGCCCATTGTCATACATTGGTGAACATTTGTGTAACTCTGCGGACTTCTGCGGAGTCATATTGCACAAGTATTGCCCTCCCCTGCACAGCAGCAAACAGCTGACTTCTGGCACTGTGGAAGTGATACCATAACAATGGCAACACGTGTACCAAACTGTTCAGTTTAAGGTTTTTATGCTCATGCTGACAGTGTATTTCCTGGGGTCGTGGTTGTTGCACTAACTGAAATGGTGGCCATTTTTGATTTACGTTTTTGGAGTTAGTGCACTGTGAACCATCTTGACTTGGATTGTATGTAAAATTGACTGCCTTAGATTACTGGATTTTCATTCATATTGACAATATTCATCTTGAATTGGCCTCTTTCCAATCACTTTACTAGTCATGTTTTGGATGGAGTACTTTCATTCAGTACAATGGTGCCTTTCATGACCTAGTGTTTTCACATTCAGTTTGATGTTAGTCATCTTGCATGTGGGTGCATCCATTCATCACGCAGTGGAGGCCATTTTGGACTAGGGTTCTTCCATTTAGTGTGATGACAGCCATTATGGGCATGGCTTGGTCCATGTAGTGCAGCAGAAGATCTATTTAGTAAATTTAAACCCTCTTATTTGCCCAAAAGTCGTGACTAGTTCAGGGTGAACACCTGATCATACAACGGGTTCATGTTATTTTTGGCCTGCACTCTTCAGCTCCCAGGTGTCCACTTCCCTTGCAACCACAATGAGTATTTCTAATTGGTCTTGGCAACAATAAATAAAACTATAAATGTGTATACATGAATAGATACATGCATAAAGAGAAGAGCAACTAATGGCCTGATTCAGAACTTGGCGGACAGGTTGCTCTGTCCCAACGGTGACAAACATCCTGTCCACTGAAATCTAAACCCCATAGGAGAGAATGGGACTTAGGTTTCGGTGGACAGGACTTCCGTCACTGTTGTGACGGAGTAACCCATCCACCGAGTTCTAAATCACGCCCTAATTCTGCTTTTTGAATACCAATTCACTAACTGAATGGGAAAAATACTATATTTACCCTCTGTGATAAACTTTGCCAGTGGACCAGTTCCCAAGGGTCCTGTGTAGAATTTATTAGAACTACTGCTGAGGAAAGTATTACAGTCTATTTCCTTCAAGGGTGAGACTCCTCAAGCAGGACCCAAATGTGAAGGACTTCCTGAGCTTGCGGAAAGACTTCAAATGGTTGATCTCACAATTTTGAAGCCTCCTTCTCATACAAGACCTCAAAAGCGGGTCTAGTCAGTATCGGAGGGGCAGGTGAGACGGCATTCAAAATGACACAACTAAATTAATTAATACGGATGTTAGGGCTCTAAGATGTAACCCTGTAGGTAAAGACCGCATTTTCTCAGTTCTCACCACTGTATTTCTGTCTTTTACAATAGAGTGTAAGTAGGTTAACAGAAATACCTGACCATTTTGGTAAGCAATATAAAATCACTAATCAAGTACATAACTAGTGCCCCAAATGTGAATCTTTGTTTGTAATTGATGCAGGAGCAGTTGCTGGAGAGCAGAGCGTGGACACAGTCCGCACAGAGGAGGCTGGAAGACCCAGACTGCCGCCGGAAGCTCCGTTTGAAATTTCTGGAGCAGGCCAAGCGTTACATTGGAGTGCCTTATGCCCAGCGGTACCACGAACCAGGAAGTGAGTACAAATGGTCCAGGCCTCTCTAGGCTCCGTTCCATGATGACTACTTCGCATGGAAAGTTGTGGCACGGGGCAGTACACCGACTAGGTATTTTATCAATTACTCTACCAAATTATACATACGAGTTTGGTTCTGCTGGTTTTCTGTCCTCATCTAAAGACTGTACCTTCAACAACATCCCCAGTCAAATGCATCAGAGTGGCGGGAAGGGGAAGAGAGGACACAGAGGGTCCAATTTACAATAACATTTATGTGTACAGCAATTAGTACTACATGAGTATTTTTTACGTACTCCTAAATGTCATTGTGAATCATTTCGTTTGTCCAGCTCCCCATTAGTTAAAGAGGGCACAACATTTTCTATTTGTACGAACTGCACGTAAATACTCTCTGAATGGCCACATTTTTTCTCTTTTTTAAATGTTTTGTGTGCTATTCACAAAGGAATGCAAGAGCACATGAAATAGTTCTACAGAAGTACTACTTTATGTAATCCAAAAGGCCTTTGTGAATAGGCCGCACTGTGAACAGCTGTCAAGTTTCCTCCAACACCTTTAACCATTTATTGCATTTTAACCAACAACAGTTCACTGTGGGGTTTTATAGCCCCATTCCTATAATGTGCCACTTAAAGTAATCAAAATTCTATTGGTTACAAAGCTCACTATGTTGCTTTTCTGGATTCTGGGGCAGACAGTGATTCCTGGGCAGTGACCCCGGTAGCTATTGCTGTTTACCACATGTATAATAAACTAAGGTGCATATTTACAAGCCCCGAGCGCCGCAGGAGCATCCCTTTGTTGATACTCTGGCAGACCGGACTGCAGAACCATATCTATGAGGCCACGCAAAGCCACTGGGCGTGGCTTTTCGTGGCTTCATAGATATGGAGTAAGGCAGCGCAAGTTGCTGCGTTGCCTTATTCCGTTCCAAGAAGGCGTTCCATTAGTTTTGCATGGGTTTTCCCACGCAACTCCCATGGGTTTTGACGCATACCCAGATTTACACGGACTTGTAAACCTGGAAATGCTTCAAAATCTTAGACCTCCCCAAGGGCAGGCGTAATGAGGAGTAATATCTTTATTTCTCCTTGTTTTTTTCCTCTTTCTATGTGTGCTGAATTCTGCAGCACACATAGAAAGAGGGAAACACCTCCATAGATTTTTTCTGTGCAGGAAGGTGCCCTTTCCTGCACAAAAACAATTCTGCATGCAACACAGACACCCTTGCACCATGGTGTAAGCGTGCCAGAGTTGGCTCTAGGCACCAGATTGTGCACCGGCGCTGGGTGAAAGGACAGGAATGCACCGTATTCCATAAATACGGTGCATTCTTGCCTTTTCACATTGGCATAGGGCAGCACAGCAAAAAGACTTGCTGTGCTGCCCTACGCCAATTGCCCAAAAATATGGACCGAAATGTCCAGTCAGAGCTATATCTTTGAAAAGAAATGGATCTTTATTTGCAGAAAGAAAATAGGACAGTTAAAAAAGACACCTTAAAGAAAATGAGGAGGTCCTAGCTAACTCTGTGTGAAACTTAAATTCAACCAAGGAAGTTGTGGGAAGTTGAAAGTTGAGGAGTTTGTGGAAACAAGCTTTACGGTTTTTTTCTGCTAGAAGTCAGTGTGGCAGGTTTTTGCTTCTGCAAATCTAATTTTCACACTTAAAACTTTGCCAACTCCTCGAAGTTTATAAAGATGACAAAGTTTAAAGAACTTCACACAGTCAATTGAAGCGAAGTCGCCCAATATTGCACAGTCATAGTGCCAAAATCATCTGAGTGTGAGATATGACGCAAACAAATCTATCATAGCACTTACACAGTAAGAACAATGTAATCCTGTAGATGAGGATCAAGAAGAATCGGTTAGCTCTAGATTGAATTGGGTCACTTTTTACTTTGTTATAAATATAATTTCTCAAACTCTAGTCAATCAAGTCCATGCGCCAAAAGGAGGCTCACCATTATGTCAAGGGCTATGATACACCAGTTCTTTGTCATAGCTTCTCTATTGCTGACATTCTAGGTAATGTAACGCCTTGGTCCCAAACCAATGATGCAAATGTATCCCAAACCCTCTATCAAAATGGCATTGGGGAGCCTGAAAACAAGGGGAAATTGTACCATGTCCCAAGTCAATGGGGTACCCAGTATCACCAGAGCTTAGTGTTCTGGTGTCTGTAAAAGGAGGAGGGGTATCGTCAACAGTTCAGTTTAGACTTAAATTGGTACTGATGCAGTTCAGGATGTCAAGTGACCAGCACCTAAAATTTGCCACTGCAGGATGTTTTCAGTCTTCAAGGGATGAAATCTCGGCTACCACTGGAAAGGGTGGTACCCGCAGGGTGTAATGACACCTACTTTATATTTAGCAGTACACCAACAGTTGTGACCACACTAAGTCAAGAATCGCAGGACATACATAGGTGATTCCAAGTTAAGCACACCCAGGTCTGAACAATGCAGGACACTCTTTTGGGATTCTGAAAAGTAACAATACAGCATGAAAAAGGGGTAACAGGCCTATTTGCTCAGCAATCTGACAAAAAAATATTAACGAAACAAGATTATTAGCTGTTGTTATTTTACACCCCATACCAATAAAGGAGAGTGTATGCTACAATATAGCCAAATATTGAGGGTGAAAAGCAGGTTTCAGGTAATAGAAATGTATTTGATCAGAGACGTGGACAGGCTAAAGCAATGTAGAGTTCAAGAATACTCCAAAGGAGTTTTGTAAAATGTAACAAACTGAACAACTGTCACAACGAGAGGAAACAGACGAACCATCGAGTCGAAGTTTTAATTGGAAAAGCCGTCAAACATAAACGTTTGTAAAAGTCATAAAACGTCATTGAAACCTAATAAAAAAGTTCCCAAATTAAGCTTGACTAACATTCTACACACGAAAAAGAAAATTGAAGATAAACGAATCTATGCCGAACATTAAATGGCATTGGCTTCTTAATGTCTCGCACATACTTATGTTCGCCGCAATCTAATCATCGAACTAGTAGAGTGCGTCCACAACTAGGAAAATAAATAAAAAACGAGTAAAATATGTAACTAACTGTTCTTGTTGGAATGTATAGTTAGCTGGATGACAAATTAAAGTGCAAAAGCACATAGATAAACGCACATTGATCACAAGAAACGAGGATACTTGACGAGATAAACGACAATATTTATCAGTTTCGATTCTATGTCAGTGAAATAAGTCAACACCCCCTTAACTCCCCATTTACTTCTAGAAGATTGTTACTGGAGAGACTGCATATAGAAATGAAAACGGACATTTTTGTAAAGAACTAGTGATAAAAATAATATTTTAAATAGTTAAAAGTACAAGGAATTTATGATTATCGATGGTTGGAGGTCAAAAAAGGAAACGAATGCCATTGTTTATGACAGCATTCATTTGTAGATGACCAGCACACACGAATAACACAGGTAGAAGAGTCTGGGGGAACAGTGCACTAACAGACTGTTCTGTTAAAAGTTGTTAATCACTTGCTAAAAGCATATTCTGAATGTATTATTTTTTGGAATTAATTTAGTATTAAATGCCAGAAAACTATCCAACTTTTCAGTGCCAAAACATCGACAAAGATTACAAATTATACAGTATATGACAACAAAATAAAACAACACAATATAAATATGCCGTAAAAGTTGTAAACCAAAACAGAACAGTACAATACGTTTTCGGACAGGACAACAGTCTTACCAGATGCTGTCTGAATTTGCTTTTGAAACTGATCAAACTACAGAGACGGCGCAGTGATGGGAAAAGAAGTTTCCTTAACTATGGTTTGTATTGGGATTTCTGAGAAAGTTATGCATACTGTGTCTGAAAGAATGAAATTCGTAATCACTTTTTGAACTTCGGACATGTATATTAATATTATTCATATATTTTCAACACAATGATGTCCAAAATCGAGGATGGTGACATCACTACTGGTACGATAGTTACAAGAAACTAAAGCTGCGCATTCATATGAAAGACTGCAATTTTGCTGATTGAATAAAAGTACATAACGGAACTAATGGATTGGAAAGGGAAGATTTATGTTCCCGAAAGAGTGCCCCTTAGTATTTCTACAAAAGTCCTAGATTCATACTGTATACTGCTAGATTCTAAAGCAATGGTCAGAGAAAGGCTTCCATAATTGTACTGAATCTTTTTGTAAGGATTACATCGTTCTTAAGATGAATAAATGAGTATCACATTGTTATGAAATATAGGCCCTCATTACGAGGCCCACCAAACTCGTACCGCCATCAGGCCACCTGTGCAGCCAGAACACCCCTTTGCCCTATTAGGAGTTTACTGCAGGGCCTATACATTGACACTGGCTCATAATGGAGCCGGTGCCAATGTGGCGGTGCAGCGGGTGCAGCAGCACCCATTGCGCTTTCCACTGCCCGTATGGGGTCCCCAGCACTCCCTTTCCGCCTGCCTTTGCATGGCGGGGCTACTGCCATGGAAAGGCTGGTGGAAAGGGGACTCGTAATCCCCAGGGCAGCGCTGCAAGCAGTGCTGCCCTGGCAGACTACAACCGCAGAGACCACTAGGCTGTTGACTGGCGGCAACCTGGCGATGCCGGCAGCCTGACCGTGGTGCTTTCGCCATGGTTGTAATGTCGCGGTTGGGCCACCACTTTGGTGATGGTCCGACCTCAACTGTGACCCTGGTGATCTGGTGACTACCAGGGTCATAATGAGGCCCATAGTCTGTTACTTAAGAATCTCAGTTTGTAATTTGGCCTTTCAAACATTATTAATATGCAGTGAATATTGGGGTTAGTGCCCTAGAGTTGCCACTGTTGATCTCCGGCAGAGAAGGGAATGGAAAAAGTGATATAATCAGAATTAAAAGCCACATACAACTAAGACTGGTTCTGATTCTCTCTCAGCCCCGCAGTACCAATCGCTTCTCTTCCTGGATTGCTGTGGGTTGGTCAGTAGAGTAATGCGTGATTTAAAATCAGAATTTGGCTTTGTAATTGGCCCCGGGAACCAGGCGTACCAGTATGACACACTTCCCATCAGCTTGTCCAGTGAGGAAGAGATGAAGCCTGGAGACCTAGTATTCATCTCTGGGACTTACTTCAACCAACAAAGTAAGTGCTCATCTTGTTTTTTCATTTCTATTGATTGATTTAGTGTGTATGGACATGTGACTTTTTGCAACAGTGACACCACTGTCACTTTTTACCCATCTGAGTAGGGTTGGGCCTCCTGGACAGAAACGAAGAGGAGCTTGAGATAGGTGGGCAGCCACTGTGAAAGCCTGGGTCAACTGGACATAAATGTGAGAATCCCAGGACTTATGAAAAGACAGTATGAGGTGCTGGTGTCACATGGAGAGACAAAGTGAGAAGCGTCTGTAGCCATGTATTTGGTTGAGGTGGGATTCTCATTTTCCACCTGAATGACACACTTTAGACACACAGCAAGGCAAGGAAAGACATCCACTCCAACATCTGACGGGAATGGAGGTGCTACTCATTGTAGATATATCTGGGTAAATCAACTGTGCCACCTTAGACTCTCCTGCCACCCCCGCAGAAAACATTTCCTAAAACAGCCTCCGGTCAGACATATGCACCCTGGATATGTAGGGCACTGCCAAGGGCAGCTTTACAAGCTCATACATACCTTCATTTGAGAGATAACACACCTAAGTAAGATGTACACCTTAATTGACTGTACACCAGGTCAATGTAGTATTATCAGAACAAACCATATTTACACACTTAGGCCCTCATTTCAACATTGGCGGTATCGACTGCCTACCGCCACGGCGACGGCTGCTAACATACCGCCACCGTGGCTACCAGCCGTCTACTGGTATCATGACCGCCGACGGTATTCCGCCAGAATGCTGGCGGAACACCGCTGACGGTCATGGCGGCGGACGGTTGTAAGGCGGCGCTGCTGACAGCAGCACCACCATGCCAGCTAAACACCTCCGATCGTATCAGGAGCAAGGATACGGCCTGGCGGTGTTTTGCTGGCAGACGCTACTGCTGACAGCAGCGCCGCAGACCGTCTCCAGCTGGAGGACCCCCTGCAAGCAGGTAAGTCGGGTTCTCCGACTGGAGAGGGGGGTTTGGGGTGTTGTGTGCATGTGGGGGTGTGTGTGTGTATGTAGTGGTATGCATGCACGTGGGTGTGAGTCACGTAGGATGCATGTGTGAATGAGTGATTGTGAGCGTTGTGTGTTGTGAATGCATGTGTGTGACAAGGTATGTTGGTGTGTGTTGCAGTGTGTGGGTATGTTTGTGTGTGTGCATGCATGGGTGGTGGTGGGTATGAGTGTGCGCATGTGTGTATTTGGGTGCACGCGTGGATGTGTATATGTGCGGGGGCAGGAGTGGGAGTGGGAGGGTGAGTGTGGGGGAGGACTCGGGGGGAGAGGGAGACCCCTATCAGTGCTAGGGAAGGGATTCCCTGCCACTGATAGTGCCTACCGCCATGGTTTTCGTGGCGGTATGTTTGTGATGAAAACCCTGGCGGTAGGCTGGGTCATAATCCCAAGGGTGGGATTGTGGCGCCCGATGGGCTGGAGACCGAAGTCTCCAGCCCAGCGGCCGTTACCACCCTGGCGGTCGGTGTGTTAAAGTGGCGGTTTTGGATGGTGGTAACCTCCATGGTCCAAATCCCATTTTTTTTACTGCCGCCCTGTTGGCGGTATTACCGCCGCTTTAACACCGACCGCCAGGGTTGTAATGAGGGCCTATATATGCTGTATGCCTATTCAAGACTAGGAGTATCAAAAGTGAGACTTATAGAAGAAGTATAGATTTACTACTCCTAATTCCACATCTTCCACCTTGAAGACATATATATATATATATATATATATATATATATATATATATATATATATATATATATATTTATAGTCAATGTGCATTTATGTGGAATTACATATAGAAAATCTATACTTGCTTACCTTTCAGTAGTTTAGTTTGTTCCTAGATAGTGTGTCCACTAAATTTGGTGCCATTGAGATTCCTACCTCTATATTCAAGGAGCATACACCTACCAAAACACAGTTCCTTGCTTCTTGATGAGTTCCTCAAACTAGAGTTGTATCTGCAAAATCTCAGCACAGAAATTTATAATAATTGGAGTTTTGCCAGGGGGAGACTAACCAAACTCTAAACGTGTTTCAGACACCTTGGCACATTTGTTAACCAAGGGCTACAGCCACTTTATGAATGGCCAACCAGTGCATCTGACCACACTGGCTTAAAGTTCACTCACATATAATGAAAAAGCAAAATAATATCAGATATGACAAATCCTCAATATTGTTTCGCCCTCAAAGTAAGCTGAAAGCACATTCATCTCAAATGAGACATACACTACATATAAGTATAGAGATTTAGAAAATAGTTCAAAGGAACCCCTCTACTGCTCTAGACACAGACGCTAAGCTATAATTCTCAAATACACCTTTACAAACTCACTCATGAAGCTGATCCCTCTGATCTGAGTATATGCAAAATCAAGGATTAAACTAATCAACAAATTGCTAAATGTAGAGTTAGGCTAACTAAAAAGAGAAGGCCGTCAGCTTGAAGATGGCACATGACATTAAAAACAGTGTGCAAGACGAGTTGCAAAATACCTAGACGAGGCTATCGCAAGTCCAGAAAGAGGTAAGAAAAGACATTCATCATGAAACACATTGATGGGCTACTTCATAGATCTAATAGATTTTAATAATCTTCAGTGTTTTCCAAAAACAGATGGATCTCGAGGTCTTGATCAATCTCCTTGGACTTCCCCAATACCCCAATTACCCCATGTCATTCCTTGAAGCTAGAATATAAAACATGCAATAGGACATCAAGGTCAATACTGACCAATCCCCCTTCCTACCTTTTCTATATCGACTATTTCAGTGTTGCTCACGGAACTCAAGCTTTTGGTAGACAAGGAGAAATTGAGCTTAATATGGCTTCAGAACCATGCTCTGCAGTTTGTATGAAACAATTAATCATAACTCTCGTCCCAGACAAACAAGTGTGAATAATGTATTACTTCTGGATGGCTCATCCCCTAAACCATTCAAACAATCTACCAACGTATCACTGCTACAAGCAGCTATGTCAGATTCAAAGATTTCGACTCACTACCACCTGACCTCCAAAACTTTTATTCCTCAGTAAAATCTCACAAAAAAGGTCACAAACAAGTACAAAATTACTTGGGATAAAACCAGCTTCTCCATTAGCAGCAGTCAGGGTTTACCAAGAGGCGCGGAAACCATATTAGCCAAGATTACATAAGTACATAAAGATAATCAGTCTACTGCAATTCTACCTCACCTATCTGCTGTATCTGACAGAATTAACCAAACAGTCTTGTTCAAGAGGCTTGAGGACTGGTCAGGAGTCTTAGTTTGGTTCCACTCCTTTGTTTGTGATTACAGCCGACTAGTACAAATTGGGTTACTGACATAATTGGCTCTGAAAATCCCTCTGGATTATATTAAGACTCTAATTTCTTGCTGTTGCTGATTAACTTATAAGTACAGGCTCTAGAAGTAACATGGCTACTGAAAGAATCTACAGATGGAACTTTGTTTTAGAAAAAAATAAAAGGTGATAATCACTACTTTTGGGACAGGGATGTCCCAAACAGACATGCACCCATGTCCTGTGTTGCCTAATGTCACGAATCAGATATCTTGACTTTCTTTTGGCTCAACATCCATGCAATTCTATTCCCGCACTGAGACCACGGCTCAAGATGGGACCTGAGGCCCAAAGGCTTTACAGTTTAGTGGTGAGTGTCAAAACATACCCCTTTAGTAAATTGAGACCATTTTTTGAGTCCCTTAAACATGCACAGTGAGTGGTGGTTGTGGTAGCGTACAGTTTTTGAATCCTTAGCATGGGGTCAGGCCTTGTTCCTTTTTTCAGCACTGAGTGTGATGCCTACCAAGCCACTAGTGTAACGTTTTGCTTATATGTCAAGCCCAGACCCTGCACTGACATTTGTTTGTGTGTGTGCGTGTTAGTACATGTTGTGGGTATTGAGCCTGATAGCAGGACTCCATGTTGGCTGTTAGTGTATACTGTATAAGTGGGATCCATTTTAGAATGCCATTAGTTTTGACATTGGAAAATGTGGAAATTTTGATACAGCCTCTGAAAGTGTATTGCCTTCATTCCTAAGCTGGTAGGAGTATAGTCCTAGACCCTATTGTATGGAGCGATGGATACTGAGTGGCCATTAAAAATTCACTCTGGCCGATTTATCAAGAGTTGGCTAGTTAGTACTTCCTGAGCACTGCCATGTGGGTGAAGGAAGGGAAATGGGGCGAGTTAGCAGATTCAATTGTTAGAGGTAGTGAAGATTCGAGGCATGACCTGGACCTTTTTTTTCATCCCATGAGTGGCCCATTCAGGAAGGCTGATGGAAGCCAGGTGCAGAGCTTCATACCCATTGTGCTTGTGTTATGGATACTCCTTCTTGAAGCCAGCATCATCATGCTCTGGGAGCAATCACATTACACCAAAAAATCTCTGCACTTCCGAAAGAAGATGGAATTATAAAAAAGTACAGCCCCACAACTGGTTCTTGAATAGTAGATAGTGGATTCACATCTCCTGTCTGGAATATCTGTATAAACATGGGACCAAAATCTCTGAATTTACTTCAAATTCCAAGCTGCTTCGCTGACCAAGCATGAGGGACTCCAGAGAGTACTTGGTGATCTAGGAATGGTAATGCCAATCCAATAAGGGGAAACTATAAATGTGAGCTTTTAAGGATGTAAGGCAAAATAGTGCCAAAAAGCACAAAGCATCAATGATAGTCTATGGTTGCAGTAGACCAAGACCTAGGCACGGTTTTAGGCTGACTTCAATGGAGCGTGGGTCGGATACAGCAGCCAGGTTTTCCCAAGTGAAAGATTTTACTTTCAACTTTGGGCCTGATTTAGGTCTCGGCGGATGGAATAGTCAGTCACAAACGTGACGTATATCCCATCCACCGTATTTTGATTTCCATAGGATATAATGCAGGAGTACACTTCAAAAGCTCCACAGGACCTCAAGACAAGCACTTAGAGACTCACCCAATGTCAGTTAAAGGCCAATAAGAGGGGCCAGTCTGGGTCCAATTGACACTGGTCAGCTAAGTACTTTCAGGAAAAGGCCTCTTGATGCTTGTTGCCTTCCTGTAGCCACACAGGAGGTCAGCCAACTGAAGCTTGGATTTCACTTATTTGTCCTGGGTACAAGAGGGAGTAGGTCCACTCCTTCATTCGTCCTCTTAGGTCACAGACAGCAGATCCTGCTATCTTCTGATCTTCCACAGGTTCAGAAAGTGTTCTGAAGAGGGCATTTTGGGATGCCACATTTATGCCTACCACTGGACAGTTGGTTGGAGTGACTCCTTGCACCTCCTTAGACAATGGGGTAAATGTTCCCAGGTCCTGACCTCCCTTCTTTTGCAGTTTCTCCTGTTTGTCCTACTGCAAACAGGCCAGAAATGCAATGTATTAGGGCAAATCTAAGATGTGAATGTATTCAGTCACACTAAACTGGGGCTATGAGGGGGAAGTGTACTATGGTAATCCCAGTGTCCCCCCCAATTTGAATCAGGCCCTGAACCCACAACAATCCAGGGACAGAAGTCTAGTAGGAAAACATGGTCCTTTGGCCACAAGACAGGGGATCTACAAGAGCTGTTTTGACAAGCTGTTAAGTCCCTTTCAAGTGTGCCCAAAGTCTTTCATGTTGCTCAACCGGAATAATGTGGGATTTGATGCTGTGCTGTCAAAAGAAGGCCGACAGCCCCAACCCTTCATAGTCTGTTCAGCTCAGAGGAGTCATCAATTCTATTTGGGTCAGTCTATTGTTTGCTCCTAGAAGGCAGTTCACAACTCTTTCACACCTATTCAAGGCTAATCACTAGCTGGGCTACTGTTGGAGAGCTAATTCAATTTAGCCTCCGTGAGCTTTAGGCAGGAAAAAAAGTAACTCTCTTTAAGTTACTTTTGCTTAACTGATGAACAATCTATTTTCAACATTTAATTTGATTTTTAATAACTATTAAAAATACTTGTTTAATTATCTTTTTAGCTATTCCGTTTTCCATTTTTAGCAGCAGTATTATTTTAATCTGTACTCTGGTTTTCCAGATAGTAAAGCTAGGCTTGCCACAGTGAAACAAGCTTTTTGGGCCCTGTCACTGCAGAAATATTGTAATATTACATTTCTACATGTCTCACATTTACCTTCTGGGCTACAAGGCTTACTTAGAAGTGACTTACTAATATGTAAAATGGAGGTTTTCTATCTGCCAAAATAGAATATTTTAACAAATCATACTGCAGGTGTACACTGGAGCTGTCTGGCTACAATAGTATGCCTGAAGCCATGTTTTCTTTTGTGATCCTACTGGATGGCACAATAAGTGCAGCATAGGTGGCATTTATCTTTTCCTGCCATGGGTGTATTTCTGCACCATATACAACGGCCTTATAGAAAAGTTAAATATACCAATCAGGGATAGTCAAATTCTCCAGTTTTAGGGGACAGAGCACATACACCGGGCACTGGACAGCCATGTCCAAATATGCAATCTAAAAACCAGCAACAGAATACGGACAAGCTGAAAGGCAAAACACCTGAGCTGACCACAAAGAAAAGGAAGATTTCCCACACACTGCATCCCATGTTCACATCATTCTCAACTCCTTTCAGGATATAGAAGCTTTTAAAAAATCCAGGGGGACCATAGGATTTAACTCTAATGAATAGATACATGGTCTGGGTGGAGATGAACTATACTCACAGTGGATTCTGTGATTCACCGCCTCCATCAAGTCTGGCGTGGTATCATCTTACTCAACCAGTTCATCCTAGATTTACACAAACTTCACTAGCACCTATAATATTCCTTCACCTTGTTCACCTATGTACTGTGAGTTTCAGGATTATCCCAGTGTGGTCCCATATAACTTATGTTAATAATGCTTTTTAACCACCATTTAATTGCAGGTATAGGATTCCTGCATCTTATCTTGACAAACTAATACCAGATTTAGGATCTTACAAACCTATGTGCAAATGTTACCCAGTCATGCATGTCACAGGGCATATTTTCAGGTTTCATGCACCAACCACCCCACATTAGCTATACTGATTTCTTCACGTTTCTGGCAACACGTATTTAAAAGGGGATGAATCCATTTCTCTCTTAGGTTACTTCCATCTATACAAAGAACATTTAGGGTAAGTAGTTGTAAGTACAAGTGCATTTAAGTACTTGGGCAAAAACCTCAACATACTTTTTATAAGCCCCACTGCAGAGTTTCCCACAGCACAATGGTTTTTGGTAGAAAATCCATCCTCTGATATACTACAGATCATGCACAATCCTTTTTAGGCGTGAGCACAAAGTGCTCCGTCCCTCTTCTAATCTCTCTTTAGGGGGATTTTTACCACGCCCATGTTAAGTCAGTCACTTTCATTGGTTCGTGGGCTTGCCTTTTAAAATTCACCTGTTTTCATTCGTGAAAGGCATGCATATGTCATGCCTTTTCCGGTGTTTAGCCCTCCTCGAGAGCACTGGTAAACTAATGGAAACATACGAGGTTCCATGTTTTCCCTGTGGTTTCTGGACTACTTTTTCTCTTTACTTCGCAGCGCGATCGCACTCGTTTTCTTATTTCTCATCTAATGTGGCAAGAAAAGTCCGGTTAGGAGTTTACAAGGCTAATAGCTCTCACTCGATGTAATGCGAGACCCGTTACATTGCAAATGCTTGTTATATACTGTGATAACCTACTATAGATCAACTCCACGTAGAATCCTGACTGAGATTATGTCTGTATGAGCAAAGTTTATACCTGTATGAGGGGGCTCAGCCACTGCTTTAGTTCAGTTTAACATCAGTGCCATATTTTCTAGTACTTTGCTGAGTAGTCCATGACAAATAGCACAATCATCTTTACTACCCCGCCTGAAGGATCTAGGTGGTTCACAATGCTGAATTCCATCATATGGAAGTTAACACCTAACAGAGACAGGCAAACGGCTGCTTTTGCTTCACAGTGACGTGTTGGCTGTGGCACAAACTACAAAGCATCTTCACATTTTAGAGCTAGTCAAGTCGTCTCTTTTCAAAACCCTGGTACGGGTCTTAGCCCTAACCAATTATTCTCCAGTGGGTCATCAGTAACACGTCTCTTGACTTTTTCAGATAATTTTCTCTGGTTACCAAAACAGCAATATGATTTCATAACAAAAACTGCTTACATATTAAGCAACATGGAACTATACTGTACTGTTGTTAGACTACATTATCGGATTTTCTGGTCCTGAAAAAGCTCACCGGCAGGCCTGTCAGGGAGAAACAAACATAAGCAACTTAGGAACATCTATCTCACTACACATTTTAATGTTTTGAAATAAATAACAACCATATAAATAAATGAATATTTTTTATTGGCAAGACTTTTTGATTGTAGAGCTACACCAGTAGAATAGATTGTTAGCACTCAGTACTATTCCAACTTCTTACAACCCAGGGCACTGGAAGCCTCTTGAGGTCATCTCAAGACCCTAATAGTGTAACACATAGGAACACCTAGATAATTATGTTACTATATTTCTAAATGCGCACACATGTGCAGTTAATGTATAAACTGTAATTGAGCTCTATTTGATGGCTATGAAGACAACATACATCATTGTTTCTTACTATGGAAAACAGTTCTCATGTTTTTACACCTTACATTTAAATCATAGTTTCACCGTGATCTACCATAGTTGTTCTGTAGTGTGCCTAGGCAGTGCACAATGTAGTATTGATGTTAATGTATCCACTTTTATTGTGCTTTAATGTTTTTATATCCCCGTTTTAATACTGGGGTTATATCCACATATTATGTTATATAAGGCACTTCTCTACTTATGTGACATTTTCTGTATTGTAGCTGAATGCCATTGTTGTTGAGAATCAGAGATTGTCCTAAGACAATGTCCTTGTTGATAGATGTTTGGGTGCACACATTCCAACGTCTACATTGGAAATATCCACTCACATTCGAAGCCTCATAAGGTGGCTGGATGTCTGTCATCTTGTGTTACTGCAATATGTGAATGCACCAATTAGTCTTGTATAAAAGGGCCTTTTTAAATACAAAACATTTTGACTAGAGTTTTTGCCTACACCTATTCTTCTTCTATTATTGTAACATATTTTAAAATGCAATAGGACTGTGGACGATATGTTGTTATAGGCGTGGAACATTTACGAGTTGTTTTTTAATGGTACCAGTAGAATAGTTATTATGAGCCTTTTATGTGTAGAATATTTTCGGGAGATGCGCTCTATTATCCAATGTCTTGCCAATGACTCCATTTTGTTCAGGAGGTTGTTCATTGTTATGCAATTCTGTTCGAGTCATAGCAATTGAGTCACTGGCAAATGTTCCCTTAACGCTTGCAGATGATAGCAAGTATAAGAATTTTATCCTCGTTTTATAATGGGAAGCATACAGTTGTAATTCATTGAATGGAAGGGAAACACCTCGATTGAATGATTGTCACATTAACGTGGGAAACGTGAGCACTATGGCATCCTAACATAATCAAAGGCACCGTCCAGTTCTCATACCCTGGTCAATAAACCTACACGAATGGCTACTTCTAAAGCTACGCTAAAGGATGTGACTAGGGACCTTATCAGCTGAAGGTGAGTGTTGTTTATGCATTTCACAATAAAATGTCACAGACATAGTTGCATGGTGGTCACTTCAACACAGGTTTCAAAATTCTTGGTAATTGATGTAAAACAGTGGACACTAGTTTGCTCTTTGGCTGAAAGTGGTTCTCTGATATCTGTATAAGCGATAGTAACAGGCGTAGGCATAATGGCATCAGCCTCATGCCACTCTCCATCTCTGTTAGCCTAATGACTTCTACCTAGATAAATGTGAACCCACACCAGTTACAGCAACAAATGTGACCCCATTGATAGAACAACACAGGATGAGTAAACCTTCACCATGTATGACCACAGTAAATGATGAACGCAACAAGTTACTGTTGAAGAGGCACAGAAGAGGACTACTGGTTTGGCAGGAGCTTGAAAGGGGAGCAAGCCAGGTCTTTGGAAATGGGTTGATGTAATTGGGCCCTGATTTCAGGAAGATGGCCAAAATATGCAATAAACATGTGACAAGCAAAGGTCAAGATGGCGGCATGCCTCTTGAAGTGCAGAGAGCTTTGAAAAGTAGTTAGAAGTCTTTCAATCTCTTGAAAAAATCCATGCACTAGGAACGCGGCTGAGTATGTCTTTTAACATGTTTTATGGAAAGAGTTTTTATTGGCTACTTAATGAGAATTAAATCGAACAAAGAAATGGGTAAATAGGTATATTTGATGACATTGTATGTTCTTCCTGTGTCAGGATCCCATGTTCCATGGGGAGATTCAGGCAGGGAGCGCTGATTGTGGTAGTCTAATCAAATGTATTTCTGAAGTTCCTTGTGTGGGGAGCACGTTGGGAGCGACTGATTGTGGTGGTGTCAGTGGAGGGTGAAGTGGAGGCGATAGTGATTGTGGGGGTGTTAGTGGAGGGTGAAGTGGAGGCGATAGTGATTGTGGTGGTGTTAGTGGAGGGTGAAGTGGAGGCGATAGTGAGTGTGGGGGTGTTAGTGGAGGGTGAAGTGGAGGCGATAGTGATTGTGGGGGTGTTAGTGGAGGGTGAAGTGGAGGTGATAGTGAGTGTGGGGGTGTTAGTGGAGGGTGAAGTGGAGGCGATAGTGAGTGTGGTGGTGTTAGTGGAGGGTGAAGTGGAGGCGGTAGTGATTGTGGGGGTGTTAGTGGAGGGTGAAGTGGAGGCGATAGTGAGTGTGGGGGTGTTAGTGGAGGGTGAAGTGGAGGCGGTAGTGATTGTGGGGGTGTTAGTGGAGGGTGAATTGGAGGCGATAGTGATTATGGGGGTGTTAGTGGAGGGTGAAGTGAAGGCGATAGTGATTGTGGTGGTGTTAGTTGAGGGCGAAGTGGAGGCGATAGTGGCGGTGAGGAGTATCCAGTAAGCATTAAGCAGTCTGACAGGCTGTAAAACCTGTCAGAATTTTCTGTGGTAGTAACATTAGGAATTAGTCAACAGTCAAATGTTTGTCCGATGTAGTGATATGGGAATTGAGAACAACTGGATAGGGGGGTCCATGTTCACATAGACAACACTGTGCAACTGGGCAGGGGTGAATGTTCCACCCTCTGACGGGTAGAGTAGTCTGTGCAAAGAGACCCATTCAAAGTGTTTGAAGAAGCTTGCCGAATATTGGGCAGCGAAAGCTGTCACTCTTCCACAACCAGTGATAATAAACAGGTTCTCCCCTAGTACCACAAGAACCCCTGTGCCTACTGCAAGAGGAGGCCCCGCGGTGCACACACATCGAATGATAAAAACAAAACTCCAGACCAAGCAAGAGCTGTAGGAGTGAAGTGACACCTGTACAGGGCAATTTTTTATTTCTATAAAAATCTCTTAGGGCTCTGCCTGGTAAAGCGTGGGATCAACATAAACTCAGATACGTTTGCCAACGTTTTCAAACTGTGCAATAATGAAAGCATCTGTCTTACACAATAAATGTGTTTCATATTTTGTCAGGCAGTTCCCATGGGCTCGCACATTGTTTTATTATATTACACGCACATGTACAGTTAAACTTTTCATTGCCCAGGGAAATTTTCAGGTCTGGTTTGACAGCACAGCTGCTGCCAGACCCTATGTGATCAACATAAAATCGTTTTCAGAATACGACTGTGAGAGAGGGGTTAGACTTCACTACATGTTGGTTCGCTTGAGTACAAGATCTGATTGGGCCTAAATTGTATGCATCAATTGAAAAGACTGCCTATTATGCAGTTGTTGATTTGTGTCAAAGCTTATACTCAATACAGCAGGAATGATTTGGCTATGATGGTAAGCCAATGATCATGACTATAGCCTGATCTGTTTAATACTACAATAAAGGCAGTAGGCCTGACATATTTGTTGTGAAAAGCATATGTTATCATCAATCTATTAAAGGATGGATCGTTATTATTCTGTTTGAAAGCCTTCAGAGAAGTGTTTTGTTACGTGAAATTTCAATGGTTTCTGTAGTAGGCACAGCTTTTGGGGTTGGTTATCCCCAGGACAACCCATGGATATAGAAGATTTGCTATGTGAAAATACTAGTAGGCCCTCTTTGGAGAGATAGTATTTTGGTTAGTCAACTGTAATTTTGTATACCTTTGTAATTTTAGGACAGTGAGTCTGATGATTGCCTTGTGGTAAAATGTATGCTCAAAACAGTAGTCCAGATTTGGTTATGGTGACAAGCTATAGGCCTGATGGAAGCACTGGAAAACGTTATGTCCGATACCATAAATCTCAGCTGCTTATTATAAAGCGTTGGCAAAGCCAATAGGTCTTGCCAACGCAAGAGCTGTTGGCTTTGCCAATGTGTTTAAGCCATGTTGTACACCAGCGTGGCTGCTTTTCAGCATAGCTAAAAGTTAGTGGCATAGAGGAGAGTGGTGTCAAGTGTTGTAGAGTGGAATGGCAAGTGGAGTAGAGTGTTGTTGAGTGTAGTGGCGGAGAGTGTCATGTATTGGAGTGGAATTGTGTGGAGTTGCGTAGAGTAGCATACACTGGAGAGGCATAGAGTAGTGTGGACTTGTGTAGAGTGCATTGGCTAGAGTGTTGTAGAGTATAGTGGCATTGAGTACAGTGGCATTGAATTGAGAGACGTACAATGCAGTGCCATAGAATGCAGTGGCATAGAATGGAGTGGTACATAGTAGAGTGCAGTGGTGCAGAGTGCAGTTGCGCAGAGTGCAGTGGCGCAGAGTGTAGTAGCATAGAGTAGAACAGACTAGAGTGGCAGAAAGTGCAGTGGCATAGAGTGGAGCACAGTGTAATGGCAAAGAGGTGAGTGATGTAGAGGGCAGTAGCGCAGAGTAGAGTTGAGTGGCATAGAGTGCAGTAGTGTAGAGTGAGGAATAGAGTCGAGTGGCATTGAGTGTAGTGCTGTAGAGTCCTGCAGAGCAGCATAGAGTGGTGCAGTGTAGAATATAGTGCAGTAGAGTGCAGTGGCATAGAGTGGAGTAGTTAAGGAGAGTTCCACAGTGGAGAGTGCAGCGTTGCAGAGTAGAATGTCAGTGCAGTGGAGTAGAGTGGCATAAAGAGCAGTGACGTAGAGTATAGTGATGCAGACTAGAGTGCAGGGGTATAGAATGCAGTGACAGAGTGCAGTTGTGTAGTGTGCATTGGCATAGAGTGCAGTGGTTAAGAGTAGAGTGGGATCGAGTGCAGTGGCAGACGGTGGAGTGGCTCAGAGTTGAGTGGCCTAGAGTAGTTTGTTTCAAAGTAGAGGAAAGTGGCAAAGTGGAGTAGTGCAGGGTAGGGTGCAGTTGCGAAGCATGGCATAGAGTGTAATGGAGCAGAATAAAGTGGTGTAGAGTACAGTGACATACAGTGCAATAGTGCAGAGTAGATGAGAGTGGTGTACAATGGATTGGTGTAGAGTGATGGGGCATAGAGTTGAGTGTTAGAGAGTCAAGTGCATTGGTGTAGAGTGTATTGGAATACAGTGCAGCGGCACAGAGTGCACTGTTAAAGAATAGCTTAGAGTACAGTGGTGTTGTGTGGAGTTGTGTAGAGTAGATTGATGTAGCCTAGACTGGAGTGGTTTAGAGAGCAGTGATGTAGAGCAGATTGGCAAAGAGTGCATTGGCATAGAGTAGAGTGGTACAGGGTAGAATAGAGGCGTAGCATGAAGTGGTGTAGAGTGCAGTGGCATAAAGTGGAGTAGTGCAGTGGCATGGAGTGGTGTAAAGTAGAGTGGTGCAGAGTAGAGTGGAGTGGTGTGGTGTGGAGTGGTGCAGAGTAGAGTGGAGTATTCATAGTGTGGTAGCAGATTGCCATTACAGATAATACATTTTCAATTGAAATAACCATTATATTTGCATAGACATACAGTTTTACCAATAAAACTATACAGTGCACAGGCACAAATGTATAGAAATTGCATCACCTAGTGTAATGATTTGTTTTGATCATTTTAAAGTGTTTGTTTCCAACACACTTCAGAAATAAAAAAAAATGTGCTTCATTTGTGCTCCTAATGCTGATATGTTCTGAAATACTTACAGTGTTCATTTAAATGTTACTGTGTTGCTGTGTGCTAGAAAGAAAAAAAAACTCTTTCCTACCCCCACTATCCAGCAAGATTGTCACATAAATCCTCTCTCTTTGAAGTCATAGAAAGAAAAGTAAACTAACGCCCTTGGAAGACAGCGCTTGACATTTGACCTCGGACTTTGAATGCACCGCAAATTATAAGAACAAAATGTACAGGCCTATTTTCTGAAAGGGAACACTCGGAAGAGTACTGTAAATAAGGTTTTGGCAAGGGAAGGTATGAACTCAACTTACCAATGCACTAGCCAGCATGCCTCCATTAACTTAGCACCACAAGGATAGAATACTTGTACTACATTGTGGATGAGCCCTACTCATTAATGAGAGTTATTTTTCCTTTTCCACTCAAAGTGTCTGTGTGTGTGATTTTTTAGGAAATACTTTACAAGAAAGAAACAAAATCACTCTGGGGGTCATTACAACCCTGGCGGACGGTGTTAAAGCTGCGGTAATACCGCAAACAGGCCGGCGGACAATAAAAGGGAATTACAAAGACAGCCACTTTAACACATCGCCTGCCAGGGCGGTACAGACAAACAGCGCGGCGGTCACCGCCAACAGACAGGCGGAAGACAATGTACCGCCCACACTATCACAACACACCAATCCGCCACCTTTTCCGGGGCGGATTCACCGTGGATAAAAACACGGCGGAAACAGCTTTTGCAATGGGAAAACGCTCACCTCAACACATCCCACGAGGAACGAGGACTCCATGGACCCGGAACTACAAATCTTACCTGCCCTTGCATTACTGCTCATCTATGACCAACAGCGACGTAGGCGCAGAACATACCGGTGAGTACTGCACCTACGACACGGGGGAGGCAAAAGATACGGGGACACCCACCAAACACCCCCACCCTCGCATATTACAACATACACACCAATGCAGTCACAAAAATCACAGTAACAACCCACAACCCCCCCGGAAGAATGCAATGACAAAGCGAATAGCGCCCAAACTTTGTATTTAGCCAATATACAACTCATTAAAAAATATACGGATATATATCACCAAATCTGTCATAAATAAATATACAAAAAAAGAAGCAGTGCAGATATGTACACAACAATGTCCGTGCACCAACAGTCCAAAAATGCATGGGCGACGCCCACAATAGATACCTGACCGAAATCCGAGAGAACACTGCCGGGGCATCAGATAGAAACACTACAGGCACCTCAGGGGGAAGGGAAGGGGGGGCACCTCAGCCACATGAATGCGAAGCCAGATCCACGACGGGGCTCCATGCCCATTGATGTATCCTGGGGAGTGCAAAGCCACAGTCTCTCAAGTCTCTACAGTGGGTGGATTGCCCACTGCCATATCCTGGGGAGTGCAAAGCCACAGTCTCTCAGGTAGATGCAGGTCTCCACTGGTTCTGGAGGGGGACTGGTGCCCAGACAGGATGAGTCTCCCGTGGAAGTACCTGTCCTGTCACTGTCCCAGCTGCACATGGGAGAACGATGCCTGATGTGCCGGACTATTCATACCCACACGGTCTTTGCCCTGTTCAGCGGTCTTGACCATGGCGGTCTTGGCCTTGTTCAGCGGTGCTTTGCCATGGCTGCCTGTGGACTGTTCAGCGGTGCTTTGCCATGGCGGTCTTTGCCCTGTTCAGCGGTCTTCACCATGGCGGTCTTGGCCTTGTTCAGCGGTGCTTTGCCATGGCTGCCTATGGACTGTTCAGCGGTGCTTTGCCATGGCTGCCTATGGACTGTTCAGTGGTGCTTTGCCATGGCTGCCTATGGACTGTTCAGCGGTGCTTTGCCATGGCGGTCTTTGCCCTGTTCAGCGGTCTTCACCATGGCGGTCTTGGCCTTGTTCAGCGGTGCTTTGCCATGGCTGCCTATGGACTGTTCAGCGGTGCTTTGCCATGGCGGTCTTTGCCCTGTTCAGCGGTCTTCATCATGGCAGTCTTGGCCTTGTTCAGCGGTGCTTTGCCATGGCTGCCTATGGACTGTTCAGCGGTGCTTTGCCATGGCTGCCTATGGACTGTTCAGCGGTGCTTTGCAATGGCTGCCTATGGACTGTTCAGCGGTGCTTTGCCATGGTGGTCTTTGCCCTGTTCAGCGATCTTCACCATGGCGGTCTTGGCCTTGTTCAGCGGTGCTTTGCCATGGCTGCCTATGGACTGTTCAGCGGTAGCCTAAGATGGCGGTTCAGATACTGACACTGGTGTGTGGCATGACGTTCCATCATTGCCCAGCTGGGCTGTGAGATTCTGGACCCTCCTGGGCTGTGACTCCGGCGGTTGCGGTGGTCTCCTGACCAGTAACGATACTTGAGCCCTCCTGGGCTATGACTCTGGCGGTGGTCTCCTGACCAGTAACGATACTTGAGCCCTCCTGGGCTATGACTCTGGCAGTGGTCTCCTGACCAGTAATGATACTTGAGCCCTCCGGGGCTATGACTCTGGCGGTGGTCTCCTGACCAGTAACGATACTTGAGCCCTCCTGGGCTATGACTCTGGTGGTGGTCTCCTGACCAGTAACAATACTTGAGCCCTCCTGGGCTATGACTCTGGCGGTGGTCTCCTGACCAGTAACGATACTTGAGCCCTCCGGGGCTATGACTCTGGCAGTGGTCTCCTGATCAGTAACGATACTTGAGCCCTCCTGGGCTATGACTCTGGCGGTGGTCTCCTGACCAGTAACGATACTTGAGCCCTCCGGGGCTATGGCTCTGGCGGTGGTCTCCTGACCAGTAACGATACTTGAGCCCTCCTAGGCTATGACTCTGGCGGTGGTCTCCTGACCAGTAACGACGGTGCTGGCGGTTGTGTCTGGACCGCCGGAAATGATGGCGCACTTCTCCGCCGTGACACTCACAACAGGTTGGGGAGACTTCCTCGGGACCTTCCCCACCTTCTTTTGAGTTACAGATGACTCACCAATCGCCTTGGATCCCATTTCACTGTTTGTATCACCAGGAGTCTTGACACGGTCCCGTCGTCCAATCTCCAATTTCGGAGCCTTCACAGGGGGTGGGCTGACAGTGCCTTGGCTCCGGGTCATACTGCCTGCCCTGGTGGACGGGGCACTCCAAAAACCTGGAACACGCACCACTGGTACTGGAGGCATTTTGGCTGAGGTGCTACGACGGGACTGATGAATTGGAGGGGGGGGGCAGAAAGGTCAATTTGACAGAGGGACAGTTTCTGACGTACACTGGGATGGGTAGTTGGAGGGGCTCTGGGAGTGGAGGAAGAGGAGGTGGTATTAGGAGGTGTCACTTTAGGTGTTTTGGGTGCAGGTGCAGGTACTGGAGGCTGTCGTGAGGTGGATGGATGTTGGGTGAGTGATTGCCGGCGTTTGTGTACTTTGGGAGGGGGCGTCACAGACACACTGAGAGAGGACACAGGGGACGTGTATATGGCAGTGGAGGTGGTGAGTGCAGGTGAGCGGCTTGTGGTGCTGGGTGTCCTGGGGCGAGTCCTAGTGCCTGTAGATGTGGTGCATGCAGGTGTGTGTGTAGACGAGACTGGGAGGGAGGAGGGAGAAGAGGAGGAGGGGGACACAGTGGAGACAGTGGATGTTGCTGTGTCTGTATGGGTCTGATGCTTGTGTGAGTGCTTGTGGTGAGTGTGGTGCCTATGTTTGCTTGAGCTACTTTTGGTTGTTGACTTGTGTGCATGCTGGTCTGTAGGTGTGCTTGGGATGGGCTGGGGTACAGGGGATTGGGTCTGGGTGGAGGAAGTTGGAGGGGGGAGGCTTGACACAGGGGCAGTGTCAGTGCTGAGGCCAGAGATTGCAGGGTTCGCTGAAGGACAGCCTGACCAGAATGAATGCCTTCCAGGAATGCATTACCGTGTTTCAACTCTCGTTCTACACCCTGGATGGCATTCACAATGGTAGACTGCCCAACAGTGAGTGACCTGAGGAGGTCAATGGCCTCCTCACTGAGGGCAGCAGGGGTGACAGGGGCAGGGGCTGAGGTGCCTGGGGCGAAGGTGATGCCCACCCTCCTGGGTGAGCGGGCACGGGGCGAACGCTGAGGGGCTGCTGGGAGGGCAGTGCTGGTAGGGGAGGTGGTGGCTGTACCTGTAGAAGTGGGGCGCACAGATGGTGCCACCACCACAGGGGAGCTCCCATCGGGGGACGAGTCCGTATCGCTGTTTGGTGATCCTGTGGCCGACGTGAAGCTCCCCTCGCCCTCCGTCTCACTGGTGAAATCAGAGTCTGTGGTGTGGCCCTCCATGGCCATGTGGGATGCAGCTCCCTCGTGCTCCGGTGCCACTGTACCTCCGCCTGATGATGCTGATGTACAGAAGGACAGGGAGAGCAGAAAAAGTGTGGAGACAGAAGAAAGAGAGTTTTAGTGCATGGCATACCGCTACCGTTGGCGGACAAGACAAACGCAGCAGCCCCCTGCATTACGCCGTGCTCCTGCCCTCTGCACATGCAATTCCTGGGAAATGGCCTACATGGCAATGGTAGACATCTGCCCACATGGATGGCAAAGGGGCAACTATACATCAATTAGCCTTTCTTTTGAGCTGGGGTAGAGTGCCACATGGCCTACATAACGGAGGGGCCTTGCCTACCTAACTCGCCCTGGCCTAGGGACACCCACAGCCCACCACCCCCACCCAGACAGCTCCACAGCATGCAAAGTCCATTGCATGAGGTTGAACTCACTCCCTTGTGTCTGGTGTGATGTCCTTAAGCGCCCATCCAACTCCGGGTAGGCCACCGCCAGGATCCGGAACATCAGGGGGGTCATGGTGCGACGGGCACCCCTCCCACGTTGGGAGGCCATCCCCAGCTGAGCCTCCGCCGTCTTCTTGCTGCAGCGGCAAATGTCCTCCCATCTCTTCCGGCAGTGGGTGCCCCGTCTCTGGTGGGCCCCCAGGGTCCGGACCTCCTTGGCGATGGCATGCCAAATGTCCCTCTTCTGGTGGGCGCTGACCTACATGACATGCACAAGGAAAGAGGAACAGTCATTACCTACTGCACCGTCGTTGTAATTGGCCCCCTCCCAACTCTATCCCTGGGGCCCATTTATTCCCATGCATGACTGTTCTATGTACTCTGCCCCCTTCCCTCATCCACCCAGCCCTCTCCACCCAGTCCTAGCCCATACAACGTGCTCCCTGTGTACTAACCTGTTGGTCTGGAGTAGCGTAGAGTAGCTGGGGGAGGACCCCATCCACAAGTTTCTCCAACTCCTGTGCAGTGAAGGCAGGGGCCCTTTCCCCAGACGCAGCAGCCATCGTCGCTTCCAGACCGAGGTCACAGCAGCACTAGCAGTGTAGGTCCTCTCCTGTCGAAGGTCAGGTATCTAATGATTGAACAGATAGAAAATTGTGGTGACGTCCGCGGCGGTGACGTCCGCGGGGTGCGCATCATCACCGCCAGCGCACCTGTTCATTGGCTCCTGGGACCCATAGGGTCCAATGTTAACCAATGCAGCATTGCGCCGCGCTCTATGACCGCCTACCGCGACGGTGTGCAACGCCAGCGCAGTTACCCCACAATTCCATTATCCCATTTTAGAGGTCAGGCAGCCGCCATTTCAGGGTCCCAAATGGCTTAATTTACTACTGCGTCACACATACCGAGGCCTACACTCAAAACCTTTCCCGGATGGGTTAATTATCTGGTGTAGTCTTGCGTATGACTGTGGGTACATACCTGGAGGAATGCTGACAGTTTTTTCGCGGTTGTCCTTCTCAGGCACCGTCAGTTGGGACATATTGGAAGATGGCGGAATCCGCCGGTGTACCGACCGCTGGTGGACCTGTTGACAATGGAAGAGCGACATGTCATCGTGACCTACCGGTTTGACCGTGCCACAATCCGGGAACTATGTACCCAGTTGGAGTCTGACCTGATGTCACCAATCCGCCATCCGACTGGAATACCCCCTGACGTGCAGGTGCTGTCAGTGCTCCATTTCTTAGCAACTGGGTCCTTTCAGACAACAGTGGCCATGGCATCAGGGATGTCCCAGCCTATGTTTTCCAACGTCTTGTCCAGGGTGTTGGCTGCCCTGCTGAAATACGTAAGGAGATACATCATTTTCCCTGAGGTGGCGGATTTGCCTACAGTGAAAGGTGACTTCTATGCCCTTGGACATATCCCCAACGTCATAGGTGCCATTGATGGGACCCATGTAGCTCTGGTCCCCCCCGCAGGAATGAACAAGTGTACAGGAACCGGAAGAGTTATCATTCGATGAATGTCCAGATGGTCTGTTTGGCAGACCAGTACATCTCGCTGGTAAATGCAATGTTCCCTGGCTCAGTGCATGACGCCTACATCCTGCCGAATAGCAGCATCCCTGATATGATGGGTGAACTCCAGAGGCACCGTGTATGGCTATTGGGGGACTCTGGTTACCCCAACCTGTCCTGGCTACTGACCCCAGTGAGGAATCCCAGGACCAGGGCAGAGGAACGCTACAATGAGGCCCATGGGTGGACTAGTAGGGTAATCGAGCGGACCTTCGGCCTCCTGAAGGCCAGGTTCAGGTGCCTCCATATGACAGGTGGGTCCCTATTCTACTCACCGAAGAAGGTGTGCGACATCATCATCGCCTGCTCCATGCTCCATAACTTGGCATTGCGACGCCAGGTGCCTTTTCTGCAGGAGGATGATCCAGATGACGGTGTTGTTGCAGCGGGGGAGCCTGGGGAGCCTGTGGACAGTGATGAGGATGAAGCTGATGAAGATGAAAACGACAACAGGGAGTCAGTCATACAGCAATATTTTCAATGAGACACAGGTGAGTACAATTTCATGTTTCACATTATATTACATCTCACACGTCTACCTCTATCCTGTACCTACATTTCACTCCCTAATTGTTACCTGAGTTGTCCCCTTCCATTTCAGTTTCACTAATGTGTTGAACTACGTGTAAACAGCTTGCACCCTTGCAAGGCTTGTGATGTGTGACATAGGTATGTTGACCTTCCAATGGCTAACCTTTTTTAACACTGTAATTGAAAATACAAAGTTCACAATAAATGACTGACTCAAATATTATTGAGGTTTCAAGGGTGTTTATTGAAGTGCATAAAAATGTAGGGGGGTTGTGAAATGGGGAGAGGTCATGGTGGAATAATGTCCATGGCAGAGTCCAGTCTATTAGTCTCACAGGTACATTGCACATCTGGCCATTGAAAGTGGAGCTGGGGCAGTTCCAATCTGGACAGGGTAACAAAGTGGGACAGTGGGGGGACAATCAAGGTAGTCTTATTTCCTGGCGGGGGTCTTGCCATCTTGCTGTGTCCTGTTCCTGGATCTCAGGGCCCGCTTGCGTGGTGGTTGTCCGTCTGCAGGGGGTGGGGTGCTGGTGTGGTGGTCCTGTGGCCGGGCCTCCTGTCCACTAGCGCCGGCGGAGGTGGTGGGCAGTTCGTTGTCCTGGCTAGTGTCAGGGGCCCCTTGGAGTGCCACGGTGTCCCTCAAAGTCTTTTGAATGTCTGTCAGCACCCCTACGATGGTGCCCAGGGCGGAGCCGATGGTCCTGAGCTCCTCCCTGAACCCCAAATACTGCTCCTCCTGCCGGGTCTCCTGCAACTTGTCCAGGACCGTTGCCATCGTCTCCTGGGAGTGGTGGTATGCTCCCATGATGGAGGATAGGGCCTCGTGGAGAGTGGGTTCCCTTGGCCTGTCCTCCCTCTGTCGCACATCAGCCCTCCCAGTTCCCCTGTGTTCCTGTGCCTCCGTCCCCTGGACCGTGTGCCCACTACCACTGCCCCCAGGTCCCTGTTGTTTTTGGGGTGGTGAGTTAGCCTGGGTGCCCTGTAGTGGTAGACACACCGCTATTTGACCTGTCCTGGGTAGGGAGGTATGGGTCCGCTGGGTGGGTGCTGTGCTGGTGTTCCCACAGGGTGGCAGTTCGGTGTTGGGCTGTGGCTGGGCAAGGGGAACCGACTGTCCTGAGGCCCATGATGGTCCGGGCTGGTCATCAAGATCTAGTAGGGCAGAGCTGCTGTCGTCACTGTGGGCCTCTTCTGGGAGTGGAGTGGTGTTGTCTGGACCCTCTGGTGTGGTGACGGTCCTTCGGGTTCCTGCAGGGGTATGAGAACATGATTATTGCATGTGTGTGTTTCATGGTGTGCTATGGATGGGTGTGCGTGAACCCCAGTGCAGGCATTCCTGTGTGGGGGCTTGTGTGGTGATGGTTGGGGGGTGTTGTGGGTCTGTGCAGTGGGCATGCTTTAGTGATGGGTGTCCATGCTTAGTTGTGTCATGCAGGTCTTGGGGTTGGGATGGGTGGTTGGTGTTATGGGTCGATTAGTGAGGAGTTAGGGGGATAGGGGAGGGTGTGAGGGTTGGGGTGTGTGATAGCATGCAGGTAGGGTGGGGGATATGATAGTGAAGATTAGACTTACCAGTGTCCGTTCCTCTGATGACTCCTCCGAGGCCCTCAGGATGCAAGATGGACAAGACTTGCTCCTCCCATGTTGTTAGTTGTGGGGGAGGAGGTGGGGGTCCGCCGCTAGTCCGCTGTACCGCGATGTGGTGCCTGGATACCGTTGAACGCACCTTCCCCCGTAGGTCGTTCCACCTCTTCCTGATGTCCTCCCTATTTCTTGGGTGCTGTCCCACAGCGTTGACCCTGTCGACTATTCTTTGCCATAGCTCCATCTTCCTGGCTATGGATGTGTACTGTACCTGTGCGCCAAATAGCTGTGGCTCTACCCTGATGATTTCCTCCACCATGACCCTGAGCTCCTCCTCGGAGAAGCGGGGGTGTCTTTGGCGTGACATGGGGTGGTGTGTGTGTGATGTGTGGGGTGCTGTATGTGTTGATGAGTGTGGTGGGTGTAGTGTTATGTGGTGTTTTGTGCATGGATGTTGTGTGGGTGATGGTGTAGTGTGCCTCTGTGTGATGGTGTTATCTATTCTGTGCTGTCTCTCTCTGGCCTTCGTCTCTAATTTGTGGTCGTAGGGGTTTGTGGGTGATGTGAGTGTGTGTTTTATATTGTATTGGATGTGTGGGAGTGGTGTTTGTATGTGTATCAGGTGTGTGTAT
Source organism: Pleurodeles waltl (assembly GCF_031143425.1). Classification (NCBI taxonomy): domain Eukaryota; kingdom Metazoa; phylum Chordata; class Amphibia; order Caudata; family Salamandridae; genus Pleurodeles; species Pleurodeles waltl. Next base: position 1,529,402,375 of record NC_090445.1, on the reverse strand, counting down.
TTCAGATTGTCCAATGTGGCGGTGTTTTGGAGATGTGTGTGTATTTTGAGCGCAGCGGTGTGTACCGCCAATGGAATACCGCAGTTGAAAGACCGCCGCGTGGATTCGTGGGTCGTAATAGCATGGGCGTGTTTCTGTTGGCGTGGAGGTGGAGGATTTGTTTCTGCATATTTATCGCTGACCTTTGGTGTGGCGGACTTGTGTGGGTGTCTGAATTTTGTCGGATTCCGTGATGTGTGTCATAATAGCTGTGGCGGTCTCCCGCCGCCGCGGCGGTGTATTGGCGGTCTTCGGCACGGCGGTAAGCACCTTTTACCGCCAATGTTGTAATGAGGGCCTCTGTCTTTTAAATCTGGGGTTATGCTCCCCTAATTCCTTTCAGCCAGTCAGTGTTTTTATGTTGGGCATTTGTGGGTAAAATCATGTCCCTGTGACTCTCCTAATCACATCAAAAATTCCAATGCCCCTAGGGGACTACCAATGTACTACTACTGTGCCAATATATAATTTTAAACAAGAATTTGCACAAAGCATTGTTTACGATTTGTCTTTTTTCCCCTGATATAGCTACTCCTCCTGGTCCACCACCACCACCACTGACTTAGCAGGAGATAGTGGTCCAGCTGTGGTGGCAGAGGTTGGAGACCACCTGGGCACAATTTCACGGCTGGAGAAGGAGGAGGATGAGGCAGATGCCCCTGCCCCAGGTCCCTGTTCCTCCAGCCAGCTGCCTGTGCCTTCATTCTCCAGGCCACATCAATGCCAATGCTGCTGGCAGCCGCCTGCATTATACCACAGTTGCTGCCCCCTTCAGACCGCCAGTTATATTATCACATGCAGCGGGAGCTGTTGCACTTGGGCCGTTGGATGACACACCTCAAGACCAAGCTGCAAGAACTGCAGACCTTCATTGAGAATGCCCTCTTCTTAGTTTTTTTTAAATGTTTTATTTTAATGGGAGGGAGTTTTGTTGTGGGTGGAGAGGGTGGGAATTGGGAAGGGCATTTTCCTTTGGACTTTTGCTTGGGCATTTATGTATGGACATTGGTTTGGGTTATATTGTTTGGGGTGAAGAGGGTGGGTTTACGTTTGTTGTTTGGACTTTGTTGTTGTTGAGAAAAGGGAAAAATGTCTATTATACTTTTGCTTGAAGAAACTTTAACCTTGCACTGATGCCTTTTCACGAAGCCTGTTTTTTCAATCTGATTATCAAAGTTACTAGTTAGTTATACCCTTGTTCTACTACCCTCTATAATGATATTGACCACTGGGGGGGGTATGCTATCATTCCATATATTGCCCACAGCAACTAACTAAACAATTACTCATCTGCAGTAGAAGTTAGTTACTTACTAACTAAACTAGTCCACTTCATTCCATAGTTCTCTTACCTAAATAGATGAAGTGATGGCTGCTACCTCTCTCAATCTTCGAAAACTTTACTGGAGGGTTTTCCAAGGTGCCTTCTTAATGGTGGTGGTAGTGCGTTAATAGGGAAGGCATCAGACGTGAGATCCCACTACCACAAAGGTGAGCTCCAACCATAGGATTAATCAAAAGGATTATCCATCAAAGGCAACTAAATTGAAAGACCAACACAGAGTTAGTGGTTTATACATTTATATCATAGTTTTAGAAAGAATGAGACCAGAATACTACCACCATGAAACAACAAAGAATACCAGATATAACAAAAACAAGCAATATTAAAATATTCTGAGCAATGGGGAGCATGGAATTTAATAAGTCAGGAAAAGTATACTCAAAGTCCGGAGTGGACACGGTTAAGCAGTTAACACAATGATGATGTTGAGATGTTGACAAATTATGTTCTCCTACATCTAAATTATTTGGATCCCTTTTATGCATGGTTGGGTAAGTGGGGCTGGTGTGGTCTATTGCTCAGGTAAAAGAAGATCCCGCAGTGAGTTTTTGTCACATTTAACCACATCTGCTCCACCAAGTGTGTGATCCATTTGGTATAAATTAAGTCACACCTCAATAAATCATGCCGCCTGAGGGAAGAGGGTTTGGCGTTTGATGGATGGAAGGGAAGGGAATTTTGGGAAAGGTTTGTCAAAGACAAACACTACACAATGCAACAGTATTCATCAGCACATCATCATCAATCTGTTGTGGAAGGAAATGTATGAATGAGTATGAAGCAGTTCAGTTAAATGCACTGCAAACAGACCTTCAGCCGAAGACCCAAGTTATTTTTAAATATCTAAATGTTCTGTAATCTAGGTATGAAAGATACAAATTACGGAGGAATTAAGTGAACTCACCCAGTTTTAAAATTATGATTGTTAAAAAAAAATGAAACTGTATTGCCAAATTGGGTAGTGCATCCGCATTCTTCGTGGAATGTCTGTCACTCTTGGGTGCCTGGCTGAACCGGTCTGGTAGGTAAGTAGGAGTGTTGAGCTCCACTCTCACCTTTCATTTGTGCTGGACAGGTGAAGGCCTGCGGATTGAAACAGAAACTATATGGTAGAGTCAAGGAGAAGGACAGAGGGAAGCTTCATGAGGAGTGTACCAAGAAGACTCAGAGGCACAGCAAAAACAAAAGGAGTTTCCCATTTGCCAGCAGTGCAGGACACACACTCAGCAGCATTTCCCAAACCAACCCACGCTTCTCTCCATTCCACAGAGCTGGGTACTAGGCCTCAGAGTCATCATCATTATGGTTTCCCTTTGAAGTCAATAACTTCCTTCTTCTGGCTGTTGAGGTAATCCCATCTTGAGCCCTTCTGTCCTCCACTTGACTCCGAGTAACTCGGTTCCACTCCCGACCTGAGCAGGATAGACCTGTAGTGCACTGCAGTTGAAGAACAAGTAGAGAAACTGAACTTGAGTATTTTGTGGAGATTTTTCTTTGTTAACTAAAGTGACTGGTCTGGTCTCTGAAGAACCAGAAAAAAAGGAGTGGACCCTGCAGGTAAATTTCACTAAGTTTAAAAGGGCCAATCGCCTTCAGGAACAATGATCACCCATCATGCCCCAAACATTGCAAATCATTGAAATCAAGTTCACAAATGTGTTGGACACCCTCCATCACTGTCTGCCACCACATACATCACCTGTCATCCCTCAAATCATTTAGTATATCATCACTCATTGGTGTTATAGTTAGTAGTTACCTCTCTTCCAAGCCAAGAACGTTGGTAGATACAAACTTGTATCTACTCTTTGATGTTAGCAACACATTGGAGTTTGGCATTAGCACTGGCAGTCTTTTAATCAGTGATCCTCTGGGGCAGCCCTGCTAAGTGATGCAAGAAAGGATAGGCAATGGCATGTAAGGGAGGCAGGCATTGTCTCCACTGTACTGCAGGGAATGTGGAGGCTTCTTCTCTGCACACTGGTCCAACTCCAATTAGGCCATTTCTCTGCAAAATACCTGCAATAAACTTTGACATATCACCCACATTAAAAATAAATTAAAGGAAAACAGTAGTTGAAACAATCTGTTTAAGAATTATTCAAGGTCATGACTCTCTGCATAACATAGCTGGCAGTACCAGGACCCCCTGAAAGGCTGGGGCCCTGGGCCAGAGCCCATTTTGCCCATGCCTTAAAATGTCTCTACTTAAGACCTGCTACTTGAAACTAAGCCAATGCAGAGGTTGTGGCCAATTCTCCTCTTCCTATAGTTGTGGTTGTTGTTGGTGTTCTTGTTGCTGGTATGGGCTGCTGTGAGATAAGACTGTCCTCTCTGGAAGGTAAAGGCGGCACCCCAGAACTTCTGCGCTGGAGTGGGACTTTAGTCATTTTCAGCTGTTCTTCTTCCAGGCTTTTGGCTTGCTCAACAACGCACCTGCTGTATTTAGAAACATCCCTTTCGGATAAAGTATTGAAAGTGGCAAGAATATGTTTGTACCGTTGATCAAGCAGTGTGACACAGATGTACTCTTTAGACAACATGATGTCATTTTGCAGGCTTGTATTAACAGCCAAGTGAAAGATTAAGCTCTCAACCAAGGCATGCGCTTCTGCATTTTTGTTCATACCTGTGAGTGAAAAACTTTCAGACATCTTTTTTAGCTAGTACTGTAGCAGATCCAACAATGTGATAGCTTCTTGCTAACTACCCATGTGAAAACCTCAAAAGGGATACATTTGACTTGGCCCCATTTGTCCACATCCATCGCCATACTTTTCCCAATTTCATCCCCTCCTCTTTGAATGACATAGTCATCGATCTGTCTGTACTGCTCAAACAGACACTTTAATATGAAATAGGTCAAGTTCCAACATGTTGCACCTCCAGTATGAGGCCTTTAACTGGGACTCTATTAGCATACTGATTGATCCTCAACTGCTCTCGGGCTTTAAAAGAATGCCTGAAATTAGTTCAGATTCTTTTGCAGTTGGTCAGTATTTTGCTGACTATGTGTTATTTGTTTGTTTAGGAAGTCTGCACAACCAGGTTGATGCAGTGTGCCAAACACAGAACCCTGAAATAACCACCCTCTGCCATGGCCTTGACTATATTACTGCCATTGTACGTGGCAACAAATCCAATTCTTAGAGCTCTGGTTCATTGTCATTCAGACATCTTGCTGTTAAATCTTCCAAGATGTTTGCAGCTGTATGGGATTTCTCCATGGCAAACATGGCTACTGTTGCATGCTGCTGAATGCCATTAAAGGTATCTTCAGCACTGAGACCTGTAGATATCTGTTGCCTAACCACTGCAAAAGAGATCCAGTGTGCAGTAATGCACATGTAATCAGTTGCTTGTCAACTGGTCCACGTGTCTGTCATCAGGAGGATAGTGTGAACAGCACTTTGCTGCAATGCTTGCCCAACCAGTTGCAGCACATTGTGCTGGAGCGCTGGAACATCAACTCTGGTAAAATTGGTCAGACTTGGAACCTTTCATTTGGGGCAGATGGCCACCACAAATTCTAAAAATACCACTCTTTCCAAAAAAGAAAAAGGGGGGAGGTCCAGCACTAACATTTTACCTAGCTTCCCATTAAACAAATATGCCGTTGGGTGGTTGCAGTGGTAGGGATCCTCCTGCCTAAACAATTCTGTTATAGTAGACTGGATTTTCTTCTTTTCTGGGGCCACCCAGAACTTCTACGCTGGAGTGGGACTCTAGTAATTTCCATCTGTACTTCTTACAGGTCTCCAGCTTGCTCAACAATGCACTTGTTGTAGTTTGAAACATCCACCTTTAGAAAAAGGAATGAAAGTGGCCAGAATGTTTTTGTACCATGGATCAAGCAGTGTGGCACAGAGGTTCTCACTGGACAACATGATGTCATTTTGCAGCCTTGCATTAACAGCCAAGGGAAGGATTAAGCTCTCAACCAAAGCATGTGCTTCTGCATTTTCATTCATACCTATGAGTGTGAACATGCTATGCACCTTTTTAAAATGGTTCTGTAGCAGATGCAACAACGTGATAGCTTGGTTCATCATACTGTCCTCCTTTCTAACTTCCCTTGTGAAAACCTCAAAAGGAAGTAGCATCAGTGTCAGGCATTAGACTAGGCCCCATTTGTCCACATTCACAGTCATATGTTTCCCAATTGCATCCCGTCCTCTTTGAATGACATAGTCATCGATCTGTCCCTACTGCTCAGACATTTTACATTGTAATAGGTCGATTTACAACATATTGGCATCTCCTGTATGAGGGCTTTAAGTGGGACTCTATTAGCATGCTGAATAATCCTCAGTTGCTCCCAGGCTTTAAAAGAATGGCTGAAATGAGTGCAGATTCTTCTGCAGTTGGTCAGTATGTTGCTGACTATGTCTTCTTTTTTTTAAAAGCCCTGCACAACCAGGTTGATGCAATGCACCAAACACAGGACCCTGAAATAGCCACCATCTGCCATGGCCTTGACTATATTACTGCCATTATCTGTGGCCACAAATCCAATTCTGAGACCTCTGGGTTGTAGCCATTCAGACACTTTGCTGTTAAAGTCTTCCAAGATGTTGCCTCTGTATGGGATTTCTCTATGGCCAACATGGCGACTGTTGCATGCCACCGAATGCCCTCGAAAGTTTCTTCAGTACTGAGACCTGTAGATAGCTGTTGCCTAACCGCTGCAAAAGAGATCCAGTGTGCAGTGAAACACATGTAATCAGTTGCTTGACAACTGGTCCACATGTGTGTTGTCGGGTGGATAGTGTTAACAACACTTTGCTGCAAAACTTGTCCAACCAATTGCAGCACATCGTGATGGAGCACTAGTGCAGCAACTCTGGTCAAATAGGTCAGACTCGGAACAGATGGCTGCCACAAATTCTAAAAATCCCACTCCTTGGGATGAGGTCCAGCGCTAACATTTTAGCAATCTTCTCATTGTACAAACGTGCGGTTGGGTGGTTGCGGTCGTAGGGCCCACTTCTGCCTAAACTCCTCCAGAATAGTAGACTGGATTTTCTTCGTTTCTGGGGCCACTGACGCAGGCGACTTCTGAGAAGTAGGAGGTGGTAGACTCATGTGCGTCTTGGGGCAGTCACTGTATGCTGTGGTGTCTCCATCCAACTCTTGTGCCATTTTGAGGTTGCTGAAGAGGGTGATAGTGGTGCACTGCTAGGGACATGGCTGCTTTGCGTACAGATGTCACCCTCTTCTTCCTCATCACCTTCCACTGTGACTGGAGCTGATGATTCCCCGCTTTCCTCACCTTTACCACCATTACTGGCAGCAAGTTTTTTAAGGTGCGCCTCCCACCGGGGTTGCTTGATGTTTTCCTATATGGGTTGTTTGGCCTCCAGTACTATAGTGTGAACCAGACTTACCTCGATGAACACTCACATGGCAAATGGAGTATATTGCAATGTTATCCTCCTGCTTGCTCATCGTAAAAGTCCAAAACTAGGGAGGAGAACTTTCTTAGTGTGCCAGTGCCAATGCTTGAAGAAGAACGTGGGTGTGTCATCGATTGCCTCTCTGAAGTGCATTGTTCTACTGAGGTAGGTGTTGATGCAGTTCTCAGCAGGGGTCTTGCAAATATGGGAGTTGTCATTGGCGGTGGTACTTGTGCCACATCTCTCGAAACAGGTTGAATAGGAAGGGTAATGTCAGTCTCCTGTTTGCCAGCTTCCATAACAATGACTGGCTCGTTGTCATCCTCCTCATCCCCTTCCATAATTATAAGGCTTTCTGGAACTTTTCTCTTCCCTTGCCTCTCCTGGCATCTCTCGGAGTCTGCCGGGTCCAATCCATGTCCAGATCATCATCATCAGGAGGGATGCTTGGAAAAGATGGTGGAGTACTCTTTCTTTTTCTTGCTGGAGGTCTGAGAGTCAATGAATCTAAAAGAAAGGGTTATTGCTCAGCAGGAACTCAACCTCCTGTTCTGCTCTAACTTAAGGAAGATCTACTATTGCTGGCTGTGGCTGCTGTCCACTTTGCTCAGTTTTCTGAAGTGATCGGGTACTACTTTGCAAAAGGCACAGCTCCAATTCAATGTCAATGCTCGGCATTGCCATGATTGCAGTGTCTGACTAGCTGACAGACATGGGCTTGGGCTTAGGTGGGGGTGGGGCCATTGATGGGGGAGTGCTGCTCCCAGTTTCCTCCCCAGAGGCTGGTTCGGCAAGCACGAGTTTCCGGAAAAAGGTTGTGGCCTGCATGACAGTGATGGAAAGCTGCTTCTTCTCACTGCCAACTTTCTTGGCAGCACCTTTCTTTGAGGCCATCTTAAAGCTGTCAGTTTTGCAGTGGCACTGAGCTGCACAAGTGGAAGAGATTGGAGGGCTGATGTCACATGTTGTGTGGTCACATGTCTTTAAATAGGCCTTCTGTCTGGCAGTACCTAGGAGGAAACAAGCAAGAGAAGCATTTAGTGAAACATGGAATTGTCGCAGTTTGAATAAGGGCCGACAAAGACAATTTAGTTTAGTGTGGTTGGTTACTTAAGTTATTATCCTAAATAATGAACATCAACATATCCAACCATTTTGAAGTCAAACCACACCACCAAACATACCATTTAAATTCCAGTCAGGATAGCTACATACAGATGTACCTCTTTACTTCATGTGCATTTATTCTAAGGGAGACACCAGTGGCATTAAGCGAGGTGCATGGGAAAATTGAATAATCCTTAAAAAATTAAGGCTAGTGTGTGCCTATGGCAGACAGCAGGTCCAGCGAGAAATTGAATAATACCTAAAACAATTAATGCCAGTCAGGGGGTGGATAAATGGAGGCAAAATGCAAAAAAAGGTTAAACATTTTTTTTTTTAATATTAAAGTAAAATAAGTTTTAAAAAAATTAAAATTAATTGCTGATCTTCGTACTACGGGATTATGAGAAACCCATTGGAAGCAAGGAGGTGCAGGTGACAAATACAAAGGATGCATGTAATATAAAGCACAGTTCATCATAAACACATTCATATTATACATATACTGCAATGACCCTCAAGAATATTATACTTATGTGAGGAAAAAGTTAAAAAAATTAATAAAAACAAAAAGCCATAGCCCTCTCCTAAAAATCTCCCTAGAAAATGACTTTGAAAACTGAAATACATAAAGGGTATCTGCACAAATTGTCTGCTGGTCACATGGCCAACCGGCAACAGCCAGCAAGGAGGCATGGAGAACAAAGAACACATGCAAGCCTGTGGCAACTGCACAATGACTGGCTGCACAAAATGGCCGCTGGCCACATGGTCAAACAACAACAGTAAGCGAGGAGGCATGGAGAACAAAGAACAAATGCAGCCTATAGCAAAGCACACAGACTGGCTGCACAAAATGGACGCCGGCCACAAGGTCAAACAAAAACAGTGATCAAGGAAGCATTAAGAACAAAGAACACATTCAAGGCTACGGCAAAGCTCACTGGCTGGCTACACAAACTGGCCTCCAGCCACATGGTAAACCAACAGCAGCAAGCAGGGAGGCATGGAGAACAAAGAACACATGCGAAGCCTATGGCAAAAGCAGACTGACTGGCTACACAAATTGGCCACCAGCCACACGGTGAACCAACAAGCAAGGAGTCATGAAAAATAAAGAACAGATTAAGGCCTGTGGACCCAGACTGCACAAAACGGCCCTGGCTACATGGTATGAAGAACGAAGACAACTTGTGGCCTATGGCAAACACATTGACACACACACTGGCCAGAGAAGGGAGGCATGATAACACTGAAGAAAACACTGCCATTAAATCAGTGATGCCAAACACAAAAATTAATTGAGCTATAAAAAGTTTACAAAACACACATCCTCCTATGGCATCAAATATTACCCCACACATGCACTTTTTGCAGGAAAAAAGTGAAATACAAACAATAACCCACATTATTAATTTAATCTAATCCCATCCCTTCCCTAAATTATGTTTTAAATAAAACAACATATACCACAGAAACAGTTCTTTCATGAACTGATGACTAGTACTGGCCCTACTGGCTGCATTGCTCACTGGCAGATTAGGCCACGTAGTAAAATAAATGAACATTGCAAATGTAACAAACATGGAGAAAATTTACTGAACTGTGCAACATTTTTCCTTTACAAAAGGTGAAAAATGAATGCAAAAAAAATACCTAGGAATCTACTGAAACTCCAGGCCACCCACCACAACGAATTTTAAAAATCAAATAAAAGTACAGAGAAATACTGGTGCATGCCCTATCAAACAAACAACACCCTTATACAATAGATTTTTTTAACTTACTTGTGTGATATCATGAAAACGATGTCCTTAAATCCAATGGTATATATGCAGCAGACAAAGAGAGTGATCCTTCCACCTCAAAATCCTAGTGAAAAGTGACCAGGGGATGAACGAAGCACTGGGAGAAGCCTGCTGGACAGGAACATGAAGGTGGATTCTCCGGGGCACTTCCTTCTTGTTGGACAAAAAAGGAAAAAAGGCTTCTCACACTATAAAACAACTTACGCAGTCTGATGGAGTAGAAAAATAACTAAAATCTTTTCAAGTAGATTTAGCTGCTTCTCGAGTAGAGAATCTGCTCGAGGTGCAGCTGCGCTCGCTTGTGCTCGCCGACAACTCTATAAAGGCTCAGTTACAGCTAGAAGCCTCACTAGTGGGCTTGAAATCTCTTGCACGCTCACAAAAACAAGTCTTGTGCATGCTAATGGAAAAAAATTCCACCACGCACCGATGGCGGAAGTTAGGGAACTCCGTGTTACTCCGCACAACCCAGAATGCCCGAAATCCACAAACTCCACGAGCGGAGTGAATTTTTCCAGCCAGTCCTGCCAAAGGTGTATGGTAAGCTCCAACCAAAAAAGTTATGACAAAGGCAGCAGGCTAGCTTATTTGTTTTGAAAAGCATTTATTAAAGCCAGTAAGCCTTTAACAGAGGGTCATTATCACATTGTGTTACAGGTGATTGACAGGTATTTTATTACATGTAATGTCACCGATCGCAGTAGTAGACAAGGGTTTTGATGTGCCCTTCCACGCTGACAAACCCTGAGGGTTTTTACTGTTGATGATTTTTGTTGGATCTTATTGAGAGGGGCTGTATATTATTCTGCAAACTATATTTTTCTACCTATTTCAAACTTTATAACTGTATGCATGATGGTTCCTATGTTATATGCAGTTATTTAAGCCTGTATTGGGTATGGTGCGAAGACAGTGGTATAGGCTGTAGAACTTACCAGTCCAGTGGAAAAAACATATTTGAGAATCCATAGGTGTCATCTCTTCATTATGCAACATTATGACAACGTCTGTAGGCCTTAATCACTGTGAAAAGTATGTGTTAAAGGAAAAAATGATGGACTGTTGTTACATGGTACTAAATCCTATAGTAGGTATTTTGTTACATGGAACCTCACAGATTAAAACGTAGGCAACAATTTTGCTACTGGTGATCCACCCGAACAAACTATGGGGAGACAGAAGATGTGCACTGTGGTGCACCTATTAGATTCTCTTCTGTATTTTTCTACGTATTTGTCACTTTATCACGTTATAACTGATGGTTGCCCTGTGGGAAAGTGAATGCCCAACCCAGTGATCTGAGCTGGGTATAGTGATAAGCCAATGATAAAGGTTATAGGCCTAATTGCTTGTTTTGAAAGTTTACAATAAAGAAAGTAGGCTTGATCTATTTATTGTGTAATTGTGTTATTGTGAAAAGCATATGCTAAAGTCAATAGGCATTTAAGGGTTAATTGCTGTTACTCTTTATTATAACCTACAGATAGGTATGTTGTTACATTGAATCTCATAGATTACCATAGTAGGCAAAGGATTTGGTACTGGTTACTGTCTATGACAAATTGTGGCATAGACGTTTTGCCCTGAGAAAATCGTTGTTAGGCTCTCTTATGAGAGATAGTATTTCACTTTGCCAACTGTAATGTTGTTTACATTTCTAAATTTATGCCTGATAGTTGGGAAAGCTTACACTCATTATGGTAGTCCTGAGTAGGGTATGGTGATAAACCAACAATAACAGCTATAGGCCTGATTGGTGCAAGGGAAAAAGCTATGCCAGATGCCAAATCTCTTTATTGTTATTGTGAAAAGCGTTTGTTAAAACCAATAGGCCTCTGACAAGTGGCTTGTTATCACACTGCTACAGGGTGTACACAGGTATTTTGTTACATGTAATCTCAGAAATTTCCATAGTAGGCAAGTGTTTTTGTGTTGGCACCCACTCTGACAAACCATGGGAGTAGAAGGTTTTTACAGTGATGATTCCTGTTAGGCCCTATTGATAGGGGCTCTACATTGTTTTGCCAACTGTGATTTTGTGATTTTGTACATATTTGTACTTTTATAACTGTGTGCACAAGGGCTGCCAGTGTATGCAGTTGTGTTGGTTATAGTTTTCAGCCAATGCTAGAGGCTTTAAACCTTATTGGTTGGAAGAAAACGTTGTGACAAAGCAAGCAGACCTGACTTACTAATTGTGAAAAACGTGTGTTAGTGGAATGTTATTGTACTGTGCTAAATCCTGTACACAGGTATTTTATTACACAGAATCTTGCACAAGACCATAGTGGGTAAAGGTTTTGGTGTTGGGTGACCCACCTCAACAAACCATGAGGATAGAAGATTTGCACTGTGAGAATCATTGTCAGGCCCTCTCAGGACAGATAGTATACATTTTCCCAACTGTAATTTTCCATGCCTGATGATTGCCTTTTGGGAAAGCTTATACACAGCAGAGTAGACCCGAGATGGTTATGGTGACAAGACAATGATAAGAGCTATAGGCCTGATTCGCTTGCTAGGAACGATAATGACAAATGCCATAAGTTTAATCTGTTTATTATGAAAAGTTACAATAAAGTCAGAAGGCATTATTTATTTGGAACATGACACTCATATAAATACCAATAGGCTTTTAATGGTGGATTGGTTTTGCACCATATTAAAGCTTGGAGTCAAGTATTTTGACATGGAGTCTCACAGATTACCTTGTAGGGAAAGGTTTTTGTGTTGAATACCTCCATGACAAATTCTAGGAGTAGAAGATTTGGACTTTAACAATTCTTTCTAAAATCTCTTCAGAAGGCCTGACAGGCTTAGCTATGTACCATGATCTTTGAATAAAGAAAGTTATTAAATGATACATACATGTATGTTATTAAATATATATCAATATAGGTGTATAAAGAGGGTCTATGGGTCAGCCTCCTGCCATTGGTCTGTCTGTCATTTACATTCCGCCTCCAGAAATGGGAGTGTACTGCATTGGGTAAAGGTTCTGTCCACATAAGTTGTTGGCCCTCTTGCCCTGTGAATTACGGCATTTTCTGATCACATCTGCACATCCACCTGAAAACAAGCGTGCTTTAGTGTCGGGGGTTGACTAGTCCTTTAGTTTTCAATTTTCCTTTGTAACAGTTGCCCTTTTATTTCTTTGCTTATCCTCTCTTTTTTATTTAAATACATTTTTTTCATTTTTTCTTTCACATAACATAACCAGGAGGTCGGTATAGTGCACACACATCAGTGCATTTACAGATGGCGTTCTGCACAAGTGACAGTACATTGTTATAATCTTCAACAGAAGTCTCTGCAGGGTAAAGAGAATAATTCTAGTTTTGTATGATGTGTGAAGGCTGAAGTTAATTTTTATTTCTTACTGAACTATCATGTTATTGACTAAAACAACTCTCATTCAGTTCTTTCTGGACTGAGATGCTGAATCCCTGGGTAGAGCCCATTTACCTTGTCATATTTTTATTTCAGGTTTCATACTATCAGTTTTCTTATTGAAGGTTAGAGATCATGTAACATAACCTCGTGGGCATTTCATTCTATATCACGGTGGTGTAAGGGGTTCACCAGTAAGGGCCACAACCAAAAACAACACAGCTACAGATGACTTTACCCCATGTGACTATCTGTGCTGGTCATCATGTCTTGTCTATTTTATGCTTTTGCTGCAGGAAAGAGACAGATCCATGACATGGTCCATGTGGAGATCTGGCTTGGCGAGGGACAGCAAACCCTGGGCGCTCGCTGGCAGAAGGGTACTGTGCAAGTTTTTGATTCCTACCGTTTTGTGTCCACTTCATATGGAGACATGAAATATCACTTCAAGTCCCTGGAGACCTGGTTACAGGGCACCTGTGTAAGGTAAGAAAAACACATTGGTCTTGATCAAAGTCTGCCACCAATGGATTTCCACAATCCACTGGTGGGGGGACATGAGTATGGTGTCTCCTGTGTGGGTAAATGTATAGAGTATGGTGCCATGGTCTGCTGGTCAGTCGAGAGCAGGGTGTCTCCTGTTCAGGTGAGAGCAGGGTGCCTGCTGGGTAGTGCTGAGAAGGGAGGTTTCTCACTTTGGGACCTGAGAGTAGGATAGCTTCTACTACTCTATGTTGACCAGAGGCGATTAGCATGGCTTCCACTACCATCCCATATAGGAGACTGTGGGAGCTGATCTTCTTTCACTTTAAACGCATCGCAAATTGAAGATTACTCTAACTTAAGTTGTGTTTACAATGTCCTTCATCTTGTACTGACATCACCAAGATCATGTGTTACTGTTGTCGTTCTTTCATTCCAAATAAAGAATTGCAAGGCTCACACAAATAAACTGAGTACTGTTCCCAGAGACCTCTTTGGTGTGTACTAATAACACTTTAACTGTGCCATGTTGTGGGCATACAATGTATCCAATGGACTGCCAAACTGACTGTGAGAAAGTCTGCACATTCAATGTAGTGCTACCATGAAAGGATCTTCAAATGTATTCTGTAGTAAAATGTTTCATATTGCTTGTTCCCTATTGGTGCATGTTCTGAGACATGTTTATCCATGTAGAATGTATGAATGTCTTTGGCTAACGTTGTATAAAATGATGCATAGATTTCTATGGGTAGGAGATCCCTTTCCCACTCTTAGAAGGTGAATTTATGTCAGATTTCACTTAGAACTGCACTGAGTTCTTTGTACTTATGACTTAAATGCTTTGCAGCCAAATTCACTAATGGCACATATCCTGCAACCTGGAATACCTCTTTATATAAAGCTTTGGAACTACAACCCTTCTCTGTAATTTTTACCAGAGTGTTTAACACTTGCTACTAACCTTAACTGACTTAATTAACCAAAGCGACGGCTCCAGTTGGGGATCACCAAAGTCCGTATTGGGGCTACACCGTTCCCGGTACTATTTGTTGGTGCCCCTCATGAACAGGATTTTATAGTATAGTATTCTTCGCCAACAAGACCACAGTTTTGCAGTATGGTGAGCCAAATGCAGATGTACTAGGACTGAAAGATAGGTAGTAAGGCAAATCCACTATCAACATTAGGAAGATCATTTAGCTACATTTAGAGCACTGAGTGGTCCACTCTGCCATGGTGGGGCGGGCAGCATTTTTTTCATTTTCAAGAAAAATTACCAAAGCTGGTATTTGTTTTCAGAAAATTTAAAAAACAGGACCCATGATATAGTGGAGTTTTGTATTCTAGCACGTTGCATGTTAAGGACACACAGTTTCTGCCTTTTACTGCCATGCGCTGCATGGCACAGTCCGTAAAAGGGAAAGCCTGCCCTTGATGGCACATCAGCCAGTTAATAGATGAGCTGGGTGTTTTCGATAGCAGGCTTGCGATTGTATCCGGCATTAGAAACAACGCCTTCACGCACCTGTAACTGACAAGTGGAAAATGAGACTTTGGCGAAGGGGAGCACTGCACACTTTGGCCACTGTCAATAACAGCCAACTTCTAAATGAGCCCCTAAGTTTATGAGGTGGCTGACAGGTACTCCACATAGGTCAGTGTCAATAAAAGGCTCCTAGCAATAAGGTAGATTTGGACATGTCTCACCCAGCGCTACCAGCCTTTCAAATGCCCCTTCCTATCCTGAAGATTTCTCTTTTGCCTTCAAGCATGTTCGCTTCAGAATCTGAATTCAGTTCTACATTTACTGTGATTTTTCTGTCATCAACACGAAGAATCCGTAGTTTAGTTTAATGGCCACAGAATTCTGAAAGCGCAGGATATTTTCGAGCACATCCGAGGGTTTTCAAAAGCAACCAAACAATTTCATGGTACTTAATGCCGTTTGTAGATAAGATTGCAATGATGTTGTGCCTCAGGCTTCTGCATCAGGAACTTGGTTAAAAATAAATTGATATGTGTGCTTTCCTTTACTTCCTTGCCAAAGTAGCTTGGAATAATACAAAACATGTTAAAGAAGCTACACAGAAGAGCTGAGCTTGACCATGATTGTGAATCCGGTTTTTGTGACACTTCACCTTGAATTCCTAAGCAGCCTAGATATTAAATATAGTGTTTCAGACAGTGAAGGAAGGTGTAACACAGCGCGCATTCTCTGCTCTGAGCGTTTCACTCTGCAGACTTACCTAAAAACTCGGTAAGATTCCACGGAGTTCAGTAGTACGTTGCACTGCTTGCGCTGATTTTTAGCTTGTCCCACACTGTACATTCAGCATGAATGGTACAACGAGGCTTGCCAGAGGGCTCTACTTCTTCTGCCGCTCGAGTAGATTTTCTACTCAAGCGGCAGCTTTCTCAACGTGAGCCGTAGCAACCTTCATGACCGCCCCCTTTGAGAAATCTTGCTGTGTGGTGGTTTCGCGCTTGATTTTCTTGTTCTCTCTCGCCAACTTAATGTTGGTGAGCCACATTCGAGAAAAAACTCTGTCATACGGTGGTTGGCGGAGTTTTTCCAAAACTCTGCATTCCAAGTGGAGTGTCTAGTGGGCAAAACTCCACAAACTCTGCAGGAGGGTCAAAGTTTAACCAGTGACTCAACTTCCACGTACCTCACAGGGCCCTACGCTCAGCCCAGCTCTCTCTCACAGAAGTACCCCGCATCAGGAAAACCATTACACGAGGACGCTCCTTCTCCTACCTCGCAGCCACTGCCTGGAATGCCCTACCCATCCACATCAGACAAACTACCTCCCTCCCCAGCTTCACGAAGGAACTGAAGACATGGCTTTTTTAATCCACCTTCAGGTACACGCTACACTCACCCCCTCCCCCCCCCCCCCAGCGCCTTGAGACCCTAATGGGTGAGTAGCTGCGGTTTATAAACACTGATTGATTGATTGAGTTTACCAGCCACCCCTACTCTAAGCATGGTTTAAATGTGTGTGAGGGGACTAGTCCCGGGCGGGGGTCGGAGGAGAGTGTATTAGGTGTGGGAGAGGGTGAGTTACCTAGCTGGTGTTTTACCAGCATGATCAGTGCTTTTATGTACTGACTTGTGCAAAAATTGGGAAAATCACTGAAAGCAGGTATTTTGTTCCCCTTATTGATACATACTTTAAACAGTGACCGTAAGAAGAAATCACTTTAAAATGTGTTTCAAGGCTGCCTCAATCATCCCTCATTGATAACTAAAGTAAACAAAGACAAAGAAGCCATTTTAAAAATGTATAATTTTTTTTTATAAAGATGTATCTCAGTATCAAACCAAGGCCTTTGCACAATCTTAAAACATGAACAAATGGTCGGTATTTTCTCCAACCCAGGGATGAGGAGGGTGTTACTTGGCAGACAACAGCAATACATGCTGCCCTGTGCCTTATAGGGGAGTTGGGCCGAAGCCAAGGAATAGGACTGGGACGCACTGCAGCTCATTTCCAAGGCGGTGTTACTAGCTTGATTTTCAGCTCAGCTTGTAATTTGGAACCTAGGGCCTGATTTAGAGTTTGGCGGATGGGTTACTCCGTCACAAACGTGACGGATATCCTGCCTGCCGTATTGCAAGTTCCACTGCCTGGAATGGAATTGTAATACGGCGAAAGGGGTATCCACCACATTTGTCACAAAGTAATCCCCTCCGCCAAATTCTAAATCAGGCCCTTAGTGTCATACAAGAATCAGGTTATACTCTGCTTGGTTGTGGATTCCCCAAAGCGATAATGTAATTGATGGATTTTGGTGTGACTGCTTGTTGGAGAGTGTTCTGACTGTAGTTAGGGTACCAACTTTTTCTGTGCCTCTCACCAAGTGGCCTTCTAACCCAGCCCTGTATATAACTCACATGCTCACTCATCGTCCTCACTGTTTCCCTCATCAATGTGTTAGGAATTTTCATAACTGGACTGTGTCCCCAGACAAGCTGTCTGACTCTTTGAGGGCGGGACATCTCACATATGGAAAATACCATGAGACATGGGGGAGATCTGGAGCTCTCAGCCTCTACAAGGGGGAAGTGCTCAAACGAAGAAACTTGGTGAGTTGTGGGAAGGGTTTAATTTAGTAGGAAATGGTGCTATGTGCCGGTACGTGGTAGGCGGGTCACCACGGGTGGGTGCTCTGTTGGGGGGAGCACATGAAGAGCAGCCCTTTGCAAGAAACATTTCCAGCAGCCATGTCTGCATTGTTGCAAGTCACCCAACATATCGCACTCTTGATGACTAAGCTGTTGTGCTAGTCCAGACAGCCACACAAAGATGCATTTTGATGCTTCCATTGACTGTCTAGTAAGCATAAGAGTGAGACTTATTTTGAGAGGCCCAATATGGGTGAGTATTCTCGAAGGTGGTCATATGGAAATATATCCAGTCAATCAATCAGCTTTGTAAAGCACATCACTGTCACCCCTAGGGGTATCTGGGCTCTGAGGGTGCAAAGTCTCTGTCGAGCAGCTAGGACTTGAGTTTCTTTCTGAAGTCTACCAGGGAGAGTGCTGTTCGGAGTTGTGGTGGCAGGTCGTTCCAGGTCTTGGCGGCAATTTAGGAGAAGGAGCTGCCCTGCTGTGGCTATGACGAATGCGAGGGCAAGTGAGGAGGAGTGCAGGTGTCTTAAGGGTAGATGGAAGTTCAGTCGATAGTTGATGTAGGACAGTCCTTGATTGTGTAGAGCTTTGTAGGTATGCATGAAGATCTTGAACTGGCATCTCTTCTGGATGGGGAGCCAGTGGAAGTTTCTGAGGCAGGGGTGATGTGGGTCTTTTGGGGGAGGCCCAGGATGAACCTGGCTTTCACAATCTGTATTGTCTGGAGTCTTTTGAGGAGCTGGGAGGAGATGCCTGTGTGGAGAGAATTG
Organism: Pleurodeles waltl; assembly: GCF_031143425.1. Taxonomy (NCBI): domain Eukaryota; kingdom Metazoa; phylum Chordata; class Amphibia; order Caudata; family Salamandridae; genus Pleurodeles; species Pleurodeles waltl. The sequence continues at coordinate 1,529,383,902 of NC_090445.1, read as the reverse complement.
GGATAGTTGAGGTTGCTGGTAACAAGGGCCTGGGTGACAGTTGACTGGGATCCATCTGAATATTCTGCAGAGCATGTGAAGGGTGTGGAAGCAGATGGAGGCAACTGCGCTGACTTGTCGTTTCATGGTCAGTTTGTTGTCGACGGTGATGCCTAGGTTGAGTGTATGGTCTGTGGGTGTGGGTGGTGGTTTGCATTCTGCTGGCCACCAGCTGTGGTCCCAAGTGGAAGTGCTCTTCCCGAAGATCAGTACTCCTGTCTTGTCGGAGCTGAATTTCAGGCGGTTTTCCCTCATCCAGTTGGCTACGTTAGTCAGGGCATTGCAGAAGTTAATTTTTTTGCTGGAGAATTGCTCGGTGAGCGATAGGATTAGTTGAGTGTTATCAGCGTAGGAGATTATATTGAGTCTGTGAGATATGATCTGACAATGTCTGCAAGGCGGGTCATGTAGGGGTTGAACAGGGTAGGGCTTAGGGAAGATCCTATGCGCATGCTGCATATGATGTCCTTGCGTTCAAAGGTGAATGGAGGCAGCTGGATGCTGTGTGTGCAACCTGTAAGGAAAGAGGCGATCCACTTGAGGGCATTTTGCTGCATGTCGATGTTGTAGAAACTGTTGATGAGGGTGTGGTGGGAGATGGTGTCGAACGAGGCAGAGAGGTCGAGGAGGATCAGGGCCACAGTTTCTCTGCGGTCAAGGAGAGATCTGATGTCATCTGTGGCAGCGATCAGCACAGTCTCAGTGCTGTGGTTGGCATAGAGACCTGATTGTGAGGTGTCAAGTGGGTGGTTTTGTTTCAGGTGTTCAGTGAGTTGTTGGTTGATGGCTTTCTCGAGTACTTTGTCCGGGTAGGAGAGGAAGGAAATTGGTTGATAATTTTTATAGATCGCTGGGTTCAGCATAATGCATTGCGGGGCATTTCTTTTTCGAAACATTTTTGCCATAACTCAGCCTGTGGTGGTCCTATAGAAATGGGACCTCCACCAAACCATTCAACCCGACGTGCTCTTTCTGTCTATGTCATCTCTGGGTCCCCACCCTAGGTTGAGGGGGCAAAATAGTAACCTTTCCCACCATTTAGGCCCTCATTATAACCCTGGCGGTAAATGCCGCCTACCACCGTGCTGACGGCTGCCAACATACTGTGACTGCGGCGGTATTCCGCTACGGGTATTATGACCCACACTAAGAAATCTGCCAAAATACAGACACCCACACAAGTCCGCCAGACCAAAGGTCAGTGATAAATTGGAGGTACAAAAACCCACACTGTTACGCCAATAGGAATACGCCCACAGTATCAGGACCCACAAATCACTGCAGCGATCTTTCAACCGCGGTAAACCATTGGCGGTACACACCGCCGCGCTCAAAATACACACACACTAACAAAACTACACCATATTGGACAATTCAAACTACACTCACCTGACACATATAAACACACCACACCCACACCACTATAAAACACACACCCACATTACCCACAACCTTTTCAACGAAAAAAAAGATTGCCAACAGAGAGAAACACAAGCCAGGAGCACCCACTCAATTTGAGCCACAGAACACCATCACCCATACACCATCCACGCACCTCACACCACACACCTCAACACATCACCCCACACATAACACCACACATCCTCACACATATCAGTCACCCCACATCCATGGCACCCCAAAGACAGCCCAGGTTTTCAGAGGAGGAGCTAAGGGTCACGGTGGAGGAAATCACAGCTACTCAGATCACAGGTGTAGCAGACGTCCATTGCCAGGAAGATGGAGCTATGGCGGAGAGTCGTGGACAGGGTCAATGCCGTGGGACAGCATCCAGGAACAAGGGATGACATAAGGAAGAGGTGGAACGACCTACAGGGGAATGTGTTTTCTGTGGTTGCAAGACACCAGGTAGCTGTACAGAGGACTGGCGGTGGACCTCCACCTCCTCCCCACAACTAACAACATGGGAGTAGCAAGTCTTGGCAATCATGCATCCTGAGGGCCTCGCAGGAACAGCAGGAGGAATGGACTCTGGTAAGTCATATCTTTACTACTATATCCCCCACCCTACCTGCATGCCATCACAAACTCCTACCCCTACCCAAACCCCCATCACTCCACCACCTCACATATACCCCACTATCACAACCCACCCATCCCAAAACCAAGCCATGCATGTAACACCAATGCATGGACCCCCATCACAGACCTGCATGGACACCAATCACCTAGCCCCCAAAATCACCACACACACAAGGCAAAGCTGACAGGGCTATCCCAACCATACAGGGAAACACACCCTTGCACAAGATGGCACACACATATACAATAACACTGCATTTTCATCCCCACAGGACCACTACTCAATGTCACCAGAGAGGAGTTGCCAGCAACATCCAATCCCTCCCCAGAGGAGGCCCACACTGATGATAGCAGCTCTTCACACCTGGATCACGATGACCAACCTGGCCAATCAGGGACCGCTGGACAGTTGGTTACCCTGCCACAGTCCCAACCCACCACACCACCACCTGGAAACACCAGCACAGCACCCACCCGGCGGGCCCATGCCACTGTCCACGGGACACGTCAATCAGCAGTGTGTCCACCACTACAGGGACCCCAGGCAACCCCACAAACACAGGATGATCAGGGACCTGGGGTCAGTGGCAGTGGGCACACGGTTCAGGGGACAGAGGCACAGGACAACAGGGAAACTGGGAGGACTGCTGTGCGACAGGGGGAGGACAGGCCTAGGGAACGGACTCTCCAGAAGGCACTCACCAACATCCTGGGAGCATACCACCATTCCCAGGAGACCATGGGCCAGATACTGTACAAGTTGCAGGAGACCCAGTGGCTGCAGGAGGGACAGTACCTGAGGATCAGGGAGCAGCTCAAAAACATCTACCTCATCCTGGTCGTCATTGCAGGGGTGCTGGCTGACATGGGCAAGACCATGATGGAAGCAGTGGCACAACAACGGGCCCCTGACACTAGCCACACCAAAGAGCAGCCCTCCACCTCCGCCAGCGCTAGTGGACAGGAGGCCCCGCCACAGGAACAACAGGCCACCAGCACCCCACTGCCTGCAGAAGGAGAACCACCCCGCAAACGGCCCCTGCGATCCAGGCAGAAGCCAGAGAACATTGCCAAGACTCCCACCAAGAAATAGGACTCTCCTGATTGTCACCCTTCTGTCCCACTCTGTCACCCTGTTCTCCTTGAACTGCCATTACTCCCCTTCCTATGCCCCATTGGACAATGCACCTGTGATACCAAGAGACTGGACTCTAACTGGACATTCCTCCACCATCACCCCAGCCCATTGCACTCTCCCCCTCTACGCATGAGTACTTAAATATACACCCTTGGAACAAATACAAATCTTGAGTCTGTCAAATGATTGAAATATGTATTTGTACAACATTCTGAAAACATTGCAAGTCATATGTACAGTCATATATACATGGGTATGAACTTTAGTGGGCAGCAGTAAACATAAAAGGAGCCAGAGTGGGCAACATAGATCTGAAAATAGAGATGCCAAAGGGTACAGTACGTGGCCATAGACATAGGGAAATCAGGCTGCCATGTACAATGTCCAACACAAAACTGAAAAGTAAAGTGAAGTTACATTGTCTTACCTGTATGTTACTGGAAGTACTGCTGTGTAATATTACTTCTGTTGTCCACATCTTCTTCCTCTGTCTCCTCTTCCTCACTGTCCACAGGCTCCACCGCTGCCACAAGACCATCTTCAGGCTCATCCTCCTGCAGAAAAGACACCTGTCGTCTCAAGGCCAGGATGTGCAACATGCAACGATGATCTGGTACACCTTCTTGGGTGAGTAGTCCAGGGATCCACCTGTCAGATGGAGGCACCAGAACCTGGCCATCAGGAGGCCAAAGGTTCTTTCAATCATCCTCCTTGTTCACCCATGGGCCTCATTCTAACGTTCCTCTGCCCTTGTTTTGGCATTCCACACTGGGGTCAGTAGCCATGAGAGGGGTAACCAGAGTCACCTGCAAATATCGAGGGACACACACTAACCCTTAGGGACAATCCCATACCCAGACACCAACTTATACTGGGTGGGGACCTTGGGCTCACCTATTAGCCACACCCAGTGCCTCTGGAATTGGTCCATCACATATGGGATGCTGCTATTCCTCAAGATAAAGGCGTCATGCACAGAGCCAGGATATTTGGCATTCACATGGGAAATGTACTGGTCTGCCAAACACACCATTTGCACATTCAGAGAGTGATAGCTTTTTCTATTCCTGAACACTTGTTCTTTTCTACGGGGAGGAAGGGGGGGCAAATGCTACATGTGTACCATCAATGGCACCAATGATGTTGGGGATATGTCCCAGGGCAAAAAGTCAGCTTTCACTGTGGCCAAATTCTCCACCTGGGGGAATACGATGTAGCTGCGCATGTGTTTCAGCAGGGCTGACAACACTCTGGTCAACACGTTGGAGAACATTGGCTGGGACATCCCTGATGCCATGGCCACTGATGTTTGGAAGGAACCACTTGGCAGGAAATGGAGCACTGACAGGACCTGCACTAGAGGGGGGATACCTGTGGGCTGGCAGATAGCTGACTTCAGGTCTGGCTCCAAATGGGCACACAGTTCTTGGATTGTGGCCCGATCAAGTCTGTATGTTAGGATAATGTGTCTGTCCTCCATTGTCGCAAGGTCCACCAGGGGTCTGTACTCCGGAGGATGTCGCTATCTCATATTCATCCTCAACGATTGAAGCCTAGGGAGGAAAGCGGTGACCAGGGGGTCATTTTCACACATCAATTAAAATAATGATGCATCTTTTCCTTTACAGTACCTGTATGTGAATCCGAGAGTCAGTTGCTGTGCCAATCTCTGCTGTGACGCAGTTAGGTGCCATGGCCTGTGCCCCCATGAAATGGCGGCTGCCTGACATGTGAGGAGGGACAAGTGGAAATGAGGTTATTCCGCTGGCGTGGTGCGCCGTTGCGGTAGGCTGTCGACGACCGCTGCGCAACTTCGCATTGGTTATCATTGGGCCCTATGGGTTCCAGGAGCCAATGGATGTGTACGCCAGTGGTGACGGTACTCACCGCCGTGGACGTGACCGCCATTTTCTATCTATTCACTCACTTGCTACCTGACCTTCAACAGGAGAGGACCTACACTGCAAGTGCTGCTGTGACCTGTGTCTGGAAGCGACAATGGCTTGAGTGTCTGGGGAAAGGGCCCCTGCCTTCACTGCGGAGGAGTTGGAGAAACTGGTGGATGGGGTCCTACCCTAGTACACATTACTCTACGGTCATCCAGACAAACAGGTGAGTACACTGTGAGCATGATGCGAGGGCCATGAATGTATGGATTGCTGTGTGTGTAAGCCACATGTAGGTGGGGGCTGAGGCATCCTGGCCAGAGTGCTGCATGTATGGTGGTCAATGCATGTGTGTCAGAGAATCGGAGGGATCTGGTGGGCCATGAGTGTGACGGTCTGGACGGTTAACTAATTCTCTTTTCTGCTTTATTTTCCATGCAGGTCAGCGCCCATCAGAAAAAAGGTATTTGGCGTGTCATCGCCAAGGAGGTGCGGACCCTGGGGGTCTTTGACAGGTGGAGCACCCACTGCCGCAAACGGTGGAAGGACCTGTGCCGCTGGGCAAGGAAGACGGCAGAGGCCCAGCTGGGGCTGACCTCCCAACGAGGAAGGGTGCCTGTCGTACCCTGACCCCCTCTGATGTTCCGCATCCTGGCGGTGGCCTATCTGGAATTGGATGGGCGCTTGACGGCATCACAGCAGCCACAGGATGGTGAGTACTGATTCTGAATCAAGACTGTGCACGCGTTAAGGTTTGCCTGGGTGGGGGATGTGGGCTGTGGGTGCCCCTAGGCAAGGACGAACATGGCAGATTAGGTCCCTTGTTGGGCAGGCACTGAAGCACTCCAACCCCAATAGTGTTAGTGGGCATCTACTACTGGGCAGGGTCCTGTGGGTTTCAAGTGTGCAGCTAATGGCGTTAGGCATTGTACTCCATTGGCTGGTGACTATCTTAGTAACTGGTAGTGCATGGCCTAGTGCATAGGGATGCTCCCTGTGTGTTGCGTACGCCAAAGGTAGTGGTGTTGCTGGCATTGACCAAGTGTATCCTCTGTCTCACCCCCCCTTTTTGTTTTGTCACCCTATCCTTGTGTGCATTAGCATAATCTGGCAGTGGAGCAGAGGCACCGGCGACGGAGGGAGCTGCATCCCACATGGGCCTGGAGGCCGAATCCATCGACGGTGAGGGCACCAGTGGGTCGGAGGGTGAGGGGAGCACCACAACGGGGACAGGAGGGTACACCACAGACAGCGACTCCACCTTCGATGGAAGCTCCCTGGTGGTGGCGGACACCTCTGTGCCCACCCCAACAACAGGTACAGCCACCACCCCCCCTACCAGCACCGCTCTCAAAGCAGCCCCTCAGCGTGTTTCCCGAGCCCAGGAGGGTGGGCATCTCCTTCTCCCCAGGCACCTCAGGCCCTGCCCCTGTCAGCCCTGCTGCCCTCAGCGAGGAGGCTATTGACCTCCTGAGATCCCTCTCTGTTGGGCAGTCAACCATACTGAATACCATCCAGGGTGTCAAGAGGCATTTGCAACAAACAAATGCATACCTGGATGGCTTTCACTCTGGTGTGGCGGCCCAACAGAGAGCATTTCAGTCTCTGGCCTCCGCAGTGATGGCAGTGACTGTCCCTGTCTCCAGCCTCTCCCCTCCAACTTCCTCTACCCATTCCCTATCCCCTCAACCCCAGCCTATCCCAAGCACACCTTCAGACCAGCATTCACCCAAATCAACACACAAAAGTGGCTCAGGCAAACACAAGCATCACACTTCATCTCACAGGCACTCACACAAGCACCATCCCCATGCAGACACACCAACATCCACTGCCTCCACTGTGTCCCCCTCCTCCTTGTCTTCCACCTCCCTCCCAGTAGCGTCTCCACTCACACCTACATGCACTACATCCTCATCCACTACCTCCATCACCAGCACGCCCATCACAACACACCCATCACTGGCAGTCACCCCCCCCACATCCATGCACACGTCCCCTATGTCCTCTCCCAGTGTGTCTGTGACCCCTCCTCCCAAAGTACACAAATGCAAGCACCCACCCACCCAACAGCCATCCACCTCACAACAGCATCCAGCCCATGCAGCAGACAGACACCTCCTACAACCACTCCCTTTTCCTCCACTCCCAAACCCTCTCCCTCTTCCCGCCCCAGTGTCCCTAAGAGGATTTTCCTGGCAAACATTGACCTCTTCCCTACCCCTCCCCCCTCGTCCTTCCCCTCGGGCCAGGGTGGCCAGAACCCAGGCCAGCACCTCAGCAACCAAGTCGACGTCCGCTGTGGTTCCTGCAGCTATTAGAGGCTCAACGGGGGCACCCGTAAGCCCAGCCAGTGTGCCACCAACCCCTGCCAAGGCCAAAGCCATTCCGCCACCTGGCAAGGTGAAGAGGGGGACAGCATCCAGCAAGGGGAAGGAGCCACAACCACCCAGCAAGGCCACCTCAAAGACTCCAGCTGCCAGACACAAGGTCACACCACCATCTGCCAAGGGGAGGAAAGGGCAGAAAACACCAGGGTTGGGCACTTAAGTTGTCCGAGCCTGCAGGTGGAGGCCTGGTGGCTACCAGCACAACCGTCAGCACCACCGCCTGTACCGCAGCCAGCACCGCCAGCAGCCGCGCCACTTGCACCGCCGCAAGCACCGCCACCTGCACCGCCACCTGCACTGTCACAAGCACCACTACTGTCAGCAGCAGCAGCCCCAGTGGGCAGCCGTCCGAGGCTGCAGGAGAAGGGCTGGAGCCTCCCTCCACCACTGGCAGCACCGGCACCTGCACCACGGGCAGCACCGCCACCTGCACCGCCGCTAGCACCACCGCTAGCACCGCCACAGGCACCGCCGCAAGCACTGTCACCTGCACCGCTACCAGCAGCATCAGCCACAGTGGGCAGCCGTCCGAGGCTGCAGGAGAAGGGCTGGAGCCTCCCTCCACCACTGGCAGCACCCCCACCAGCACCGGCACTACCACCAGTTTTCAGACGTAGCCGCCGCTGGATGGAGTCTAGCCCTGCCTCCATGGATTATCATGCAACCTGGTCCCTGCAAATCTCGTGCCTCAGACACCCAGGTGAGGTGCTGTGAACTGCCACACCCCAAGTGTTGCATCACTGGGCACAGAGCCCCCTCCAGAACCAGTGGAGAAATGCATCCACTCACCCCCTCCTTGGCAGGATGAAGCACACAGGACACAAAGCCCCCTCCATAACCAGTGGAGATATGCATCCACTCACCCTATCCTTGCAGAATGAAGCACACTGGGCACAAAGTCCCCTCCAGAACCAGTGGAAGAAGGCATCCACTCACCCTATCCTTGGCAGGATGAAGCACACTGGGCACAAAGCCCCCTCCAGAACCAGTGGAAGAAGGCATCCGCTCACCCCCTCCTTGGCAGGATGAAGCACACTGGGCACAAAGCCCCCTCCAGAACCAGTGGAGATATGCATCCACTCACCCTATCCTTGGCAGGATGAAGCAGACTGGGCACAATGCCCCCTCCAGAACCAGTGGAGAAAGGCATCCACTCACTTTATCCTTGGCAGGATGAAGCACGCTGGGCACAAAGCCCCCTCCAGAACCAGTGGAAGAAGGCGTCCACTCACCCTATCCTTGGCAGGATGAGGCACACCGGGCACAAAGCCCCCTCCAGAACCAGTGGAGATATGCATCCACTCACCCCATCCTTGGCAGGATGAAGCAGACTGGGCACAAAGCCCCCTCCAGAACCAGTGGAGAAAGGCATCCACTCACCTTATCCTTGGCAGGATGAAGCACACTGGGCACAAAGCCCCCGCCAGAACCAGTGGAAGAAGGCATCCACTTGAGAGACTGTGGCCTTGCACTCCCCAGGACCAAGCAGTGGGCAAACCACCCACTTGAGAGACTGTGGCCTTGCACTCCCCAGGACCAAGCAGTGGGCAAACCACCCACTTGAGAGACTGTGGCCTTGCACTCCCCAGGAGCAAGCAGTGGGCAAACCACCCACTTGAGAGACTGTGGCTTTGCACCCCCGAAGGCATCGCTGTGGGCATGGAGCCCCCTCCAAGAGCAGTGGCTTTATTCCATCTTCCGGCTGAGGTGCCCCCCCTTCCCTGTCCCCCTGAGGGGCCTGTGTGTTTTCGACCTGATGCCCCTGCAGTGTTCTCTCCGTATTGAGGCAGGAGTCAAGTGTGGGCTTGGCCTATGAGTTTTGGCCCAGTGGCCCACGGACATTTTGAGTGGACAATGTACCGCCTTATGTACATATTGTATATTTTTGTAAATACTGTTTTTTGAAAATATTACGTATGTCTGACTATTTCTAAAATACCACTGATTTGACTCTATTCCTTTTGTCCTTGATTTCTTCCAGGGGGTTACGGGGTGTAAATGTAATGTTGATGCATGTGTTTGTGTGTATGGTGCTGTGGGTGAGGGTGGGGGTGGGGGTGTTACGTGTTGCGTGTGTGTGTCACTCTCTTTTTCCTCACCCCCACCCCTGTGTACTAGGTGCAGTACTCACCATGGTCGTCGCCGCCACCATTCGTACTCCTAGTAGATGAGGAGGTAGACCAGCATGGGGAGGACGTGCAGCTCGGGCTCCATGGCGTCCAGGTTCTTCATTGAGTGTCGAGAGGTGAGTGGTTCCCCTTCAGTGTACTGTTTCCACCATGCTTTTGATGGCGTAGGTACCGCCCCGGAAAAGCTGGCAGATGGGCGGGTTGTAATGGGGTGGGCCGTACATTGTCTTCCACCTGGCTGTTGGCGGTTACCACTGCGTTGTTTGTTGCTACTGCCGTGGCGGTCGGAGTGTTAAGGTGGCTGTATGTGTTGGCGGTTTGCGCCGTGGTCCTGATTCCATTTTTTTTTTTACCGCCGGCCTGTTGGAGGTATTACCGACGCTTTAACACCAACCACCAGGGTTGTAATGAGGGCCTTAATGTTTTTTTAAGCTCTCTCATTGCTGGAACGTTTGTTTTAGAGCTGGGAGTAGTTTGTGTTTTAAGGGCCTTGTTTGTAATAGTATTGCAGTAGGCCTTCTAGGCCTGAAAATGTGTAAGACACTATACCCTCTAGGGGCCACATATATGGTTACACTGCATTATCTTCTGCCATTCTGTTTTCATATCCTTAAGCCACCTAGAGGCTGAATGTATGTTTACATGACCATGGTTCTTACAAAGGTTATTCTTATAGTGGTACCCTCTAGGGGCTGTTCTGAGTATTACAGTCAAGATACTACAATATTCGATACACTTGGTTTGTGGGGCATTCCTTTTACAAAACATCTTTACCCATATCTCACAGCATGACCTGCTGGTTCTGACCAGGGCATCTCTGAGTCCCAACACTGGTTGGTTTTCCTTTTTTGCTGTAGATAGAGGAAGAAGGTAAATGGGAGTCATTTAGTTATATGCAGGGCCATTGGAATTATGTGGCAGGTAGGACCAAATTGTGTGGCAGGGTTGACCAATTTATGTGGCAAAAAAAGCCCACTTGTGCATTTACAACACCAATAGATCTAACTCAAGCAAATGCAAGACCTATTGCATTGCAAATGCTTGTTTGTGTTTGTTCTTCCTGTGCAGCATAGATCTTTTTTAATCCTTTTGATTGGATGAGTTGTATCCTCCACTGCTTACATTAAAGGTACTACTTTTTTCTTTTAATGCTCCATGACAGTGCATGTATTTCATTAATAAATATGCTCCACAGTAGTGTCGCATGAAGCAGTTAATTCTAAAGGGAAACATTGCCTCTGAGCTTTTTTACTACTCACGACATACTTAGAACTAAGTGGCACTGTGCAAATAGTCCTTTTGCTCTAGGGATCCAAGATTTCCTTACATGGCCACAATAAAAGTCTGTTTTCACTGCAGCTGGTGTACAAGGGGACATCTGGGTCTGCATACTAGCATACAGTCCTTGAAATCCGCAATACTATTTTGGGGTCCTAACTCCTCACTGGCATGGTTTGTGACGGTGAGCAAGTTGTAGAATTACCGGGTACATGCACCACAATCCGTTTTGTGATTGAAAGCTAGCAGTGCTTGAAATATACATGGTTAAGGGCCTGCTATGGCGATAGGGAGATGTAGAATCACCTCATTACTCTAGCAAGTGCTTAATCTGAGATGAATCAACCTGTATTGTTTTCTTGTACCTATCGATCGCATGGAGGGCATGGGACTGATGTTATAATTCCTGCCATCTATCACAGGATTTGCCATTACCACCCAACTCAAAATGTGCCACTTAGTCTTGTTTTCCCATTGTGACTTGGTACACACCTATTATTTCTGATTAGACTGATTGTGTCTTTCAGTCATTTTTCCTCCCTACTTCTCTCCTTCCCATCTCTTTTTCTCCTCTCTTGCTAGATACACTTCCTTGTTCAGTTCTTTTAAAATATGAGTCATGTAGTCAGGGCCGACTTTAGGACTGATGGCGCCTTGTGCAAAAGTTTATTGGGGCGCACCCAACCCCATGACCTCCTCCTCGGTTTCACTCACTACCATTGCAAATGTGCCCCTCATCTCTCCATCGCTCCCCTTTTACATACCGTCATGTGTTTTAAAACACTTGTAAAGATTGGCTTTACTAATCCACTCAGCTAGTCACAAAAAATATAGGAGCATATTTAAGTGACCCTAGCGCCATTCTAACACCACATTAGCGTCATTTTTTTACGCTGTGGCGTTAGAAGGCCAAAATCGCGGTGCCATATTTACAAAGTGGTGCACTGCATGCATTGCGCCACATTGTATCCCTTTGCGCTAAATTGTGCCTGTGCCAGGCATAATGTATGCAAAGGTGGCATTCCCCCATTGGGTGGGGGGCCCAAAAAATGGCGCAAAGAAATCTGACAGATTTCTTTGCGTCATTTTTTTCTGGCACTTTTAACGTCTGCTGAGAGCAGGCGTTAAAAGGAGGAGTCTGTTGGTTATAATGGGCCTCTGGGTGCTTTGCAGGATTAGCATCAAATTGTTTACGCTAATCCTGCAAAGCGCCGGACTAGCGTAAAAAATTCTGACACTAGTGCCCCAACTACTGCCATGTTGCCCTGTATTTTAAATACAGCGCACACATGGTTGCATTAGGGGAGCGCAAAGGGGTGCAAGAAAAGTGGTGCAGCACTGTGTGCAGTGCCACTTTTTTCAAATATGCCCCATAGGGGCATATTTAAGAGCCCTTAGTGCCATTCTAATGCCACATTAGTGTAATTTCTTTTAAAGATAATGTGGCGCTAGGAGGCCAAAAACGCTGCACCATATTTACAAAGTGGCGCAATGCATGCCTTGCGCCACTTTGTAAGCCTTTGCGCTACATTATGCCTGCGCCAGGCATAATATATGCAAAGCGGTCATCCCCCCGTTAGGGGGCCAAAAAAATGGCTCAACGAAATCTGACAGATTTCTTTGCATCATTTTTTTCCGGCACTTTTAACGCCTGCTCAGAGCAGGCATTTAAAGAAAGCTTCCATTGGTTACAATGGGCCACCAAGTGCTTTGCAGGATTAGCGTCAACATTTTTGATGCTAATCCTGCAAAGCGCCGTACTAGCATATACAATTCTGCAGCTAGTCCTCCAACTACCGCCATGGTGCGATGTATTTTAAATATGATGCACACATGGTGGTGTTGGGGGGGTGCTAAGGGGTGCAAGAAAAGTGGCAGAGCACTGTGTGCAGCACCACATTTTTCAAATATGCCCCATAGGGCAGTGCATAATTTGTAAATAAAAAGGTGCCGGTGCCCAAAGCCCTCCTCTTAAAGACACGGCTGCTGCAATTAAATGTGTGAACACGTAATACAGAGGCAACATAATCCTGAAGCCATCTCGGGCCTCTTCAATCCACTTGCAGGCACTCCCTGCCCCTTCAGCTCACTCCTGCGGATTTCTGCTTTTTCCCCCATTGTGACGCTTTTTTGTTTTTCTCTTCCTCCGTCTTTCCTATATGTGTCTTTTTCTCGCAGTAAATGCTTGAGGGTGAAAAATAAGTGCAGACCCTCAAAAATAAGTGCAGGTGCTCCACACCGGAAACAACAAGCACAAATTAAGCACTGCCATGGGGCATATTTAAGAGCCCCTAGTGCCATTCTAACGCCACATTATTGTCATTGTTTTACACTAACGTGGCATTAGAAGTCCAAAAACGCTGTGCCATATTTACAAAGAGATGCAATGCATGCATTGTGCCACTTTGTAACCCTTTACACTATATTATGCCTGCACCAGGCATAATGTATGCAAAGGGGGCATCCCCCGTTAGGAGGGGCAAAAGAATGATGCAAAGAAAGCTGTTAGATTTCTTTGCGTCATTTTTTTCCTGCAATTTTAACGCCTGCTTAGAGCAGGCATTAAAAGGAGGCTTCCATTGGTTACAATGGGACTCTCGGTGCTTCGCAAGATTAGCGTCAACATTTTTGCCGCTAATCCTGCAAAGCGCTGGACTTGTGTAAAAAATTCTGACGCTAGTCCCCTAACTAGAACCATGGTGCGCCATATTTTAAATGCGACGCACACATGGTGGCGTTAGGGGGCGCTAAGGGGTGTAAGAAAAGTGGTGCTGCACTGTATACAGCGACACTTTTCTTAAATATGCCCCACAGTTCTGTTTTTTGTAGGAGGCATATTAACCCTCTATGCTACTTTATGTTGAGTCAAAGCTGCCACTAGGCAAAACTCCATCTCTCTCTCTTTAGCAGGAACATTAATCACAAGAGGAATCTTGACATTTTAATTGTTTCTTGAAGGCTAAACCCACAAGGAACTTTTCAGCAGGTGCTTTTAATTCGCAAGTTTCGTAAGTAATTGCTAAACACAGCGTCCCCCTGAGGTCAGCGCCCAGTGCGGTCGCACCGCCCGCACCGCCCAAAAGCCGGACCTGCATGCAGTTCTCCTGAGTAACTTGCGTGTGTGTTGGTCAGGCTGCGTATGGCCCGTAAGGATCAGCGCAGTCTGTAATAACTTGTTGTTCTAAGACTCAGTACATTGGCCTGGTCCAGAGGGAGCGCTTCAGGCAGTACATGACAAAAATAGTTGTTTTCAGTTTTGAATTCCCCAAGAGGTCTCTCCCCTGGGTTCTATGTGATAAGCGGTACACCATCCTGCTCCTTACACTTGGCAAAAATAACTGCTTGCTGACATCAGAAGTGCACTTTAGAAACGGTACCGTAATGCGATAAGACGCCTCCTTTCAGATCAGCGGTCACATTTGCCATCACATCAACTGAGGAACTCCAGTCAAAATGTTTTCTTTTTTAGCTGTTGCTCCACACGCCTTGCATTTCCCTTCTAACTTCGTGCATATTTTAGTGTTTTGATTAGAACCAGAAATGTGATATTTGCTACCTGTAAAAAATATCAGAACACAAAGTTGGGGGCAACATTTTTTATGTATGGCTGCCAACAGCTTTAGCTGCCTGATAGACCTGGATGAGTCTTTTTCAACCATTGACTTGCCTTTGTTTTTCATGATTTTGATTGCTTTATGGGCCTTCCGTCAAGGTCATGACATTTTGAGTATTGTCCCAAGTGTTCTATTTGGGATTTAGTAATGGGAATGAATGGGGCTTAAGCAGTCCTTTTTGTTCGACAATGGATGAGACAAGACTATAGCTTTTTTTGTTCTAATAGAGACTCGAGCTGCAGATTCCTTAACTTTGAATTTCCCAGGCGTGATAACGCGTCCAGCCCTTATAAATTACCTGTACCTGGACACGTTGGAGGTCGGTGAATCTTTTAACCGAGTCGGGCTCTCCTCATCCTCAATAGTCGAGTCACTCAAATCAATAATCAATAACTGTTGTAATCGATAATCAATACTCAATTAATAGATCAATATAACACATCAGAAATTAATAACAGTTGATATTTCTGCGCACCATGACCTTTCAGTCATGAATAACCACACCAGTTTATTAAAAGTTAGTGAATTTATTTCCCTATATTAACAAAGCTAGCACGATATATATGTGTCTCAAAACCAATTGATATATGTATATGAACATTACTAGCTGTCTATAACGGCGGAAGAAACGCAATCTACGTAAAATCTGAATAATGATACACTCTGTTATAGCAATGCAAATCACCAATGTGACTAACTGTATTTGACTAATTGCATACATTCGGTCAGCATAACAAGATTTCAATTCTTCATGGTACATTGAATGAATACCTCGACTAACCTCTAATTAGCATTGGCATGTGGGACTTCATGCAAAACGAATTTAGTCAACACAAATTTGGAAAAGTTCTAGCTAGGATCCTATCAAAATAGCAGTTGGTACCTAAAAGGAAAAAAAACACAATGCATAATACATTTATCCTTTCATATTTACCAAATACAATCAGCATTCAAGAAAAGTCTTCGTCCTTCAGGTACCGGTTGATCAGCATGGGGCAAATTTCAAAGGGGCAAAGTTAAGGGCAAGCTTCCTTGCAACGGCAAGGAGAATAGGGCAAAGTTACTGCATGGGCAAGACGGGGCAAATCAAAGTTAAAGTCTCTAGGGTGAGAATTCTTAAAGTCTCTTTCTCTCAGATAGAGAAAAGGGCATCAGGGTGTCGTCCAAAATGGAGTCTGGCATCAGGCTTCAAACTGGCATCGAGGAAAATGGCTGACTTCTCTTTGTCCGGTGGGTTTAAGTAAGAAACATTCCAAATTCTGTAGGGTCTTCCATTGGAGGGTTCATAGGTTGGCTTCAAATTGTCCAATCAAAATTGTCTTTTACTAGCGCCCATTTATGCATACACTGTCCTTGGCGCCTTGGAACACAAATTGTATCATGGTTTGCCAATTATTTTACTATCTGTACCTTCATTGTCCGCACCTGCAGAGACTGACCTTGTATCAAAGGGGATGTAACCGGCCTAGCACGAAACCTTGGAGATAAGTGTACCAGCCAGTTTCTACTGGAAAAATACAACTTCAAGCAAGAATATATTTCATTAATTCAAGGAAAAAGAATCACGCAGTTAGAATTTGAAATCAAGCAACTAGGCCAAAGCCTGTACTAAATTTAAGCTAAGCAAAACAGTTTTCAAACAAGAAATCATGGCATACATTTGCGATTATGACGGATTAATACATTTTTAATACTTCATGATTAATAAAGCTCGTTTATAATGATGGCGAACTGCCCCGAGGGCACAATTTCCCTCGTACATTATTTCTTTTACTTAAAATCACACTTCAATATATATGTCGGTTACACAGTGTACATGAATATATGTCGAACCCTCTTTTTCTGCGTCATCAATCCCTCCTCTGATGACTAATTATGTCATCACATCAAATCTACCCACAAATTTTATTCCATTAAAATTCTGTATAGTAATTTGGCACTTCAGTCAATTCCCTTTTTCTTTTAGTCCCTTTTGACTTCTCCCTATAAATTTCCACCATTTTGTTCTCTATTTTCTCTTCTCTTTTTCTTTTGTTCCTTGCTTTTAACATTTTGAAAGCTTTCCATATTCCCCAAGAACCTAATAGACAAATTAATATTATTAATATTCCCTTTACTATTTTTAGTAACAATCCGTTCCAAACGTTGCTGAGCCAATTTCCCACAGAAGCAAATCCTTTTCCAATTTTCTCCCAAACTCCGGGTTCTTTCAATTCCTTTAAATCTACACTTTCTCTAGTTAAATTTGTAAGCATTGTTCTAATTTTTCCACTGTTGTCGGGTATATAGGTACAACAGTGACGCGTGCCAAGCATTTTGCAAACGCCGCCATCCTTTGCTAAAAGAATGTCTAAGGCAAGCCGATTTTGAAGAGTCATAGCTCTTTCTGCAGCGAGTTCAGCATCCATCAGGATTATAGCTCCCGAAAACTTTGTCAACATGTTATCCACAATAGTAGACAACTTTCGTATTTTGATTGAATTCAATATGACTCCTACTGAAGGAATCATAGCTCCAAATATATCTCCTACCACACCAGCAGCTGTCTCCCTTTTCTGAACATGATGTGATTCAGACAGCCTTGGAAATTTCTTTAAGTCATCTAGTTGGTAAACCTTTGGGAACAATATTCCCAAATAACACCTCCCATACCATCCTTTAGGAAGACGATAATAGGCGTTGAGTCCACAAATATAATATACTCCAGGAATAACTGGGTCTTGTCCATTCAGCATGAACGTCCACTTTTGTTGAAATGCGTATGTGTGTTTACATTCACTCGTTCCCACAAAAACTGTGTCATAATATGATGGAAATCTATGTATACAAAATCTTCCCACATGCAATGTATCTAAGGCTATTTTCCCTTGTGTCTTTATTGCGGCAAAAGCATAATTATCTACAGACGTCCTTTCGTGCAACTCCTTCTCTAATTTCTCCTTCATTTCGTTCTTTCTGTCGTCAGTGCGGTCTAAAAATTCTATTTCTATTGGTGAAAGCAAGCATGTAAGGTTCTCCCTATGTGCGTGAGCTGTGTGGAAAGGGGACATTGGTTCGAAAAATTCCCTCATTAATTTGGCAGACCAATCTCTAGCTATCTTACTTAGGTGCCCTATTATGGGGACATATGCAAATGTAACATCGTAATTAGTATAGAAATAATGAATGTCTTTTTGAGCATAAAATCTGGAAGCTACTATACTACATGTAATTCCATACGTAAGAGGCATGCTGTGATACGTTACCCCCTCCACTACTGAGGTAGGTATTTGTGTACACACATAACAATCTTTCGCATCCATGGTCTCAACATACTCACTCAGTAAGCGATAGAAAACGTTAGATGAAAGTTCCTTCTTATCATGCAAGTGTCTCTCGTCTTGCTCGAGTCTCTTCAGAGCTGTTAGTTCAGTAACGATAATAGGTTTAGAAGTAGAAGCATCATTCGTCTCACTCTCGCCTTTACCATGCATTCCAAGAACTATTGCTACAATTATTAGTACGCATGCGATCAGTAAGCCTATACACATGTATTTACAACACTTCATTTTACGCCCCTGTGTAGTGAAGCTAGTCATGATCTGTATAGAATCAGAAAGCTGAAGACACTTTATCAAAGCGTATTTGCAGTTTTTTTTTTTTTTTTTCTAAGTTGCAGGTATTTACAAAGCTGAACGAGTTCAATGTTCACACAGTTTCTTTAGCAGCTTAGTCTCTTATCGGTTAGCAGCGTTGTCTCAAAATCGGTTTCAAAGTCAATCAAGTTAGCAATGTCTTAGCCGGTTGAAAAGTCAATCAGGTTAGCAATGTCAAGTTAGCAATGTCTTAGCCGGTAAAAGAAAATCAATCAAGTGATCAATGGTTTCAATCAACAGAGTCCATAAAGTTTTTATTTCCAAAATTAAGTTCTGCCTCTTCGTTCTCAAGGCTGAGGGATACGAATTCGTCTGACCAATCGTTATTGGCTACGTATGACCACTCCGGACCGGAATACCTCCTGCTCGGTATCCTTTTTCTTTTCAGTTTTGCATCTCTCTTTGATTCTTTCTCACTGGTACTTTCCTCTTTGGCCAAGTCCTTTTCTTCACTTGATGTTGGTACCACGACAGACACTTCCTTTCTTTTCTCTTTCACTCTTGGCCCTTCACTGTCGTTCAACGTTTCTCTAGTTCTCAGTTTCACTGGTGATATACTTGGTCTTCTTTTCGCACTGGGTCCACTTGATGGACCTGCAATCTCTTCTGAAGGATTTTGAGCAGTTTCGTTCTGTTCTGCCTTGTCCCCTCCTTCTGGGGAGTCAATCAGATTTTCCTTTTCTTTTTCTGTACCGTCTGCTTCTGGGAAAGCCCTCCTCTGATCAGGCTCTCCTGCTTCTTCACCTCTTTCGAGCCCTTTGTCACCGTTGCTTTCTTCAGGCTCTTTGTCACTTTCAGCTGCTTCAGGCTCTTTGTTACCTTCAGCTGCTTCGTCGCTGTCTGAGGCTCCTCCTTGGTCTTCCCCAAGTGAATCGGTTGCTTCGTCCTCAGAGAATATTTCTCCCTCCTCTATTTCTGCCTGTTCGCTTCTAGTTCTGTTTTGCTCTGCCTCAGCGCTCGGCACTTTGTTATCAGGTACTGGCAGTTTCAGCGCTTCAACTTCCTCATCTGTGGGACACAACACCCTCTTTGTGTGACTGGCGTGAATCCAGTTGGGAACTCCCGCACACTTCACAGCGGTGGTAGTCGTCAAAATCACTTGGAAAGGTCCTTTCCAACGGGGTTCCAAACACGACTTCCTCACGTGCTTCTTTATCACGACCCAGTCACCTGCTTTCAGGGTGTGTCCTGGACCTTGGATCGGTGGCAAGGTGGTTGCCTCCACCTGGTGAGAGAAAGATCGAACCACATCAGCTAGACCTTTGCAGTAGTCTAACACCATATCATCTGTAATATTCAAAAGCGCATTTGCAGGAACTGCTGGAAGTCTCATAGCTCTGCCCATGAGAATCTCGTGTGGGGACAATCCAGTCTTTCTGTCAGGGGTGTTTCTCATTGACATTAGTACCAAAGGCAATGCGTCAGGCCATTTCAAATTTGTCGATGCACATATTTTCGCCATTCTCGATTTCAATGTGCCATTCATTTGCTCCACTAGACCTGATGCTTCAGGGCGGTAGCTACAATGCAGCTTTTGCTCAATGTTCAGTGCTGCACAAAGCAATTTTATTACTTCATTATTGAAGTGACTTCCCCTATCTGATTCTAAAGAGATCGGGAATCCGAAACGTGGTATTAACTCTCTCAAGAGTAGTTTTGCAACTGTGAGACTGTCGTTTCTGCGTGTAGGGTATGCTTCAATCCAGTGACTAAAAATGCACACAATCACCAACACATACTTCAAGCCTCCATGCACAGGCATCTCAATGAAGTCCATTTGCATCCTGCTGAATGGACCCCCTGCTCTTCCAATGTGGCTCAAATTTACTACTGTTCCCTTCCCTGCGTTCATCTGTTGGCAAATGACGCAGCGGTGGCAAACTGCTTCAGCAACTTGACGGAATTTGGGGTTAAACCAATCAGTTTTAAATAACCTAATCATGGCATCCCTCCCAAGATGAGCTTGTCCATGGTAAAATCTGGCTATCTGTGTCAAAAGGCTATTTGGAAGAACGAATTTCCCTTCACTTGAAACCCATAATTCATCTAGTCTCTTTACACATTGTGATTTAGTCCACGAGAGTTTTTCATCCTCACTGACACCATTCTGTAGGGATTTCAATTCGTCCATTGTATCTATAACTTTTAGAGCAAATATTTCGCTTTGTTCAAGTTCTGGTTCACTTATCAAATTCCATTCATCCCTGAGCAATATACAGTTCAATGCGCAAAACCTTGCGACTTGATCCGCATATCCATTTCCTAGGGAAACATAGTCTTGTCCCTTCGAGTGTGCACTGCACTTCACCACTGCTACTTCCCCTGGTAACTGAATGGCATGTAACAGTTCTCTCATTCTTTCACCATTTTTCACTGGTGATCCTGAAGAGGTCATGAAGCCTCTCTGTGACCACAATTGTCCAAAATCATGCACTATTCCAAACCTGTATTGGCTGTCAGTGTAAATGGTAACTTTCATTAGTGCAGAAAGTTGGCATGCTCTAGTAAGAGCTACCAATTCTGCTACTTGTGCAGAGTAAACCCCTTGAAGCCAAGAGGCTTCCAGAACACCTGTTACAGTACATACATCATACCCTGCTTTCAATACACCCAGTGCATCTCTTAAACATGAACCATCAACAAAAATGATTTGATCATTTTCTTCTAATTTGGTATCTTTGATATCAGGCCTTGGTTTGGTGCAAAATTCAGTCACCTGAAGACAGTCGTGCTCGATGTCTTCAGCGTTCTCAATTTCAGCATTTTCACTGGGAAACAAGTTTGCTAGATTCAACGTAGTGCACCTTTTCAGCTGCACATTAGGTGATCCCAGAATTATTGTTTCGTACCTTGTGAGTCTAGCACCAGTCATGTGCTGTGTTCGGGAACGTGTCAAAAGTATCTCGACTGAGTGAGGGACCATGACTGTTAATGGGTGTCCCATCACTATTCCTTCACTCTGAGTGAGGCTGATACCAACTGCTGCTACGGCGCGCAAACACCCTGGCAGTGCTGCTGCGACCGGATCCAAAGTAGCTGAAAAATACGCTACTGGTCTGTTTATGCCACCATGGGCTTGGGTCAAGACAGACAAGGAACATGCATCACGTTCATGACAAAACAATGTGAAAGGCTTTGTGTAATCAGGCATACCTAAAGCTGGAGCCCTGCACATGCATTCTTTCAATTCAATAAAAGCATCCATCTCATCTCCTTTCAGCTCAATTTCATCCAATGCATCCTTCTGGGTCAGTTTCAGTAAAGGTTTTGCTAGAGTTGAGAAGTTGGGAATCCATTGGCGACAGTAGCTCACCATCCCCAAAAACTTCCTCACCTCCCTCCTCGTCTTTGGTGGACTCATTTGAAGTACACTTGTTATTCTTTCCTTCATTATTCTCCGTGACCCTTTCTCTATTTGATGACCCAAATATTTCACTTTCTTCTGACAGAACTGCAATTTTGAAGGAGACACCTTGTGTCCATTCCTTCCCAAATGGTTCAATAGGGCAATGGTGTCGGCTGTGCAGTCACTTTCTGTCTTGGATGCAATCAGTAAGTCATCAATGTACTGTACTAGGGTTGACTCGAATGGCAATTCTAACGCTTCCAAGTCTTTCTTTAGAATCTGATTGAAAATTGACGGTGACTCCGAAAACCCTTGAGGAATTCGACACCAACTGTAAACTCTGTCTAAGAATTTGAAACAAAAGAGAAATTGGCTGTCCTCATGAAGAGGCACCGAAAAGAATGCTTGTGACAAGTCGATGACTGAGAACCACTCGGCATCGCAAGGGACTTGAAACATTATCACAGCTGGATTTGGTACTACAGGGCAGCATTTAATTATGATGTCATTTATTTTCCTCAAGTCCTGCACAATTCGGACCTTTCCACTTGGCTTTATTAGTCCCATGATTGGTGAATTACATGGACTGCTTAACACTTCTTTCAGTACTCCCTGTTTTACAAACTCGTCAATGAGTTGGGCGACTTTCATGAGGGTGTCTTGTGCCATATGGTATTGTGGGGTCTGGGGAAAGGTTACATTGGGTTTTACGGTCACTTTCACTGGTTCCACTCCTTTCACCAATCCCACCTCTTTTCCTGTCATATCCCACACTTCTTTTCCGACTGTTTCCCGTAATTCAGCTGGAATATCTGCTTCAGTGATCATCGGAAAAAGGGTAATCAGAGGATATTCTTCATCGACAGTTTCCATCTCATCCCCTTCTACACTGTCCTCTTCTTCCCCATCACTGCTCGTCTGAATTCTAATTCCATCGTTCGAACACATAATCGAACATCCCAATTTGCACAATAGGTCTCTCCCTAACAGTGATATCGGGCTTGAGTCACATACCACAAAATTATGTGACCCTTGATAGTTACCAATTCTGACTTGTACTGGATCTGTGATTGGGTTCGTCAGGTACCTGTTTGCTACTCCCACTACTTGAACTGTTCTCCCTGAAAGTGGCAGATTTGGTACTTCAATGCTCCTAACAGTGGAACGTGTAGCTCCTGTGTCAACCAAGAATGAAACACGATGGCCCATAACTCTTCCCTCCACATATGGGCCCTTTTGATCAACTTCCAAGGATGCTGCAAGCACACAATTTCCCTCCTCATCTGAACTTTCACTCTCCCATGCATCGTTTATTCCATTCTCACTGTGTAACGGGAACTGATGTACTGTGTCATTTTGATTCATTCCTTGACCCGTGACCTGTTGAGGAAGCATTGCTTGCTGCTGATTCATTGGTGCTAAGGGTATTTGCATTTGCTGATTAGGTACCATAGGAAACTGCTGTTGCATTGGCTGCAATTGTGTCATTTGCACACGAGGCATTTGCACCTGTTGCGGTTGCATGGGTTGTAGACCCTGCATCTGGTTCATATTGTTTTGAAAATTTGGATTCGGACCTCTCAGTTTCGGTCCTCTCATAGTCTGAAATGCATTGACATCATTGTTTTGCTGACCTACACCTTCCTGCACCATCAATGGCCACTCCCGTTTCCAATGCCCGACAATTCCGCACATGTGACATGGCATCACCTTCTTCATTGCCTGTATACCATTTGGAATCATAACGGTATTCAAATCTGGACCATTATTCACAAAACCTCCTCGACCTCTGCCTCTCATCTGTGGCTGAAACATAACATTTCCCTGTTGCTGCTGCTGCGGCATCTGTTGTTGAAACCCTTGCAAACCTTGTAAACCTGTCTGAGCTGCTCTGAGCTGCATCACCATCACCTTTTCCTTCAATCTTTTCTGCTTTGTCTCAATCTCATCACTGCAGTATTTTGCATAATTCAACACTTCAGCGATCGACTTTGACTGCCAACAAATCAAATGCTATTTAATCATCTGGCTAATTTCGGGTCTCAGCCCTTCCACAAACCTGAACACAAAATGGAGCATGTCTTTTGGTTCAATCGTTTCCGTGCCACTGTAATTTTTAAACGCTTTCAACAACCTCTCATAATACGCGTGTATAGATTCTTTAACCTCTTGAGCGGTCCTGTCAATCCTTTGCCAATCCACATTTTTCGACGCAACCTTGGTTTTCAAGTGCTCGATCACCTTGTGGTACAAACTCATTACCATAGGTGATGGCGCACCTGTGTCCCTATCTCTCTCTGGTTCACTCGTCGGCCAACCTACAGCCCTTTTACAATCTTCCCACAAATCAGCTGGAACCACAATTTCAAATAAGGTATTCAGGTCTTCCCAGAGACACTTCGCGAGTTTCACAAATCTATCCGTTTGTTGATACCACTCTATCGGCTTCTCTCTCAATTTGGGAAAGTCATCCGTAAAGGATTGAATATCGCACCTGTGCCATGGTACATGCACAAGTTTTCCCCCTGCTGTCTCTCTCATTGGTAACATGGTTATCAGATCGTCATTCTGTTGTTTTTTCTCACTTTGTTCTGAAGTGTTTTCCTTCTTTTTATCCTTTTTCTTGACCCACCTGCTTTCCCACTTGTCTAAACATCTCCAAACCTGTGCACCCTGCAGTATCTCTTTAAGGTGTGTTTTCATCCCTGCGGATCTCATGTGTTCAAAATCTTTTGTCTCAAAGTCTAACCTGTAACTTCTGCTCAGGTGTTTGGTCTTACCTATATCGATCTCGTTTCTGTCTGCAATTTCTTGTAACTTCTTATGTATGTTGCTCACTTCTCTTGTAATCCTAGGGCACATGTATCTTAGTTCTTCCTCTGTGTATGATTCTAATCTGTTCAAACCCATTGTTCCCTCTACCAGTTCGTCTGCCTCCATACCCAACCTTATTTCATTCAGGTATTCTTGTCCCTTCCCGCTTGATGTACTCTGTGGGGAGTTCAGGCTGTTGAACCATTGTGTCAACTCTTGCGCGTTCAGTCCCATCAATGTAGCAGTTACATCAACTGCCATCGACGGTTTCTGTAATGTTTCAGTCTGTGAGGTTAACGGTACTAATAGTGGTGGATGTGACCTTACCACGGTTGACGGAGCACAAATTGGAATTGGACTAAACTCCGACAAGGACCCAGATCCATTTGGCAGTGCCGCTATCGGAGTTGTCTCTGGAGTGGTTTCTATGCATCTTCTCCCTGTCCCATTCTGTATCATTAATCCTTGGTCGCTGGTGCTTGAATTTGCCTGTATGTACAGTGGTACTGGTGGACCTACAGTGATAGGTAGAGATATTGCATCTGGATTCTGTCTGTTTCCCGAATTCTGTGGCATGTTAATCCCCACATTGTGGTTCATCATTGCTGGCATACCTAACTGGCTTTCTACCACTCGCACTTCTGGTGTCTGCTTTTGGGGCATCGAGAACTGTGTTGATTCAGCTTGAATCAATGTCGGTCTCTGATAGTTTTGTCCTCCCTGCGCCATTGAATCGGAAGTCATTCCCACATTATGCTCATCGCAATAGTGCCTTTGGACCTGTGGCTGATAGTTATCAGCAGGTTTCAATGTTGGCACGTCTGGGTACATCCTCTGAACCCATGGTATTCGTGGTGAGAAAGGCATGTCAGAACTGCTCGGCCTCTGAGAACTTCTCAAATTTGGCGTCACATTACCCTGTATTGGTTCTGGAGGGGCAGTACTAATGCTTGAGCCTTTTTCGCTTTCCACATATGGTGGTGGGCGATCATTCAGTAATTGTATAATGAACTCCTCATCATCTGACTCGTCTCCCCTTTTCGAGTTTCTATTGCTCTCTCCTTCCCTGGACTGACTCCTGTTTGTCTTACAGGTGGCTTTCCTTCCTTCCGTCTCCTCTTCCTCGGCAATCGCTGGAAACAATTTAATTCCCTGCAATACGTCTGATCTCCAAACCTTTTGTGTGCTGTCCCATCTAGCATCCGCTAGGGTCTTTTCTACTTTCCTTATTCTTGTCTCAAATTTCTTTTGTTGTTGATTTCTAGCTATTAGCTCCCAAATTGCCAATGCCTCAAACTGTGCTAGCCTTGGGGGTACTTTCATGTCGTATAGCGCAAACCTCAGATTTTCTAAAACCCTTAGGTTAAACGACCCGTGGATAGGGAACGCTACACTTCCATGTTTTTCTGTTAATTTGCACCATTGCTTTAGCCAAAGACACGGCGCTACACCCTTTTCTTCAATGACGATGTAAGCTGGTGTACCCTCAGGCGGTGTTTCTTCTCCTACATTTGCTTTAATATAAACATCTCCCCTCATGGCACTCTTAAATGCTTTGAAAAATGTCATCCTTCCGTCTTTTGTTTTTCTGACAATATGTAATCAATAAGTGACTTTAATTCCCGGAATACTCTTCGCTTGCCTTTCCCCTTCCAATTGCGCTTCACGGACTGCGTCCAATCCGTGCGCGATCCTTCTCACCAACCGACCTATCCCAGCGCGGCTCCTAGTGACGTCACACTCACACACTGCGGCTGACAAAGTCCTGCGGCTTGTCCTCTTTTCATTCGGCTTCACTCATAAACTAATTTCTGCAATATAACGCGAGCACTTAACCAAAAGAATAAAACAGATCTGTCGGTTTACTACAGGAAGGGTAACACAACCGCTTCAGAAACCTTAGGGATTTTTCACTAGCCTCGGCAGTTATTCCATCTTTCTCGGTTTCCCACTTTCGCAAGCAAAATTTGACCCGCAAACTTTACTCTCAACTGATCAATGAACTATTCTAGTGCACTTTAGAATTCGTCAAATCTCAAAGTCGAAGTTTTCTTTCACTCTGCAACATTCATACCGACTTGTTGACCACGCCCGATCAACCTATTAAACCGACCAGATCACAACATCAAACAAGTGTCACATACACTTTTCAACATACTCCGGAGTCTCTTGACCTCGCAGGGCCCGTCTCAACATCAACAACCACGTGGACAATTTTTCTGCTCAAAGCGCCACACACACATGAAGTTCGACGACTTCCCTACTCTCACACCTTTGGAGGAACACTCCTCTATTATCTTTTAATTCCTTAAATCCTCACAAACTTCTCAATTAATCTGCGGCGATAAGCTGTGCAAGCGCAAAACCCTAACTTCGCTCATACCGTCACTAGAAATGCTGAGACCATTCTCATACCTCCATGTTCCTCATTCGCAAGCTCCGAGATCCCGGGAAAGTCATCGGGGACTTAGGGCATCATCATCTCTCCAACTTGTTTTATCAAAGAAAATTCTAACCTGACTCTGTCTATTGTTCGGATGGGGTCCCAAAGGGCTAAACCATCCTCTGCTACCATCTACTGATAACGCGTCCAGCCCTTATAAATTACCTGTACCTGGACACGTTGGAGGTCGGTGAATCTTTTAACCGAGTCGGGCTCTCCTCATCCTCAATAGTCGAGTCACTCAAATCAATAATCAATAACTGTTGTAATCGATAATCAATACTCAATTAATAGATCAATATAACACATCAGAAATCAATAACAGTTGATATTTCTGCGC
This sequence comes from Pleurodeles waltl, assembly GCF_031143425.1. Taxonomy (NCBI): domain Eukaryota; kingdom Metazoa; phylum Chordata; class Amphibia; order Caudata; family Salamandridae; genus Pleurodeles; species Pleurodeles waltl. The sequence goes on along the minus strand of NC_090445.1, from coordinate 1,529,356,807 downwards.
ACCATGACCTTTCAGTCATGAATAACCACACCAGTTTATTAAAAGTTAGTGAATTTATTTCCCTATATTAACAAAGCTAGCACGATATATATGTGTCTCAAAACCAATTGATATATGTATATGAACATTACTAGCTGTCCATAACGGCGGAAGAAACGCAATCTACGTAAAATCTGAATAATGATACACTCTGTTATAGCAATGCAAATCACCAATGTGACTAACTGTATTTGACTAATTGCATACATTCGGTCAGCATAACAAGATTTCAATTCTTCATGGTACATTGAATGAATACCTCGACTAACCTCTAATTAGCATTGGCATGTGGGACTTCATGCAAAACGAATTTAGTCAACACAAATTTGGAAAAGTTCTAGCTAGGATCCTATCAAAATAGCAGTTGGTACCTAAAAGGAAAAAAAACACAATGCATAATACATTTATCCTTTCATATTTACCAAATACAATCAGCATTCAAGAAAAGTCTTCGTCCTTCAGGTACCGGTTGATCAGCATGGGGCAAATTTCAAAGGGGCAAAGTTAAGGGCAAGCTTCCTTGCAACGGCAAGGAGAATAGGGCAAAGTTACTGCATGGGCAAGACGGGGCAAATCAAAGTTAAAGTCTCTAGGGTGAGAATTCTTAAAGTCTCTTTCTCTCAGATAGAGAAAAGGGCATCAGGGTGTCGTCCAAAATGGAGTCTGGCATCAGGCTTCAAACTGGCATCGAGGAAAATGGCTGACTTCTCTTTGTCCGGTGGGTTTAAGTAAGAAACATTCCAAATTCTGTAGGGTCTTTCATTGGAGGGTACATAGGTTGGCTTCAAATTGTCCAATCAAAATTGTCTTTTACTAGCGCCCATTTATGCATACACTGTCCTTGGCGCCTTGGAACACAAATTGTATCATGGTTTGCCAATTATTTTACTATCTGTACCTTCATTGTCCGCACCTGCAGAGACTGACCTTGTATCAAAGGGGATGTAACCGGCCTAGCACAAAACCTTGGAGATAAGTGTACCAGCCAGTTTCTACTGGAAAAATACAACTTCAAGCAAGAATATATTTCATTAATTCAAGGAAAAAGAATCACGCAGTTAGAATTTGAAACCAAGCAACTAGGCCAAAGCCTGTACTAAATTTAAGCTAAGCAAAACAGTTTTCAAACAAGAAATCATGGCATACATTTGCGATTATGACGGATTAATACATTTTTAATACTTCATGATTAATAAAGCTCGTTTATAATGATGGCGAACTGCCCCGAGGGCACAATTTCCCTCGTACATTATTTCTTTTACTTAAAATCACACTTCAATATATATGTCGGTTACACAGTGTACATGAATATATGTCGAACACTCTTTTTCTGCGTCATCAGGCGTCAAACTGGATTGGGGATTGGGAAACTTTTGCGTGAGCAGTACCCCTGCAAGCCATTGGGTGGCTTTGTTTGGTTCCATGGGTCATCGTCGGCATCATTGGTGCCAGAAGTGATGTCGTGGTCACCTATACAGGCGCAACCCAGGTGTCCAGACATCAGTTCTTTTCTTTCCACTCCACAGAGAAGAGCTATCCCCCTCTCTCTTTTTGACAGACTTTTTCAACATTTTGTTGAATATTTTTTCTTGTATGTCAAGGATGTCATCTAGGAAGATAGGATTGAAGGCTTGTGGTGCCTGTCACTGTGCCATGTTGGTTACCGACCTGCACCTTGTGTGCTTGTGGTGTCTCAAGCGTGACCACGTCTCAAAGTCATGCTCCTCGTGCTCGGACTGCCGAGCCATGGTGTCAAAAGTTTTGATGGAGCGGTCCCTAAAGCTGCTTGCCGCCTGGCAGTTGATGCCATCTAGGCGACTCCTAGTAGGTCTCGGTCCAGATCGCGAAAAAGTTCACCCACTGGTCCAGGAACCCCAAGTCCTCTTCATCGCACTCGAGGACCTCGGGACACTCGGGGTCCTCTGGACACTTGGGGAAGAGGCACAAGAAGAAGAAGTCTAAACAGACCGACTTCACCTCGTCCGTCAACTGACAAGACAAGTAGGGAACATCAGCGTTCCATGCACAGTTCTGCGGAGTCGTTGCCAGGTCCAACCCCATGCCTCCTGCGTTTTCGATAGTGAGCCCCACTCAAATGAAAGAGTTTTACTAGACCATGTGCAGAGTATGCAAGTGGGCCTACCCCTCAGGAGCATCTTTGGGCCCCATGGAGTGGGAGGAGGCCCCATCAGGTTCTGCTCTGACAGCTTCGTCCTCGGCTCCAATTGGGTCTCACAGATCCGACCTCAGATCCGGATCAGCACTGACTGTGCCAACGTGACCTTCTCCTGTGCTGATCCCAATGCTCCTGACTCCGCCAGCACCCACCGGCCGCGCCAGGCCCATTATCACCCCTACTGACTCGGACTTGGAAGGGTGTAGATCAACACAGATTCTGGTGTCGGTAGGGCCCATTGGTCATAGGTCATTGCCTGAGCTTTTTGTGGAGCATCCAGGCAGTGGGAGGGGGTCATTGCACCCTTTAGAGTACCAGTTAGAGACCCCAACATCATTGGACTGGTATGAGGAGCTGGGAGATGCCAGTGGACTGGACACCTATCCAGATACCGGCTTGCTCTCTCCACCCACAGTGGCTATGAAGGAGGGAGCATCTTACGCAATGGTGGTAAAGAGGGCAGCGGAGGTCCTTGACCTCAAACTTGCCTTGGTGGTGGTCAAGACTAACCTCTTGACCGAAGTGCTTAAACCTGGGGCTTCCTCATGTGAACCTCTATTGCCCTTTAATGAAGCACTGACCAATGTCCTTCTGGGAACTCGGTCTAATCCCACCACATGAGCTCCTGTGAACAGGACAATTGCCCGCCGCCATCTTCCTGCCCTGGGTGATCCTAGTTTCCTCACACAACTCCCCACCCCTGACAGCTTGTCCAAGTCTCAACGTCCCATGGCATGTTCCCTGCCGCTCCCTTAGGCAGGGAATCCAAGATACTGGATAGCTCAGGCAAGAAAATGTTTTCTTTCACCAGCATAGCATTGCGGTCGGTGAACACTGCATGCCTGTTGGGCCGTTATTCTCATATCTTGTGGGATACGGTTGCGCAAGTGCTGCCACAGCTCCCAGAGGAAGCCGGGGCATCCTCTCTCAACCAGTGAAAGATAGGAAGAATGCAGCAGAGTTCACCATTACGTGTAGTCTGGATACGACTGACTCACTGGGCAGAGCGGTTTTGTCAGTGGTGGCCTTATAGTGCCACACCTGGGTGAGAACATCTGGCTTGTTGGGGATGTCCAGGCCAACCTCACGGATATGCCCTTCGACAGGACTTGTCTCTTCGGAGAGAAGGCAGACTTGGCGCTGGAGTTCTTCAAGGAAACACGGGCTACAGTCAAGTCCTTGGGCTTTTCAGTGACAACTTGCCCCCAGTCTGCCTTTTGCCCTTTTCGTGGCTACAGAAGGGGCGTGTCACCACACCAGCGCTATGCCAGCCACCGTCCTGTGTAAGCTTCTCAAAGTGTGCGAGGGTGTAGATGCGGTGCATGCTGACCCCTTGGGTCTGGTAGTCAGAAGTCAACCGCCATCAAACCCCTGGCACCTGCAGCCTTTAATCCCCTCCAGTTGGGTTCTGCAAGACCGTGGGTGCCCAGCTGGAGGGAGAATCCAACAGCATCTCCTCCACTGGCAGTCCATAACATTGGACAAATGTGGTTTGAGGATCATTCAGAGGGGATACTCCCTCCATTTCAATATCTTCCTCCCCCAGTACCACCATCTCAAATACAGCTGATGGAGGATCATCTGATCTTGCTCCGAGAGGACATTACAGCCTTCTTGGCTAAGCTGGCTCTAGACAGGGTTCAGACATCAGAAGTGAAGAGTGGTTGTTATTCTCGCTACTTTCTGAAAAAGCACAAGGATCTTCATCCAATTCTAGACCTCCAAACCGTCAATATCTTCCTCAAAAAGGAGAAATTCAAGCTCTTCTCTTTGTCTCAGGTCTTGTCTACTCCAGACCAAGCAGACTGGCTGGTAGCTTTGGACATACAGGATGCATATTTTCACATCTTCATCCTGCCTGTTCAAAGGCATTACCTGTGGTTCAAGGTAGGCCATGAGCACTTTCAATTCACTGTGCTACCCTTTGGTCTTACCAGCACCCCTCAGGTGTTCACCAAGGTGATGTCAGTGCTTGCAGCTCATCTGCGCAGGTTAGGGGGTTCAGTATTCCCCTACCTCAACAACTGGCTGTTAAAGGCGGCCTTGCCAGAGACTGTCGTCTCCCACCTTCTGACAACTGCGGACCTCCTGCATTCGCTGGTGTTCACTAGAAATGTGCCATAGTCACGCCTGACTCCTTCTCAGAGGCTCCCTTTCATTGGAGCTGTTCTGGACACAGTGCAGTTTCAGGCTTATCCTCCTGAGCAGTGAGTCCAGGACGTCAAGGTATGATACCGATGTTTCAGCCTCTATCTTGGATTTTAGTGAAAATGACTCTGAGGCTGCTGGGCCTCATGGCCTCCTGCATCCTGCTGGTGAATCATGCCCAATGACATGCGGGCTCTGCAGTGGGACCTGAAGTTCAAGTGGGCGCAGCATCAGGGGAATCTTTCCGACATGGTTGAAATCTCAGAGGGAACTGCAAAAGTCCTGCAGTGGTGGCTTATGAATCAGGATTGGGTCAAAGGCAGACTTCTCTCCCTTCCCCAACCAGATGTGACAGTAGTGACTGATTTGTCACTCCTGGGATGGGGTGGCCATCTGGGAGAGGTGGAGACCAGAGGACTCCGGTGTCTGGTGGAATCCAGACTCCACATCAACTTGCTGGAACTCTGTGCGATCTAGCTAGCATTGAAAGCATTTCCTCTGTTAAGGGGGGGTTGGCGCAGGTGTTTATTCACAGACAGCACCGCTGCCATGTGGTACTGCAACAAGCAGGGCGGGGTCAGGTTGTGGACACTTTGTAAAGAGGCCCTGCGTCTCTGGACATGGCTGGAACAGAAGGGCAAACATTGGTGGCTAAATATCTAGCAGGTATTCTGAACGCCAGGGCAGACAAATTCAGCCGTGGTTTCCTAGTGGATCATGAATGGCATCTCCAGTGGCATAGCGCAATGACTCTTTCAGTGAAAGGAGAGCATTGGTTATATCTGTTCACCTCAGAAGAGAACTCGCAATGTCAGTAGTTTTGCGTGTTGGAGTTTGCAAGGCAGCTATCGCCCATACCATTTCTGCCCAGAGTTCTCAAGAAGATCAGGAACAACCGGGCCCAAGTTATGTTTGTGGCTCCAGACTGGATTCTGGTATCCCGAACTTCTGAAAATGAGCATCGATCCTCCGATCGAGCTGCCCCTTCGGGAGGATCTTCTGACGCAACATCAGGGGAGGGTCCTCCAACCGAACCTGTCTACTGTCTGCCTCTTAGTGTGGAGATTGAGCGGTGACAGTTGATAGCTTTTGACTTTCCTCCAGAAGTCTGTAAAGTTATCTTGGCAGCCAGGCGTTCCTCCACCAAAGCGATATATGTCTGCCTTTGGCACAAATATGTAAAATATTGTACAAAAAAGCCTAACAAACGTCTTTCTGCCTGTCTTTCTGATATTCTTCACTTCATCCTTATTCTTGCCCCGCAAGGCTCTACTCTGGGCACTCTTAAAGTTATCTTTACGTTCTGTCCACTTTTCTGCGGCTGCCTGACCAAATTTGTTTATCTAAGTCCCTTATTCTAAATAAGTTTCTGAAAGGGCTTGGACATATGTTTACCCCTTCGCCCTTCATCATGCCTCAGTGGGTCCTGAACCTGGTCTTTACGTACCCCATGTCTGCTCCCTTTGAGCATCTACACAACTGTCCCCTTCGGCTGCTTACCATTAAGACAGCCTTGTTAGTGGCGATAACATCCGCCCGGAGGGTGAGTGAGCTGCCAGCGTTATCATTCAAGCCTCCCTAACTTACTGTGTTCCCAGACAAGGTGGTGCTTCGCACCAGGGCCTCTTCCCTACCGAAAGTGGTGACCCCATTCCATTTGGGACAAGCTGTCACCCAGCCCACTTGTTATGCTTCTCCACATCCCTCTAAAGAAGAGAAGTGACTTCAACATCTGGACCCAAAAAGAGCCTTGTTGTTCTACCATGACTGCACATAAGAGTTCTGGGTGGACGACCAACTCTTCGAGAGCTATGTAGGAGGTCAGGCAGTAGAGAAATTAACCATTTCACGCTGGGTCATTCTCAGTATAAGGATCTGCTACGTCCTGGCTAAAAAACAGCTTCCTGAGGGCTTATGGGCCAATTTCACCAGAGGAAAAGCTGCAACCACAGCGTTAGCTTGTGGAGTTCCAGTCCTGGACATCTGCCAGGTGGCAACGTGGCTACACACATTTGCCAAACACTACAGCCTGGACAGTCAGGTACGCAGACACAAGCATTTTGCCCGCTCAGTCCTGCAGGACTTTTAGTCAAGTTAAATTTGTCTGCAACCTACCACCAGGATGGAATGGCTTGGGTATCTATTCAAGGGTAGGAATCGGCAGCTAGCAGCTAAAAGTCTCTATCAGATGAAGAAGTTACTTATCTTCGGTAAAGCATTATCTGGTAGAGACAATGGGGTCATTACGACCCTGGTGGTCTTCAGGGTCATGGTGGCGGTCCGACCACCGCCAAAGCGGTGGTCTGGCCGCTTTGATGGTGGTCTGACTGCCACATTATGACCATGGCAGTTGCGCCACCGTTGGACTGCCAGCACTGCCAGTTTTCCTCCACAGGAGGGACTAGTGGTGCAGGCGTTCCTAATCTGCCAGGGCGGCACTGGATCACGATCCCCCTCTCCGTCAGCTTTTACATGGCAGTAGCACCGCCATGTAAAGGCTGGCGGAGACAGGGTACAGGGGGCCCCTGGGGGGGGGGGCCCTGTACTGCTCATGCACCTGGCATGGCCAATGCAGGGGTCCCCATGGCCAGCCCCACCATGCTGTTCACTGTCTGCTTGGCAGACAGTGAACAGCGTGACGGGTGCTGGTGCACTCTACATACTGCAGCATTACCGCCGGCTCAATTATGAGCCAGCTTCAATGTTGTAGGCTGTTTCCTGCCGGGCCAGCGCACCCACTGACCCAGCTGGAAACTCCTAATGGCGCATGTGAGAAGGCGGCCGTACTGGCAGTAACCTGACAGCAGGAGTTTGGCGGACAGCGTTTCCGTCTGCTAAACTCATAATGACCCTCTAGATCTAGCTGCAGATTCCTTACATCCAACCATGACTCCCTACTCTTCTGACAGATTTCTTGGGTTAGGGATGATCCATTTCAGTGACCTAGTTTGGACATACAGTCAGTTCACTTCATGGCTCTGTCCTCCTGACGTTGAATGTTGTGAAAAGTAACTGATGCACGCGTGCCTGGGTGGCGCCCACATATGTAACAGCATTTTCACTTCCAGCGCCAAGGACACAGACAACCACGTGCGGAACCAAACAAAGCCACCCGACGGCGCGCAGGGGTAATGCTCACGCAAAAGTTTCCGGATCCAGTCTGATGCCTGGGAAATTCAAAGGTAAGGAATCTGCAGCTAGATATAGATAATGTGTTACAGAAGGTAAGTAACTTGTTCTTTCGTCCCAAATATCATATTGAAATTTTATAAAATGAAGAAAGCAAAAAAAGCGGAAAAAAATGCATATCATACAATAATTATATCAAAGGCCCAGTCTAGCAAAAAGATGCTAAACACAATAATTAAGTCGACAGTAATAAGTCAAGTGTATAAATAAGAGATTGACCACAAGGTGCCATAAGGCCTATAGCGAAAGACCCAGAGGCATATTTAAGAGCCCCGAGCGCCACCACAGCGTCTCTTTTCATGACGCTCCAGAGGCACTAAGCACTGCTCCATATTTATAGGGAGTTGTAACACCACTTGTAAATATGGGCCCCTCTGACGCAGTTTTCTGTGTTGGAGGGGTGTGCAATGGATGTTGCTGTGGGCGTTCCACCGCAACACCCATTGCTTTTGATGCTGCCTCATATTTACGAGTTGTTGTTAACCTGAGGCAGTGCCAAAAACTAGCGCAACCCCAGCGGTGGCGTTAGCATGGCAAAACAATGAGGAATGCTTTTATTCCTCCTAGTTTTTTGCTTTTTCTGCAGCACAAATAGAAGAAGCAAAATACCAAGGATGATTGTTTACATGCAGGAAGGTGTCCCTTCTTGCACAAAAACTATTATTCAAAACAATGCTTTGGGTACTTCTATGTGTGCTGCATTGTGCAGCACACATAGAAGTACCAAATCGCCATTTAGATTATTTATGTGCAGGAAGAGACACCTTCCTGCACATAAACAATCTATCCCCTCTACGCAGGCACCCTTGCACTATGGTGCAAGGATGCCTGTGTTGGCGCTAGGCAGCTTAATTCAGTGCCATCGCAGAGGAAACGCAAGGGTGCACCGTATTCCTCTAAATATGGCGCACCTCTCCGTTTCAAACGTGGCGCAGTGCAGTGCTGCTATTTATGGCACAGCACCCCACTGCGCCACTTTTGCAAAACTCTGGGCCCTAGCCTATATGTGTCAGCACTTCCATAATATACTTAGCATATGATTCAATGTTATTTTTAGTAACAAAAGAAAAGTAATACAAGGGCTTAATGGCAACAAAAAAGTTAACATGGATATTATAGATGAGCATAGCAAATAAGAGGTTAGGCCAACCGAATAGGATCTGCATAATAGTGTGAAAGGAGAAAATAGATGAAAGAAATCAAAGAGGGAGTGGAGGAATATGGAAATGGAGTGAGCGCTGCTATGATGTAATTGGGAACGCCCTTTTGCTCGTGATAGAGACAGATAGTGAAAAAGGGGCCACTATGCTTTGGACATAAAGTTGTCAAGGCTGAGCTGGAGTGACTGTGAAGGAACAGTAGGCCCGGAGGAGAGTGACAAACTCTGTTTACCTCCAAGATAAGTAACCGGTAGCTTTGTTACAGGACCAACAAAGATGAGAGTCAATTAGATTCAGCTTAAACATTCTAGACGGTGTCCAGTATAGGAAATGTACAAAAACATGTTTGAGATAGAGAGGGAATTAATTTATTACTAAGAAGATTGTTAGAGATAAGTTGCCACCTGGAGTCCGGAATGGGGGGAGATTTAGAGTCTGAAATATTTCGACTACCATTTTTGAGTAAGTGAAGAAGATGGAACTAATGCGCTACGAGAACTTTGTATATTTTAGACGCAACATGACTGCCTCAACTCGTTTGTTGAATAAAAGAAAGGACAATTGATCAATTGATGGGGGTTGTGGATTTAATTTAGAAAGTTTTGCTTTGATTTTTTGAAAGCTATAGAAATCCATGTTGGACAAGGAGTATTTTTTCTGGAGTGAGGCAAAGGATAGGGGGATGTTGTGCTCCAACTGGTCAGATGCCATGTTGATGCCTTTAGCTGCCCAAACGGGTCCACTTCAGCTGAGACCCTGGTTATTGTTTTGGGGATATTCCATAGAGAGAAGGCTGAGGATTTAGATAGGATGGAGGACAAATATTTATCTACCATCTTGAGAGCCTAAATAGTATAGAGAAAGGTGGAGTGAGATAGCGTCAGAGTGTTCATTGTTAGTGCCGCAATCAGGGAGTATGGGGGAATAAGATGGCTTTCTATAAAGAGCCAGGAAGCTGCTATATTGGACCGAGTATCAAACCATAATGCATCCTGTGCTACAAGAAAGCCCGTTTGGTAATCAAACCAATTTGGAATACCACATCCTCACATCGGACTTGGCAGTCTGAGCTTCTTAAGGCTCGTTCTGGATTTTATATTGATCCACAGAAAACTCAAAGCTAATTTATCAACAGTGAAAAAGAAATTAGGAGATAAACGTACAGGAAACATCATGGCCAAAAAAATCACAAGAGGCATAATCTTCATTTTCAAAGTTTCTAATCTCCCACATTGTGATATAAATTTTGGGAAGAGAATAGAAGATCCTTAATTTTATCTAAGGTATTTTGCTCATTGACAGCTAATGACTGAAAGAGTAATAGAAAAACAGATACCAAGATACTTTATCAAGTGGCACCTTTGATATCAGGAGACTCATTAATCAGGACTAACAAAGGGTCTATGGCCAGAAGGAACAAAAGAGGAGAAAGAGGACAACCCTGATGAGTAACGTGATGTACAGAGAAGTGGGAAGAGAGTTCCCTGTTAATTCTTATTCTAGCGATGGGAGCAGCATACAAGGACATAACTGAGAAGAAGGATTCACCCAAATTTTAACAGTCCAAAGATGCCTCTAGAAAGCAGCGGTGTTTTCTCTGCTGCACCCCCCCCCCCAACACCAGCAGCTGCAAAACTTGAAAAATAAAACAATAATAAACCATGTTTCTTATTGTTTTAATTTTCAAAGGGCTGGGCCCATGGGGGATGACAGACAAGGAGGGGGAATAGGGTGCACTCCACCTCAGTGTGCATGTGTGTTTGGCCGGCCGTCTCAGGACAGACAAATCCACATGCACACTGAGCTTTCTCCAACTTCAGCTGTGATGCCAGGTTGGAGAGAGCAGTCACAGGCTCCTAGTCTGCCTGAGAGAGCAATGCCAGGGTGCTCAGGCCAGTCTTGATGCTGCTCTCATGCTGCCAGCAGCATGAGAGCAGCATTAGGATTGGCCGCAGGATAGGCTGGGAACCTGTGCCTTCATTGGAGCCTGAAGACTGGTGTTGTAGCAATGCAGCAGGTAAGTTTCTTTTTTTCCATTTTTCTTTTGTTTCCCCCACCCACCCTGTCCCCCCGTTTCCCTATTTCCCCCCCTTGCCCCACCACTCTGCCCCAACACTAGCTGCGATTGCTAGAAAGGGCCAATGCACTTTATCAAAAGCCTTTTTGCACTTAGTGCAATAGCTGTTGTGGACGGAGATAAAGGAAGAGGGGCTTTCTAAAATTATCTGGCAAAAAAGGCGAGTATTATCATATGCTAGTCTACCCTTAACACACCCAGGCTACAGTTGGTGAACTATTTTAGGGATCAGAGATTCTAGCTGTTTTGCTAGGATTTTTGCATAGATTTTTGTCTCCATATTAAGGAGGGAAGTGGTTCTTAGTGTTAAGTGTTAAGTTCTTAGTGTTAAAGAGGACCTTCTCCTCCTTGGGTTGAACAACTATGGTAGCCTCTGCTGCTGAGTCAGATACTTTACCGGATAGGGCAAAATGATGAAACAATGATTCCATGGATGCAAGATCTAAGCAGAAAGGGACTTGTAGAACTCAATCGGAAGTCCATAGGAACCAGGAGCCTTGCCCACGGGGATGAGACTGATTGCTTGACAATCTCACTGGACTCAATCGATTTGTTAAGGGATATATTATCTGTATCTGAGAGAGATTTCATGGGTATATGTTTGAGAAAAGTCACACAAGAATCTTGTGTGGCTACAATCTTCAGGGCATAAAGAGAGGCATAAGAATTTTCAAAGATCTCTGAAATATATGGTGTTTTAGTCTTAGTAATGCCTTGGAGATCTTTAGTTGCTAATGTGATGGAGCTATTGTGTTTAAATTTCAGGTAGGTGGGTAGGGATTTGCAGCTTCATTTAAGTAGAAACATTTTTTACTCTTTTGGGCCTGTACTGCCAATTGTGCTCTCTGACGAATAATGGAGTTATATTCATATTTGAGTCTCTTAATCTCTGCCATTAGAGACAGATCCTTATAGTGTCTATTTAAGGGTGTCTTATCTTTTTTTTCCTTATCAAGATTGAGTAAAGAAGTTTTGATGTCCATATTCCTTTTAGCCATCCAGCTGATACAGAGGTTCCTAGTGGCACATTTCAGGGCTTCCCATAGGATCAATGGAGAGGAAACAGACACAGTGTATACCTTTAAGAATTGTGAGATTTCATTATCCAGCCATAGTCCGCACCTCTTCAGAGTCTAGGAGCTCTTTGTTCATATGCCAAGCATCCCTTTTGGAGAACGTGGGGGAGAATTTAAAGGAGGCCATAGTGGCTGCATGGTCAGAGACTAAAATGGGTTCTGTTAAGGAGTCCAGAGTGTCCTCATAGAGGCCAGACTAAGCAAAATGTAATTGGTCCTGGAAAAAGAATTATTAGGGGGAGAGCAAATCTTGAAGTGACTTCCTGTGGGATTCCGTAGGCTCAAGATGTCCAATAGTTTATGAGTCACGCATAAATTGACCATGGCTTTGTGATCTTTAGGAGGTCTCTATTGAAAATCTGATTGTCTGTCAAGAATTATATCCATGGGTAAGTTGAAGTCTCCCCCCAAGAACAATATACAGTGATTGTGGTAAGGAGGTAAGCTTGGAATTAATAGTATGCTAAAATTGAGGATATTCACCAATTGGGGGCATATATTTAATGGCATAAAGTTCACCATTACTATACGAGATCCTGGATGTAGACCACCTGTGCTCGTCGTCCTGCTCCACTACAATTATGGAGAGCCCAGATCATTTTGTAATGAGGGTAATCACAACTTTTTTTTGAGAACTCAGGGGAACAGGCCAGAGCAAAGCGAAAGAGCGTGTTTGTGACCAATTTTAGTTTCTTGGAGGAAGATTATATCTCCTTTGAGACCAGTGCAATAAACTAATATTTTATTGGGTGATTTAAGCCTTTAACATTGAGAGATATTACTTTCATATCAGACATTTTAGAGCAAAGTGGTGGTATATAACAAACTCAGATGCAAATGCCCGAAACAAAGGGCCATAAAGTAATATCATGAGGGCTTAGTGGGGTATGTCCCATGGTGCAGGGGATGGGGTAAGGAGGTGAGGAGAGAGAATCGATGGGAGATAAAAGAACTGTAGAAAAAGCCAAACCAAGTATCCTCTCTATAAGAAGAGAGGAAAAGTATCAGAAAACAAAGTGTAAACCTAAGAGGCAGTGGGAACATCTGTGTGCGGATGGAGCACGGGGAAGCCCCTGCACTGGCAACATACTGATCAGAACAATCCCTTGAAATATGATAACGCCGCCAACCAAACATGTGAACAGTCAGGTGAAGCTAGCAAGAGGATAGTCCTGATCAGGTGATACAAATACTAAGTATAAGAATTCCTGGAACACAGATTATAATACAAGACACAACTGGGAACAAATATGTATAAGGTCATATACAGTCTAACAATCACCTGAATTTGAGTGACCATAACCAAACATTTAGTCCAAAAGGAAATATCGACAATCTAGGGAGCAAATATGAAAATACAACCTTTAATGAGGCAAAGACATAGAAACCGCACCACTATTACATTGACACCAAGAAAGTAAACCTCAAGAAAATCCAGCATCCCCAACCTAAAACCTTTCTCTATAAGAATGAGGAGAACAATAGGGTTATTGCTAAACGATTATGTCTTGAGACATAAAAATAAGGTTAAATATAAGCCATTTGTAGGGCACATCGCAAATACAATATAAGTGTGGCAAGCATCAATAAGTGATATTACAACATTATAAAGGATACACAATGCAGTCTGGGTAAGAAGATACACAGTTATTGGCTCTTCAAGTGATAATCAGAGCTCTGCCACAAATTAGAGATAGTGGAGCCACAGTACCAGTATATATATGGATAATACCACCTGAATGCAGAAAAGTCACATCATATACAGCCCGCAAGAATCAAGTGGTGGAATAATTCAGGAAAACTGTAGCACCCTCATCCACATGAGTTTCAGATGTATGGCCCAGGAAGGTTGCAAGATCCGAGGGTTCAAAGATTTCTTTTCTACCTCTTAACACAATTTTGAATCTTGAGGGACCAGAGAATGAATGCTTGATGACTCTTTCAGTAAGTCTCTTTTGCAGGGCTAAAAAGCCCTTCCTCCTGGTCACTGTACCTGTAGCAAAGTCTTGAGAAATTGAGATCTTATTCCCTTGCCATTTGACCCCCCCTTAGATTTTCTCATGTCAGCCATAACGCATTCTGCATGCAGTTGGTGTAGAGGCTTAAAAAGTACTGGGTGTGGAGTCATAGAGTTTTTACATTGGAAGGAAAGAATCTGGTGGGCGCGCTTGATTTCAAAGTCTCTTTGAACGGGGACTTCTGGAGGGTGGCCAGGATCCAGGACTCCAAAAACCCAACCATTGAAGGGGCCTTTTCCTTAGTGTCTTCAGGAACCCCAAGTATCCAGAGGTTGCCACGCCTGCTGTGGTTTTCCATAGTGGTGATGTCCTATTTAAGGGAGGAACTGACCTGATCAGATCAGTGTAGTTATTTCCCATGGGCCACAGTGCGCTCCTCTACGTTGCTTATTCTAGTTTCAGTATGGTTGAGTCTAACTTTTAAAACCTTCAGGCCCCTCCTGATAGTTGCCACCTCTGCTTGATAAGATTTGTGTTTGTCTTGGTACTTTATGCAACGTCATGTACAGCATTACGTTTTTTTAGAATGGCTTCTACTGTTGTGAAATCCTCAGATTTATCCTTGATAGGGGATTCTGGGAGTGGGTGTTCCTGTTTAGCAGGTTTAAATTTCTTGTTAAAGTCTTTATCTTTGGAATCTTTTGGATCGGACACGATGTCTTAATCAAATGTAGTTTACACAGCTCAGTGTTGGTGGTTCTGAAAGCAGGGCTACAGATGTGAAGACCAAAGTACAGAATGCAATGTGGGAACACAGATGGAAGGGCAAACACTGGTGAAATCCTTGTGGAGACCAGACCTACAAGCCTATATACCCTTTCTGAGTTAAGCCAATGACCGGTAACCATTTGAGCCCTACCATGTAATGAAGTTCCTGAGAGACATAAATCAGATTCTGTCCACATCTGGTAATAGACAAAGACAGTTCACCATTTGTACTGACATAGGCCCTCATTATGACATTGGCAGTCCAGCTCTGCCACGGTGGCGGTGGCGGCAACACCGCTGTCAGCATGGCGGTGGTGGACTGCTAGATTACGACCATGCGGTGAACAGGCTGCAAAGCAACCAGTTCACCACCTATACCGCCAGGGCAGTCGGACCACCTGGGCGAAGGTAGACCACCTTCGCCCTGACGGTCCACCATAGAGCACTGACGGTATTTGGAGCCTCCTTTCCGCCAGGGATTTCCTAGCAGCATCCCTGCCAAGAAATCCCTGGCGGGAAGGATACTGGTGACAGGAATTTACATTCCTGTCGCCACTATGTGACTCCCCCAGATCCCCTGCACACAGCCACAGTCTCCCCTAAGCCTGTAGAGACCCTCCCACACCCACCCCATCCATGCATGCATGCAGCACACACACACCCACATGCAATCAGGCATTCACGCACTCATACAGACACACACTTACATTTGCACACACCCCCACCGCCCCTGCATCCATTGATGCACTCACACAGACACTCACAATCACACACATACACGCACACAAACACCACCCCCTCCAATCACACGAATGCACACCCCCATGCACGCACACACCACTCATCACCCCCTCCCCTATTAGGCGGGCACTTACCTTTTCTCAGTGGTCGTCTAGAAGGGGATGGGATCCTTGGGGCCTGCTCCGCCACCAGTGCCCTGTCACCACAACACCGCCATAGCTATAAGCACCTCGTAATAGGCTTGGTGGTGTTGTGATGATGTGGCAGTGCAAGCGGAGCAGCCTCCACTGCACCACCAACTGCCAGTATGGCTGCTGGTGGCTCTCTACCCAAATTCTGGCGGAGAGCGGCCATCAGTCATAATATGGCTGTCTGAAGACCGCCATCCCTAGATGTCTTGTGGTTGGCGGGACTTCAGCGGTCTATGTTATAGACCGCCAAAGTCATAATGAGGCCCATAGTGGGAAGGACATGCATTGACAACAGTAGCCAAAAAGAGCTGAGCATGATGCAGGAAAGTCATGAGGTGTAGACCATTAATCCACTGCATTGAAAAAGCAAAACATAATTTGCTTAGTCAGCCCATTGTAGAAGTACCTTGTAGATAATGAGTATGATCTGAGTCAGATTTGTGCCCAGAGTTGGATACATGGTCCAAGCACAGCATTAGTATCAGAGCAAGGATCAGGCTGAAGATTGCTTGGATCCGAATTACAGGCATTTCTGTGTTTCCAGAAGAGAGGGAGCACAAAGTTAATCCAGTCAATGGGGGAAGTGAGCTGCTGGAAGAGTCCCCCGATGCCCCTGACTCACCCGACCAAGATTTTTGAATTCCTGCCAGCGCCCAGGCCTGGGTGTAGATTGTAGCTTTCTGAAAAATACAGTTACATGGGCGGCACCATCTTGGCAGCAGCCCGTCATTTCTGTGATTGTGCCACAGTCAGAAAATAAAAGTACACGGGCCGCAGGCCCATCACTGATTCTCCATTGAGGTTATAGTAGGCCCATGCCGATAAGTCAAGGAATGGCAGCATAGCGAGTGCTGAATGTGCCAGCACGGTGGCGGCTCAACGGAGATCATGAGGGAGTCATGCTCAAGCCATGCCCCATACATTACTGCAGCTTTTAATTCTATGTCAGGATCGGAGGCTTTGGATTATGCTTCTCAATCTTTACTGGGAAATAACAGGAGCTAATCAAATCTTTTAACTACAAGAAAATACTTTCCCCAAGATCCCCATTGGTCCATACTCTGTCCAGTCATAGATCTGCTCCCTGTATATATGTCTCTGAAATCACAGTCCTTCCTCTTTCTTTGCTCCTTGCAGCCAGAGATAAGAAGATTTCCATATACTTTATCATTTGTTCTTGTGCATGTTATTCCTTGTTGGTGTCTTGGATTATGCCCTTAGAGGGTTTATTTTGAATGCCCCAATACATTGGTCCGCAGTGGAGTGGGATTGGGGATCGCTAAAAGCACTTCACCTCTTTCTGCCATGATGTTGCGCATGCATGCAGGACCAATTGCTGGTGAATCCTCCGATCGACCCCGTGTTCAGTGTGATCAGTCTGAGCAATCTTGCTCGCTTCCTCAGAATGCCCAACAGGGTGCATAAACGATCAGGGCTCTGCCCTTCAAGTAATTGCATTTACACCCGTGTAGAGGCTTGCAAGTGAATGCTGGGGCTGTAGAGTACTTTGTCCTCTTTCTATTTCTTTAGTTGCGAATGCACATGGGCCGTTCTCAGCACAAGAGGTTTCTAGGATCGGCCTGTGTGCAGCGCTGACTCTTCCCCTTCAATTGGCATCCCATAGAATGCCCGACAGGGTGCATAAACATTGTAGGGCCCTGCCCTAGTGAAACTGCTGGAGGTGCTCCCTCCACATACATAACTGGGCTGAGAGATATTTTTGCCTCAAATACTTTCTTCAAACAAACTATTTCATAGTGACCTGCTTCGGTAATATCCCCTCCTGAACTCCTCCACCCCTCTTGGTTAGATAGCCAACGAATACTACACCGAAGAGGGCGAATACTACCAAGAAATGTCAAATGTGCCTTTGGAGTACCATGGGGAGGGGAGATTAGTGGAGGCCCTGGGGAGCCATGTTCAGGACTCTGTTAACCAGGCTCTTATTAAAGCCCTAAAACCATTTACACAACCCTTATAAGGTATGGACTTCGGGACTTAATGTGGAGATCACCTCCTGAGACTTCAGCCAGAGATGGCCAGACACCTGAAATGGGCACTGCCCAGAGAGCTTCAATGGGACCTGCCTCCTCAGCAGAAATCCTTGCGCATATGGCAGCATCAGTCATTAAAGACCATGAGCAAGGACCCTTTGCTCCCATAGATTCCTCTGAGACCTTCTCAGTCCCTTCTGTGCATGCAACAGAGGCACACCACTTAACCCCCTCTCAATCTTCAGACTCTGATCAGATGCAAGATGAGCCCAAGCCATCGACCAAACGTAAACAAAAAACCCATAACCTAACTGAGAAAGCCCAGGTTCAGCTAAACTTATTTTTCAACCCTGAGAATATTATACACCCTCGTTCCACAGGATGGGTAACAAGCATGGAGGTGGCACACTATGTGCAAGACAGGTTGAGGAAAGCTTTTGACAGAGAGATATGCAACACCCTGTGTTCAGAATTCCCCGTCCATCTCTCCTGGGCAAAGTGGCTAACATGCTGGTTATGGACCCCAATATGGCAACATTTCTTAAAACATTTGCGATGGACCCAAAAAACAGCCTAGACGAGCGTAGAGAGGATGTCAGGATAAAATCCTCGACATCTCTGGCCCCATTACAAAAAAGCCTAGAGCTAGCTGTTCAAGCGAAAGATTCAAATTCCCAATTGGACCCCAAGGAGATTTTAGAATGGGCCATTTGTCTCTTAGGCAATGCCAATTGCGCTATGTCCACTGAGTTTTGGAAGTCCTTCATGATGTGTATCAACCTGAAATTGGCTAAATTGGCCCCGACAGAAGCAGGCACCCTGGCAAACTGATTTTTATTCGATGAAAAATGTGTTAAAGATTTGGGAAAGTATGTTGCCACCTTCTCTATGTTGGACAAGGCCCAAGCATCCATGAAGACAATGTTCAGTGTGGGCCTTTTTTCCAGGGCTGGATGCTGCCGAGCTCCAGGCTGTGGGCTGTATCAGGCCTCTTGAGGATACTCCCAATGAGGTTTAGGTACTTATCACGCCATGTCCAGATTCTACCCTACCCGGTCCCAGAGAGTTCGGGGGCGCGCCTACAGAGGCAGTAACTGAGGTGGTTTCAATACGGCAGATGCCACTCACTCAGGTGAGCATAATCCCCTTTTCAGAGGGTGTTCTGGAGGGGAGGATACCTGGAAGCGCATTTCTCAGGATCCATGGGTCTTACAGATGGCCCAGGAATACAGACTAGAATTCTATTCCTCCCCGCAGCAGATATTTCTTCCTTGCCCCATTCATTTTTCCCAAATAAAGAGCAGTTTCACAGGCAAAATTGGCTCGCTTCTCCGCAAGCAAGCGATAATCAAAACAAGTCCACACCCATTAGATTTTGTCAGTATGATCTTTTGGTGAAGAAACAAGGTGGGTGATCCTGCTTGGTCTTCAATCTGAAGACTTTCAATTCTTGGATAGTGTACTGCCATTTCAAGATGAAGGGTATTCATCTTTTAAGAGATCTCTTACAAGAGGGTGATTGGCTCCTGTGCCTAGATCTAAAAGACGCTTATTTAACTGTTCCCATATATGACCCTCACCACTGGTATCTTCAATTTCATTGGCGAGACCAATGGTACAAATTCACTGTCCTCCCATTTGGCCTTTCTTCTGCCCCTTGGTGCTTCACCAAGCTATTGCGACCGGGGATGCAATTCCTGAGGAATAGAGGCGTGTGCCATATCATCTATCTTCACGATATTCTGATCTTGCCTCAAAACGAGGAGTCTGTCCTGTTACATCTGGCCTGGACCCTCCAGGTTCTGCAAAATCTGGGATTTCTGATAAACTCAGACAAATCAATCATGGCTCCGTCTCAGTCCATATAATTCTTAGGCTTCCAGGTAGAATTGCTCAGAGGTCAACTGAAGTTGCCTCTAGCGAAATGGAACTCGACCAAAAAAGAGTTGAGGAGAGCCCTTGCCTCTCCGACTATTTCATTGAAAACTTGCATGTTTGGTGGGGCTGTTAGCATCCTCGATCCAGGTGATCTTTCCAGGTCCCTTACATTATCAGGCCCTTCAACGTTTGATATTCCTCCATCTTCGCAAAGGGTTTTCCTACTCGGAACTGGTACTTTTATCAAATGAGGCCAGGTCGGAAATAACCTGGTGGTTGGACCACATGGACGTGTGGCACGGCAAGGCCATTTTCGCATCCTCTCCAGAGATAGTCATTGAAACGGACGCCAGCCGTTGGGGCTGGGGTTATCGGTGTGGATCGTTGGAGACAGGGGGCTAGTGGTCCTCAGAGGAACTGAGTCTCTATATCAATTGTCTGGAGCTACTAGCCGGGGCTCTCTCTCCCCGCAAGGTGAGCTGTTGCATCCTGCTACGTATGGACAACATCTTGGCAGTCCGATACATAAATCGCCTAGGAGGGACCAGGTCACAAGTCCTGGTAGAAATTGCCAAGGAGTTTTTGCATTTCTGCCTCCAGCATCACATATTGGTGACGGCAAAATATCTTATGGGACCTTCCAATATTGTGGCGGACTGGAACTCTCGTTTCTCGAGGGATGGCATCGATTGGAAACTCAGTCCACAGGTTTTTTCACAGTCTGGAGAAACAGTGGGGGCGCTGTGCAATAGCTCTTTTTGTGTCATGTCTGAATACTCAGCTTCCACTACTTTACAGTTGGAGGCCGGATTCCCTAGCAGCGGTATCAGATGCTTTTCTTCAAATATGGACGACGGGTCTTCTTTATGCCTTTCCCCTGTATTCCATGATTCAGAGAGTAGTCTCTCAGGTGAGGCAGCAGGTAGCGGAGATTATCTTTGTGACCCCTCTTTGGAAGGCTCAATTGTAGTTTCTGGTAGCAATGTCACTGTTGTGTGCTCCACCCATTCAAACCCCATCCTACCCATCTCTACTCTTGGATCCACTAGGTCTTCCTCATCCATTGATAATAGCAGTACACTTGTCCCTCGTGGCGTGGAAATTTCTGGCGACGTTGGCAAGTGCCAGGAGTTTTGGAGGACGCAATGTTTTACCTATCCCAAGCCTGTGCTCCCTCCACACATAAACGCTATGAGGCTTCCTGGAGAAGATGGATTTGTTGGTGTGGTGAGCGACGTGTTTATCCCCTGGGGGCAGGCATCAATATAATTGTCAATTTTCTTTCTGAACTGGCATCCCAATGTTCAGCATACAGAACCATTAATAATTTCAGGTCCACTGTTTCTGCAGGTCACCTACATTTGGATGGCAAGCCTGTGGGTGAACATCCCCTGGTTTGCAAACTCCTAAGGGATATCAGGATGGTCAGACCTCCACAGCCCAAGTATACTCCTCCGTGGGATGTAAACTCAGTGTTACATTTTTTGAGAGCATAGCCTTGTAACGAGGTCTGTCATGCAAACAATTGTTGGTAAAGCTCACTTTTCTCCTTTGTCTAATATCATGCAGACATGTTTCTGATGTACACGCTCTGGGTTTGACAGGTAGAGTATTTACTCCTTGGGGAGTTTCTTTCACCATTTCTAGGCGTACAAAAACTGCATCTCGCTGCATTTCCAACCCAGCCTTTCCCCATAGTCAAATATTATGTGTGGTGAAATGTTTGGATTCTACTCATGAGATTCGAAGAGATGTCCAGGGACAGTTGCTCATATCCTCACAGAGTCCCTTTAGACTAGTGTCTGCGGCCACCTTGGCTAGATGGGACAGATGGTTGTTAGGGGAGGCTGGGACAGACACTACAAGGTTTGGTGCACACTCTGTTTGTGGGGCCATGATGTCTAAAGCCTTTTGCGCAAGTTCTCGTCTAGAGGACATAATGGGCTCGCAGACTGGTCTTCGGACTCCACTTTCAAAATGTTATATCATAAGCCTATTGTAGATGTGGCATCTGTAGTGGTGGATCAGCTTTAAACTAACATTATCCGAAGCCTCCGGTCCTGACATAGAATTAAAAAAAGTCTAGCTATTGCGTCAAGAATTTTCAATCCTATTAAGGACACAGAGATGAGGATTATCCCACCCGCCAGGCGATTTCCCGTATTTATACAATTTTGTTGATTCGAAATGTTTAAATATATGCATAATGTTTTTATGATATTGCCTTGTATGCCTGTCCATTTGATTTCCATAGCCAAGATAGGTATTATTAGCATGTTTCTTTGTTCTTAGGATCTGACAATAAAGGAGCATGAGTAACCAAGAGGTTCAAAAAATTAGGATTTTGTGTCGTCGTTGCAGGTTGGTGGTTGCAGTCTGGAGTTTGTCGTTGCAAGACTGCTTTGTGATTCCAGTTTTGTTGGATTCAGGTTGCTATGTTACCAGATTTCAGAAACAGATATGCAGGGAGCAGACCTATGATTGGACAGAGTATGGACTACTGGGGATCGTGGGAAAAGTAGTTTTTTGTGGTTAAAAGTTTTGATTGGATGCTCTTTATTTCTCAGTAAAGAAACAGAAGTATAATCCTCGCCTCCGGGTTCTTAAAAGAACTGAAATTTCTTGACGCAATAGCTAGAAAATTGTTTACAGAGTCTCTACAGTATGCTAATCACTTATCCCCCTTGCTCCTCCATTTGTTTCATTTTGCTGTCATAATACCATCTTGTTGGATTTGCAGTTTAACCATACATAGGCTTCAAAATAGTGTCACTGTTACGGCCCTCTATTGGTACCGATGCCTTCTCCGATATGTCCCGCCACAAGCCAGAAAGCAACAGCAATATATACATGCCAATGTAAAAAGGTTACACTCGTGGGATGGCTGAATAACTGGCTGCAATGATTAAGGCACCTCTGGCTGGCCTAGACACATTATTTGAGCATCCTATTGCTCACTCCAGGCCTTGGACTGAGTTTCCCATGAGTCTGTCCTGGCAAGGGGACGTTCATGGGAGAGCTGACATCCCAACGGCTGTTTTTTTTTGTTTATAGGGAATAAACAACGTGACTCTTGACTGTGTCCTGGTACGTCAGTTTCGAAGTAACCAGGAAGAAGGTCCTGCATCCTGTGTGGTGCATTCTTGTCATCTGCCACACGCTACCAGGCTTTATCCCGATACACAGCGGGGAACTGCTGTGCTCTTCTCCCCAGTGCTCACTCGTGGAGAGCGTGTGTTACTGCCGCTCTACCATTCCAGTCCTTTTCACCCAGCGAGCCCACCCAGGTATTCTGCCCAAGAACTTCACGGAGGGACTAGATGATCCTTCTGGACATACAATCCCTGATAGAACGCTATTCCATGCCAACTACCCTTACCTGCTTTTCTGTTGCATGCAGGGAAGCACTGCTTTGTCCCAAGACGCCTGGTAGAAGACGACTTTCATGAAGGAACACCATGAAGCTAAATGCATCATATACTTATTTATTGCATGTTTTGGCATGCATGCACTAGCTGGTTTTACCATTACATCCAGGATATGTTTATTTATGACAGAGAGACGTTATCGCTGAACATTTTTTACAGTTGCTTTCGAGGACTTGGAACTTAAGTCACAGTGTGGAGAAGTGGAGAAGTGTGGCACAATGGTTAGAGCGGCAGACCCTGATGCAGTGATCTGGCCCGGGACCAGGGTTCAATTCCCATGGACCAGATAATTCTCGCCTTGGTGCCTAATCTAATTAATGGGTCCCACTCTGTAACTCTGGGCAATAGCTTGCTTAATCTCCATAACGGCCCTCCCAGTGCTTGGATGCCTGGCTACACCCTGGGGCTGTCCAGGAGTGGGTGCCTCACAGGGAAAAGCCAGGATGGGTTCCACAGCAGTATGTGTACAGTGCCTTGAGACCTTAACGGGTGAGTAGTGTGCTATACAAGTACGAAGTTTACAGTGTCTGGCTAGAGCCTTGAGTGGTCAAAGGGTTAAGTGAGAGTTATCACTCCCCTACGTGAGACTGTTTTCTTCCTGAGATGTAAGGCTCTATAACTCCTATTTGTTTCAACCAGGCATTCACAGTTTCATTGGACATGAGTGTGGGTGGAAGAGGATGAGCATAAGAGCACGCTCCTTATACTGTTTCCTCTATCGCCCTTTCCACTGACAATAGGTTGTGTAGAGAGCCACCCGGGCTCTCCTATTCTTTGTAGCCCTTGCGGGCGCGAGGGCAGGTTTGCAGCGTCACGGTATAAAAAGTAAAGGCGGAGCTGCGAAGAGCAGACTCCACGTGTACACCATCTCAGTGTCCGTGTCTTCCTTCCTAGTGACTGGGCCGAAGGCCCGAGATTACATTGGCGATGAGCGGGATCACAAAAGAAAAAGAGAAAAGAACAGAACCAAACTCATGCTCCGGTCGACGCACCACCAGCTTGCGACAGCACCCCCTCTGGTGCCCCCTGTGTGTTCTTTCGCCGGCTGCAGGACGAGGTGTGCGGCGTGTGTGAGGCCTCCGCCCACATAAGCGCACGATGAGCAGCGCAGACGGAAGGCAGTGACCTACTGTGTGCGGGTCAGCTATGTCCTCGGGGGCTGGCGCACTCGATCGCTCGCCAGGCCGGGGTAGGAGCGCGAAGCCTATTCGGCCGACGCAGGAGACGATTTCACAGCGGAGATCCCAAGCCGTGGTGAGGAGGTGACAGGACCCCAAGGGCACCTGCTGCAGTGCCTGTAGGAAGTCAACGGCCACACGCGATTAGGCATATCTCTCCTCGCAGCATCAAGGGGAGGAGTGGCACCACGTGGAGAGGAGCCTGGAGTCCCTGGGAGACCAAAACTAAATACATTAAGGAGTAGTGTAAGGAGGGGGCTGGCCCTTTTGGGAAAAGACTCAGTGCCCCCCCCCATATTACAAACCAGACCACAAGCCCTGCCCTTGGGATTTCTGGCAATCAAGCCTAATATCACAGAAGGCCTCATCATCAAAAACAAAAAACAACAAAAGACAGCAAATAAGGAAAGAAAGAGGCAGAGTAGCAACATGAGTGCACCACAGCAGGTTACCCCATTCAGTCAGCTAATAGACCTCGCCACAGCGCACCACGATGGCGCCTGTGGTTAGGTCGTTTGGACAATTACTTTTGTGCCACGAGAGGTACGGATGGGGCAGTGCGCAGGTCTCTGATGCTATTGATGGGAGGTGATGAACTCCACAAACATTTTGACTCACTCCCTGACATGGGTGACAGGACGGATTATGAAGTTGCAATGGCTGCGCTAAATAAGCATTTTGACCCCCAACTCAACCCGGATTACGAGCGTTTCAAACTGCGCCAGGCTCAACAAACAGACATTGAGTCAGTCGACATGTTCTATGCTCGGCTACGGAAGTTAGCCAGCACGTGTGTAGGCCTGAACCAGCACGAGGAGATCAGAGCCCAGATCATCCAGGGGTGCCGGTCCAACATGCTCCGGAAGCTGATCTTGTGCCAACCAGGTATTTCCCTAGACGAGATTTTGATATTGGCACGCTCCCACAAACTATCTGCCGTCTGTGCGGATGCCATAGCCGCAGCAAGGGGGCACTCCATGTCAGCAGCGTCGGCGTCGCGCCCCACTCAGGTGAAGGAGGAACGAGTAGAGGCCATCCAGTCTCGCCAGCCCTCAGGGCATCAACCGCCCGCCTCAAAGCCAGGAGAGGGTGTTTGCAGCAATTGTGGGTACGAACATAGGTCAGCGAGTGGGTGCCCGGCGAGAGGGAAGCCATGCAATCGGTGTGGCAAGAACAATCATTTTGCCAAGATGTGCAGGACAGGAAAAGGCAGACAAGAGGAGTCGAAAGGGAAAGAGGCCAAGGTCAGGAATGTCATCACTGAAGACAACACACCAAGAGGGCAGGTAACCGCCAGAGTGCCAGTTTTCGAAGTGGACAAGGAAGAGGACATTTTCGTAATTTCATTTACTGGGTAGAGGCAGAACAAAAGGTGACCACTCCCTATGAGTACAGTGAGGATTAACGACACACCCGCTACAGTGCTCATAGACACTGGGGCATCAGTCAATGTGATAGACGATGCCATGTATAGACAGCTGTCCCCAAAACCATGTCTAACTCTGAGTACCACCAAAATATACACCTACGGGGGACGCGACCCGCTTCCCCTGAAGAGGACGATTGAGGTATCTGTGACCAACGGCCAGCTCTCGACTGGGGCAAAGTTCTACGTAGTGGCAGGTGACCGAGGCACCCTGCTGGGATGCCACATGGCAGAAGATCTAGAGTTAGTATTTTTTCCGCATCAGGTGTATGAGTCGCAGACAGAGTCCCTACTCAGTGAGTTCCTGCAGCTATTTGCAGGGTTGGGGAGACTCAAAAGCAAGAGTATCAAACTGCACATCGACCCGAAGGTAACGCCGGTGGCACTGAGACACCGTCGGGTGCCTTTCCATCTATGACCGGCTGTGGAGAAAGAATTGCAATTGTTGGAGGACCAAGGTGTGATTGAAAAGGTGGACGGACCCACCCTGTGGGTTTTGCCCTTGGTGATTGCGCCCAAGCCCTAGCAACCGGGGGCCATACGTCTCTGTGTGGACATGCGTCTGCCAAATAAAGCCATCTGAAGAGAGCGACACATCACTCCTGTCATGGATGATATAATTGCGGACCTTAATGGCGCACAGTGGTCCTCTAAGCTAGACCTAAACTCTGGCTATCACCAGCTAGAGCTCCACCCAGACAGAAGGAACATCACAACCTTTTCGACCCATGTAGACGCTACAAAAGGCTGAGCTTCGGGTGTCCTCAGCAGCCGAGGTGTTCCAAAACACCATTAGAGAAACACTATCAGGACTGTCGGGGGTAATCAACTTCAGTGATGACATTTTAATCTATTCCAAGACACGGGAGGAGCATCATCAACACCTGAGAGCTATCCTACAGAGTCTTGCGGACGCAGGTCTCACACTGCACAAACGGAAGTGTGCGTTCTATCAGACATCCATTCAGTTCTTTGGGTACATATTCTCTAAGGAAGGTCTGAGGGTGGACCCGCGTAAAGCGGACGCCATTCGCCAAGCCCAGATTCCGCAGAATGCCACGGAAGTCAGAAGTTTCTTGGGGACGGCCACATACTGTGGCAGGTTCATGCCCCAGCTGGCCACGATGACCGAGCCTCTCCGACAGCTTACCAAAGTATCTCAACAGTGGGAATGGAGCCCGGCTGTGGATAAGGCATTCCACAATGTGAAGGCAGCACTACTGGACAAATCAACCATGGCGTATTTCAACCGCCAAAAA
The DNA here is from genome assembly GCF_031143425.1 of Pleurodeles waltl. Classification (NCBI taxonomy): domain Eukaryota; kingdom Metazoa; phylum Chordata; class Amphibia; order Caudata; family Salamandridae; genus Pleurodeles; species Pleurodeles waltl. The sequence goes on along the minus strand of NC_090445.1, from coordinate 1,529,330,121 downwards.
CAAACTGAGGTTGTGGTGGATGCCAGCCTGGTAGGTCTGGGAGCAGTTCTTCTGCAGGAGCAGCGGCATCAGGATGAGCCCCCGTTGCGTATGCCAGCCGAGCCCTGTCAGCTATCAAGACCCGTTATACCCAAACAGAAAGAGAGGTGTTGACGATCCGATAGGCGTGCAAACATTTCCACCTGTACGTCTATGGGCACGAATTCCAGGTGGTGACGGACCACAAACCACTGGTGTCGCTGTTTGAAGGGAGAGCGCATTTGGCCCCACCGAGGATCGAACGATGGGCTGTTTTGCTCCAACCTTATGGATTTAGAGTCATCTACCGGCCTGGTGTGAATAACCCAGCCGATTATCTGTCCAGACACCCATCTGCAAGTGCACAGGAGGAATCTCAAGAAGGGGACGAAGCGAACACCAAGGTGTTTGTGAACATGGTCGTTCAATCCGCCTGCCCGATAGCTCTGACAGTGGAAGACATTGTTCAGGCTACAGAAATGGATCCGGTGCTCAACCGAGTCACGGAAGCGCTTGGTAGAAGGCAGTGGAAACACTTCTTAGGAAGAGCCGAGACGGCTGACCTGGAAGACAAAACAGCCATGCAAGGAATATGGAAAGTACGGGACGAGTTATCTGTGGGCGGTGAAGGTTTGGTTCTCAGGGGGAGAAGAATAGTGCTGCCTCGGCATCTATGGCATTGAGTGGTGGAACTTGCTCATCAAGGTCATCAAGGAGCAGCTAAGACGAAGGCGCGGCTCAGAGCCAAGGTGTGGTTCCCAGGTATGGACGCCATAGTTGACGCCATGGTCGGGAGCTGCCATTCATGCATAATCACCTCTGTGGAGCCGCCTGTCTGTCCCGTAATCACCGAACCTCCTAGCCAGAAGCCATGGTCCAAGTTGAGTATGGACTTTGGAAGTTTCCTGACGGGAGACTGACCATGGTCGTGCTGCATTCATACACAACATTTCCTGTGGTAGAGGTTGTGGCATCCACTTCTTTTGAGAACGTGAGACCGGTGTTGGATACGCCACTGTAAGATCATTCCGTATTGGCCCCAGGCCAATGGGGGCGTGGAAAGATTTATGAGAATCCTTAACGGTGCATTACGGATTGGTGTCGAACTAAAGGAAGATGGAGAACAGTGCCTCCACCAATTCTTGAGAGCTTATCGGCAGACACCCCACAGCACGACTGGCTGTGCTCCAGCGGCCCTGTTGTTCAAGACAGCCCAGCGAGACTGCATTCCAGCAGATCCCAGCTGGGAATCTCCAGAACTGGACGTGAAGCCACTCAGCAACACCGGCAGCTGACGAACCAAAAGGCCAGTGAAAGGAGGAGCACCAGTACGCATGGACTTCAAATGGGTGATTGTGTGGTGGTGAAGAATCGCCGTTCAGGAGGAATGTTTCAGACACCATTTGAGCTGGTCATGTGGGAGGTAGTGTCAGTCCGAGGCTCCATGGTAACCGCCTGTCATGGCGAGTGACGAGTGACAAGAAATGCCTCGCACTTCAAATGAGCTGGTGTTGTACCGGCAGCGGAATGCGAAGAAGAGGAAGTGGAGGATGCCGGTGCATCCAAAGGCAGCATTGATGGACTGGCTGGTACCCAAGAGGTGCGGCCCACCAACAAGACCAACCGATCAGGTGACATGTACAACAGCGGAGTGGTCAGTCGGAGTGAGAAGTATCATCTCCAACCCATTCCCTCACCGAGTAGTCAGCGGAGGGACTTCGGGGGTGATTCTGACCCCGGCGGTCACGGACCGCCGGGGCCAGGGTCGGCGGGAGCACCGCCAACAGGCTGGCGGTGCCCCGCAGGGCATTCTGACCGCGGCGGTTCAGCCGCGGTCAGAAAGGGAAAACCGGCGGTCTCCCGCCGGTTTTCCGCTGCCCTATTGAATCCTCAAGCTGCGCCGCCATGGGGATTCTGACACCCCATACCGCCATCCTGTTCCTGGCGGTTCTCCCGCCAGGAACAGGATGGCGGTATGGGGTGTCGCGGGGCCTCCGTAAGAGGGCCCCAAAAAGAATTTCAGTGTCTGCTTTGCAGACACTGAAATTCGCGACGGGTGCAACTGCACCCGTCGCACCTTCCCACTCCGCCGGCTCAATTCTGAGCCGGCGTCCTCGTGGGAAGGGTGTTTTGCACTGGGCTGGCGGGCGGCCTTTTGGCGGTCGCCCGCCAGCCCAGTGCAAAACCCAAAATACCCTCAGCGGTCTTTCGACCGCGGAGCGGTATTTTGGAGGGGGGAAGTCTGGCCGCCAGACTCAGAATGACCCCCTTCGTCTGTTGAGAAATGGCCATGTGGACAGTACATCCTTCCTGCCAGGATAACAACGTTAAACCTCCCCACCAGCTGAGTTGAGGAAAGTAATTATATTCATGTATTCTTGTTTATCTGTTTATGTTTTCTTTGAATCTGGTTTACTGTTTTGGTTTTTCTCATGGAAACATGGGAGGGATGTAGAGAGCCACTCGGGCTCTCCTATACTTTGTTGCCCTTGCAGGCACAAGGGCAGGTTTGCAGCATCACAGTATAAAAAGTAAAGGCAGAACTGCAGAGAGCAGACTCCACGTGTACGCCATCTCAGTGTCTGTGTCTTCCTTCCTAGTGACCGGGGCGAAGGCCCGAGATTACAGGTTACACCAGTGGAATTGTGTCTTCTTCCAAGCAGACACAGCAGGGAAGACCAAGCCCAAATGGTGAAAGCCAGTAGGCTGTTGTCTGTTTTGTTGTTTTATACACTTCCCCCATTTCCTTGGGTGCACTTCCTGGCAAGCAGTGAAGTCTGTTTCCCTGGCAGTACACTGAGGGGACTGGCAAACCGCCAGCTGGATTCAACAGGTTAGTGTTAGTAGTATTTGACATGAACTGGTATGTGGTGGGTTTCTAAGGTACTTACGCCTTATACCAGGCCCAGGTATCCACTCTTAGTGAAGTGTAGACAGTGTATAGAAGCCAGGCTCTCTGGAGTTAGCTGTGGATGAGCAGCCAAGGCTTTTCTAGAAGACATGCAAAGCTCATCAATCAATCATATTTAAACAGCGCGCTACTCACCCGTGAGGGTCTCAAGGCGCTAGGGGGTGGGGGTCACTGCTGCTCGAAGAGCCAGGTCTTGAGCTGCCTCCGGAAGGCGAGGTGGTCCTGAGGTGGGCGGGGAGGGAATTCCACGTCTTGGCTGCCAGGTAGGAGAAGGATTTCCCACCTGCAGTGGTTCGGCGGATGCGAGGGACGTCGGCGAGGGCGAGGCTGGTAGAACGAAGTTGACGGGTGGGCGTGTAGAAGGTGAGGAGACGGTTGAGGTATTCGGGGCCCTTGTTGTAGAGGGCTTTGTGTGCGTGGGTGAGGAGCCTGAAGGTTATCCTTTTGTTGACGGGTAGCCAGTGCAGATGTCTCAGGTGGGCGGAGATGTGGCGGGGTGCGTTGAGGATGAGGCGGGCAGAGGCGTTTTGTATTCGCTGAAGACGTTTCTGAAGTTTTGCGGTGATTCCTGCATATAGGGTGTTTCCGTAGTCCAGGCAGCTCGTGACAAGGGCGTGGGTCACAGTTTTTCTGGTGTCGGCGGGGATCCAGCGGAAGATCTTTTGGAGCATGCGGAGTGTGAGGAAGCAAGAAGACGAGACGGCGTTGACTTGCTTGGTCATGGTGAGAAGGGGGTCCAGGATGAATCCGAGGTTGGGTGCGTGGTCTGAGGGGGTCGGTGCGGTGCCCAGGGCCGTGGGCCACCAGGAATCGTCCCAGGTGGACGGGGAGTTTCCGACGATGAGGACTTCCGTTTTGTCTGAGTTCAGCTTCAGGCGGCTGAGTTTCATCCATTCTGCGACATCTTTCATTCCATCCTGCAGGTTCGTTTTGGCGGTGGCTGGGTCTTTGGTGAGGGAAAGTATCAGCTGGGTGTCGTCGGCGTAGGATATGATGTTGTGTTTGCGTGCGATGTCGGCTAGGGGGCTCATGTAGACATTGAAGAGAGTAGGGCTGAGCGAGGAGCCTTGTGGGACGCCGCAGATGATCTCGGTGGGATCCGAGCGGAACGGTGGGAGGTAGACTCTTTGGGAGCAGTCAGAGAGAAAAGAGGCGATCCAGTCCAGGGCCTGTCCTTGGATACCGGTGGAGCGGAGGTGGGTTATTAGGGTGCGGTGGCAGACGGTGTCAAAGGCAGCTGAGAGGTCGAGGAGGATGAGGGAGGCTGTTTCTCCGTTGTCCAACAGAGTTCGGATGTCTTCGGTGACTGCGATGAGGGCGATTTCTGTGCTGTGGTTGGCCCAGAATCCGGATTGGGAGGGGTCGAGCAGGTTGTTGTCTTTGAGGAAGTTTGTCAGTTGTTTGTTGACGGCCTTCTCAATGACTTTGGCTGGGAAGGGGAGGAGCGAGATGGGGCAGAAGTTCTTCAGGTCGCTGGGGCCCGCCGTGGGTTTCTTCAGGAGAGCGTTGACTTCCGCGTGTTTCCAGCTCTCGGGGAAGTTGGCAGATGCAAACGAGCTGTTGATGATGGTCTGGAGATAGGGGGCGATGATGTCGTCGGCTTTGTTGAAGATGTAATGTGGGCAAGGGTCAGAGGGGGCACCGGAGTGGATGGTGTTCATGGTAATTTTGGTCTCTTCGGCGCTGATGGGTGTCCAGGTGTTGAGGGTGACGGCTGGGGCTGTGGGTTCCGTGGTGGTCGGCGGGGTCTGTGGACCGAAGCTGTCGTGTAGGTCGGTGATCTTTCGATGGAAGAAGGTAGCGAGGGAGTTGCAGAGTTCTTGTGAGGGCGTGATGGAGTTGGAGCTGGCGTTGGGATTGGAGAGCTCTTTGACGATGTTGAAGAGTTCTTTGCTGTTGTGAGTGTTCTTGTCCAGTCTTTCTTTGAAGGATGCTCTTTTGGTGGCGCGGATCAGCTGGTGGTGTTCGCGGGTGGCGATTTTGAGGGCTGACATGTTTTCTGTGGTGTGATCTTTGCGCCAGGTTTTCTCGAGGGTACGGCAGGTTTTCTTGGATTCTTTGAGGGCGTCTGTGAACCATTGAGGTTTCCTGGTGTTGGTCTGTCTTGGGAGACGTCTGAGGGGGGCGAGGTTGTCAGCGCAGTTGGTGATCCACTGTGTGAGGCTGAGGGCTGCGTTGTTGGCGTCGGAGGTGATGGTAGGTTGGTTGTGGTTGAGAGTGGAGAGTAGCTGTTCTGTGGAGATTTTGTTCCAAGATCTGTGTGAGATAGGTTGTGTGCGAAGGTGGAGAGTCTTGCGTCTGAAGGTGAAGTGGACACATCTGTGGTCGGTCCCGTGTATTTCGTAGGAGTGGCTGAAGGATACGTGGTTGCTGGCGGAGAAGATGGGGTCGAGCGTGTGTCCGGCGATGTGGGTGGGGTGTACACCAGTTGCTTGAGACCGAGGTTGGCGAGGTTGTCGAGCAGGGTGGTGGTGTTGGTGTCGTTGTTCTGCTCCAGGTGGAAGTTCAGGTCTCCGAGGAGGATGTAGTCTGGCAAGGCTAGGGCGTGCGGGGAGATGAAGTCTGTGATGGATTCGCTGAAAAGGGCGCTGTACCACTACCACTGTAGTCACAATGCACTTACACACATGAAAGCAAACAATCAGTGTTACAAAAATAAAGGTAAGTTTATTTTAGTGACACAATACCAAAAAGTACTAGAGAGGCAACCCTCCAATAGGAGGTAAGTAACACACTAAATATATAGACTAGTTATCAGCAATAGGTATAGAAAGTGATAGAAAAGAGTGCAAATGCAGTTAGACAAAAGTGACCCTAGGGGGAGCCCAAACCATATACTTAAAAAATGGAATTAGAATACAGGGCCCCCACCCAGATAAGTGGAATATGTAGAGGGGAGCTGGGGGTACTAGGAAACCCCGAAGGTAAGTATCACAGTGCCCCCTAGCGACTAGGAGGGATGGAATAAATTACTAGATTTTCCCCAAACACCCAAAAATAAGAAAATTAAGAAAATGCAACACCCAGACAAGACTGCAAGAAACCAGCGGTGGATTCCTGAAGAGGAAGACTTGTGGAAGAAAGGAATCACGTCCAGAAGTCACAGAAGAGTCCAGGAGGAGGAGGAAATACTACCCACCCAGATGTGGATACAGGAATTAGTTGGTCAACGGTGATGTGAAGAAAGTCAGCACTGCAGCCCTGGAGTCGGCGAGGAGTTCCTGAGGGATGCTGTTTTGCTTTCACTAATGACCGAGCTGACAAACATTTCTGGATGCACTTCTCAGTTCAAAGAAGACATTTATTATCACTTCACCACGAGGTTCCTAAAAAAGGAGATTAGTAGGTCGAAAGCACATGTTTAACAATAGTCACAGCAATGAAAGGAAACTATACCAAGATGATTATGCAAAGCAAATAATAAATTAAAAATTAATCACCGTAGGGCCTGCAAGCTCTTCATCTTTCTCATGCCAGCAAGAAGATGACCCTGTTCAACTGCGAGAAAGAGATCTCCACCCTCATGGGACAGATATGTCAGGCATTCTGGGGGTCATTCCGACCCCGGCGGGCGGCGGGCGCCGCCCGCCGGGCGGAGACCGCCAGAAGACCGCACCGCGGTCAAATGACCGCGGCTGTCATTCTGACTTTCCCGCTGGGCGGGCGGGCGACCGCCAATAGGCCGCCCGCCCGCCCAGCGGGAAAGCCCCAGCAACGATGAAGCCGGCTCCGAATGGAGCCAGCGGAGTTGCTGGTGTGCGACGGGTGCAGTGGCACCCGTCGCGATTTTCAGTGTCTGCTTTGCAGACACTGAAAATCAGAATGGGGCCCTGTTAGGGGGCCCCTGCAGTGCCCATGCCAGTGGCATGGGCACTGCAGGGGCCCCCAGGGGCCCCACAACACCCGTTCCCGCCAGCCTCTTCCTGGCGGTGTAAACCGCCAGGAACAGGCTGGCGGGAAGGGGGTCGGAATCCCCATGGTGGCGCTGCTTGCAGCGCCGCCGTGGAGGATTCCCTGGGGCAGGGGAAAACCGGCGGGAAACCGCTGGTTCCCCTTTTCTGACTGCGGCTTTACCGCCGCGGTCAGAATTGCCCCAGAAGCACCGCCAGCCTGTTGGCGGTGCTTCCTCCGTACCCGGCCCTGGCGGTCCATGACCGCCAGGGTCGGAATGAGGCCCTCTATGTCTAATCCTGTTTGAGGTCTCGGAAATTCCACCGCTACTGATCAGGGCCACCTTTTTATATCTTAAAGAACTGAAGAAGGGCTTTCTGGAAAAAAAACCTCCCATAAAAAAGAAATATTCAAACATGCTGCCTAATGTAGGTCAGAGTTGAAAGAAACAGGTTGGAACTGGCCAGTCTCCCAAATTGTCTCTCTTAAGGCCAAACCGTTCCCTACTTGCACTAAAAAACAGAAGTCTGGTATATTCTTATCGTGCTCACTGCTACTTCCTCCACAATATGTATTTAGCTGTTCGCTGATAATATGTCCAAGCTCTTCGGTGAGAAAGAATACGAAAAGAAGCACAGTTTACAATGTGGAAAAACACAGATGGCTTTAACATAGCAATGTCTAACGCTACGACAAAGTCAATAGGCAGCTAAACTGAATACAAAATGTAATCTGCAACTGGTGAACACTGAACAACTAATCCAGGTGCAAAGTGGTGCAACACAAAGTTGGTGGTCAAAAACATATATTTCACTACAAATGCAGGCAACATCCCACGCTAGAAGGAGAATTGCAGTCGGGTGTTGGTGCAGGAATACCACCAAAAAGCCTTGGCAAAGGTAAATGTCGCGATTGGCAGAAAGTGGAGCTGCCGAGGACCAGCAAGGCCCAGGAGCACTCAACCCAGAAGGGGGAGTCAAAGGGGACCTTCAGCAACACAGAGTGCCCACGGGAGCCAAGGTAGCACCCATCGGAGTCCCACAGGATGGGGACACAGGAGTCATAGAAGAGCCTATGCAGCACAACTGGAGAAGGGTCCTACGCCGCAGGAGAATCACTCAGAGGGCTGTCCTTTGCAGGAAGGAGTACTGGGGGCTGGAGCTATAAGTAGCCTAATGATCTCTAGGAGGAGATGCAAACAAACTTTGGCAGCTGCATGGGATGCAGTGCTCGGGGGTACTGTCCTACGTGGGAAGGCAAGGGCTTACCTCTACCAAAGTTAGACAGCTGGCAGAGAGGACCAAGAGGACTACTCTGGATCACTACCCGTGATGCAGAATCCACGCAGCTCAGGATGAGAGGAGATCCATGCAGCAGGTCATCGTTGTAGTTGGTGCCTGTGGATGCAGGTGAGTGACTCCTTCACTCCAAAGGAGATTCCTTCTTCCTTCTCATGCAGACTGAAGACATGCAGCCCTCAGAGGATGCACAGCCAGGGAAATGTTGCAGGAGCTGGAAGGAGCTGTGGAAACAATGTTGCAAGCAGAGTTTTTGTCCTGGATGCAGATTGTCGGTTCCTGGGGGGTCCAGTCGTGCTATCAGTGGCTAGAAGTTTAAGTAAGGTTGCAGAGGAGTCCTGCTGGAATCTTGCAAGACGAATCTGAGGACCCACCCAAGAGAGAGACCCTACATAGTCCTGAAAGGGGGACTGGTCACCTAGCCAGGTGACAACCTATCAGGAGGGGGCTCTGATGTCACCTGCCTGGCCTGGCCACTAAGATGCTCCCACAGGTCCCTGCCAACCTTGGATTCAAGATAGCATAACCAAGGGACTGTCTGGAGGAGCTCTGGGCACCACCCCTGGGGTGGTGATGGACAGGGGAGTGGTCATTCCCCTTTCCATTGTCCAGTTTCACGACAGTGCAGGGACTGGAGGTCATGGAACCAGTGTAGACTGCTTTATGCACGGAGGGCACCAAATGTGCCCTTCAAAGCATATCAGTGGCTTGGGGAGGCTACCCCTCCCAAGCCATGTAACACTTATTTCCAAAGGGAGAGGGCATTACCTCCCTCTCCCAAAGGAAATACTGTGTTCTGCTTTCCTGGGCTTGAGCTGTTCAAGCAGCAGGAGGGCAGAAACCTGTCTGAGGGATAGCAGTAGCTTGGACTGCCTGGAAAACCCTAGAGGGCTTGTAGGAGCAATGCTGGGGGTCCTTAAAGGAGCCCCAGAGTGCATGGAATCATACTCCCAATACTGGCAGCAGTATTGGGATATGATTCCGACATGTTTGATACCAAACATGCCTAGGTTCGGAGTTACCATTATGTAGCTGGACATAGGTAGTGATCTATGTCCAGTACACACGTAAAATGGCATCCCCGCACTCACGAAGTCCATGAAAATTGCATTGGAGTTGGTGGGGGCACCTTTGCTAGCGCAGGGGTGCTCTTACACACAGGTACATGCACCCTGCCCTCTGGGCTAGGAGGGCCTGCCATAGGGGTGACTTATAGTGACCTGGTGCAGTGACCCATGGTGTAAGAGGGTGCATGCACCCTTTCATGCAGGCTGCAATGGCAGCCCTGCAGAACACTTTGCATTGGCTTCCCATGCGTGGCATAATACATGCTGCAGCCAGGGGGATCCCCTGGTACCCCAATGCAATGGGTACCTGCGTACCATATACTAAGGACTTACATGGGGGCACCAGTATGCCAAATGTGGGGTGAAAATGGTACAAGTCATCAAGTTAAAAGGGAGAGAGCAAAATCACTGTGGTCCTGGTTAGCAGGATCCCAGTGAACACAGTCAAACACACTGACAACAGGCAGAAAATGGGGGAAACCATGCCAAGAAAGAGGGTACTTTCCTACACTTTCTAAAAAGTGCACCCAAAACTGCTGTTTTCAAAGTGTTCCTGGAGATAGGTCACATTTTCATATTATAGTGAATAAGCAAGATTTATTTCTGCAGATTGCATTTCTTGAAATCAACATGTTCTTCAAACATAACACATTTCAACTTTAGTATACAAAACATTGATGGATGGATTGCTTGAATTAATCTCAGCCACTGGTATTTGATCGGGCCTCATCTCAGTCCATCCTTATTTTACACACCAGGCAATCTCAGTGTGAACCCGGCCATATGCAAATCAGTCTTGGTCCTGCTCCAATATGAGCAGTCCAGCCCGAACTGCCAGGCCAGACCCTTCCTAAGGTGGCATGGTGGGCAAAAGGTCGATGGGTTTAAATGTTACCCTGAGCAATTGCCCAGAATTACACTCATTGCAAGCATTCCTCTAAGGATCTTTTGTGTGTTTGACATTTCAACTTTAAATAACAATGTCATATTTAAACGATTAGTGGAGCTCCTCATTTGAAAATGTAAATATTGGTCTTGTTCACTTTATGGCTTTTCGTCTGTACCTCTCTCTCTCTGGCTGTAGCTCTCCATGCTCGTACCTCTCCTTGCTTGTACCTCTCTCTACCTGTACTTTCCCTGCACATGCTTTTCCCTACCTATACCTATATGACTGTAACCATCCAACACCTCTTTCTGTCTGCACTTGGCTGTCAGCAAATCTGTCATCTTGCACCCATTGTGAATCTTATATACACCTGTCTGTACCTGTATCTATCTTTTAATACCTGTATGCTAATGCTTCCTTGCCGCAACTCTATCAGTCTGTATGCACACGTTATTTCGATCTTAACACTAGCCTACCAAAAGGTCTGTCTTGTAATTGAAAATGTACGCGAGAACTGTTAGCCTTACCAATGCTTGCTTATAAAGTCAGGACTTCACAATCAGAAGGTAGCATAATATTTAATAGGCAGGAAAGGCTATGAACTGGGAGTCAAAATGTGGGAGCCTTCTAGGCACCAGCAGTAGGATGTTTCCAATAAAAGGTTATTCTTGAACTTTTGAGATGGGATGTGGGATCATGTCAGACCCCTCCTTAGTCCAAGGCAGTCTCCAGCTTCCCATTTTGACGGCAGTATTGTACTCTTCTGCCTTCATACAGATTCCATTGATACATCGCACAGAGAGGTGTAGCAGTCTGTCACTGGAGGTTTTCTCCACAGCATTCTCAACCTTGCTGTGCTGGTATCTTGGATCATTATTGGACAAGATGGATGGATGGATAATCTTATGGATTTTGCTTCTCAGAGTTTGTTCTGTCCTTGTGAGCCTGAGCCTAGCTTCCTCGCTACAGTACCAGAACATACATGAACAAGGCTGGCAACAGCCGGAACGTGTAGTTGAGTTGTCTGCACCTTGGCTGCATTAAAATTTCACAAAAAAAGTCTCCTGGAGTGCTAGCTTCTCCTTTTTAGAGTGTAGAGGGTTTATGCCACATATATGTACACACACACACACGTGTGTGTATATATATATAAATATAAATGTATATATATATAAATATATATATATATAAATCCAGAAGTTATAGTTATATATATATATATATATATATGGGGTGCATTGGCTAAAAGGGCTTCGGCCTCCACAAGTCGTCGTGTTTCCTAGCCTGGACGGTTGAGGCTTCCAGGACACACACAACTTCAGTTGATATGTACTGGGCTGAGCTGGAGATGGGGGTCTGCCTCTTCCAAAGCTCGTACAAAGTACTTTACAGCCACTGCATTAAATGGCAGATACTGTCCAGTATTGCATACCTGGACTTCCTTAATTTGAAAGGGAGAGTACCTGCACACAGGTCATCAAGAAGGTTAAGTGCATAAATAAAATATGGCAGCTGCAATCCCGATTAGAATGGCACCAAGGCCAGAGAAGTGTCTGAAAAAAGAACAACAAATTAAGCAACTCAGAGATGTAGCCTAAAGGCTAGAGCTAAAATTTGAGAGAATAGAAGGAGATCACAAGAATTGAACAAATAAAAAATATCACATTAATAAAACATATTTTTATATTTTAATATGCAGGAAAAGGTAACTAATTCATGATACTCTGTGGTTTGTTACAACAAAATATATATCAAAGATCCGTAACAAGAGAGAAAATACAGGATCATTATTAAATTACCTGACAGTGAATGGAAGTTCCAATCACTATTAAGTGCAGAAAACACCCTGGTGTGAATACTAGGACCTAAAGAAGGAAGAATCTACGGAATGAAAACTGAACCACAAAAGAAATACTTGATCACCATTAGGTACAGACAAAACAGTATTATTGTAAATAGTGGAACCAAAAGGCAAATCTTTTAGGGTAACTAAATCTGTACTGCAGCACGATGTCTGAAATGTTTTATTTATGAAGAAATAAATCATTCCACACACCTTATTTTTCATTAATGTTTTGAGTATCAAAACTGGATCAAGAGTCATTGAATAATCTTTCAAATTCTGATAATGAACAAATTTAAACCAATGATCAATTTTATCACAGCGGTTTTACAACAAATGTATTTAATAGACGTGCTAAACAAATGTCTGTAGAAGCAGGAGTGAGCCCCCAATGTTTTACCTGTCTAAGCACCTCAAGCAAGCACAATGATAGTTTCTTTAAATTATCTCATTCACCTAAAAAGACAAAGGAACACCAAATATATCATTCGTCCTACCAAAATATATAAAAGAAAAAAATCAACAGAAGAAACTGCAGCAGTTATGTAGCCAAAACAGGCAATCATTGGCTGAAGCAGTCACAACAACTAAAATCATGTTTTGTCTCAACACAAAAAGCAAACTTCTATTACCCATCTTAGTTGACGTCGCACACAAGTCACATGTAGTCACTAATTGTGGTCCAAATACAGTTTGACAACAGATAATGTTTTTACTTCTAAAGCCACAGGAAACTAGCCAAACCATCCCAGTTCATAAAGGATGTCCACTTCATGCCTTAAGAGGCATAGATGTAGATGTATAAAAATGTGTATTAAAAAACTAAGGCCCGTATTTATACTTTTTGACGCTAAACTGCGCTAACGCAGTTTAGCGTCAAAAAATTTAGCGCCGTCTAACGCCATTCTGAAGCGCCATGCGGGCGCCGTATTTATGGAATGGCGTTAGCCGGCGCTAGCAGACCGGCGCTGCCTGGTGTGCGTGGAAAAAAACCACGTAGACCAGGCAGCGCCGGCGTTGGGGAAAATGGCGTTAGAGCGTCTTAAAATGGGGCAAGTCAGGTTGAGGCAAAAAAATCGCCTCAACCCGATTTGCGCCATTTTTTACGACGCCCAGACGCCATTTAAATGACTCCTGTCTTAGTAAAGACAGGAGTCATGCCCCCTTGCCCAATGGCCATGCCCAGGGGACTTATGTCCCCTGGGCATGGTCATTGGGCATAGTGGCATGTAGGGGGGCACAAATAAGGCCCCCCTATGCCACCCAAAAAAAAAAAAAAAATTATACTTACCTGAACTTACCTGAATGTCCCTGGGATGGGTCCCTCCATCCTTGGGTGTCCTCCTGGGGTGGGCAAAGGTGGCAGGGGGGGTCCCTGGGGCAGGGGAGGGCACCTGTGGGCTCATTTTGAGCCCACAGGCCCCTTAACGCCTACCCTGACCCAGGCGTTAAAAAGTGGCGCAAATGCGGGGTTTTTTGACCCGACCACTCCCGGGCGTGATTTTTGCCCGGGAGTATAAATACGACGCATTTGCGTCACCGTCATTTTTTTAGACGGGAACGCCTTCCTTGCATCTCATTAACGCAAGGAAGGCGTTCACGCAAAAAAATGACGCTATTTGCCCATACTTTGGCGCTAGACGCGTCTAACGCCAAAGTATAAATATGGCGTTAGTTTTGCGCCGAATTTGCGTCGAAAAAAACGACGCACATTCGGCGCAAACGGAGTATAAATATGCCCCTAAACATTTTGAAATGATTCAAAAGACCTGAACTCAGAAACTGCCTATTTGTGGGTACTGTGTGCATATTGAAACAAAATAAATAACATCCACACACAAAATAAACTCATGAATACTTAAACATCTCACCGGCATGATAACTGCTCCATTTTCCAACCAAATAAATGCTCGTATAGGTCTGATATTTGCTGGTTTTGTGCATGTTAACATATACCTGTGCCTCTAAACATTTCCCAGATATACAAGCTGGTCCTTCGTGATCAGAGGAATGGAACACTAACTTGTTTATGAAAACATGACCACGTTACACAAAAAACTATCCATAGAGTTAACATATTACGTACCCACTTAACAGAAGACCATCCATGCAATTTCCACATTTTGTCTCTTGTAATTTATTAAAACTATGTTGTATTCTAGTAACACATACCAAATTTCTTAGGTAAAAAAACACTAATAACAAAAAACAGACAACCACAAACTTTAGCTAAACCTTAAGGAATATGAAAGTTTTGAAACATGAATGAGGAGCAACTTACTAAAACTCTAGTTCATTACACATACACCTCAACTAACAGCATCACACCTTGAGATTCTCTTCTAGGTTTACAATGTGATATAGAGATAAATAAAACCTTTATTAAGAAAATGCAATAATCACAAGGAATATTTCTAGTGAGACGGCAAATGTGCTGAGTTCAACAAAATCAAACAGATATTAATAAGCCTTTAAAAAAACAAAAATAAGCTCTTAAGATTTCAAATATTCTTTTTCCATTGGGTCCATAAGCAAGAGGCGTAAGATGGCGCAAACTGAGAACTCATTGCAGTTCCCCAGGTTTGGTGCCACAAATCTTTCTCATACTAGAAAAAAATATTCCCCAATACAAAAACTGCTGTTTCAAACAACATTCTACTGTGTTATGATAACAGGTTGACTGATCTGTTATTAAGCAAATAATTCATAGTCGAAAGACCAACTTCACGTTTAATATACATATGTAAATATGTCCACTGTTATCAGTAATAATCATTTCCCCAAGGAACATTGTCTATAATTTTGAGAATAATTTTGAGAAAATCTGTGGTATTTTTTTATATAAGAGGGGAAGTCTTTCACCAAAGGGGTTATAACAATATCAATGTATTCTGGCAAACTCTCTGTTAAAGATTGGTTGCTGATACAGTAGGTCTGCCTTGGGGGTTTATCAATGACTCATGGACCTTAGGTAGAAAATAAATTACTGGTATCCAGGCTATGTAATATTTAATTAACAGTACTCATCAGTAGACAACAAACCTGCTTGTTTACAATTTGTCAATGTTAGATTTTTCTCTGCTTTCTTAACCACCACAATATTTTAGATGTTTAAACAAGAATTATCAGAAAGTCGTCTACGCTCTTCTTTGTCCTAGCTTAAGTAATCCATTATTACGACTGCCCCTAGTTTAAGTAATCCATTATTACAACTGCACTTCCCTTACCTGCCTTTCTAAATATTATGGGGGTCATTACAACATTGGCGGTATAAGGCGCTTACCGCCGTGCAGAAGACCGCCAATACACCGCCGCGGCCGCGGTAGACCGCCACAGCTATTATGACACACATCACGGAATCCGCCGAAATTCAGACACCCACACAATACCCCCACACCAAAGGTCAGCGAGAAACTGGCGGAAACACATCCTCCACCTCCACGCCAACAGAAACACGCCCATGCCATTACGACCCACGAATCCACGCGGCGGTCTTTCAACCGCGGTATTCCATTGGCGGTACACACCGCCGCGCTGAAAATACACACACATCTACAAAACACCGCCACATTGGACAATTACAAATACACACACCTGACACACATATACACACCACTCCCACACACCCAATACTATATAAAACACACACCCACATCACCCACAAACCCCTACGACCAAAAATTCCAAAAGAAGGCCAGAGAGACAGCACAGAACAGACAACCCCATCACACACAGGCACACAACACCATCATCCACGCAACATCCAAGCACAAAACACCACATACCACTACACACACCACACTCATCAACACATACACCACCCCACACATCACCTACACCACCCCATGTCACGCCAAAGACACCCCCGCTTCTTCGAGGAGGAGCTCAGGGTCATGGTGGAGGAAATCATCCGGGTAGAGCCACAGCTATTTGGCTCACAGGTACAGCACACATCCATAGCCAGGAAGATGGAGCTATGGCAAAGAATAGTGGACAGGGTCAACGGTGTGGGACAGCACTCAAGAAATAGGGAGGACATCAGGAAGAGGTGGAACGACCTACGGGGGAAGGTGTGTTCCACGGTATCCAGGCACCACATCGCGGTACAGCGGACTGGCGGCGGACCCCCACCTCCTTCCCCACAGCTAACAACATGGGAGGAGCAAGTCTTGTCCATCTTGCATCCTGAGGGCCTCGGAGGAGTCCTTGGAGGAACGGACACTGGTAAGTCTAATCTTAACCATCATACCCCCCACCCTACCTGCATGAAATCACACACCCCCACCATCACACTCTCCCCTATCACCACAAATCCTCACCTATCTACCCATGACACCAACCACCCATCCCAACCCCAAGACCTGCATGACATAACTAAGCATGGACACCCATCACCAAAGCATGCCCACTGCACAGACCCACAACACCCCCCAACCATCAGCACACAAGCCCCCACACAGGAATGCCTGCACTGGGGTTCACAAACACCCAACCATTGCACTCCATGAAACACACACATGCAATAATCATGTACTTATACCCCCGCAGGAACCCGAAGGAACGTCACCACACCAGAGGGTCCAGACAACACCACTCCACCCCCAGAAGGGGCCCACAGTGACCACAGCAGCTCTGCCCCACTGGATCTTGATGACCAGGTCGGACCATTGTGGGCCTCAGGACAGTCGGTTCCCCTTGCCCAGCCACAGCCCAACACCGAGCTTACACCCTCTGGTAACACCAGCACAGCACCCTCCCAGCGGATCCAAACCTCCCTACCCAGGACAGGTCAATCAGCGGTGTGTCCACCACTACAGGACACCCAGGCTAACCCACCACCCCAACAACAACAGGGACCTGGGGACAGTGGTAGTGGGCACACGGTCCAGGGGACAGAGGCACAGGAACACAGGGGAACTGGGAGGGCTGCTGTGCGACAGAGGGAGGATAGGCCAAGGGAACCAACTCTCAACGAGGCCCTCTCCTCCATCATGGGAGCATACCACCACTCCCAGGAGACGATGGTGACGGTCCTGGACAAGTTGCAGGAGACCCTGCGTCTGCAGGAGGAACAATATTTGGGGTTCAGGGAGGAGCTCAGGACCATCGGCTCTGCCCTGGGCACCATCGTAGGGGTGCTGACGGAAATTCAAAAGACCTTGAGGGACACCGTGGCACTCCAAGGGGCCCCTGACACTAGCCAGGACGATGAAATGCCCACCACCTCCGCCGGCGCTAGTGGACAGGACGCCCCGCCACAGGACCAACACACCAGCACCCCATCCCCTGCAGACGGACAACCACCACGCAAGCGGGCCCTGAGATCCAGGAACAGGACAGAGCAAGATGGCAAGACCCCCGCCAGGAAATAAGACCACCCTGATTGTCCCCCCACTGTCCCACTGTGTTACCCTGTCCAAATCGGAACTGACCTAGCTCCACTTCCAATGCCCAGATGTGCAATGTACCTGTGAGACTAATAGACTGGACTCTGCCATGGACATTCCTCCACCATCACCCTTCACCAGTTTACAACCCCCCTTCATTTTTTGAGCACTTAAATAAACACCCTTGAAACACTAAAAACAAATGGAGTAAGTCTATGATTTGTAAATCTGTATTATAAATTAGTTTAATAATGGGTTACCCATTGGAAGGCTAACATACCTATGTCACACATCACAAGCCCTTCAAGGATGCAAACAGTTGACACGTAGGTTACCACACTTGTGAAACTGAAATGGAAGGGTACAACTCAGTTAACAAATAGTGATTGAAATGGAGGAACAGGATAGAGGCAGATGTGTGAAAGTTAATGTAATGGTAAAAATGAAAATGTTCTCACCTGTCTGTCACTGGAAATATTGCTGTATGACTGACTCCCTGTTGTTGTTTTCGTCTTCCTCAGCTTCATCCTCATCACTGTCCACAGGCTCCACAGACTCCACAGCTGCCACAACACCGTCATCTGGATCATCCTCCTGCAGAAAAGGCACCTGGCGTCGCAATGCCAAGTTATGGAGCATGGAGCAGGCGATGATGATGTCGCACACCTTCTTCGGTGAGTAGAATATGGACCCACCTGTCATATGGAGGCACCGGAACCTGGCCTTAAGGAGGCCGAAGGTGCGTTCGATAACCCTCCTAGTCCGCCCATGGGCCTCATTGTAGCGTTCCTCTGCCCTGGTCCTGGGATTCCTCACTGGGGTCAATAGCCAGGAAAGGTTGGGGTAACCAGAGTCCCCCAATAGCCATACACGGTGCCTCTGGAGTTCACCCATCATATCAGGGATGCTGCTATTCCGCAGGATGTAGGCGTCATGCACTGAGCCAGGGAACATAGCATTTACTTGCGAGATGTACTGGTCTGCCAAACAGACCATCTGGACATTCATTGAATGATAACTCTTCCTGTTCCTGTACACCTGTTCAGTCCTGCGGGGGGGAACCATAGCTACATGGGTCCTATCAATGGCACCTATGACGTTCGGGATATGTCCAAGGGCATAGAAGTCACCTTTCACTGTAGGAAAATCCTCCACCTGAGGGAATATGATGTATCTCCTTACGTGTTTCAGCAGGGCAGACAACACTCTGGACAACACGTTGGAAAACATAGGCTGGGACATCCCTGATGCCATGGCCCCTGTTGTTTGAAATGACCCACTTGCAAGGAAATGGAGCACTGACAGCACCTGCACGTCAGGGGGGATTCCAGTCGGATGGCGGATTGGTGACATCAGGTCTGGCTCCAACTGGCTACATAGTTCCTGGATTGTAGCACGGTCAAACCGGTAGGTCACGATTAAATGTCTCTCTTCCATTGTCAACAGGTCCACCAGCGGTCGGTACACCGGAGGATTCCGCCATCTTCTCATATGTCCCAGCTGACGGTGCCTAAGAAGGACAACACTGTTACACACAAGACTACAGCAGACACAAAACCCTTCCTGTATGTGTGTTTAGTGTAGGCCTCAGTATGTGTGACGCAGTTGAAAAGGAATCCATGCGGGCCCCTGAAATGGCGGCTGCCTGACCTCTAAACTGGGACAATGGGATTGTGGGGTAACAGCGCTGGCGTTGCACACCGTCGCGGTAGGCGGTCGTAGACCGCGGCGCAATGCTGCATTGGTTAACATTGGACCCTATGGGTCCCAGGAGCCAATGAACAGGTGCGCCGGCGGTGATGATGCGCCCCGCCGCGGACGTCACCGCCGCGGACGTTACCACCATTTTCTATCTGTTCAACCACTAGATACCTGGCCTTCGACAGGAGAGGACCTACACTGCTAGTGCTGCTGTGACCTCGGTCTGGAAGCGACGATGGCTGCTGCGTCTGGGGAAAGGGCCGCTGCCTTCACTGCACAAGAGTTGGAGAAACTTGTGGATGGGGTCCTCCCCCAGTACATGCTACTCTACGGTCTTCCAGACCAACAGGTTAGTACACAGGGAGCACGTTGTAGGGGCTAGGCCTGGGTGGACAGGGCTGGGTGGAAGAGGGAAGGGGGCAGAAGTCATACTACAGTAAAGCATGGGAATAAATGGGCCACATGGTCAGAGTAGGGAGGGGGCCACTCACATTGATGGTGCAGTTGGTAATGACTGTTCCTCTTTCCTTGTGCATGTCATGTAGGTCAGCGCCCACCAGATGAGGGACATTTGGCGTGCCATCGCCAAGGAGGTCCGGACCACCAGAGACGGGGCACCCACTGCCGTAAGAGATGGGAGGACATTCGCCACTGCAGCAAGAAGACGGCGGAGGCTCAGCTGGGGATGGCCTCCCAACATGGGAGGGGTGCCCGTCGTACCATGACCCCCCTGATGTTCCGGATCCTGGCGGTGGCCTACCCGGAGTTGGATGGGCGCTTAAGGACATCACAGCAGACACAAGGGGGTGAGTACAGTCTCATTCTGCGGACTTTGCGTGCAGTGGAGGTGTCTGGGTGGGGGAGGTGGGCTCTGGGTGTCCCTAGGCCAGGGCGAGTTAGGTAGGCAAGGCCCCTCCGTAATGTAGACCATGTGGCACTCTACCCCACCTCAGTAAATTATCAAGTTGAGGTATAGTTGCCCCTGTGGCACCCATGTGCGCAGATTTCCACCAATGCCATGTAGGCCATATCCCAGAAATTGCATGTGCAGAGGGCAGGAGTGCGGCGTTGTGCATGGGGCTGCTGCGTCTGTCTTGTCCGCCAACGGTAGCGGTATGCCATGCACTAAAACTCTCTTTGTTCTGTCTTCCCCCCTTTTCCTGCTCTCCCTGTCCTTTTGTATATCAGCATCAACAGGCGGAGGTACAGTGGCACCGGAGCACGAGGGAGCTGCATCCCACAAGGCCATGGAGGGCCACACCACAGACTCTGAATACACCAGTGGGATGGAGGGCGAGGGGAGCTTCACGTCGGCCACCGGATCACCAACCAGCGACACAGACTCGTCCGCCGATGGGAGCACCCCTGTGGTGGCGGCACCACCTGTGCGCCCCACTTCTACAGGTACAGCCGCCACCCCCCCTACCAGCACCGCCCTCCCAGCAGCCCCTCAGCGTTCGCCCCGTGCCCGCTCACCCAGGAGGGTGGGCATCACCTTTGCCCCAGGCACCTCAGGCCCTGCCCCAGTCACCCCTGCTGCCCTCAGTGAGGAGGCCATTGACCTCCTCAGGTCACTCACTGTTGGGCAGTCTACCATTGTGAATGCCATCCGGGGTGTAGAAAGGGCGTTGCAACACGGTAATGCATTCCTGGAGGGCATTCATTCTGGTCAGGCTGTCCTTCAGCGAACTCTGCAATCTCTGGCCTCAGCACTGATGGCAGCAATTGTCCCTGTGTCCAGCCTCCCCCCTCCAACTTCCTCCACCCAGACCCAATCCCCTGTACCCCAGCCCATCCCAAGCACACCTACAGACCAGCATGCACACAAGTCAACACACAAAAGTAGCTCAGGGAAACATAGGCACCACACATCCCACAGGCACTCACACAAGCATCCCACCCATACAGACACAGCAACATCCACTGTCTCCACTGTGTCCCCCTCCTCCTCTTCTCCCTCCTCCCTCCCAGTCTCGTCTACACACACACCTGCATGCACCACATCTACAGGCACTAGGACTCGCACCAGGACACCCAGCACCACACGCCGCTCACCTGCACTCACCACCTCCACTGCCATTTACACGTCCCCTGTGTCCTCTCCCAGTGTGTCTGTGACGCCCCCTCCCAAAGTACCCAAACGCCGGCAATCACTCACCCAACATCCATCCATCTCACGACAACCTCCAGTACCTGCACCTGCACCCAAAACAGCTAAAGTGACACCTCCTACAACCACCTCCTCTTCCTCCACTCCCAGACCCCCTCCAGCTACCCATCCCAGTGTTCGTCAGAAACTGTCCCTATGTCAAATTGACCTTTTTGCCCCCACCCCACCCCCTCCAATTCATCAGTCCCGTCGTAGCGCCTCAGCCAAAAAGCCACCAGTACCAGTGGTGCGTGTTCCAGGTTTTTGGAGTGCACCGTACACCAGGGCAGGCTGTAGGACCCGGAGCCAAGGCACTGGCAGCCCACCCCCTGTAAAGGCTCCGAAATTGGATAGTGGACGACGGGACTGTGTCAAGACTCCTGGTGGGGCAACAAGTGAAATGGGATCGAAGGCGATTGGTGAGTCAGCTGTAACTCCAAAAAAGGTGGGGAAGGTCCCGAGGAAGACTGCCCAGCCTGTTGTGAGTGTCACGGCGGAGAAGTGCGCCATCATTTCCGCTGGTCCAGACACAACCGCCAGCACCGTTGTCACTGGTCCAGAGCCCACCGCCAGAGTCAGTGCCCAGGAGGGCCCAAGTAGCCTAACTGGTCCAGAGCCCACCGCCAGAGTCAGTGCCCAGGAGGGCCCAAGTATCGTCACTGGTCCAGAGCCCACCGCCAGAGTTGGTGCCCAGGAGGGCCCAAGTATCGTAACGGGTCCAGAGCCCACCGCCAGAGTTGGTGCCCAGGAGGGCCCACGTATTGTCACTGGTCCTGAGACCAGCGCACAAGACACAGCCCAGGAGGGCCCAAGTATCGTCACTGGTCCTGAGACCAGCGCACAAGACACAGCCCAGGAGGGCCCAAGTATCGTCACTGGTCCTGAGACCACTGCACAAGACACAGCCCAGGAGGGCCCTAGTATCGTCACTGGTCCTGAGACCAGCGCACAAGACACAGCCCAGGAGGGCCCAAGTATCATCACTGGTCCTGAGACCACCGCACAAGACACAGCCCAGGCGGGGCCAGGATGCCACAGCCCCGCTGGGCAATGATGGAACGTCATGCCACACACCAGTGTCCAGTGTGGAGTTCGTCATGCCACACACCAATGTCCAGTGTGGAGTTCGTCATGCCACACACCAATGTCCAGTGTGGAAATCGTCATGCCACACACCAATGTCCAGTATGGAGATCGTCATGCCACACACCAATGTCCAGTGTGGAAATCGTCATGCCACACACCAATGTCCAGTATGGAGATCGTCATGTCACACACCAATGTCCGTATCAGAACCGCCATGTGAAAGCACCTTCTGAACAGTCCATAGACCGCCATGGCAAAGCACCGCTGAACAGGGCAAAGACCGCCATGTCAAAGCACCGCTGAACAGTCCTGAACCTCAATGGCAAAGCACCGCTGAACAGGGCAAAGACCGCCATGGCAAAGCACCGCTCAACAGTCCATAGACCGCCATGGCAAAGCACCGCTGAACAGGGCAAAGACCGCCATGTCAAAGCACCGCTGAATGGTCCTGAACCTCAATGGCAAAGCACCGCTGAACAGGGCAATGCACCGGGTAGGAATTAATGGCCCACCACATCAGGCATCCTAATCCCATGTGCAGCTGGGACAGTGACAGGACACTACCTTTCACGGGGAGACTCATCCAGGCTGGGCACCAGTCACCCCAGAGTACCAGTATGGACCTGCATCGACTTGAGAGACTGTGGCTTTGCACTCCCCAGGATGGCACAGTGGGCAAGTCACCCAATGTAGAGACTTGTGAGACTGTGGCTTTGCACTCCCCAGGATGGAACAGTGGGCAAGCCACCCACTGTAGAGAGTTGTGAGACTGTGGCTTTGCACTCCCCAGGATGGAACAGTGGGCAAGCCACCCACTGTAGAGACTTGAGAGACTGTGGCTTTGCACTCCCCAGGATACATCAATGGGCATGGAGCCCCGTCGTGGATCTGGCTTTGCATTCATCTGGCTGAGGTGCCCCCCCTTCACTTCCCCCTGACGTGCCTGTAGTGTTTCTATCTGATGCCCCGGCAGTGTTCTCTCGGATTTTGGTCAGGTATCTATTGTGGGCCTCGCCCATGCATTTTTGGACTGTTTGTGCACGGACATTGTTGTGTACATATCTGCAATACTTCTCGGATTATTTATGTAAATATGAGTGATTTTGGGATACATATATTTGTATATTTTTGTATGACATGTATATTGGCACATTATAATGTTTCCCCATAATTCACATTGTCTTTGCATTCTTCCGGGGTGATTGTGGGTTGTTACTGTTCTTTTTGTGACTGCATTGGTGTGTATGTTGAGATATGCGAGGGTGGGGGTGGGGGTGTTTGGTGGGTGTCCCCCTAACTTTTGCCTCCCCCGAGTCGTAGGTGCAGTACTCACTGGTATCTTCTGCGCCTACGTCGCTGTTGGCCGTGAAGGAGCAGAAAGACAAGGGCAGGTAGTATTTGGAGTTCCGGCTCCATGGAGTCGTCGTTCCCCGTGGGATGTGTAGAAGGTGAGCGTTTTCCCATAGCAAAAGCTGTTTCCGCCGTGTTTTTATCCACGGTGAATCCGCCCCGGAAAAGGTGGCGGATTGGCCTGTTTTGATACTGTGGGCGGTACATTGTCTCCCGCCTGTCTGTTGGCGGTGACCGCCGCGCTGCTTGTCTGTACCGCCGTGGCGGGCGGTGTGTTAAAGTGGCTGTCTTTGTTGGCGGTTTCCGCCAGGGTCATAATTCCCTTTTTTTGTCCGTCTGACTGTTTGCGGTATTACCGCATCTTTAACACCGTCCACCAGGGTTGTAATGACCACCTATGTCTTTATTGCTTTCTAAAGACCATAATGCTGATCTCTGATGCTTTCTCAAATGTGTCTTCTTATCATCAAAGCTTATTTGGTTTACGTCTTGAAGTACACACTTTCCAAAGACATAAATATTGTTGTTATCCTGTAACTTGGTAAAAAAAGGTTGATTTTAAACCTAAACCACTTTTTAAAAATATGTCATAATAAATATCTTTATCTTGCGCAATGTGCTATAACCCAATATCAGTGGATTCATTCAGAAACATCTATCTATCTATCTATCTATCTATCTATCTATCTATCTATCTATCTATCTATCTATCTATCTATCTGTGTCTATATCTCTATGTGTGTGTCTATATATATATATATATATATACATATATATATCTATATATATATGTATATATAGATATATATATATATATATATATATATATATATATATATATATATATATATATATTGACATATTGATATGTATTACTAGCCATATTGATATGTATTACTAGCCAGTAGGTAGTTATAGTTGGGACCAACTTTTCCCATAGACAGGGGATTTTTTGTTTTGTTAATAACTTTGCGCCATTTGACGAATCTTCACGCAACTTTCAAACTTAGTTTGCCACTCACTTTAAATGCTGTGTAGAAATTTTCCTGGTGATTTGTCAAGGTAGGGCCCAAGAAAAAGGCTGGGCCCAAAATGCCTATTCTCCATCTATATCTATAGGGATTTTGCAAACTTTAGACGTGGCTACAGTCTGAACTGCTGAAATGAATTACACCAAATTTGGCAGGAAGCTAGGTCTTGATATGCAGATTGTGCTTTTTGTGATTTGGTGTAAATCTGTTCAGTATTTTCGGAGTTAATAAAGGGAAAAAATATAGATATCTAGTGAAGTGGATTTTGCGCAGAACCATGAGTACCTGTGGATCTAAAGCCCAATGGGAAAAAAGACCTCACACACCAAAACCCTGCTGTGCACAACCTATGTCCATGCACAGGGTGGGTTTGGGTGCTTGTGTGGGGGTTGGCTGCAGGCCCTGAGGGCAACCCCCATCATGCATGGCCAAGAATGTGCGTGGTGGTGGTTGTATTAAAGTATGATATTTATATATTACTTTACATTAAAAAATAGAAATGTACTAAAAATAACAAAGGTTACAGGGACATTATAGTTAGGTTCACATTTTACCCACACAAAAACAGAGAAATTCAGGATTTATTGTTATAATTCAGAAGTTATACTTATCTGAAGAAACTATGGGGCTCATTATGAACCCGGCGGTTCAGACCCCCATGCCGGTGGCGGCGGAAAAGACCGCCACTGGCATGGCGGTCTGAACCGCCATATAATAAAGACAGAGCGGGGTGCTTGTAGCAGCTCTTCTCCACTGCCAGGCTACCGCCGACAGGCAGCCTGACGATGGCGGATTACATTATACGACAGGGCAGCGCTGCTCTCCGGATAATGTATCCTGTGTCCCCCAGCCTTTCCCTGGCGGGTTCTCCCGCCAGGCAGAGGCTGGTGGAAGGGGTGCTTAGGGCCCCTGCACTACCCATGCACTTGACATGGGCAGTGCAGGGGCCCACATGCAGTGCCCCGTCACGCAGGTCAATGCCCGATTTTTGGGCAGTGATCTGCGTGACGGGTGCTGATGCACCCGCCGCACTGAGGCATTGCAATGTCCCGACCCTGCATTCTGCTGGGCCAGTGGGCAGAAACAATGTTTCCACCCGCCGGCCCAGCAGAAAGTTCATAATGCGGCCGGCAGGGTCTCAAGGGGGCTGGCGGTCTATGGAAAGACCACCAGCATGAACACTGCAGTGTTTACCGCCGTGTTCATAATGACCCCCTATATCTTGTACAGGAAAGTAATTTTAGGCTACGAATTATAGTTTATTAACATGAGTTTAACTATAAGTATAACTATAACTGCTGAATTTCTATGGAATATGAATTTGTTGTTCACACTGCTTGCAAGGTGAGTTATGAGTTGGGTTTACTGATCTGTATCTTTGTTTCACCCCGATGCAGGGGCCACACCCCCACACCTTTCACCCATCAAGAAGAGTGTCTGTCAGGCTGAATAAAGGTCAGCCTGACAGACACTCTTCATTTTCAGGTCAGGCAGCCAGAAGCTGAACATTCACTAAATGGGCAGGCTCCTGGCTGCCTGAGCTGAGCTTTGCTTGACTGAAGATGTCACAGCTCCTATGGACGTGACCTCCTCAGATCAGCAACGCTCCTCGAGGCCCCCCCCCCCAGTGACAAGGGGAGAATCACTGTTTAACTCAGACTGGGTGCTTCAGTTTTAAGCCCTAAAATGCCCAGGGCTGAGTGTCAGTCAGTTGCACCTTGTCACAGAGTAGGGTGGGTCAGCAGTCACACTGGCCCCGATCCCACTCTGTGACGAGTCAGGGAAGGCAACAGTCCCAACCCTTCTGGGACCTCCAAGGCAGAGCTACAGGTAAATGTGACTTTTTTTAAATTAATGATTGGTGTGGGCATGGTTGTATGCATGAATATTTGGTAGTGAGTGCTGTGCATGGATGTGTGTGTGAATGCATGTGTGAATTCATGGGTCTGAGTGTGTATGTGTGCCTGTGTCCCATCCACCTCCTTCCTTCTGAAATTATAGCCTTTCACTGCTACCTGAAAGTCAGGAACAGAAGGACTGCTTAGCCCAATTGAGCAAGATCCTTAGTAGGCTGGGCCCTTGGACATCAGGAATAAACTACCTCAGCTACCACCCACAGGTGGGCCTAGTAACTCCTGCTTCCCCCGAGGCCCACTGAAAGGGGCTATGACAGTTGGGCACACTACATCACTTGTAGGGAAGTCTCAGTGTAACTCCCCACTCCCCCTTCCCCCCCTCCCCCCAATATTATTGACTAAGCTACGCCATAGGCAGGCAGGTAGATAGATAGATAGATAGATAGATAGATAGATAGATAGATAGATAGATAGATAGATAGATAGATAGATAGTTAGATAGATAGACAGACAGACAGACAGACAGTTGGGCACACTACATCACTTGTAGGGAAGTCTCAGTGTAACTCCCCACTCCTCCTCCCCCCCCTCCCCCACCCCCCACCCCCCAATATTATTGACTAAGCTACGCCATAGGCAGGCAGGCAGGCAGACAGACAGACAGACAGACAGACAGACAGACAGACAGACAGACAGACTGATAGATAGATAGATAGATAGATAGATAGATAGATAGATAGATAGATAGATAGATAGATAGATAGATAGATAGATAGATTGATAGATTGCCTTAAGCGTTATGCTGTTGCCCAAAAAAGTCAACACATGCGATGGTGGCCTCTTTCCCGTTTTGCTTAAATCCGAATTATGAAATGCCAGTCAGCATTCAATGGCGGCCGTCACAGAAATCTGCTGACAGTTGTGGTCTGTAGCCAGGCAGCCGTCGCTAGGACGCCCAGCCGTTGTGTGTAGAGCCCGGGTACTCTTGCAGCTCCGCCCAAGGGAGTAGAATACAGCTTCGCCGGCCGGGCCTAGCGGCCGGGGCACACCATCTCCCGCGGCGGCGAGACCATCCGACTTGCGGAGTCCCCATGGTGAAGGACGGACTTCGGGCACCGGCTGCTGGGCGTGACAGCCTGACGTCTGTCGGCGCAGACGAGACACACATGTGCTGCCAAGAACTCAGAGTTCATCACCGTTAGGTGAGCGGCGTGGTTTTCTTTTACAGTTTTGTGTAAAGAGACTCATATTACCCGGTTAACTGAGGCAACGGCTGTGTCACCTGAAGGTGAATCCTTGCAGGGCCGACTCATCCTTTTACCCTTCCGAAGTCGATAAAAGAAGTAAAGTCGTGCTTCTATTCTTAAGGGCAAGCCGCATTAAGGATATTTAGGACTCTAAATGTATATTTATACAAAACCGAATTCAGTGAGCGCCGTTCTTAAGTGCATCAGAGTATTTGCCCCCCTGGACCTGCTAAAGCTATTGGCTCGCATGACTAAGTTCAGGCCTCCGTGGCCGGGGTGCATTTTATCCTGGCACATTTTTGTGAGCACAATTGCATTCGTCGTGTGGTAATAGCATTATCATATTACACATACACCTAAGTATTTACTCTGAAGGACTCACAGAGCTCACCGAGTTGACGTGCCCACTACGATCTCACAGCAGATCATCCCATCAGGCCAGTTCGATTACAGGGCAGCACCTAGGGTCGAACTGGGAGAGAAAATATGCCCAGAAACGAAAATAAAAGTGGCCCCATTAGTGAATCAAATAACTAAAAAAGTGCACCACATTTGCAAATCGGGGCACGTTTGAACTTGTAAAGACACACTATATGGGTGTTTTGCAAAGTAGAAGAGACTATATGCATTTGTGTAAGCTGCAGGCAGTGTTTCTGGCAACAGTAATAAACATCCCACTAGACCACAAAAGAGGCCCACGAGAGTTAAAAAAACAAAAAACTGTCCCACACATTGATCTGTCAGACCAGCCCATCATGCACTGCCTGATTGCCCCTTAGGGCAGTCTGGCACTGTCAGCACCCCTAGGTTCGTCTGCAGCTACACTAGCATGATATGTGCTGCTATCTGCATGTGTAACCGGCCCTGTATGTACCTCTGTTCCTGTGTACTTCTGTCTGTCTCTATGCGTGTGAGTGTCTGTGGCCTCTCTATTCTCCACTGTCTGTGTATGTGCCCACCTCTGAGCACCCACTTCTTTATGTCTTTTAGTGGCTGAATTTGTGTGTGTGCTTCTCTGTGTTCCATTGTCCATTCGCTTGCCTGCATTTCTTCATGCCTCTGGATAATCAGCCATAGCAAAGCAAAGAGATTTGGCTTTCATGTAATAATGCATGCAAACAGGGGGTGGAGACATGTGAGTCTGCACCTAGGTGTAAATCTGCACCCGGAATTTGTGCAAATCAAAAAAGTGAAAAGTTAAACCTATGTGTAGGAGATCTACTTTGTGTGTAAATATAGACATATATTAAAGCCAGTCTTAAAAAATTGCCTCTCTGTTTTTTTAGGAGGGGTGGGGTTTATACGAGGGATAGGTGTGTTTATGTATCTTTATCTGAGTCTTTTAACCTATTAAGGCAGACCTATAAAATACCTCTGAGAGGTATACCATTTTTTACAGCACGATGAAACCCTTAAAACGACATCAGCATGTGCTGCAAGAACACCTACGTTAGCATTTTGTTCAATTAAATCACAAATTGATAACTTATTAAGATTATTGAGCGCATGGTTACCCAAAAGTGTCCTGAACGTAGTCTTCAAAGAGACAACGGGTGCCGCTTAAAATTGTGAAAAAAGGAAAGTTTAAATGTTTTATTATATTAGAATAAAATACACTTCAGATCATCTCCTCACTGCTTTGAACTGCCCGCAAAATGGCACAAGGTGGAGCAGCATTCTCATTTAACAAATAACAAAGTCCCAGTGGGTTTCGGTTGAAGAGCAATCTGTGGGAGGCTCTCGATTTTGATCCTATCTCCTAAGTCTGGGAAGTAAAACACTTCCTCTAAGACCAGTGGTGGAATCAGGCTGCCTAAACCCTGTCAATGAGAACCTTCCAAGGCATAGCTTCTCTCAATGACAAAAAACTTCAATGCTTGCCTTTTTTAAACTCGCTGGAACGTGGTCCTGCTGAATCTTTCCCCTACAGGTGAACCACTAAAAGATCAACTTGAAGTCAAGTGATAGGACCCTGAACTGGTCACCACACCCTCTGCATCACAAAAGGACCCACAACTCAGCCTGAGTGATTGGGGTACGCAGGCAGACATCCTGCAGCCAACAGGGACTCTCCTGGCCACATCATCTGTAAAATAGTTTGTATGCCATTCATGTTGAATAAGATGGTCTCCCATTTCACATTTAAACCTGAGCGAAAATCTCCCATGTGTTAAGGGTAAAGAAGAGGGCTGAATAAAAACAGGGTCCAGCCTCTCCTGCAGGAATCTGGTTGATGGCCCATTTTGTTCCAGATCCTAAACACCCTTCAGAAGTACTCACTTCAGCACAATGCTCCTTGGTAAGAAGGCCTACAAAGAACAACATTCTAGGGTTAGCGGGGGACTTTGATCCAATAGCCATGTCTTACTATTTCCTGTATACATAGGTGTGGTATTGAATTTTCCCAAACTCCAGAAATGTGTCTGAGCTGAACAATGCTGTTAAAATGACCCAGCAGATTGGGACTTCGCTAGGATTCAAGGATCCACATATTTGAGTAGTCCCTGTACTTGAAATTTAGTGAAACGAAGAAATTATTGATATGTTGAGAAGGTCTTCCAGTGTTATCTCTAAAAACCAGAAGATGACAATCCTTAGAAGAGAACAACGATCCAATTTGTTTTAACTAAGAACAAGTATTACCTTCACTAACTAGGTGTTGATCCCTTTGGAACTAATAAGAATATTGGCTTCCAGTTTTGCTGTCATTGACTTTCGTTCTGTCCTTGAGCATGGTACCCATGTCTGGGCATACCCATTGCATATAGGGTGTTGCACTGAAGAAAACAAAATAGGGATGGGTAGAATTCTTGAATGAATCACAACCAATGGCACTTATTTGGGTCTTATTCCTGCCCATTGTCTTTTCCCTGGCTTGCCACCTCTGGCAGGAATCAGCAGAAGGGAAGTCAGCCTTCATACTGTGCGCTGGGCTTTCCCTTAACAAATCACTTATCAGGTAGGTTACCCTGCCGAACAAGATTAAGATTCCCAAAATCCACAATTTGTGTTAAAAGAAAACCAAACCCCATAGAATCCATGTCACATGGAGCCACCAAGCTCCCCCATGTTACACCTGTTTCCAGTTCTTTCACACTGTCAGTTGACTGTACCACGACCATGATTGTCACAATAGTCTCAAGTAAGCAGCACTTCTCTAATAGCCACCTCACAGGCTCCCCCAATACACCTACACATTATAATAGTTGCTGGGCTTTGTCCCCTACACCCTATTCTGCCTCTTCACACTTTATCACAGCTTGTAAGATAGTGTCATCTGGGTCTCTGTCAGCAGTAGGGGCTGCTACAAATCTTTTGTTCGGTTATACAAAACCTTCTCATCTTTTGTCTCTTCCAGTCTATCCCAGTTTTCGGCTTCTCTTAGAACAACTACTGGTTTGCCACCTAAACCCCACCTGCTCAACCTCAAGATTCAAGTAGTTAGCAGTTTTAGCACCCATGAAATAGAACAGTTGCTATTGGAGCTTATCCCCTTTCTAGCCCGTCTGCTTCCCAAAACCACATCCCCGCCCCACCCGCAAAATCCCTATTAGCAGTTGCCGTTTCGGAGCCCTGAAGCCCAATCTGACATGTGATTTACTCTGCACATACTGAGTCCTGTTGGCCTTTCGGAAATCAACAGTTTCCCTAGAAAACTCCTGGTGTCCCTGGGAGTCCATCTTGTCCAAGACAAAGAAAGGAAGCTGCAGCCGCCTGTTCTCTTGAGCAAGACTTGTGTGTTTTTTTCAAATATTGTACATTTTTTTGCGGAGATGAACATTTCCGACTATCAGCATATAAAGGTGAATTTCCCACGTGCAACACAGACAAGTTCTTCTGTGAACCATAGAAGTCTGTTCCTTGTGGATCCGCCATCCTAGCCGTGCTCGCCCTTCGGGCAGAGTAGGTCTCGGCTTGCTTTACATCAACGGGGGGACACAAAAGCCCTCAACCCGCTCAAGTTACAGGCAGCCCGGTAATTCTTAGCTCTTCATACGTGCGGGGGTTCGCGCCTTTCACTCTGTCAGACGGCATTCATAGCCAAGCACTCATCTTGCTTTGTCATAATCCGAGCGAAGCATTGTTATGCCCCCAAAGTTGGAAAGAACCCTAAGGGAACTGGGGCACGGAGAACCTCCTTGGCTTGGGACCAGAGGAGTTAAAAAACATTCTGCATAGCAGTCATCATAGTTTGTGCGGAGGCGTAACTTCCGGGGGGTTGTGAGATGTTACACCACCCTAATAAATGTATTTTGTGTTAAATAGTTGGGCGCAGGTGCTTTCAGTCGGGTATTGTGCTGTGGCTGTCGGACTTCACCAAGTATATGCTGTATAATGTATTTTAACATAATGTGCCAGTGTGATTGTTGGGAAATCTGACGCTGACACCCCCTCCCCAATGACACTGACCAAGCTAGGCTGCTGAGTTTGTGTTTTATCATTTGGAAAACTAACTACATTCAGGGCCCGACTCATAATGCCGTTTTTGGCAGTCAATGTAAGTTTATGACTGGCAGTAGTCATGTACCACTATCAATAATTTACTGAAGGATTCCTAACAGGTGTAAATGGTGTTACTACAGTGTAATGCTCTGCCATAAGTACTCACAATTGACAGTAATAAAGCCCACGCAAGAGGTGGGTAGTGGTGAATGAAGGTCTTTTTTTGCCTTTCTTGTTTGTGAACACCAACAAACTTGTGTGTTTGTTGGCATTCACTTACTCATGTCTATTTCTCCCACTGGAAAAGGTCGGACTTTTTTACTCATGAAAAGAGCTGTAATCACTCCTCTGGGAGGAGATGTGGTGTAATTACTAGAGCTGCTGACCTGTGAACCTAGAGATCCAGGTTTGAACCTTGATTTCGTGCTTGGCTCAAAATTGTGTGGCAAATCACTTAATTTGCTTGTGCCTAAAAAAGTGCAAAAATGATCTTTTTGTGTAACCCACACTGACGTACACAATGGCTAGATTTGTGTTATATAAATACACATACATACCCCCCAAAATGGTGGGGCTTTCATGGAACAGGTTTCTCCTTGGAACAAATGTTTTCTACAAGGAAAAAAGTGTGCAATTGTGCATCAAACTACATTTCCCCAAAGCGGTACATTCATTCATTGATTCTGGAAGGCAGAATTTAGAATTCCAGGAGAGAGCGAAGGGTGGCAGTTGAGAGGAGAGCTGGATCGGTGAAGGCACTGCTGCGTGGATGGGCCGTTATATCTACGTCTTGTACAATATATGAATAAAGGAGTTTGCTCAAGATAACCCGGAGCGTGTTCTTTACAACACTGGCGACGAGACAGGATTAAAACAACTCCTTGGCCCAACACGCTCATTTTATGGATCGGCTGTCAACGCCTATCCCGCTTTGATTGGACGGAACGGACGAGGCAGCGGACGGAGCTAAAGACGGCAGACCAGGCAGGCATTGTCATATTTAAAATTACCTTCTCTTTGTCGTTTGAGTGGCGATCTGACTCCTCGAGCACACGCGTTGAGTTTGAGAAGGTGCGCGAGAGCGCGTGTACACGCTCGTATTGGCATGCACGGCACGCACGCGCCACTCCTCGCTGGCTGCTAAGCAACAGCCGTATGCACGGGCTGTGCCTCGTTTGCTGGTATCCTGGCAACAGCCGGCCACGCTCTCGCCCACATTGGATGTGTTTCTGCCGTATTCTTTCGTTGTCAAGCAACACCCAGCGTCCTGCAGAGTGCGCTTAACCCAGACAACTTCGAGGGAATCTCCTCCATTAGATTTGGGCATAGAGCATCCCGCCGGTATATAAAAAACAAACAAAAAAAAAAGAGAAAGAAGAAGATTTTTTTTTCTTTCTCTTTCTTCTGTTCCTTTCCTTTGTGATTTCTGGATTTCAGTTTTTTTTCCTTTTTCCGGAGCCTCTCATACAATAACAAGTTGGAACTGTGTATCAAATTCAAATTCAAGTTGTTTTACGCTGATACACAGAGCTCTACTTCCTCAGACTTGGTACAATCTAGATATTCGTCTTCCACGAAATATCAATCCCGGGACTCAATCTCAAGTTAAATACTTGTTTTTATAATGCAAAACATAACTGCACCTCCATTTTTTCTATCCTCTCCAGGAGAACCTCCCATTAAATGGTCAAAATAGAAAAGGGTTTTTGAGAGGTACGCCAAAGTCTGTGGTACCTCACTAAGTGCTGAACGACGCACTGCCTTATTGCTTCACTGTTTGGGTTCTGAAGGCCAAGAAATATTTGATTACCTTCCAGATATTCCAGACAGCGAAGCAATAAACTTAAATGAATTTGAAATTTGCATACGGAAGTTGGATATACATTACCTTCCCAAGGTCAGCACTATACTAGAACGTTAGTACTTTGGTAAAAGACTACAAATTGAAGGGGAATCGGTAGAGAACTATGTAACGGATCTTAGATGTCTCGCTTCTTCATGTAAATTTGGCCTGCTCACCGATGAGAGAATAAGGGACCAATTCATGTGAGGTTGTAATATTGAAAGAATTCGAGAGGAACTGTGGCTTAAGGATATACCCTCTCTGGATGATGTATTGGTGGTTGCAAAGCGGATTGAGCACTCTCTAAAATGTGTGGATGTAATTAAGAAAGTTGCCTCTACTGGTGATTCCTCGGGGGTAGTGTGTTCCATAAATGAGAGTAGGAAAAAATATGACAATACACAAAAAAAAATCTCAGAAACTTTCTCTGCAGTGAGAGATAAACGGTGTTTTCGATGCGACAAACTAGGTCATCTTGCTCATGATAAAAAATGTCCAGCTCTCAAATCAATTTGTTCATATTGTAAAAAACATGGACATTTCTTTTCTGTTTGTAGGGTACGTAAATCCAAATCAAATGTGAATGAGGTCCACACTGATGCTGAGGAAGACCTTGGTACTTCTCACTATGATTGTGGACAAATTGTTCTTCATGTAGGGAAGAATCGAGGTCCTCTGGAGTTGATTACAGTAGAGGGCATGCAGACACAGGTCTTATTTGATTCTGGGGCAAAAATCACAATAGTCTCACGCTCCGGGTTATCTTGAGCAAACTCCTTTATTCATATATTGTACAAGACGTAGATATAACGTCCCACCCACGCAGCAGAGCCTTCACCGATCCAGCTCTCCTCTCAACTGCCACCCTTCGCTCTCTCCTGGAATTCTAAATTCTGCCTTCTAGAATCAATGAATGAATATAACAACATGCACTGAAAGTACAAGTATACGTCACAGGAGCTTCCTAGTAGTATGCCTGGAAACCTGCACCTGGTGCACCTTTCCAGGTGTTTTCCTGGGAACATATGTGAATTCCCAAAAGTAGTATTCCTGCACCGGTACATAGGAGTATAACTAGAGGTGCGGATTTACACCTTTTCATTATGAAGTTTTTAGTGTCCACTTTAATATATAGGACTTAATATTGGCTGCCAACATATTTATATATTCCTATTTTTAGCCACTAAAATACACAGAGAAACAAAATTATAAAGTTATTCACGAGTATTGTATAGGTTGTGCCTGTTGTGAAATAGACATAGGTGCTCAGATCTCATGGTTCCATTGGTCACCACACAATCAGTGGGTTTTATGTTCCCTCAAAAATCTCTCTGAGTTGTGATACCACAACTCCCTCTTTGCTAAAAAGAAGCTGATTCCAAGAACACTCCCCAAAAATAATATATATATATATATATATATATGTGTGTGTGTGTGTATATTTGTTGCCACTACGTAGTTATAGTTAGGACCATGTTTCCATAGAAAAAGCATTTTTTGACTTGCCTATATCTTTAGTACCATTTGATGAATCTTCACGAAATTAAAAAAAAAAAAAAAGTACCCCTGTGACTGTTATGGTGCACAAGAAGTTTCGGGGGTTCTCCGTCAGATGGGGGCCAAGAAAAAAGGTGGGCTTCAGCACTTGTCTTTGATAGGTCCCCGGGTGGGCCAGGTCCTGGGGGCATTAACAATTTTGAGTGTGGGGGACCTCTGGGCCTCCCCACAGCCCCAGGGACCACTACCTCCTCGGGCAAATATTTTAGCTGTGTGCTGGAGGCCCATCAGCCTCCCCCACATCCCTGGGCACCACCACCTCCTCAGGGCTGTTATTATTATAATAAATGTGGAGGAGGCGCTGCTCCAAGCCCCGGGGATCACCACTTCCCCGGGGCTATGTTTACATATGGTGCGAGGAAATGGGGTCCGTTTTGGACCAAGCCACAGCAGACACTCCACTGTTTGACAGCAGGACCTCTAAGCAGGTCCCTCTGTCAAACAGTGGAGCTTTTATCTCTGTCCCCTGTACACGTGCAGGAGACAGGGATGAAATGCTACAGCAAGCAGGGAGCTGCTGTTAAAGTAGCTCCCTGCTTTCTGAAGCAATGGCACAGCTTCTGCAGTGCCAGATAGCCCATAAAGGGCTAAACAAATAAAATAAAATAAAAAGGCAATAGCTCAGTGTGACGGTTGCAGATCTCCACACTGAGCATTGAGAGTTTGAGTCCAGCTGGACTAATTTCCTTCTTTTACATTTTTTTTAAACTACAAATCTTTAAGGCTGATAATGTTATAGTTTTTAAATAACAAATACATTTTTTCTTTTTAATTTGTCCAGAAATATCTCGTTCTAAGTATGTCATATATCAACACCTAAAAAACTCTCTCTCCCTCTCACTCTCTTTCTCTTTCTCTCTCTCTCTCTCTCTCTCTAGCTCTTTTAATCATTTACCCACTTACACACCCACTCAGACACTCACGCACTCACTCACAGCCCAGTCAGACCCTGATGCACTCACTCACAGCCCAGTCAGACCCTCACACACCCACTCACAGACCCACTCAGTCAGTTACGCACTCACTCTCACACCCACTCAGACTGTCACACATCCACTCACAGACCCACTGACACCCTCATGAGCCCACTCACAGACCCACGCACATAGCGACGCACCCACTAAAACAATGATGTACGCACTCTCACACCAGGACAGACACTTACAGACACTCTCACCCTCAGTTACACCGACTGACGCTGAACACGGCCGAAGGTTGTTGGATTAACTTATAGTAATTAAGATTACTATACGTTAAAAAAAACATAGAAATTCACTGAAAAATACAAAGGTTACAGGGATGTTAGAGTGAGGTTCTGAATTTACTCGTACAAAACCATAGAAATTCAGCATTTATAGTTAGAATCCTTTCAAGTAACTATAACTTGCGCCCTAAGGTAACTATAACTCGCACCTTTGCCATGCACAGCTAAATACTCCACATATTATATCATTTATGACATCTTCTATCCCAACTTTCATATTATCACTGCAACATTTGCAATAAAATTATTGATGATACAACCGTGCATGGTGAGGAGTCAGCCGTGGGCGGTTGGGGTCCCCTGGGCCATCATTGGCTCCTCGAGGGGGGCCGCGCGGCCTCCCTCCAACATGAACTAGCCCCGGAGTGGTGGTGGTCCCCAGGGGTCTGTGACAGACCCTCTTCCTATTTTAAATTCAGCCCTGTGGAGGTGGTGTTCTCCGGGGATGCGGGGGCCCTGCGCGCTGCACATTAATTTGTTTTAAGGCACAGGGAGGTGGCGGTCTCTGGGGCTGTTGGGTGGGGGGGTGGTCAAGTTCAAAGCTCCTATGGGAATTAACATAGGAAACATGTTTTTTGTCCCCCCCCTTTTTCCCAATTCCTGCTTGAAGTATCACCCCAAAACTCACCATGCATAACAAGAATCACTGCCACACATTTGTTGGAAAATTTCATGAAAATTCGTCAAACAGTGCAAAAGTTATAGGCTAGTCAAAAAACGCTTTTTCTATGGATAACTGGTTGCTCTAGAGTGCTGAAAATTATTACGAGAATTACAGTAGTTCTTAAGGCATGACCCTTGATTTGTATGGACTACAAGTGAAAACTTGTTCAAAGGGTTCAGTTTGAGAGGTTTCCTAAACCTCATGTGAGCGGCTTTCAGATCTCGGGTCCGGTCGCGGATTTTGAATTCCCATCGTTCTACCTTTATGTTTTATCCTCTTAAATGACTGCTTCATCATCTTAAATGAATATTGGTAAATCAGAACATTAAGCTGATGTTTCTGGTTGGTATGTAGAGGTGTGCTATATTCTGCTGGTATGCTATACCTTTTTCTCACTAAGCTTTGTTGGTGATGCACAGAACTTGAAATTAGATCTTGGCATTACTAGGGAGTCAGTGCAGTGCTTTTAGAACTGGTCTAATGTGGTCCCATTTACAAAGATTTAAGCACATTCTGGCATTGTGATTTTGTGTCCTTTGTATCCTGGCAATGATTTGTTAAAATCCAATCAATTGATGCACACACAACAAGGCACCTTTAGACACCAACAATACATTTTCATACACAAACAAAGTCACATTACCTCTGTTGGATCCCCCATCATGAACTCTCTGTCAACCCCAGCACATAGGTAGGTCGTCATGTAGGCTCTGCGGCCCAGACCTGTAGGTTAATGACTGACAAGTCAGAGGTGGGGTAACACTAGCCAGCAGCCAAGCACACAAGCTTAGATCAGACCCCACAGATAGGCAGCAACACTAAAATGCTCCCTGGAGATTGGCCCTATAAAGTACAAATGGCCAGAGGGATCATGCATTCCCAAAACACCATAAGGTTAGATGACACTTGTAGTTGGGTACACTTAGCCAATCAGGACACAGCATACACATCGAACATGCGGCCCTCGAGTCGGGCATCTAGACATGTGCTCGTTGGCTCACATAGGGGGTCATTATGACCCTGGCGGAAGGCGGAAAACCGGCGGTAAGACCACCAACAGGCTGGCGGTCTTACTTTGTGGAATTATGACCATGGCGGTTACCGCCATGGTCATCCGCCGGTTCTCCGTTCCGCCCACCAGGGCGGAGACGACCGCCGGGCTGGAGACCTGGGTCTCCAGCCCGGCGGCCGTCACTATACCGCCGGCGGTATTTGGACCCGGCTTACCGCCGTGGATTTCCAGCGGTTTGAACCGCCATGAAATCCATGGCGGTAAGCACTATCAGTGCCAGGGAATTCCTTCCCTGGCACTGATAGGGTTCTCCCCCACCCCCCACCCCCACCCAATTCCCTCCCCTACCCCCCCACCACCCCTACCACCTCCCAAAGGTGGCAGGGCCCCCCTCCCCACCCCGACCCCCAACATCACTTCACCCATACCCACACGACACGCACGCAGGCACCACCTACATACTTACACGCACACACGCCGACATACATGCCTACATCCACACACACAGTCATACACGCACACCCACATTCAAACATACACGCACACATCCATACAGACATACCCACAGACATACACGCACTCATTCCCATACACACAACACCCCCGAAGGCATACACGCACTCACACACCCCCTCTACATACACACACGCACACCCCCATGCACCCACACAACACACAACACCCCCCAACCCCCCTCCCCTCACAGACGATCGACTTACCTGGTCCGACGATCCTCCGGGAGGGGACAGGTGCCATGGGGGCAGCTCCGCCGACACCACACCGCCAACAGAACACCGCCACGGTGAATCACAGGACGTGATTCGCTGGGCGGTGTTCTGTTGGCGTGGCGGTGGAGGTGGAGCAACCTCCACTTCCCCGCCTCCCGCCAGTATGGCTGTTGGCAGCTCTCCGTCCGTAAAAGGACGGAGAGCTGCCAACGGTCATAATAGGCCGAGCGGCAAACCGCCACCACTGGCGGTCTTCCGCACGGCGGTCCCTCAGCGGTCTTTAAAAAAGACCGCCGAGGTCAAAATGACCCCCATAGTGTCCACACCAGGTCGAGGTCTACCAACACTCCCTATCTGGAAATTGTATCTGCGACTCCTTGTCAATAGTTTGCATATTTCACTAAGGAAATAATGTTTTGTGTGTTTATTGCTCCCAGAGAAATGTATAAAACATGGGTAATTTCAATGTTCTATGAGAGACAGTCCTCAGACTCTGGTGCTGTAACTGCTCTCCCAGCCGTAATGTTTAATTAAACAAACCGTTTCCTGTTTTGCCAGGCACATGTTGTCTCTTGTTTTTTAAGGTAAATCCTCATTTGAACAACATTTTGGTGAGCCAGCCAAGAGCTGGTTGATTCTTTGAATTCCACTGTGACCAAAGGAGGGGAAACCCTGCCAAGACAGATTCACATTTGCACAAATAAGAAAGGTGAGCAGACGCCGCAATTGATTGAAAGTTCAGCTAAATCTGCCGGGTGGAAGTCCATCTTGAAGCCGCTGTCACAATGGTAAGAGGCTACATCAGAGACTTCGCCCTAGGATTTGGCATGTGGCAAACTCAGAAAAATCATAATTCACAGAAGTCACTTTCTTGATTGTCAGTGTTGGGATGGGTGATCTATTGGACTGCTGGGTGTAACACAGCTGGTACGCTT
Organism: Pleurodeles waltl; assembly: GCF_031143425.1. Lineage (NCBI taxonomy): Eukaryota > Metazoa > Chordata > Amphibia > Caudata > Salamandridae > Pleurodeles > Pleurodeles waltl. The sequence continues at coordinate 1,529,289,954 of NC_090445.1, read as the reverse complement.
GACCCCTCGGTGTAATGCAGGGTTTTTTGGTTGCTGGCTGCTTGGATCACTGGATGTGACACAGATAGTTCGCATAAGACATGGGTCCAGCTCTCTGTTTGAAGAGGGGACTTTGCTTGGACCGCTGGGTGTGATGCAGTTGGGTCCGCATAGGCTCTGGGTGTGATATAGGGCCCACGTTAAATCTAATGAGGCCATCCTGGTTTTCTCAGTGCCACCAGTTTCTTAACACTGGCGGTATTTGAAAGAAGTGAGAGGTGTGCCTCATTTGGACCACTGGGTGTGACACAGATGGTATACAGGCCACCTGGGTGTGACATAGGGGGAATTTGGACGATTAGGATCCCGGAGATAAGGCATAGGTGTGTTTTGCCAAGAATGTTCTATGGTCACTAAAGTAAGCTCTCTCCTTCTCCATAAAAGTTGTTGCAGTCTTTTCCCCTGAGCTGGTATCAACAAGATTATCCAACTCCCCTTGCATCATGCAGCAGAGAGATTTCCTTGGACACAGGATAACATGTGCCAAGGTATTGTGGACAGGCCATGCCCTTGATTTTTGGGGCTCAGTCACCATCTCACCTGGCAGTTGAAATGGTGTTGTTTTGAAATTATGATGCTGGGTGACCAATGTGACTATGTTTGTCTTAAATGTTGAAGTTTGTGTTGTTGTCAATGTTTAATGTATACATGAATAAATTGTTGATTTGCACAATTTGTTGTTTGATGCCAAAGTAAGCCTTGCTATTTTGTCACCAAATTGCATGCTACTGCGAACTAACGATTACACTTTCCTAGGATTGTGTCCCTTCATGTACTTGTTAAATGTTTTTGATGCATCTGTGAAAAGTTGAGCTCATTGGATCTAGGAATCCCTGTGTGTTCATCCTCCCCCAGCAGATTTGGTTTGCTAAACTCCCTGTGTATATAGTTCCCATTACCATAGAGATCTGGGTGTTCCCTTGTACATACTCCCCGTTGCCAGAGTACACATTAAGGAAAACATTTATAAAAACAGAAAAGTTAGCAACTTAAGAGAGAAAACCCTATTGAAAACAAACAGGGAAAGGTAGAACTTGCGTAACTTATAAATCCCCTAGAGAATACAAAACCTAGTAGAGTAACTGTCCCCTGAAAGGAATACCCAAATACCACCATGGGATCTCCTCTAGAACACATGAATTAAGTTCCCCACTCTGACCAAAATGCTTAGCAAACTCTGCCTCCAGTTACAGGCACATAACAAGACTCACACATTTCCCTGGCCTAATGAGGGAACCTTCAACACTAATTTAACAGCATACACAAGGACATACATACAAAGTATACAGGGCAAAAGAAGGACAAAAATGAAGCACTGCTAGAGCTCTGGGCCATTTTCGAGGAAGTCCAGACTGACAACCTTGACTCATCACCAGTAAGCAAGGCGTCGGCACCACCCCCACCACATGTAGATATGGAGGTGCTCTCCCATATGCCTGCTATCCCCATGTTGGGATACACTAACCCACCAGTTGCAGGAGCTCAAGGGGCCCCTACCGAACAGTAGGTTGTTAGGTCTTTGCATGGAGGATCATCAGGCCCACAGGCCCCTACACTCCCTTCACCACCCCCATCCAGCACTAAAGTATCAACCCACTGACCGTCGAAGTCAGCAGACCAAGCCTCTTTGGCACAAGGAGCACCCACTCCCGCTGGTTCTGGGGAGGGAACACAAGTGAAGGGAAGATTTATAGCCATTTTATATAATGAGATAGCTAGTACAAGTGAGGGAAGAGATCCCAGCCCTCTACGATCTGGCAGTGAAGAGGGAGCCACAGGGTACACTCAGGTAGCCGAAGAAACCACAGAGAGCGAGCATGAGAGCAGGTCCCGATTTAGAAGGACAACACATAGCTCAGAGCAGAGGAGGCGATCTAGGTAGGAGTCAGAGGAAAGGCGTGAATGAAGGAGAGATAGAGAGAGATAGAGAGAGAGAGCACCTTAGAAGCCCAGTGAGAGAACAGGGTAGCACGCCCTCCACCTGAGGAGAGTGGGAGCAGGTATGGAGCCCAGGTCATGGAAGAATTGGGGATGGAGTCAGAAGGAAAACTTTTGATAGGGGTCTGTACCTCACCAGAATGCCAGCGAAGAAGAGAGGCTGACCAGAAGATTCGGGACCAAGGCAGCCTGGTGCAGACCCAGCTTAGACACAAGAGGACCAGAATGGCAGCACTGCTTGCATACAAGGAGAACAGCGACGAGGATGTCCATTACTCACCTGGAACGTACAGGACAGGTAAACCAACGTCGAGGGACATAGTAGCTTAGGAGGAAGGTCAAATATTCACTCGCCCCTTTTGTAACATGATAGCCCGCTGTACCAAGAGAAGTGAGCAGTACGATAGGCCCTGGCCGGACCAGAGGACATATCGATTGCCGAAGACTGCAGCTGGCACGGAGAGGGAGACCCTAAGTGGATCTTCCATTACATGCAGGAGTGTCTGAGGAGATGGGAACACTATGTGGAGGGAAAACCAGTAGAAATGTCCAGAGCAAGAATATGCCCGTTGCTACAGAAGGGTATGCCAGGGAACGTCTACGTGCCGTGGGCCTAGATGGATAAGGGGGATTAAAAGCCAAGCTGCCGCTGTTGTTCGATGGGGCTGGGAAATGGAATTTCATGCTTTGAGAAAACCACCCCAGGGATCACTCTAGCGATAAGTGATGTTAAGAGTCTGCCTAGCAGTATTATCGATGACCAGACCAACACAGTGTTTGTCTGCACTCGCATTCTGACAGCCCCGTTGACCAACTCAGAGCATGACGGGGCTGCATTTAATTCATACAAACACCAGATATGGACGACCCTGAGGGAAATATTCCCTGACTGCCCAGATGTAGGCGAGTTAACGGAAGAAACCATGAGATCAGAGGAGACCATAATATACTTCCTAGATATGATGAGAGAATGGTGGGTACAGGAAACAGGAATGCAGTGGACAGATATGGGCCTTCAAGTCATTTTCTTTTATAACATCCTCAAAAAGGAGCTGTTCTCCGACGTACAGAGCAGTTTGGACAAAGTAGTAGGGCTAAAATGAAACCCTGGCGAGAAATACAAGCATACATATTGCACTTCCACAAGAGGAAACAAGAGAGGGAGAAGCAGGAACTGGCCTAGAGGGACAAAGCTAACTTGGTCCAACATAAGCCAAGGAAGACAGTCCTCGAGGGAGCCACATTGGCACCAGGCATGGTAATAGCACAGTTCATGAAGGGAACCCCACTGCAGGACCCTGAGGGTTCAAAAATTTCCACAATGCTGGAAGTAAGGGTGACTGGCAGCAGCCAAACCCCATACAGTGCTACTATTGCCACAGAAGGGGCCACATGGCCGACAGCTTCTGGCTAAGGGTACACCACACTACAGGAGCAGCAGTCAGATAATTGGACCAGCACATGGCATCAGCAGTCACAACTGGGGAACCAGACCCATCATGGATCAGACCACAGCTGGGACAGGGCGGGATAGACATTTGGGAAAACAATGCTTTCATGCAGATACAGAACCCAAGTGCGCAGAAAGCCTTTACACCTCTGATACATAGTATACATTTTTGAACACACCTTAAAATTCCTTGCAGTAGGATTCAAAATAAAAGGCAAATTATTTAGGACATTCAGGGTTGTTGCTTGGCTGTCAACCGTGGGGTCTCACTAGATTTTGCTACCCTGGACTGCGTGTGATTGTTGATTGGGAATCCTCATGGAGTTTGCCATTTTTGGGTGCCCACCAGAGCTTGGGCATGCTCCGCTGCAGGTCCCCCAAGGTGGGGTGAGCCAGCCACACAGCAGGGGGTGGTCAGTCTGACTGAGGGGGACAGGACAGCTCCCCAACCACCGTTTAAAGGGCAGGCACCCAAGGCCCTCACACCCATAAGCAAAGTTGAATTGGTTCCTATCACCAAGTCAAAAGGTCTCCATTCTCAAGCCCCCAGCTGGGACCAAAATCATTTTGTCGCATAGCCTCAGCAGCAATATCATCCTCAACGGCCCCTAGCTAAATGGGGGCCACATTTTTGTTTCACAACATAGCTTTGTTTCAGTGTCGAAAGCCGGGTCTTCTGGGTGCTCTGGGAAGCAAGACCACATAATGCTCATAACACGCGCATGAATACCAACGAGGCACCACACAATGTCGAGACAGCAGGAAGGGGGTTCATCAGAACATCAGTCACCCCAATAAATGCCCATAGTGTGGGCAGAACTCCGACAAGCTCCCGACCTTGCTCCAGATTCCCCACATGGAGATGTCTTCAGCGTCCTCCTTACCCTCAGGGCTTCCTAATAGCAGCCAGAAGGAGTAGGCCAAAAAAAAGATACGGTCTGAGGGAGAGGGGGTACTAGGGAGAGGAGTCCAAACATCCATCGCAGCCCGAGCAGACCAGAATGCAGGAGTAAGCTCACCCTCTTAACAGGTTTAGCAATAGAGCGACACACAACACCTCCTACTGCTCAAAGGGAACAATGATACAATATCACAATCTGCAAATGCGAGACACAGGGGCCATGGAGCCACACCCCGACCCCCACGAGTACACAACAATAAAGTTCAGAGGTCAAGGGAAACGCCCAAGAACAAAACAAAGAAGCCCAAAGGTAGCCCAAAGGAAGTATCCAGAAAAAAGGGCATTGTTTAGGACACCTAGAGCATGTTGTGTTCACCGACCAACGTTCAGTACCAGGTGCCTCCCCTTTTTGCATCCCCCACACGTATAGGATAGAAACACCACCTCACGCCACTGACACCGCTCTGTGCACACACCAGGGTGCCGAAGAGCTGGCAACACCAACATAGCACCAGTTAGGTTAAAAACCACCTGTTACACGAGAATAACCCAGTAAAACCCACCATGCAAACGTATACTCAGTTAAGCACGTAGAGTGGGGACACCCAACTATGTGTAAAAATTAAGGAGCACATTTATGGAAAGTGGTGCTGCACTGAGTGCAGCAACACTTTCCCTGCACCCCTTTGCACCCCCTACTGCCACCATGCATGCGCCGTATTTAAAATAAGGAGCACCATTGTGCAGGGTAGGGGGCAATAGTGTCATTTCTATGACGCTATTGATGTACTCTGCAAGAGTAGCATCAAAATATTGGCGCTACTACTGCAGAGTACATGGAGCAGGCGTTAAAAGTGCCATAATAAATGGAACAAGGAAATCTCATAGATTTTGGCCTTGTTGGGCCACATTAACGACAAAATAAATGATGTTAATATGGCGCAAGGTGGCACTAGGGACCTATATATAGGCCCCTAGATGTTTATAAAAAAACGATTTCATCTAGAACCAGGTATCTCGATCGAGGCCACCACCCTGATGCCACACCAAAATACATGGAGAGCACAGAAAGTCTTAAAGGAGTAGTTGGCGACATGGCAGATATGCATATTTTTTCTCTTATAACGACCAAAATTAGCTCTTGCCCAACAGGTCTTGAGCCAAGCCGTTAAGTGTACCACATCTACAGTGGACCATCATCTTGTCAGGGGCCACACCAGAAGCCCCAGTAGGATCAAGAGCCACAACACACTCCTAGGACCTTTTTTCGCATCCATACCCCTATCCAGATCCTGCACCACACCTTTCCCTGAGGAACTGTTTTTCAAATGTTTGTCCTCATCACAGAGGAAACCACAGGACATCTCAGCCGGAAACACCTCAAGAACTACAATGATGCCTAAGTTATGTGTAATATTGCTTTTATACATTCTCTGGTTGCTAGGGATGCTACTGCATCCATGTAATTTCAACAAACAGTCTGTTCTAATGGAGTCTATTCAAGAGTTGTCACGCATACGCAGGGACCTCACTAACATTACCTTTAATTACACTACACCCAACAGTAGTATCCCACATGCACTATCCAGCACCCTTTTACTCAACATGTGGTATCAGCACATGACCACCGTGGGTAATAAGAAATCAGCCAGGTCGTGTTATGTGTGGTCACTGATACTGCATGCAGTTCGGCACAGATAGATTTTACTCATCCCAAGAGGTAGCTCCTAAAAAAGCAAAATGCCTCTGCCATCTGTACGTGTGTAGAATTAGGGTTATAGTGCAACTTACTAGTGTAGAGCCCCACAGGGTAGCAGTAAGTATGACCAACTATGAAACCAATCCTACAGCAGTGTACCTTCTCACTGAGCCTAACACAATCCAAACTGAACTGGACAGGATGCTCAGAAAGGAAGCTATAGAAGATGACACTATTTAGCCCTGGGATTTTCACAAGAAGAGATTCTTGGAGGTAGCTTAACCACCTAACTGGTGCACAAACATATCCATTCCACTTCCATCTATGGTCCCACAGTAACCCTTAGCCTGTCAGGTCTGTCTTCATTAACAACAAATGGACCCTAAACATGGAGTTTCAGAGCAGGGCCATCCACCCCGAAGCCATGAAAGGGGAGGGTTAAACAACTACATAGACACCCTGTGTCAGGAAATCTGGGACACACTGAGGTAGACAGGTACTCATAGATAGAAGGGAAGGGGAAACCCCTATTTGTACTGAAACTCACATTGTATCCCTTAAGTTTCAGAGGGAAAGGAACCATTCCATGAACAAGAATGAACAAGAATTGTGGCACAATACTGCACATTCTGAATCTGCAATAAGACAGCTCCACGCTGATGCACACCTACTGGCAGTGCAGCGAGTGCGCTTATACGCACCTCGTCTCCGGATGGCATGGCCTCTGCTCTCTCGTCACCATACACACTCCAACCCTGGTCCCCGGAGAAGATCTGGCTGAACCGTTCCAACACCCACTGAGGGAAGAAACAACAGTGCTTGAAGGAGAAGAGCTGCTGATTATTTATGTTGGGCCCACTATGAGGGCATTCTTGAGGAGTTTAGACTGTTCACTGATGCTCAAGTATCGGCAGGAGGGTTGTGTCCCCTTCTTCACCTTGCACACAAAATAAATGCCCGCTGGGGCAGATAACACGGAGGGAGATGCTCAAAGTGAAGAACCGTATTGAGCTTGGTATTAATGCCATCAAAGAAGAACTAAGAGTCATTCACCTCATGGTGATGCAACATCTGTATGTTTTGGACTTGATGACAGCAATGGAGGGTGGGGTGTGTACCAAGATCAGCGCATCCTGCTGCACTTTTGTGCCTGGCAAAGACATGGACTATGGAACTTTATCACTTGCCATTGAAGCACTGCACCAACTGAAGAGTGACATGCGTGAGGAGAGAGCTGCCCCTGAGCAGGAGTGGTTCTCCTGGCTCTCCCAGTGGCTGACTGGTTTGTGCACGTCATTGTTGTCCATTTTCATCATGTTACTATTTTTTGTTACAATTTCCTGCAATTTCCTGCAATTGGGGTTTTCCTGCTATAAAAATGTAGTCTCCAGATTGGGTAGGGTACAAGTAGCAAGGGAGGTGGGACAACAAACTGCCAACACTGTGACTGTCATGACTTATGGTTTTGATGGTGTAGTTGAAAATTCAGCTAGAGGGGGGAGCGTTAATCGACGCACACAACAAGAAGACACCTTTAAACACTAACAATAGATTTTCTTACACAAACAAAATCACATCAACCTGTTGGATTCCCCCGTCATGAACTGTTTGTCAAACCCAGCACATTAATACGTGGTCAGGCAGGCTATGCGCCCAGGCCTGAAGGTTAATGACTGACAAGTCACAGGTGGGGTAACACTTAGCTGACAGCCAAACACACAAGCTTAGATCAAATCCCACAGATGGGCAGTAACACTACAATGGCCCCTGGAGATTGGCCCCTATAAAGCACAAATGGCCAGCGAGACCATGCATTCCCAAAACACTATAAAATTAGATGCCACATGTAGTTAGGTACACTTAGCCAATCAGGACACAGCACATGTAATGACCACGCACCCCTCAGGCTGGATATCTGGAGACGTACTCATTGGCCCACTTTGTGTCCTCACCAGGTTGAGTTCCACTTGCACTACCTATTTGGAAATTGTATCTACGACCCCTTGTCAATAATTTGCATATTTCACTGCAGAAAGAATGTTTTATGTGTTTATTGCTCATAGAGAAATGTATAAAATGTGGGCCATTTTGATGCTCTATGAGAGACAATCCTCAGATCCTGGTGCTGTAACTGCGCTCCTAGCCATAATGTTGACTTAAACACACTGTTTCCTGTTTTGACAGGTGCCTCTTGTTTCTTGTTTTTTAAGGAAAATCCTCATTTGAGCAACAGAGTTTTCATAAAGAGCTATATGAAACTGAATGCACTAGTCCCAATTTGCAATGACCAGGGATCTTCTTAGCTCCACCAGGTGTGAAGTTGTGGTTGTACTTTTCATACAGACGAAAGGTGGGAGTTAATACCCTTAACCAATGTGTTGATTTGACCAAAGAAAGAATCAGAGTCAAAAAGTGCTCCTGGTTCCTTATTTTTGAGGACATGGAGGGTATTGGGATAGGGATTCCAAGGCCTGTAGTCAAGCTGAAGGGTAAAAAAATTAATTTAGTAACACTCATTACTTGAAAAACAGTTTCCAATTTGTTTATGTACAGGAAACTTTCCTTTAGCTGCTAGATCACATGACCCAGTCACAAAGGGATGTTGGTCTCATTTACCCTAATATGGGTTTGTGTCTCCTCTTTATACAGCTTAAAGTCCATACAGTATTCTGTTCACATAACTGTGCCAAATGGTGTATGTACATGTTGGACTGCAGACCTGGATGGGATAATCCCAAATACTGCATGAGGATTACTTGTGGGACCGATTCTGACCTTTTGACTTCGAACAGTGATAAACAATTGGTTCTAAGGCAATGTGAATCTGGTTGTACACAGCCATTATTCCATCCTGTCCAACTGTGAACAGTGGTCAACAGTATCATGTGCAACAGATGGGTCCAGAAGTATTATAGAAGTTTTTTCTCCTTGTCCATGTACAGAAGGAGTTCCTCCCTAATGTTCTGTATGTCATTCTCAGTAATCTTCACCATTTTGAATCCAGATTCTAGTTGGTTAAGTTGTACTTGGAGATGTCCCTTCAACTCCCTTCCCTTGATCTTGCAGAAGAAGAGAAGCTTAGATATGCATTGATGCAATGATAGTTTGCCAGTATCATCAGGTCCTCACTAGGGGAGTGTGATATATTCCGTCCCACCAGTGAAAAGTGCAGTTTTTTGCCCACCCTGTATTACGCTTGTAACAGGGAGTTCTAGCCAAATTCTGCCAACCATTGCGAGGTGGAGACTTTCCCACACAAGGTTCTAAAAGAGTAAGATAGCAATTTCAAGCGAGATTTGGCGTCCCGTAGCAAAATTTTCAGTTGGTAGGAGGCCATCTAGCGAGATTTCTCAAATGCGGGTGGTCACAACTATTCACGGTCAGAAAGCTACCACTGGAATAGAAAAGCTACTGAAGCAGCAGCAAAATCAACTCAAGAAGCTGCATCTTCTGGCACCCTGTGTTGTTCTGTTCTTGCTGATTTGATTTTTCAGTGCAGAACAAGCTCCCAGTGCTAAATCACAGCAGGAGCAGCACAACATGGCTCTTTCCGCCAATTCACAGAATTCCACTGACTCTTGCAGATACCTCAGTGGAATTCCATGGAGTAAAACTCCACTAATTCTGCCCAGGCCTAGTCCTCACATGGGTTTCTCAAAAGGGAAGGGGATCATAACAACATGTTTTCATATTCATATTTTCCTAGGGCCTGAAATGTATCCAGAACAGGAGGAGGAATTAGCCTTGCTTGTTGTGTGTATCATGATGGACAGGAGGAGATGCTCTAAACCAATAGCTGAGGAGGCCTTTATAGGTGAAGTGGAAGTTTTGTAGCCAGAATAAGGAACTCACCCATCTCTTAAACTACTCAAGGAGGTCTGTAGTTAGTTTTGTGTCTGCCCTGTTGAACAACAAACTGAAGTCTCTCATGATCAGAATTTTATGTGCTTTGTCTTGTAAGTTGAAAGGAATTTCAAGGGAATTCCTTGAGAAACCTTGAGTTATATCCAGGGTTGGGTAGATCACAGCTACAATGAAATATACATCAACACTGATGAGGCATTGGAAAACTAGGTTCTTAAACGAGGAGGAAATTAAATCGGGGATTGAAGGGCAGATCAGATCTGCTACATAAGCTAGTGCATACCACCTATCCCTGTTACTCACTATAGTTGACAATAGTTGTTTGCCAATGGAAAAGAGGTACTTAAGCTTGGTGTTGTGATTTTCTCCAGACAAGATATGCCAGTTATATGAGAATCTGATTCCAGTTGTTGTTTAGGGCCAGTTTTATGTATCTGATAGAGACTTCTAGCTGGAGATTCCTTATCTTAGATTCCTTACCATAGAATTCCCCGACATCAGCTTCAAATCTGGATTTTTGCTGAGGTATACCCGCTGGGTGGTGTCGTTCAGATTTGCGTGGCGTCGTCGACTTTGTTGGAGCCGTTCATAACGTCATGTTCTCCTATACAGGCACCACCCAGGCGCGCATAAGTCAGTTCTTTTCCTTTTGCACCAGTTAGCACAGATCCTGAATCGAACTACCCTCTGTTATTTTTGACAGCCCTTTTTTGACCTTTTGGTCGAAGATTTTTGATAGTCTGTGTAGGATGTCATCCAGGAAGACGGGGTTCAAGCCGTGCAGCACCTGCCACTGCACCATGTTGGTGACAGACCCCCATAAGGTATGTCTTTAGTGTCTGGACCAATATCATGACTTGAAGATGTCTTCCAACTGCTGGGCCGTGGTCCTTAAAGCTTTGAGGGAGCGGTCCCTGAAGCTCATGGCAGCCCGGCAGTCGACGTCGGTCGTGCGACTCCTCGGAGGTCACGGACCCGGTCGAGGAGTAGGTCGCGGGACTGCTCCAGGAGGCCCAAGTCCTCTTCATCTCACTCGATATCTCCGGGCACTCAGGTAAGAGGCACAAAAAGAAGAAGTCCAAACGGATTTTGACTTCACCTCGCCCGTCAGCTGACAAGGCGAGTCGGGAACGTCGATGTTCCGAGAACAGTTCTGCGGAGCCGATGCCAGGGCCGGCTTCGATCCTCCCCTCCCTTCTGGGAGCCATAGCAACCCCTGCTCAACTGAAAGAGTTTTACAAAGCCATGCACCTCGTATTGAGTAAGCTTCCCCCACTGGTGTGCCTTTGGGCCCCGCGGGGTCAGCAGAGGCCACATCAAGTTCCACGCCTGCGGCTTCGGCCTCAGCACGGATGGGGTCTCTTGGATCTGATATCAGGTCTGGAATGACGCAGAGTACACACAGTTGGCCTCCTCCGGTGTCGTTCCCGATGTCGACAATCCCTGTGCCACTGGTGCCCACTGGTGGTGCGAGCCCCTTCCTCAGACCTGATGTTTCGGAGCCGGAACGGCTTTGTACGACGCTGATTTCAGCACCGGAGGCTCCATCAGGGGCCAGATCATTGCCTGAGTCTTATTATGAGCAACCAGGCATAGGTGAGGAATGGGTTGAGTCCCAAGACCCTCTTGAGTATGGATTGGAGCACAGGACTGGTATGAGGAGCTAGGAGAAGCTGGTGGACTGGACACCTCTCTAGATACTGGCATGCTCTTACCTCCTACCGTCGTTACGGAGGAGGGAGCGTCTTATGCTATGGTGGTGTGTAGGGCAGCTGAAATCTTGGATCTAGATCTGCCTGTGGTGCTAGTCGGGACTAATCTCCTGACAGAGGTGCTTCAGCCGGGGCTGACCACATCGGAACCAATGTTACTCTTTAACAAAGCCCTCCCAGATGCCCTGCTGGAGTCGTGGTCCAGACCCAGCACAGTGGCTCCTGTAAATAGGACAGTTGGCCGCCACCATAGCCCAGCTCCAAATGATCCTAGCTTCCTCACCCAACACCCCACCCCAGACAGCTTGGTGGTCCAAGCCTCCACTTCGCATGACGCCTTCCCATCCGCTCCCCCCGATAGGGAATCCAAGAGGCTGGACAAACTTGGGAAGAAGATGTTTTTTTCCTCCAGCCTGGCATTGAGGTCCATAAACACCTCCTGCCTATTGGGCCGTTTTTCCCATACTTTATGGGATACGTTGGCACAGCTGCTGCTTCAGGTCCCGAAGGGCGTGCAGGACACTCTTTCAAAAGCAGTCAAAGATGGGAGAGATGCAGCCAAGTTTACGATCAGGTGTGGTTTGGAGACAACTACTCATTGGGAAGAGTGATTTCTTCAAAGGAGGCCCTTCGTCGCCATGGCAGGCTTCGTACATCTGGCTTTTCGGGGAATGTCCAGGAAAACCTTATGTACATGCCCTTCGATGGGTCCTACCTATTTGGTGAGAAGGCAGACTCAGTGCTGGAGCGTTTCAAGGATTCTAGGGCTAAGGCCAGGTCCTCGGGCCTCTCAGCGTCCCATCACCAACAGTCTGCTTTTTGCCGTTTTCGAGGCTTCGGAAGGGGTGGGGTACCGTGCCACCCACATACCAGCCACCATCCGTGGTCAGGTCAGCATCCTGTGCAGGGATGAGGTCATGGTACTTTCAGACCCAGAGGGTCTGGCCTGAAGTCGTCCACCACCCAGCCACCCTCCTCCACAGCGCCCAAGTCCTCCTAGTGTGATTCTGCAAGACCACACGCATCCAGTGGGAGGGAGGATTGAATTTCATCTCCCTCACTGGCGGTCCCTCCCTCTATGCTTCCATTAAAAGAATGGCTGATGGAGGATCATTTAGTGTTGCTCCGTGAGCAAGTTACGGTTCTCTTGGCCAAGGGAGCCATAGAAAGGGTCCCGATGTCAGAAGTAGGCAGTGATTGTTATTCTGCTATTTTCTGATTACCAAAAAGAACAAGGGTCTTCGCCCTACTCTAGATTTGCGGGGCATTCATCTCTTCCTCAAAAAGGAGAAATTCAAGATGCTTACTCTGGGTCAGGTCTTTTCTGCTCTAGACCAAGGAGGCTGGATGGTAGTGTTTGACTTACAGGATGGATATTTTCACATCCCCGTCCTGCCTGCTCACAGGTGCTACTTGGGGTTCAAGGTGGGCCATAAGCATTTTCAGTTTACTGTGCTCCCTTTTGGCCATCCCAGCACCCCTCAGGCGTTCACCAAAGTGATGGCGGTGATAGCAGCTCATCTGCATAGGTTTGGGGTTTCAGTCTTCCCCTACCTCGACGACTGGCTGTTGAAGGCTCCTTAGCCCCAGGCTGTCGTCACCCACCTTCAGACTACGGCGAACCCCCTGCATTCGTTGGGGTTCACTATAAATGTGCCAAAGTCACACCTGACTCCCTCTCAGAAGCTTCCTTACATCTAAGCTGTTCTAGACACAATGCAGTTTCGGGCTTATCCTCCTGAGCAGCTAGTCCAGGATATTCAGGTTATGATACCGATAGTTCAGCCTCTATCCTGGATTTCAGTGAGACAGGCTATTGGGCCTCATGGTCTCCTGGATCCCGTTAGTCAAATATGCCAGATCGCATATGAGGGCTCTGCAGCAGGACCTGAAGTTCCAATGGGCACAGCATTAGGGGAATCTCACCAACACGGTTCAGATCTTAGAGGGAACTGCAAAAGATCTGCAGTGGTGGTTAGTGAACTGCGATTCTGTCAGAGGCAGACTCATCTCCCTTCCCCAACCAGATCTCACAGTAGTGACAGATGCATCACTTCTGGGATGGGGCGACCATCTGTGAGAGGTGGAGATCAGAGGCCTCTTTTCTCTAGCGGAATCCGAACTCCATATCAACTTATTGGAGCTCTGGGTGATCTGACTGCATTGAAAGCATTTCTTACTGTTGATAAAGGGAGGATGGTGCTGGTGTTCACGGACAAGACCACTGCAATGTGGTACTGCAACAAGCAGGGTGGTGTAGGGTCGTGGACCCTTTGACAACAGGCCATGTGTCTCTGGACACGGCTGGAACAGCAGGGCATAACCCTGGTGGTTCAATACCTGTCAGGTACTCTGAATGCCAGGGCAGACAAAGCTGTCAATTTCTAGCCGATCACGAGTGGTGTCTCCATCCGGAGGTGGCACAAGGACTTTTTTCAGCAGTGGGGAGAGCCTTGGTTAGATCAGTTTGTCTCCGCAGAGAACAAACAATGTCAGCAGTATTGTGCGTTGGAGTTTTCAAGGCGGCAATCGCTCGGCGATGCTTTTCATCGCAAGTGGAGTTCACGCCTTCTGTACGCCTTTCCGCCCATACCACTTCTGCCCAGAGTTCTCAAGAAGATCAAGAACGACCGGGCCAATTAATCTTGGTGGCTCCGGACTGGGTACCAAGAGTCTGGTGTCACAAGCTTCTGAAAATGAGCATTGATCCTCCAATCAGGCTGCCTCTTCAGGAAGATCTTTTGTCGCCTCAGCAGGGGAAGGTTCCCCCCCTAAACCTGTCACTCTGCACCTTAATGTGTGTAGCTTGAGAGGCGACATTTGACAGCTTTCAACCTTGCTCCTGAAGTCTGTTAAGTTGTTCTGGTAAACGGGCGTACCTCCACTAAGATAGTGTATGCCTGCCGTTCGAAGCGCTTTGTATATTTTTGTACAGAAAGATCTATGGATCCTCTATCTGCTTTTCTTTCTGAGATCCTTCTCTTTATCTTATCCCTTGCCTAACAGCGTTCTGCCTTGGGCACTCTGAAAGGCTATCTTCCCGCCTTATTGGCGTTCCTTCGGCTGCCTGATCTGCCTTCATTATTCAAATCCCCACTTGTAAATAGATTTCTTAAAGGGCTTGAAGATAAGTTTCCCCCTACTCCCTTTGACATGCCTCAGTGGGAGTTGAATCTGGGCCTCACTTGTCTCATGTGTGGTCCCTTTGAACCACTGCACGACTGTCTCCCTCCTGCTGCTCACCATCAAAACACACTTTTTAGTGGCAATAATATCTGCCAGGAGGGTGAGTGAGATGCAGGCTCTTTCATCGAAGCCGCCGTATCTCACCATGTTTCCAGATAGGGTGGTACTCAAACTCATGCCTCTTTCCTCCCCAAGGTGGTGACTCCATTTCATCTGTCAGAACATTACCCTGCCCACCTTCTTTGGTCCACCGCATCTCTCTAAAGAAGAGGAGTGACTCCACTGACTGGACCAAAAAAGAGCGTTGTCATTCAAACTTGACCGCACAAAAGAGTCCTGGGTGGATGACCAACTCTTTGTGAGGTACGTGGGAGCAGAGAAGGGTCGGGCAGTGCAGAAGCAAACCATTTCGGGCTGGGTTGTTCTCTGCATTAATATCTGCTACGCACTGGCCAAGAAGCAGCCTCCTGAGGGCTCATTCTACCAGGGGCAAGGATACTACCACTACGCTAGCATGAGGTGTTCCAGTCCTGGATATCTGTCAGGCAGCAACATGGGCTTCATTGCACACATTTGCAAGACATTACTGCCTGGATAATCAGGTCCATAGAGATGGACACTTTGCCTGTTCGGTCCTACAGGACTTTCTAGTGTAAAAAAGATCTGTCCTCAGCCCACCGCCAGGAGGTTATGGCTTAGGTATATATTCTAAGGTAAGGTAAGGCTCTATCTAGCTGCAGATTCCTTACACCCACCCAGACCGCCCTGCTCTGCAGACAAGTCTAATAGGGTCAGGGATTGCCCCTTTTAGGGCCCTAGTTTATGATGCACAGACTAATTGTTTGTTCCTTCCATGGCTCTGCGCTTCTGGCATGGAAGTTTGTGGAAAAAGAACTGACGTACATGCGCCTGGGTGGTGCCTTTATAGACGACCGTGATGTCACGAACTGCATCATCGCCACCGCCCATGCCACGTGGATCCGAACGCCAACCGACGGTGTGTGCAAGTGTATTGCTCAGCAACAGTTTCGGATTCCAAGCTGACGCCAGGGAATTCTAAGGTAAGGAATAAAGATAAAGAATCTGCAGCTGGTTAGTTTTCTACCAGATAATGGGGGTTATTCTAACTTTGGAGGAGGTGTTAATCCGTCCCAAAAGTGACGGAAAAGTGACGGATTTACCACCAGCCGTATTACGAGTCCATTATATCCTATGGAACTCGTAATACTGCTGGTGGTATATCCGTCACTTTACCGTCACTTTTGGAACGGATTAACACTCCTCCAAAGTTAGAATAACCCCCAATGTGTTACCGAAAGTAAGTAATTTGTTCAACAGCACTGTGGTGCCAAAGACTGTATCTGAGCTATGGTTCTGGAATTGGCAGGAAAAAAACAACTTTAGAGTTAAGTGGTTCAAAGTAGGTGATGTGGTGAGAGATGGTGAGCACGTTGAGATAGCCAGCTAGGGGGCATGAGACAGTGGCTGACAGAGGAGTAGAGGGTTAAAGGAAGACATAGCATAGATAAGAAAGGAAGGGTAACAGGATCACATGGCCATATGCCAGTACCCAGGGTTGGACAGCAAATACAATTGAGGGGGGCTGGGGAGTGGCTTTTGTGATTTGGTTTGATTTGTGGCAATGGACAGGTAGCTTTAAACGTTTCAAGAATGTGATGTGTAGTTTCTTTGAGGCTCTTGAAGAGCTCTTGGAAGACGTAGGTTCAGTCACTGGCCCGAACAACGATGGCTTCACTAGAGTCAACATTATTAATGAGTTGTGATGATGTTGCACAGTAAATGACAACAACAAATAAGTGTCTACTTTGGATTTCTAATTTATCTTTTAAGATTTGCTTTGTCTGGAATGTGGATTGCCATGCTTTCTTGCTGCGTATGAAAGGAGGAGTTTGGTCTTGGTAACTTTTTGTCTTTGGGCTGGTATCTGGTATAAACAGGCTGCACATTCATTGCTTAGAGCCATTTACACATTTGTTTTCGTTGTTATGTGTAAATAGAAAAAACTCCTTGATATGAGGTTGAATTTTAATTGGGATTTAGACATATAGGTCTCGATGCTGGCTTCTAGCAAGGCAAACTTTCAGCCACATAACATCATCTCATGAGTTGGGTCTTAGCCACATCATTTAGGTATCACAGACAACTTTTTGGGTTATTAGTTGTGCTCTTTTTTAGCATTTACAAATAATTTTGAGTACAGAGGATTGATCATATTCTGTCCATCTCTTCCCCACAAATGAGTGTAAACTCTGTCATTTGATGCTGAAATGTTAGAGTATTTTAGTAAACAATTGCCCATGTAATAGAGAACAGGGGAGGGGTGGCAATCATTGAGAGAGTCAATGTTGAAATCAAAAACAGACGTAACAAGAAAACTAGTAACATTCAGACTGCAGAGCTACTATAGAAATCATAAGAAAGAAATTGAGAAACTGCAGAAATATGAGCGATGCTCTCACGTGGAGCACACAGTGAATTTGATGGTACATTCTCAGCTTGGCAGTTAGTAAAGGCAGACTTTCTTAACAGCGTTGGATTTTATGACCACGTTGGAGCCATGTTTTGTGTTCACTTTTGATATATGTATTCACTGCCTGTACCATGTTCTTATGATTTCTTACTTGATCAAATTACTATAACTTGAATGCACTAAATAGGTCCTGAGTGAACTAATGCTTAAAATGGGACACATTAGGAAAAGCCATCCTTTCAAGGAATGCACAAGAAGGAAAGCGTGGCCCAGGCAATCTTTATAGAAATTTGCTCCAGAGTGCTGCAGTTACATCAGCCAAGCTGGGACACAGTTGCTTACATCAGAGTTTGTGCTGTGATGTGATTGTCTGCTGTGTCACACATATACTAATTTCTTATTGCACAGTTTGAAGGAAATGTGTGTAATGCCTGACATATTAAACTGTGCTCTAAGTTGCCCACTTTTGATGCTCAGGGGGCTGTGACTAGTCCTCTCTCCTACCCATACTCTTTGCTCCCTCAGACATTCCCTTGAAACAACAATTGTCCATCCACTTACTCTTTTTGTGCTTTCAAGTTAAGTGCAACTTGGCACTTCTCAAAGAATTACACAGTTATGGGAAACCGCAGCAATCACTACTTTCCAGAGTAAACAGGATTCTTAAAGTAGTGTGTCTCTCTTTCTTAGATACATTTGACAAACAAATGATTAACCTGTGATTCACCTAGGATAAGGCCATATACAGATGTCAATAACTCACTTCAAAATATTGTAAAGCATAAGAAGGGAAGCAGGGATAAGGGAACAGGGACCAACTCGGACGGTCCTGAAACACATAATATGTGGTCCGTTCTGCCAGAAACTTACCATCTTTTAAGAAGCACTGGGCAACTTGATAACCTCCTGATTTTGCTATTGGGTAGCCCATTAATTATTGAGAAAAGGCATACTTTATGTTGAAACATAAATATTAAAATAGATGTAAGTAAAATCTATGCTTTCCATGCAAACAACTGCAGCCTTCACATGTGGAGGTGATAAATGAAACACTCGTGAGAGGATGTGGCCCTCCAGCTTCCATTCACAATCCTTTCTTCCTACTAGTTGCTATACAGTTTGCCCCTTCTATCCTTCCCACCATAGCCTTTCTGTGGGAAGTCCCATTTCTTCCTACTGTAGCCCATTTGTAACTGTTTCTTTTTCTTTACCACCACAGACTTTCTTTGATCGGGTCCATTTTCTCAGCACCGAGTCCATCTGTGTCTGGATCCATTAGCTTCCCACGCTATTTGCTCTATCACTGGCTGTCTTTTTATCCCACTGCATTCCAATTACTGAGTATCTTTTGTTTGCCCAGTTTGTTTAAGGCTGGCTCTCTTTTCTTCCCACCCTGGTTCTCTATGTTTGGGTTCATTTGGTTCCCTTCTGCGATTAGATTTATTTTTCTCCCCTTCTTTTCTTTCCCTGATATGATTGTGTTTCTTTTCTACCCACTAAAGTTTTTTCTAGATGGTCCTTTCTAACCTACATATGGTGAGAACTCCCTTCCATGTATGTGTGACACATTGGTGTTCTTTTTTCCAGTTCCTGTCGAAGACCTGTCTTTCCACATAGCCTGCCTGTGGTTGATTTCCCTTCTTACATTCCAGGTGTCCATCAATGACTGGGTACATTTTCTTCAAATAGATCCCTCAGTGCCAGGGTTCACTTTTTTCCCATTCCGTATTCCCTGTGGGCAGATCACTATTCTTCCTACTTTGCCCCCTACCTGACTAAGCCGAGTTTCTTCAGAACATACTTTCTCTAAGGTTAATTCCATTTGTTTTCACCCCATGATTTCCCCCCATGTCTCATCTCTATTTTCTTCTTATCGAGTCACCCAAAATCCTTATTTGCTTTTCATGCCAGCCTGGACTCCAAATGTTAAAGTAAAAGCAAATCTAAAACATACTGGCATTGGTTTTATCCAAGTCGAGATGCAGTGAATTCCAGAAATGGGACCTAGCACTAATGATCATCATCTTCCTGTCCTTCTAGATGACATGTGTAGTAATGTGAGTAATCTCAGGCTACTAGATTGCAAAAGGCGAGTCAGATCATATTTACATTCAAAGGTTTCAATAATCAATATTTGATTCTATCAATAGTATAGATTTCTGAGTGCCTTGGAATTTCCTAATTTAAAAATTATTAAATGCTTTGTCTTTGTCTTGTGTACGACTGAGGTGAGTCATAAGACAGGTTAGTTTAGTGAACAACTGAATGATATGGGTGAATTCTTTAAGATGCTTCTTGGCCTCTTCTACCTTTTGATTGATGTGGTTCCACTGTCTCTGCATTCCTATTTGTCCGAAGTGTTAGTTTAAGCTTCCTATTGAATTCCTTCTCCTTGTTTTCTCCCACATATTCTAATCTGTGGCAGAAGCATATCTGATCACATAAGGAGGAGCAGAACCATGAAGAAGATGTCTTGATGTTTTTGTTTTACAAAATATAAATGTTAGACATAGTACCATGAAATAAATGTATGATATTAGCTGCCCAGTGCAGACTCACGATTGGCTGACCAAAGTTCAATTTTAAGATGCTAAGAATGCTTCAGATACACCATTCCCATCAATACACTCTGATGTTTCCTAGTCCTAATTCTAGTATTTTATTAAAGACATAGAGATAACTACTATATATTCTTTCTGCTTTGTCCTTGACAGCAATCAGTAGCAAAATTACAGAAACAGATAAAATAAAACAATGACTTTTTCCAGTACCCAAGGGTTGAACTAACAACAGATGCTCTACACAAGTGGAATTTGTTATGCAGATGACTTTATGAGTGAGCCATGTTATTTCCACTTTTCTAGATGTGAGATAAGTCCTTAAAGAATTTGAAATAATATAATAAGCAAACAGTAACAACTAACTCTCAACCAAAAACGCAAAGAACCACATTATGTCCTCTAGTTCGTCTTCAAGGAAATAGTGGTATTGGAGTAGCAAAGATTAAAACATAATAACAAGAATATTTTAATTAATATTATGAAGAAAACAAACTTTCATTGTTAAGAGCCACTTACAATGGGGAAAGGCAGAACAAATATAGAACAAAATATTTGGACCAAAGTTCTTAAGAGACTTGGGATAATATTTTCCTCTATGTCGTTAAAAAAAATAGGACTTTCATGTACTAAAACCAGGAGAAACCACATTATTTGACAAGATCTAGGCTCTTATTATGCATGTTCAAAGTGCAATAACTAACAGGTACAGGACCATGAGAAAGCACTGAAGGGAGAAGCTGAGGACCAGTCAGTAGCCTTTAAAATATCTTCAAGTTTGGCTTTAGACAAATGGATTCATAAGCCATTGGTTCCAAGGAAGAGTGAGCCCCAAAAGAAGAAAAATCAGTATCAACTAGATTCATAACTCACTTGACCCACCTCAAAGAATGTGTGTCTAGTGTTAGAGCTTTAGGAACCAGCCTCCAAATGAATAATTTGAACAGGCGAGTAGAGAACAGGTGTAGGAAAATGCCACTTTTGGGCATGGTCACCCTCACTTTTTGCTTAATGGTACTGATGTTTGTCAACTGAGGTGCAATAGGTTCCTGCTACTCAGGTCTGGGTACTAGGGAGGGTCCCTAAGAGCTGCACCATGTATTGTGCCACCCTCAGAGACCCCCCACAAATTGCACACAGCCTGCCATCGCAGACCTGGGTGTATGTAAGTCACCCCTCCAGCGGGCCTTAAAGCTCTAAGACAGGGTGCATTATACTAGATGTGTGGACACACCTGCGTGAGCAAATATGCCCCTCTAATGTCTAGTTCGATTACTAGATGTTGCAGGTGAACAGGTAACCATCTTAAGGGATGTACTGGAGGCTTGTCATTACGAGTTACCTAGCTACATAATGGATTCACTGAAAAATATGGTGTTTGGTATCAAACACCTCATTTTAATAAGTCCAGACTGATGCCAGTCTTGGATTTATTAAGACATACACCCAGAGGGCAATTCAGATGTGCCCCCTGAAACCTACTAGTCCTCTAGTGTGCTGGTGGACTCGTTGTAGGAAAGTACCATCTTGCCTGGCATGTTACCCCCATATTTCACTGTATATATGTTGTTTTAGTCTATGTGTCACTGGGACCCTGCCAGGCAGGGCCCCAGTGCTTATAAGTATGTGCCCTGTATGTGTTCCCTGTGTGATGCCTAACTGTCTCACTGAGGCTCTGCTAACCAGAACCTCAGTGGTTATGCTCTCTCTGCTTTCCAAATTTGTCACTAACAGGCTAGTGACTAAATTTACCAATTCACATTGGCATACTGGTACACCCATATAATTCCCTAGTATATGGTTCTGAGGTACCCAGGGTATTGGGGTTCCAGGAGATCCCTATGGGCTGCAGCATTTCTTTTGCCACCCATAGGGAGCTCTGACAATTCTTACACAGGCCTGCCAGTGCAGCCTGAGTGAAATAATGTCCACGTTATTTCACAGCCATTTACCACTGCACTTAAGTAAGTTATAAGTCACCTATATGTCTAACCTTCACCTGGTGAAGGTTGGGTGCAAAGTTACTTAGTGTGTGGGCACCCTGGCACTAGCCAAGGTGCCCCCACATCGTTCAGGGCAAATTCCCCAGACTTTGTGAGTGCGGGGACACCATTACACGTGTGCACTGTACATAGGTCACTACCTATGTACAGCGTCACAATGGTAACTCCGAACATGTCTAAGATCATGGAATTGTCACCCCAATGCCATTCTGGCATTGGGGGGACAATTCCATGATCCCCCGGGTCTCTAGCACAGAACCCAGGTACTGCCAAACTGCCTTTCCGGGGTCTCCACTGCAGCTGCTGCCAACCCCTCAGACAGGTTTCTGCCCTCCTGGGGTCCAGGCAGCCCTGGCCCAGGAAGGCAGAACAAAGGATTTCCTCTGAGAGAGGGTGTAACACCCTCTCCCTTTGGAAATAGGTGTGAAGGCTGGGGAGGAGTAGCCTCCCCCAGCCTCTGGAAATGCTTTGATGGGCACAGATGGTGCCCATCTCTGCATAAGCCAGTCTACACCGGTTGAGGGATCCCCCAGCCCTGCTCTGGCGCGAAACTGGACAAAGGAAAGGGGAGTGACCACTCCCCTGACCTGCACCTCCCAGGGGAGGAGCCCAGAGCTCCTCCAGTGTGTCCCAGACCTCTGCCATCTTGGAAACAGAGGTGTCTGTGGCACACTGGACTGCTCTGAGTGGCCAGTGCCAGCAGGTGATGTCAGAGGCTCCTTCTGGTAGGCTCTTACCTCTCTTGGTAGCCAATCCTCCTTCCTGGATAGCCAAACCTCCTTTTCTGACTATTTAGGGTCTCTGCTTTGGGGAATTCTTCAGATAATGAATGCAAGAGCTCACCAGAGTTCCTCTGCATCTCCCTCTTCACCTTCTACCAAAGGATCGACCGCTGACTGCTCAGGACGCCTGCAAAACCACAACAAAGTAGCAAGACGACTACTAGCAACCTTGTATCGCCTCATCCTGATGGCTTTCTCGTTTCCAGGTGGTGCATGCTCTGGGGGTAGCCTGCCTCCTCTCTGCACCAGGAGCTCTGAAGAAATCTCCCGTGGGTCGACGGAATCTTCCCCCTGCAAACGCAGGCACCAAAAGACTGCATCACTGGTCCTCTGGGTCCCCTCTCAGCACGACGAGCGTGGTCCCTGGAACTCAGCAACTCTGTCCAAGTGACTCCCACAGTCCAGTGACCCTTCAGTCCAAGTTTGGTGGAGGTAAGTCCTTGCCTCCCCACGCTAGACTGCATTGCTGGGTACCGCGTGATTTGCAGCTGCTCCGGCTCCTGTGCACTCTTCCAGGATTTCCTTCGTGCACAGCCAAGCCTGGGTCCCCGACACACCTTCCTGCAGTGCACAACCTTCTGAGTTGTCCTCCGACGCCGTGGGACTCCCTTTTGTGACTTCGGGTGGACTCCAGTTCACTTTTCTTCTAAGTACCTGTTCAGGTACTTCTGCGGGTGCTGCCTGCTTCTGTGAGAGCTTCCTACGTTGCTGGGTGCCCCCTCTGTCTCCTCTTCCAAGTGGCGACATCCTGGTCCCTCCTGGGCCACAGCAGCACCCAAAAACCCTAACCGCGACCCTTGCAGCTAGCAAGGCTTGTTTGCTGTCTTTCTGCGTGGGAACACCTCTGCAAGCTTCATCGCGACGTGGGACATCCATCCTCCAAAGGGGAAATTCCTAGTCCTCTTCTTTCTTGCAGAACTCCAAGCTTCTTCCAACAGGTGGCAGCTTCCTTGCACCCTCAGCTTGCATTTCCTGGGCTCCTGCCCACTCTCGACACTGTCGCGACTATTGGACTTGGTCCCCTTGTCTTACAGGTACTCAGGTCCGGAAATCCACTGTTGTTGCATTGCTGGTGTTTGTTCTTCCTGCAGAATCCCCCTATCACGACTTCTGTGCTCTCTGGGGGTAGTAGGTGCACTTTACACCTACCTTTCAGGGTCTTGGGGTGGGCTATTTTTCTAACCCTCACTGTTTTCTTACAGTCCCAGCGACCCTCTACAAGCTCACATAGGTTTGGGGTCCATTCGTGGTTCGCATTCCACTTTTGGAGTATATGGTTTGTGTTGCCCCTATTCCTATGTGCTCCTATTGCAATCTATTGTAACTTTACACTGCTTGCATTACTTTTCTTGCTATTACCTGCATAATTTTGGTTTGTGTACATATATCTTGTGTATATATCTTATCCTCATACTGAGGATACTCACTGAGATACTTTTGGCATATTGTCATAAAAATAAAGCACCTTTATTTTTAGTAATTCTGTGTATTGTGTTTTCTTATGATATTGTGCATCTGAACCCGTGGTATAGGAGGAGCTTTACATGTCTCCTAGTTCAGCCTAAGCTACTTTGCCATAGTTACCTTCTATCAGCCTAAGCTGCTAGAAACACCTCTTCTACACTAATAAGGGATAACTGGACCTATCACAAGGTGTAAGTACCTCTGGTACCCACTACAAGCCAGGCCAGCCTCCTACATTGGTTGTGCAGCGGTGGGATAAGTACTTGTAACTACTTACCACTTTGTCATTGTGTACTTTTCATAAGAGAATAATATACAAAACAAGTTCAGTGTATGTACACCTAACCAAAAAGTTTTGCTTTTCTCCTCTTACACTTTCTACTAAGTGCTGAAAAGTACTCTAAATCTTTTAAAAGTTTCTAAAAAGTTAGAAAAAGTTTTTTTTCTCTGTTCTTTAAAAAGTTCTGAAACTTTTTCTTCCTTCTCACTATTTCTAAACCTTTTACTATCATGTCTGATGTAGAGTCTGCTCTTAACATGGTCAATACTACTTATGACAATTTGAATTACAAGAGCCTAAGGAGTCTCTGCTTAGATAGAGGTTTAGTGATAGGAAAGAACCCCACAAAAGGGTTTCTATATAACATGCTTATTGTGAATGATGAGTCCCAAGCAGGCACTTCAAATGAGAGGTTAATAGAAGGCTCCCATTCTGACTCAGGGGATCTCCTTGGGGGAGGTGGGGAGGGTTCTGTTCCAAATCTTCCCCTTAGCAGGACACCTAGTAATGTTGGTAGTAATGGAGGTTCCCATCATAGTAGGGACGTCTTTATTCCTAGAGGCCAAGTTGCTAGGGTTCAGTCAGTTAGGGACAGATCTCCCTCTGTTGTTTCCAATTTATCTTCTGTGTCCAAGCATTCCCAACCCACCCACCCAACAGGCTGGCGGTGCCCCGCAGGGCATTCTGACTGCGGCGGTATGGCCGCGGTCAGAAAGGGAAAACCGGCGGTCTCCCGCCGGTTTTCCGCTGCCCTATTGAATCCTCCGCCATGGGGATTCTGACACCCCATACCGCCATCCTGTTCCTGGCGGTTCTCCCACCAGGAACAGGATGGCGGTATGGGGTGTCGCGGGGCCCCTGGGGGCCCCTGCAGTGCCCATGCCAATGGCATGGGCACTGCAGGGGCCCTCGTAAGAGGGCCCCAAAAAGAATTTCAGTGTCTGCTTTGCAGACACTGAAATTCGCGACGGGTGCAACTGCACCCGTCGCACCTTCCCACTCCGCCGGCTCAATTCTGAGCCGGCGTCCTCGTGGGAAGGGTTTTTGCACTGGGCTGGCGGGCGGCCTTTTGGCGGTCGCCCGCCAGCCCAGTGCAAAAGCCAAAATACCCTCAGCGGTCTTTCGACCGCGGAGCGGTATTTTGGAGTGGGGAAGTCTGGCGGGCGGCCTCTGCCGCCCGCCAGACTCAGAATGACCCCCAATATGTTAGAAAGGTAACTCAAAAAGTTGAGAGTTGACCAGACCAGACTGAAGCTTAAACAGCAACAGCTGGCCTTATATAGGAAATCCTTAGACCTGGAGAAGGAGAGACAGAGATTGGGGTTAGGACCCCATGGTGGCAGCAATAACAGTATTCCTGATAGTAATCCTGTTAGAGAGCATGATTCCAGGAATCTGCACAAGATAGTCCCCCCTTACAAGGAGGGGGATGACATCAACAAGTGGTTTGCTGCACTTGAGAGGGCCTGTATGGTACAGGGGGTCCCTCAAAGGCAGTGGGCTGCTATATTGTGGCTATCTTTCACTGGAAAGGGTAGGGATAGGCTCCTTACTGTTAGAGAAAGTGATGCTAACAATTTTGCAGTTTTGAAGGATGCACTCTTGGATGGATTTGGCTTAACCACTGAACTATACAGGATTAAGTTCAGAGACACCAGAAAAGAGTCCTCCCAAGACTGGATAGACTTTGTTGACTGTTCAGTGAAGGCCTTGGAAGGGTAGTTACATGGCAGTAAAGTTTCTGACTATGAAAGCCTGTATAATCTTATTCTAAGAGAGCATATTCTGAATAACTGTGTGTCTGACTAGTTACACCAATATCTAGTGGACTCAGATCTGACCTCTCCCCAAGAATTGGGAAAGAAGGCAGACAAATGGGTCAGAACAAGAGTGAACAGAAGGGTTAATACAGGGGTGACAAGGATGGCAAGAAGAAGGATGGTAAGTCTTCTGACAAGGGTGGGGACAAACGTAAAAATGAGTCTTCATCAGGCCCACAAAAATCCTCTGGTGGGGGTGGTGGGTCCAAATCCTCCTCAAATCAAGTTAAAAAGCCTTGGTGTTATTTGTGTAAAGTCAAAGGCCATTGGACAACTGATGCCAGTTGTCCAAAGAAAAACACCAAACCTCCCACTACCACAACCCCTACTGCAAATTCTAGTGCCCCCAGTAATAGCAGTGGTGGTGGGAGCAAACCTACTAATAACCAATCCAAGGGAGTAGCTGGGCTCACTTTTGGTAATTTAGTTGGGGTTGGTCTTGTTAGGGAGACCACAGAGGCTGTGCTAGTCTCTGAAGGTGCCATTGATTTGGCCACCTTGGTTGCTTGTCCCCTTAATATGGATAAGTACAAGCAACTTCCCCTAATAAATGGTGTTGAGGTTCAGGCCTACAGGGACACAGGTGCCAGTGTTACCATGGTAATAGAGAAACTGGTACACCGTGAACAACACCTACTTGGTCACCAGTACCAAGTGACAGATGCTCATAACAACACTCTTAGCCACCCCTTGCTGTTGTGAATCTCAACTGGGGGGAGGGGGTTACTGGTCCAAAGAAAGTTGTGGTTGCCTTAGATTTACCTGTAGACTGTCTACTAGGGAACGATTTAGAGACATCAGCTTGGGCAGAAGTGGAGTTGGAGGCTCATGCAGCAATGCTGGGCACTCCTGGGCATATGTTTGCTTTGACAAGGGCTCAGGCCAAAAAGCAAAAAGGACAGGGTAACTTGGATCCTGGAACAATGGACCAAGTGCTCCATAAAGCTAGGGGTAGCAAGGGTAAATCCCTACCCACTATCCCTCCCTCTACAGATGATTCTCCTTCTGAGGAAGAAGAATTTCCTCCCTGTGCAGAACCTTCACCAGATGAGCTGGCAGCAGACACTGCTGAGCTTTTGGGTGGAGGGGGGCCTGCCAGGGAAGAGCTGAGTGTGGCACAGCAAACCTGTCCCACATTAGAGGGTCTCAGACAGCAAGCTGTCAAGCAGCAAAATGGGGATGTCAGTGACTCACATAGAGTTTACTGGGAGGACAACCTCTTGTACACAGAGGCAAGGGACCCAAAACCTGGAGCAGCCAGGAGATTGGTCATTCCCCTGCAGTACAGAGAGTTCCTCCTAACTCTGGCACATGACATTCCTTTGGCTGGGCATTTGGGTCAGATCAAAACATGGGAAAGGCTTGTCCCCCTGTTTCACTGGCCTAGGATGTCAGAGGACACAAACGATTTTTGTAAGTCTTGTGTGACCTGCCAAGCCAGTGGCAAGGCTGGTGGCACACCAAAGGCTCCCCTTATTCCACTACCTGTGGTTGGGGTCCCCTTTGAAAGGGTAGGGGTTGACATAGTTGGCCCCCTTGAACTCCTACTGCTTCAGGCAATAGGTTTATCTTGGTGGTTGTGGACCATGCCACAAGATATCCTGAAGCAATTCCTCTAAGGACCACTACAGCACCTGCAGTGGCAAAAGCCCTCCTGGGAATCTTTTCCAGGGTGGGTTTTCCAAAAGAGGTTGTATCAGACAGGGGTAGCAACTTTATGTCTGCATACTTGAAAGCTATGTGGAAGGAATGTGGTGTAACATACAAATTCACCACTCCTTATCATCCACAGACTAATGGACTAGTAGAGAGGTTTAATAAAACTCTCAAAGGAATGATAATGGGACTCCCTGAAAAACTCAGGAGGAGATGGGATGTCCTGTTACCTTGCCTCCTTTTTGCTTACAGGGAGGTACCCCAGAAAGGAGTGGGCTTCAGCCCATTTGAACTCCTCTTTGGGCACCCTGTAAGAGGTCCACTAACACTTGTGAAGGAGGGTTGGGAACAACCTTTAAAAGCTCCCAAACAGGACATAGGCGGTCATTCCAACCCTGGCGGTCCGAGACCGCCAGGGTTGGGGACCGCGGGAGCACCGCCAACAGGCTGGCGGTGCTCCCATGGACATTCTGACCGCGGCGGTACAGCCGCGGTCAGAAACGGAAAACCGGCGGTGTACCGCCGGTTTTCCGCTGCCCTGGGGAATCCTCCATGGCGGCGCAGCTTGATGCGCCGCCATGGGGATTCCGACCCCCATACCGCCATCCTGTTCCTGGCGGTTTCGGCCGCCAGGAACAGGATGGCGGTATGGGGTGTCGTGGGGCCCCTGGGGGCCCCTGCAGTGCCCATGCCAATGGCATGGGCACTGCAGGGGCCCCCTAACAGGGCCCCACAAAGATTTTCAGTGTCTGCCATGCAGACACTGAAAATCGCGACGGGTGCAACTGCACCCGTCGCACCCCTTCCACTCCGCCGGCTCCATTCGGAGCCGGCATCCTCATGGAAGGGTGTTTCCCGCTGGGCTGGCGGGTGGCCTTCTGGCGGTCGCCCGCCAGCCCAGCGGGAAACCCAGAATAACCGCGGCGGTCTTCTGACCACGCAGCGGTATTCTGGCGGCTCCCGCCGGCCCTGCGGTTACCGCGGCCGGCGGGAGTCAGAATGACCCCCATAGTGGACTATGTACTTGGCCTGAGATCCAGAATGGCTGAGTACATGAAAAAGGCCAGTAAAAACCTTCAGGCCAGCCAAGAGCTCCAGAAGCAATGGCATGACCAGAAGGCTGTTCAGTACCAACCAGGACAGAAGGTGTGGGTATTGGAGCCTGTGGCCCCAAGAGAACTCCAGGACAAATGGAGTGGACCCCATCTAATTGTTGAGAAAAAGGGTGAGGTTACCTATCTGGTAGACCTGGGCACTGCCAGGAGTCCCCTTAGGATGATTCATGTCAACCGCCTAAAACCCTACTATGACAGGGCTGATCTCACCCTGCTCATGGCAACAGATGAGGGACAGGAAGAAGAGAGTGACCCTCTCCCTGATCTCTTCTCCTCCACTGAAGAGGATGCTTTAGTGGAGGGAATAGTTTTGGCAGATTGTCTGACTGCAGAACAGAAAGACAACTGCATAAATCTCCTTGGACAATTTTCTGAACTCTCTTCAACTGTGCCAGGCACCACATCTTGGTGTGAACACACAATTGATACTGGAGACAGCATGCCTGTCAAAAGTAAAATCTATAGGCAGCCTGACCATGTCAGGGACTGCATAAAACAAGAGGTTCAGAAAATGCTTGATCTAGGAGTGGTTGAACCTTCTGAAAGCCCATGGGCGAGTCCTGTGGTGCTTGTACCAAAGCCTCACTCAAAAGATGGAAAAAGGGAGATGAGGTTTTGTGTAGACTACAGAGGTCTCAATCAGGTAACAAAAACTGATGCTCACCCTATACCCAGGGCAAGTGAGCTCATAGATACACTGGCATCTACCAAGTATCTAAGCACCTTTGATTTGACTGCAGGGTATTGGCAGATCAAATTGGCTGAGGATGCTAAACCTAAAACTGCATTTTCAACTATAGGAGGGCACTACCAATTTACAGTGATGCCCTTTGGTTTGAAAAATGCACCTGCCACTTTTCAGAGGTTGGTGAACACAGTCCTGCAAGGGTTGGGGGCTTTTAGTGCAGCATATCTAGATGATATAGCTGTCTTTAGCTCCACCTGGGATGAGCACCTGGTCCACCTTTTGAAAGATTTGGAGGCCCTGCAAAAGGCAGGCCTCACTATCAAGGCCTCAAAGTGCCAGATAGGGCAGGGAAAGGTGGTTTATCTGGGACACCTGGTAGGTAGAGAACAGATTGCACCACTTCAGGGGAAAATCCAGACAATCATGGATTGGGTTCCCCCTACAACACAGACCCAGGTGAGAGCCTTCTTAGGCCTAACTGGTTATTACAGTAGATTCATTAAAAGCTATGGCTCCATAGCAGCCCCTCTTAATGATCTCACAAGTAAGAAGATGCCTAAAAAGGTATTGTGGACAGTAGCTGTCAGAAAGCTTTTGAGGAGCTCAAACAGGTCATGTGCTCTGCACCTGTCCTAAAAAGCCCATGTTACTCCAAGAAATTCATTGTTCAAACTGATGCATCTGAATTAGGGGTAGGGGCAGTCTTATCACAACTGAATTCTGAGGGCCAGGATCAACCAGTTGCTTTTATCAGCAGAAGGTTGACCCCTAGAGAAAAGCGTTGGTCTGCCATTGAGAGGGAGGCCTTTGCTGTGGTCTGGGCACTGAAAAAGTTGAGGCCATACCTGTTTGGCACCCACTTTATTGTTCAGACAGACCACAAACCTCTACTTTGGCTAAAGCAAATGAAAGGTGAAAATCCTAAATTGTTGAGGAGGTCCATATCTCTACAGGGAATGGACTATACAGTGGAACATAGACCTGTGAGTACCCACTCCAATGCAGATGGACTCTCCAGGTATTTCCACTAAGACAATGAAGACTCATCAGGTCATGGCTAGTCTTATTGTCCTTCGTTTGGGGGGGTTGTGTAGGAAAGTACCATCTTGCCTGGCATGTTACCCCCATATTTCACTGTATACATGTTGTTTTAGTCTATGTGTCACTGGGACCCTGCCAGGCAGGGCCCAGTGCTCATAAGTATGTGCCCTGTATGTGTTCCCTGTGTGATGCCTAACTGTCTCACTGAGGCTCTGCTAACCAGAACCTCAGTGGTTATGCTCTCTCTGCTTTCCAAATTTGTCACTAACAAGCTAGAGACTAAATTGACCAATTCACATTGGCATACTGGTACACCCATATAATTCCCTAGTATATGGTACTGAGGTACCCAGGGTATTGGGGTTCCACGAGATCCCTATGGGCAGCAGCATTTCTTTTGCCACCCATAGGGAGCTCTGACAATTCTTACACAGGCCTGCCAGTGCAGCCTGAGTGAAATAACGTCCACGTTATTTCACAGCCATTTACCACTGCACTTAAGTAACTTATAAGTCACCTATATGTCTAACCTTCAACGGTTGAAGGTTGGGTGCAAAGTTACTTAGTGTGTGCCAAGGTGCCCCCACATCGTTCAGGGCAAATTCCCCGGACTTTGTGAGTGCGGGGACACCATTACACGTGTGCACTGTACATAGGTCACTACCTATGTACAGCGTCACAATGGTAACTCCGAACATGGCCATGTAACATGTCTAAGATCATGGAATTGTCACCCCAATGCCATTCTGGCATTGGGGTTACAATTCCATGATCCCCCGGGTCTCTAGCACAGAACCCGGGTACTGCCAAACTGCCTTTCCGGGGTCTCCACTGCAGCTGCTGCTGCTGCCAACCCCTCAGACAGGTTTCTGCCCTCCTGGGGTCCGGGCAGCCCTGGCCCAGGAAGGCAGAACAAAGGATTTCCTCTGAGAGAGGGTGTAACACCCTCTCCCTTTGGAAATAGGTGTGAAGGCTGGGGAGTAGTAGCCTCCCCCAGCCTCTGGAAATGCTTTGATGGGCACAGATGGTACCCATCTCTGCATAAGCCAGTCTACACCAGTTGAGGGATCCCCCAGCCCTGCTCTGGTGCGAAACTGGACAAAGGAAAGGGGAGTGACCACTCCCCTGACCTGCACCTCCCAGGGGAGGTGCCCAGAGCTCCTCCAGTGTGTCCCAGACCTCTGCCATCTTGGAAACAGAGGTGTCTGTGGCACACTGGACTGCTCTGAGTGGCCAGTGCCAGCAGATGATGTCAGAGGCTCCTTCTGATAGGCTCTTACCTCTCTTGGTACCCAATCCTCCTTCCTACGTAGCCAAACCTCCTTTTCTGGCTATTTAGGGTCTCTGCTTTGGGGAATTCTTCAGATAACGAATGCAAGAGCTCACCAGAGTTCCTCTGCATCTCCCTCTTCACCTTCTACCAAAGGATCGACCGCTGACTGCTCAGGACGCCTGCAAAACCGCAACAAAGTAGAAAGACGACTACTAGCAACCTTATATCGCCTCATCCTGCCGGCTTTCTCGACTGTTTCCAGGTGGTGCATGCTCTGGGGGTAGCCTGCCTCCTCTCTGCACCAGGAGCTCTGATGAAATCTCCCGTGGGTCGACGGAATCTTCCCCTTGCAACTGCAGGCACCAAAAGACTGCATCACTGGTCCTCTGGGTCCCCTCTCAGCACAACGAGCGTGGTCCCTGGAACTCAGCAACTCTGTCCAAGTGACTCCCACAGTCCAATGACTCTTCAGTCCAAGTTTGGTGAAGGTAAGTCCTTGCCTCCCCACGCTAGACTGCATTGCTGGGTACCGCGTGATTTGCAGCTGCTCCGGCTCCTGTGCACCCTTCCAGGATTTCCTTCGTGCACAGCCAAGCCTGGGTCCACGACACTGCTTCCTGCAGTGCGCAACCTTCTGAGTTGTCCTCCGGCGTCGTGGGACTCCCTTTTGTGACTTCGGGTGGACTCCAGTTCACTTTTCTTCTAAGTGCCTGTTCAGGTACTTCTGCTGGCGCTGCTTGCTTCTGTGAGGGCTCCCTACATTGCTGGGTGCCCCCTCTGTCTCCTCTTCCAAGTGGCGACATCCTGGTCTCTCCTGGGCTACAGCAGCACCCAAAAACCCTAACTGCAACCCTTGCAGCTAGCAGGCTTGTTTGCTGTCTTTCTGCATGGGAACACCTCTGCAAGCTTCATCGCGACGTCGGACATCCATCCTCCAAAGGGGAAGTTCCTAGTCCTCTTCTTTCTTGCAGAACTCCAAGCTTCTTCCAACAGGTGGCAGTTTCCTTGCACCCTCAGCTGGCATTTCCTGAGCTCCTGCCCACTCTCGACACTGTTGCGACTATTGGACTTGGTCCCCTTGTCTTACAGGTACTCAGGTCCGGAAATCCACTGTTGTTGCATTGCTGGTGTTTGTTCTTCCTGCAGAATCCCCCTATCACGACTTCTGTGCTCTCTAGGGGTAGTAGGTGCACTTTACACCTACCTTTCAGGGTCTTGGGGTGGGCTATTTTTCTAACCCTCACTGTTTTCTTACAGTCCCAGCGACCCTCTACAAGCTCACATAGGTTTGGGGTCCATTCATGGTTCGCATTCCACTTCTGGAGTATATGGTTTGTGTTGCCCCTATTCCTATGTGCTCCTATTGCAATCTATTGTAACTTTACACGGCTTGCATTACTTTTCTTGCTATTACCTGCATAATTTTGGTTTGTGTACATATATCTTATCCTCATACTGAGGGTACTCACTGAGATACTTTTGGCATATTGTCATAAAAATAAAGTACCTTTATTTTTAGTAATTCTGTGTATTGTGTTTTCTTATGATATTGTGCATATGACACCAGTGGTATAGTAGGAGCTTTACATGTCTCCTAGTTCAGCCTAAGCTGCTTTGCCATAGCTACCTTCTATCAGCCTAAGCTGCTAGAAACACCTCTTCAACACTAATACGGGATAACTGGACCTGGCACAAGGTGTAAGTACCTCTGGTACCCACTACAAGCCAGGCCAGCCTCCTACACTGGTATAGACCACAAAGATGTTTCTGAACCCCTGGAGGTGGTAGCCCATGACCTCAGAGGCCAGACACAATGCCCGCTCCGAAGGAAGGCATTATCACCTCCTCCAGCAGGATGGCCAGTGAATCTGCATAACAAAGACAGGGACTTTAAAGTCCCTGACGCTTTTGGTATGCAACCCTAGATTCTCCTAGACCTGGGAGTTGCCACCCCCTGCCGTGAGGCTCATTTGGCACTAGGACAGGTGGGAAAATTTGTTAGTCAGTACCACCTTTGGGCTCGACACACCCCCTAGGGAGGGCCGCCTGAAGTGGACACTCTAAAAATGGTTACTTCATCTTGTTTTCGGTACAACAAGGAATTCTGGACAGGGTTATGCCCACTTCCCACAGGAAGTGGTCATTGTAGTCATCTCAAGTGTAAGTCCCCCATTGGCTAAAACACTACACTACCGTAAATGCCCCTAAATTTAGTATTTACATAGTCCCCTAACACCAGAAGAACTGATTTATCTGACCAAAGAAGAAGAGGACGAAGAAGAGGCAAAGAAGCGAGAACTGTAGACTGCTGGTGGACTTTTGGCCCAAAACCCTGCCTGCCTACCTGCTCCTAGCCTGCAACCATGAAAACCCAACTTGTCCTGCTGCTGTGCATCCTGCAAAATCCTTGGAGGGTCTCCAGCACCTCACCACGCCATCAGTATCTCCCTTGGAGTGGAGGAGCCACGTCCCTGCACCCTGCAGCACCATCTGTAATGTCAGGTGCACCGTTCTGCAGACCACCAGGTCTACCGATGCAGCAGCCACCCCGGTGGAGGTCAGTGTTCTCTAGGATGTCAAACCTATCTCCCCACCAAGTGTGAAGACACTAAGGGGGTTATTCCAACTTTGGAGGAGGTGGTAATCCGTCCCAAATGTGACGGATTTACCACCAGCCGTATTACGAGTTCCATAGGATATAATGGACTCGTAATACGGCTGGTGGTATATCCGTCACTTTACCGTCACTTTTGGGACGGATTACCACTTCCTCCAAAGTTGGAATAACCCCCTAAATCCCGGGGTACTGGACCCCATGCACTAACCAAAGTTAGTGCGTAGTCCAATCCAGACTCCTAATGACATAACTGAGGGACAGCAATTGAGGGACATCAGCAACACAATGGGCCTTACCAAGAGTGACCCAGCCGCCCTATTCTGACCCTCTTTTGCAAGAGCACCCAGCAACAAAGACCCACTGCACTCAAGCATTGGTCTTGAGTTTCTTCTTGTGTGTGTGTGTCTCATTTATTGACTCTTTGTGTTCAACAAATGCTTAGCACTACCCTCTGATAAGCCTAACTTCTCACCCACACTACCAATAAAACACACTTTTGGGATTATTATTGTAACCCTTGTACCCAAAAGGGGTCATCCAGACTATCTGCATAGTGTTTCCTTACACTGGTACACTAAATAGATACCCAGGCCCAACCAAGTTTGGAATGCTTGGAAGACTGGAGGATGAAATTTCCAGTCACTGTAGTCTAACAGATGACAAGAGTGCCAATCTGCCACTCTGTGGTTGAAGCTGGAAATATATTCTGCCTTCACAGAAACATGATGGTAAAGGCAAAATTCCTAGACTGGTTTTATGTATTCTGATTGGAGTTTTTTTTTCAGTCAGCCCAGATGATTAATGTACTGGACTACAGCGAGATTATCTATCCTATTGGGGACTGAACAGATGACAAGATCATTTGTGTGGAAAATGTGCCGGCAGGCAGCAGTTGATGTGCATAAATGACTCCTTGAGTGACCATGATCTGCCAGTCAAGAACTGGCTGCAGCAAGACCACAACAGACATAGGCGGTCATTCTCACCCTGGCGGTTGAAAACCGCCAGGGCAGAGTGCCGCGGAAGCACCGCCAACAGGCTGGCGGTGCTTCATGGGTAATTCTGACCGCGGCGGTAAAGCCGCGGTCAGAAAAGGGCAACCAGCGGTTTCCCGCCGGTTTACCCCTGCCCCAAAGAATCCTCCATGGCTCGCAGCGCCGCCATGGGGATTCCGACCCCCTTCTCGCCATCCTGGTCCTGGCGGTAAAAACCGCCAGGACCAGGATGGCGGGAACAGGTGTCGTGGGGCCCCTGGGGGCCCCTGCACTGCCCATGCCACAGGCATGGGCAGTGCAGGGGCCCCCTAACAGGGCCCCATAATGATTTACAGTGTCTGCCTAGCAGACACTGAAAATCGCGATGGGTGCCACTGCACCCGTCGCACACCAGCAACTCCGCCGGCTCCATTCGGAGCCGGCTTCATCGTTGCTGGGGCTTTCCCGCTGGGCGGGCGGCCTTTTGGCGGTCGCCCGCCCACCCAGCAGGAAAGTCAGAATGACCGCCGCGGTCATTTGACCGCGGTGCGGTCTTCTGGCGGTCTCCGCCCGGCGGGCGGCACCCGCCACCCGCCGGGGTCGGAATGACCCCCATAATGTGTCACATTGTAATAGAAGATCTGTGATGGAACTGATTATTGTTCTAATGTTTCTATCTTGAAAGTGTTCTAGCCACCACATTACTTCCTCCTTTGTCTCTAAATCTAGGAGCTTGAGATCTGACTAGGATAGACCCTAGTTTAATTGATTTATCTGTAATCTCTGAAGAGCTTGATAGTGTAGAGGGCCTGTGTATATTGTCTGAATGGAGGATGCCAAAAGACCCACAGAGTGATATGAAAAAGGGGTAGGAATTCCTACAGTTAATTACCTTTTTGACTGAGGTTACTGGATACTGGATGAAATTGAGTTTACCCTAAGAATTTCAGAGGCTGGACAGGTGAATAAAAGGACTTCTCCTGATTGATGATGGAACCCAGATTTTCCGGTAAGGAAGAAAACAATTTGGAAAAGAAAGTTGAACTGGTTCTGAGTAAAGCTCTATTTAAAAACAGTGAATGGCTTAAAGAACCCAAGAATTGCCTGAAAGAGCTTGCACGTTTTTAGAGAAATGCTGAACAGACTGCTGAGAATTTAAAGTATCCATTGAACGTTTACCATTGTTGGTGGCAGTTCTTGAATAATTTCTAGTGAACTCCTGCCTGAAGCTTCTATGCTGGTGAGGGAAGCAGGTTGGTCTTGTATACTGTTATTCAGTGTTTTCTCTGAAACTGTTGTAAGTGGTATTATGGAAAGATTGAGACCCGTTGTAGGTAAAATGACTGGCAGAGCGGCTCCTGCTTCTGTCAATCCAGGCAAGAACCAACGGGCCGAAAATTGAGTTTCATTTATTCCGGTACAAGTTATTGCATACTTTTAAATGTAATAACATATTCTCTTCAGTGAAAACCGTGTGCATTAAGTTCTGCATCTGAAGATGCCACTTCTATCAGTGACAGTTCTATCTTTAATAGAAGACCTATGTGATATTCCTGAGAAATAGCAACATTTGCATTGCTTAAAGAACAGATGGTTCTCTTAACCCAGTTAGTTAGTTCTGAGAGATGAGTTGTTTCCATATCATTCTCAGCTATCTCAAGTATTTTTTATCACAAGATGCATTGTATCTAATAGTTTATCCTAACAGAAAAGCCATGATTGGTTATGTCCCTTATTGCTAAACTTCCCAAAGAAAGTAGCTAGTTTTGGATCCAGAGATGGAGTCAGCAACAAATGATCTGGAATTAATGGGCAAGTGAGAGGGCATTTTGACTTAAGTCTTTTTTGAAGGGTTTATCAAGAGAAGAAAATGTGCACCCTTACCTATTCAGCAGCATGTGCTACAGGGGACAAGTTGGAAGACATTGCATGGATAGTGAGAGTGGAATCCAATAAAAGTTCCTCAATAGCATCAAGAATCTGGGCAGAGCAGAATCTTCCTTGTTTTCATTCTCAAACTTTGGGGATAGTTTTAGTCACTTCCTCTTTGGACTAAAAAAATTCATTGAGTTGTCCTCACCAGCATCTGAACAGAAATCAGGAGTATTGGTCTGTACATCCCTTCCTGTGTGTTGGCCAGTTTCATTGTATAGAAATACCAGTTGGGTCACTTTGTAATCTTTTGTCCTACAGCAAGGCTAGAGGGTCTAAGGGTTTGTGTGAAACCAGAATCTGGGGAAGCTAAGAAACTTCCCATCACAGTACCATTGCTTGTCAGTCTAGACACGGATTAAGTATTTTGCAGAGGTAATAATATTCCTCTGTTTTAAGGTATGTTTGAGAGTTAAGGAACTGTGAGATGACACATTGAGAGACAGAATATCCGATGCTCACAAGGAGGAACTCGAACCCCCGCTACCATCAGGCGGAAGAGTCTTTCTTGGAATACCCTCTTTAACACTTCTCCTAATACCAGATAGAATGGCCAGAAATGAACTATTGACAGGCTTTCTGACTTTAGGACGTCACTGTGTGATCAATGGTATTTGTAAATTGTTTTAAAGACTTCTTTGTTCTGGTTAATGCCATTGAGCCCAAAGAACCCACAAATAAGACATATGTGGGTGGTCCTGAACACATTTGAGGAGATATTGTGCTCATCTTCAGCTCCCATGAGAAGGCTGCTGAAGAAAGAGTAACTGCAACATCCCAGATGCACGGTCACTGAGGAAGCAGCTACTGAAAGGAAGCTGAGGAAGCAGAAAGTAAACAGCAGGGCAAACAACCACCTGAAAGAGCTTTGGGACCCATGGAAAAGCATCCTGACCCAAGCCTTGAGTAACGCAGGGCTTTCACCCACTATTTCCACAGGGTGGATGCCATCCACCCTACCAAGACGTTGGGTACCACTAAATTTTGCAGAATTTATTCTGGTGTTAGTTTCAGACACTGGGGCACTTTCAGAAACGCTTGCATGTTGCCTGGTTTCGTTCCAAGCAGGCAGTGTTGAGGTGGCTTTTTTATTTTAAATTCCTGCTGGCCCAAACAAAGGCCGAATTTATGGGCCGCGAGTTCGCCTCTCGTTCGAGTATCCTGGCTGGGAGCTGTCACCTGAATTCAATGGAAGGGGAAACAAAGACATATGACTTACCACTTTGCAGGTACTTCAGAATGGCATGCTTTTGACTTTGTTCAGTTTCTGTATATAAGAGATATGCATACACTGTAAGACTGTCAGATGGTCTGCCCAGTATTTACACAAATAACAATTTAAATACCACTATTTTGTTTAATTTCTTTTATAGCGCTACTCATCCGAATGCAGGCTGTTGGAGTGTTGCACATCACACATAAACATTATACATTGAAATAAATCATATGTGTGTAAATCAGTGTACAGCATGTGTTACATAAGACTGTTAGGGTTAAAAGGTGTAGGAGTCACATGCCCTTCACAGCTCCATGTGCTGTATTAGAATGATTACAATTTATGAACTGCAGGTAACAAAATGATCTTTGTGTTAAAAGCAGTAACCCACTTACTTAGCTACATGAAATAAAAACTATCATCTGTATGTTACATGTTGTGTTTTGCAGATGACATTAACCCTCTATGCTACTTTGATTCAAAACTGGGGCCAGACAAAACACAGATCTCTCCAGCAAATGACT
Source organism: Pleurodeles waltl (assembly GCF_031143425.1). Taxonomy (NCBI): domain Eukaryota; kingdom Metazoa; phylum Chordata; class Amphibia; order Caudata; family Salamandridae; genus Pleurodeles; species Pleurodeles waltl. Next base: position 1,529,250,731 of record NC_090445.1, on the reverse strand, counting down.
TAACCTCCAAAGTTATCCTACTATTATTATTATTATTATTATTATTCCCTGAGATTTAATGGGCACACAAATATCTCTGCAGCAGGTGCCTTAACCCCATAAGAATTTTTAAAGTGCAGACTTTGCAACCAATTAAGCAGAACAGATTCACTGCCACATTTCTCCTTTCTGCCAATTTCTTTGTGGCAGAGGTTTTAAAAAATAAATGTATATATTGAGGCTCAGATTTTGTGTCTGGGTTATGTCCCTTTTTTGGCACAACCCCAATGCAAAATATAACTTTTTACATCTTGCAATACACTCAATGTACTTGTGTTGGAACTGCTAATCATATGTCTTAGGTGTTAACATGTTATGTCAGTTCTTGTAATGTCATTTCCTTTGATGTTATGGGTGTGATGACACTTCCTGTGATGTCATTTCCTGTGTTCCCACGTATGTTGCCATGTGCCTTAATGTCACTTGCAAACTGCCTGACTTGGTTAGTCAATCCACTCCTTTTTAAAGGACTTGTGCTCTGGAGGAACACATGACCACACTGAGTGGGGAACTAACACAGTAAGATTACCAAACAAAATTGTAAATGCCAGCAATAAAAACAAACTGAAATCGAAAAACACTTAACTGCCTGCGGTGAGCAGCTAGGAAGGAGGAAAAAACATGGTGCATTCAATTTACATACCCATTTACATAATAAAGCCCACATGTGTTCAGCCACTATTGGTAATTTGGCTTTTGTGACGGCAGTTAGCATTAAAGCAGAAAAGAAATGCATAATAGGATCCCACGGCTTTGTCATGAAATGGACATTGGTGGAATAAATTATCTACCCTGTGTACCGCCCTCCCTCTTTTCCAGGTAGACGCTATAGCCTTTCTGTCTTGAATTCAACAATCAGAGAGTAGATTGAAGGTGCAATCATATTTTTGTTACTCGTTCAGTAGAGCAAAATATTCTACAGTTTAGAGGGTACGCCTAGAATGTACTCATAATTTTAGTGCATGGCGGCAATTCCCCCTCAGTAGGCTGTGGGGAGAATAAAGGTTGGTGACAGCAGATGGCATAGAATGGGAGTGCCGACCTTTTAGCTGTAGAGCTGTAAGAAGGCTTAGCAGTCCTCTCGTGAGCAATATTTGTCTGTCCCTTCTATCTCTATTATTTCAGCCCTGCATGGATGAGTAGGCTTCTGACATATGACTTGTCTGTGGTACGTATTGTGTATTTACTACATGGCAAGATATAGATAGTTCTGTTGGGTGGATAATGTCCTCCATCAACAAGATGATGGTTACCCCTTGTCGTAAGCGCGACACTCAGTTAATTTCCCCTTGCAGAGTTTGCCCCTGTGGAAGGGTTAGTGGAATTATATTTGTATGAGGGCAAGTCAGAAGTCAGAAAACAAAGGCGTACAATGGGTTTTGCACCCGGGGCAGTGCTTTCCGTTGATCTGTCAGGAGATAGCTTATCCCTACAGTGGTATGTCTGCACACTGTCCTACCTAATGGGAGAAGCTAATCAGAAAGCTTGGACTGTCTCTCCTGGAGGTCACATCTCTTCGACCATTTGATGCATCTCTCTATATAAAAGAACCTGGGATGACCTGCCACGCAAAGCTTTGGTATTAATGACAATGAAGTGAGACTCGTCTGGACTTTGGAAGCACTGAGGAAGCTCTGAGCAGGATTTTGGAAGATGTTCTCTGTGAGGTTTGGTTCAGTCCTAAGAAATGGAAGATCCTTGCTGCTGTGCCCTGCCTTGCTATACAATATGCTCGACAGACATGCAAGGAGAGGAGCTGCCAAGATCAAAAGGACAACATCAGTGCCTAACTGACCGGGAACTGCATGGGGACTGAGTCAAAGCTCAGTCTTCATGAAAGTCTCGAGCCAGCTTACCTTGGCAGAATGTGATAACTCGAGTTTCGCCTTTCAGTTGAGGGCATGCTTAGATCATTGAAAGAATATGCTTGTTGTTGAGCGTGCACTCCCCCCACGCTTGACTTTACAGAAGCTTGTATCACGGTTTCCAGTTTGAAAGGGGCACACCAATTTTCTTTTCCACTCTAAGTTCTTGATTAGTGTCTCATTGGAATAGGTAGTTCACCCTGACACCAGAATTGTTAGTACTATGTATGACATATGATTCCGGTGAAACAGGGATATAAAGCTATGGTAGAATTTCAACCATAAAGTCACCATTTGCCAGTGAGATGCATGGCATTCACTGGGTGGATTGTTCCTTAGGGTGCCGGAGTTACTGAAACATTCAGACAAGGCCAGTTGCTTACAAGATACAGTCCTAAACATTTTGGTTGTCTTAGAAGCCTCTCTTGGCTATTAGGTTCATTTCTAGCTCTAGTGGCTTCACTATTTGAACTTTGATGGACTAGCTAAAGATGTGAACGCTCCACTTAAATGGTCTCCCGTGAACTGCGTCACTGGCCGCTGGATGCCAGATGACAGCATTGATTGGAAACTAGACCTATGACTTGGACCAATTTCCTCTTTTCTTACCGGAACATCATCATTTGTGGGTTAACGACTCAGAAGCACTTAGTTGGCGGTTTTTAGCACAGTTGCTGATGTTGTGACACAGAAGCCTGAGCTCTTGAACACAGACCCAAAGCAGAAACTAGGCCCAGTGTCAGACAGATCATAGCGTGTCAAATTGCTTTGTTGCAAACACCATAGACCCAAGCCTTGTTTCTGAGTTTACGAGAAGGCATAACATGAATATAGAAGTCCCCTGCTCAGCGTGATGACTAGATGTGAATATTCTTGGTTGACTATCTAGCACTCAAAGTAAAGAGCTAAAAACTGTTCTGGTGTTCTATCGCTACACCACAAAGTGTCATTTGTCATCCTTCACTTAAGCTGGCCTACTGTAGCTACCCGTAACTAGAAACTTTTGTTTGTAAAAAATACCTATTAATGGACATTGTGTTTATTGCCTTTGATGTCTGTGCCTCACATTCAAACCTACTTCAATCTTGTGGAGTAAACCTAGGCTCTTGACATTGATGTCTTTGAACAGCAAACGCACACTGAAGTACCTTTGCTATTTATTTGATGTGCATTAGAACCCAAGGCATCGATTAGCACTCTTAAATTACTGTATCCACCACCAGCTCTGCACAGAAACCTTTTTGAGAGAGGACCCACAGAAGAGGCATCACACTCTGTCTCCTTGTCCTTTGTTCCCTTTCCTTCCTCTGTCCCTTTTATAATCCCACGTGTCAGGGCTGCCCTATAGCATGGGAGAGGTGGATCCACAACGGTGGGGGCGATGTTCAGAGTGGCACACAGAGCTGTAGTATTCCTCCCATGCAGCAGTTGCCCTCTGAACTGGCTTTAGTGAAAACTACTTTTTCCCCAGCTGTTGTCATCCTGATGACAAATCCCCAATCTCATCAACCCTTTCTATTTCACTTCTTCTCTCCTTTGGTTATCACGCCCTCCCACAGCCCCCTCGCCTTGCAGCTGTTGCTGGCATGAAATAACGTGATGGCAGAGGTTGAGAACTGGTGTGGAACGAGCAGGGAGAAGTACAGGCCAAACCCTGCTCTGAGTCAATCAGCTGGGACCTGGACCTGAGCTCTGTACCGAAAAGAGCCATCCAAGAAGATCCCAGGCAGCAGGGAGGCAGGAGTGATCAGCATACCTCCATGCAGGCAGAAAAGGTCGTGGGACGCAGAAAACTCCCCATCCACCTGGCAGCAAATTTGCTTTTCGTCCCCCATCTAAGAGGTACTGAGTGAGAGAATGAGTGGGGGTGGCACCTAGGCCATGTGTAATGCCACAGTCCTAAAGTTACTGCATGTTCAAAGTGGATATTTAATACTTTCTGTGCTTTGTCTTTGATTTCTGGTCTTTCCATTTCATTTCCCCCCATTATAACTGTAGGAAAAACAAGTTCCAGGAAGCAAATAAAAACACATATGTGTTAGGCTAATGTTTTAATATTTGTATGTCCTCTCAGGCAAGTAGTAGTGCTCATTTATGTCATGCAGACAGTGGTTACAACACTAGCAGGCAGCAGCCCAGTAAGCAATGTAGCAGTGGTGCAAGCAATCTTGAGCCTTACAGTGGTACAGTGAATTAAGTGTTACTGCCATACACAGTGAGCTGTAGGTCACCATTCGAATCCTAGCAAGGCTCCCCCCTTCTGAGGCCAACTATGTGCCAGTCTCTGCCTTCTCCTACAAAAGTTTAAAAAATGGGTAATGAATGTTTGGTTCCATTCATGGCCTTAAGAAAAGTACCACTACTGTTATGTTTCAGTCGAATAACTTGAGTAAATTAGTATGATGCCTCGTCCTTCTCATTACCAGGAAATCAGCAAACGCTAACAATTTGATCTATCACTTTCCTCACAGGGCCAGCCCACCTACAGCGAAATAACAGTGCTATGGGAAGAAGGAAACAAGCATTTGCAATGCAATAGGTATCGCATTTACTTCACTTAGAGGTATTGGCGTTGTAAATGCATGACTGGACTTTTCCTGCCACATAAATTGGTGAACCCTGCTACATAATTTGCACCTCTATGCCGCATAATTCCATTGGCCCTCATATAACGAAAGCACTTCCATTTACGTTCTTCCTCTATCTGCAGCAATAAATGAAAATATTGCTATCTAGCATCCTAATTTAAATCTGCCATGCTAATTAGAATAGAATACCACTTTCACCACCCCACCATCAGAGTTGCTGGCTGACTAACAGAAACACTGGGGGGAAGGGTAGGAGTAGAAATATTAAAAATGGATGTTCATTGTTTTGTGCTGGAGACTGAACTGTCTACAAGCAGTATACAAAACAAAACATGTCAGTACACTTGTCAGGATGGAGGGGTTGAAATAGGGACAGACCTACTTGGACTGCGCCAATGTCAGCATAGCCATCCATTTATTTTACTAATTTATCTGGATAAAAGGTGCAGGAGGAGGAGCGGCTGAGACCCCGTGAGCGTTGCTTTGGGAGCTGAAAGAAAATAACGTGAGTAGTTGTGCCCAATATTTCATTTTATGATCTCCTTTCAATACCACATGTCTCATGATTAGCCAGGGTGCGAGCCTTCTCCGCCATTGACACAGAGGTCCTACTTTGAGCTTCCCGTACATTAGGGGGGAGGATCTAAAGTGTTTGATGCAGTGGGAACTTTGAAGCTATGTCTAGAGAAACATCTGGCATGTTGGTGAGCCTCTACCTTGGCAAGTGAGCGACTGGCTTGGAGGCTGAGTCTCATTCCCTTGCCTTGTTGTAAGTTGTCTCCTTGAGATAGTCAGCGACCCACTCTAATAATCTGCACTGTCAAGTAGACTTTGAAGTAAACACTGACCCATTTATCAGCTGACTGCCCCACCCTCTGCTGCTGTCTGTTTGTAGAGACACCACCTCTGTGACACAGAGGAACCTCCAGTTATAGACCGGGCTGGCTGCCTGTATTTCATGGGAATAGACTGTAGGCAGCCCCTGTCCAGTTCCTTGTTTGTTTTGTGTTTGCGATTGTGAGGAACACTATGATGTGAAAAGTTTATGGCCGAAATCCCCCTCAACGCGCCCCTAACAGTGTTTTAACTACATTCCCTCACCTTGTCCTCAAGATGAAGAAGCAGAGATTAGGGTCTTGTATGCTCCTTCCCACATATTCGTACTGTGTAAAAACAGGAATGGTGTTTTCATGTATTCCCCCTTCCTGCATCTGTGGCTTTTGACACGAATTGAATGAAATGCTCTGCAGCCTTTGAGGTGTGTGTATACCTGAATACCACAACTGCAGAAACAAGAATCAGAAATGTGCTTTGTAAGCTTTACAGAACCACGCTGTCTCTGAAACAAGTCACGTCGTCATCCCTTACATTTACATACCTGGGCCGTAAGGGTCGCCCTATCTTCCTAGTGGAAAGGAAATCCAAGGGACTTTCACTCATTACTGTGGCATTGTTTAACTCTTGAGGGCGTGGGTAATTCAATGCCCAAACCACATGCCCCCACGGAGCTCGAAGCAAACGAAAAAAGTAGTACGCCGACTATAAGGTATATGGCCAATCGTGCAATAATTCAAGTAACATAGTCAGTCTCCAAGGCGGTAACAAAACAGCCACAATTGGGGACAAATGCAAAGCATTTACCAGAGAAACCAAAGGAATTTTGAAAGGCAAGCCAAGCAACCATTGAAAGTGATGGACGTGGTGAAAGCCCACAAAAATAGACTACAACATGTCAAGAGAGAGGGCATGTGTGCTGCCCATGCTTGACCTAAAAAACAAGGGGCGGTTTCAGAGAGAATAAGTCTGGAAGGTGTTGATGTGCCCCACTGGGCTCCCGAGCCCCTATTGTTGATATGTGTTTACCTATGCTGCTTTGAAATTGAATCAATGCCTGTATGGAGTAACCTTTTTCTTGGATGCAATTTAGATTAATTTAATATCTTGACTGCCCCTGCCTCCCAGGGACAAAGATGCAGTGAGGACAGACTCATTCAAGTTCTCTATTACTCTTCAAATCACACCCCAGACTGCATTAACTCAACATCCCAGGTATATCAACACCTCTATATATATATCACAAGAATTTGCAAAATATTTTTATTTGAAATCTTTTGCGGTTTCTGGTGTTATTTTGGGCAATCTTGTAGGGTCTAAATTTGACATGGAAAGGGCTGCATTTGTGTCATGTGCACTAGTAAAGGAGTCACTTTTGTTGTCCGCAAGTTGGGGCCTGAGATACCTACAGTTGCCAGTGCTGCCACCCTGGATTCAAGGGCCTGTTGCTGAGTTGGGGTGGATTAGGTCAAGCAGATGACCAGGTACTCTTGGTTTTATTTGAGGTTCCCAGAGCATTATCTCCTTGACTAGTTTCACATTCTGGCTCTGTTCTCTCCTGGTGTGATATGTCATTCTGTTTGGCCAAGCCCCAGACTGCATCAGGTTTCTGTAAAAAACAAAATAATAAAGATGAATGCCCAACTGCTATCCTCAGATTGGCCAGGTAGAGTAATATGTGGGTTCGTCTCCCAAAGCTTTTCTTTGACCCTTGTGAATAAATAACGTTGGTTCTGTATTATCAGCATATAGTCTGGGAAAATAAGTACATTTTTATCCTCTGTCTAGAGGTTGGCATTTATGGCCCCTTCCAGGATGACACTGCAATACTTGTAGTGGAGCAGCTTTGCCACCATGGACTTTGACATGGTACCCGGTGGGGGATGACACACTAACACTTTGTTCACTCTTTGTTGATAAGAGGGATGACAAGCCCTGTGGGGTCACAAAGTTGGTTATCCATTTTTCCAGGAATGTGACTTCATTTCATTCCTGCCTTTCATCCCTTCCGGCATTCTGGCCGCTCTAATATTGTTGTGTTGTGGTCTACTTTCAGAGCCTCCAAATGTACCTTCAAAAAACTGCATGCTGCACCTTAGGTCATAGATTAATTATTGCAACTCAGTGGTTTGAGGGTGGAGTGTTCAATTGTTTCCATGTGCAGTACTTTATCAGTTAGTTTGTATTGATTGTTTCTTACCAAGGCAAGATCAATTCCTACAGCATTGATTTTAGCCCCTAGGGAGTCATGGATTGTGCTGATTGCAGCCAATATGGTGTCTAATTTTTGTGTGATTTCAGGGGCCTGAGCTTGCAGTGAATCCTCTCCATGAATTGCACAGGCATCCTTCTTCTTCGATAGTGACACCAGGGCTTTTTTATGGGGCTTGGTGTAATCCATGGTGAGAGACGTGTGGTGTACCATGGACCAGAGTACTGTATCCTTGTGTACCACAATTTAACGTTCCATTTGCAAGCCTGTCAAATTACATGGTCAGCCCATTTTCAACCTGACTTTTCTCTAGTAAATGCCCTGCTAGGTTGAAACATGAATAGCTGCCATGACAAGGGAGGCTAAAACCAATGTGTTGGAAGCCAATGAGGTTGCAGGGATCACTGAAGCAGACTATGGGGGTCATTCCGACCCCGGCGGGCGGCGGGTGCCGCCCGCCGGGTGGAGACCGCCAGAAGACCGCACCGCGGTCAAATGACCGCGGCGGTCATTCTGACTTTCCCGCTGGGCGGGCGGGCGACCGGCAAAAGGCCGCCCGCCCGCCCAACGGGAAAGCCCCAGCAACGATGAAGCCGGCTCCGAATGGAGCCGGCGGAGTTGCAGGTGTGCGACGGGTGCAGTGGCACCCGTCGCGATTTTCAGTGTCTGCTAGGCAGACACTGAAAATCATTATGGGGCCCTGTTAGGGGGCTCCTGCACTGCCCATGCCCAGGGGCCCCACGACACCCGTTCCCGCCATCCTCTTCCTGGCGGTGTAAACCGCCGGGAACAAGCTGGCGGGAAGGGGGTCGGAATCCCCATGGCGGCGCTGCTTGCAGCGCCGTCGTGGAGGATTCCCTGGGGCAGGGGAAAACCGGCGGGAAACCGCTGGTTCCCCTTTTCTGACCGCGGCTTTACCGCCGCGGTCAGAATTGCCCCAAAAGCACCGCCAGCCTGTTGGCGGTGCTTCCTCCGTCCCCGGCCCTGGCGGTCCATGACCGCCAGGGTCGGAATGAGGCCCTATATGCCCAGCAGGTGTCACAGGTCTAGACTTTATTGCAATGCTGCAATCCGCTGTGGTATTAATGTATCTGATTCAAATCAGCCTTGCCGAGTCTCTGGCTGGTGTGATGTCTCCCGAGAGGGTACAGGGAGCCATGCAACCTTCAAGGAGGAAGACTATTTGGAGCGAGGGCGGTCCTCCCCCAGGTGGAAAATGATTCTGCAAGAGGGGAATGGGAGAGCCCCCTTCGGTCCCTCAGGTGGAAAATGATTGTACAAGTGGGGAATGGGAGAGCACCCCTCGGTCCCTCTGTCAGCAAGCTATACAATACAAGGAGGGGGTAGAGGAAGAGCCGTTGCCTCACAGTTCAGTGTATGCAGGAGACTCGCTGTACCTCTCATTTCTGTATGTTGGATCCTCCTCTCACCAAGCACCTCACTGTGAGGAAAGCCCAGAACACACTGACCAGGCGTCCTTCCCATGCTTCTTCTCTCACTGTGCCACTAGAAATAAATTATACCTGACTGAAGAGCCCCAATCAGGGCGAAATGGGTCTTGGCATGCTTGTGTTCCGATTCAGGAAGTACCTGTCAGTGAGGGCTGGTTAGTTACTGTTGGAGCAGGGTCCAGACTGATTTGCATATGACTGGATCTAAACTGAGGCAGTAAGGTGAGCAAAAGAATCATAGTTTGGAATGCTACCCCAATGGATTGCCAGTGGTTAGAGGTACAGCAGGCATCCTCTCATCGCATTTTGTGTTTCATGCCAAAAGCCAGTCCTGTCTTCAGACCACAATCAGCCCTTCTGTCCCTACAGCTAACTCTATCCTCTTTTTGAGTATGTCTTTATCTTGTTATCTTAGTGTTTGTGAGCTCACTAGCTGCCTGCCTATCCTGCCTGTATTCGTAATTATCAAACTGTCTCTAATTCTTCATTTAAAAGTGCACAGTACAGAGGGATTTGCCCTATTTCTGAAATTCATACCACGATTATTATTTTTTCAAATGTGTGTTACATAAAGCAAACGCAGCAAATCTTTCTCAGGAATGACATGATCTTTTTACATTCACACAGCAGGCGCTTCAAGTCCATGGCTGATAATGTAACACCGCCCTCTAGTGCTTACATATAGCAAAACACTATAATTTGTAGTCCCAAGACTTTTAGGTCTCTCATAATTAGTAGGTGGAGACAGTACAGGTTCTTTATGGGAATGTGCGCAGTGCTGGAAAGGGCAGGAATGTGCTGTATTTATCCCAATACCTCGCATACCTCTCCTTTCTCCAGCATTGGTGCACAATGAGCTGCCTAGCACTAACAGAGGTGCAAGGGTTCCTCAGTTCCATGTAGAAATGTTTCTGTGCAGGAAGTGGCTAATCCCCTGAGGCTTATTTTTCTTTCCATGTGAGCTGCAGAATACAACACACGTAGAAAGAGGAAACAATGAGGAGAAATAAAGATATTGCTCCTAGTTATGCCTCACCTGGGGAGGCGTAGGTTTTTGGTGCATTCCCATGTGTACCAGTTCTAGTAAATATGGGAATGTGTCAAAATCCATGGATGTTGCATGGGAACAGCCATACAACACCCAAGTAAATGCCTCCCGGCACAGAGTAATGCAGTGCAGTGATTTGTGCTGTGTTGCATTACTCGAGATATATGAAGCTACTCAGGGCCATGCAAGGTGGCCGTGCCTGGCTTCATAAATCTAATTTTTCACTTGCATCACATTGTGTGGTGCGAGAGGGACGCAAAGGGGCTCATAAATATGCCCCTTAGTACGTGGTACCAGTCCCAGGGACAGGGTTGTCGAGGCAGTAAACATTGAGAAGGGAACTGCTGCGACCCGAGCGGATCTGATTAAACAGTGCAGAATTAAGAGGACATGAGTATGTCACTAAATTCATAGGTGATTAAATGCATGAGGAAGTAGGGGCCATATTTATGACCCGGTTTGCGTTGTGTTTGCATCACACAACATGGTACATGAATTACGCAAACCTTAAGTGCGATTTTTGAAGTCACGCAAAGCCACCAGTGGCTTCAAAAATCTTGAATAATGGAACGCAGTGCAGATCGCTGCGTTGCATTACTCTGTGCCAGGGAAGTGTTTCCGTGGGTGTTCCCACGCAACATTGATGGATTTTAGTACATTCCCAGACTCACCAGAACTGGTTGACCTGGGAATGTGGCACAAATCTATGCCTCCCCAGATGAGGTGTAACAAGGAGAAACATCTTTATTTCTCCTTGTTTTCCCTCTTTCTGTGAGCGCACATAGAAGAGGAAATGCATCTCAGGATTTTTTTTGTGCAGGAAGATAACCCTTCCTGCACAAAAACAATTCTGAATGAAACGCAGGCACCCTTACACAATGGTGCAAGGGTGCCTGCTTTGGCGCTAGGCTTACAAAAGGGCGCCAGCGCTGGAGAAAATGGCACGAATACGCCGTATTTTTTTAAATACTGTTCATTCCTGCCCTTTCCCTGTCACGCAGTGCAGCACAACAAGGTGACTTGCAGTGCTGCACTGAGTCATTATCCGCATAAATATGTCCCTGAGCACATGAACAACCACAGCAGTGAGCGTGTGCAATAAACCAAAACAAACTGAGGTACTTAATATGTGAATGAACGATAGAGAGTGCACAGCAACATGCATCAAATATACAAAGAAGGCACATACAACTGGCTTGGTTGTTTCCCCCACAGGGTAATCAGATTAGGTTACCAGGTTGACCTCAACCTTCACTGTACCCTACCTTAAACACCGCAGACTGACAGCCTCTACTTACTCCTGTTTCCTTCTTCACTTCACACTACTATCATCCACCAGTGTAGGCTTTAAGCATTTGTGAATTGTTGCTGGTGTTTGCCTTCGCACTGCAATTATTCACCAGTGTATTCTCCAGGCATGTGTGGATTTTTACTGATTTTGGGCCCCCCAAATTTGCTGAAATGCAGACTCACAAGCCTTCTTCTGAAGCAATTCCAAGCTGTATAGGGCCTACGCACTCTAGACCTGATAACGCGTCCAGCCCTTATAAATTACCTGTACCTGGACACGTTGGAGGTCGGTGAATCTTTTAACCGAGTCGGGCTCTCCTCATCCTCAATAGTCGAGTCATTCAGATCAATAATCAATAACTGTTGTAATCGGTAATCAGCACTCAATTAATAGATCAATATAACACATCAGAAATCAATAACAGTTGGTATTTCGGCGCACCATGACCTTTCAGTCATGAATAACCACACCAGTTTATTAAAAGTTAGTGAATTTATTTCCCTATATTAACAAAGCTAGCACGATATATATGTGTCTCAAAACCAATTGATATATGTATATGAACATTACTAGCTGTCCATAACGGCGGAAGAAACGCAATCTACGTAAAATCTGAATAATGATACACTCTGTTATAGCAATGCAAATCACCAATGTGACTAACTGTATTTGACTAATTGCATACATTCGGTCAGCATAACAAGATTTCAATTCTTCATGGTACATTGAATGAATACCTCGACTAACCTCTAATTAGCATTGGCATGTGGGACTTCATGCAAAACGAATTTAGTCAACACAAATTTGGAAAAGTTCTAGCTAGGATCCTATCAAAATAGCAGTTGGTACCTAAAAGGAAAAAAAACACAATGCATAATACATTTATCCTTTCATATTTACCAAATACAATCAGCATTCAAGAAAAGTCTTCGTCCTTCAGGTACCGGTTGATCAGCATGGGGCAAATTTCAAAGGGGCAAAGTTAAGGGCAAGCTTCCTTGCAACGGCAAGGAGAATAGGGCAAAGTTACTGCATGGGCAAGACGGGGCAAATCAAAGTTAAAGTCTCTAGGGTGAGAATTCTTAAAGTCTCTTTCTCTCAGATAGAGAAAAGGGCATCAGGGTGTCGTCCAAAATGGAGTCTGGCATCAGGCTTCAAACTGGCATCGAGGAAAAAAATGGCTGACTTCTCTTTGTCCGGTGGGTTTAAGTAAGAAACATTCCAAATTCTGTAGGGTCTTCCATTGGAGGGTTCATAGGTTGGCTTCAAATTGTCCAATCAAAATTGTCTTTTACTAGCGCCCATTTATGCATACACTGTCCTTGGCGCCTTGGAACACAAATTGTATCATGGTTTGCCAATTATTTTACTATCTGTACCTTCATTGTCCGCACCTGCAGAGACTGACCTTGTATCAAAGGGGATGTAACCGGCCTAGCACGAAACCTTGGAGATAAGTGTACCAGCCAGTTTCTACTGGAAAAATACAACTTCAAGCAAGAATATATTTCATTAATTCAAGGAAAAAAAGAATCACGCAGTTAGAATTTGAAACCAAGCAACTAGGCCAAAGCCTGTACTAAATTTAAGCTAAGCAAAACAGTTTTCAAACAAGAAATCATGGCATACATTTGCGATTATGACGGATTAATACATTTTTAATACTTCATGATTAATAAAGCTCGTTTATAATGATGGCGAACTGCCCCGAGGGCACAATTTCCCTCGTACATTATTTCTTTTACTTAAAATCACACTTCAATATGTATGTCGGTTACACAGTGTACATGAATATATGTCGAACCCTCTTTTTCTGCGTCATCAGACCCACAACCCCTCTGAGGTAGGCTTTTCTGCCGCTCTAGGCTTGTGTCCTGCCACGTCCAAGGATATATCTTTCCTATAAATAGTTCTCGCTAATCTGTTTTTAGAAATATTAAAAGCGTTTCACTGCTATTTTCTTTCATTTGTTTTTTTTAAATTAATTTTCCTTAAATTGCATCACATAACTTTATTTCGAAGATTCAAGAAAAACAAACATATGCAAACGAAACCAATTTATCATTAATTCTGTATGAATTAAAGTGGTTGACTAATCTGGCTGAATATTGTGTCTCCCTTCCCTTGCATAATGTCATGTACGTATTCTGTATAGATGAGTGCATAGAACAAGAGTGTGCCCCCGTGTTGGTGTTGGTACTAGTTGCTGAGGATCCCTACCGAAAGATTGCTGACACGTGATTCCACCCAGCAAGTGCTCCCTCGCCTTGATCTCTGTGCTGCTATGCGACTGTGCATCTTAAATATTGCATCACATTTTGACGGGCTGGACCTTTACTCGCCTCCCTAGAACTGACTAAATATTTGACCCCTTAGGCTATACATTTGGGAGTTTTTGACCTCCAGCGTGACCTGTGGACTCCCAGTTAGCGGGTCGCCCTAGCCTGTCATGCAGGATTTGTTTGGCAGAGTGGACTAGAACACTGATGGTACTGTACTGATGAGCTGGAACCAAGTCTCCTGTTAACAATGGCTTTTCGGGTGTATCCAGTAAGACTTCGTTCTCCATAGAATTACTGCATCCATGCTTTGGTGGATAATTCGCCTTCCCCAACAAAGCATTTGCTGTCTTTGGTGGATAGCCAAAGTCCACAGTTGTATGTGGAAACTCTGGAAGAAATACAGTTCTTATGCAACTATGTCAGCATTTCTAGACAATAAATAGAGGGGCCAAAGAATGGCAGTGTCTTGGGCACTGGGAACCCACATGCTGCTCTGTGCTGATGGAGACAGCCGTCCTGAATTGAAAGTTTACCAACCGGGGATTGCTCATTACGACATCTAAACACCTTTGTGATCACAGCAAGGTTTGGTTTCTGCTTTTGATATGTCCTTTACAGCTATGCATCCCTAGGCGTACATTCGTTCTCAATGTCAGGAAGATGGTAGCTGTGCCAAAGCTACTGATATTTGGTAACATCATTGGCACCACTGCCCAATCCAAGAACATCGGCCTCCGGGCATAACAGCATGTGTGGTTGTGCTCTTTGGACTGAGTAGAAGAAAGTCTTTGGTCTCTTGACGGGTACCAATAGATGAAGTGCTGCAAGTAGAAAACTACACAGACATTGACAAATCACAAAATTACTTCTAAGTAATACCAGACAGACACCAATAACCATTCCAGTCTTTCAAGACAAGGGCCACAATTCTTCCCAGATCTCTTGTAGTACCACTTCTTCCCCCAAGTCAATCTCACAGTTCAAGAGGAAGTGATTCATGAGGAAAATTAAGCCTCCCCTTTCCACCAGCCCTCAATAGATGCCAAACAGTTTTAATGACTTCGGGTGAGCTTAATTACAGAGGATTCATACCTCTTCATGGAAGGGGCAGCTGTCCTGCCGTCATCATTGCAAAACCCACATAATGAATCCTGTGGGGTGAAATGGCTGAGCATCTATGCTGTCAGACTGCCACTCTAAAAAACACCTATGCCTCAGTGACCGAAGAAGTTGTAAAGGCTCCTCCTCTGAGGTACCTGTGAACTTGCTGCTCAGCTACTTACACTTTGAAAGTTAGCACTTATCAAAGCAGTTTTATTAGAGCATTTAAATTATCTATTCCTGAACATGTCCTCATTGCTGCGATTTGAAGAAGGAAGTTGCAGTATAGCCAGCCAAGAACCCCAATCCTCCTCAAATCGCTCCAGAGAATTATATATCTCACCAAGGCATCAACACTCCTCATCACAAGGGTATGTCTCCAAAGAATGCAGAAGAAAACTCCTGGGGTGGAGAGTGGTATTGTAGAAAATGGGGATGCTGGTGAGATTAATGAAGGTGTCTGGATTACAGTTCACCGACGCAAAGGTTGTGGTCCTCTCACCAACATGCATTCTAATGATGAACCCAAAGCACCAAGGTGAAGCAAACACTAAGCAGGTGAAGGTTCTCTGTAGAATGAAGAGGGAGCGGAGCACAGCCCAAACAACTACCCAAAAAGGTAACTCAGTGACAAAGAAGAATACACAGTGGGAGGCAGAAAGTAAAAAAAAAAAACAAGAGTGAAAAGTGGCAGAGACAAATAATGAAAAGAGTGAGCAGGAGTGACTACATGTATGAGGTGTGGCCAGCACTAATAAAATAGTAAAAGGATGTGTGTTAGACCTAACATCTTTTGGCGTGTTTCCCCTGTCTTTTGTGCCTTTTGACCTCCTGTTTTTATGATATTCTGGACTTGGTTTTTGCTGGTTTATTGTCTCTGCACAGTTTACCACTGTAGATCGGTGCTAAAGTGCAAGGGCTCCCTGTGTAAATTGTATTGGTGATTGGTTTATCCTTGGTTGGCATATTTTATTTGCTAGTACGTCCCTAGTAAAGTGCATTAAAGGTGCCCAGGGCCTGAAAATCAAATGCTACTAGTGGGTCTGCAACATCGATTGTGTCATCCACATGAGTAGCCCTGTAAACATGTCTCAGACCTGCCACTGCACTGTCTGTGTGTGCAATTTTAAACTGCTGATTCGACTTGGCAAGTGTACCCACTTGCCAGGCCCAAACCTTTCCTTTTACTACATGTAAGTCACCCCTAAGGTAAGCCCTAGGTAGCCCCATGAGCAGGGTGAAGTGTATTTAAAAGGTAGGACTTGTACAGATTTTTTTTGCATGTCCTGATGGTGAAATACTGCCAAATTTGTTTTTCACTATTGCAAGGAGCTTGCCTCCTGTTAGAAGTCTCAGGAATATTAAAGACTTCAGCTTCATCTGCCTACAGCACTGAGAACTGTGTGTTTTGTGCTGCAGCTGAAGAAAAGCCACCACAACGCGATCAATTAGGTCGCTGCCTGCACTGTGACTTGACGCAGCGCCACAGAGCCGTGCCCCGCTTCGTACCACAACCCTGGTCTCACCAACACCACCACATTAGGCCGGCACCGATCCGCTACTTGCACCATGAGTTGTGGGCCACACGCTCTGCATCACCTTGCACACACCGCAGCCTTGGTATCCCGGACAATGACACTCTAATCTGACACCGATGCCGCTGCCTGCACTATAGCCTGAGGACACTGCTCGTGAAGAACACGAAGCACCGTCCAATCCCGCACAGCAGCCCTGGTCAACCGACACCAGCTCCATCGACTCCAGCATCATCAATAGATACCCCTGTCTACACCGCAACCCGTGGGCACTGCACAGAGCCTGCCCGCATCGCACCGCCACCTACCTTGAGCCTACTGACAACAGCGCTTCAGCAATGATGACACAGCTGGATGCACCGCAAAATGGAGACACTGCACGTCGCACCGCCCCACTTCACACTGTATTCCGGGTCTCATCGACGCCACAGGACACCTTCACTGAGCTACTGCCTGCATCGTGACCTATGGGCACTGCACGTCGCATCATCCTGCTTCGCAGTGCAGCCCTGCCGCCATCAATGCCAGTGCTCCTGACTTTGTCATCAGCCCGGGGTTTGATCTGCAATGCTCAAAGTTCCCTGCACTGACCGCCAGAACCAACGCCCGCCGACGCTAGTGAAGCTGTACTCTGGAGCTCATTGCGAGGATTACGACGCTCTACAATTTCAAGGGACTGTGTGTGGGTCTTCCTGACACCGTAGGTGGGGCCAAGCCCCCGCGGTCAGCCTGAACTGTTGGATTTGTTGTTCACGACGCTGTGATAGCCCCAGATGGAGCTATTGATTTCAACAAACTATATTTTTAAGTTAATTCTTGGAAAATTCATATCTTTATTACTGTATGTTAGATTTTTCTCATTTTGGTCTTGTTTTACACAGATAAATATTGGCCATTTTTCTAAAATGGTGTGGTGCCCTTTTGTAGTGTTTTCACTGTACTACTGTGTGTTATGTGCAAATGCTTTACACATGCTTCTGAGATAAGCCTGACTGCTCCTGCAGGGGTTATCCGAGCTGGGTCTCTCCTTTACCCTGACTAGACTGAGGATCCCTACTTGGACAGGGTGGAAGCTGACTGCCTACTAAAGACTCAATTTCTAACAGATGCTTTGTATCTGGACTCCCTCTCATGACCTGAAAGTAACCCTACTGCATCAGAAGTGCTCTAACTCTAGGTAGTGGTACTTCTATTCCTCCTAGTCTCCCACCAAAGTACCACCTCCCAGGTTACAATAGTTTTCAAAATCTTCTAAACAAAAACTGGAATAGATTTAGAGCTTGGCGTTACTCCGACACAGACATGACAGATATCTTGTTCGCCATATTACAAGTTCCATACATTATAACAGAATTGTTATACAGAGCTCTGGATATCCATCACGTTTGTGATGGAGTAATCTCCTCTGCTGAACTCTAAATCAGGTCCTCTGTTCGGTGTAATATGTGAGTTCCTGGACCCACGTAAAATGTGAATGATTGTGTGTGGTTTCTTGTTAGGGCTGTCTTTTCTGAATCCTGACCAAATATGGCCATCTCTGGCGAGACCCTGCACCCAACCCACCAGGGGCAGTCAACTCACGTTGCGCACGGCCAAAGACCATGTACAGAGGGGGTAGGCTGCAGGTGCTGTACACTGGACACCCAAATGATCTTTGGAGTATCCTTGAATCTGCAGAGGAACCATAAACCAACACAGGAGAGCCTCATTGGGATTTGAGGATCCGCAGATCCTGTCAGAATTTTTTTTTTTTAAATGTATTTCAGAAATGACGTCCATCTTGATAATGCCACATGTACCAAGGGGTCAGGGTATACCCACCCTATTCCCCTTATGCGCCTTTTACATTTTTTTTTTTTTAGGACTCAAGGTCTGAATCCAATAGCCTGGCAGAGGCTGCCACAACATTTTCTTTAATTGTTGGGGCAACCAGTCAGATCCTTTTGGGTGATCCACAGACCAAGATATCGCTGAAAAGTTCTGAGCTTTAATTCTTTCATGTCCAACCTGGGCCTCTCTTAAAATGCAAATTTCTCGAAACTATTGAAGTGGATTAACACCAATCAAACCAAAAAAGCCATTTCTTGAAGTAAAGTTCTAACTTCATGCCTACCTTAGTGTAGTTCTATTCAGCCTTTTTGTATCAAACAGCAAACCTTCCTTTGGGAATTTTAAATGGGAGTGGCACTTTTGAGACCCCTGCTTTCTCTTGGCCCACTCTTGACTGATATATGCAAAACGTGCTATGAAGGACCCAAATTGAGAGAATGTTTTTTTTTTGGGGGGGGGGGGTCATGCAGATTTGTTGACCATCACCAAAGTTATTAAGCCACGACAAAGGGCCTGATTTAGAGTTTGGCGGATGGGGTTACCCCATCAGAAATGTGACGGATATTCCGTCCGTCGTATTATGATCCCATTATATCCAATGGAAATCGCAATACGGCAGACGGGATATCCGTCACGTTAGTGATGGAGTAACCCATCTTCCAAACTCTAAATCAGACCCAAAGAGCTCTATCCCTGTCACTTGCCACATCCCTGTCATCCTGTAGATCGCCTTACAATGCCCAGTGTAATGTACAGCACTCCATTGCTTTTCAGCTACGTTTGCACTATATAAACACCAGTGCAAACATACATACTGTCACAGACATACTCAGCCTGTCACTTGCTGTGTCCCTCTCACCATACCTCCTAGAATCTTTTGCCATTGTAAACTTTCCCATTTCTTTCATCTTTCCCATTTGTGTCACCTGCTCCGTCTCTCCTATCTCGTGAGACTCTCCTAGACCCTGTCACCCTCCCTACCCCTGTCACCACACCAATCCCTGTCACTGCCCCCACCATTACCACCCTTCCGTCCCTGTACCATCCCTTTGGCATGTCCATTCTTTTCACCCTCCCCAGCCCCATCTCCATCCTAAAACCAGCCACTATCCAAGCCCATGTCAAACTCCCTATCACCATCCCAGTCTCTGTAAAAGATCCAAATCCAAGCCGCCCACCCCTTGTTTTGTCACAGTAGCAGTCCCTGGCATTCCTTCAGTACCTATCCCCCTCCACACCAATCACACCCCTGCCGGGGTGCAGCTTTGGGAGGGAGCTGGGGGCCCTCTAGGGTGTTACACCCCCCACCTTAAAATATATTCTGTTTTAAATAGTTGGGTACAAGTGCTTTCAGTCGGGTGTGGTGAGGTACCTGTCGAATTTCACCTGGGATTTTTAGATACACATAGACAAAAACACACTCACGCCCTCATCTGTTTTGAAGGTCTTGCAAAATGTTGGTTAGTTTGAAAAATATTGTGTCTAACAATACATACGGCCCATGAGCACCGTCATGCCCTGCTTGATTGTTGGAAAATCTAAAGTTCATCCCCCACCCCAATCTAACTGACCAAGCTACGCCCCTGCACCCCTGCTGCACTGATTGTCTCTTGCTGATCTCAGAACCCTCACCTGGCCCTTTGTGATAGAGACTGATGACGCAGAAAAGAAGGTTCGACATATATTCATGTACACCGTGTAACCGACATATATATTGAAGTGTGATTTTAATTAAAGAAATAATGTACGAGGGAAATTGTGCCCTCGGGGTAGTTCGCCATCATTATAAACTAGCTTTATTAATCATGAAGTATTAAAAATGTACTAATCCGTCATAATCGCAAATGTATGCCATGATTTCTTGTTTGAAAACTGTTTTGCTTAGCTTAAATTTAGTACAGGCTTTGGCCTAGTTGCTTGGTTTCAAATTCTAACTGCATGATTTTTTTTCCTTGAACTAATGAAACATATATTCTTGCTTGAAGTTGTATTTTTCCAGTAGAAACTGGCTGTTACACTTATCTCCAAGGTTTCGTGCTAGGCCGGTTACATCCCCTTTGATACAAGGTCAGTCTCTGCAGGTGCGGACAATGAAGGTACAGATAGTAAAATAATTGGCAAACCATGATACAATTTGTGTTCCAAGGCGCCAAGGACAGTGTATGCATAAATGGGCGCTAGTAAAAGACAATTTTTGATTGGACAATTTGAAGCCAACCTATGAACCCTCCAATGGAAGACCCTACAGAATTTGGAATGTTTCTTACTTAAACCCACCGGACAAAGAGAAGTCAGCCATTTTCCTCGATGCCAGTTTGAAGCCTGATGCCAGACTCCATTTTGGACGACACCCTGATGCCCTTTTCTCTATCTGAGAGAAAGAGACTTTAAGAATTCTCACCCTGGAGACTTTAACTTTGATTTGCCCCGTCTTGCCCATGCAGTAACTTTGCCCCATTCTTCTTGCCGCTGCAGGGAAACTTGCCCTTAACTTTGCCCCTTTGAAATTTGTCCCATGCTGATCAACCGGTACCTGAAGGACGAAGACTTTTCTTGAATGCTGATTGTATTTGGTAAATATGAAAGGATAAATGTATTATGCATTGTGTTTTTCCTTTTAGGTACCAACTGCTATTTTGATAGGATCCTAGCTAGAAGTTTTCCAAATTTGTGTTGACTAAATTCGTTTTGCATGAAGTCCCACATGCCAATGCTAATTAGAGGTTAGTCGAGGTTTTCATTCAATGTATCATGAAGAATTGAAATCTTGTTATGCTGACCGAATGTATGCAATTAGTCAAATACAGTTAGTCACATTGGTGATTTGCATTGCTATAACAGAGTGTATCATCATTCAGATTTTACGTAGATTGCGTTTCTTCCGCCGTTATGGACAGCTAGTAATGTTCATATACATATATCAATTGGTCTTGAGACATATATATATCGTGCTAGCTTTGTTAATATAGGGAAATAAATTTACTAACTTTTAATAAACTGATGTGGTTATTCATGACTGAAAGGTCATGGTGCGCCGAAATACCAACTGTTATTGATTTCTGATGTGTTATATTGATCTATTAATTGAGTATTGATTACCGATTACAACAGTTATTGATTATTGATCTGAGTGACTCGACTATTGAGGATGAGGAGAGCCCGACTCGGTTAAAAGATTCACCGACCTCCAACGTGTCCAGGTACAGGTAATTTATAAGGGCTGGACGCGTTAACAGTAGATGGTAGCAGAGATTGATGGTTTAGCCCTTTGGGACCCCATCCGAACAATAGATAGAGTCAGGTTAGAATTTTCTTTGATAAAACAAGTTGGAGAGATGATGATGCCGTAAGTCCCCAATGACTTTCCCGGGATCTCGGAGCTTGCGAATGAGGAACAGGAAGGTATGAGAATGGTCTCAGCGTTTCTAGTGACGGTATGAGTGAAGTTAGGGTTTTGCGCTTGCACAGCTTATCGCCGCAGATTAATTGAGAAGTTTGTGAGGATTTAAGGAGTTAAAAGATATTAGAGGAGTGTTCCTCCAAAAGTGTGAGAGCAGGGAAGTCGTCGAACTTCACTTGCGTGTAGCGCTTTGAGCAGAAAATTGTCCACGTTGTTGTTGATGTTGAGACGGGCCCTGCGAGGTCAAGAAACTCCGGAGTATGTTGAAAAGTGTATGTGACACTTGTTTGATGTTGTGATCTGGTCAGGTTTAATAGGTTGATCGGGCGTGGTCAACAAGTCGGTATGAATGTTGCGGAGTGAAAGAAAACTTCGACTTTGAGATTTGACGAATTCTAAAGTGCACTAGAATAGTTCATTGATCAGTTGAGAGTAAGGTTTGCAGGTCAAATTTTGCTTGCGAAAGTGGGAAACCGAGAAAGATGGAATAACTGCCGAGGCTAGTGAAAAATCCCTAAGGTTTCTGAAGCGATTGTAGTACCTTTCCTGTAGTAAACCGACAGATCTGTTTTATTCTTTTGGTAAAGTGCTTGCGTTATATTGCAGAAATTAGTTTATGAGTGAAGCCGAATGAAAAGAGGATAAGCCGCGGGACTTTGTCAGCCGCAGTGTGGGAGTGTGACGTCACTAGGAGCCGCGCTGGGATAAGTCGGTTGGTGAGAAGGGTCGCGCACGGATTGGACGCAGTCCGTGAAGCGCAATTGGAAGGGGAAAGGCAAGCGAAGAGTATTCCGGGAATTAAAGTCGCTTATTGATTACATATTTTAGAAAAACAAAAGACGGAAAGATGACATTTTTCAAAGCATTTAAGAGTGCCATGAGGAGAGATGTTTATATTACAGCAAATGTAGGAGAAGAAACACCGCCTGAGGGTACACCAGCTTACATCGTCATTGAAGAAAAGGGTGTAGCGCCATGTCTTTGGTTAAAACAATGGTGCAAATTAACAGAAAAACATGGAAGTGTAGCGTTCCCTATCCATGGGTCGTTTAACCTAAGGGTTTTAGAAAACCTGAGATTTGCGCTATACGACATGAAAGTACCTCCAAGGCCGGCACAGTTTGAGGCATTAGCAATTTGGGAGCTAATAGCTAGAAACCAACAACAAAAGAAATTTGAGACAAGAATAAGAAAAGTAGAAAAGACACTAGCGGATGCTAGATGGGACAGCACACAAAAGGTTTGGAGATCAGACGTATTGCAGGGAATTAAATTGTTTCCAGCGATTGCCGAGGAAGCGGAGACGGAAGGAAGGAAAGCCACCTGTAAGACAAACAGGAGTCAGTCCAGAGAGGGAGAGGGCAATAGAAATTCGAAAAGGGGAGACGAGTCAGATGATGAGGAGTTCATTATACAATTGCTGAATGATCGTCCACCACCATACGTGGAAAGCGAAAAAGGCTCAAGTATTAGTACTGCCCCTCCAGAACCAATACAGGGTAATGTAACACCAAATTTGAGAACATCTCAAAGGCCGAGCAGCTCTGACATGCCTTTCTCACCACGAATACCACGGATTCAGAGAATGTACCCAGACGTGCCAACATTGAAACCTGCTGATAACTATCAGCCACAGGTTCAAAGGCACTATTGCGATGAGCATAATGTGGGAATGACTTCCGATTCAATGGCGCAGGGAGGACAAAACTATCAGAGACCGACATTGATTCAAGCTGAATCAACACAGTTTTCGATGCCCCAAAAGCAAACGCAAGAAGCGCGAGTAGTAGAAAGCCAGTTAGGTATGCCAGCAATGATGAACCACAATGTGGGGATTAACATGCCACAGAATTCGGGGAACAGACAGAATCCAGATGCAATATCTCTACCTATCACTGTAGGTCCACCAGTACCACTGTACATACAGGCAAATTCAAGCACCAGCGACCAAGGGTTAATGATACAGAATGGGACAGGGAGAAGATGCATAGAAACTACTCCAGAGACAACTCCGATAGTGGCACTGCCAAATGGATCTGGGTCCTTGTCGGAATTTAGTCCAATTCCAATTTGCGCTCCGTCAACCGTGGTAAGGTCACATCCACCACTATTAGTACCGTTAACCTCACAGACTGAAACATTACAGAAACCGTCGATGGCAGTTGATGTAACTTCTACATTGATGGGACTGAACGCACAACAGTTAACACAATGGTTCAACAGCCTGAACTCCCCACAGAGTACATCAAGCGGGAAGGAAGAAGAATACCTGAATAAAATAAGGTTGGGCATGGAGGCAGATGAACTGGTAGAGGGAACAATGGGTTTGAACAGATTAGAATCATACACAGAAGAAGAACTAAGATACGTGTGCCCTAGGATTACAAGAGAAGTGAGCAACATACATAAGAAATTACAAGAAATTGCAGACAGAAACGGGATCGATATAGGTAAGACCAAACATCTAAGCAGAAGTTACAGGTTAGACTTTGAGACAAAAGATTTTGAACACATGAGATCCGCAGGGATGAAAACACACCTTAAAGAGATACTGCAGAGTGCACAGGTTTGGAGATGTTTAGACAAGTGGGAAAGCAGGTGGGTCAAGAAAAAGGACAAAAAGAAAGAAAATACTT
This sequence comes from Pleurodeles waltl, assembly GCF_031143425.1. Taxonomy (NCBI): domain Eukaryota; kingdom Metazoa; phylum Chordata; class Amphibia; order Caudata; family Salamandridae; genus Pleurodeles; species Pleurodeles waltl. The sequence goes on along the minus strand of NC_090445.1, from coordinate 1,529,226,619 downwards.
CAGAACGAAGTGAGAAAACACAACAGAATGACGATCTGATAACCATGCTACCAATGAGAGAGACAGCAGGGGGAAAACTTGTGCATGTACCATGGCACAGGTGCGATATTCAATCCTTTACGGATGACTTTCCCAAATTGAGAGAGAAGCCGATTGAGTGGTATCAACAGACGGATAGATTTGTGAAACTCGCGAAGTGTCTCTGGGAAGACCTGAATACCTTATTTGAAATTGTGGTTCCGGCTGATTTATGGGAAGATTGTAAAAGGGCTGTAGGTTGGCCGACGAGTGAACCAGAGAGAGATAGGGACACAGGTGCGCCATCACCTATGGTAATGAGTTTGTACCACAAGGTGATCGAGCACTTGAAAACCAAGGTTGCGTCGAAAAATGTGGATTGGCAAAGGATTGACAGGACCGCTCAAGAGGTTAAAGAATCTATACATGCGTATTATGAGAGGTTGTTGAAAGCGTTTAAAAATTACAGTGGCACGGAAACGATTGAGCCAAAAGACATGCTCCATTTTGTGTTCAGGTTTGTGGAAGGGCTGAGACCCGAAATTAGCCAGATGATGAAATCGCATTTGATTTGTTGGCAGTCAAAGTCGATCGATGAAGTGTTGAATTATGCAAAATACTGCAGTGATGAGATTGAGACAAAGCAGAAAAGATTGAAGGAAAAGGTGATGGTGATGCAGCTCAGAGCAGCTCAGACAGGTTTACAAGGTTTACAAGGGTTTCAACAACAGATGCCGCAGCAGCAGCAACAGGGAAATGTTATGTTTCAGCCGCAGATGAGAGGCAGAGGTCGAGGAGGTTTTGTGAATAATGGTCCTGATTTGAATACCGTTATGATTCCAAATGGTATACAGGCAATGAAGAAGGTGATGCCATGTCACACGTGCGGAATCGTCGGGCATTGGAAACGGGAGTGCCCAATGATGGTGCAGGAAGGTGTAGGTCAGCAAAACAATGATGTCAATGCATTTCAGACTATGAGAGGACCGAGACTGAGAGGTCCGAACCCAAATTTTCAAAACAACATGAACCAGATGCAGGGTCTACAACCCATGCAACCGCAACAGGTGCAAATGCCTCGTGTGCAAATGACACAATTGCAGCCAATGCAACAGCAGTTTCCTATGGTACCTAATCAGCAAATGCAAATACCCTTAGCACCAATGAATCAGCAGCAAGCAATGCTTCCTCAACAGGTCACGGGTCAGGGAATGAGTCAAAATGACACAGTACACCAATTCCCACTACACAGCGAGAATGGAATAAACAATGCATGGGAGAGTGAAAGTTCAGATGAGGAGGGAAATTGTGTGCTTGCAGCATCCTTGGAAGTTGATCAAAAGGGCCCGTATGTGGAGGGAAGAGTTATGGGCCATCGCGTTTCATTCTTGGTTGACACAGGAGCTACACGTTCCACTGTTAGGAGCATTGAAGTACCAAATCTGCCACTCTCAGGGAGAACAGTTCAAGTAGTGGGAGTAGCAAACAGGTACCTGACGAACCCAATCACAGATCCAGTACAAGTCAGAATTGGTAACTATCAAGGGTCACATAATTTTGTGGTATGTGACTCAAGCCCGATATCACTATTAAGGAGAGACCTATTGTGCAAATTGGGATGTTCGATTATGTGTTCGAACGATGGAATTAGAATACAGATGAGCAGTGATGGGGAAGAAGAGGACAGTGTAGAAGGGGATGAGATGGAAACTGTCGATGAAGAGTATCCTCTGATTACCCTTTTTCCGATGATCACTGAAGCAGATATTCCAGCTGAGTTACAGGAAACAGTCGGAAAAGAAGTGTGGGATATGACAGGAAAAGAGGTGGGATTGGTGAAAGGAGTGGAACCAGTGAAAGTGACCGTAAAACCCAATGTAACCTTTCCCCAGACCCCACAGTACCATATGGCACAAGACACCCTCATGAAAGTCGCCCAACTCATTGACGAGTTTGTAAAACAGGGAGTACTGAAAGAAGTATTAAGCAGTCCATGTAATTCACCAATCATGGGACTAATAAAGCCAAGTGGAAAGGTCCGAATTGTGCAGGACTTGAGGAAAATAAATGACATCATAATTAAGTGCTGCCCTGTAGTGCCAAATCCAGCTGTGATAATGTTTCAAGTCCCTTGCGATGCCGAGTGGTTCTCAGTCATCGACTTGTCACAAGCATTCTTTTCGGTACCTCTTCATGAGGACAGCCAATTTCTCTTTTGTTTCAAATTTTTAGACAGAGTCTACAGTTGGTGTCGAATTCCTCAAGGGTTTTCGGAGTCACCGTCAATTTTAATCAGATTCTGAAGAAAGACTTGGAAGCGTTAGAATTGCCATTCGAGTCAACCCTAGTACAGTACATTGACGACTTACTGATTGCATCCAAGACAGAAAGTGACTGCACAGCCGACACCATTGCTCTATTGAACCATTTGGGAAGGAACGGACACAAGGTGTCTCCTTCAAAATTACAATTCTGCCAGAAGAAAGTGAAATATTTGGGTCACCAAATTGAGAAAGGGTCACGAAAAATTATGAAGGAAAGAATAACAAGTATACTTCAAATGAGTCCCCCAAAGACGAGGAGGGAGGTGAGGAAGTTTTTGGGAATGGTGAGCTACTGTCGCCAATGGATTCCCAACTTCTCAACCCTAGCAAAACCTTTGCTGAAACTGACCCAGAAGGATGCATTGGATGAAATTGAGCTGAAAGGAGAAGAGATGGATGCTTTTATTGAATTGAAAGAATGCATGTGCAGGGCTCCAGCTTTAGGTATGCCTGACTACACAAAGCCTTTCACATTGTTTTGTCATGAACGTGATGCATGTTCCTTGACCCAAGCCCATGGTGGCGTAAACAGACCAGTAGCATATTTTTCAGCTACTTTGGATCCGGTCGCAGCAGCATTGCCAGGGTGCTTGCGCGCCGTAGCCGCAGTTGGTATCAGTCTCACTCAGAGTGAAGGAATAGTGATGGGACACCCTTTAACAGTCATGGTCCCTCACTCAGTTGAGATACTTTTGACACGTTCCCGAACACAGCACATGACTGGTGCTAGACTCACAAGGTACAAAACAATAATTCTGGGATCACCTAATGTGCAGCTGAAAAGGTGCACTACGTTGAATCCAGCAACCTTGTTTCCCAGTGAAAATGCTGAAATTGAGAACGCTGAAGACATCGAGCACGACTGTCTTCAGGTGACTGAATTTTGCACCAAACCAAGACCTGATATCAAAGATACCCGATTGGAAGAAAATGATCAAATTATTTTTGTTGATGGTTCATGTTTAAGGGATGCACTGGGTGTATTGAAAGCAGGGTACGCTGTATGCACAGTAACAGGTGTTTTGGAAGCATCTTGGCTTCAAGGAGTTTACTCTGCACAGGTAGCAGAATTGGTAGCCCTTACTAGAGCTTGCCAACTTTCTGCATTGATGAAAGTTACCATTTACACTGACAGCCAGTACGGGTTTGGAATAGTGCATGATTTCGGACAATTGTGGTCACAGAGAGGCTTCATGACCTCTTCAGGGTCGCCAGTGAAAAATGGCGAAAGAATAAAAGAATTGTTACATGCCATTCAACTACCAGGAGAAGTAGCAGTGGTAAAATGCAGTGCACATTCGAAGGGACAAGATTATGTTTCTCTGGGAAATGGATATGCGGATCAAGTCGCAAGGTTTTGCGCATTGAACTGTATATTGCTTAGGGATGAATGGAATTTGATAAGTGAACCAGAACTCGAACCAAGCAAAATATTCGCTCTAAAGGTGATAGATACGATGGACGAATTGAAATCCCTACAGAATGATGTTAGTGAGGATGAGAAACTTTCTTGGACCAAATCCCAATGTGTAAAGAGACTAGATGAATTGTGGGTTTCAAGTGAAGGGAAATTCGTTCTTCCAAATAGCCTTTTGACACAGATAGCCAGATTTTACCATGGACAAGCTCATCTTGGGAGGGATGCCATGATTAGGTTGTTCAAAACTGATTGGTTTAACCCTAAATTCCGTCAAGTTGCTGAAGCAGTTTGCCACCGTTGCGTCATTTGCCAACAGATGAACGCAGGGAAGGGAACAGTAGTAAATTTGAGCCACATTGGAAGAGCAGGGGGTCCATTCAGCAGGATGCAAATGGACTTCATTGAGATGCCTGTGCATGGAGGCTTGAAATATGTGTTGGTGGTTGTGTGCATTTTTAGTCACTGGATTGAAGCATACCCTACACGCAGAAATGACAGTCTCACAGTTGCAAAACTACTTTTGAGAGAGCTAATACCACGTTTCGGATTCCTGATCTCTTTAGAATCAGATAGGGGAAGTCACTTCAATAATGAAGTAATAAAATTGCTTTGTGCAGCACTGAACATTGAGCAAAAGCTGCATTGTAGCTACCGCCCTGAAGCATCAGGTCTAGTGGAGCAAATGAATGGCACATTAAAATCGAGAATGGCGAAAATATGTGCATCAACAAACTTGAAATGGCCTGACGCATTGCCTTTGGTACTAATGTCAATGAGAAACACCCCTGACAGAAAGACTGGACTGTCCCCACACGAGATTCTCATGGGCAGAGCTATGAGACTTCCAGCAGTTCCTGCAAATGCGCTTTTGAATATTACAGATGATATGGTGTTAGACTACTGCAAAGGTCTAGCTGATGTGGTTCGATCTTTCTCTCACCAGGTGGAGGCAACCACCTTGCCACCGATCCAAGGTCCAGGACACGCCCTGAAAGCAGGTGACTGGGTCGTGATAAAGAAGCACGTGAGGAAGTCGTGTTTGGAACCCCGTTGGAAAGGACCTTTCCAAGTGATTTTGACGACTACCACCGCTGTGAAGTGTGCGGGAGTTCCCAACTGGATTCACGCCAGTCACACAAAGAGGGTGTTGTGTCCCACAGATGAGGAAGTTGAAGCGCTGAAGTTACCAGTACCTGATAACAAAGTACCGAGCGCTGAAGCAGAGCAAAACAGAACTAGAAGCGAAGAGGCAGAAGTAGAGGAGGGAGAAATATTCTCTGAGGACGAAGCAACTGATTCACTTGGGGAAGACCAAGGAGGAGCCTCAGACAGCGACGAAGCAGCTGAAGGTAACAAAGAGCCTGAAGCAGCTGAAAGTGACAAAGAGCCTGAAGAAAGTAACGGTGACAAAGGGCTCAAAAGAGGTGAAGAAGCAGGAGAGCCTGATCAGAGGAGGGCTTTCCCAGAAGCAGACGATACAGTAAATGAAAAGGAAAACCTGATTGACTCCCCAGAAGGAGGGGACAAGGCAGAACAGAACGAAACTGCTCAAACTCCTTCAGAAGAGATTGCAGGTCCATCAAGTGGACACAGTGCAAAGAGAAGACCGAGCATATCACCAGTAAAACTAAGAACTAGAGAAACGTTGAACGACAGTGAAGGGCCAAGAGTGAAAGAGAAAAGAAAGGAAGTGTCTGTCGTAGTACCAACACCAAGTGAAGAAAAAGACTTGGCCAAAGAGGAAAGTACCAGTGAGAAAGAATCAAAGAGAGATGCAAAACTGAAAAGAAAAAGGATACCGAGCAGGAGGTATTCCGGTCCGGAGTGAGCATACGTAGCCAATAACGATTGGTCAGACGAATTCGTATCCCTCAGCCTTGAGAACGAAGAGGCAGAACTTCATTTTGGAAATAAAAACTCTATGGACTCTGTTGATTGAAACCATTGCTAACTTGATTGACTTTTCAACCGGCTAAGACATTGCTAACCTGATTGACTTTGAAGCCGATTTTGAGACAACGCTGCTAACCGATAAGAGACTAAGGGGGTTATTCTAACTTTGGAGGAGGTGTTAATCCGTCCCAAAAGTGACGGAAAAGTGACGGATTTACCACCAGCCGTATTACGAGTCCATTATATCCTATGGAACTCGTAATACGGCTGGTGGTATATCCGTCACTTTACCGTCACTTTTGGGACGGATTAACACTCCTCCAAAGTTAGAATAACCCCCTAAGCTGCTAAAGAAACTGTGTGAACATTGAACTCGTTCAGCTTTGTAAATACCTGCAACTTAGAAAAAAAAAAAAAAAAAAAAAAACGCTTTGATAAAGTGTCTTCAGCTTTCTGATTCTATACAGATCATGACTAGCTTCACTACACAGGGGCGTAAAATGAAGTATTGTAAATACATGTGTATAGGCTTACTGACCGCATGCGTACTAATAATTGTGGCAATAGTTCTTGGAATGCATGGTAAAAGCGAGAGTGAGACGAATGATGCTTCTACTTCTAAACCTATTATCGTTCCTGAACTAACAGCTCTGAAGAGACTGGAGCAAGACGAGAGACACTTGCATGATAAGAAGGAACTTTCATCTAACGTTTTCTATCGCTTACTGAGTGAGTATGTTGAGACCATGGATGCGAAAGATTGTTATGTGTGTACACAAATACCTACCTCAGTAGTGGAAGGGGTAACGTATCACAGCATGCCTCTTACGTATGGAATTACATGTAGTATAGTAGCTTCCAGATTTTATGCTCAAAGAGACATTCATTATTTCTATACTAATTACGATGTTACTTTTGCATATGTCCCCATAATAGGGTACCTAAGTAAGATAGCTAGAGATTGGTCTGCTAAATTAATGAGGGAATTTTTCGAACCAATGTCACCTTTCCACACAGCCCACGCACATAGAGAGAACCTTACATGCTTGCTTTCACCAGTAGAAATAGAATTTTTAGACCGCACTGACGACAGAAAGAACGAAATGAAGGAGAAATTAGAGAAGGAATTGCACGAAAGGACGTCTGTAGATAATTATGCTTTTGCCGCAATAAAGACACAAGGGAAAATAGCTTTAGATACATTGCATGTGGGAAGATTTTGTATACATAGATTTCCATCATATTATGACACAGTTTTTGTGGGAACGAGTGAATGTAAACACACATACGCATTTCAACAAAAATGGACGTTCATGCTGAATGGACAAGACCCAGTTATTCCTGGAGTATATTATATTTGTGGACTCAACGCCTATTATCGTCTTCCTAAAGGATGGTATGGGAGGTGTTATTTGGGAATATTGTTCCCAAAGGTTTACCAACTAGATGACTTAAAGAAATTTCCAAGGCTGTCTGAATCACATCGTGTTCAGAAAAGGGAGACAGCTGCTGGTGTGGTAGGAGATATATTTGGAGCTATGATTCCTTCAGTAGGAGTCATATTGAATTCAATCAAAATACGAAAGTTGTCTACTATTGTGGATAACATGTTGACAAAGTTTTCGGGAGCTATAATCCTGATGGATGCTGAACTCGCTGCAGAAAGAGCTATGACTCTTCAAAATCGGCTTGCCTTAGACATTCTTTTAGCAAAGGATGGCGGCGTTTGCAAAATGCTTGGCATGCGTCACTGTTGTACCTATATACCCGACAACAGTGGAAAAATTAGAACGATGCTTACAAATTTAACTAGAGAAAGTGTAGATTTAAAGGAATTGAAAGAACCCGGAGTTTGGGAAAAAGTTGGAAAAGGATTTGCTTCTGTGGGAAATTGGCTCAGCAACGTTTGGAACGGATTGTTACTAAAAATAGTAAAGGGAATATTAATAATATTAATTTGTCTATTAGGTTCTTGGGGAATATGGAAAGCTTTCAAAATGTTAAAAGCAAGGAACAAAAGAAAAAGAGAAGAGAAAATAGAGAACAAAATGGTGGAAATTTATAGGGAGAAGTCAAAAGGGACTAAAAGAAAAAGGGAATTGACTGAAGTGCCAAATTACTATACAGAATTTTAATGGAATAAAATTTGTGGGTAGATTTGATGTGATGACATAATTAGTCATCAGAGGAGGGATTGATGACGCAGAAAAGAAGGTTCGACATATATTCATGTACACCGTGTAACCGACATATATATTGAAGTGTGATTTTAATTAAAGAAATAATGTACGAGGGAAATTGTGCCCTCGGGGTAGTTCGCCATCATTATAAACGAGCTTTATTAATCATGAAGTATTAAAAATGTACTAATCCGTCATAATCGCAAATGTATGCCATGATTTCTTGTTTGAAAACTGTTTTGCTTAGCTTAAATTTAGTACAGGCTTTGGCCTAGTTGCTTGGTTTCAAATTCTAACTGCGTGATTTTTTTTCCTTGAACTAATGAAACATATATTCTTGCTTGAAGTTGTATTTTTCCAGTAGAAACTGGCTGGTACACTTATCTCCAAGGTTTCGTGCTAGGCCGGTTACATCCCCTTTGATACAAGGTCAGTCTCTGCAGGTGCGGACAATGAAGGTACAGATAGTAAAATAATTGGCAAACCATGATACAATTTGTGTTCCAAGGCGCCAAGGACAGTGTATGCATAAATGGGCGCTAGTAAAAGACAATTTTTGATTGGACAATTTGAAGCCAACCTATGAACCCTCCAATGGAAGACCCTACAGAATTTGGAATGTTTCTTACTTAAACCCACCGGACAAAGAGAAGTCAGACATTTTCCTCGATGCCAGTTTGAAGCCTGATGCCAGACTCCATTTTGGACGACACCCTGATGCCCTTTTCTCTATCTGAGAGAAAGAGACTTTAAGAATTCTCACCCTAGAGACTTTAACTTTGATTTGCCCCGTCTTGCCCATGCAGTAACTTTGCCCCATTCTCCTTGCCGCTGCAGGGAAACTTGCCCTTAACTTTGCCCCTTTGAAATTTGTCCCATGCTGATCAACCGGTACCTGAAGGACGAAGACTTTTCTTGAATGCTGATTGTATTTGGTAAATATGAAAGGATAAATGTATTATGCATTGTGTTTTTCCTTTTAGGTACCAACTGCTATTTTGATAGGATCCTAGCTAGAAGTTTTCCAAATTTGTGTTGACTAAATTCGTTTTGCATGAAGTCCCACATGGCAATGCTAATTAGAGGTTAGTCGAGGTTTTCATTCAATGTATCATGAAGAATTGAAATCTTGTTATGCTGACCGAATGTATGCAATTAGTCAAATACAGTTAGTCACATTGGTGATTTGCATTGCTATAAGAGAGTGTATCATCATTCAGATTTTACGTAGATTGCGTTTCTTCCGCCGTTATGGACAGCTAGTAATGTTCATATACATATATCAATTGGTCTTGAGACATATATATATCGTGCTAGCTTTGTTAATATAGGGAAATAAATTTACTAACTTTTAATAAACTGATGTGGTTATTCATGGCTGAAAGGTCATGGTGCGCCGAAATACCAACTGTTATTGATTTCTGATGTGTTATATTGATCTATTAATTGAGTATTGATTACCGATTACAACAGTTATTGATTATTGATCTGAGTGACTCGACTATTGAGGATGAGGAGAGCCCGACTCGGTTAAAAGATTCACCGACCTCCAACGTGTCCAGGTACAGGTAATTTATAAGGGCTGGACGCGTTATCAAGACCGAGGAGCCCCACCTTTTCCCACACCTGATATCTCTGGGTTGATTATCAAAGCAACCGCCCTCACCCACCTTTTGCATGGGCTGGGATGGTACAGTATGGTATAGCAATATATCGCGGGTCCAGAAATTACATTGTATTACAGACCATATTTGACTGATGCAAACCCGTGGAATTCGCAGCCCAATGATTTGAAAATGGACTGCCGGCAACAGCATGATTTATAAGTGGAACCCCTTCCATAAAGAGGGTGCATGCTCAGACTACTGGGTTTGGTAGTCCAGAGAATTCGAGCATATAATATTAGAGACTTGTCACTTCTAGTCCCAGGACAGTCCAAATCATGTGCATGGATTATCATTCTGAAACCAGAGCACTGAGTTTGATAGTCCAGGCCAGAAGGATCTCAAGTCTGAGTTTCCTCTATACTGGGCTGCAGCACTGAGTAGCCTGAGCATGCGCGCAGACAAGTGATATGTAAGGGATATCAGATCTGAGCAACGTCTGTTGCCTCGCATGTGCATGTGCACTCAGTCTCAGAATCTGGAGTTTGGCCTCCGTTCCAGGGGTAATATTAGAGTGGATGGTCACACTCAGAAATTAACAGAATATATTAACACGATGTCTAAGTGGTGTCGTTTCTATGTAGGGCATGGCACGTTTAAAACTAGACCAGTCCACATCATGTGCATTGCATCTGAAAGGCCCAATCCAGAAAAAATCTTAAATCTGAGATTTCCTCTATACAACAATGTTAGTCTCATCAGTGTGAGTGCGCCTGCAGAAAGTATATTTTCGACGTCACATAGGTACATACATGCTCACTCTAAAACTACTAAAATCTGAGATTAACTGTTGACTGGCCTGTTGGACTCAGTAGCCTGACCTATCATGTGCATGGTGTTGAATAAGGCTCTCTGAGGGGTGGGGGCGCAGGAGTGGTTTAACTTACTTTGAACTTGAAGCTGCTCGGTGCCTAAAATAGCCATATCGTCAGGCGTAGTTGTTAGGATATGATGAAGATAGTGTTTTAATTTGGTTTAGCACTCGTATGCTGAGGCCATAGAGAAGGTTAGTCATTGAATAATCACCCACAATGGCAGGACTGGATCTGTTCCATTATTGTATGCATTATTTCTGTTATTGTATGTAGCTTTCAATAAGAAAAATTACAACTGTGTTTCGTTATTATAGTTTCATTTGTGTAATAATTGTCGGCGGGAAAAGGTATTGGGCATTCTGCTTCTTGCTCAAGTTTTTAAAATGTACTTTGAGGGAGAAACCACAAAACCTGATTGAGCTAGTCAGACTTTCTTGTTGTCTCCCTCTTTATGCATTAAATGATGGTATCTTCGTTCATGTGTGCTGAAGAGAAAGAGATAGAGCAAGAAAAAGAAAGAGGGAGAAACCCCAAAACATGTTTGAACTAGTCTCGTTCTTTATGCACTACACGATGGTATCTCCATTCCTGGGTGCCTAAGAGATAGAGAGAGGGCGACAGAGAGGGAACGTGTGTGTGTGTGTCCCTCTATATGTCAGCGTCTTCTATTGGTGAACCTTATCATCTGTGCCAGCTAGTCTCGAACATCTCTGGCTTGATGAGGTTCATCCGTGACATAATGGTGACAGTTCCTGCCATATTGTGGAAATCCAAGACATGGCGTATACCCCTGGCATAACAGTGGTAATGTGTTGCATATTGTAAGGATCCATCGCACTTTGAAGCCTATTTCGGCTTTAATACTGGCCATGGTATATTGGTGGGAATTTTGGGCTTTTGGTATGTTTTCAGCGCATGTAACACTATGGTGCCACCCTTGTCTGAATGTGGCCCCTGGCATAATGGTGGATATTCCTGGTATATTTGATTGGATCTACAGCATGATATCACCTTGGTATAATGCTGGTCATAGAATAATAGTGGCAATTTTGTCATTTGTAAGGGACCAGTTGCTATATGGATCCCACATCTGGCATAATGCTTGCTTGGGTATAACGGTGGTAGTAAGTGGCCTATGTCTAGCTTTTGCGACAGTCAGCCCGGTCTCAATCAGATGTACTCAGTGTCACCATGTGATATCATATACAAGATCATTATGTGAGCCCTCACTCACTACCAATGGGACAGACATATCATTTAATAGGGTACTTGTGGAATGTCGATGGTAAATGGAGGGCACAGATACGGGCTGTATCAGCCCACTTAACTATAATAAAGTATAAACTTGTGGCCTGTCTTTCAAATTTCCTCATCCATCACACTGCCAAGCATTATGTCCAATAATAGGAGAACCCCACCTCGATGGTCATCACGCACCACATGGGAACACTACCAACATAGCCTCAAAGCTAAAGACATCATAACCACATGATGTAGCATGTTATCCATATGGATAAGCACTTAATTCCCCACGTAGTGGTGGTAAGTGCTGCACAAATGCTACAGTACAATATAATTGTGGAAATCTGTCACAATTTAATGTCCACCCCATACATAATGTTGGCCATGACATTATGTTTAAATCTTTTCCTATTGTTTATATCCATAGCATGTGTCACAGTGGTGTCTATCTCTGGCAGAATGCTTCCTGTATCATTGAGGTAGCAAGTTATGTGATAGCGTGGGCATCGATTATATGATGATGTGTATCTCAGACATAATGGTGGTAGAAATATTTGCCATGTGTTAGATATTTCTTTCATGTGATAGATATGCATAAAAGGCAGATTCTATGCAAGTGTGAGACACCAGCTCAGGATTAAAACGTGAATTTACTAAAATGAAAAGACAATATTTCAGGAAAATATAGTGTTTTTAATGAAAACGGCATGCTTCTGTTTTCTACATGGGAGTACATTTATTCCAAATGATATGTATAGTTAATAGCGTGTGTACATTTTCAAAAGCTGATGTTTAAGGTCAAAATGGTTGCATTAATGGCTCTTCAAGATCTGTCTAACTGTAATGCTTTAAGTCTGAGATTGTGAGCTCTGTGTAACTTTTAACTGTTCCACACAGCTCCTTCCTATAGACTGTTGTATGACAGAGAAGATGAAGGATACAAAAATGGAAGGAAGTGGACTACAGAAGTGAAAGAAGACGCTGTATACAATTTTGACAATGAATAGATCATGTGAATGTGCATATTTAGATTTTTTTTAACTCTGTCTAATACCCAAGTTGTTTTAGAGAACTATACAGTTGTCCCACGGTTTTTTCTAAAAAAGGGTAGATCCCAGACCCCATGGTGAGAGTCAAGTTCTATAGGGTCACGCACATTACATAGTCCAGTATCTTCACTGTGTGCTAAGCAAGCCTACGACTTTCTAGCAAATTTAGGAGGTACAAATTATAGACACTGTTTGAGGGGCGAGCTCCCTCGCCCAATACCGATGAGGCAATTGTGTCTCTCTCACTTTACTAAGTTTGTGCAGTTGTTCCAGGTATTCACTCCTAATCACTCAGAGTTTTCCATCCACTACTGTTCACTGCTGTCCAAATTTTGAAATTCCAGCAGCCATGACTGACCATGGTGCACCCAAGAACCTGTTGTATTCTCAATTTGGATAGAACTCATTTTATGTTTGAAACAACTAATGAAATTAATGTGTTATGCTAGTTAGGGCTAGGGAACATAGCATGATTTCGTTTATTAAACGGTGTAAAATAACGTACAGTTTGTAGATTGCCTCTTGATAGAATTAAAAGTACATGTTAACTACTTCCTGTAAACCCTACATATTACATTATGGACTGCGAGATATAAAAAAAGGGACACAGCCTAAACCATGACTCCTTAACAACCAGGGTTGTTATCCACAAAAGCGGAACAACGCTTTCGTGAACAACTCTGTTTTCCTCTGCCTTAACCACGCATATCTGGAACACCGAACATGCGTGGTTAAGGCAGAGGAATACAGACTCTGGATCGGAGAGGACGTGGTGAGGTAAGTGGGGCTGGGGGTAGTTTTAGGGGCAGGGGTGAGGGTTTAGGGTAGTTTGTTTTTAGGGGCAGGTTGAGGTGTTTTTAGGGGCAGGGGTGGGGGTTGTGGTAATTTTAAATACGGGGTGGGGGTTGGGGTAATTTTAGGTTTTAGGGGCAGGGTGGGGGGTCGCTGTAGTTTTATGGGTTGGGGATTGGGGTAGTTTAGGTTTTAGGGGCGGGGTGGGTGGTTGGGGTGGTTTTATTAGGTTTGAGGGGTGGGGTGGGGGGGTCGCTGTTATTTTAGGGGTGGGGTGGGGGTTGGGGTAACTTTAGGGGCAGGGTGGGGGGGCTGCAGTAATTTGAGGGGTGGGGGTAATTTTAGGTTTTAGAGGCGGGGTGGGGGGTTGCGGTAGTTTTAGGGGCGGGATGAGGGTTGGGGTAGTTTAGGTTTTAGGGGCAGGGGTGGGGGTTGGGGTGATTTTCGGTTTGAGGGGCGGGGGTGGGGAGTTGCAGTAAGTTTAGGGGCGGGTGGGGGGTTGGGGTAATTTTAGGTTTGCAGACAGTGAACATTGCGACAGGTGCTGGTGCATCCTACGCACTATAGCATTGCCGCCGGCTCTATTACTCTGTTTCCGCCCGCTGACCCAGCGGGAAACTCATAATGGGGCCCGTGGGGAGGCGGCTGCACTGGTGGTAACCTGCCCATTGGGACTTCAGTGGATGGGCTTTTCCATCCGCTGAAGTCATAATCAACCCCAATGTGTGGAGAGCTATTTTTGCGAAATGCCACATGTGATTTACCTATGAGAAAAACACCTGGTGGCAAAGGATATGAAGTTACCGTCTCATAAGCTTTACCCTTCAGTTTTTTTTACCACAACATAAGGTGGAAAAAAACCAGGGAAAGGATACTGGCTATATGTAAACTCTCACCATTTAAACAATGAAAGCAATCACCAAAATGCTAGATGGATGAAACTTAATGCGGATAGGCAAACTACATGGTCAATACAGGTTTATTTGATTTGTAGCGGAACATTCCTCCCAAAGAAAAGGTGATTACCTTTTTTCACATAGTCATAGAACCTTCTTAAGGATTCACCAGGTATTGGGAATAAGTAAATTGATGGTTCAGCCAGTCAAATCAGGAAAGGGCTGCTATCTGATCACACACCTACTGTATATTATGTATTTTCACATGAGGTGAAACATGTAGACGGGAGGATCCTGAAATTTGAATTATCTATACTTAAGGACAGACTTCCTCAAAATGATACAAGAGATCACAGTAAAGAGTAGTTATCATGAAGGAGACATGTTGCCCGCTATTGTATGGGATGCCTTTAAGGGGTCGTCAGGGCAAGCCATTGCAATTAAAACCCATCAAATGTGAATGTGAACACTAAAAAAAAAAAGAAATGGGATCCACATTAAAAATAAAGGAGCAGCAATTTATATAAGGGAAAACTCTTTCTCTCTCTCTCTCTCTCAAGTGAAGTTATGAAAATTCAAAGCCAAGTATACTTGCTCGTAATAGAAAGTTCGGAGAAAGCTCTCCAACGACTTGAACAGAAATTCTGTGAAAAAGTCTGGAAAGAGGACAAGCTCCTGGCAGTCTGACTGAGAACTGCAAAAGATGCCAAATGAATGCCCAAAAATGTTAGTCATCAGGGATCGGTTCTGACCAAGACAAAAAAATAAGGAAAAAAAGCTGTTTTAGAATACTACCTGGTGCTTTACCAGAACCAAAACTCTATACAGTGGGCAATAGTTGACTTTTTAACTTCTATACAACTGCCTGAATACTGCAGGGTATGATATGGAAACTTTTACAAAGAGGGAGAGTTCATGTAAGGAAGTAGAGAACATCAATAAATATCTAAGGATGCATAAAGACCCTCCTTAACAGGGGCAGATCCTCCTTTAAAGTGGAGATGCATCGCCACCCTGCCAGCAGAGGCAAAACTTGACAAATAAAATGATAATAAACCAAGGCCCATAGTTAACAGAAAATGACGGAGCACAACGTGAGCCAAAATTGGCAGAGCCGCTCTCTGTCATTTTCACAACCCAGGGATGTGGCATATTTAATTGAATAAGGCGCACCTCTGTGTTGTCACCTCCGCTCGTGCTAAATTGAGCTGCCTAGCGCCAACGCAGGCATCCTTGCACCATCGCGCAAGGATGCTGCTGTAATGCTGCCAGCAGCATGAGAGCAGCGTTAGGAAGGGGTGCAGGGCAGGCTTGGAGCCTGTGCCTGCTGTGGAGCCAGAAGAGCAGCGATCCCTCACGAGGCAGGTGCTCTTTTTTTTAACAATTATTTCCTTACGATCGCCCACTGACCTCTGAACACCACCATCCACCCCACCCCAGCACCCTTCCCTGAAATCAGTCACTACTGCTCCATACCCATGATAATATTGGTGATCGTGCTGAAAAGGCATTTGATCAGCTTGAGTGGGCTTTTCTACACGCAAGTGTTGGATAAAGTGGGGATCAGGCTTTGCATGTAAAATATGTAAAAATACATCTGGGCTAGCCATAAGAACCTGATGGCCAGGATTCTGATTAATGGAGATAAATCCGCTTTAGGCTCTCACGAGGGAGGAGACAGAGATGCCACCTATAAACCCTTACTATTTGCACTTTCAGTATAATCACTGGCTCAACTGATTAGACTGGCTCCACCAGTAAGGAAACGCCATTTTTCTTTTTTTTTTTGTTTTTTTTTTTACAGATGCCACCTATTGTCTCTGGTGGAGGTTGTTAATTCTGCATGGGTGATTATTCCACTACTACAGCAGTAATGAACGGTAACTGGGTTTAAAATCAATCTCACTAATTCTGAAATTCTAGGGATCAAAACTGACAGGCAAGTCAGGGCAGAGATTGAACGCATCTCTCCGTTTAAATGGGCAAAAAATACATTAACTATTCAGGCGTAAAATTACACCGGCACTCCATAATTTGTACAAAGAAAATTACATACCCCTCTTGAGAAAGTCAAAGAGCGATCTGAATAGATGGAGCCTGCTGTTCATCTTGTGGGTGGGGAGAATGACAGTTTTGAAAACGAATGCTCTCCCAAGGCTGCTATTTTTTACCAGGCCCTTCCGGTATCGAAACCCAATAAAAATATGTGCCAGATAGATTCGAGGTGTGATGAGGTTGTTTCGCAGTGGAGCAAACCAAGAGTAGCCAAGAAAGTATTGCAGGAAATTGGAGGGATGGGTGGTATGGGCCTCCGAAATATACAGATCCGTTTTGCAGCAGCACTGCTGTGCAAGGCATTTGAATGCTCACGCCATCCAGATAAAAGAGAAATGCGGGTTCCCATGGAAATGCATTTATTGGGAAGGCCTCCATGGGACAAGCTCTCGCTTCCTAAACATGCTAGACCGAAAGTAACTTACATCTCGGAGATAACGAGCCGACTTTACTCTGGCTCTGGACGTGTCACAGTTTTCCGCATGGAAATAGGAGGACTTATTCCAAGGACAAACAATTACACCATTTACTCAGTTCAAGAAGGATTTAAAACTTAAATAGGATGATAGACATCAACATTTTCAACTGCAGAACTGGGCA
The DNA here is from genome assembly GCF_031143425.1 of Pleurodeles waltl. NCBI lineage: Eukaryota > Metazoa > Chordata > Amphibia > Caudata > Salamandridae > Pleurodeles > Pleurodeles waltl. The sequence continues at coordinate 1,529,209,671 of NC_090445.1, read as the reverse complement.
ATGCTCCCACTAAGTAAGGTGGCAGTGATAATAGAACTCACACGGTTTGAAAAACTGTTCCCCAATTACAAGACAACCAAAGGCCTCATCTCAGCCATCTATGCCATTTTGAAAGCTTTACCAGAAATCCATAAGTGGCCTTATTTGAAGAAATGGCAGTGTGTGTTGGGACCAGACATATCACAGGATGAATGGTGCAGGTTATGGCGGGATATACCAAAGACAATCTGAAGTGTGTAGGGCAGAGAAACTGGGTATAAAATATTGTATGCATGTATGTATGTAATAATGTATGATTGGTATTTGACACAATAAAAATTAAAATGGCTGTTTCCACCTATTGACCGTAAATGTTGGAGAGGTTGCAATGCAGGAGGATCTCCTTTACATGTGTGGTGGCCATGCTTGGGGCTTAGATTGTCCTGGAAAGAAATATTGAGCCACATTAAAAAGTTTACCGTTCTTCTAGTTCCATCTGACCCTACCATGGTGGTACAAGGCATCCGACCACGGAATTGGGGTGTCTTGGGAGGGAGGGCAGGACTGGAATAATGCGTGTTATTTGTAGCTTAGCAGCTAAATAAGAAATTGCGGCACATTGGAAATAACTAATGGCCCTAAGGATGTTTTGTCCTGGGCACGCAGATTGTGGACATTAATGGCAATGGAAATATGAAAAAATGTGATTATATGTGGGAATCAGTGATTGATTGCCTACAAGTCGAGACACCAATACTGAAATGCCCACCAATTTTGAGGGTTCTGAGATTAAATTGGACACCCGAGGAGGGCAATCATTGGACCCCATGAGATAACCTAGAGAACGCAGGCCCCGATTTATGCTAAAGTGGCCCAGCATGGTGCTGCAACAAAAATAGCAGAACCGCGCTGCACCACTTTTGAAACGCAGGGGTGCGCCATATTTAGAGGAATACGATGCACCCCTGCGTTTTCCCCTGCGCTGACGCTGAATTAAGCTGCTTAGCACCAACCCAGGCATCGTTGCACCATAGTGCAAGGGTGTCTGCGTTGAGGGGATAGATTGATTTTGTGCAGGAAGGTTTTCCTTCCTGCACATAAACAATCTATAATGGCGATTTGGCACTTCTATGTGTGCTGCAGAATGCAGCACACATAGAAGTACCATAGCTTCTTTTTGAATGATTGTTTATGTGCAGGAAGATGTCCTTCCTGCACGTAAACAATCGTCCATGGCATTTTGCTTCTTCTATGTGTGCTGCAGAATGAAAGCATTCCTCCTTTTTTTACCACCCCAGTGCCACCCCTGGGGTGGCGTTAGTTTTTGGCGCTGCCTCAGGTTTACAATCACTCGTAAATCTGAGGCAGCGTCAAAAGCAATGGGTGTTGCGGTGAAACGCCCACAGCAACGCCCATTGCACGTCCCTCTGATGTAGAAAACTGCGACGGAGTGGCCCATATTTACAGGGAGGCGTAACGCCAAAAAAAAGTGGCCTCCTTGTAAATATGGAGCAGTGCTTAGCACCACCAGAGCGTCACAAAAAGTGATGCTCTGGTGGAGCTAAAGGCTCTTAAATATGCTTCCTCATTGTGTAAGCATTGTTAGTATATGCAATCGGTAATTTTGTGTTCAGGTCGATGTTGTCTAATTCTCCTTATCAAGAGGACCCACAGGCACTATAAGGGGAGAAGGAGATGGGAGTAGGGCTTTGTATTGTGAACCTTGAGAAAAGCAACAAAATGTTATAATACTTAAACCTACTTCTGATGGGCGAATTATTTTACAAAAAAGATTTTGCAGGAGAATTCTTCACTAAACATATTTTCCCGCAGGTGAAGTTTTTTGAAGATTGGTAACTTTGCAAATGTCATGAAGTCCACAGTTTGATAAATGCATCAAACTTTGTGGGTGAAATGTAAATGTCTCTCATCTCTAGCCTTGATTCTTCATTCTTCTTTCTGGTTAGTCTTCTTTCCTATGCTCTCCTCTTAAGTCATGCAACTCCAACAACTTTATCCGTCTTTGCTTGTAAGCCTCATCCTACAGCCTACACCTCCGGTAATTGCTCTCCTCTCATCTCAGTTTTCATTTCTATGTTCATCTATGTCCGTGCAACGTTTTGTCAATAATTAGCATTAATATGCTTTCCTTCAACATTCACTCTGCTTCTCAATCTATGCAGGGAGAGTGCCCCCGCAATCCCATTGCCCAATCTCTCCCCCAGGGTTGATTCCCTCTTGCTCCAAAACTTCAGAACTACTTGAATGTTCACGTTCTTTTTTCTACTACCTTGAGCTCACCTATGCCCTTCCGAAGAAGCATCTGTTTTCGTCTCTTGACAATCCCTCTATTCATTGAGTTGTGATTTTGACTAATTTATAAATTATTATCCAGTACTAGTTATTGTAACTCTTTACTGTGTTTTGGCAACAGCACACTCTAGATTACATTTGTACATCGTTAGTCCATTATTCGTTTTCTCACTTCTTTTTTCTCAAAGTGGTCTGCACATAATATGGGTAGATGCATTGGAGAATGGGGCCCTGTAATGGGATGCCCGTGCAGCATGTTGTCATATAACTAATAATTAACCAGTGCGTGAAGCATCCTACAGTAGCCCACTCCTCATTGTGCCTTCGTTCAGTGGTTGCTGGTTTCTTTGCTATGGTACTACCTATGTGGCAGTTTTTCTTACTAGAAATAATCAAATAATCGATTGATTAGTAACAACACTTCTGTGTGTTGTGGTGTGGCACCGAAGCAGTGAATTCATTACCTACTAAGGAATATATTTGTGCTTTGTCTTGCAGCCACTGTCCTCAGCACAAGTGGGGATCCAAGTCTGGGTACTTAGGGAAGAGGTCCATCTTCTACCCATGGGATGACAAGCAGCAACCTGCGGAAGACAGCTCAGAGGATCCCTGTGAGAGGGTTAGTGGAATCGGCAGCATGCAGATTATCGATGGGGAGGCAGCCAGCCCTGCAGGGGATGAACAGGAGGATGTCGACAGAGCACTCGAAGGTCCCAAGGAGCCCACTCACCCCACAGAGGTTGTCCAGGACAGTAGAAGCATGCTCAAAGGGTCAGTGGAGTCTATCATCCCTGCTGAGGCTGAGCAAGATGGCGGCAGAATGCTGGACGATCAAACAGACAATATCAGAGGCGGGGTACTGCACAGCTCCGAAATTGCATCAAAAGCCCCCAGTATTGGAGCTTCCGGTGATGGAAAAGAGATAAGAACACATGTAGAGTCTGCCATGGTTCAAGACACCAGCAGTACAACACTTGTGGTTGGGGACGTTACCCAGAGCAAAGGTTGCCATGAATCCAACGATCCAGTGAGAGCCTCAAAGGGTTTGCAGAGACCAGGAAGGGGAAGTGAAAGCAAAGAGAAGATTGGCACCATTAAAGTGTTTAGTGAGCTGGCCAAAAGCACCATCTCCAGCAGCATGCTGTACTCCAGGGCACCGGGAGGGGCAAAGAAGAAAAAGAAAAGAGGCCAGCCCCCCCAGCAAAAAGGTGAGTGGCATCAGTCTAGGTCCACACTCAGGATTCCTGTATGGTACAAGCGTTAGTGCAGTCGGTGCAAGTGTCAGTGTGGGCATTTTTAGTACATTTCACCGACCTTTCTTCCAAAAAACTGGGGATATGAAACATGATACCCGGCATTTATGTCTTAACAGTGAATGCAATTGTATATCTCTGTTTTACTTAAAAGGTGCTCGTTGATGTGTTTTGAAAGGAGGGAAACCTGTTCTATGCCATACGACAATGCTCCTTTTCTAGTGAGTAAAATGAAAAAACTCGTGCTGCCTAGAGATGGGTCTTCAGCACTGTGGGAATTGTGCCTCTGTCAAACTTGTTATAAGTGAGTCTGAGATGCATATTGTGTGCTCACCGTGGGCTTTAAAGCTATATCAGAAGTTTATTTTGCAAGATTTCTCTCCACAATAGTTTTTTAAACCTTTCCTGAAATCGTTTTTGGGATTGTTTCTGTAAGGTGAGTCAAGGATGTAGATTTTGTTATCTCTATGATACCACAAAGACTTGTATTTGAGATGTACTTTAGCAGTTGCCATTATGAAATGCTTCTGAAACTTATATCTAAGAAGTATCTTAGAATTTGTAGCTATACATCTATTGAGGCTGTAACGTAAGAGTTTTATTTATCAGGCATATCTAAAATGCGTTTCTGATGGATACAACTACCTGTGGATTCCTCACCTAATGAATTCTCCCCATGCGCAGCATTCGACGGAAACTTATTTCCAGCTCGGCACGTCGGCGAGTACGTCACAATTGCCTGCCTCCACTTGGATCCGTCTGACATCATCGTGGCAATATGAGTCCCTCGCTGGCGTGCTGACGTTAGTTCCCTTTTTTCTGTGCCTTCGATTACGGTTATTTTTCCAGCTCCTGTATCGTTTGCTGTTCAAAGGGATACTTTGTGTTTTTTTCGAGATGTCGGCCCGAAGAAGTCAGGGTTCAAGCTTTGCAGGGAATGCGGAGGTCGAATGTCTGTTACTGACCCGCATAACGACTGTCTATGGTGCCTAAGCTCGAACCACGACGTCCAGGAGTGTGGTTCATGCCAAAAAATGAACCCTAAAGCTCTGAAAGAACGTGAGGCTAAATTGTTTTTAGCAAAAGCCGAGAAGGAGAAAAGGAGACACCATAGGTCTTCTTCGGGGAAGTCAAGTCATAAGAAGCGGCGCCGTCACGACTCCCGGCGTCGTTCCAGAGGAAGCCAGTCGAGGTTGAGGTCTCCGTCTGCCCGGCGCCGTAAGTCCTGGGAGGTCAGCCCGACGGTGTCTTCTTAGCCTTTGACTCCACAATCTTCACCGGTGCCGTCGGTCTTTGAGGTGGTGGAGCCTCCGACTCATCATTCATCTCCAGTGCATCCGGATGCTCAGGATTCGAGTCCAACTCCAGCCTCGGCTCCTCAAGAGTATCCTGCCTTCCCTGCTCCTATGACGGATCCGGTGGCATTTCTTAATGCCTTGTTTGCTATATTTCAGAACGTGGCGCCGGGAGGTGGTGCGCCAGCTGGCCCCACTGGTCCCTTGGCATTTAACTTAGGCGCTCCGGCTCAGTACAGACTGATGCCGTTCATGCCATTCTGTCCATCGACGTCGAGAGAAAGACCTTCGATGCCTGTGTCTGTTGAGATGGAAGGGTCCCGGAGCCGGATGGCGTAGATGGGTGGAGGTCGAGTATCCAGGGAGCCGATGGATACATCTCCGGCGTCGGAGGGGTCCGGAGATCCTGTAATGATGCCTTCTCAGCGCCGCTCTACGATGTCAGCACACTCTTTGTCGATGCCAGGGCTGGAGGCGAAATTGCGGTCCAGGAGAAAGGCCCTCAGGTTGTTGGAGGAGAGAGGGAACAAAAGGCAGCTCCTTGAGGATGGGGAGATTGAGGAGCCTCAAATTGAGTTTCAGGGGTTGGACACGGCCAGTGGGCTGGATACTTCCCCAGAGTGGGATTTGGCCTCACCAGGGGAATATACTGAGGAGGCAGCCTCATTCCATTCTGTCATCAGGAAGGCTGCTGATTTCCTAGAACTCCCACTTACAATGGCACAGGTTAAGACCAATATCCTGGAAGAGGTGCTTTATCCGGCCATGGCTATTGTGGATCCGTTGTTACCATTTAATGAAGCTCTTATGGATCCCATAGGAGAGGTTAGGAAGAAGCCTGATTCTTCGTCAGCAGTGAGCAGGTCAGTGGCCAGACGGTATAGGTCAGCACCTGGAGACTCCAAATTCCTTTCAAAACATCCGTCTCCTGAGAGTCTGGTCGTGCAGGCGTCCTGTTTGTCACGGTCTGCTCCTGGCTCCTTCCCTGGTGTACCATGTGACAGGGAATCCAAACGCATGGAGCACTCGGCCAAGAAGGTTTTCTCCTCCTGCAGCATGGCACTGAAATCAGCTAATGCTACGTGTATCCTGGGCAGATACATTCATGCAATAATGGATGCAGCTAAAGCAGCGTTGCCGGACATGCCCCAAGACTTGCATGGACTCCTCTGGGATGCCCAGTCAGTGGCGACGCAGGTCATACAGTCGGGACTTGACACCACGGACTCTGTTGCTAGAGCCATAGGAACCTCCGTCGCCACCAGGCGTCATGCTTGGTTGCGCACGTCTGGGTTTTCATCGGATGTTCAAGCCACGCTCTTAGACTTGCCCTTTGATGGTGCTAAATTATTTGGCACTAAAGCTGACTCTGCACTGGAGCGCTTTAAGGAATGTAGGGCAACAGCTAAATCCTTGGGCCTGCAGGCTGTTTAGACCCCTTTTAGGTCCTTTAGACGGCTGCAAGTATTTGGATGAGGGGCTTTCTTTCGTGGGAAAATCACAGCAAGCAGGCCAACAGCCTTCAAGCCTCCCTTATAGATCATTTAGGGGGCGGGGTAGAGTCTGCACTAGAGGGGCCACCCAACAGCAGCACCCTTCCTCTTCCTCTTCCTCTTCCTCTTCCTCAGGGGGGATGCAACAGGGGAAGCAACCCTAGTCCTCTTACCATTGCGTCCCATGTGTCTCCGGTAGGAGGAAGGTTATCTCTTTTTCTTCCCAGGTGGGAGTCGATAACATCCGATTCTTGGGTCATCAGTGTGGTAAGGAAAGGCTATACCCTTCCCTTTGGGGAGATTCCTCCTCCCTTCCCTCCCCGTCCTTCTTTTTGTTCAGAGGATCATCTCCTGTTGTTAGAAGAGGAGGTTCTATTCCTATTGTCAAAAGGTGCAGTGGAGTTGGTTCCAGAGCAAGAGAGGGGTCAGGGATGTTATTCAAGGTATTTTCTGATCCCCAAAAAGGATGGTCGCTTGAGGCCTATCCCGGACCTGAAGATTTTGAATTGGTTCCTCAAGCAGGAGAAATTCAAAATGCTGACTCTAGTACAGGTGCTTATGGCGTTGAACAAGGAAGATTGGATGGTGTCTGTCGACTTGCAGGATGCTTATTTCCATATTCCCATTCTCAAGTCACACAGGAAGTATCTCCGTTTTGTGGTAGGGTCGCAGCACTACCAGTTTGCGGTCCTTCCTTTTGGTCTTACTTCCACAACTCAGGTCTTCACGAAGGTGATGGCAGTTGTTGCAGTGGACCTCAGGAGGAAGGGAATAGCAGTGTTCCCTTACCTGGACGATTGGTTGATCAAAGCCAAGTCTCCGGAGCTTGTGCTGCATCATCTGCAGATGACAACCCAGTCGTTGTTCAGTCTGGGCTTTTCGATAAATGTGCCCAAGTCTCACCTGGAGCCCTCTCAACGCCTCCTGTTCATAGGGGTGGTATTGGACACTACATTGAATCGGGCCTTTCCTCCGCCACAGCGGATTCTGGACATTCAGGCGTTGATTCCAATGTTCCAAGAAGGAGCGGTTGTTCCAGTCCTCAAGGTCCTTCGTTTGCTCGGTTTGTTAACTTCTTGCATTCTGTTGGTCACTCATGCACGCTGGCACATGAGGGTTCTTCAGTGGTGTCTCTGTAGGCAGTGGTTTCAGCACAAAGGAGATCTCGAGGAGTCGATAAGGATCTCCAGAGACACTGCAGTGGATCTTCAGTGGTGGGCTGCGGTCGGCAACCTGTCTCAAGGAAATCCATTCACGTTGCCGCCTCCAGTGACCACAGTGATAACGGATGCCTCCACTTTGGGGTGGGGAGCTCATCTGGGGGACATGGAGATCAAGGGTCCTTGGTCGCCAGTGGAGCAGATGTTTCATATCAATCTGCTGGCATTGCGGGCAATACGTTTGGCTTTCAAGGCCTTCCTCCATTCCATTTGCGGTCAGTCGGTTCAAGTCCTGGCGAACAACACGACCGCGATGTGGTACATCAACAAGCAGGGAGGAGTAGGGTCGTATCTTCTCTGCAGAGAGGCTCTGCGGCTCTGGTCCTGGGCGCAGGACCACCAGGTTTGCGTAATAGCAAACCATTTGGCCGGAGTTCAAGTCTCAGTAGGCTCCTCTCAGCCGATCACGAGTGGCATCTCCATCCAGATCTGGTGACAGATGTAGGTAGGAAAAAATTAGCGAGTCGGAAATTGCGAGCCGTTGCGACTCGCAATTTCCGACTCGCTAAACGGTATCCAAGAAGAAAAAGAGACTTCATTTTGCGACTCGCAAATGAAGTCGCACCACAGATTGCGAGTCCGCTGTTTGCGAGGTCGCTTTTTGCGACCGCGGTAAAAACAAAAACGCAAATTGCGAGTGGGTGTTGCAAATTGCGACTGTGCCGCAATTTGAATGCAGGTGCAGCAGAACACTCTGGAAAACACTTCCTGGCTCTTGATGATGACATCACAGCCAGGAAGTTTACTAATACACCTGGGAGGAGGGAGGACCACACCCATTTTAAACTGCTGAACAGCCAACAGGAGGAACAGCAGCTACAATGGCAGAAACTCCTAGAAAGAGAAAATTGAAATTTGCTGAAAAAGAACTGGAGGTGCTGACTGAGGAATGCTGCCAGCACCACGAACAAATTTTTGGGAGGGCAGCCCTCAGTGTGCCAGAGGTGGAAAAAAGACGGATTTGGACTGAAATACAGGACAAAGTCAACTCCATGGGTGTGAGCCACCGGAGTATCGAGGAACTGAAGAAACTGTGGTATGACCTTCGCACCCAGACCAAGGAGAGGGTGGCAGAGCAGCTCCGGGAGATAAGGGGCACTGGAGGGGTACCATCCACCATACCACCACCCACACCCTTACAGGAAAGAGTGGAAGAGACCTTGGAGCCAGAGGAAGTGTCCGGGATAGGAGAGCTGGACACGTCAGCGCCAGGACCATCAACCGGTGAGTACCATGAGACATGCATCTACACCCATATCTGCCATACCCCCACCCACCTAGTACACAGCAGCATGCACAACCAAAATAGCTCCATTTCAGAGTAGCAACCACCTGCATGGTGCATTATGGGCAATGAACTCAAGTAGGCAGTTGATAGGCAACAGTTCATTAGGAAGCAGATAACAGATGGTAGATACTGTCAGTGTATTCCCTATGTCCCACAGGTCTCCAACACAACACCACCTCCAGCCACAGTGTCCAGGGGCCACAGGTCAGCCACCAGCCAGCACAGGACTCAGGATCAGCCACCACAGGGACCTGCACCACCCAAACACAGTCCCCTCCTGATGCACCAGTGGCCATACTGGAGAGTGAGCCAGCAACCGGTCCCAGCCACAGTGGCGGTGTACAGGACACGGAACCTCCACCGCGTCGCAGGCGACATTTCAATGTCCCTCCAGTGCCACAGGGTGAGGCAGGGGACGCCTCCATGTCCGCCGCCGAGGCTGCACTCCTACGTGGTCAGCGCCTGCAGACAAGAGAGATAAGAATCACATCAGGGGCCATGCGGCGCATGGAATGCAACCAGACCACAGGGCTGCAACAGCTAAATACCCATGTTGTTGACCTTGCGCTCTCAATGAGACAACTGGTGTCAGAACTTATCACTGAGAGAGAGGGTGCAAGGCGCCGTGACCGGCAGCTCATCCACCGGCTGGACCGCATGTCTGCCTCCATCGTCCGGCTGGCTGTTAACACCACTGGGCTGTCACGGTGCACGGTCAGCCTCCAGGTGGACATGGGCCACTTTGCCAGGGATGTGGCACGTGGGCTGGGACATATCAGCCACGCAGTAGATCTTATGGAGGCACGACAGGTGGCTAGGGGCGTGGCAGACAAGCCGCAGGACAGTGAGGAGGGCTCTACCGTTAGCAGTGTCTCAGCCACAGACACCAGGGTGTTGCGCAGTGGTAGCGCAAGGCAGGGCACTGCAGACGCACCAGGAACCAGCCATGCTGGGCGAGCACGGCGGAGAGTGTGAGCTACGCACTGTCCTTGACTGGAGGCACATGAGGTTAATGTGTCCTCATGCCAGGTGGACTTTTACAGCCCGTGAACTGTAGTTTATGTAAATAGTTTTTTTGTGCACATTATTAAATTCCTTGTTTGTTCCACTTCACCCCTGGACTCTTTGTGTGTGACATTAGTGAGTGTGGTGTCAGTTGCCACGTACCTTCCAAAGTATTGGTTTGCAATATGGTCCTGTCTCTGTCTGCCTTGATTTGCAATGCTTCTATCCCCATGATGGCGATGTGGTAGCTCTTGCTTGTCATCCTCCGAATCTGGGTCTTCTTGGGTGAGAGGTAGCCCATGTCTGGTGGCAATGTTGTGCAGTATAGCGCATGCGCCAACGATCTTGAAAGCTGTTATTGGGGCATACTGGAGGGCACCTCCACTTCTGTGGAGACATCTGAATCTTGCCTTCAGCAGTCCAAAGGTCCTTTCTATAATATTTTGGGTCCTCCTATGTGCACTGTTGTATCGCCTCTCTGTCTCATTGCTGGGTGTTAAGTAAGGGGTAAGTATCCATGGTCGTAGTGCATATGCACTGTCACCTGTTTGGCACAAAATGTACAATGTTAGCTGGGCATAGAAGGATTTCACATTGACCTGTGTGTATGTCTTCAAGGTGTATTCAGCTATACCTAGGAGGTATCCGTCTCTTAACTCCCCATGTTCTAGGCGTTGGTGTATCCCACTGTGCCTGAAAATGTAGGAGTCATGTGTACTCCCTGGAAATTTGCCAACCATGTCAGTGATAACATAATGGGCGTCACATACCACCTGGATGTTCAGTGAGTGGGTACACTTCCGGTTGCGGAACAGATATTCCAGATTTGCAGGAGGGCATATTTGTATATGTGTCCCGCCTACACACCCTATTACATTTGGGAAGTTGGCAATCCTGTAGAATTCCAACTTGGTGCTGTTGATTTCTGCCTCATTCCTGGGTAGGTATATGTATCTGGACATGTGTGTGAGTATGGTATCTAGGAATGCTCTGAAGAACCGTGAGAGTGCACTTTGGGATACCCTACCTGCCACGGCAATGACCCCCTGATAGCTACCCGAGGCCAAGAGGTGCAGTGAGCATAGCACTTGCACATGTGTGGGGATGGCGCTGCCGCGCACAGTCTGGCGTTGAAGCTGTGGATTGAGTAGATCTATTAAATCTAGGATTGCTGCACTGCTAAGTCTGTATTTACCATATATCTCCTCCTCAGTTTGTTGGAAAAGTGTCTGCCTGGTTCTGTATATCTTCTCCTGTCTCTGGCTCCTCCTCCTCATCTGCTGTGCGGCGTGGGCTCTCCTCCTCCTTGCTATCACATATATCTCCGCCATCTTGAGTAACCCAGGTGCCTTCTGGGTCTCCTTTTATACTTTGGTTCTGGTTACCACCTGCTCTGAGTTAGTGGTAAATTGGAAGTGCAAAATGGGCTTTTTGCGACTAGTCGCAATTTGCAAGTGGCTATTGCATATGGTTTGCGACTCGCAAATAGCGACTTCCTATTGGCGGGTCGCAAAATGGGGTCGCTATTTTTGCGAGTTGGTAATGGCTCGCGTCGCATTTTGCGATTCGTAAATGGGATTTTTGCATCCCATTTCCGATTTTTCGGGGTCGCAAATTGCGATTTGGGACATTTGCGACTCACAAAAATTTGCTACATCTGGCCCCTGGTTCTTTACATCTTTCAGATGTGGGGCTTTCCCCAGGTAGTCCTTTTTGCCACTCGGAGAACGTGCACTGCAGTCGTTCTGCAGCCTTCAGTATCCGATGCAGGAAGCGTTGGGGGACGCGTTTCAGATGTCCTGGAAAGGCCAGTTGCTTTACGCGTTTCCCCCCCCATACCCTTGATTCCTCGAGTTCTGAGGAAGATTCGCCAAGACCGTGCCCAAGTCATACTAATAGCTCTGGATTGGCCAAGAAGGGTGTGGTACACGGACCTACTCCAACCCTCACTGTGCTCTCCGCTCCATCTCCCTTTCAGGGCAGACCTCCTCTCGCAGTCACAGGGGCGGGTTCTACACCCCCACCTCCCTAGCCTGCACCTTCATGCCTAGAGATTGAACGGGGCAACCGCAGTTCTTTTTCTTTCCCATCAGATGTGGTGGATGTTATTTTATCGGCCCGGCGGCACTCCACCAAATCTGTCTATCCGAGCAGATGGGCTAAATTCGTTCATTGGTGTGGAGAGGGACAAATGAATCCCTTAAGTGCCCATTTGTCGGGCATATTGATGTTTGCTTTGTCGTTGGCGCAGCAAGGTTGTGCTGTGGCCACGGTCAAAGGCTATCTTTCAGCCCTTTCGGCCTTTTTATGTCTTCCTGATCAACCTTCTTTGTTCAAATCTCCTTTAGTGTTGAGGTTTTTGAAGGGGCTTACCAATAGGTTTCCTCCCACTCCGTTTCTCATGTCCCAGTGGGATCTAAATCTGGTATTAACCTTTTTGATGGGCTCTCCTTTTGAGCTACTTCATTCTTGCCCTTTAAGGTTTTTAGTTCTAAAGACTGTGTTTCCTACGGCCATCACGTCTGCTAGGCGTGTGAGTGAGCTTCAAGCTCTTTCTGTTCACCCACCTTTTACAACCTCCCATAAGGACAAAGTGGTACTGAGGACCAGGGCGGCTTTCCTCCCCAAGGTAGTGACTCCGTTTCATTTGGGACAGTCCATCACTCTCTCGACATTCTGCCCTCCTCCACATCCATCTAAGGAGGAGGAGAGGCTCCATCGACTGGACCCAAGGAGAGCTCTCAGCTTTTACATAGACAGAACAAGAGAGTTCTGCTTGGACGACCAACTCTTTGTCGGATACGTGGGGAAAAGGAAGGGGAAGGCTGTCCATAAACGAACGCTATCCAGGTGGGTCGTTCTTTGTATTAAGATATGTTATTCATTGGCGAAGAAAGATCCTCCTGAGGGGATAAGAGCCCATTCCACCAGGGCTAAATCAACCACATCGGCCCTGGCTAGAGGTGTTCCAGTGGCAGACATTTGTAAGGCCGCGACTTTGTCATCCCTCCACACCTTTGTAAAGCATTATTGCTTGGACTCGGAGGTGAGGAGGGATGGCCATTTTGCGCTGTCTGTGCTGCAGGAGTTCTTGGTATGACCAGACGGACACCCTCCTCCGAGGCGGTACTGCTTTAGGACTCTATTCATTGGGTGAGGAATCCACAGGTAGTTGTATCCATCAGAAGAGCAAGTTACTTACCTTCGGTAACGCTTTTTCTGGTGGATACACTAGCTACCTGTGGATTCCTCATGGTCGCTCCTCCCTCCCCGTAGTCTGTCTGGTCATGCCGAGATTTCCTTGGGTGTATACATGTATAGTTGATTGTTTCTGCATTATAAGGGTATACATCTATATATATATTTGTATATATGGTTCTATTTGTATGTGTTGGTATTCATTTATGATTGTGTAAACATTTTACGAACATGTGTTGATACTGTTACCATTATTGGTTTTTACCTTTTCTATAAAAGTTTTCTTGAATATGGATATGAAGTGTATGGAATGTCAATATTCACATATTCGTCTCAAAGGCACGTAAAAAATGTCGTAAACTAACGTCAGCACGCCGGCGAGGGCCTCTTATTGCCACGATGACATCAGACAGAGCCACGTGGAGTCGGGCAATTGTGACGTCCTCGCCGATGTGCAGAGCTGGAAAGAAGTTTACGTCGAATGCTGCGCATGGGGAGAATTCATTAGGTGAGGAATCCACAGGTAGCTAGTGTATCCACCAGAAAAAGCGTTACCAAAGGTAAGTAACTTGCTTGTCTAAGGCAGTGCTTCTTTTGTTGCAATGGTTGCCTGTGGAGCCCACCAGCACTAATTTTTTGGGGACTGACACTTATTTTTCCTCATCGGACAATCCTGAATGCAAGAAAGTTGAATGGAATGAAGGAGGAAAAGAAAGACAGAAAAAACGTCTAAAAGAGAGAATGTAAGGACCGGCAAGAGTGAGATAATGGGGCAGGGAATGTCTGGAAGTAGATTAAAGAGACATGATGTGGATTTCAGACTATGGAACCTCGGTATTCAGCGGTCCAAGTTTTAATAGGTCTGGTGAAATGCGTCAGAGCACAGCTTTGGGCACTGGCACTCGCTCTTTTGCAAATTAAGCACCTATCTAAGGTTTACCTCAGTGGATGTAGCTATAAGATCAATATGGGGCCTTGTATATACAATGTTTTGTAGTGAGGCCCTCCCTCTTGGACCCTTGTTGGTCCTCCATTTTAGCTTCATTTAATATTTTACATTTTACACGTTTTTGCTGACATTGCTTTTAGCAGTGACATTTCACACACTTAGGGGGTCATTACGACCCCGGCGGTCGGCGGTAATATGGAGAAAAGTACTGCCAACAGGCTGGCGGTACTTTCCTCCATATTAGGACATCGGCGTCATGACGGTAATGGCCGCCTGGCTGGAGACATCAATCTCCAGCCCGGCGGGCGTCACGAATGCCTGCGGGATTATGAACCCACCTACCGCCATGGTTTTTGTGGCTTCCTTACCACCACGAAAACCATGGTGGTAGGCACCTTCCCTGTCACTGATAAGGGTCTTCCCAATCCCCCTCCACAGCTTCCCCCATCACCCCCTTCCTCTCCAGACCCCTTTTTCATACATGCCCCTCCCTTCACACACACACACACGCATACACACCCCCATTCCCACATTTATCCACGCATGCATACATACATTCACACACTTATCTGCACACACTTACATACATACACGCAGACACACATTCAGACTACTCAACATACACCTACTCACACCCCCAAACATGCACACACATACAACACCCCCTCATGCACGCACGCACAGACATACACACATGCACACACCCCCCACACACACACAAGACCCCCCCGTCGGAGCACCCACTTACTTGTGTCCATGGGGTCCTCCAGCAGGAGACGGGATGGGGCACTGCTGCCAGCAGCAGCGTCCGCCAGCAAAACACCGCCAGGACGTATTGACCCTCATAATACAGCCAGCGGCGGACTACTGGCATGGTGCTGCTGCTGGCAGCAGCGCCACTTTACCGGCGCCCGCCGGCATGGCCACAGCCGGATTTCCGCCATCCTTCTAGCGGAAATCCGGCTGTGGTCATATTATGGCAGATGGCTGGTACCTGCGGTGATGGTCTTTTGGCGGCCGTCACCGCGGCGGTAAGCGTTTTTTACCGCCAAGGTCCTAATGAGGGCCTTAGTCTTGCACGTTTTACTCTAGGAAAACACTGTACAACTCACTTGTTTTAGTTAGCCTTTTCTCTGCAAATAATCAGTACATTCTATTAAAGGTTAGGAACACAGTATCAGATATCCTATTACTTGTGTTGCCGGTTTGGAGACAGCTTCTAACACCTACACATATCATTGCATCAGAGCTGTGCCTCTAACACAGTTTCACTTTGATTATATAAATGATGCGCTGACCCGGAAGTAGCAGAGGGGCACACCAGCCGCAACTGTCTTAAAAGGAATGCTGTGTTCGACATGCAGTTCTGCTGGCGCTGATATTCCAGCTTCCCCAAAGTATTGCCATTCACACTACAGGCTGATTCCTGACTCAGTTCTTCAGATATGGGGACTAAGGCTAACCTCTTAGTTTTGGCAAAGGCAGAGGGTATACCCACTATGCTCTCATTATAGTTTTAGGGTATGTAGGAACCTCTAAAAATGAATTTACCGTGGTTAGATTGTTTATTCTTCACACCTTGTTCATAATGCTGGTAACTTTACTTTGTTTCAACTGCCAAATTATCGCACCTCATTCTTTCTATGCAAGACTACTATTGTTTCAATAAATGTACTGAAAACTTATCTCATATCTCTCTTGTGTTTTTGCCTGGTGATGCATGAATAATAGAATGAAAGGGTAAGATCTGTTCCCACAACTTTCTTGGGAGTCAGAGTGTCATGTTCAGTTTGCCGTAATCACCTTTCACCCCGGTAATAATAGGGGTTTCGGTGAGGCACTGTGAGCTATCCAGGATTTGGGCCAACAGTCTCTGATGGTGTGGAAAGACTCAGTCCCCACATTCTGAAGTTTTGTCATCCTAATACGGAGTCCTAATATTTTAGCAGGAATCGAATAGCAGTACCTCAGGAGGTAGGGGCATGGCTAAGATGGCAACCGTGTAAGTACTGCTACATGGGACTCCTCAGTCCTCGGGCCAAAAAAAGGTATCCTGTCGGCTTCCCACTGACAGCAAACCTGTGATGGCCCCCCCCAGATGCCAGGGGCTTCCTTTCCTGTGAGGGCCTGTGGCACCACTGGGCCAGGCTGAGCAGTACAATCACACCTGGAGACAGCCTCACCCTACCAGACTGGCTGATATTTGAGATTGCTTGCACTACTGCAGCCTGCAACCACCGGAGGATACTACTAAATTACATGGCAGAGCTCAGCTGTGTAAGCCACATCTACGGAGTGCGACACTGAACATACCTGGAAGGGGCCCTGCCTCACTGGGAGGGCAGAAATTGTTCACCGCGTGCACTGTGACGGCCCACATCCCCCCAGAGCGCGTTGGAATCTTGAACAGCTGCAACCGACTGTACTAGCCGAGTCTGCAAGGTGCAGCCGTGAGGTATGCATTGTAGCAAAGCCGCGACCTGTACCTATTCTCGGAGGCCCTGGAGGCCTAAATTGCCCCCTCCCGCTCTACCTTCATGTCCTGCATGTCACCCTGGAGGTGCCTTCACAGTACAGCGAGGTGGCCACACTGCACCCCACACAGAGGTTGAGGGGACAACATTTGCTGCAGGACGGACCCCCCCCCCCCCACAGGTGCGGGACTTCGGCAGAGCTGCTTGCCACCCTGGAAGGCACTTGCTAGTGGCCCACACCGATGCCCATCTCCTAGGAGGCTGTTTGATCACTCATTTAAGCACTGGCCCCTTAACCAGCCTTTACGCGCCCTTCCTTTTTTTAACTAGAATATTGAGGGGGGTTAGCATGAAGAGGTCACAACTGTTTCGAACAATCTAGCTGTGGTGGGACATTGAACTAGGCCTATTCCTTTGCCCCTTCTGGGCATCTGCGAAACCATATGCCCTACATTGAATCAGGGGTCTCACTTTAAACAGCAGACTCATCTGGCAGGCATTTGGGGATTGAGCGGTGGCACCCCTGTGTCACTTGCCACTGAAGAAACGAACCACCCCCATGGGCTGAACGAAACAGGACAGGGGCCCCACCCCTGGAGCCTAGCACCTCATGCAGCATAGCAGAAGGGAGGTCTGCAATGCCCCGCTGTAGAGTCACTCAAGAGCACCCTGGCTGCCCACTCAAGCAGATTTAATGAGATCCTGATGGCTGTGCTAGACATTAAAACAAAGCTGGAGCAGAAGATTGATGCTTTCATGATAGATATGGACTGTGGAGCATGTCCACGTCAACATTTTCCCTGATTACACTATGGAAGTACAGCGACAAGAGACTTCCTTTCTGGCACAGCATCAGATACATATTCCAATTTCCAGCCACACTCAGGATTATGGAGACAGTGCTGCCTTCTATGCATCTCCAAAGGAGGCCTGGAATTGGCTGGAAAGTAACGGTATAACTGCCTAACCTAAGAGGACAACAGATACCTCCGCCAAGTGGAATGTGCAAAGACGACGCTGATCTCACTAGAGCGCTCCCAGGTGGGCCCTTTGAGAGAACAGGCAGCTAGGGAAAGAGCGCAGGTGACCCCTTAGGATCAGAAGTGGGTACCCTTAAAGAGGAGACAACAGACATCCCCCAGACTCAGGTGGTCACTTTGTTCAGGGGGACCCAGTGGTCACCCCACAGATTGGCTATAGATATGTGGGCCCTATTACTTGTCAGTTGGAATTGAATCCAGACCAGAGGCGGGGTCTGCAACAGGAGCAGTGACCACTAAGCTACTGACATGGCCTGGGGCTGTGGAAGTCCAATCTATTGTTGCTGTTACCGTTCTGCAGACACTGCCCCACTCAAACACAGTGTCACAGAACTGAATGAGTAACGAGTTACCTATTTTTGCATTCAAGTGCTGCTGGCAGGGCACTCCTTGGTGTGCTAGCCTGGGAAGGGGTGTTTGATGATTAGTATATGCTTAGTTCTCTTGTTTGTTTCTGTTTTGTCGTTAACCTTTTCAGAAATGGTATGCAGTCTGCTGGATGGAGGTGCTGGATGGCCCAGGAGGACTGGAGGGGAATGGGCAACTGACTGAATTGTTATATCAGATGAGCAATATCGTATGGTTGCACCTTATACAAGAATGGGGACACCATGCCTGTTGTTGACCTGGAATACAGGGGGTTAGCCAGCTTTCTGAAGCACTACAGAGTGCACCATACCTGTGGAAACATAAGATTCAAGATGTACTCCTAAAGGAGACCCATCGGACAGCCCCGGATCTGGAGGGCACGCGCAGGAGCTGAAGTAGCACTCTGGAGGGGACAACGTACTCCCGATATGCTAGGGGTGTGCTTATCTTGGTGGCACTGGGGACACCGTCAGACCTAATAATGACCAGTTTGAGATGCCTTGGGAGCAGTGGTATGACATCTTTTGATTTCACATTATCATACAGTGCATCCAATAACCTACATCCACCTTCATGTTGTGTGAAAATGTCAAGAGATTACAATTATTTGGTTTCTGAGTTTGGGGCTCACCATAAACATAGACTTTTCACTCTTGGTCAGACATAGCATCCTCCTCTGAGCCAGCGATCATTGAATCAGTCATTCTGACCAGGTTTCCAGATCTTACATCTTGAAGGGTTTCAGATTGTGTCAAAGAAACTACCTACATTCCAGCAACAAAGTATGACCCCAATGCATCATGGTAAATGCAGTTGAATTCGTAGTCCATTCAAAAGTAATAAAGTCTTTCCCCTCTGTGGGTGCAGCAATTGCTGTATATCCCTGTACACATGTTTCTGGGTTTAGCCCGTCATCAGCAGGGAGCAGCAAGGGATAGGGGCTTGCTTGAAATGCCGCTAAGTGTCTTCTCTGGTTTAAGTACCACTCATGGCGCACAGGTGCCTCCCAAGGTTCGTCAACCATGGCTCAAGGGAGCCGTCAATAAGACAGTTTCAAAGAAAGGGAGCACACTGCCTACACTCCAGCAACAAAGTATGACCCCAATGCATCATGGTAAATGCAGTGGAATTCGTAGTCCATTAAAAAAATAATAAAGTCTTTCACTTCCGAAGGTACAGCAAGTGCTGTATATCCCTGTACACGTGTTTCTGGGTTTAGCCCATCATCAGCAGGGAGCAGCATGGTATAGGGGCTTGCTTGAAATGCTGCCAAATGACTTCTCTGGTTTAAGTACCAGTTATGGTGCACAGGTGCCTCCCAAGGCTCGTCAGCCGTGGCTCAAGGGAGCCGTCAATAAGACAGGGTTTTAGATTGTGGTAGGATTTGGATATATATGTTTCGATGGGAGCAAGTCAGTACTTCAGATGGCTGATGTTATGGACAGTGGAGACCTCAGGCAAACCTGGGCATTAGTGGGGTATTGGTGGATACTAATATCCTCGTTGTGGCTCTATACACAGATTCCTACAGCAGTTCCAGAACTGACATGTCTACCAACTTGGTGCCTGTCATTGATCTGAATGAGCCTTGTAAAGCACTGAAAAGATTGTTTTTGTCCAGATACAATTGCACAGCTCTTGCCATGAATATGCATATTTGAAATGCCTGTAGTTTGCCTGGGCTGAACAGGCAATGTGAATTCCTTTGCAAGGCCCTGAGCTGCTCATAGAAATCTTATCTACATCACGTTTGACATCACAATTGATACTGTGACAGCACCACAGAGTAGGCAGGATGCCTATAGGGTCTGTTGTGTCCTTTATACTTCCCATAAAGCCATGCCGTAAGAACTCACAATTCCTCTTCCCCCTTGGGTGGCCCACTTTAGTATCCAGGAATCCCTCCTGGTTTTCAGGTAGGAGCTATTTACATATACACATCTCTTATAGCACACTTTAGCAATATAACTTACACAAATCTTGTTCCCTCACACCCAGTCAATAAAGAGTACAAAAGTGTAGCTGCATGCGTAGAAGATGTTTGTTTGTAGAAGAAAGTTAAACAGACATGTGAGGTTTTTCATTATAGTAATTGCATGATGTCCTTATAAAAGATAAATCTTAGAAGTTCATAATATATCACCTGTCCGTTACTAACTTATGTTCCTACCTTTACTGTTGTGATTAAATCCAACAACAATTTGTAGTTAAATAGCTTTATTGTCTGGAGCCTGTGGACAATGCGTTTTCTCCATCCGTTCCACTGTGCATAGCAACAGTAGAACACATTTAATTATAAACACAACACATGCCCTTCCTTTTGAAACACAACAAATAAAAATATTGAAATAAAATATGAACATAAACATTGAAAATTAATTCCAGTACTAATACCAACTACACCTATAATATTTTCTAAATATGCATACAACTCTAAATATCACATATCAGCTAGTGTACAACCACCAATAAATCTTACTTATAATTAACTCTAGAAAACCTTCTCTCCACACACAAAATCTTTAAGCCAACTGGGAGGTTTCCTTACTCTCACTCCTTCCAACACTTCTCCACCATCACCACCATCAACATCCTCATTCACTTCACAACATTCCACATCCTCGTTCACTTCAACATTATTCTCATTCTCATTATTCTCCTTAATTACCCCTTTCTTACTTATAGTATCATTCACCTCCCTTTCCAACCATCTAAAATCCTGCGGTGAAGGGTTATGTCTCCTAGCTTCCTTACACACCGTGACCACACGCTTGAGATTCCATACTTTTCCATTGTTGAACTTGACTGCGTTATTCAATACTTCTATTACTTCCTCTGGTTCATAAAGTTTACTATGTCCTTTTATCACCTTACCCGGTTTCTTAACACAAATCCAACCTCCCACTACAGTGTCAACTGGTTTAGTCCCATGCTGCTCATCATAACGTTTTTTCATATCTGCATGTTTTTCTTTCATCCTGTTCTGAAATGATTCCTAAGACCACTGCACAATATTAGGTTGATGCAGCCAATTTAGACTGTACTTGGTCCTAGGTTCCCGCCCTCTCATTATTACAAAAGGTGACAACTCTGTTATCTCATTCTTCATCACTCTGTATAGCTATACTGCATTGTGTAGCTGTACTTCTCAATCCACACAACTAGCAAAGGCTGACTGAATAACTCCCTTTTTCACCCTGTTGAATCTTTCCACCATGCCGTTGCAACTAGGATTATAAAGGGAAGAAGTTTTATGTTGCACACCAATCCTTCTGAAGGATTATTTCGATGTCCTGGACAAGAATTGGACCCCATTGTCATTTAGCATCGCCGTAGGTAAACCTTCAGACATGAAAACCTTATCTAAGATTTCTAAAACACATTTTGTGTCTGCTTTCTCCACAATTTCTAAAACAGTCCATCGTGAAAACAAATCCATCAAAACTATTACATATTTTCGTTCTTCACCAATCGGTCCTACAAAGTCCATTGCTACATATTCCCACAGTTGTTTCGGAAAAGTTTTTTCACTCATTGGTGGCCTGAATGTTTATAACGTTTTGTCAGCACTAGAACACTTGGAACAATTTCTCACAAACCTTTCCACTTCAACATCCACATTTGGCCACCAAAATACCTTCATGGCATAGATCCACAATTACTTTCCTTAAGCTTTTAGGAGGAACAATCCGCTCACCCCTCATAATTGTACCCTTCTCCACAGACAACTGCGATCTCACTTCCCAAAAAGGGTTAACCTCTTCCTGCAATTTACTTTTATCAGGCCAATTTCCATGCAAGATATTCTTAACTTCAGTCAGTACTACATCCTTATCCTATTCAGACATCCATTCTCCCCTGCACACAGCATGACTACCATCTGCATGTACAAAGGGTACTTGAAAGGTATTCCAATTTTCATCCACACACACTTACAACTTGGTAGGCATTCTAGATAGGAAATCCGCTATTTGATTGTCTTTTCCAGGTAAATATACCAGTTTTATATATGTAATCCTGTATTCTTATTGACAATCTGGCAATCCTCGCTGAAGCATTCACTGTACCCTCCGTTGTCTACAGTCTCACTAGTGGCTTATGATCACAAAAAATTGTCACTGGTTTTCCCCACACAAAAGCTCTGAAATGATCCAAAGCCCAAGCTCATGCCAATGCTTCTCTCTCAGTTATGGGATACTTTTCCTCAGTTGGCAATAAGGCTCTAGAAGCAAAAGATATTATAAATTCCTTTCCATCCTTATCTTTCTGGCTTAGTACTGCACCCAAACCTTTACTGCTGGCATCCGTTGTGATACAGTTATGCAAGAGTGGATCAAAACATTGCAAGACGTTAACTTTATCAACTTCTGAAGTGATGCAGGTGAATTCTTCCTGGCACTCCTTAGTCCATTCAAGTTTTACTTTGTTTTTCAACAGCTGCCTTAAATGAAAATGTTTGTCAGCAAACAGTGGAATAAATTTAGCACAGTATTCAACTAAACCTAAAAAAAGATCTGGCCTCATCTTTAGAACTTGGAATTGGAGCTTCTTTGCTAGCGTTCACAAGAGATTATTTGGTCTGACTCCTTGAGCTCCAATGCCATGACCCGAATAAGTGACACTGTCCTGGGCAAATTTGCATTTTGAGATTTCCACTTTTCTCCAATATGTTCATCACATCCTTCAATCTTGAATCATGTTCTATTTTGTTCCCTCCATAGATTAGAATGTCATCCTGGAAATACTTTACTCCAGTTTCTTTTCCAAATAACTGAAACATAAGTCTTAAACGCAGTGTATTTTTTTGAGTCAGAAGTCAAAGAAATCTGATGATATGCCGCAGATAAATCTATAGTGGAGAATATTTTTGCATCCTTTAGAGAGAGAACTATTTCATTAATCCTTGGTAGGGGACAACAATCAATAACAATATTATTGTTCAAATGGCACAAATCCACACATAGTCGAATCTTATCATTACTGTGTTTGGCAATCACCAATAGGGAAATTCATTCCAAAGCTTCAATTGGTTATGTCACTCCTAACGCTACCAATTTATCCAGCTCCT
This sequence comes from Pleurodeles waltl, assembly GCF_031143425.1. Taxonomy (NCBI): domain Eukaryota; kingdom Metazoa; phylum Chordata; class Amphibia; order Caudata; family Salamandridae; genus Pleurodeles; species Pleurodeles waltl. The sequence continues at coordinate 1,529,186,727 of NC_090445.1, read as the reverse complement.
ACAATACTTCATCTCTAATCATAATAGGAATGTTCCTAACCTTGTGTACCTTTGGAACCGCATTAGTTTTCAAAAGTATATGGTGTTCACAACCCTTCAAATTACCCAAGGTTGTGTTAAAAACAGAAGGAAATGTACACAACATTTCCTTAGCAAAATGTAACTCCTCATCCACAACTTTTTCACTTGTTCATCACTGTTGGGATCAAGAACAATGTGCAATTTAGCCAAGTAGTGGTGGTCCTATTTTATTTATGTACAACTTAGCCAGTGTAGACCTATTTTGAAATCTAAAAGTTAACCTTTTATAACCCAACATGTCAATTTTCTCTCCACCATACCCTTGCAGTTGTATATTTGGTTCACATAATTCCTCACCAATTTTCCCTACGAATTTATCTCTCCATACCTCTTCATTTACAATGGTATATGGCAAACCTTTCCATTTTGACCCCGCCAATGCTTATTTGACACTCCAGCTTATTTTTTCATGCTCCTCATTAATATTCATAATCAAGTTAGTTGAAGAGCCCATGATATTATCATTCCCATTCACATCACACTCTCCATCCTCTCCATCCTCCTGTTGAGAGTTTTCACATATACATTTCACATTATTTTGTTTTTTCCTGCAAATTTATGCAAAGTGACCAATTAAACCGCAATTACTCCATTTCCTTTGGATAGCTGGACAAGTCTTGCTATACGCTAAGTGATCCTTACTACCACACCTGTAACATCTATTTTTTTCTTTAGGAAAAAACTTTGATAGGGTATTGAAAGACTTACTTGCAGGTTTGGAGTTCATTTTACAAACTACCTCACTTTCTTTATCCTTTGATAATAACTCCTTGGCACATCTACCTGATATCTCTGCTACACGCACAATATTCATAACATCCTCAAGTGATGAATCGCCATTTACTCATAAATGTTCTTGAATACTCTGGTTACTAACATGCATACCTAAATTGTCCCTAATTAATTCATTTTGTAATGCTCCAACTTGCAGTCAATAGCTATTTTTTCATGTTCAGCTACATAACTATCCACCGATTCATTCTCATTTTGGTTACGTTGAAAGAATGTATACCTATTAATGCCCATACAAATTTTGGGTGTAAAATAAGTGTCAAGATCTTTCAATACTGCTTCAAAGACATTCAAATCTCCAACTACCGGGCCTTTAACATTTGGTTATACACCCTTAACCCAGAAGGACACAAAGATTGTAGTAAAATTTGTTTTTTTCTGTTCAGGTGACATGTTGCCGGAATCATCCACAGCAGCAATGTAATTAATAAAATACTCCTTCCACTCCATCCGTTTAATAGTTGGTTCAATACCTGTTGACCAAATGCATGTGGTAGACATATGCTGAAATTCTGTGTTGTCATTACTTGATAATTCCTCTAAACTTAAGTTAAAGAACAATAGTGTTAGTGCACCGTAGAGAAAAACGATAGTTATGCAAATGTTAATATATGCCCATCAATCTAACCGAGTGCAACTAGTTAGCCATAGTTTCAAGACACTCGTCGTCAAATTGTTGTGATTAAATCCAACAACAATTTGTAGTTACATAGCTTTATTGTCTGGAGCCTATGGAAGACGTGTCCTCTCCAGCCGCTTTCCACTGTTGTTCCAACTGAATGTTCCACACCGTGCATGGCAACAGTGGAACACATTACTAAAGAGTACAAAAGTGTAGCTGCAAGCGTAGAAGATGTGGGTTTGTAGAAGAAAGTTAAGCAGGGATGTGATATTTTTCATTATAGTAATTGCATGATGTCCTTATAAAAGATAAATCTTAGAAGTTCATAATATATCACCCGTCCGTTAGTAACTCATGTTCCTACCTTGACCTACACATCGGTTCACACATAGTACACTTAGGATGCTTGGCGTGGATAATAGTACAAGAGGCCGTCTCTTAATGGCTGTCGCCTGCTGAGGTCCTTAAAGGATATAGATTATTGAACTAAGACAGCGGCAGACTGCTTGCCCTTTTTCACTTTTCAGATTTCTAAAGTAATATGTGATTGTGATGCTCGTGTGTGACATCAACAAATGGCACACCATGACCAATCAGGATAAGATCCAGTGCATATTTGTTGTGTAGGACCCACAATTAGGGGAACATTTCTGAAGCTTGGGCTGGAAGTTTGAGGCCCTGATTGCTTCTCAGATTTTTATGTCAAGATCCGGAGGCCAATATTATGCAGTAAATCCTTTATTGCCACCACTCAGCAGCATCTTTAAAGCTTATTGAACTTAGACTCTTTAAACATTCCAACCATAGCAAAACCCTCCAAAAAACAGTCCTCTACCTTCTTTTACTGCTGCTGCTCACTCAGATAAGTTCATATGCGCTGTGTGCTCATTGTGCTTGAGTGTGTAATAATTTATAGAAAATAATTGATTTACATAGAATCCTGTGTTGGTGTGCTAAAATAATTTATCCAGTAGAAATTGTTAAATAATACACGAACGTTAAAGATGATCATAGGCTTTTATGAGTATCAAGAGGTATATATTTAGTGTTTTGACCTTATTCGCCATATATCATATGAGAAACGTGTGGCCGTAATTGCTGTATATTTTATGAGAAAAGTGTGCAAGTTACAGTTCAGTAGATGCGTAGTTGCAATGGCGGCAATATTTCTGAAGTAATATCACTGGTGTTATGGGGGAAGTGTTTATCATGGGGAATTTGTTTGTCTTACATTAAATTAGTCAACAATTGATTAGCTGCATTCCCACATACCTAGGCGTGAGCTGTACAGCTTGACACAATTCCAAACATCTTAGCTGTTGGGTTGCTCGCGGCGGCCCACGTTCACGTTGGCATCTTATAAATTAGAGCATTAACTTATCTGCCTTCATAATGAAGCGTTCTTAGAGCTTGTTGTCCTTTTTGAAGATCCGTAAGCGAGGGGCTTTTTGGAGCGTTTGCATTGGAAAGTCTGTCAGAACTCTCTCTCTCTTGAGTAAAATGTACGCGTTTTAAAATGCTCAGAAAACTTGGGTATTTGACAGCTTTGTCGAGGCTTAACAGGGAAAGAGCTTTTTGTTTTAGGCTTGGTTTTTATCGTATTTTAATTTTCTTAGAGTGAAAATAGCAGTTGGAATTGGAGAGAGTTGTAGGAATTTAAAGTTTGAAATTCTTTTGTGAGGCAGAGGAATTTTAGGTTCTTTAACATGGAGCAAGGTGAAGGCTCGCAGGATCAGAGTCTAAAGGAGAAACTCAGTAAGGTAATTGAGAAAATTACTTTAGTGGTATTTAAAAGAATGGAAAAAAAGTTGGAATTGTTGACAGAAAAGAACCCAGTGTTGAGGAGGAATGATTTTGGTCTGCTAATGATGCAGAAACAGATTTAAAATATGGGAGAAAGGCCCAGAACATGAGAGTGGAAAAAGATTTAAGGGTTGCAAACATGAGGTGGTCATTTGTGATGATTCCTCTGAAAGTGCGGAGGTAGAGCTTAGATGCGCATCAGATTTTGAGTCAGAAGACTTAGATGAGATGTCTGTAAAATAAAAATATCCAGTGGATGGTAATAAGACCATGGATAATGGGTCACTTGTGAATCCTTTTGGTCAAGACATGTTCGACCAGCGTTTGTTAAAACAGCTGCTCTCCTCAGAGTTGTCACCATCTGATCATGTTTATAAAGGATCTTTCGAGATACCTGGATGCATTTAGTTCTCCTAAAAATGTCAACAGGAGATTGAAAAGGATTCCCAGGAGCGTGTTTTGTGGGATGGCCGGGAGTATCAGGGGTCAGTTCCCCAGCCATGGCCAAGGTATCACAAGAAGCTCCTTTCCTCATGGCTACAGAAGCTTTCAAGGACAGCAGTCGTACAGAAGTGGCAGATTTTATCCCCAGAAGCAGAAAGCTTGGGTAGTAGTACCATAGATCAAAGAAGTAATAGAGGATCAACAGGTAATATTAGACCTTTCTGTCACCCTCTTAAAATTGGGCAGCAGACTTGCCCATTTTTATCAGAGCTGGTTTCAGATTACAAGGGATCATTGGGTGTTAGAGATGGTTTGTGGTTTTGAAATGTAGTTTGTGGAGAGACCAGTGCAACAATGTGCTCAGAGAAGGGTAATTTTTCCTTCCAATCAGATGAAATTATTAGAGTTATAAATACAGGAGTTGATTTCAAATAGAGCAGTGGTGTTATAGGAAGATCAGGTGAACTGAGTTGTTAGCAATATATTCCTAGTGGAAAAGAAAGACAGAGGTATGCGTCCAGGTATAAACTTGAAGAGAGTTGAACAAATGGGTGATTTACCATCATTTCAAGATGGAGTACATTTGTTAAAGGATGTATTGCAAAAGGGAGATTGGCTGACCCAGTGGATCTAAAAGATGTTTATCTGACAGTTCCTAATCAGGCGAATTATCAGAGATTTCTGAGGTTCCTTTGGAAGGGGCGTTTGTGTAAGTTTGTGTTTATGCCTTCCGGCCGCTCTTCAGCACCATGGTGCTTTACGAAAGTCCTTTGCCCTGTGGCTGCTTATTTGAGACAAGGGGGAATACAACTGATAATTTATTTCAATTATATATTGATTATGGATCAAGACAGAGAACAGACGATTTTGCTTACGAGGTTTGCAGTAAGACTGTTAGAGAATTTAGGATTTGTGGTAAACAGGACTAAGTCAGAGGTACTACCAGGACTGCAGATTCAATTCCTTTGTTTTATAATCAACACAGTGGTAGGAATTTTTAAACTACCAAAGGAGAAGTGGAAGAGAATAAGGGAAGGGGTAAACAATACTCTAAAGTTGGACAGTGTTTCACTCAGAATGTTAGCCTGAATTATAGGTCTTTTGTCTTCTACTATTCTGGCAATTTTCCCTGGGCCATTGCATTATTGGGCCTTTCAGAGATTGAAAGCAAAACACTTAAAAGATGGATTGAGGTACTCAGACACTCTGGCCCTCATTCTGACCTTGGCGGGCGGCGGAGGCCGCCCGCCAAAGTCCCGCCGTCAGGTTACCGTTCCGCGGTCGAAAGACCGCGGCGGTAATTCTGACTTTCCCGCTGGGCTGGCGGGCGGTCTCCTTCAGACCGCCAGCCAGCCCAGCGGGAAAGAGGCTTCCACGATGAAGCCGGCTCGGAATCGAGCCGGCGGAGTGGAAGCTGTGCGACGGGTGCAGTTGCACCCGTCGCGTATTTCACTGTCTGCGCAGCAGACAGTGAAATACATGTAGGGGCCCTCTTACGGGGGCCCCTGCAATGCCCATGCCAGTGGCATGGGCACTGCAGGGGCCCCCAGGGGCCCCGCGACCCCCCCTACCGCCATCCGGATCTCGGCGGTCCGACCGCCGGGATCTGGATGGCGGTAGAGGGGGTCGGAATCCCCGCGGCGGTGCAGCAAGCTGCGCCGCCGCGGAGGATTCAATGGGGCCGCGGTACACTGGCGGGACCCCGCCAGTGGTGCCGGTCCGACCGCGGCTTTACCGCCGCGGTCGGAATCCCCATTGGAGCACCGCCGGCTTGTCGGCGGTGCTCCCGCGGTCCTCCGCCCTGGCGGTCAAAGACCGCCAGGGTCAGAATGAGGGCCTCTTTGTCTTACTCAGACGGCAAGACAGTCATTTACATGGTGGTTGATAAGTATGTAGGCCTGGAATGAGCGCACAACTTTTGGAGAGAATTCCAGCGATTGGATGTTGGAAAGGAACATATTCAGGAGCTTGAACAATTTATAGGGCCCGTTTCAGGTGGATCTTTTTGCAAACAGGCTGAATGCTCAGGTGGAGAGATTTTTCAGTTGGCACCCAGACGCAGAAGCAACAGGGATAGATGCGTTTCTCCAGTATTTGAGAGGTCTTCACCCATATGTGTTTCCTCTGGTTTCCATGATATTGAAAGTGACAGGGTTGATTTGCAGATGAAAGGAGACAGTAGTGGTGTTCACTCCTTTGTGGAGCTCTCAGGCGTGGTATACAATCATGTTGGGGATGAGTTTAGATTCCCCTGTGTTGCTACCAATATTTCCAAAGATTTTATGAGGTTCGCACAGAGAAGTACACAGTCTAGAGGCTGCAGGTCATTTCACATTGGTAGCATGGAGACTTTCAGGAGACTATGGAAGAAGCTGGTCCTTTCATCAGTGGCTTCCAGGCGCATTGAGGAATCTTCAGCACCAGGGGTAAGGAAGGCATATAGATTGGCTTGGGACAAATGGTTTTCCTGGTGTGTAGAAAGGGATCTTGATCACGTTTCAGTTGATGTAGTTGAAGTAATTAATTTCTTGACAGAATTATTTGCAAAAGGTCTGGCATACAGGACAGTGAATACGTACAGATCAGCAATTGCAGCTGGTCAAGTTTTGGTAAATCATTTTTCAGTTGGATAGGATGTGATGGTGAAGAGATTGTTAAGGAGTATTAGGAGTGCTAAACCTCCAGGTACTAGATATACAGCTCTTTAGGATTTTTCTAAGATACTGAGGCCCTCATTCTAAGTCTGGCGGGCGGCGGAGGCCGCCCGCCAGACTTTCCCCCTCCAAAATACCAGAGACCGCGGAGGGTATTCCAAGTTTTCCCCTGGGCTGGCGGGCGGCCGCCAAAAGGCCGCCCGCCAGCCCAGGGGAAAACAACCTTCGCACGATGAAGCCGGCTCGTAATCGAGCCGGCGGAGTGGGAAGGTGCGACGGGTGCTACTGCACCCGTCGCGTATTTCACTGTCTGCTATGCAGACAGTGAAATACTAGCGGGGCCCTCTTACGGGGGCCCCTGCAGTGCCCATGCCATTGGCATGGGCACTGCAGGGGCCCCAGGGGCCCCGCGACACCCCCTACCGCCATCCTGTTCCTGGCGGGCGAACCGCCAGGAACAGGATGGCGGTAGGGGGTGTCAGAATCCCCAAGGCGGCGCAGCATGCTGCGCCGCCTTGGAGGATTCTTTGGGCAGCGGGAAACTGGCGGGAGACCGCCAGTTGTCCCGGTCCGACCGCGGCTTTACCGCCGCGGTCGGAATGCCCAAGGGAGCACCGCCGGCCTGTCGGCGGTGCTCCCGCCCCCGTTGGCCCTGGCGGTTCTGTACCGCCAGGGTCATAATGAGGCCCTGAGTTTTCTGGACAGCTAGATTGAAAATGGCAATTTGAATTTAAGGGATTTGTCCTTGAAATTGATTATGCTGTAGTGTTTAGTGTCTTTTCAACGTGTTTCTGATGTTCATGCTTTGGAGGTTTCCTTTAGATCATGTAGCCCAGAATGTATATGTTTTAATTTGAGGCAGAGAACCAAGACAAATTCTTCTCCAATGTTTTACCCATACTTTGATGAAAGAAAAAAAATGATGTGTTGTGTGGTGTGTTACGGACTAAGAGTGGAGAACTATTTTGTTGAGATCATCTGGAGTGAAACACTTGCTCATTTCTTTCAGACATCCTCATAAGGAGGTTTCTTTGCCGACTCTGGCAAGATGGGTGAAAGAGATTATGCGAAGAGCTGGTGTGGCTGTAGGTTTGTTTGGGGTTCATTCCGTTAGGGGAGCAGCTTCTTCAATGGCTTGTATGGTGGGCGGACGTTTGCGAGACATTTTGCTGCTGATTGGTCTTCTGATGCTATGTTCAGACTTTTTTTATTTTAAGACAGTGGAGAGTGCAGCAAGATGTCTAGTAAATAAGCTTTAAACTTGCATAATATTGGCCTCCGTGTCTTAGCATAAAATGCAGATGTTTCACAGCTGGGGTGGGTTAAAAATCTGGATTTTATTAAGGACACAGAGGCTACTATTATCCCTTCCAGTACATAGCCTTCCATGATTTTTTTTTTTTTTTACTACAGAACAATTTTAAGAATGTTACTGAAATATCGATGGATTCGTTGGAGGAAGAGATTGTTTTCCTAAAGGAGAAGTTTTTTTTACAAGTTGGGGATGTGACTTGAAGATATATTTTACGGTCCATGTTCACAGTTCATAAAAGAAAGAAGAGGACTGGTTGGTGTTTTTTTTTATTATAGTCTGAATAATTAAAGATTCTAAGTCTTGTAAGCTTTAAAGATGCTTCTGAGTAGGGGCAATAAAGGATTTCTTCATAATATTAGTCTCTGTGTCTTTAATAAAATCCAGATTTTCAGCCCACCATGGCTGTGGAAAATCTACATTATCCACTCTGGCTCCAGGCAGGGGCTCATTTAGTGACATAGAAAGCTGTAGTTATGCATGGTAGAAACAATTGAGCAGATACTTTCACAAAACCACTGACTTCATTCACTCATTATCTTGTTTCTACAAAATCAGGGCTAAGTCTTCCCTCAGGTGAAATATCAGCATACTCTCACGAGAAATGTCAAAAAATCAGTTCTTCAGATGCATCATAAGAATCTTAGGAACTGAATGAGTTCTGTTGTGCCAGATCCTTTGCTATAAAAGAAGAGTTAAAAAGATCAATGTTACAGAAGAGTAGGTAGCACCATTTAATGTTTCATTCTATCTTATGTTTTAATCATTTGTGTTTATTTTGGTGTGTCTGTATAAGCAAAGGGCAATCCCACTTTCTGCAATGGACCCACACCATTGGGAAAATCTAATGATTTTGCTCAGTTCTGTGCCTCTATAGGGTTGCAGGCAGGGGCTGTGTGAGGAGGACCATGTAATGTGATCTTAATAATTGAAGTCCAAGCAGCCGCATGCCTGACAGGTTAAGGTCAAAGCGCAAAACTTGCTAGACCTTTAGAATGATCTCTGGCTAACATTTTCCCTATCATCAGTGTAGACATATTCACTGGGGTGATTCTCTCTAGTAACCAGCTCTTATTTATTTGTTTGCAGATTTTTCATAGCTGAGAAAAGAAATGACACGTTCAGCAGCTCCCTTACATGGCAGTTTCCGCTCAACATCATGGGTATTTGTTCAACTAAATGTTGTAGGCATTCTTTCAGTACCTTTTTAGAGAGTGCTGGTGTGACAGAATATAGACCGGAGACATGTCTCTTTTATACATTGTGATAGGGCTTAATGCTAATGGCTACACAGGGTTCTGGTAGCATTAATGTCTCTAGTGTATTTTAAATCTCAATATATTTACAATAGTTTTTTTTATTCTCAATACCTTTGTAAGATATTGTTGATCTGCCCTATCAGTGGTGTATCTTACTATCCTCATGCCTTTGGTATATATCTGTCAGCCTTTGGTATATATTTGTCATCCTATATGATTTATAATATGTCCATCAAAGCTTATATATTTTTTGGTTTGCTAATAACATTTGCACCATTTGATGAAAATTCATGAAACCTTCCAAACAAAAGTTCATCCACCTCAAGTCCTTCGTGGAAAGTTTTGGGTGGTCCATCAAGCAGGGGCCGAGGAGAAAGGAAGGTCGCTAAACTTAAAATCTCCATTCATTTTTCCATAGGAAAATTGAACAGCTTAACTGAATTACACAACATTTGGCAGAAAGCTAGGTATTAATCTAGAAAGCATGATTTTTGTGATTTGGTGTAAATCAGTTCAGTAGTTTTTGAGAAATTAAGGTTAAAAAACGTTGGATAGCTGGACAGTTGGGTTTACGGGACATTCGCGAGAGTCCTGCAATCACACAACTTTAAAAAATAGATCGATCTTACTGGCCGAATAATCTTTTTTTTTTTTCACCAGTCGGCCACTTAGTACCCACAAGACTGAGGGCTCCAGCAGGAGCTCGTGCTCTGATTGGCCTGCTGCAACAGGAAAAGAAATGTTGCAGTGGCCATTACAGGACTAGGGAACTTAGTCACCTGCTATGAAAAAGTTAACAAAAAAGAATGTAAGGGTGCAGGGTAGCAATGTCCCGTCCCCTAGCCCTTGTGGAGGGGGGTTCCCTCTAGGCTAAAAGTTAAAGAAAATATTTTGTTGCCACAATGTCAAGGTAAAAAAACAAGATAGGGCATGTATGTGTGTGTTTTTTTATAAATGACCCTGGGGTGGCCTGGGGGCATTTAACTGTAATATGGGGAGGGAGTTGTGTGGCCTCCTCCCTGAGCCAGTTGAATAATAAATGAGTGGCAGGAGCTGCTCATTTAGCAATTGCTGCTTCTTGAAAGAAGCACAACATAATGCCCTGCAAGGGCTTTTTAAATACATTTTTGGTGGCTGATGTTGTCCCTAGAAGAGGTAGGTGTACCACCAAACATTTTCTTTTAAGTTTGTGTGGAGCTGCAAGGTGCGCAGCAGCCCCCAGATAACATTAAAAACAAAACACAGTAAGTCTCCTAGGTCATTAAATCCATGACCTCATAAGAGTTTATCATATTTTTAAAGCAGTCCAAGCTGGAGCGTATACTTTTCAGCCAGTAGTTCTGCTTTTTATATTTTGGTGTTCTGACCCCTTGGCAAATGCAATAAGTCTGCAATACTTAAAATGACACCTTTCATATTGTAATATCACATAGTTAGCTGTGGGAACCAGCAGGGGTTTTGATGCCATGGCATGCACCCAAACCCCACCCATTGCACATGGCTGGGGATTAGCTGCCTGCGGGGGCTGACCCCCCTGGACCTTTTGTTGGGGGAATCCCTGGGACAAATTTTGTTCCTCTATGTGTGGCAATGAATTATCTCCGTTCCCCAGAGCCAAAGCTGCGTGCACCAAAGACATGCATCAAATCACTTTGCAAGTCAGTGCAACGCTTAAGCTATCAAATGCTAAAATGAGAACTTTTGATTCACATTGCCATCTCAATGTCCATAAAAAAGCAAATACCTGTACATGCATTCAAAGATGATCTGTCTGTCTAGTGGTTTCTACACTTGAACAGTAGAATATTTGGGGTCCTGCAGTGTAAAAACCTTGGAAGAAAGATTCGAACACATTACTTCCCTAATTTCAGTACATCCTACATTGACAGATGCTTTCTCTGTCCAGCAATCGCAGTTTGGGTACAACCTCCTGACACAAATAAGCTGCTTGCAGGTAGTTGTTGAGTTTGTCGATCCATGGACTAAACACTAGCTTATAGTCGTGGTGTCAACCTACAGCAAAATTATCAGAAGAACTGTGTTGTTGAGGTGTTATTTTGGGACTTCTGACAATCCCACCTAGTCTCCATCATAATTAAGATAATCAACAATCACCTAAAACCCCAAATGCAATAAAATCTGCCTGCATCCTAACATATCCTCCGACAGTTGTCGGTTATATGTGCTACTAAAAGGTAACTGCAACATGATTGGAGCACACCTTCATATCCCATTCACAACACTAAACACACTACACATAGGCTACACTACAAACTAACACCAACTATACACAACTGCTAAGTTAATCAGCTACCTAGAAAGTGCTTTAGGGACCGCATGAAGGTTAGGTAGCACCTTTCAAATACTAAAATACAATACTATAAATTACTATATGATGCCTATAGTATGAATGGCCTACTCTGTTAAAGTCAAACCCTTTGCTGCAATGGAGGCATTGACATGGCCATTGATTCCTCTCAATTTAGTGAGAGCACTTGAAAGTAAGGTGCATTTCGGAGGACTATGGTGGGAGTGGGGAATTCAACATTCATGACTGCATAACATAAGTTGACACAGCTTCAGACAATAACATGGGTAAAACCCTTACCTGGGAGACAGTGGATGGCTCCACATGTTGTTGGGACATGGTCGAATTTCATCAGCCTTTGAATGTTGTTCCTTTTGCTTTATGTCCCAAATGAAGACATGTGTTCAAAAAGAATAAGTCTATTATTTAGTTAGAAGGAAATAGTGTACTAGGAGATCAGACCCCAATAGTAAACAAAAGTATTAACCACAGACTTGGCCCACCCCCCTTGGGGTGTCCATATAAATATAATTTCAAATATATTGTGCTACCATATTATCATGGAATAATATACTTGCTTGGAGTCATCTGGAGCCTAACATTTAGATGCCACTAAAATAGAAAGAAACAAAGGTGCACAACGAGTCCCACTTCACAAGTGCTTAAGAGTAACTATTGGAGGCAGGATATTAGCTCTGTTCAACTTCCTACGCAAGATGTGCATGCACTATAAGAATACAGGGTTCACTTGTCTGTATGAGTAATTATACAAATATTTATTTAAATAACACTATTTTGTTTAATTCTTCCATGGCGCTACTCATCACTGTGTAGAGAGTGAGAGCGCTTTATATCACACACAGAAGCATAAAAAATTATTCAAGTGTGTGAACAATTTACAGGAAATGTTACTTAAGAGAATGAGGATTATAAGGTGTAGAAATAGCATATCATTCATACTTGCAAACATTATAGGGGTAATTCCGACCCCGGCGGGCGGCGGGCGCTGCCCGCCGGGCAGAAACCGCCAAAAGACCGCACCGCGGTCAAATGACCGCAGGGGGCATTCTAACTTTCCCACTGGGCCTGCGGGCGATCTCCAAAAGATCGCCGGCCGGCCCAGCGTGAAAGCCCCTGCAAAGAGGAAGCTGGCTCCGAATGGAGCCGGCGGATTTGCAGGGGAGCGACGGGTGCAGTGGCACCCGTCGCGATTTTCAGTGTCTGCAAAGCAGACACTGAAAATCTTTGTGGGGCCCTGTTAGGGGGCCCCTGCACTGCCCATGCCAGTGGCATGGGCAGTGCAGGGGCCCCCAGGGGCCCCACGACACCTGTTCCCGCCAGCCTGGTTCTGGCGGTGAAAACCGCCAGAAACAGGCTGGCGGGAAGGGGGTCGGAATCCCCATGTCGGATTCCCTGGGCCAGGGGAAAACCGGCGGGAAACCGCCGGTTCCCCTTTTCTGACCGCGGCTTTACCGCCGCGGTCAGAATGGCCCAGGAAGCACCGCCAGCCTGTTGGCGGTGCTTCCGCGGTCCCGCCAGGGTCGGAATGACCCCCTATATGCTAAGAATGAACGGGCGGGGGAACAAAAGTCAAGGTATGAAAGGTAACACAGTAATTGTCGTCTTTTCTAACAAGCCTCTTAATTCCCAACTGAACCCTTCTTTGCAATCTTAGAATAACAGATTGAGAAAAAATCAATAAGGATCTAAACCCATGACTTGCGGTTTGCATGCAGCTCCTTGATGCCGATAGATAACTGTGCTATATTAGAGCACTTGCAACTTATGAACTGGAAGTAACAAAATGGTCTCAGCATCAAAAGCAGTAACCACTTACCTCTCTAAATAACCTACCAATGTGTGATCTTCATGTTCTACGATGTTTAAATTGTATTTCTGTAGCATTTACTACCCCTGACAAGGCGTTGAATGTCCAGGCATATTAACCTTCTATGCTACTTTATGAGTCAAAACCAGGGCTTCTGGAATTATGTGATTGTGCAGCTGCAGCACTTTTTGCATAACTATAGATTTGCCGCATTTGCAGCATACTCCATCATCTTCCATATATTCCGAAAATGTTAACAAAAATAAATTTGATTCTAGCTCAAGCGGGTTAAAAGTTACTACAAATGCAGCAACACGTGCTGCAGTGCTCTGGAAGGCCCTTTGAAAAAAAATGGACTGGTCACCTTTCTGTTGCTTGTTGGTATTTGGGTGTTAATGTGGTACAAATGACGTGCAACCAATTCCCAGACGGCGTTACCAAGTTTAAAAATGGTGACATAATGGAGTAATATTATTACAAACTGTGGCTCATTATGCCGCATAATTTGAGTTTTCTTGCTGCATTTTTAACGCAGCCCTGTTGCATAATTTGGCCTTTCGTGACGTATAATTCCAGTGGCAATGGTCAAAACTGTGGAGAAAGCACAGCACTCTCCAAGAAGTCTGCTTACCACCAGCTATATCTTGCCTATTATAATCCGTTCCAAAGTGCTGGGCGCACAAAGATCTCTGCAGCAGGAGTCTTTGTGACCAGTTATGTAAGCTAGAAGAGATTTACTATTACATTTGTCCTTGTTGCCAATTTCTTTGCATCAGGGTTTTTTTGTTTAAATAATTGATAAGTCAACTTGCAGACTCAGTTTTTCAAGCTCCGCTCTACAACGTCCCTGTAACCTTTGTTTTTTTGCAGTGAATTTCCAGAGGGTTTTTTGAGGAAAAATAAGATGGCCATTGCAATGCACTCTGGGGTGGGGTTGGACGCATCCATTGTTCAATTCCATGCCCTGGCTCCCTCATTACAGCCCTGTGTGGCTGATGTTCTGCGACTGCCCTTCCCACCTGCCCTGAACAGTTAGCTAGCTGCCCCTGCTACATCATCCCTTCCTTCTGTTGTCCGAGTCCATGTACCAGTCACCTCCCCCGTGCCCTACATGGTCAGATGTGCTACCACTGCCTTCCAATTAGCTTACTGTCCCTGCCCATTCCTCCTGCGCTCCGTTGCCCAATTCTGTGTCCCATCTTGCCCTCCTGCTTAGCCTCTTTGTGTAGTTTGCTGCCCCGCCCTCGTTCCCCGTGCCCTCGGATGTCTGTCTGCATTCCTCTACTAACTCATTTTTGCCCACCATGTTCTATGGACCTGCCACTGCCCGTCATATCTAGTCTGAGTGTTCTTTTGAGCTGCCACTGCCCCTCCCACCTGCCTAACATGGTCAATGGCTTTGGCCATCCCTGCCGCCTCCACACTGCCTGTCCGAGTTCCATACCCCTATCCCCTCCCTCCTGTCCTCCATGGCCCATTTTGCTGCGACTCCCTGCTGCCTTCCATGCTTTATTCTGCTGCAACTGTTCCTCCTGCCTGCCCTGTGTTGTCTGTTGTGAAGCCTCTACACCTGACCTCTCTTGTCTGCCTCCAGACTCTAACCCTGCTGTCTGTCGTCCATGGTCCTTTTGTGCATGCCCCTTCCGCCTCCCTCTTGCCCACCATGGCTGTTGTGCGAGCACTAACCCCCCTGCTTGCCATGAGTGATCTTCTGTGCTGTCACAGCCCCTCCCACCTGTGTGGTTAGCTTGCTGCCCCTGACTCTCACCTTCCCTCCATTGTCTGTGTGTATGCCATTATAGTCTCACTGTTGCCCTCTATGGTATGTTGTGTTTCCAGTGCCCGTCTGCTTGCCTTCCATGGTCAGCTTGCTGCTCCTGTCTTGCCCCCTTGCCCCCTGCCCTCTGTTTTCCATGTGCAGGCCTCTTTCCCCCCTCCAGCTCCCTCGGTTGTCTGGTCTGTTTTCATGCACCTGCCCCCTCCCTCCTGCCCTTCATAGTCTGTTATGCTGCAACTGTCCCTCATGTCTGTCCGGTATGGTCTGCTTGCTGCCGTTCTCTCTTTCCCCTCTGCTCTCTATTGTCCATGTACATAGCCCTGTCCCCTCGCTATTGCTTTCCATGGTCCGTTGTGCTGCACTGCTGTTCTGCTTGCCCTGTGTGGTGTATTGTGCTGCTGTAGCCCGTTGCCTGCTCTGTAAGGTCAGCTTGGTGCCCATGCCCATCTCCCTCCTGCCCTCTGTTATCTGAGTCCATGTCCCTACCTCATTCCTCCTGTCCTCTGTGATCCAATGTATCATATATGCCAACATTTTGAACTTGGCAACAAGGGGATTAAAAAAAACCTGAGGAATTGATTTTCCCCATTGACTTTCATTGAAAAAGTGGAGATTTTAGGCAGTCAACAGGTAAATTAAAGCCCTTTTCGGTTTAAAACATTGGTAGTCTCCTCCCTGAATTGGGTCTGTTGGCATGTATGGTTGTACTGCCACTGCCTCTTCCTTCTACTCTCAGTGGTTTATTATATTGCCACAACCTCTCGCCTGTACTGCATGATTGGTTTGTTGTTCCTGCCCCCTTTCCCCTGCCCTCCATGGTCCATTGTACTGCCACTGCCCCTCCTGCCTGCCCAACATGGTCAACTTGTTGCCTCTGCACCCTCCTCCCTGCCCTCAATTATCCGAGTCCATGCCCCTGCCTCCCTACAGTATTCTAATGAACAACTAGATTGCTAACATTCTATATTTAGTACAAAAGTGTGGCACACCTGACATGATCTTGACGAAATCAAATTTGTAATACCTAAAGCGTTATCTTTAGAAATTGTAAAAATGAGAGGGCCTTATTCCCAAGGAAATTATTGTTAGTGCTCTGAAAAACTAAAATGAGGATGGATTTTCTGAGTTCTCTAATAGCGATAAAGCACTTTTAAATTATTTGCTATCTTGACATTTTTTTTATCGAGTTGATCACTTGATTATATGTTACACTGGGGGGAGAGAATGTTGCATTGCGGCTAGAACTGCAGACTTTGCAACTGGGGAATCAGGTTCAAGTTTCAGCATCAGCTCAACATCCTGTGATTCTGGGCAAATCACCTATCTTCCCACACCTAAAACCAAACTGAATATATCTTTGTGTGATATAACTGGTGCTTCTCTAAAGCTCTCCAATACCTTTGGGTCAAGTCTAAGGTATATAAACTGCAAAAAAAAAAAAAAAAATGAAGTGTTTTGCACACTTATGTCATTTGGCTATACTTGTGCCACATTTGGGTTCTTTTTTCTCTGGTGGCCATCTGGGAAATTTATTTGTTATGAAGCTCCCTAATCTCCTCATTTACTACAGTATCCTCAGTAGACAATGCTTTCAGGTTTCCACTTCGATTCCATTAAGATAGATTTCAGATTTGCTACACTTTTGGCATAAATTCAAAATGCTAGTGCTGTAGTTGCTCATTAGAACACTGTAGTAAAACTGCTGGACACCAGGGATTTAAATGACAGTCTGCTGCTGGTGGGGAAAGTGCATGTTTCAGTCTGCATGTCAGAATATTTTAATGAAATATGAGTGGAAGACATTTAGGAACTCACTTAAAATGTGTTCTAATTTTTCTTTCTACAGCACTAACCATAATTTCAATGAAAGAACAAACTCCCTCATTTGCTCCTTCCTAAATTAAATGCTTTACATTTTACCAGTTTGATTCAATCAAGATGGCTTCAGGAGTGCCACACGTTTGTCCTAAGAAAGACTGTTAATGCTGTAGTTGTTCTTTAGAACACTCTGGGAGGCTGCAGTAGAACAAAAGAAAACCAATGAATGGGCTGCTCCTGTTGGAAGTACGTTTTAATGAGAATGTCAGAATTCATTCTCATATGGCTGAGAAAGGAAGTCTGAATTTACAGAAAATATGCTCTCATTTTAGATTCTGGAGCACCTTCCACAACCTCCATGGAAAAATCATGATAAAACAGTTTTCCCTCCAACATGGTTCATGAAATCCCAGCATAACGCTTTTTCACAGGGTATAAAATCATCTTAGAATACACCACAATTCCTAATATTAGCATGGTACCATCAACAAATGATTCATATTGCAGGTGAAATCTGTTATCACCCTTTTATACTTTTTCCTTTTTGTAACCCTCGCAACCTGTCATTCACTGCAATGTTTTTCGATGGGGACCATGCCTCAGAGTCCTGTAAGTGCTTCCACATCATGTTGTCCATGTTGTGGCCAAACAATAAAGGGAGGGGTCCACTTGGTACACCCATATATGCACTTTGGAGTCTGGGTGTGTTTACCCTCCCACTTACATATTTTTTTAATTCATTTTCATAAGCCAAAACATATTGTTCAGTTTGCCACCAACCAATCAGGATTGACTAGTCTCCTTTAATTTGAACAATCAGAGCATGTCTGAAGACCAACTGTCCAGCTATATATTTTTTTCCTTTATTATCTCAAAAACTTCTAAAAGGATTTACATCAAAATACAAGAGCCACTCTTTCTGGATCAGAAGCTAGCTTTCTGCCAAATTTGGTGTAATTCCATCCAGCGGTTCAGCTGTAGTCATTTTTAAAATCCCAATAGGAATTCCTATGAGGAAAATGTGTTTTGGGACCCCCCTTTTCTTGGCCCCTGCTTGACGAATCTCCCTGAAACTCTGAACACAGCAGCTGAACTGACTGTCATATTAGTTTAGAAAATTTTCTGAAGATTTGTCAAACGGCGCCAAAGTTATTGGCAATTTTCCTATGAGAACTAGGGCCTAACTATAATTACATACCGGCGACCACCAGCCGGTAATATAGATATAGGGAGAGATATACTGACAAAAGAAGGCTGTACTCGAGGAAGCTATGAATCCAATTCATTTAATTACATTCATAGCAGCACCAACAAATGTCATGTTTTGACTGCAGTCTTGTTTTCCCCTGTGTTTCTCTCATATAAATAGTGTCTACTTTTAATGCTGTAGGAATGATGGGAATTGTAATTTACATTTAAAATGAATACACTTAAGATGTAAGTAGCCACATTAAAAGGATGTTGCTTCACATAGAACCTGCAACATAAACTGAATGTGTGCTGTGTTAGTTGGTGAGTCTGTGATGACAAGATTGAATTAAAGGGATATTTAGTTCCCATTGTCAAGGCTGTTTTAGTGCTAGCAACAGAGTGAAAGCACTTTTGCTCCGACTTCCACATGATCCAAATTCTTAAATGGGTGGATTAGTCAGTCTCGGACATCAGCAGTCTAGGACGTTAGTGCATATGTCTCAACTGGCTCCCGAATTCTGGGAAGAGCCCATCCCATGTGTGCAGGTGAAAAGGCCACGTGTACAGTAGACAATCACGCCCACCGGCAGACAGAGGCTACAGTCATGAGATCCACTTCATTGCTTATACCTGAAAACAGCAGAGAAAAGAGAGACTGTAATACCTAAGTGAACAAAGTGTGATTGTACCCAAACCACAAACCAATTTAAAAAACAAACAAGTAAGAGGTAACAAAGAGTTCTTCATCTACATCGTGTCCATATGGAGCCTTGGCCGTGTATGTTATAATGTATGTTGATTATAGTTGTCTTAAGGACCTCATCCTGTCCCCAGCTCTAACACATTTAACCACTTGATCAATTCCCAAAAACTCAGGTGAAGAAGACTCCCCTTTTTGTTTTTCTCTATAGTGTCTTGCAATCAGCTAGTTCACATCATGGTTGACAGTAGCCTGTAAATACTCTAACATATATTTATGTAACTGACAAGTGGATCTCCCAATATGGAGTCATTTGTATAGATGGACCGGAGGCGCAGCCTATCCTAGAGGTATGGTGCCTAACACCCCCGGCCTCCCATGGGTGGGTAATAAAGGGCACAGCAGCATGAGATTGTGAAAGTGCACCTCAGCAAAGGGTCCGCAGGTGACCAAAACAAGTTTGGGTTCAAAGGGCCCAATCAGGTGAGAGGAGCGTGGAAAAAAGGCGACCGGGACAAGAAGTCGCTGGAAGCAACTGATCCTGCCCACCCACATCAGATAACATGGGCGTCACAGCCGCAGTGAGATGAGGGGGCAGGGAATCACAAGATATAGCAATAAATATCTTCACACAAGAATGTAAAAAGGGCAATTGCCCAAACAAGGTCCTTGGGATGCCTCACGACAGTGACACTTGAGACAATTGCCCAAACAAGGTCCTTGGGATGCCTCACGGCAGGGACATTTGAGGGCAAACAAAGGGGTAGGAAATGGTGAGCGCTGGGCAGACACAGTACTAGCAGCCCACGTATGGCCTCGGGGGCCACAAACGGCAGACATTCAGTAGCAAATAAAGTCTCAAAGCCGCAATCCGCTGTACCAAGTAATCAACAGAACTAGAGCTTTCATGGCAGTTGATAAAAGTGATTTATGACAGCTGTTAAAGAAACTTTATGACTGTAAGGATGAATCATTGCAGGATTAGGCAAGTTATGGTTGTTTATATGAAGTAAACATAAATGTACACTGTTATGAACAGAATGTGTTATATTGAAGTGCAAGATAAGCTAGAGTTGAGCATGTTAATGACTGAGGCCATCATGATAAATATGTACCAGCTTATGATGTGAATAAACTGTGGCCATTTTAACACCACTAAAAGGTCTTGGTGTTCATAATTGAGGGGAAATAAAGGAATGGTGCTTGCACAGCTATGGGAGGTGGGGGGACTGCATAGACATATGAGGATGAGGATGTATACCACAAACGTGCTCTTGCACGTAATGTTCTTTTTCATTTCAAATTGTTTTCCCATCGATCTCATAATTACCTCCAGAAATGTCCTCCTACATGCTTTACACTTAAGGCATGACCAATAAAAAATGTTCTCTTTATGCACTCCCAACCTAGTCAAGGGTAGACTGGCCGTACCATACATTGGGCATTTCCCTGGGAGGCTGGAAGGGTGGAGGGCTGCTTTTGTTACTGTGGTGGGGCAGTTTTATAGCAGCACAGCAGTTTTAAAAGCACTGCAGAGTTCCTTGTATATCAAATAGTTTTCAGACAACAACGAAAGTCCCAAGATAACTCTGGTGATTCATGTATTTCCTGGAGAGGAACAAGGTTTTGTCTTGTGGCAGTTTTGACTCATCTAAAGAAGAGCACGGGGCTAATATGCCAGCTGCAAAGAACGTGTCCTATGCAGATCGCAGAACAGTATTTTATGTGCAGTGCTCAGTGGGATACTGCTTTTTGTTAGTGTGCAGTTTATAAGTTACAATGATAATCCAGCACAGTGATCTGTGAACTGCTATCAAAGAGATGCATGCAAACTGCATGGTACAGATAGAAAGTCATGCATTTTCAGTCTTTGATTATCCTGATTTTGCCAAAAAGAGTTTGTTTTGGTAGAAATAAATTAATATCAGTAAAGTCAACCCTAACCACTATGTTATTTTCTGAATACTGAGTTTATGCTTCTCCAGACCAAGAACTCTTAAAAAATGTCTACCAGTGTGGATGACATTTGCATCCTACACCCTTTGTCTTTTGCAACATTTTCTATACACTGATTTACAAACGTGATACAAAGTGCTCCAGTACCCTATGATGGTAAGAGAAACGCCATAAAACAAATGAAATACATATGAGAGAGGGACTACAGAGGCACTGTTGGAGGGTTGATGGTGAGGGACTCATTGAAGATCCCCAATAAAGTCTGCCACATCCTGATTCACTGTAACATTGTCATTTGCTATGCTTTAAAAACTGATACAATTGAATATATAATGTAAAATGAGTTGTAGAATGCACTGTTTTTGCCATTTTTTCCCAAGGTTTATTGGGGTGGGGCAGGGAACCCCCAAACCTCATTGTATTGATCAGGCTCACTCGATATGCACCCTATGGGGGCTGGTCTAACAAAATTTGCCATGACTGCTTTGGGTTCCCGCTCTGACCCTGCTCCTAGTTGAGGAGTCCCATCCTTTTTCATTTCAAAAGTGCCTGCTAATCAGCATCATTGATAATGACGTAGCCTTCTTAAATGTCATTTTGGGGTAAGTGCCAATCCGTTTTCCCAAATCAGGATCATCCTTGAGTAGGTGCCAGTGCTTTTCATGACGTTTCTGATTTTGCGAATCTCTTTCTTACATAAGGTTATCAAACTGATGTTCTCTCTGTCTGTGTCTTCCTTTCTCCTTGAAGTTTTAGTTGAGTATGTATTTGAGGGATTTTGACTCCAGGATATGAGCTTGCCTGGTTATTTTCTCAATGGGGTGAATGTGGGTGGATTAGCTAGAGATAGGTTGAGCTTGACATCAGGCTTGGATAATGGTGAGGAAGTCTCTGAATTTCTGGATGGCCTTAATTGATAAGATTGCAGAGTACTCCACAAGTCTCCTGTCGAACTTGTAAACTTACCCTGCCCATCAGGGTGAGGTGGTGTCATTGACTCTCGTTGCCTTTTGGCAGGATCTTGATTGGGGTTTGATGATCAGTATTTGGTAATCCTGCACCTAATGAAGCAGGACCCGAAAGCAGGACTCACTGTGGTCTGAGATGTGAAAGTTGTCATTCACGGCCTGGATGACCCGTGTCTCAGTACTGCAATACTGTCTAAAACGGAACTTATTGCCATGTAGTAAGTGGTTGTTGTTACTTTGGTCTTGGAGTGGAGTAGCAACTGTTTTCCATCTGACATTACAGAGGATGGCATGTATGCAAGGCATCAGTATGTGGTAAGGTTGCTGGGGTCAACAATTTCTTTCTTCATTAAGAGAATGAGTTGTTCTATTTTAAGTGCATCAGAAAGGTGGCCTTGAGTGAGGGTGGAAGTTCACCCTTAATTGTGGGGTTCCCCTACAGACCTCTCTTAGCCCTACACTATTTAATGTGTATATGGCACTTCTAGCTGCTATTGTCGAGGCCTTTGGTATCCAGGTTATTTCCTAGGCAGATGATATGCAGCTTATCTTCTCGCTGGTCAATAATACTACAAGGATACAGCTGGCATTTCAGCGCTGCCTTCCTGAGGTGATAGACTGGCTGGATAATAAATGCTACCGGTAATTCTATGAAAACTGACTCTTTTTCTTATCCTAAAGGAGCCCTGTCGGTCAACTGACTG
Source organism: Pleurodeles waltl (assembly GCF_031143425.1). Taxonomy (NCBI): domain Eukaryota; kingdom Metazoa; phylum Chordata; class Amphibia; order Caudata; family Salamandridae; genus Pleurodeles; species Pleurodeles waltl. The sequence goes on along the minus strand of NC_090445.1, from coordinate 1,529,164,510 downwards.
GTGGCTGCCTAAACTGGACCTCTGTGGTGCAGGCATGTGTTTTCTGTTGATACTTTCTTTGAAGAAGATATTAAATTCTGTACCGTTATAGTGCATGTGTTTATCACTTCACACCTTTATTATTCTAGCATTTTCTTATTGGTCCTCCCTGGTTAGCTGATTAAATAGCTGAAAATTATACAAAATACTGTCACCAGATTGATACTGGATGTTCCACGACACCACTCAGTAATGCCTCATCTCAAAGAAACTGGCTCCCAATTGAGAAAAGTGTTATCTTGAAAGCTCTGGCAATTGCTCTTCGCTCCTTTCACAGGGTGACTCAAAACAATTTATGTAGAAGTCTCTTTCCTTACATGCTGTCTCGTGAGCTTAAGGCCAGGGATGCTCTTTTGATTGCAATTCCCAGGTTCTGCCATAAGCCAAACGGTGTGCGCTCTTCGCCTATCTGGCCGCTGAGACCTGGAATAAGTCCCCTTTATTCCTTCGTAAGATTTCCAATGGGTATCCATTTAGGAAACAACTAAAGACCTATGGCCATATGTATGAAAAATGGAGTTTGCGAATCGCAAATAGTGATTTTTAAGAAATCGCTATTTCCGAGTCGCAATTGGTCATGTAACAAAATTGCGATTCGGAAATAGCGATTTTTAAAAAATCGCTATTTGTGGTTTGCGAGGCCCATTTACCGAATCGCAATTAGCATTTTCGCAAATTGCGATTTTTTAGCGATTCGGTAAAAAAACACAAATTGCGAGAAAGTTCGAGAATGCACACCTGAGGAGCCTGATGACATCACCAGCAGGAAATGAGTCATCCCAGGCAGTTTTAGGTGCCACACCCAAACCAGCATCCTAAGAGAGAGCAGCATAGCCACACAGAGCAGCACTCAGAAGGAGCAAGAACACCTGAGCCAGGATGGACACCCCAGGCCAAGCACAGGAGAAGGCTGAAAGGAAGCGCAAGCTGAAATTCAGCGAACAGGAGCTTGAGGTACTAACTGAGGAGGTGGTGAGGAGCCATGACCGCCTGTTTGGAAAAAGCTCACTCCAGGTGCCTGAGAGTGAAAAGAGGAGACTATGGCTGGACATACAGTCCAAAATCTGCGCCATTGGAGTGGCACAGCGCTCCAACGACGAGATCAAAAAAAGGTGGTACGACCTGCGGTCCCGTGCAAAGGAGAGGGTGGCAAGGAGACTTGCGGAGGCCAGGGGTACAGGTGGCGGTCCACCAACTGAGGCACCATCAACACCATTGGAGGACCTAGTGGAGTCCACACTCCTCCCTGAAGCTGTGACTGGGGTCACAGACATCGACACCTCCGACACACCGAGTACCAGCCATGGTAGGTGCAATATTGTATATGTATATGCACAAAAGCCCCTTAGGAATTAGCATGTAATGTGAAACAGTGGGTGAAGTAGTCCAGTCCACATCTTAGAAGCAGCACTACAATGCATTATGGGAGTGGCAGTCCACAACCTAGAACTGAAAGTAGCACAACAATGTAATTAAGTATAGTGACACCCAAAGTAACACAACACACACAACACCGTGTAGAGCACTACCTGTACCTTTATTGCCATTGTCTGACAGATAATGTAACATACAGAACTGGCATGCTGCATATTGTTGTTGCAGGTGGGCCAGGCCCAGCAGCCACACCATCTGCATGTGTAGGAAAACAGACACCCATCTGCCCTCAGATTCCAACACCAGTGGGTCCCTCCACATGTCGACTGTCCGACGCAGGCCCAGGGCACTGCCACTGCCAGAGCTCAGCAACGACTCTGATGAGCAGCAGGAAGGGCCAAGCACACCATCAGCACCAGACAGGCGCAGCCAGATTCCGGAGGGCAGGTGTCAGCCAACCACAGCACCACGCAGGATTGCGACGGAGTCCCGTGCACAACAGCATGAGGCAGGTGAGGGTCCCTCCTTGAAGCTGCTATGTTGCAGCAGCAGCGTCTGCAAAATAAGCGGATCCTTGGTTTAGACCGAAACCTGCACATCGCCAACTTGACGCACTCAATGGTAATATTGTACAGCTGCGTCCTGTGAGGGACAGGTGCAGGCTTCACAGGACACCAGGGACCTTACAAGTGCTGTCCGTGAACTGTGCCAGGAGCTGCGCCATGATTGGGTGATCCAGCGCATACAGGAGCGCAGATTCCGGACAATGTTTGGCAGCTACTGACGGTCCTCTAACAATTCGACTGCATTGATTGCCCGTCGCGCAGTGGCTGCGCAAGTGGAGGCTGCACATACCAGCAGAGACGTTGTCCAGGGACTTGTTCAGATCACAAATGTGATCGAACACATCATGGGACCACGATCAACCACTCCAAGTGAACTAGCACTGGGGGACACTGAGGACAGTTCCAGCCTCAGCAGTGTTGCCGTACCAGCAGCAGACACCAGACGGCGCAGTGCCAGGCACAGCACTGCCACTGAAGGCGACAATAGAGGTGCCAGTGACGTAACTGGGCACCTGAGTGGTGTGCGTGGTAGAAAAAAATGACTCTTGCTGCCATTAGACACCTGTTGCCACTATGAGGAAATAGTGCATAACTCTGGTTATTTGTGTTTTGCGTTTGTCACATCACCTGTTTCATTTATTACTCACTCGTACATTACCTGACGTAAGGTAATAAATTTACATCACTACAGGTACAGTCGTCAGTGGATTTGTGTCATTAATACTCACGTCTGAAATGGTTGTGTGTGATGTCGGCACGCCTTTGCCTTCCCTCTGCTGCACTGATCCTGTCTGCTGGCTGTAGAGGTGGTATGGGATCGTCATCCTCATCTGATTCAGTATCACTGATTTCTACAGGTATGCACCTGGTTGTAGCTATATTGTGCAAGATTACACAAGTAGCCACTATTCTACATGTTGTCTTTGGACTGTACTGTAGTGCCCCTCCACTTTTGTGGAGGCACCAGAAGCGACTCTTCAGCAGTCCAAATGTGCGCTCCACCACATTGCGGGTTGCCCTGTGTGCTGCATTGTATCTCCGTTCAGCTGGTGTTGTAGGATTGAGGTAGGGTGTCATCATGTAGGTGTGCACTGCGTAGGCACTGTCCCCTGGAAGGGAAGGGACAGAGGGTGTGATGAGTAACTGAGCCATCTGACATGGCTTCGCCATCTATGCACCAGTGTACAGAGTGACATTACCTAGTAGATATCCTTCACCAATTCCCCAGCTAGCAGTCTTGTGTGAATGCCGCTGTGGCGAAAGATGTACGAATCATGTGTGCTCCCTGGGTACCTGGCCACAAGATCAGTTATGATATAGGAGGCATTGCATATCACCTGAATATTCATAGAATGTTGGTATTTACGGTTTCGGTACACATACTCTGTGGCTGATGGTGGACATATTGCCACATGTGTGCCATCTATGGCACCTAGGACGTGGGGGAACTGTGCTATCTGGTAAAACTCTATTTTTGTCAGCTGTATTTCCTGTGGGCTATGGGGGAATCTGATGTACTGTTGTAGTTTGCTCAGCATGGCGTTGATGAAAGAATTAAAAAATCTGTAGAGGGTACTCTGTGAGACCCCTCCAGCTGCTGCTATGACCCCTTGATAGCTCCCTGAGGCGAGTAGGTGTAGGGAGCATAATACTTGCACATGGGTGGGTATGCTATGACTCCTATGTGTTGCGCGATGCAGTATGGGTTGTAGCTCAGCTATCAGGTCAAGTATCATGGCTGAGTTCAACCTATACCTCTCATATATTTCCTCCTCTGTCAGGTCAAAAAGAGTTATGCGCACTCTGAAAATGCGCTCCTGTCTCCTCCTCCCTCTCCTCAAACCAGCCTGCCAAGATCCTCATCCTCCTCGCCATGTCGTAGAGTGCATCCATTGTGGAAAAGAGTCTGAGGCATTCTGGGCCTCTTTATATAGGTTGCACCTGGTTACCACCTGGTTTCAGTTCATGGTATTTTGCATGTGCAAAATTCCATTCTGCGAAACATCGCAATTTGCGATTTTTTGATGCATCTCTTTGCGATTTGGATTTTGTGAATCGCATTTTGCGCCTTGCAATTTCCTACTGGAAATACCGAATCGCAAAATGCGACTCGCAAAACCAGGTCGCAACGCAAAAAAACGCAAAAATCACGATTTCTTATTTTTGGGCTGCGAATGCCTTTCATGCATCGCAGACCACGTTTTTGCACTCGCAAACGGACGATGTTTGCGGTTCGCACCATTTGCGAGTGCAAAATTGCTTGATACATTTCACCCCTGATTATTTATTGTTTGAGGATTCTGTTGGGGGCGGTCTCCTGCTTCTAGTGCCGGGACATCTGTTTTGGCAGCTGCGTGCATTATAAGTTTTATCGTATGTTACTGTATTGTAGGTTCACTGAGTCGACGAAGTTGGTGACTGATTTCTTTGTTTTGTCGCATAGTAGATTGAAGTTCAGAAGTAATAGAAGTACCCATGCCATTACACATAATCCGTAAGGTCATGGACCGGGAAGAAGGAAGTGCAGCTGTTTGACAAACAGCTACATTTTAGCAATTTGTATATTAACAAAACAAATATAAGGAAACAGGATCCAGCATGGTAGTGAGCACAAGCGATGCGAAGTAACAAAGTAGAAATAATATTCTGTTTATATTTATCTCAGTAAAATAAAAAGGGTAAGAAGGGACTAGAGGAAGAGGCATGAGTATGATTTGTGTGATACAAAAAAAGAGTTAAAAAAGAAGGAAAGTGGTGAGTGAAAAGAGAGAAAGCTAGGGGTGTTAATGAGTAAAAAGGAAAACCAGAGCATGGGAAAGAGAATCAGGAAGAAGGGATGCCTGATATAGGACCATCCCGCCAAGCTCCTTCTCTTCAGGAAAAGAGGCAAAGAAGTAGGGAGAAAAAGAAAACAGGGAGACAGAGTAGTGGAAATGTGATGTAGAAGGGCCGTGACACTAGGGATCGAGGTGCAGGTCATCTAAATGACCAGTACATGTAGTCAATATTGTCATAAAGCATGGTAACGAGTTGAAGTTATTGTAGGTTGAGGCAAAACTGAGTGAGATACAGACACATATAATAAACATATGATCTTGAAGTGGCCTTTCTTGGTGGTCACTTGGTGCTTCAAAGTCTAACTGGCTTAGTGTTGTTTGTGATCGTATGGCATTAAACATGTGACCTGGGACCGATATTGGTGAGATGGTTCCATAGCTTTTTACATTTACAGTATAATACTTGTTTTTTGTATGTCTTCTATCCCCTAGTAACGTTATCCCTTATATAGTTGGAATATTTAATGTATCTCCTACATTTTAGTATTTAATGTAGTATCTAGGGTATTTTATATTTCCCATATCTTTAGTGTACATCTTACGTTATCATGTATATGGCACACGTCTCAGATCCTGCGTTATGTTTGTTTCCACACTTTGGTTTTATTCTTGGTTCTCTTTCTGAGCATAAATGGTATGCCCTAATTCTTGCACATTTTAATGAAGTGTCTTTTATTGGGCATGTAGTATTTCTAATTATTGCACTTGGTTAGCCTATTGAAAATGTAGACAGTATTCTAATTGATTCACCAACAGAACATCTTACTGCTTCCTATTGAAGATGGTTCTTGTATCGCACATGCAGGATGTATGCTTCTTGATTCTCCCACTGAACATGCAGGATGTCACCTACGTTATCATGTAGGTGAGTTTATATTGTATTTTCTTTTAGCATGTAAGAGGTCCTTAGCTTGGTCCCACTTTAGCATGTAAGAGGTTCTCTACTTAGTTCCATTGTTAGGTTGTAGGAGATATTCTGCTTGGTTCTCTTATATTTACAGTGTAAGAATTCCTTGGAATGTAAGAGTTCCATGGCTCCTTTGTACTTTTGGTATGCAGGCGTGCCTCAGCTTGGTTCGATGTTTAACAGATATGAGGTTCTTAACTTTTTCTATTGTGCTAGTTGGGGAATTCCCCTTGATTATTGTCTTGAACTTGTAGGAAAGTTCTCTTCTTGGTTGTGATATTGATTGTTAATGAGGTGCGCTATTTCGTTCTCTTTTGTAGCATATGAGAGGTCCTTGTTTCAGTTTCTTTACTGAATGTCTAAGAAGGCATCAGATTGGTTTCTTCTCTTGCTTCAGTTGATTAAGTGTTAAAGGAGCTCAACTTGGTTCCAGGGGGTGCTTGACACGGTTCAGAAGGTTCTCTGCTGGCGGCAGCTGTATGATGTTAATCAGCAGCTGTGTGATACTAATCATAAGTCCTTTACCAGAAGCACTCTAACAAGGTTTACGAGAAAAACAAATAATTTTCTGAAAAGGCCATTGCCTCTAAAAGGTGAGAAATGTTTAGTGGATTCTGTCACATGTCAGGCCAGACTGGCTTTCCAGAGTCATGGCTCATTGTGAAATCTTACAATTTTTCTACCAACCAAGATGCCTCTGTCCGTGACTCGTTCATTATAAAAAACAATTGTGAGGCGTTGGGGCAGTGACCCTAAAACACACCATATTTTAAATGCAACATGGCTGTGTTTCACCTCAAGGGACAGATTTGCATTCGCTATTGGCACTATGTTCATGTTAGTGTATATATAATATATAATGATGCTCAGTTCCACCTCAAGATCAAAGATGAACTTTCTCACTTTGTTCCACTGCATTTCACAGTTTCATTGTTTGACCACAAAATAATTGGCTATATCTAAAAGGCAAAAAAAATCAATCCTGCACCTAGACTTTGTCAATCTCACCCTCTGTCTACCATGATCAAACACAGGGGCACTCCACAAACCATTTGAGGAAAGAACACATTCTGAAAGAGATCTTTTACTGTGATCTGTAATTTACCCATCAAATCAATACTGTGTCCAAAAATGGCTTCAGCCACCTCTGGTGAAACCGGTTTTGCCACTGCTCTCTTGTTCTGAAAGAGTCTCCCTAATTCTCACTGTGGTCATGTTATGCTTGGATTACTGAAAAACTCTTATACGCTGATTGCATCAACACATCCGTCTTACAACTCCAGAGAAATCAAACCTATGTTGCTCATCTATTGTCCTATTTGAAATGCACAATAACACCAACCTGGGCATGACATTTACATTGGCTTTTAGTAAAAGAAAGAACTATCTATAAAAGACACCTTGCTTCTTACATAAGCTCTGCATTGCCACTTGCCCAGCTATCATGAAAAACAGTTTGCTTCTGCACCCAACCAGAAACCTCAGGTCCTCTAAGCTGGGCCTACTGGCAATCTTATATTTCAGCTACAAGAGATATAGGGCCTTATTATGAGTTTGATAGTTCTGCGGTGGGACTGCCAAACTTGCTGGGAGGACCGACCGCCACCACCATGGTGACCCCCCCCAGGCTTACTACAATATTCTCTCGTAGGCAGTGCTTAATATGTAAATAAAACGTGCCGGTGCCCAAAGCCCTCCTCTTGAACACGCACAGCTGCTTCAATTAAATGTTGGAACACGGAATACTGAGGCAGTGTAATCCTGAAGCCATCTCGGGCCTCGTCAATCTATTTAAAGCCACTTCCTGCCCCTTCAGCTCACTCTAGCAGCTTTCTACTTTCTCCTTTCATTACGCTTTTTCATTTTTCTCTTTCTCCATCTTTCCCAAATGTGTCTTTTGCTTGCAACAAATGCGTGAGGCAGAAGAGTAAGCGCTGACCCTCAAAAATAAGTGCCGGTGCTCAGCACTGGAAACAACAAGCACAAATTACGCACTGCTCGTAGGGGATTTCCATGTATAGTCGTAAGCAGTGAATATTCCCACCCACGCGCAGGGATCATGGAGCACTTCTTTAAAATATCTTCTTAAGTGGGTGTTTTTGCCTTTCTTCAGGAAGGCCTGTAAAGACACTTAAGAAAGAGACATATAATACAGCCTATGTACATACACTACAGTGGCAGGAATAAAAAAAGGCCCAGCACATTATAACTTGAGAGTAATTTGTAAACAGAATGAATCCCCATCACAACCCCCTTTTGCATGACAGAGATGAAGTAGCGAGTTACAGTTTCAGTTCTTTTTGAAGGTGATGTGATACCTATGTAGTGTGTAGCCACATTCAATAGTGTTATGACATATATGTATAAATAAACATAAAAAACATATTTTTGTGTGTATGTTTATGTGAGTATATATTATTAAAGTTGACATTATAAGAACGTTATACATTAAAAGTATAGTAAACTGCATATTTATAGTAAAAATCAATATTTTTGTGTCATTTTTACGATATTAGTGTGACACTATATTTTATTTTCAACATTTTTGTACTTACCGTTCTGAAGGTAGGGAAACGATATTTGTGTCAACCATATTTTTGACACGATGTTTGTATGTCACAATATTTATGTCATTGATATTATGTTAGTGATCGTCTTTTAATTCTTTGTTGCAAAGTCTCTGTGGTTGGTGTGTATTCAAGACATATACCCTGATTATGACTTTGGTGGTCCGACCGTTGGACGGCCAAAGTCGTGGGGAGGAGGCCACCAGTAAGCCGGTGGCCTCCCCCCGCCGATTTACAAGTTCTTCATGGAGCTGGCGGTGCAAGCTGTGCAGCCTGCATTGGCCTCGGCTCAAAGGGAACTGAGGCCAATGCAGGCTGCACTGCCTGCGCCGTCCAGCACACTCAGAATGCTTTTCTGAGTGTGCTGATAGGGGGTCCCCCTGTGGCTCTAACTTTTCCTTTTCACCAGCCTTTTCATTACGGGGACCCTGCCATGAAAAGGCTGGCAGAAAGGGAAAGGAAAGGAGAGTAGTGATCAGCACGGCGGCGCTGAGCTCGGCAGTGCAGTGGCTGATCAAGACTTTCACTGCCAACAACCTGTCAGGATTTCTGAGCCTGGCAGTGGTGGCAGTCTCCTGGCGGTCCGATCACCAGGATCATAATCTAGCATCAGACCTCCACCACGAATTTGGCGGTCTTAGGACTTTAAACCCATAATCAGGCCATAATCAGGGTTAACAAGTTGTGATCAGGATATATTTTTGTAATATACTCTTAAGTAGTTACTGTTTGAAACGGGCATATTGGATAGACACTAATTCCTCTCCAATCTTACCTACAGCCACCTCTGAGCCTGCTGAATCCGAACCTTTAGATGAAGCCAAAGAAACAAAGACCAACCAGCGGAGGGCGATGGAGGGAACAGGTCCGGGAGAGAAGAGACCAGAGGATCCCCGTGGCCCTGGCCCATTCTTCTTCATCGGGGGCTCTAATGGGGCAGCGCTGTAAGTAAACATGTGCATATGTGTGGGAGCTTAAGACAATTAAGTATGATTTTAAATAGATGGAGGAGATGAGTAGGAGGTGGAAGCTTATGTTTAATTCAGTTCTATGTTCCTGTTCAACCTATAATAAATGGGAAATTTAGGAGAGACTGTGGAAAGGCCAATATATATCCAAGTCATGCTAAGCTTTTCCCTTCATACAATACAAGCCATTGCCCTTGAATAGGTGCTCTCTGTCGTTTGCAGCAGGAGATAGGAAAAGAAAAAAAAACACACAAAGATTTAGGACTGTGAGAGAATGTGAGGAATAGATAGACCCAAAATTCAAAAATTGAAGAGAAACCTACCTGTGAGCCACTGAACATATATCCCTTTCATAAACTTTTGCCCATTAATAAAACCTGAATTAAGGCAAATTGTATGGAACTTGAATGCAATTATAGACATAGGCCTTAATTTACAGTAATGCCAGGAAGCAGAATTAAGATTACGCACTATTTAACACTATGCCCCTCATTTTGCGTTTGTGGGTGGGAAAGCCTGTCCGCCAAACTCCCAACAGGGTGGCCGCCACCATAGCGGTAACAACTGCGCCAGACCTCTTAGGAGTTTCCCGCTAGGCGGGCAGACAGAAACCTCAGTTTCTGCCCACTGGCCAAGCAGGAAACAGGCTACAGCATTGTCTCCTGCTCGTAATCAAGCTGCAGCAAGGCTGTAGCTTGCAGGGTGCACCAGCACCCTCGCAATGTTCACTATTTGCACAGCAGACAGTGAACATTGTGCTGTTCCTGGGCAGGGGGACCCCTGCACCTGTTCTCCGCCAGCCTTTTCATGGTGGTGAAACTGCAATGAAAAGGCTGGCGGAGAACATGGGCGTAATCCGCAGGGCAGCAGTACCTGCAGCGTTGTCCTCGTGGATTACGATCTCTGCCAGACCGTCTGGGTCATGGATCCCGGTGGTGCTGGCAGAACCCTGGTGGTCTGACTACCAGGGTCTTTATGTGGCGATCGGACAACCACAACAGCAGCGGTCCTGACTGCCACCGCAGAGCTGAGGCCACAAATGATAAGTTAAGTTTGTTTTCTTATCCAAACCATAGTCACAAAGCAGCCTCCTATTTGCCCCTGAGGTGTGAGTGGAAGCTACAGAAAATAAACAAAAAAATAGCTTTCAGAGATTGGGTGTGGAGAACGTAGCACCAGGGGAACTAAATGTGAAGCCAGAGGCAGTAGGTGTTATCTCTGACTACCTGTAATTGACTACCATAGTTACAGATGATAATATCATGAATAATTTAAAAAAGGACAGAGTTTGAAGGTTCTGTAGTGAGCTGACTGGGCCTCATAGAAAGAATATGATTCATTTTATAACTGGTTGGAGAAGGTACAAAATTGGATAGCTCAAGACCACCTGAAGGTAAACATAGTGTAAGGGGACATTTCTGATGGATACAACTACCTGTGGATTCCTCACCTAATGAACACTCCCATGGCGCCAGCATTCGACGGAAATCTTCTTCCTAGTCTCTGCACGTCGACGAGGAACGTCACTCTAGCCCACGCGACGCCGTCTGACGTCATACAGGCAATAAGAGGTCCTCGATGACGTGCCGACGTCAGTTCCCTTTTTTCCGTGCATTCGAAACGGTTATCTTCGAGGGAGCAACTGTTACTTTCGTGGTTACAGTGTATTTTTTGCTGCGTAGTCCTTCGCTGCAGTAATAATGTCGCAGAGAAAGTCGGGTTTTAAGCCTTGTCATGATTGTGGGGGCAAGATGTCAGTTACGGATCCTCACTCCGACTGCCTTTGGTGTTTAAGCTCCGACCATGATGTCTCGACTTGCGATTCATGCCAGCACATGAATCCAAAGGCCCTCAAGGAACGTGAGGCGAAGTTGTTTATGGCGAAGTCGAAGAAAGAAAAACATCATAAGAAGTCTTCTTCACCAAGGCATCGGCGTCATCGAGACTCCCGACGCCGTAGAGAATCACGGCGCCATTCAAGCAAGGAGACTCGTTCCAGGTCTTCGGATCGGCGCCGGGGGACTTGGGAGGTCAGTCCCACGGTCACGCCGCATCCATCGACGCCGTTGCCCTCTCCGGCGTCACCGACTTCACCTGGACAGGCGTCGGTGATTGAAGTGGTGCAGCCTCTGGTGTTGTCTCCGGCGTCACAGACGTCGAGGCCGGCGTCGGGGTCGCCTTCGATACAGGCACCCCAGTATCCGGCTTTTCCCACCCCTGGAGCCAATAGTACCGCATTCCTAAATGCGATGTATACCATCTTCCAACAGATGGCTCCAGGGGGTGCTCCGGCTGGCCCTTTGGCCTTTTCATTGGGTGATCCTGCGCCTCTACGGCCGGCACCCTTTATGCCCTTTCTCCCTTTTGGGAACGTGGGCTCGGCGCCGGTGTCGGCGCCGGTGGCCACTCCGGTGGCTTCGAAGGGATTGGTCCCGGAGATTTCCATTCCGTCGTCGGGATTTCGTCCTGTGACTCCGGTGGGTCCATCCGCTCCGAGTGCTCTTTCATCGGCATTCGGCTTTGGCGGAGGCATTGTCGACTCCGCATATCGAGCAGCGGCTTCATTCAAGGAGACGTGCTCTCCGTTTATTAGAGGAGCAGGAGTACCAACGAGTCCTGGAAGAGGGAGAACTAGAGGACTCGGGTGATGGACTGCATGGTCTAGATACAGCCAGTGGGCTGGACACTTCCCCTGAGTGGGATCTTTCGTCTCCAGGGGAATACACGGAGGAGGCTGCTTCCTTTCATGCAGTGGTACGGAAGGCAGCTAGTTTTCTGGACCTGCCTTTGCCGGTGGCAGAGACAAAACAGAACCTTCTGACAGAGGTGCTTCATCCGGCCTCAGCTGCGGCAGAGCCTCTATTGCCGTTTAATGACGCTTTGCTGGATCCGGTGCTAGAGGTGTGGAAGAGACCAGTATCTTCCCCAGCGGTTCATAGAGCCGTAGCCAGGAGGTATCGAGCTGCACCAACTGACCCTGGCTTTCTTTCTAGGCACCCTACACCGGAGAGCTTGGTGGTGCAGGCCTCCTGTTCATCCAAATCAGCGCCTGGTTCTTTCCCGACGGTGCCTGGGGACAGGGACTCGAAGAAACTGGATGCGCAGTCCAATAAAATCTTTTCGTCCTGCAGTCTGGCATTGAAGGCCACCAACGCAACTTGTGTCCTGGGGAGATATATTCATGCTCTTATGGATGACATTTCCTCATCATTTACGGAGCTTCCCCAGGGTCTTTTGGATGTTGTTTCAGATGCCCAGGCTGCCGCGACCCAGATTATTCAGTCTGGGCTGGACACGACCGACTCGGTGGCCAGAGCAATGGGCACGACTGTGGTGGCAAGGAGACAGGCCTGGCTCCGTAATTCGGGGTTTTCTGCGGATGTGCAGTCAACCCTATTGGATCTCCCTTTTGATGGGGACAAGCTGTTTGGCGCCAAGGCAGATTCGGCCTTGGAACGCTTTAAGGAGAGCAGGGCCACAGCCAAATCGTTAGGACTCCAAGCTCCTTCTTCCTCTGCCTCTTCCAGGATTTTCAGGAGGTTTCGGGGATTTGGGGGTGGCTCCTTCTCCTCTTCCTTTCGGGGGAGATTCCAGCAACCTGCCTCTTCCCATCCCTATAGATCTTTTAGAGGGAGAGGGAGGGCCCGCACCAGAGGAGCCTCTCAGCAGCACTCTGCCTCTTCCTCGTCCTCTGGAGGGGTGCAGCAGGGAAAGCAGCCTTAGGCTTCCACCATTTCCCACTCACTCCTCTCCTGTAGGGGGACGATTACAGCATTTTCTCCGCAAGTGGAAGACTATTACAACGGACACTTGGGTTCTCAGTATTGTGGGAAAAGGCTACACCCTTCCCTTTCGGGAGTTCCCGCCCCTCATCCCGCCCCGCCCATCTTATTGTTCAGAAGAACACCTCCTGTTGCTAGAACAGGAGGTACAAGTCCTCCTTTCAAAGGGCGCGGTAGAGTTGGTCCCAGAGCAGGAAAGGGGTCGAGGTTGTTACTCAAGGTATTTCCTGATTCCCAAGAAGGATGGTCGGTTGAGACCAATCCTGGACCTGAGGATCTTGAATTGGTTCCTCAAACAGGAAAAGTTCAAGATGCTGACCCTAGCTAAGCTGCTTTTGGCGTTGAACAATGAAGATTGGATGGTGTCTGTCGACTTGCAGGATGCTTACTTTCATATCCCGATACTCAAGTCACACAGGAAGTATCTCAGGTTTATGGTGGGATCGCAGCACTATCAGTTTGCGGTCCTTCCGTTTGGTCTTACTTCAGCACCTCGAGTCTTCACGAAGGTGATGTCGGTGGTTGCGGCAGAGCTCAGAAGGAAGGGGATAGCAGTATTTCCTTACTTGGACGACTGGTTGATCAAAGCCAAGTCGCCGGAGCTTGTGTCGCATCATCTGCAGTCAACGACTCAGTTGTTGTTCGACCTGGGCTTTTCGGTGAACGAGCCCAAATCTCACCTGGAGCCCTCTCAGCGCCTCCTGTTCATAGGGGCAGTACTGGATACAACATTGAGTCGAGCCTTTCCTCCGCCTCAGCGGATTCAAGATATTCAGGAATTGGTTCCAATGTTTCGAAATGGAGCGGTAGTTCCAGTCCTCAAGGTCCTTCGTCTGCTCGGTCTGTTTGCCTCCTGCATTCTGTTGGTCACGCATGCTCGCTGGCACATGAGGGCTCTTCAGTGGTGCCTCCGAAGGCAGTGGTCTCAACACAAAGGAGATCTAGAAGGTGCTGTCAAGATCTCCAGAGATGCTGCTGTGGACTTTAAGTGGTGGATTGCGAGCAACAATCTTTCACAAGGAAAGCCGTTCGCGCAGTCGCCACCAGTGGCCACGGTCATAACGGATGCTTCCACTCTAGGGTGGGGAGCTCATCTGGGGGATCTGGAGATCAAAGGCCTTTGGTCTCCAGAGGAGCAGATGTTTCATATCAATCTGTTGGAGTTACGGGCTGTACGTCTGGCTCTCAAGGCCTTCCTCCCTTCCCTTCGTGGTTAGTCGGTACAGGTCCTGACGGACAATACTACCACAATGTGGTACATAAACAAACAGGGAGGAGTAGGGTCGTACCTTCTCTGCAGAGAAGCTCTTCGACTATGGTCCTGGGCAAAGGACCATCACATTTGCTTGGTAGCAAATCATCTGGCCGGGGTCTTGAATGTACGTGCGGACGGTCTCAGTCGCCAATTCTCGGCAGACCACGAGTGGCGTCTCCATCCAGATCAAGCCCGTTTGATCTTCCAAAGGTGGGGGTTTCCTCGGGTAGATCTGTTTGCCACTCTGGAGAACGCGCATTGTCCGTTTTTCTGCAGCCTCCAGTATCCGATGCAGGGAGCATTGGGGGACGCGTTTCAAATAAGCTGGTGCGGCCAGTTGCTTTACGCGTTTCCTCCCATACCCTTGATTCCTCGAGTATTGAGGAAGATTCGCCAAGACCGGGCCCAAGTCATCTTAATAGCTCCGGATTGGCCAAGGAGGGTGTGGTACTCCGACCTTCTCCAACTCTCAATGTGCCCTCCGCTCTGTCTCCCTTTCAGGGCAGACCTCCTCTCGCAGTCGCAGGGGGAGGTTTTACACCCCAACCTCCAGAGTCTGCACCTACATGCCTGGAGATTGAACGGGGCAACCTGAGTTCCTTCTCTCTCCCGCCTGATGTAGTGGATGTTATATTAGCGTCCAGGCGACACTCCACTAAATCTATCTACGCTAATAGGTGGTCTAAATTTGTTGCGTGGTGTGGAGAGAGGCAGATTGATCCCTTACATGCTCATCTATCGGACGTTTTGTCTTTTGCTCTGTCTCTAGCGCAGAAAGGTTGTGCAGTGGCTACCATTAAGGGTTATTTGTCGGCCTTGTCAGCCTTCATTTGTCTTCCAGACCAACCATCATTATTTAAATCCCCTATTGTTATCAGATTCTTGAAAGGTCTTCTAAATAAATATCCTCTAAAACCATTTTTCTGATGGATACAACTACCTGTGGATTCCTCACCTGATGAATACTCCCATGGCGCCAGCATTTGACGGAAATCTTCTTACTAGTCTCTGCACGTCGACGAGGACGTCACTCTAGCCCACGCGACGCCGTCTGACGTCATACAGGCAATAAGAAGTCCTCGCCGACGTGCCGATGACAGTTCCCTTTTTTCCGTGCATTCGAAACGGTTATCTTCGAGGGAGTTACTGTTACCTTCGTGGTTACAGTGTATTGTCTGCTGCGTAGTCTTCTCTGCGGTAACAATGTCTCAGAGGAAGTCGGGTTTCAAGCCCTGTCGAGAGTGTGGGGGCAAGATGTCAGTTACAGATCCTCACTCCGACTGTCTATGGTGTTTGAGCTCCGACCACGACGTCTCGACTTGCGATTCATGTCAACACATGAATCCGAAGGCCCTCAAAGAGCGCGAGGCCAAGTTATTTATGGCAAAGTCAAAGAAGAAGGAGAAACATCATAAGAAGTCTTCTTCGCCAAGGTCTCACCGGCGTCATCGAGACTCCCGGCGCCGTAGAGACTCACGACGTCACTCCAGCAAGGAGTCTCGTTCGAGGTCACCTTCGGCTCGGCGTCGGAGGACTTGGGAGGTCAGCCCCACGGTCACGCCGCATCCATCGACGCCGTTGCCCTCTCCGGCGTCACCGACTTCACCTGGTCAGGCGTCAGTGATTGAGGTGGTGCAGCCTCTTGTGTTTTCTCCGGCGTCGCAGACGTCGAGGTCGGGGTCGCCCTCGATCCAGGCACCCCAGTATCCGGCTTTTCCCACTCCTGGAGCCGATAGTACCGCGTTTCTTAATGCGATGTATACCATCTTTCAGCAGATGGCTCCAGGAGCTGCTCCGGCTGGTCCTTCGGGGCCCTTGGCCTTTTCTTTGGGTGATCCTGCGCCTCTTCGGCCGGCACCCTTTATGCCCTTTCTCCCTTTTGGGAATGTGGGCTCGGCGCCGGTGCCGGCGTCGGTGGCCGCTCCGGTGGCTTCGGATGTTTCGGCCCCGGAGGTTGCCCCTCCGTCGAAGTCAGGATTTTGCCCTGTGACTCCGGTTGGTCCATCGGCTCCAAGACCTCGTCCTCCGGCTCCTGCCTCGGCGCCGAAGCTGCCTGTGGCGCCGGACGCGGCGTCAGATGCTTCTGGAGATCGGCGCCGTTCTTCGACGTCGGCGGAGGCCATGTCGACTCCGCGTATCGAGGAGAGACTTCATTCGAGGAGGCGTGCTCTCCGTCTTTTAGAAGAGCAAGAGTACCAGCGAGTCCTAGAGGAGGGAGAGATTGAGGACTCTGGAGACGGACTGCATGGTCTGGATACAGCCAGTGGGCTGGACACTTCCCCTGAGTGGGACCTTTCATCTCCAGGGGAATATACGGAGGAGGCTGCTTCCTTTCATGCTGTGGTGAGGAAGGCAGCGAGCTTTTTGGACCTGCCTTTGCCGGTGGCAGAGGCAAAGCAGAATTTGCTGACAGAGGTATTGCATCCGGCCTCTGCTGCAGCTGAGCCTCTCTTGCCATTTAATGAGGCTTTGCTGGATCCGGTGTTGGAGGTGTGGAAGAAGCCGGTGTCTTCCTCGGCCGTTCATAGGGCTGTGGCCAGGAGGTATCGAGCTGCACCATCTGACCCTGGCTTTCTCTCTAGACACCCTACGCCGGAGAGCTTGGTGGTGCAAGCCTCCTGTTCCTCAAAGTCAGCGCCTGGTTCCTTCCCGACGGTGCCTGGAGACAGAGACTCCAAGAAACTGGATGCGCAGTCTAAGAAAATATTTTCGTCATGCAGTTTGGCGTTGAAGGCCACCAACGCCACGTGCATTCTGGGGAGGTACATCCATGCGCTGATGGATGATATTTCGTCTTCATTCACGGAGCTTCCCCAGGGTCTTTTGGATGTGGTCTCGGACGCCCAGGCTGCCGCGACCCAGATTATCCAGTCTGGGCTGGACACGACCGACTCGGTGGCCAGGGCGATGGGCACGGCTGTGGTGGCAAGAAGACAGGCCTGGCTCCGAAACTCAGGGTTCTCTGCGGATGTGCAGTCGACCCTGCTGGACCTCCCGTTTGATGGGGACAGACTGTTTGGAGCCAAGGCAGATTCAGCCTTGGAACGATTTAAGGAGAGCAGAGCCACAGCCAAATCGTTAGGACTGCAAGCTCCTTCTTCCTCTGCCTCTTCTAGAATTTTCAGGAGGTTTCGGGGATTTGGGCGTGGCTCTTATTCCTCTTCCTTTCGGGGGAGGTTCCAGCAACCCGCCTCTTCCCTCCCCTATAGGTCATTTAGAGGGAGGGGGAGGGGTGGGGTCCGTACCAGAGGAGCCTCTCAACAGCACTCTGCCTCTTCCTCGTCCTCTGGAGGGGTGCAGCAGGGGAAGCAGCCTTAGGCTTCCACCGTTTCCCACTCACTCCTCTCCTGTAGGGGGAAGATTACAGCGTTTTCTCCACAAGTGGAAGTTTATCACAACGGACACTTGGGTTCTCGGCATTGTGGGAAAAGGCTACGCCCTTCCCTTTCGGGAGTTCCCGCACCTCGTCCCGCCCCGCCCATCTTATTGTTCAGAAGAACACCTCCTGTTGCTAGAACAGGAGGTTCAAGTCCTCCTTTCAAAGGGCGCGGTAGAGTTGGTCCCAGAGCAGGAAAAGGGTCGAGGTTGTTACTCAAGATACTTCCTGATTCCCAAAAAGGATGGTCAGTTGAGACCAATCCTGGATCTGAGGATCTTGAATTGGTTCCTCAAACAGGAAAAGTTCAAGATGCTGACCCTAGCACAGGTGCTTTTGGCGTTGAACAAGGAAGATTGGATGGTGTCTGTCGACTTGCAGGATGCTTACTTTCATATCCCGATACTCAAGTCGCACAGGAAGTATCTCCGGTTTGTGGTAGGGTCGCAGCACTATCAGTTTGCGGTCCTCCCGTTTGGTCTTACTTCAGCACCTCGAGTCTTCACAAAGGTGATGTCAGTGGTTGCGGCGGAGCTCAGAAGGAAGGGGATAGCAGTATTCCCTTACTTGGACGACTGGTTGATCAAAGCCAAGTCCCCGGAGCTTGTGTCGCATCATCTGCAGTCAACAACCCAGTTGTTGTTCGACCTGGGCTTTTCGGTGAACGTGCCCAAATCTCACCTGGAGCCCTCTCAGCGCCTCCTGTTCATAGGGGCAGTACTGGATACAACATTGAGTCGAGCATTTCCTCCGCCTCAGCGGATTCAAGATATTCAGGAATTGGTTCCAATGTTTCGAAATGGAGCGGTAGTTCCAGTCCTCAAGGTCCTTCGTCTGCTCGGTCTGTTCGCCTCCTGCATTCTGTTGGTCACGCATGCTCGCTGGCACATGAGGGCTCTTCAGTGGTGCCTCCGAAGGCAGTGGTCTCAACACAAGGGAGATTTAGAAGGTACTGTCAAGATCTCCAGAGATGCTGCTGTGGAATTGAAGTGGTGGATTGCGGGCAACAATCTTTCACAGGGGAAGCCGTTCGCGCAGTCGCCACCAGTGGCCACGGTAATAACGGATGCCTCCACCCTAGGATGGGGAGCTCATCTGGGGGATCTGGAGATCAAAGGGCTTTGGTCTCCAGAGGAACAGGTGTTTCATATCAATCTGTTGGAGTTACGGGCTGTACGTTTGGCTCTCAAGGCCTTCCTCCCATCCCTTCGTGGTCAGTCGGTACAGGTCCTGACGGACAATACTACCACGATGTGGTACATAAACAAACAGGGAGGAGTAGGGTCGTACCTTCTCTGCAGAGAAGCTCTTCGGCTATGGTCCTGGGCAAAGGACCATCAGATTTGCTTGGTGGCAAATCATCTGGCCGGGGTCTTGAATGTACGTGCGGACAGTCTCAGTCGCCAATTCTCGGCAGACCACGAGTGGCGTCTCCATCCAGATCAAGTCTGTTTAATCTTCCAGATGTGGGGGTTTCCTCGGATAGATCTGTTTGCCACTCGGGAGAACGCGCATTGCCCGTTATTCTGCAGCCTCCAGTATCCGATGCAGGGAGCGTTGGGGGACGCGTTTCAGATAACCTGGTGCGACCAGTTGCTTTACGCGTTTCCCCCCATACCCTTGATTCCTCGAGTGTTGAGGAAAATTCGCCAAGACCGGGCCCAAGTCATCTTAATAGCTCCGGATTGGCCAAGGAGGGTATGGTACTCCGACCTTCTCCAACTCTCACTGTGCCCTCCGCTCCGTCTCCCTCTCAGGGCAGACCTCCTCTCGCAGTCGCAGGGGCAGGTTTTACACCCCAACCTCCAGAGTCTGCACCTACATGCTTGGAGATTGAACGGGGCAACCTGAGTTCCTTCTCTCTCCCACCTGATGTAGTGGATGTTATCTTAGCGGCCAGGCGACACTCCACTAAATCTATCTACGCTAATAGGTGGTCTAAATTTGTTATGTGGTGTGGAGAGAGACAGATTGATCCATCTGTCACATGTTTTGTCTTTTGCACTGTCTCTAGCGCAGAAAGGTTGTGCAGTAGCTACCATTAAGGGTTATTTGTCGGCCTTGTCAGCCTTCATTTGTCTTCCAGACCAACCATCGTTATTTAAATCCCCTATTGTTCTCAGATTCTTGAAAGGTCTTCTGAATCAATATCCTCCAAAACCATTCGTTATGCCTCAATGGGATTTGTCCTTGGTCCTGACTTTCCTTATGGGGTCCCCTTTTGAGCCTATGCATTCTTGCCCCTTAAGGTATTTGGTTATTAAAACAGTATTCCTGGTAGCTATAACATCTGCAAGGAGAGTGAGTGAGTTGCAGGCCTTATCGGTTAAACCCCCTTATATAACGTTTTATGGGGATAAGGTGGTGTTGAGGACCAAGGCTGCTTTCCTTCCGAAGGTTGTTTCACCCTTCCATTTGGCTCAGACAATCACTTTGTCCACGTTTTATCCTCCGCCTCATCCTTCAAAGGAGGAAGAATGACTACATCGCCTGGACCCAAAAAGGGCGTTGAGCTTCTATATCGACAGAATGAAGGATATCAGGCTGGAGGATCAGCTGTTTGTCGGATACGTGGGCAAGAGGAGAGGAAAGGCAGTCCACAAGAGAACACTCTCCAGGTGGGTTGTTCTTTGCATTAAAATCTGTTACTCTTTGGCAAAGAAGGATCCGCCTGAGGGCATTAGAGCTCACTCCACCAGAGCTAAGTCGGCCTCTTCGGCCTTGGCCAGGGGTGTTCCTGTGGTTGACATCTGCAAGGCCGCAACTTGGTCGTCCCTTCACACTTTTGTGAAACATTACTGTTTGGACTCTGAGGTCAGAAGGGACGGTCATTTTGCACGGTCAGTGCTGCAGGATTTCTTGGTTTGACCATTTAGGCACCCACCGCCGGGCGTGGTACTGCTTTGGGACTCTATTCATCAGGTGAGGAATCCACAGGTAGTTGTATCCATCAGAAGAACGAGTTACTTACCTTCGGTAACGACTTTTCTGGTGGATACATTAGCTACCTGTGGATTCCTCACGGTCCCACCCGCCTCCCCGTTGCCTTTTTGGTCTCTCCAAGCAATCCTTGAGTGTGCTCCTTTTGGTCTTCAAAGTTGCAATACATTTTGCATGTATGATATTTGTATATATGTGTATATTTATATATAAATCTATATATATATTGGGTATATACATGATTCGTATGTATAAATATATTTATTTGTTTAAAAAAAAAAAAAAAAAAAAGGTTATATTAAATCTACAGCTATTTTATTGCAATGTTGTGTGATTTACAATATTAAGAGATGTTGCTTTGCTCTTTCATTGCATTGGGTTATTATTATTATTCTCATGCACGTAAAAAATGTTGGTACTGTCATCGGCACGTCGGCGAGGACTTCTTATTGCCTGTATGACGTCAGACGGCGTCGCGTGGGCTAGAGTGACGTCCTCGTCGACGTGCAGAGACTAGTAAGAAGATTTCCGTCAAATGCTGGCGCCATGGGAGTATTCATCAGGTGAGGAATCCACAGGTAGCTAATGTATCCACCAGAAAAGTCGTTACCGAAGGTAAGTAACTCGTTCGTTATGCCGCAATGGGATTTGTCCTTGGTCCTGACTTTCCTTATGGGGTCCCCTTTCGAGCCTATGCATTCTTGCCCCTTAAGGTATTTGGTTATAAAAACAGTTTTTCTGGTAGCTATAACATCTGCAAGGAGAGTGAGTGAGTTGCAGGCCTTATCGGTAAAACCCCCTTATACGACTTTTTATGGGGATAAGGTGGTGTTGAGGACCAAGGCTGCTTTCCTCCCGAAGGTTGTTTCACCCTTCCATTTGGCTCAGACAATTACTTTGTCCACGTTCTATCCTCCGCCTCATCCTTCTAAAGAGGAAGAAAGACTGCACCGTCTGGACCCAAAGAGGGCGTTGAGCTTCTTTATTGATAGAACAAAGGATTTCAGGCTGGAGGATCAGCTGTTCATCGGGTACGTGGGCAAGAGGAGAGGAAAGGCAGTCCACAAGAGAACACTCTCCAGGTGGGTGGTTCTTTGCATTAAAATCTGTTACTCTTTGGCAAAGAAGGACCCTCCTGAGGGCATTAGAGCTCATTCCACCAGAGCTAAGTCGGCCACTTCGGCCTTGGCCAGAGGTGTTCCTGTGGTCGACATCTGCAAGGCCGCAACTTGGTCGTCCCTTCACACTTTTGCGAAACATTACTGTTTGGACTCTGAGGTCAGAAGGGACGGCCATTTTGCACGGTCAGTGCTGCAGGATTTCTTGGTTTGACCATTTAGGCACCCGCCACCGGGCGTGGTACTGCTTTGGGACTCTATTCATTAGGTGAGGAATCCACAGGTAGTTGTATCCATCAGAAGAACGAGTTACTTACCTTCGGTAACGACTTTTCTGGTGGATACATTAGCTACCTGTGGATTCCTCACAGTACCACCCGCCTCACCGTTGCCTTTCTGGTCTTACCAAGTAATCCTTGAGTGCGCTCCTCTTGGTCTTCAAGGTTGCAATAGATGTTGTATATATGGATACTTGTGTATATTTATCTGTATATATATATATATATATGTATATATCTTTGTGTACATACATGATTTGCATATATTTGTTCGTTATATTAAATTTACAGCTATTCATTGCAATATTGTGTATTTTACAAGGTTATGGGATGTTGCCTTGCTCTTTCATTGCATTGGGTTGTTGTTCTCATGCACGTAAAAAATGTTGGTACTGACGTCGGCACGTCGTCGAGGACCTCTTATTGCCTGTATGACATCAGACGGCGTCGCGTGGGCTAGAGTGACGTCCTCGTCGACGTGCAGAGACTAGGAAGATTTCCGTCGAATGCTGGCGCCATGGGAGTATTCATTAGGTGAGGAATCCACAGGTAGCTAATGTATCCACCAGAAAAGTTGTTACCGAAGGTAAGTAACTCGTTCTTTTTGGCCATGTTTTGTCAGTCAATTGGACTTTTTCTTTGTGGTCCAGCTCCCCTGGACAGAAGCCCAAACTATCCCACAGTGATAAAAATGTGGATGTACGGTTCAACCAATTTTTGACAGTGGAGGAAGCCTGGCGGTGGTGGCGTTTCATACTTGGCGGTTCAGCCACGTTCATTATGTGGAGGTCTGGACCGTCATGCCGGTAGCGGAAATTACCGCCGGCATGGCAGTACAGACTGCCGTGTTCGTAGTGACCGCCTAAATCCTACAGTAAGATTTAACTTTTGAAAATTTGATTTGATCAAACATTCTTTGGCCACAATACACTGACTCCTGGTGGCCCAGGGAAGTAGGTTTTAATCTTTGTATCTTGTGCATGAGTCGCTTAATGAAAAAATATGTTGGATAGTTCCATGGAGACCAATACCCTGGTGAAGACTGCCTCATTCTGATTTAGCTACAAGATATAGAGTGTTGAAAAAAGCCAGGCCCGCTGAATGTTCCTGCTGAAACATGGGCACATATGAACTTGTACCTTGGGAAACACATTTTCCATCTGGAAAATGCTGCATGTTTGCTACTGGCGAAGAGGGGGGACATGGCCGAACGGCAATTGAGTAAGACAGGGGATCTATCATTCCCGGCTAGGCTGCTCCATTTAGCAGCTTCCTAATTTGATCCTAGGCCATGGGGCACCCGAATGGACAGGGGCAGGTCTCCCTTTATCTTCAGAGCATGGTGGGGTGGTTATGTGGTCCCCTCTTCGCTACAGCTGGAGACCAGGCTGTAGGGGCTGAAAGCCATGCAGCCACGTTGCCTCGATGGCAGTGGTGTGACACTGATAGAGCCCTGGAGATGGCGCTATGGACTAGAGAGTGCAGCGCTCCCAGATGGCAGGACTCTGTTGGGAGCTGTGCATAGATGAAGGCGTTCTGCAGAGGGAGTGAGACGCTCGCAGTGAGTCCAGTGAAAGGCAAGAGGTGCAGAGGTCCCAGGGGAGCATATCTTGGGCAGTGGTATTCCTCTGGAGTACTGAGGACATCCGCAGAAGACCCAAAGAGGTCTCTGGGATGCCCACGATTGGAGGGTTGGTGAAGCTAGGATGCAGGAGCCCGCACCTGGGGCCCTCATTCATCAGCTTCAGCTTTCAAGTTGCAGGATCATGCTGGCCCCCCGGGTGGCCTTGGCTATACCTTGAGGTTGAGATGAGAGCTGATGGTGGTGAAAGGTATCAGCTGCCGGAACGGGGCCCAAACATGGAGTAGGAGTGCTTGGCACAAGACCTCGATTTTTAAGCTCTGGACTGTGTGCAGAGAGGGCTGTGCAATGGATGAGGAACTGTGTACTGTTGGAGAGCACTGAATCTGCCATGGGTTGGGAAGGCCTTGACTTTTTTGATGTCCTCTGCTACTACTTGGAGTGCTACCTGGGGAGATAGCCCTGTACAGTTCTGCCCTAATGCCAACCTCCGTGAAGGTTCTGGAGGCTGAGTTTGGCTTGTTTGGGGCCATCACCCCACTATAGTGCACATTAAGCTGCCACCAACCCTTTGAATTTGTCTTCCTCCCATCAAGGACTGTGGGTAAAGTCTCCAAGAAGAAAGACATAGACCCCTGGGCACTGCCCTCAGTGGGGCCCAGTGATGTTGTGTGAAGAGATGAGGATGCAGCCGCCCCTCCAGGGCCTACTCCAGGGCCCTCCTTGGATGCCATATTGCAGGCAATCACTGGCTCCCAGGAAGATTTAGAGGTTAAGATGGACACGATTGTGGCAGAAACAGGGATACAAAGAGAGGATCACCAGTGCCTAACTACAAAGTGAACCCTGACTGATTTATCCCTGGAGATGGAATCTCTGAGATAATGCCTTGCCTCCATTGAGGGCAGGATCATGACATTTGAATATAGGGCCAAAGACGCTGAAAATGAGGCCCAGAGAAACTATATCCAGAAATGGCTGAAGGACCCAACATGCTACTCTTCTTAGAAAAATGGCTGGGAGAGGAAGTGGCGCTTGATGGTTATTCCCACTTCTTCACCTTGGAGAGAGCACACAGAGTTCTGGTGAAACCACTGTCACCTGGGGTGGACCCGGTCCTATAGTGGCCAAGCTGCTGTATTACTAAGACCGGGACCACATTCTTCAGCAGACTAGATCACGAGGAGACCTGAAAGTGGAGAACAGTAGGGTTATGATTTTTTCTAACTTCACAAGAGAGGTCCAGAAGCAGAATACCACCTTCTTGTACGCTAAGAAGCACTTCCGCCAAATGGAAGTTCAATATGCAATGCTATTTCTTGCCAGTTACCACTGATGGAGTGCAATTTTTTCACTCCCCACAGGAAGTATGGGAGTGGATAGATCAAAGCCCGCCTTTTACCAACCCCCCAACTCCCTCGGGTCGCAAGCCTCCTCGGAGCAGATCAAGGTGTAGATTGTGGAGTCAAAGCAGGGCAGTCCCCGCTAGATCTGAAGCCCAGCATGGACATTTGAATGCTGCAGTGGTGGTGGTGATGAGTGGGTAGGGAGTGAATCCCTCATCAACTGTAGAGAAAGATGGACCTGGAGATTCGGCCTCTGATCATGGGCCACTTTCTACGATAGGCTCAGACACTGATTACTACTGATGATGCCCTGTGCGGCTGATGATCTTCTTTAACAGGGGTGCCTTCCATTCACGCTTACTGAGTAGAGTTGTGGTGGGGAGATGTTGGACTATTAACAACAGTGGGCCCCTGGAGAGGAATATAATCCCCTCAGTTTTAAATGTATGCTGACTACCATGAGCTGGATGGGGTGGAGTTGGGCTGGGTTGCGTCCATAATGGGCCACATCCCGGTAAGTGTTTCATGTATGTTGTGCATGCAAGTAGTTGTTGCTGAGATGCTAGCTTGGATGGGGCAATGGTACCTTCTTATCCTGGGGTTGGGGAGTTGTTTGAGCTGTGTCCTTGAGGAGACACTATGGTGGTCCTATGTCTGGGAGCGTTTGTGTCAGGGTGGTGGCTCTAGCACGGGGCTGCAGTGAAAAGGGGTGAAAGTTTGATTATCGCTACCTCCTTGAAATATAAGTTCCTGTCCTGGAATGTGCAGAGGCTGAAGAATATGTCCAAGTGGTATAAAGTATATTCCTAGCTTTGGAGATGAGGGGTCCATTTGGCCCTGTTGCAGGAAAAGCATCTCATTGCCAAAGAGGGATGAGTGCTCCACAGGTGCTGGCGAGGCCAAACTTATTAAACCACATACTCTACATTTGCGTGGGGGGGTTCTTATCTTTGTGTGCCTTGGGGTCCCGTTCCAGACAATGGGGGAACTTATTGACCCAGCAGGACATCACGTAGTAGTGACTGGGATATTGGCTTGGAGAGACCTGGTGGTACTTAACTTCTAAGCCCCTAATGTAGACCAGATGGGATTTTTGGAGGAACTGTCCTAGGTTTTGGTTACTTACTTGGTGCACACTGTCCTGGTTGGGGTGATTTTAAATGTGTTGCAGACCCCGCATTGGATAGGTCCCATCCTCCGCTGGTGGACTTGCCACTTACTAGGGAGGCTCTTAAGTTTGCTGGATGCCAGCTGTCTGGTGGACACTCGGTGCTGCACTTACCCAACAATTAGGAACTATTAATCTTTTCTGAGCCTTCACGAGCTACATGTACACCTCACATTTTCTTTTGCTCTCCTGGGGTACATGGAGAAGTATACGATGTTGAATACTTTATAGGAATGATAATGGATTATAATCCGGTGTTATTGTATTCGAATTGAGAACCATGCAGCCCAATGTGGAGATTGAGGATAGAGGCACTGGAGGACTCTGCCATCCAACACTCTTTTGGGGAAAGTATTAGAAGATATTTTGAAATCACTAGTAACTCGGATGGGATGCCTTCAAAGTGGTGATTTGTGGGAGATGTATAGCAGAGGCAGTAGGGGTATGACGAACGTAGCTATGGGACCAGAGGCTCAAGAGATAAGGATAGGTGGAAAGAACCCAGAGCTGCATCAAACACTACTAAAAGCTAAGGAGCTCCTGGCAGGCCAGGTAGAGAAAGGTAGATGCTTTGATTACCAAGAGTATATTGTCAGAGTGCACGCTGAATGTGATATGGCTGGATCACTCCTGGCTTGGCTGGACAGTCCCACCAATAGAGGGTCCATAATTCTGGAGTTGGAGACAGAACAGGGTGAGAGGCTTTATAGACAAGACAATATTAATGATAATTTTAGGGAGTATTACACCTTTCATTATATGGCTGCCCCTGCCCAATCATCGCATGAGGTAGATGCCCTTTTGGCCCCACCCATATGATGTCTCTCAAGAGGGAGGAAGCTGATGGCTTTGGGGGTGACATTACGCTGCCAGAAGTTCGGGCTGCTATGAAAGGGATGGCAAAGGGGAAGGTACCAGAAACACATGAGCTCCCAGTAGAATTTTTTGCAACCTATGCAGAGACACTGGCACCCAAGCTAGTGGAGAAGCATAATGCGGCACAAGACCTGGGCCAGCTACTGTATACCACATGCATGGCATTAGTTATCCCACTGTTGAAACCTAGCCATCCTCCCAATGATCGGAAAGCCTATATGCTGTTATTGATGCAGAACTTTGATTATGAAATTCTGAGTCTGATACTACCTAAACAGCTCCTACCCTATATGATTAAGCTAGTAGGTTTTATTTCGGGCTCTGAAACAGGCAACATCCAACAGCAATTGACATTGATGGGGGATGACCCTTATGACCGACAAGTGGCAGTGGTCTTTCTGGTGGATATAGAGAAGGCCTTTGATAGTTTGGAATGGGGTTTCTCTATAAAGTGCTGGAAAAGATGAGACTGGGGATCAGCTTTGTACACCGACCTACATCCTGGGTTAAAAACTGTCGAGTGATATCGGAGGAATATGTGGTGGATCGTGGCTCCAGACCGGGATGCTTGTTGTTTCCATTACTGTTTGCGCTGGCAGTGGAAACCCTGGTGTGTAGAGCAAGGACTAGACTCCCCTATTGAGGTTTTGAGGCCTGAGATTTGATGCATCGCATTGCGGTGTATGCTGACAATCAGTTATTGTTCCTCCGTGATATTTTTACAGAGTTGGAGGGGCGATGGGATTGCTGGATTGATTTGGAGCGCTGTCAGGCTTGGGGGTTAATTGGTTGAAGATTAAGCTATTTCCTCTGTGTGGGTTTGGAGGAGCGCAGGATAATGAAAAGTGTTGGCTGAGATGCTTGCAAAAAAAAGCGTATTTGGTTCCTCTATTCCCCAGAGATGCCATTACAGATATTGGAAGTGCTGCCCCATGGGGGGAACTGGAGGGAACTAACAGAGTGGATGGCCAGTGGCATAACTCAGGTGGGGGATTTGTTTCAGGCAGCCGTGTTGATCCCATTTGAGGACATGAGGTTTGAATTTGATATCCCACAGGGACACTTGTTGCTCCATAGAGTGATCATGGCCGCAGCTAGAAAACACTGGGGATGGGATTGGCAGAACCGCCCACGAATCAAAGTTGTCAACTAATATGCATGTCCTTCGGCACCTATAAAGCGTTTTCCTGCTTCTATAGAGCTCTCCGAGCAGATATGATGAAACCCCTCGATAGCCTCCGGTAGCGGTGGGAGGTTGTTTTAGGGATTCCGATACCTGAGGGATATTGGGCAAAGATCTTGAACAAACACCAAAAATGTATAGAAATGCTTGATTTAAATTCTAAAACTTTCATGTCCTTCACAGGTCGTATCTTACACCCGGTAAAGTGAACAGATTCTTTCTTACAGTGGGAGCTGTCTGCCCTTGATGTGGGGTAGTGGGAGCGGAAAGATACCACTTGCTATGGTCCCACCCTTACCTTGCAGAGTACTGGGAGGAGGTCATGAACTGTGTGGCTGATGTTACCCAGCATGAAGTCCCCTGCTCACTGTGTCTCTCCTGACGGAGTTGGTTCCCACACCGGACCAAAACTGCAGTCACAAGCAGGCTTATAGACCTGGCCATGATTTTGGCAAGGTGGGAATTCACCAGAAACTGGAAAACCACCAGGGAGCTCTGGGTAGAGGCTTGACACAGAAAGCTCAACAGGTGGTCAGGCTATGAGAGTGGGTGGCTACTCCGTGAGGCCAAGAGGGGCCGAGATTTTCTTGAGGTTGCAGGACCATGGGAGACTTTGGTTGATTGAAAGAGCTGGACACTACATATGCGATGTCATCCCCGAGATTTGGGGAGGGCCAGGGGGTAAATGGGACCTAGAGGAATGGTGCTACTAAGCTGTGTTTACCATGAACGGTTGTGTTCCCTACCTAACAGATTGGAATGGATAATGCTGTAAGAATAGTTTCCACAGACCTGGATCTAATGTTAACAGTGATGTCCTGATGGTAAATGACACAGCTCAGGAAGGGCAGGTGGACATAAGGGGTTAAGTTGTCTGTTTGTGCTTAGCCTTCAAAATCATGATAGTAAGTAAACTAATGAATGGTGTGCAAGTCATGAATCAACTATATATGTTCTATAAATCAATAAAACTGTTTACAAAAAATGTTTTGTACTGGCAACGTTTTTCTCTGCAGTGCTCAGTTTTGTGTTACCTTTAACCCTTTGCTGCCAGGCCTTTTCCCCCTCAGGTGCCAGGCCATTTTTTGGCTGTTTTGAGCCTATTTGATATATAGAGCTTGTAGGTTCATCAAGAACTCTAGGTACCCAGAGCCAAAAAATGAGCTACACCTTGCAATGGGTTTTCATTCTATACTGGGAATACAGCAAGTCATGTGCTGAAATATAAAGAGTGAAAAATAGGTATCAAGGAAACCTTTGTATTTCCAAAATTGGCATAAGATAAGGTGTTGAGAAGCAGTGGTTATTTGCACATCTCTGAATTCCGGGGTCCCCATATTAGCATGTGAATTGCAGTGCATTTCTCAAATAGATGTCTTTTTTACACACTGTCTTACATTTGGAAGGAAAAAATGTTGAGAAAGACAAGGGGCAATAACACTTGTTCTTCTGTTCTGTGTTCCCCCAAGCCTCCCAATAAAAATGGTACCTCACTTGTGTGGGTAGGCCTAGTGCCTGCAACAGAAAACACAACATGGACACATCACATTTTTATATTGAAATCTGATGTGTTTTTTGCAAAGGGGTTAGCTGTGGATTTTGGCCTCTAGCTCAGCTGGCACCTTGGGAACCCTACCAAACCTGTGCATTTTTCAAAACTAGACACCTAGGGGAATCCAGGATGGGGTGACCTGTGGATCTCTCTCCAGGTTCTGTTACCCAGAATCCTTTGCAAACATCAAATTTTGGCCAAAAAAACACTTTTTCCTCACATTTCGATGACAGAAAGTTCTGGAATCTGAGAGGAGCCCCAAATTTCCTTCCACTCAGCGTTTCCCTAAGTCTCCCAATAAAATTTGTACCTCACTTGTGTGGGTAGGCCTAGTGCCCGCTACAGGAAATGCCCCAAAGCACAACGTGGACACAACACATTTTCCAAAAGAAAACAGAGCTGTTTTTTGCAAAGTGCCTAGCTGTGGATTTTGCCTCTAGCTCAGCGGGCACCTAAGGAAATGTACCAAGCCTGTGCATTTTTTAAAACTAGACACGTAGGGGAATCTAAGATAGGGTGACTTGTGAAGCTCTCGCCAGGTTCTGTTACCCAGAATCCTTTGCAAACCTCAAAATTTGACAAAAAAAAACAAAAACACGTTTTTCCTCACATTGCGGTGATGGACATTTCTGGAATCTAAGAGTAGCCACACATTTCCTTCCACCCAGCATTCCCCCAAGTCTCCCAGTAAAAATGGTACCTCACTTGTGTGGGTAAGTTCTAGTGCCTGCGAAATGAAATGCCCCATAACACTATGTGGATGCATCAAAATTATCAAATAGAAAACTACCTGTTTTTGCTGGGGGCACCTGCGTTTTTGGTCCGGGGCTCAGCGGCCGTATAGGCAAACCTACCAAACCCAAACATTTCTGAAAACTAGACACCAGAGGGAGTTCGGGGAGGTGTGACTTGCGTGGAGCCCGCAGTGTTTTCTTACCCAGAATCCTCAGCAAACCTCAAATTTAGCCAAAAAAACCAAACAAATTTTCCCACATTTCTGTGTTGGATCACCGCACCGGGACAAATTTCCTACCAGCCAAAGTTCCCCTCTGTC
The DNA here is from genome assembly GCF_031143425.1 of Pleurodeles waltl. NCBI lineage: Eukaryota > Metazoa > Chordata > Amphibia > Caudata > Salamandridae > Pleurodeles > Pleurodeles waltl. The sequence goes on along the minus strand of NC_090445.1, from coordinate 1,529,133,742 downwards.
TCCTCGTAAAAATGATACCTCACTTGTGCAGGTGGGCCAAGTGCCTGTGACAGGGAAGAGTGAAAAGCATGTCGAAATTGACGGGGAACCCAAAGCAGGTTCAAAATAGCAGTTTGAAAAAATATATTTTTAGGCTAACATGTGGGGCAGAATTTTTATCCGTATTGATGCGACAATGCTGGGTGGTAGGAATTTTGTGGATTCCTGAGGATTCGGAAGGTTCCATCACAACAATGTGGGGAAAATGTGTGATTTCCAGCAAAGTCGGAGGTTTGCAGGGCATTATGGGTAAGAAAATGCATGTGAAGCACACCACCCTGGACTCACCCAGATGTTTAGGTTTCAGATGTGTCTAGGTCTTGTAGATTTTTCTACATGGCAGCATCCCAAAGTCCAAAAAGTGCAGCCCTCACCATTCCAAGTGGGATGATTTTGAGAGTTAGATAAGCTCTCAAGGCCCAAATGTAAAACCAAAACCCAAAATAATCAAATGTCCTATTGCTTGCCATAGGATAAGATGTTTTAGTGTGAGGCGGGAGAGCTGAAAGACTGTTACTCCCTTCAGTTGGGGTGGGGGCATAACCATGCCCATACTGGTTGGTAGCCACCACCCCCCTATTTTCTTTTTATTCCCTGGCATCTAGTAGGCTTGTAGCCCCTCTGGATAGTGGATCAGGGGTAACTGTCCCATCTGCCCACCGGTGGGCAGAACAACTTGGGGCCCCATTTATTTGGGGTGTGGGTATGGTCATACCCCCACACTCTTTTTTTGAAAAACAAATCTTCCCTGGTCTCTGGTGGGCTTTCTGCTCCCCTTGGGGGATGATGGGCCTTCCAAAAATAGGCCAAAGGGGACAGATATGGCCAACAGTAATGTGCCCCCATGGAGAGTGACTCTAGCCCAAGGGGTTGCCCCCCCAAACAAAACACACACACACACCAATCCCTGGTGCCTAAGTGGTTTCTGCCCCCTAGGGGGGCAGAGCGGTCTAATAGAAATAGGCCAATCTGCCTCCAAGGGGGGCAGAAATGGCCTAAAATAAATCCCCCCCCCCCCAGGTGAGTGACCCTTGCGTAAGGGATCTCTCCCCTTGTGTGAAATTGGCGCAAAAAAAAATCCCTGGTGCCTAGTGGTTTCTGCTCCCCTTGAGGGCAGATCAGCCTAAGAAAAATAGGCCTATCTTCCCCTAAGGAGGGCAGAAATGGCCTAAAGATAATTTTTCCCCCAGTGGAGCGAGGCTTGCCTAAGGGGTCGCTCCCCACATCTAAAAAAATAAAACAACAAAAAAATTATCCCTGGTGTCTAGAGGTTTCTGCCCCCCCTGGGGGGCAGGTCGGCCTAATTAGAATAGGTCGATCTGCCCCCGGGGGGCAGAAATGACCTAAGAATAATTTGCCCCCCTGGAGAATGGCCCTTGCCCAAGGGGCCGCTCCCCTTATGAGTAAATACAGAAAAAAAAAACTCCCCAGTGTCTAGTGGGCATTTCATCTGATGAGGTCGGTGCGCGAAGGTGCACTGACGTCATCAGACGCCACGGGGCTCATACTAGGGTGAGGTGGTTACATCCATGGCGCCTCAGCGGGTTAATAAACACATCCATTTAATTGATGTGCTTGACATTCCATTCATTAGAACATTTGCCGAAACCTTTTGGTCCAATAAACTTTTGTTCCACTCTATGCCACACCTCTCTATGATTCTGCTCCACTCTTTGCCACTCCACTGTATGACTCTCCACTGTATGCCACTCTACATCACTCCACACTACAGCACTTTACTCTACTCTTTGACCCTCCACTCTGTGCCCCTCATTGCGCCCTCCATTGTTTCAAATACCTTGTTTTTCGAGGTGTCTTCAAGGAATCAAGTATCTCAGCATTAATGTTAAGGGGGGTGGGCTTTTTAAGTTGAAGCCTACCGGACAGACCAACTGTCTGGTTTGCTCAAGACATCTTGTGGACATTCTGAAAGCTGACCTAAGAATGCATTCGCCAATTTCTTACCATTGGCTTTGTGGTTTGTAACTCACATTTGTTTGCTTTCTGTTTGCTGGCATTATTTGTTTTAGTCTGTCCACCATGTCTTTGTCTCTTCTGTGTAGCATAGCCTGTTTATTGTATTCTTCCTCAATTTGTGTAAACAGGCCTTTACATTTTATTGTTATCATGTCACATTTGGTGTGCATTCAAACAAAGAGGTCAAATGTCAGGCTCTGTCTTCTACTCCACTCTACGCCTCTCCACTCTGAGATACTCAACTCTATTACACTCCACTCTAAGACACTCTACTCAACTCCCTGCCACTCCACTCTGACACTCTATGACACTCTATGCAACTCCCTCTATTCCACTCCATGACACTTTGGTCCACTTCTCTCTATGACACACAACTCCACTCTACTTCACTACACTCTATGGCACTCTACTCTATGTCCCTTCACTCTGTGCTCCTACACTCTACCACACTCCACTCTAAACATCTCTACTCTACACCAATCCGCTCGACTACACTCCACAACACTTCACTGTATTCCACTTTACTCCACTCTACTTCAATGTACGACACTCCACTCCACTCTACCTCACAACACTCCAGTATACCCCATGACACTCCACTCGACTTCATGACACGCCACTGTACAACACTGCACTCTATGACACTCCACTCCTCTTTACCCCAGTCCACTCCAAGCCATCAACTTTTAGCTATGCAGAACACTAGCCAAGCTGGTGTGCAACATAGGTAAAACACATTGAGAAAGTTAACAGCTCTTTCTTAGGTGAGACGCATTGGCTTTGCCAATGCTTCTTTGGTTGAGGAGATGTGTGTAGCTCATTTTTTCAAGCCGTAAACCAGCTCAGTTTATTGGTGAGGGGTAATCTCACGTGGCCCTACGATCCTAGAAACCCTTGAGGGCATTCTCAATCTGAACTTCAATTTCTTCTCTGTAGCTGGATTAGTTTTCCCAGCAGAGATGTCATAAACTCCCACCGCCTCGCTTTAGCAGCTACAGCAGGTTTTGGGTTCTTTATGGGTCTAGCAGACAAAAATGCAAATAATGGAAATGAAAGAAAGACGGGTTGCTAGAAAAGAGAAAGGGGGATGGATTTATGAGATGGTAAAAGGATGGGTGAGTGAAAGGATGGGTGAATGGGTGAAAGCATAGGTGGATGAAATTGTGGGTGGATTGGTGAAATGAGGATTGATAAGTGGGTGAAAGGATGGGTGGGTGAGTGACAGGATAGATGGATGAGTGGGTGAAAGGACAGATGGGTCAGTGAAAAGATGTGAGGCTAAAAGGCTGGATGGATGAGTGGATGAGAGGATGGGTGGAAGGGTGGAGGAAAAGACAGCAGAGTAAGTGGAAATCTTTGTGGATGGATAGATGATGGATGACAGATGAGATGGATGGATGGATCAATGGATCGATGGCTCGATGGATGGATGGATGGCAGAGTAAATGTAACTATGAGAGGATGGATGCAGGGTAAATTGGAATCTTAGTGGATGGATGGATGGATGACAGAGTAAATGTAAATCAAAAATGCATGAATGGACAAAGGACCAATTGATGGATGAAAGGCTTTATTGATGGATGGGTACATCAATTGATGGATGTATAGGTGGATGGATCTATGGATGTATGGGTGCATGTATAGATGATGGGTGTGTAAATGCATGGGTGGACGGAATGGCCATGGCACAGTGGAATGGATGAAATAATTAATGGATGATAGACTACAAAGGAGAAATGATAAATCTCATAGGGTAGATGGAATGGTGCAAGAATGATTGGATAGCTGCTTGGATATACGAGGCAAGGGAGTTCTTCACGGGTGGATCAGGCTCAAAAGGTTCACTTGGTTGGTGCCATCTGAGCTTTGGTTCAAAGTGTAGGGGAGGAGGGGTAATTTTCTAGCTATCTGCATGCTGCGCAACAGGGATCCGGCTTAGACTCCAGAGGGGTTGGCCTGCCTGTGCCTGTCAGTATTCACCTACTGTCCACTCCAAATCCCATTCCCCGTTAGCCGGTCCATTTCTCTGGACTAACGAAGACAACATGGTAAAGAGTAAAGATATGTATACGTCTGACTTATAGAACGCAACCCTACTTTCAAGGCATCAGAACGCTATAAATAAGGCCTGCATGATACTTACAAGGAAGGCCATTGGAACAAACGCTGTAGCAAAGCTATGGGTGGGAGTGGAGGTGATGTAGGATGGAGACGGGCACTCCTCAGGGTAGTCATGCGTCATCATGGTTACATTGGTGATGAGTAGGTTTTCATCTCCTTTGGGCAGTAGTGAGGAGTTGCATTCGGCAGTTCTGCCTTGGAAAGGTGTTCCGTTGCCCAGAAAATTAATGTTCTGACTTATATGATGAATCTTGGCTGCCACTGATGGCTACCTTCATCATGCTTCACTAAAAATATAGTTTATGATGCTTACTGTTACCGGCGTGCCAGGGCTTTAAAGCGTTGTGTAACATGCTATCACCTCACCTCACCTCAACTTCAAAATGATGAAAAGTCCAAGAGATCTTCTAGTATTCAAGCCTGTGACTCACAGGCTGACAGTACTGCAATCTGTGACCTGCATGCCGCACACAGAGCTAGAAGGTGCATTGACTCACTGAGCTGTCTGATCTATGCCTTAGACAAGCGATCGATGAAGGTGTGTGCTCGTGATAGGCCATTCTCTGCTGGAGTCTCACTCACTAGATGTCTTTTCAAAAGGCCCTGCTGGGCACATTGTTAGACATGTCTCACTTTAGGGAAGCATGGTGTCTGGGCTATTATAGTCTGGGCTCATGCAGGAGGCAGCTCCGAAAGGGGAAACCTGTCAGAGGCCTTATCTCCTCGAACCAGTCGCTGTCGGAAGGACTTGCTGATCCCCTCTTCGGATGCCACGGATCCCCATCGAGAGGGGACCAAACTAAATTTATCTGCTTGGAGTGAAAAAAACACTTCCTACCAATACGGGTTCAGACTGAGTCCCTGATATTGCCCATTTATATAGCAAACATCCCAAAATATTGTCTCCTGCTGTTAACTGGTATTCTTTCAGCCTTTTTCTCTAGCAGCTGCCCTTTCACAGATGACTGTTTGGGCTCTTCTCCTTGCTTTTGGTGAATGTATGCCCATCAGCGAAAGAAAAGTAGAAAAGGTTTGTTTATGTATTTATGTTTTTCTTTTTTAGGTCGATGCTAATGACATTTCGGGGACCTCGGAAGACTTCCAGAGGAATGCATTCCACTCATTGCTCTCTATTGACTTTGTAGTTTGTAACTCATATTTGCTTGTTTCTATTTGCTGGCTCTATTATTTTAAGCTGTCCAACTCAAGTTTGTCCCTTTGTAGGAGGCTGGACTGGCTTGTAGTGAGTACCAAGGGGTACTTACACCTTGCACCAGGCCCAGGTATCCCTTATTAGTGTATAGGGTGTCTAGCAGCTTAGGCTGATAGATAATGGTAGCTTAGCAGAGCATCTTAGGCTGAACTAGGAGACGAGTGAAGCTCCTACAGTACCACTAGTGTCATATGCACAATATCATAAGAAAACACAATACACAGATATACTAAAAATAAAGGTACTTTATTTTTATGACAATATGCCAAAAGTATCTCAGTGAGTACCCTCAGTATGAGGATAGCAAATATACACAAGATATATGTACACAATACCAAAAATATGCAGTATAGTATTAGAAAACAGTGCAAACAATGTATAGTTACAATAGGATGCAATGGGGACACATAGGGATAGGGGCAACACAAACCATATACTCCAAAAGTGGAATGCGAACCACGAATGGACCCCAAACCTATGTGACCTTGTAGAGGGTCGCTGGGACTGTACGAAAACAGTGAGGGTTAGAAAAATAGCCCACCCCAAGACCCTAAAAAGTGAGTGCAAAGTGCACTAAAGTTCCCCAAAGAGCACAGAAGTCGTGATAGGGGAATTCTGCAGGAAAGACCAAAACCAGCAATGCAACAACGATGGATTTCCAGACGAGGGTACCTGTGGAACAAGGGGACCAAGTCCAAAAGTCACTACCAAGTCGAGAGTGGGTAGATGCCCAGGAAATGCCAGCTGTGGGTGCAAAGAAGCTGCTACTGGACAGTAGAAGCTGAGGATTCTGCAGGAACGACAAGGGCTAGAAACTTCCTCTTTGGAGGATGGATGTCCCACGCCGTGGAGAGTCGTGCAGAATATTTTTCCTGAAGAAAGACCGCAAACAAGCCTTGCTAGCTGCAAGTTGTGCGGTTAGGGTTTTTGGATGCTGCTGTGGCCCAGGAGGGACCAGGATGTCGCCAATTGCGTCAGGGGACAGAGGGGGCACCCAGCAAGACAAAGAGCCCTCTCAAAATCAGGCAGCACCCGCAGAAGTGCCGGAACAGGCACTACGAAGAGGAGTGAAACGGTGCTCACCCGAAGTTGCACAAAGGAGTCCCACGCCGCCGGAGGACAACTCAGGAGGTCGTGCAATGCAGGTTAGAGAGCCGTGGACCCAGGCTTGGCTGTGCACAAAGGATTCCCTCAGAAAGTGCACAGGAGCCGGAGTAGCTGCAAAAGACGCGGTTCCCAGCAATGCAGTCTGGCATGGGGAGGCAAGGACTTACCTCCACCAAACTTGGACTGAAGAGTCACTGGACTGTGGGAGTCACTTGGACAGATGTTGCTGGATTCAAGGGACCTCGCTCGTCGTGCTGAGAGGAGACCCAGGGGACCGGTGATGCAGTTCTTTGGTGCCTGCGGTTGCAGGGGGATGATTCCGTCGACCCACGGGAGATTTCTTCGGAGCTTCTAGTGCAGAAAGGAGGCAGACTACCCCCGCAGCATGCACCACCAGGAAAACAGTTGAGAAGGCGGCAGGATCAGCGTTACAGAGTTGCAGTAGTCGTCTTCGCTACTTTGTTGCAGTTTTGCAGGCTTCCAGCGCGGTCAGCAGTCGATTCCTTGGCAGAAGGTGAAGAGAGAGATGCAGAGGAACTCGGATGAGCTCTTGCATTCGTTATCTAAGGAAATCCCCAAAGCAGAGACCCTAAATAGCCAGAAAAGACGGTTTGGCTACTTAGGAGAGAAGATAGGCTAGCAACACCTGAAGGAGCCTATCAGAAGGAGTCTCTGACGTCTCCTGCTGGCCCTGGCCACTCAGAGCAGTCCAGTGTGCCAGCAGCACCTCTGTTTCCAAGATGGCAGAGGTCTGGAGCACACTGGAGGAGCTCTGGGCACCTCCCAGGGGAGGTGCAGGTCAGGGGAGTGGTCACTCCCCTTTCCTTTGTCCAGTTTCACGCCAGAGCAGGGCTGAGGGGTCCCTGAACCGGTGTAGACTGGCTTATGCAGAAATGGGCACCATCTGTGCCCATGAAAACATTTCCAGAGGCTGGGGGAGGCTACTCCTCCCCTGCCTTAACACCTTTTTCCAAAGGGAGAGGGTGTAACACCCTCTCTCTGAGGAAGTCCTTTGTTCTGCCATCCTGGGCCAAGCCTGGCTGGACCCCAGGAGGGCAGAAACCTGTCTGAGGGGTTGGCAGCAGCAGCAGCTGCAGTGAAACCCCAGGAAAGGCAGTTTGGCAGTACCCGGGTCTGTGCTAGAGACCCGTGGGATCATGGGATTGTGCCAACAATGCCAGGATGGCATAGAGGGGGCAATTCCATGATCATAGACATGTTACATGGCCATATTCGGAGTTACCATTGTGAAGCTACACATAGGTAGTGACCTATGTGTAGTGCACGCGTGTAATGGTGTCCCCGCACTCACAAAGTCCGGGGAATTGGCCCTGAACAATGTGGGGGCACCTTGGCTAGTGCCAGAGTGCCCACACACTAAGTAACTTAGCACCCAACCCTTACCAGGGCAAGGTTAGACATATAGGTGACTTATAAGTTACTTAAGTGCAGTGTAAAATGGCTGTGAAATAACGTGGACGTTATTTCACTCAGACTGCAGTGGCAGGCCTGTGTAAGAATTGACAGAGCTCCCTATGGGTGGCAAAAGAAATGCTGCAGCCCATAGGGATCTCCTGGAACCCCAATACCCTGGGTACCTCAGTACCATATACTAGGGAATTATAAGGGTGTTCCAGTATGCCAATGTAAATTGGTAAAATTGGTCACTAGCCTGTTAGTGACAATTTGGAAAGAAATGAGAGAGCATAACCACTGAGGTTCTGGTTAGCAGAGCCTCAGTGAGACAGTTAGGCATCACACAGGGAACACATACATATAGGTCACAACCTTATGAGCACTGAGGTCCTGGCTAGCAGGGTCCCAGTGACACATAACAAACATACTGAAAACATACGGTTTTCACTATGAGCACTGGGCCCTGGCTAGCAGGATCCCAGTGAGACAGTGAAAACACCCTGACATACACTCACAAACAGGCCAAAAGTGGGGGTAACAAGGCTAGAAAGAGGCTACTTTCTCACACCCTTCCATTGCACAAACCCAGATTACTGTACACTTCCACCAGTTCTCTATTTCAGTAAACATGGCTTTAAATATTGTTCTTATCTTGTCACGTGCTGTGCCTTCAAAGACTGAGGTCACATGTCAGGTTCTGTCTTCCAGGGAGTATGGTATTTAGTTTTCTTTCTCTGTCTTCAAAGTGAGAGGATTTATGGGGCAATCATGCTGGCTGTTGGGGTGTTGCTTGAGGAAGGCTATACTATGTTATTTTTTTCTAACACAACAAAATTAAAATATCTGTAAATGAACTGTGCTGCTAGTTCAAGAATATATCAGAATTAGAAAAACACAAATAAATCAAATTTTTTGGTAATTCTGAAGTGTGGTTGAAACAAATATTTTAATACAATCAGCACAAATCAATAAACACTGTATACTTTTACCAGTAAAACTGTACCTTTCAATTGAAGATGTGTTGTCTGTAATGGCAGTACGCTACCACACAATGCATACTTCACTTTATCCCACTCCACTCTACACCACTATACACCCTTGCAGTCTACTCTGTACCACTCCACACTACGCCACTCCACGCCACTCCACAGTGCGTCACTGTATTCTACTCTGCACCACTCCACTCTACACTACTTCACTTTAAACCTCTCTACACAACTGTATTCTATTTCGGAGATTAACGATGTAACAGATCTTCAGTATGGGAAGCAATCACGCCAAGATTGGTTCAGGATAAATTTATTTCTTGAAGCAGTTCGTTCATTCGAGATTCATATACAATTAGCCACCACAGCCAACACGTGTTTCGTCCAATGAGAGATCCCTCTCACGGACTTCATCAGGGCTTGAAATCAGGTACGTCCTGTGATCAAAAGTACACTTTTCCTGGTATGAACAATCTGTGAAGGCAACACGTGCAAATGACTAATCTAATGCCTTAAAATAGTGTGAAGTTCAACACATAACCCGTGCCACCACGTAAAAATAGATCAATATGGTCTGTGACTGACCTTGTGTGATGAACAACTTATGTTTCTCATATCAGAGTAAATAGTGCAGGAAACATTACACGTAATCTTAATTTCAATGTGCTAGTATTATCAGCGGGAACATCGAGGCCGTGGTCAACTCATCTCACGGCGTTCCCAGTCACCGAGAAATGGTACATCTGGCCCTTTGGCACTTTGTTCCACTCTCTTCTGTGACAAACTACTCCACTCCACTGCTCCACCCTTCTCCACTCTATACCACTCCACTCTATGCCACTCCACTCTACTCTACCCCTCTCGACTCTACAACACTTTACTCCACACCATTCCATTTTCCTACAATACTCCACTCAATGCCATGCCACTCTATGACAATCTACTATGCTCTACGCCTCTCTGCTCTACACCTCTCCTCTCCAGTCTTCACCACTCAATGACACCCTATGCCACGACACTCTACTCCACTTTGACACTCTGCTCCACTCAACTCTGGTTCACTCTATACCCTTCCACTCTACAACACTCTACCCCTCTCCATGCCTCTCCACTTCACTCCACTCCATGACTACTCTTCACCACTCTACACCACTCCATAACACTTTACTCTACTCTACTTTAGGACAGTCCACTCCATGCCACTTCCCTTTACACCACTCACCTTTGGCCATACTGAACAGCAGTCATGCTGGTGTACAACATGGCTAAAACCCATTAGCTCATTCAATAGCTCTTACATTGGCGAGGCCTATTGGCTTTGCCCAATGCCCGTTTCTGATTGGGGTCCTGTCTCACCAAAAGCAATGGGAGTAGCCCACATAGCGGTATGTGAACCAGAAGCTGTTAGAAAGAGACTGAGGGTGGGAGCTCCATGCAGGGAGGAAGGGATACACCCTTTCAGATGAGATGCTGCTTCTGTGCCCCAAGTGCTCCCTGTAAGCCTACAGCACAAAGTGGGAACATTGGTCGCTACACAGCCACAGAATGCTGCCTTTGCCAGCATGTAACATATTATATAGCCAGTGAATTGAGCATTGTGATTGGCTGGCCAATGCCCAACGTTTCACTCCGGACGCTAATCAATTGTTACTGCACTCTGCTCAGAGTGTTAACAGACCCAATGCCTTCTGATGAGGATGCTAAGCTGTGTTAATTGGTCGCCTCATAATTTGTACTAGATGCAAGGACACCTGTCAGCACGTTGGCATTAGTCCCATCGCTATAATATCACACTTGACAGTAAACTAACACATACACTGTCTGGCCACTTCATGTCCCAGCACCTAACCTCAAATGCGGGGTGCCTTCTGAATATCGAAAAAGCAAAATTGATGGGACAGAATATCGAAGACAGAATATTGAAAATAAAATATTGACAGGTAAGGAGTCTACATTTTCTGTACCACATCTATCTACCTACGTGCAACATTGATCTTCAAGGTACGTAGATGAAGAATAAGGCACAGGAAATCTATACTTTCTTATATGCACCTACCTTTCCATATTTTGTTCTTCCATAGTCTGTTTTCGATATTCTTGTGCCGCGGTATTGTTGGTGTCGATATTCAGTAGTACATCCCTCAAATGCAGATAAACAACAGTCAACCAATCTCAGCCTTCCATACAAGGATACTAATGCAGCATCCAGAGTGAGTAGTAAAAAGCTCTACTAGTTAAAGGCCAGAGCCACAGACAAGGGCCTATGATGGAGATGGTTCCCTCATAGCCTGAGGCACAAGGACTATAATGCCATTGTAGCATTTCAACCCCATAAAGACGGGATGGACCCTAATAAGGCAGTTGTGGGAGGGGATCCAATAAATTAAACTACGCGACAGCACCCTTGCTTGCGACAGTGGCGTGTGAATACTTTAGTTCTTGAATACTCCAGCTTGTGGAGTATTCACACTCCGGGCACCCGGTTCAAACGAAGCTGATTTCAGTTATTAAGTACATTGGAGGAGACGCATTGTTTGAGGGAGTATGCGGTACAGAGACGGAGAGTGATTGTCTATGTTTACGTGAACAAATAAACCTTTGGGATTAGGAATGCAGGCTAATGAATGCTCGAGCTGTTTAGGAGCGTTGTGCTCCATATGGAAAGGCGACCGAACATATCCATGCAGGAGTATATTAATTGCAGTTGAAGAACCATAGATTAAAGAAACATTTTTGGGGTTAAAAATTGGATTTTCTGACATACATGTTTTCCAAGTACAGCTGCCCTGAGGAAGGTCTCATTATAATTTGTTGTTCCCGTGAGTGACCGAAACGCGTAGGCAGAGTGGTAGGTGATTTTATGCCATGGAAACATGAAACTGGATAAAACATAAAAACAACGTGTTTTCCACACTCCACAGACGTTACAATGGCACTCCCACAGGACACAATAGTAATTATATTCGCCTGAACTGGTCCAAATTTTCGGGTGCGGTGGTTGAAATATTTTTTTAAAGACCGCATAAAACACCTCCTTCTGTTTAGAGTCTTGCAAATTAAACAGCGAGAAGCAGAAAGAGAAGCATCGGAATGCCGGAGCAGAAGGCCGACTATCACTCTGTTGCCTTCACCGAGGCTCCCTGCAGACCGGTGTTCAAATATGTGTTTTAATACCACTTCTTTGGGAATGCAAAATACCATACTCTAATCAGTTCCACAGACACGGGGCTCGGAAAACTGGTACCCGAAGATGAAAGTATGCAAAAATGCAAAACTAGACATTTAGGGTAAATTGAATCCATTTGTTCGGTCAATGGAGGTCGAGGGAGCCATGTTGGATTGAGTGGGTCTACCAGGCAAGCCTTATTTTAATGTGCTGCAATTAATATAGACAGTGCCACCTTAACAGCAATATGACAACAAATGATCCTTTTTTATTTGAACCCACATCGAGCCCCAAGCATAGCAAGATAACCTAAACTGTCTTAGAAAAGTAGCACTACCTAATACTTGAAACAGCAGGCTACCTCAGCGCAGGACTTGAAACACCCTCATCCCCCTCAGGCTAACTCAGCACAGCTCTTGAAACACCCCATCCTTCTCAGGCTAACTCAGCACAGCACTTGAAACACCCCCCTTCCCCTCAGGCTAACTCAGCACAGCTCTTGAAACACCCCATCCCTCTCAGGTTAACTCAGCACAGCACTTGAAACACCCCATCCCTCTCAGGCTAACTCAGCACAGCACTTGAAACACCCTCATCCCCCTCAGCCTAACTCAGCACAGCTCTTGAAACACCCCATCCCTCTCAGGCTAACTCAGCACAGCACTTGAAACACCCTCATCCCCCTCAGGCTAACTCAGCACAGCTCTTGAAACACCCCATCCCTCTCAGGTTAACTCAGCACAGCACTTGAAACACCCCATCCCTCTAAGACTAACTCAGCACAGCACTTGAAAAAACCCCATCTCTCTCAGGCTAACTCAGCGCAGCACTTGAAAGACCCCCATCCCTCTCAGGCTAACTCAGCACAGCACTTGAAACACCCCCATCCCTCTCAGGCTAGCTCAGCACAGCACTTGAAACACCCCCATCCCTCTCAGGCTAACTCAGCACAGCACTTGAAAAAAAAACATCCCTCTCAGGCGAACTCAGCGCAGCACTTGAAACACCCCCAACCCTCTCAGGGTTACTCAGCACAGCACTTGAAACACCCCCATCCCTCTCAGGCTAACTCAGCACAGCACTTGAAACACCCCCATCCTTCTCAGGCTAACTCAGCACAGCACTTGAAATAGTCCATCGCTGGTTGACTTAGCAAACAATTGATACATCCTACCGGTTAATCTGGCACAGTATTTGAAACATCCTATGGCAGGTTGAGGGATAAGGAGGTGTGCACTGAAAACCTTGGTGTAATTGGATTCTGGAGAGGTGCCCCTAAGACATCTCACAGCTGCCTGAGGCTCTACTAACGGCTGTCTGGTAACACACATGCCAAAACATTGCATATCACCCAGAGGCTCACCACACCAGGCTAGCCCGGCCTGCAGGTAGCTTCTGATGTCTCTCACAGCCAGTGCCTCTGAAAGGCCGGAAGGGCTGGCCACATGTGACCTGAACTTGTAATGGGGGGGGGTCCCACCAGAGACCTCCTCTCCTTTAGCCACACGGTTAAGTTGGCACGTCTCTGATGTATGTTTATGGGGCATGTTTGTGGCAGCACGTGCCACTTGTTGGCAGTTTGACAGCACTGCCAAGGCAGGGTGGGGGTGACAGATGAAGAAGTCATATAGAAGTTGAGTAAGATGTGCACCCACACAGTCATGCATATGAACACAGAAGGCCTCAGGTGGGTGATGTGCTTGATCAACGCTATATAGGCTTCTCCTTTGCCTGCTTCATGTCTTTCCAGTAGCTGTGGGGTTTTTGGAGGGGTGGGAAAGACCTCAAGTGTGCCTATACCTGAGCAATGCTGGAGGGACGTAGTAAAGAGATTTTAGTACTCATCGCCCTCTGTTTGATTAAAAGCCGTTCGGAGCCTTATTGACTTTAGGCTTCGAGATGTTTTGCTGATAACTTTAAATAAAGGAGGTTTTACATTAAACATTTTCAACCGGTAATTGATTGATTTACTCAGAATCATCCGCTGCCCTGAGGAAGTCACGGGGAGCATTCCCTCCCATGACGAAACACGTGTTGGCTGTTTTTCTGTAACATTAAAGATGAATATTCCATCTGAAGGACTTCAGTGAAATTTTATTGTCATATGCATTTTGGAAATACTGTTATTTTCTTGTTATCTCTATACTTACAAGTACTGATTGGATATTTGTGAATCACGTGTGCCTTGGCCTCTGTATTTACTCATCGCCCATGGTCTGGCCTCTTTGCACCTCTGTGGCCAGGACACTAGATTATTTTGTGACACACTTGACCTTAATAGGACCAAAGCCTTCATTATGATTTAATTTGTCTAGTCCTCACAATGCCAAAATGGTGATCTTGGCAATGGCTGTATGAGTGGACGTTGGCTTGGTATCAAGGTTGACTGACCCGCCTTTGCCTGCAGCCTCCAGACTCTGACAATAGTTTGCCCACTGGGTGTCTGTTAATTGAAAGCTCATTAGTGGCCAGGACTGGTCACGGATGCGGCTCCCCGGATGTTATGTTTATGTTGTCACTGGCATTCTGTTTTGTGATAATTATTTATATAGTTGGATGCTTTGTCCCAAGAGTCATTGAGTATATCAGCAATTTATGTGGCTTTTTCAATTTATATGATATAATTCTCAGCACTTGTATGTAAATAAGTACGACCAGATATTTTAAGCTTCAAATTTTGTGTTTTCTCTCAAGGCTTTTATGACCAGGTGTTCGAGCTACTTAGTGGTGGGCATGCAGGTACTTTTGCAGCTCCCTATTGACTACATTAATGTTGGCCATTATACTCTTGCCATGTAGTGTCATCTCATGGACCCCTTCGGAGATATTTGTCTTAGTCGGATGTCACCACCCTTTCTTCTTTGTTTGCTCCTACAGGGTGGCATCATACTGCCTGGCGAAGGGTTGGCAGCGTCTCTATGATCCAAGCCGCGAGGACTACAAGCTGAAGTGGTGCGAAGTGAAGATCCCTGCCACTTACCGTGCCTTCCGAGACGGTAATCCCACCTCTACTCTTGGCTCTGCTGTTTCTGCCTGGAAGTCCAAAGTCCATATCATGCAATCTTAAATTCAATATATAACATAGTTTACAAATTGTAGACGTGAGACTAGTGACTTATTCGCCCTTGATTAAATCTTCGGAATGTTGTGTTTTTGTTCACCTCTGGCCAAAGAGGGTGCTTAAGAGCTGCCCCTTCTCCCTGTTCCTTCAAAATCACAGAACATCTTGGTCTCCACCGAAAGACATACTGGCCTGTCAGAAATCTGGCGGATCCCCATAAGTTGCTACCATTCAAAGAACATGTCTATGGCATGTGTAATTAACACTGCCCCAGCACTTCAAGACTGAGGTAGTGGCTTGTCCCCGCCTGACCTGCGTCAAACGGGAAACAAAATCCCCGCTGGCATGTTGGGTCTCAGCACTATGCATAATTCTTAAGGAACTTCTTTTTAAGGAATCGACCGCCAATTTTTATTCCATTTTTTGTTGAGGAAGATGCTTATATTGCTGTTAGAGGCACCTTCAGGCTGCTTCAAAGCACTGCAAGAGACAGAAGAGGGAAGGGGGGATAAAGAAGAGAGATGAACGACAGAAAAAGTCATGTTATATGGTCTTGGAGAGCTTGTGTTCTCACTGCTGGAGAAAAGAAGAGGGAGTGGGGGGACTTGAGATGATGAAAGGGGGTCAGGAAAGATGGAGTGCATGCTGTGCTCTCTTCTGCACAGGGGTGTGGACCAGACGTGACAGCATCAGGGCCTGTTGATGCATCTTGAAGCCATCGTTCAGCTAGACCATTGCTCTGATTGGCAACTTGCACCACTGGCACCTCTGGTGGGAAGTTGCAGCTACCTATAGAGGAAGAGATGGAGGGAGGAGACAGAAGAGCAGGAGAGGTGATGGAAGAGAAACTGAAGGAAACAGAAGGGGAAGGAAGAGAGCAGAAGTACTGAGAGAGGAAGCTTACTAGAATCGTGTGCTCAATTGTTCCTGGTCCAGATAAAGGCTTATTTTGCGGTGCTGCTGTCTAGATCTATGAGATGTTCATAGCGTTTGGCTCTAGCTGAACGAATGAAAATGAGAGAGACAGAAGAACTGTCGTTGCTTTGTATTAACTATGCTCTTTTTGTACCCTAATATGTAGGAGAACAGCTTCTGTACCAGATCCCCAACAACAAGATTCTGACCACGAAAATAGGCCTCCTGCACAGCCTGAGGGAGTATGAGAGACTGATGACCAAGGTCAGCGGAATCCGGGGCCCCAGGTGAGGATCTGCATCCCCAACATTCCCTTCCTGCACTGAAAGCACATCCCTAAATTGATGAACAGCCACAACCTCCAGAAGAACCGCCAGGGCACCCTTTTCAGAGAGCACTTTTATTGTCCTCTGCAGTGAGACAAGAAGTGCCCCTGTAGGAGGAGTAGGGTTGCCACCAGGTTGTTTTTATTCCGCCATGACCATAATTTTAACGTCCTTGACAATACAAAAATTAGGAAAATCATTTAAAGCCGGTATTATTTCCCCTTATGAGTGTACACTTAAAACTGTAAATGTAGGAAAGCACTTTGAAATGAAATGTGTTCTAGAGCTTCCTTAATAACACCTGACTACTAATTAAAGACCAACAGGTCAAGTTGAAACCTAATACAGATGATTTCATATAAAGCTCTACTTAAGTATCACGTCCGGGCCTTTGCAGAATCTTAAAACTTGAACAGATGACCAGTATGTTTCTCTGGCAAAAGTGGCACCAGCCATCAGAGAGGGTTGCACAGCATGGTGTCCTTAAGTTTAAGACTTTTTCAAGCGGTTTGAAACAGATATTGATAGTCCTACAATGAAACCAGATGAGGGGCCGTCTCATAACATGCCAAAGCCTGACTGTTCTTTCTGAGGCACTCTCAACCTGCCCCTTAAGGCAAATCCGCACATCACTCATGTGTAAACAGGGCCAGACTAGAAACCAAAATCAACCCTGCCAAACATGTTCAAACCAATCAGAGGACCATGATTAGTAGGTCGCACTTGGGGCTTAGCAACATTTCAGCCCATTCTCAGCATCCAAATAGTGAACATTTTAGCTCACAGTGATTAGAACACTTAAGTCACTTGTTGCAGAACATTTTTTCAGGAGCCCATGATAACCATGGTAACATGAAATACTTCCTCTGAAAGGTCTTTGACACAGACTGGTGAGGATGGCATTGCGATTGTACCCTGCTTAACAACAGAAAATGCACACCGAGCACTAAAATAATGCTGACTTGAGAACCCACGGCATCTCTCATTTTATTCTCTTTCACGGTCTTGAATGCTCTCACGCTGAAATGAATACTATTCCGTGCATTTGATCATGATTATGTAGTTTGCCCTCTGGATCTCGGGAACCTGTTCTTAGAGGCTAAACGATGCAGGCATGATAAACCATTGAGCCAAATCCCCAAATATAAAGCGTTAGCTCCACCTGCTGACAAATTTACGTATTAAACAAATCCCGCGCAGTTTGACTGGCTTGTGTTTTCTCATTTATATATCCTTGCCTAGCCGTAACTGCTTTTCAGAGGCACTAACAGGACCGTACTGGGAACCCAAAGCAGCTCGGGCAAAGTGTATCAGACTAGTCCCCTTATGGTGCATAGCGAGCGAGCCTGACGACTACAAGTGGTGTTGGAAGGGACTTCTCCAACCCAAGACAATTAGGGAAAATAGTGCATACTACAACACATTTTTAATTACATAATCAATTGTATATGTTTTTAAAGCATAGAAAATGATGACCTTACAGTGCACCAGGATACAGCCATCTTTCGGGGGCTTTTCATTGATGCCCTCACCATCACCCTCCAACAGAGCCTCTGATCTCTCCATAGCCCCTCTCTCACATGTATTTCATTTGTTTTATTGCCCCTTTCTTACCAGCGTTTACATCACACTCACTACAAAGACAAAATGTTACATAAAGACAAAGTGGACTACAAGGTGTAGGATTCACATGACATCCATACTTAGGGGCATTTTTTAAGAGTGCTTGGTCTGGGGAAGCATAAACTCAGGATTCAGAATGTAACAGTGGGTATTGTTGACTTTACGAATACGAATTTATTTCTACCCAAACAAACCCTTTTAGCAAAATTGGGATAATGAAAGACTGGGAAAAAACATAACTTTCTAACCTAGATTACAATTGTGAGTTATGAACTTCAGAGTAACAAAAGGATACCTGTAACAAAAGCTGTAACCCAGTGAGCTATGCATATAAAATACTTTTCTGTGATCTGCATAGTACACGTTCTTTGCAGCAGGCATTTAACCCTTGGTGTTACCTTAAAAGAATCAAAACTGCACTAGGCAAACTCTTGTCTCTTTCCAGCAGGTACATTAAACACCAGAGTTATTGCAGCACTTATGTTGTTGCCTGAAAAATGTTGGATATACAAGGAACTCTACAGTGCCTTTAACACTGCTGCACTGCTACAAAACCGGCTCCCAGTACCAAAAGCAGTTCCCATCCCTTTAAACCACCCTTCTGAGAAAATGCCCGATTGCCCCATACGGCCAGTCCTGCCTTGCCTGGGGCCTTGAGAACATGACCCCAGGAGAAGTCTATCATTGCTTTAAAGCACTGTCAGAGTTGAGGGTTTTGTTGTTGGGCTTTGGAATGTGGGACACATCGTTCTTAGTCTTATGGCTGATTAATGTGGCTTGTAACAGGTATAACAATTCTCAAGCAATTATATGATTGAATTACTCATTGAGAGAAAATATGGAGAATGAACATATGCTGTTATAATGATTGCTTACAACTGGTATTATTGGTTCACTTGATTTAAATTGTGTTTTAAGGTTCAATGAAGATATGTGACTGACTCTGCTAATCTGATAAAACCATGCCAAAGCCACTAGAGCTGTTTTTATTATTGAAACCTTTTATAATGCATCACCTTGACAAAGCATGACAGGTGGTTATTATGATTAATGTGGTGACCCCTTGAGAAAGCCAGTAGGCCTGCCTTCCTTAAAATGACACCTCATATATTGTAATGTTGCATCTGGTCTAGGTGTGGTTGGGGTATTGTGATTATGGGTTTGGGTTCACTAGGGGTGTAAGCTAAATAGGATTGTTGCCAGGACTATTTCCATCTACCTGATGTATATATTTTTAATGTAATGCAAGGCATGTAGTACTATGTATGTAATAAAAGTACTTTTCCATTTTAAAAGAAAAAGCATTGACTGGACAATGATTTATTGATTGTAGTTGTTGCATGTCTGAGAATCGAGAGGATAGGAACTGAGCAGTTGGTCCCCCAGTAGTACCAACCCTAGTTCCCCCAGAGGTGCAGAGTAGTGGGATGACCCTGGGTACTAAACCCTAGGACCCCCTGAGGTACTGAAACATCGGTTCCCCATGGTACCGAGTGGCATGTCCCCAGGGGTACTGAGCGCTTGGTCCCATGGGGTTACCAAGCCCTTGGTCCCTCAGGGGCACTGAACCCTTGGTCCCCTGGGGGTACCATACCCACAATCGCCCTGGGGTACCGAGTAGTAGATCCCCGAGGGGTACTGAACCTGTGGTTCCCCCAGGCGTACAGAGGACTGGATCCCCCAGGAATACTGAGAAGTGGGTCCCCCTGGGGTACTGAACCTTAGGTTCCCCGGGAGTACAGAGTAGTGAGTCCCACAGGGGTACCGAGCCCTAGGTGCCCCAGGGGTTACAGAATCCTAGGTCACCCATGGGTTACAAACCCAAGGTCTCCCTGTGGTACTGAGCAGTAGACCCCCAGGAGTACTGAGCCCTAGATCCCCCTGCGGGACTGAACCCAAGGTCCCCTTGGGGTACCAAGCAGTAGGTCCCCCGGGGTACTGAGCAGTAGGTCCCTCAGGGGTACCAGACCCCCTGAGGGTACTGAGCCAAAGATCCCCTGGGGGTACCAAGAAGTGGGACTGACATGGGTACTGAACCCTGGGTCCCCCGGGGATACCGGTAACAAGATCCCCGGGGTACTTAGTAGTAGATCCCCCAGGGGTACCGAAGCTGTGGTGCCCCAGGGGTACCAAGAAGTGGATCCCCTGGGGGCACCAAACCCTAAGTCCCCCTGGGGTACTGAGCCCAAGGTCCCCTAGGGGTTCCAAGAAGTGGCTCCTAGAGGTATCAATCCCAAAGTCCCCTATGGGCACCGAGCCCAAGGTCCCCCTAGGGTGCCAAATCCGTGGTCTCCCAGGGTTACCAAACCCAAGGTCCCCTGGAGGTACCGAATCCAATGTCCCCCAAGGGGGTACTGACCTCTAGGTCCCTCTAGGGTACTGAGTAGTGGGTCCCTAAGGTGTTCTGAATTCTAGGTCCCATTGAGGTACCGAACCCTAGGTTCCTCTGGAGTACCAATTAGTGGGTCCCCTGGGGGTACTGAACCCTAGGTCCCCCCTGGGGTACTGAGCCCAAGGTCCCCCTGGGGTACTGAACCCAAGGCCCCCACGGGGTACCACGCAGTGGGTACCCCAGAAGGTATTGGACTCTTGGTCCCCCTAGAGTACCAAGCCCATGGTCCCCCCGGGGTACCACACAATGAGTACCCCAGGGGGTACCAAACCCTTGGTTCCCCAGGGGTACTGAGCCCAAGGTCCCCCAAGGGTACCGAGCTGTGATTCTCCCGGGGGTATTGAACCTGACTTCTCCTGTGGGTGCTATACCCTTGGTACCCCAGGGTCCTGAGCCCTAGGTCCACTGGTGTACTCCACACAAGGTCCCCCAAGGGAACCAAACCCTAGGACCCACAAGGGTACTGAGCCCAAGGCCCCTTTGAGGTACCAAGAAGTGAGTACCTCAGGAGTACCGAACCCTTGGTCTCCTGTGGGTACTGAGCCCTAGATCCCACTGGGGCACCAAACCCACCGTACCCCTGGGGTAGTGAACCAAAGTTCACCCGGCTGTACCGAGCAGTGGGTCCACCATGGGTACTGAACCCCAGGCCCCCCTGGGGTACCGGGCAGTGGGTATCCTAGAGATACCGAGCCCTAGGTCTCCTGGGGATACCAAACCCTAGGTCTCTATGGGGTACTGAGCTCAAGGTCCCCCAGGGGCACTGAACCCACGTTCCTCCGGAGTACCAAACCCTAGGTCGCCCAGGAGTACTGAATCCAAGGTCCACCGGGGGTACGGAACCCTAAATTCGCCTCGAGTTCCGAGCAGGGGTCCCTTGGGCTGAAAATGTTTTTTTTTAAATTAAATATTTTGTATTAATGCTGCAGAATGTACTGTAGAAGTTTGATTCTGGACAGTATGGTAAACACTATTATGTCATTGGAGCCACGCAGTGGCTTTTGAAAAGACATAGAGGCATGTTTTAAAAAAAATCACACACCGCAGCGCAACAAGTCAAGCTGTTGCGCTGCATGATAGGGAAAGGGTAGGAATGCGCTGTATGACTACAAATGCACTTCATGGATGCTGCCATTTGTTGGTACAAAAGTCTTTAAATGTTCTTCAAGGCCTTGGGACAAGGTGCCAAAGGGAAGGTTTCGGCCCTAGAAGAATCTGTGCTCCAGAATGCCGTGTTTCCAGCAGATTGGATTTTTGTAGCACATTGGTGTCTTTATTTTTTCATGCCCTGAGCACAGACCAGAATGGAAAGTGCAAAATAACTCTTTAAAAAAGAGCATGTTATGCAATGGGGTGTCTGAGTGATTGCAGAAAAGCTTTTCATCACTGGATTTCCTGCAAAGATTCCTGCTTAAGAGAGAGTTTAAGGTGGTCATTATGAACACGGCGGAAACATCCGCCGTGTTCATGCTGGCGGTCAAAACATTGACCGCCAGCGACCCTGGAACCCCGCTGGCCAAATAATGAACATTTCTGTGGGACGGTGGGTGGAAACAATGTTTCCGCCCGCCGGCTCACAGAAAGGTTCGGCCGGGACATTGATGGCGGCTCCACATGGAGCCGCCATCAATGCCTCTGTGCGGCAGGTGCAGTTGCACCCGTCGCGCAGATCACTGCCCGAAAATCGGGCAGTGACCTGCGCAATGGGGCTCTGCACCGGGGCCCATGCACTGCCAATGAGAAGTGCATGGGCAGTTCAGGGGCCCCCAGGGGTGCCCCAGAGCACCCCCCCGCCAGCCTTTTCCTGCCGGGGTATACAACCAGGAAAAGGCTGCAGGGAAATGAAACATTATCCGCAGGGTAGCGCCGCTACCCTGGCGGATGGTGTTTCAACTCGCCGCCAGGCTGCCTGACGGCGGGAGCCTGGAGGTGGGTGAGGGCTGCCGCTGGCGGCCCTCCCATGTTCAAAATATGGCGTTCTGATGGATACAACTACCTGTGGATTCCTCACCTAATGAATTCTCCCCATGTGCAGCATTTGATGGAAACTTCTATCCAGCTCTGCATGTCGGCGAGGACGTCACAATTGCCCGCTTGACGTCGTTGCAATAAGAGGCCCTCGCCGGCGTGCTGACGTCAGTTCCCTTTTTTCCGTGCCTTCGATAACGGTTATTTCTCCAGCTCCTGTATCGTTTGCTGTTCAAAGGGATACTTCGTGTTTTTTCGAGATGTCGGCCATTAAGAAGTCAGGGCTCAAGGCTTGTAGGGAATGCAGAGGTCGAATGTCGGTTACTGACCCGCATAACAACTGTCTATGGTGCCTGAGCTCAGACCACAACGTCCAGGAGTGTGGTTCATGCCAAAAAATGAACCCTAAAGGTCTGAAGGAATGTGAGGCTAAATTGTTTTTAGCAAAAGCTAAGAAGGAGAAAAGGAGGCACCATAGGTCTTTGTCGGGGAAGTCGAGTCATAAGAAGCGGCGCCATCGCGACTCCTGGCGTCGTTCCAGAGGAAGTCGGTCGAGGTCTCCGTCTGCCCGGCACCAGAAGTCCTAGGAGGTCAGCCCGACGGTGTCTCCTCAGCCTTTGACTCCGCAATCTTCAACGGCGCCGTCGGTCTTTGAGGTGGTGGAGCCTCAGAGTCATCATTCATCTCCGGCGCATATGGATCCTCAGGATTCGAGACCGGCTCTGGCTCCTCAAGAGTATGCTGCCTTCCCTGCTCCGGGCACGGATCCGGCAGCATTTCTTAATGCCATGTTTGCTATATTTCAGAACATGGTGCCGAGAGGTGGTGCGCTGGCTGGCCCCACTGGTCCCTTGGCATTTAACTTGTGCGCTCCGCTCCGTACAGACTGACGCCATTCATGCCATTCTGTCCGGCAGGAGACACTAGCCCGGCGCCGGCGCTGGCGGTGCAGCCTTCGACGTCGAGAGAAAGGCCTTCGACGCCGGTGTCTATTGAGATGGAAGGGTCCCGAAGCCGGATGGCGTAGATGGATGGAGGTCGAGTATCCACGGCGCCGATGGATCCATCTCCGGCGTTGGAGGGATCCGGAGATCCTGTGATGACGCCTTCTCGGTGGCGCTCTCCGACGTCAGTCCACTCTTTGTCGACGCCGGGGCTGGAGGCAAAATTGGGGTCCAGGAGAAAGGCCCTCAGGTTGTTGGAGGAGAGAGAGTACCAAAGGCAGCTCCTTGAGGAAGGGGAGATTGCGGAGCCCCAAAGTGAGTTTCAGGGATTGGACATGGCCAGTGGGCTGGATACTTCCCTGGAGTGGGAATTGGCCTCACCAGGGGAATATACTGAGGAGGCAGCCTCATTCCATTCTGTCATCAGGAAGGCTGCTGATTTCCTAGAACTCCCACTTCCAATGGCACAGGTTAAGACCAACATCCTGACGGAGGTGCTTCGTCCTGCCACGGCTATTGAGGATCTGTTGTTACCATTTAATGAAGCTCTTATGGATCCCATAGGAGAGGTTTGGAAGAAGCCTGTTTCTTCGTCAGCAGTGAGCAGGTCGGTGGCCAGACGGTATAGGTCAGTGCCTGGAGACCCCGAATTTCTTTCAAAACATCCGTCTCCTGACAGTCTGGTCGGGCAGGCGTCCGGTTCGTCACGGTCTGCTCCTGGCTCCTTCCCTGGTGTACCATCTGACAGGGAGTCCAAACGCATGGAGCAGTCATCAAAGAAGGTTTTCTCCTCATGCAGCATGGCACTGAAATCAGCTAATGCTACGTGTATCCTGGGCAGATACATTCATGCAATAATGGATGCAGCTAAAGCAGCGTTGCCGTACATGCCCCAAGACTTGCATGGACTCCTCTCGGATGCCCAGTCAGCGGCGACGCAGGTCATACAGTCGGGACTTGACACCACAGACTCTGTTGCTAGAGCCATGGGAACCTCCATTGCCACCAGGCGTCTTGCTTGGTTGCACACGTCTGGGTTCTCATCGGATGTTCAAGCCACGCTCTTAGACTTGCCCTTTGATGGTGCTAAATTATTTGGCACTAAAGCTGACTCTGCGTTGGCGTGCTTAAAGGAGGGTAAGGCAACAGCAAAATCCTTGGGCCTGCAGGCTGTTTCGACCCCTTTTAGGTTCTTTAGACAGCTGCGGGTATTTGAGCGAGGGGCTTCCCTTCGTGGGAGATCGCAGCAGGCAGGCCAGCAGCCTTCAAGCCTCCCTTATTGATCATTTAGGGGGCGGGGTAGAGTCCGCACTAGAGGGGCCACCCAACAGCAGCATCCTTCCTCTTCTTCTTCGTCAGGGGGGATGCAACAGGGGAAGCAACCCTAGTCCTCTAACCATTGCGTCCCATGTGTCTCCGGTAGGGGGAAGGTTGTCTCTTTTTCTTCCCAGGTGGGAGTCGATAACATCCGATTCCTGGGTCACCAGTGT
The DNA here is from genome assembly GCF_031143425.1 of Pleurodeles waltl. NCBI lineage: Eukaryota > Metazoa > Chordata > Amphibia > Caudata > Salamandridae > Pleurodeles > Pleurodeles waltl. Next base: position 1,529,108,998 of record NC_090445.1, on the reverse strand, counting down.
GGTAAGGAAAGGCTATGCCCTTCCCTTTCGGGAGATTCCTCCTCCCTTCCCTCCCTGTCCTTCCTTTTGTTCAGAAGATCATCTCCTGTTGTTAGAACAGTAGGTTCTATCCCTATTGTCAAATGGTGCAGTGGAGTTGGTTCCCGAGCAGGAGAGAGGTCAGGGATGTTATTCAAGGTATTTTCTGATCCCCAAAAAGGATGGTCGCTTGAGGCCTATCCTGGACTTGAGGATTTTGAATTGGTTCCTCAAACAGGAGAAATTCAAGATGTTGACTCTAGCACAGGTGCTTATGGCATTGAACAAGGAAGATTGGATGGTGTCTGTTGACTTGCAGGATGTTTATTTCCATATTCACATTCTCAAGTCACAGAGGAAGTATCTCCGTTTTGTGGTTGGGTCGCAGCACTACCAGTTTGCGGTCCTTCCTTTTGGTCTTACTTCCGCACCTCGGGTCTTCCCGACGGTGATGGTGGTTGTTGCAGCGGACCTCAGGAGGAAGGGAATAGCAGTATTCCCTTACCTGGACGATTGGTTGATCAAAGCCAAGTCTCCGGAGCTTGTGCTGCATCATCTGCAGATGACAACCCAGTTGTTGTTCAGTCTGGGCTTTTCGATAAATGTGCCCAAGTCTCACCTGGAGCCCTCTCACTGCCTCCTGTTCATAGGGGCAGTACTGGACACTACATTGAATTGGGCCTTTCCTCCGCCACAGTGGATTCCGGACATTCAGGCGTTGATTCCAATGTTTCAAGAAGGAGCGGTTGTTCCAGTCCTCAAGGTCCTTCGTTTGCTGGGTTTGTACGCTTCTTGCATTCTGTTGGTCACTCATGCACGCTGGCACATGAGGGCTCTTCAGTGGTGTCTCCGCAGGCAGTGGTTTCAGCACAAAGGGGATATCGAGGGGTCGATTATGATCTCCAGAGACACTGCAGTGGATCTTCAATGGTGGGCTACGGTCAGCAAACTGTCTCAAGGAAAGCCGTTCTCGTTGCTGCCTCCAGTGACCACAGTGATAACGGATATCTCAACTTTGGGGTGGGGAGCTCATCTGGGGGACCTGGAGATCAAAGGTCGTTGGTCTCCAGTGGAGCAGATGTTTCATATCAATCTGCTGGAATTGCGGCCCATACGTTTGGCTCTCACCGCCTTCCTCCCTTCCCTTCGCGGTCAGTCGGTTCAAGTCCTGACAGACAACACGACCTCGATGTGGTACATCAACAAGCAGCGAGGAGTAGGGTCGTATCTTCTCTGCAGAGAGGCTCTGCGGCTCTGGTCCTGGGCGCAGGACCATCGGGTTTGCTTAATAGCAAACCATCTGGCCGGGGTTCAAAACGTGCGTGCGGACAGTCTCAGTCGGCTCTTCTCAGACGATCACGAGTGGCGTCTTCATCCAGATCTGGTTCTTTACATCTTTCGGATGTAGGGTTTTCCGCAGGAAGACCTATTTGCCACTCGGGAGAACACGCACTGCCCGTCGTTCTGCAGCCTTCAGTGTCCGATGCAGGGAGCATTGGGGGATGCGTTTCAGATGTCCTGGAACGGCCAGTTGCTTTACGCGTTTCCCCCATACCCTTGATTCCTCGAGTTCTGAGGAAGATTCGCCAAGACCGGGCCCAAGTCATACTAATAGATCCGGATTGGCCAAGAAGGGTGTGGTACATGGACCTACTCCAACTCTCACTGTGCCCTCCGCTCCGTCTCCCTTTCAGGGCAGACCTCCTCTCGCAGTCGCAGGGGCGGGTTCTACACCCCCACCTCCAGAGCCTGTACCTTCATGCCTGGAGATTGAACGGGGCAACCTGAGTTCTTTTTCTTTCCCATCGGATGTGGTGGAAGTTATTTTATCGGCCCGGCGACACTCCACCAAATCTGTCTATGCGAGCAGATGGGATAAATTCATTCAGTGGTGTGGAGAAAGACAAATTAATCCCTTAAGTACCCATTTGTCGGACATATTGATGTTTGTAAGGCAGCGACTTGGTCATCCGTCCACACCTTTGTAAAGCATTATTGCTTGGACTCGGAGGTGAGCAGGGATGGCCATTTTGCGCAGTCTGTGCTGCAGGAATTCTTGGTATGACCAGACAGACATCCTCCTCCGAGGCGGTACTGCTTTGGGACTCTATTCATTAGGTGAGGAATCCACAGGTAGTTGTATCGATCAGAAGAGCAAGTTACTTACCTTCGGTAACACTTTTTCTGGTGGATACTTTAGCTACCTGTGGATTCCTCACGGTCCCTCCCGCCTCCCCGTAGTCTGTCTGGTCATGCCGAGATTTCCTTGGGTGTGTACATGTATTGTTGATTGTTTTGCATTATGAAGATAAATGTTTATAGGTATTTTTGTATTTTTGGTTCTATTTGTATGTATTGGTATACATTCCTGATTGTGCAAAACCTTTACGAACGTGTATTGGTATCGTTACTATTATTGGCTTTTGCCTTTTCTATAAAGTTTTCTTGAATATAGATCTGAAGTGTTTGGAATGTCATTATTTACCTATTCGCCTCAAAGGCACGTCAAAAAATGGCGTAAACTGACGTCAGCACGCCGGCGAGGGCCTCTTATTGCCACGATGACATCAGGTGGAGGCACGTGGAGTCGGACAATTGTGACGTCCTCGCCGACGTGCAGAGCTGGAAAGAAGTTTCCGTCGAATGCTGCGCATGGGGAGAATTCATTAGGTGAGGAATCCACAGGTAGCTAGTGTATCCACCAGAAAAAGCGTTACCAAAGGTAAGTAACTTGCTCGTTTGGCCCGCCATGTCAGCTGGCGGCTTCAGCCGCCACTGCCAGCATGGCGGGCCAAACCGCCAAGTTCGTAATGAGGGCTTATGTCTCTTGGTATTAGATCATGCAGACAACCTGCAATAGAATTATTTAATCCAGCGAATGCACTACTCAACATCCGACTCGTGCAGTTCCTAGATGTTTTCAAGGACCTTGTTAAAGGGGTCCCCTTGAACCAGTCTAAGAAGAAGTCTGCTGGTTACAACGTGAACTCCAAAGGGGTAAGGGAATATATGAGCTTCTTCCCCTTTCTTTTGGAACACAGCACTTTAGCAAGGCTAGACTTTGCTTGTGCCCTATGCAGGTTATGTGGCACCTTAGCATTTGATGCGTCTACACGCATGGGTACTAACAGGGTTGGATTGGGATCATATTTGGGACCGGGAAGTCCCAAAAAAGTGGCCCACATTCCTGGACATACTGTTTGCTTAGTCTCATTGGACTAATTTGTAGAGGGGGGAGTTACAGGTGAAGCACACAGCTTCTATTGCTCCAGCAACAGAAGGGAGGAGGCCAAAAGCAACAAGAGTCACCTCCTTCCAGCCCACCATAATCACAGGGCGATCGCCTGGCAGGGGAGGGTTTAGGAAAACACATTGCTGCTTCTCTAGGGGGCTGAGATGAAAATGACCCAATGGTCACAAACTCACCTGCCCCAGGGAGGCCCTGCATACAGCCATGCCTTGAATATAATGGTCCAGCGGGGATGGGGTCCAGAGAAAAAAGATTGCTTCTGGGCAGGGGTGTCCTGCAGGGAGCCGAGGTGAAACTGGCCAGAGGGTAAGAGCAACACCTGGCCCCGAGCGAGGCCATCTCAGCCTAACCCCTCCTTCGCCCATCATATTATGTAGAGTGATGATTGCCTAGCAGGGGAGGAATGAAGCAAATGGCATGCCATGGGCCGGTTAACAGAGGCCCTAAAAAAACGGCCCACGGGTCACCCTTAGGCATCAGCCCGTCGGCCGACAGAATCACACAGCCGCCACTGAAAGGAGGGAAACTGCAGCAGGACGTTTGTCACGAAGAAGAAAAGGAAGCATAGAATGCATGTGGGTTTCCCTATTCGAGGGAGGTCACTCTGCCAAGTTCTTTCAAATTCTTTTTAGCCAAGTTTTCTCAGCCTAACTCAGCCAAGTAAGCAGCCAAGTCTGCAGCCAAAGCAGCTAAGGCAATAGCTAAGCAGTAGCCCAGCAGCAGCTCCACAGTAGCAGCACCAGAGGTACTGGTTCTGATAGTGGGCAAAGAACCCCCTTCTGTGCAAGGATGACTGCTAAACACCTCAGGAGGTATAGGACTTTTCTTAGTCATGCATCTAAAAAGACTAAGTAAAATCCCATACGAAGTAAGGGCATCCCCAACTTGAACATAAAAAGTATAAATTCCATTCTTCCTTTCCTCCAAAAGGAACACTCTGGAGAACCAGCCCTTAAGGATGACAATGATTTAGTAGCCTGTCATCTTGTCACCAAGGAGAACATGGCTGATTTAATCCCTGTGAGGGGGGTCCTGGTGAGCCAAATCCCTCTCCTGGCAAACAGGGACGATATCTCTGGAATTGGTGTTGGCATTGGTGTATGAGTAGAGGATTTTACCCTTCCCGACATTGACTTGAACTGCATATATGGAGCAAGGAACCTCTCTGTTTGTTGTCCAAAGACTGGTACATAGTAATCTTAAACTTAGTAACCCCAGTCTAAGGCTATTTAGCAGTACGCCTGCTGACCACTCACTCCCCTTCAATAACTTCCTTGACACCAGAACTCAAGTACTCTCTGAATCTCCAGAGTGGCCCACCAGATCAAAATTTAGTACTTTCGGAGGCCTTTAAATGTCTTGAGAGAATTATATCTCCGATCCTGGTTCTCCTAGAAAAATCAATTAACAATTCTGATCACACTCAAGACATATTACTATCTATATTGAAAGCCTATCTGATCCAAATCCTCATGCTAGTGCTACTTGTAATGTGAACGTTAATGCAGTGGCATTGAACCCTACCTCAGTTCTTTGTAAAGATGGGGTAGTACACAGTAAGGAGGAATTTACTCAAGGTCATATAGAGACCCCTGAATGCCTAGAGTTTTCTTCTTTATTTGGTATGAATTTAATTTTAAATCGTTCTTTATTAATTTTTGTTTCACAGGTATTGATGAGCTAAAATTCATTGACAGAAGTGATATTGCTCAGGTTTTTCTTGATCAGAGAATAGGAGTGTTAAAGACAAAAGTCATTTTTTTCCCTAAAACTGTTATAAACTTGATTCTAGTTAACTGTGAACAATTACAGTGTAGAGGTATTGATGTGTTCCCAATATGGTGTAAGGATGTTCTGTTTAATCAGCAGCGGTCCTCCCGCTTTATATTTAAATGGTACCAACTCCTTCCAAGCTCCCGCTCATATTGCTTCCCCCTTGGAAAATGTAAAAGTTTCCCTTCTCTATGGTAAAAGAGTGGTGAAGCTCATGGAGGATGCCCCATCACATCTCTCAGGTCCCAATGAGGGAAATTAGAGCAGGTTAGCGGGGGCTCTAAATAGCACCCGGGGGAAGGGAATGTTCTCAAAACCCAATCATTAACCAGAGTCTCTCCATGGTCTCTTGGAATGCTGCAGGAATAGGGAACCATTCAGAAAAATTTGATCTTTTTTGATCTTTACTCCGGACTTTATTTGCATCCAAGAGACCTGGAGTGTATCTGATTTCACTTGTCCCGTGGATTCGGTCCTAAGTATAAAGGCGCAGCCCTCCAAGAAAGGTTATGCAAAAGGGGGTATCGCTATGCTGTTAAGTAACAAATATAAATGGGAATACGTTAGCCTCCCTGTCTCCTCAAACTTTTTTCAGATAGTGAGAGTGTATCCAGTATTGGAGATTGGCAAGAAAACCCCCATGCTAGTAGTGAACGTGTCTATTTCACCAGATAAGGACTATGATAGAGCTCTTTTGCATATGTCTAGTCATATTTCTGCAATCTGTTCTAATCTACAAGAAAGCGTGGACAAGTTATTGATTATGGGGGATTTAAATTGTAAAATTTCTAATCTATCTCTTTCCACCTTTTGTGATCTAGAGAGGTAAACTGCTTTAAATATCCCTTCCATCATATTTCCACCACGAATCAGGTCGGACAAAAGGGGCTTCAGTCTATTGAAAGGTCTGAGGGACCTTTATTGCATCATTTTAAATGGACGTTTTTGTTCTGACTCTCCTGCAGCTTTACACACAAATCTCCACAGAGCAGTTCCATTACTGATTATATTTTGGGTTTCTACGTTATTGCCCAATCAGTAGAGGATATGATAGTTACGGATACATCTTTAAGTGACCATAAGATTCTGATCCTCTTGTAAAAAATGCAGCTTTCCTCCATAGAACCTTGGAATTTTAGGGCCAAGGACATTAGTTTATGTGGGAAAACGGGTAGAATTTTTTGGACCCCCTCCCAAAATGTCAGCTGTCAAAAAAAGTACTCGATTGCTCAGTGATAAATATTGATGAATGGAATGCGGATCAGTTAAACTACTTTTCCAAACTCATAGAAATCTATAACCCAAAGTGATCCATATCATCGCTGCAAGCCTCCGCAAAAGAAGGTAAAGAAATCTATTCTATTGTTGAATAGAGAAATATGAAGGGGAGACAAAGGATAGAAGTAGGAGAATATCTTTATTAAAAAGAAGAAGAGCGCAAGCGAAGTTAGGCATAAGGAAGGCAGAGCAGATGTGGGTGACACAGAGGGAAGCCGTGGTGTCAAAAAACTCCCATAAATTCTGGGCTATTATCTCTAAAGATTGTGAAAATGTAAATCGCCTAGCCCCCCACCAATAGCAGAGGTCAACTGGAGGAAGTACATACTCCCCCTTTATGCAGAAAACCCAGAGAAGGAGCCCTGGGAAATGGATTTGAACACAAGGGTTAGAACTGAAGTGGATTGCTGGGGTCCCCCGTCTGTGTTGGAGATCGAGGGGTTTATCAGGTCAATGCAGAAATTTGGAGCTGATGAGGTTCCGATATCATTAATTAAACAGAAACCGCTACTCTGGGCAAACATTCTCCACCGGTCTTCAGTGCGTGCTATTCACACAGTAGAGTCCCTGAATCCTGGATTGGGAGTGTCATAGTCCCACTATATAAAAAGGGAGATAAATCTTTGCCCATAAACTACTGCCAAATTGCATTGCTGGATCCAACTGGCAAGATATTCGTGAAAAGTACATTAACGCATTTAACCTCTGGGGTTGAGGAAAATGAGATACTCCCTCTGGAACAAGCAGGTTTCAGAAAGGAACATAGTACATTGGATAATATCTTACTGATGCAAATTATAAATGAAAAATATGACTTCTCCCCGGCTTTTGATTGGATAGATAGAACAATTTTGTGGAAAAATTATATGATTTGGGTGTACGCCCACATTTGTTACGTTTGGTTATGGCTTTGAACTCTTCTACCTGGTGCAAAGTTTTGTTAGGAGGGGAACAGGGCCTGTTGTCTAAATTCCCCACAAAAAAATGGTTTGAAGCAAGGCTGCTTATTGGCACTACTATTATTCTCTTTATACATCTTTGATCTGCCCCATTCCTTGCAGAATGCAGATGGCTTTGCTCCCAAAATTGGAGGTCATTCACTCTCCTGCCTTTTATACGCTGATGATATGGTAGTGATTGACCTCACTCTTAAAGGTTTAAATCGGCCTCTTGCTGCATTAAATCACTACTCCATACAACACCATTTGCAGATTAATATATCGGTCGCAAGTATTATGTTTCCTAGGGAAAAAAATGGGCAAGAAAATAAAATTTTCCTGGTCCCTGGGGCAACAACAATTAGAGCGGGTAAAATCTTTTTGCTTTTTGGGGAAAATGTTATCCTCTTCACTCAGTGACCAAGATCACATGCGTAATAACGCTACTAAGGTTCCATCTCAAGCACAAGGTTTAGTGGTCTTTTTGAACACAGTCTGCCGGCGTCATTTCCTCCATTTACTAACTGCTTATCAAACAAATATCCCTGCTACCCACTTATACACTTTGGAGTGTACAGAGATTTCTAAATGGAATTTTGTCTACAGGGCGGAAGGGCAGATTCTAAGACTCCTAGCCTTTTGTAACAACTCAGCCTCAGTGGCTGCTCTCAGGCTTGAAATTGATAATAAGAACACTTTTGTATTGGGTCTAGTGGCGGTGATCCGGAGAACTTATGGCCTTGCGCATAGTAGGGAATTTACTCTAAGAAACTTAGCTTATATAGAAATCTTCAGGCAGATTAAAAGAAAAATCGAAGTTTTTTAGAAACTACAATCTGGCTATGCAATGGCTGGAGCTTGATCCAGGCCTGATCCCATTGTTACCGCCTCCTGTTCTTAAAAAATCCTGGAAGAAGCGACTTGGTCCAAAAGCTTCGCTTTAGACTAAGGATCTTGTCGTCTGAAGAGGAGACTGGCCACGCTTACTGAAACAGCAACCTTCAAACAGTCTCAGCCGTACCTGTCCTGAGGCATCTGTTCATCTTGTTGAGATTAGATAAATTGCCACTCAGAGAACTAACCTCTAATTGGGACGGATCCAACAATAATTGTGATCTTTGTCAGTTGGGTATACAGAACTTTAAGCATGTATTATTAGTCTGTTCGGCTTTAGCCACACTTAGTAAAAAATGGTTGAAAACTCTCTTCCTGAATTTTAATATTTGCTCTGCCGGAGACCCCTTAGAAGCTGTATATAATCCTCCAAATGAATTATTCTGTTTTAGGATTTTTAAATGTTGCCGGTCCTTTTTAAACCTTTTTTGAGTCTTCGTGCACTGGTGGTAACTCAACATGACTGTAAGTGAACCATCAAGGCAGCTTTGAGAATTACTATCAGTTGTTATGTTGTGCACCAAGGGAGTGGAGTTTTTCTTCTATTGTGTGGCAGAGCATGATAATGTCCTATAATGCTTCCCTGATGTGCGGCAGGTTGGCTGTTTTGGTTCCAAATGATTGCCTTCCACTTTGGAATGGAAGCATATGCGGCACATTTGTCATTATTGAAGAAAATATTAATGTCCGCTAGGGTTTTCTACAAGTGTGGTTTCTTTTATGGTACTGATTTGCACTGTTTGATGCACTTTGTGGCTTTATTTGTATAGAGATAATGGATTGAGTATTAGGGATTTGCATATAGAAGCTAATTCCTTTTCTAAACCTGCTGTGTGGGTACATATTTTAAATTCCTCACAGTGATCAATTAATATTATTGTGTTTGTATAATTTAAATTATTTAATTTTATTTAGGAAATGTTATCTTTAATGTTTTATGTCACTTTTGTATCAGTTGTGCATGTGGACCTCTTAGGAGTTCCAATTCATGAAATAAATAAACTTGAAACTTGAAGGTCCTGAGCACATAGACAGACAGTGAGAGGATCGCTGGGCACATTAGGAAAATCTTGGGCACATAGACAGTGTGAGAATCATTGGGCACATTAGGAAGAGCTTGGGCACATAGTGTGAGGATCATTGGACACATCTGGAAGAGCTTGGGCACATAGACGAAGAGTTTGGGCACATAGTGTGAGAATCATTGGACAGATTTGGAAGAGCTTGTGCACATAGGCAAACTGTGTGGAGAACTTTGAGACAATTCCTAGCATAATGACCTTCCAGTGCCGTCGAGGATGTTGTGCTTTAATAAGCACCAATCGATATATATATTTTATTGCATTTCCAAAAGAGAGATTGTACCTCCAAATGAAGTACATTTGTGGGTAGGTTGCTTACTGCCTGATGATTAACAGAATTATGTGCAAAATCTCTCATTAAGACTTTCTTCCTTAGGATACTGCGGCTTGAGGACTTCTTCCCTGAGACCTTTCGCCTTGACCTGAAGGAGGAGCGGAATGCCTTCCTCGCATTCTACAAAGGTGAAGACCCTGGGCCTTAAACTTAGAGGTAGAGAGGCCTTGTTCCAAGCCCGAGTTTACACCAGAATATGTGTATTTCATAAGATAGACATATACAGCTGTGAATGTATATGTGTTTGTGTGCATCTCTATTGGTGGAAGGGACATGTGATGGTGCCTGGCTGTCTGTGTGTAAACAGCCTCCGAGTGTCTGTGTGTGGCTACAGCCCATTAGATCCCTGGGTTGTTTCCTTGCCCCCACGATTTTGACATGTAGGGTGTTGTCGCTGACTTGAGTTTGAGTACTTTTAAGCTCACCTGCCTCTGTGCTCATGGTGGCTGTTTGTGTCTCTTGCGTTTTGCCCTATGTTTGTAAACGTATGATTGTTTTCTATGTTTCTACACCTGCTAGTATGTATTCCTACCCTTGTGGGTTCTTTATGTGTTTTCGTTTACTCCTCTGGTGAGTTGTAGTACGTATCTTCTCCGTCCCAGTGGGCTATTGATTGCTTACAGCTGTGTGTGAGGCACACACACAGGAGATCGCTTCCCGAAAATAAACCCTTCACTTTAAAAGTTTTTACTGATAGTGGGACACTAGGTGAGCGTGCCCTCACTGTCCAAGCCCTGCTCACAGCACGTGCATCCACAGGACACGGTGCACAGCTGCTCCATGGTAAAATCCTCCCGTGTTTCTAGCTTTTACTGTCACATGCCTGGAACTGTAATTTCTATTTTAATTATAGAAATGAGTGGATTGCAGAGGCTTTTCTGTGTGACTGGTCTGCCCAGAGCCTGTGTTTCATTCCACAGAACATTTTCCTCTGGCCTCAGTGGTCATGAAAGCAGCGGCAAGAACAGCAAGGAACGAGGGCGAGAAGTGCCACGTTCACTCTCTGTGTCCACCCCCCCACCCCCCTCCACGCCATGGCTTCGCTGCAGAAAACAGAAGGCCTTTGAGGGTCTGATGGTGACTAAGGAATCAAAAGGTGTGATGTCATAAAGGATCAAAGGTTATGTGATGCCATTTTTGATTCTCACTGCATTTTGTAGAATCGACATCCATGACCACGAGTGAAGGCAATCAGGCCCTGAACAAAGTTCCAAGAATATTGGTGAGCCTTCAAGAAGATGGTGACTCAACCACCTGAAACAGCCTTGGTACCACTTTTGATGTGGGTTGTCTGATGTAGGTAAGCCTGGACGCTTAACAAGGATCCACACATATCTCTGGTCTTCTCAGAGAACATGTCGAAGCGTTGAGGGTGCGTCTTCCACCTGTAGGCTGACATGCAAACCACCACCAGAGAGCACCTAGATACAGTCTCCTGTTCTTAAAAACATAAGGCAGATTGAAAGGGACAAAGCAGAGACAAAGAACACAGATAGAAATCCAAATCTTCATCAATACATAAGCTGGAACGAGGGGCGCAGGAGGTACTCCCAGCCCTCAGATAACCTTGAAGAAGATCAGATAGAGAATAAGCAAATGAAAAGATCATTGAGCTGTTGTTACCCTCTGGCATTGAGCTGTGTTGTTGGACACAGACTCTAAAATCTCAGACAACCGCTCCTGACAAACGATTGTTAATTATTTAACAAACCAGATCAACGTTTTAATTTCCTTTCTCTGACTACAAAATGAGGAGATTTTGTAACTGGGCAAAAGTGATACTGAAACCTGGGGTAAAGAAGTGTGACAGGAGGAGATTTAAGCGTGACAAATATTTTTAACCTGTAGCTATACCAAAACAACCGGAGGAAAAAATTAAAAAGAAACGAGGAATTGCACAGCATGGATGTAATTCTCCAAAGTGAAGTAGTGCTATGTGTATCCTTCTGCTTTGAGAAACGACGACGTGTTCAAGAACCTCGCGACATTGCCAGGAAACCTGGGGCTGGCTCAGATTATCAGGCATGCTATTGCCAATGATTGTGAATTGGAAACAGTAATCCACTGGTGTGCAGTAGTACCACTAAGAGTACAGATGTACTATTTTTTGTCAGTTGTGCTAAGCATTTTAATTATTAGCCTTGGCACATGATTTTGACAATCCCTGTGTTTAGGGGTACTATCATGTTGATGAGCACAATTACTGAACAACATTTGTACTAGCTGGGTTGGCAGAATTTGTCTTGTTATGTCTATAACACAAACGTTTTAAGGCAACTACTTCTCCTGGCAAGGGTATTTCTTCAGTTGTGAAAGTGATTCAGAATGAGGCAATTTCTGACATTACACGAACAAGGCACAACATAGAAATAGAGTTGTTTTTGAAGCCACAAACAATTATTGCATCTTTGTTGTGATTGATTGATTGATTACTTGATGTCACTAACAGATCAGTATTTTTTTAATTTAGCAATGTTTGTGAATGGGTCAGATAGTGAATACTGAGTGCTATAAGCTACTATAAACTGAATTATGCAAGTCATTTAAGCCATTTTCTCCCCAAACCCTGCGTGGTGTGGTAAAAGAAGGCACCTCAACTATGGCAAATTACAGGTACGCTCATAATTAAACTAAGCATTAAACAGTGCTTGCGTATTCACTTAACTTTCACCCAAGTCTTACACACCTGCCACTTTTCATTTCGAAAATCTGTTTTTCAAAGGTCCATGTTAGACTTGACAGCCTTAGGGTGGCCTTCCCCAAAACTGTTTGCCTTCCTCCTCCAGTTTTCACTGATCTCGTTTATGCTGGCCTTAGGGCTCTGTGAACTTTTCCACCACTTACTACAGTGCTAAACTGCATGTGCTCTCTTCTTCAAATGTGGTAAATTTGGCTTACACCCAATTGGAACATTTAATTTAATTGTAAGTCAATAGTAGAGCATAACCACATGTACCCAGGATCTGTAAATTAAATGCTACTAGTGGACCTGCAGCACTGGTTGTGCCATCCACTTAAATAGCCCTTTAAACATGTTTCAGGCCTGCCATTGCAGCCTGTGGGCGCAGTTTTAAACTGCAGTTTCAACCTGACAAAATAAAGCTTTTGGCAGGCCTAAACCTTTCTTTTTACTACATATAGTGCACCCACTTGGGTAGGCCGTAAACAGACTACATGACAAGGTGCAATGTATTTAAAAAGCTGGATATGTACTTTTAGGTTTGACATGTCCTTGTAGTGAAAAACTCTTAAATTTGTTTTTCCCTACTGCAAAGCCTACTTCTTCCTTAGGATAACAATGGGTTAACTTATTACATTAAATAAGTGAAAACTTTCAGTTGGGTGCAGTAGGAATTTCAAGTTTGGTGTCTAAAGATTTATAATTAAAAGCCTTCTTCAATGGCAAAGCCCGATTTTAAGTTACAACCCAGAAAATACCACTTTTAGAAAGTGGCATTTTCTTGACCCAACCATTTGGTGTCTGCTGCCTGTAATCTGGGTCACATGACTATTTGTAGCTGGAAGTTTCTTTTTGTGTATTGCCCACTGACAGTGAGACAAAGAAAAGATAGGTGTTGGCAGGATGGGCCATCTCTGGCTTGATTAGTGGGAGGAGATGTCATGTACCACACTTGCACATCACAAAAGTTCTCCCTGAGCAGGCTCACAAAGAGTTTGGCACTAGTCTGTTGTGACTCCAGACAATCAGGGGCAAGGACCTGGAGGCATGAAATTCCAAACAACTCTGAGGGTGGAAAGATCCAGAATCTTCTCCTACTTCAAAGTGGGCACCAGGTATAAGTATTCGACTCTCAGACCCAATTCTTCAGTACCCTTCTGGACCTGTGGAAGACTCAGAAGGACGTCTGTGCTGCTCTGTCAGAAGGACTGCTACTCACTTGCCGTGCTTCTCTGCTGCCTGAATGAAGGACTGGACCTACATCTTGAACCCAAGACTGCAAGAGTGACTTCAAGTGCCAATTGGCTGGCCTCCTGTTCCGAAGCCTCAGGAACAGAACAGGCTCCAACCACCTTGAATGCAGAACATTGACTCAGTCTCCTGTGAGTTTTGTCCCCCAATTGGTGCCACCCAAGTCCTGGACCCTTGAAAGTGCTCTGATAAGTCCAGCTATGGTACTGTTGGCAGAGCTGATGCAGTGCTATACATCTCCTAGCAGCTCCACTTGTGAACCACTGCTGAGCTACACATCCCGATGCAGGACTTTGCTTTGCAGCCTGTAGTCTCCTCGGAACCGCAGCTTTGTGATGCATCCTCGACATAGGCCTTTACAACAGATGAGCCTCGTCAGTGGCATCCTCAGCGACACTGCAGGACTCCATCACAAGCCCCACAACTTCTTCACAACCAGTCGGTGTGCGACGCATCTTTGGTGCAGGAATTTGCATCGTAAGCCTCTCATCGACTGCAGCCTCGACAATGACACAAGACACCGTATCGGAGCTTCAGAGATTCTTGGAACTGCTGTTACATGACACATCCTTGACATGGGATCTCGCAACACACTGCACCAAGGATTTATGGTACTCTTGTTTAGCAGGCATAACTTGGTCCCTGCATTCTGCCTGCGCTCCATCCCAGTCAGCCTGAACTTGTGACTTTGTCCCCGTCTGGCAGAACCAGATAATCACAGTTTGCACTTTATGCTTCTAAGCACTATTTTCACTAAAATATTTAAAGTTCCATGTCTCCCATTCTTCTGATTAGATTTGTGTTGTTTTGGTGTCAAACTATAACAGTTTACTCTATTTCTCGAAATTGTTGTGGGATTTTTCTTTTGTTGTTTTTCACTTCATACCTTTTGAAAAGCTACATAAATACTTCACACATGGACACTAAGTTAGGCCTCACTGCTTTTGTTTCCCTTGCTAGTTAGAGGTTTGTTACAGTGAAAGAAGAGTGATCATGAGGACGGCTTTTGGAACAAGCAGTGACAAAGCCAAAAAGTTTCGCATTTGGGACCTATTTACTTTGCCAAAGTTTTTTGCCATGTTTTACAGCATCCATGATGCTGCGCAGGATAGATCAAAAAAGTGAAAAAAACAGGGGCTATGACGCAGCAGACTTATTATGTTGTAGGAACGCACATGCATGGTGAGAGCGCCTACAAAATGAAGTCAGCGTTTTTTTAATTTTCTGCTTTGGATCAGTAAATTAAAAAGTAGCATAAGACTTTTATTATGAAGCATGGGTGTAGCAAGGAGCAACACAGAAGGCTGGGTGGAGGAGGCAACATGAAGGGCATGGGTGAGGCAAGACAGCAACTCAGAAGGCAGGGACAGGGAGTAGAAGTAATGGGCAAGAGAGGAGGAGGGCACAGACGGGTAGGAATGAACACAGGGGGCTGGGTGAGGATAAGAAGCAATGGGCAAGACAGCAGAGTGGTGTTGGAGAAGCACACAAGCAAAAGTGCAACATAGGGATGTACAACGGGTGAGTGCCACAAGGTTGGGGGTAGAGAGAGGCACATGGGTGACAGAAAGCATAACAAAGCCCAAGCACAGAAGAGTTCACGAATGGGTCAGATGGAAAACACGTGTGCTCTCATGGAGTGCTTAATCAAAAAGAAAGAAGTGTTTAAAATGGAAGCAGTGGAAACAGAGAAGTCACCCAATAAAGTATATGGTAAAGAGGCTATGCTGTAAGGGAAGGCCAAACACAGGATTTCCAAACTGGGACACAAATAGGAAGATTGCAATGAAATGACAGGAAAATCAACCAATGGTAAGCAGTGAGCTGGCTCCAAGCTCCTGTATGTTGTTAGCAGGCCCACAACGTGTCTTGCGAATGCCAGCTTATGCACTGTGTAGTAGGCTCAACCTCTAAAAATATCTTTATGAGGGTTCCTCTGGCTGTATTCCTTTCTCTGTTTCTTTCACGTCAACCCATCTAGCCAATCATTGCATGCACTGTGTTTCACTGTGAATTTAATAAAACTTATATGAACTAGGCTCGTACAATGGGTTCCACAGGGATACCTACCAGGGCCTCGTTAAACACTGTTGCTTTCCATCACACAGTGTTGCTTGCCATAGGGTTGGCTTCAAAATGTTTAAATTGACAGCTTTCTCCGGGAGTAGCCCTTCCAGTCCTATCTGAGGCTGCTCACATGTCCCTACAAACTATGTGAGGGGAAAGCAAGGACTTTGGGAAACAAAATGGCAATGCATGCTATTTTTATTTTTGTCTGAAGACTCTTCATGAAGTGTGGTGTTTGTGTGTCATGTGCCTGTGTGTTGTTTGATTGGGTACACTGTAACTACATGTGCAGATGCATTGTGCATTTATTTTATTGGTGTAGTGTTTGCATATACAAGAAGGTTCCCACCTGTAATAGCTCTTTTTCGCACGCTGCCCATGTGTGTACTTGTGTTGTGTTTGCATAGGAGCATACATGTTTGCACTCACCTATGCTTGCCTTTCCTTGAGGTAGATCCCCAACTCTGGATCTGTAAACCCACTGGCATGAACCAAGGGAGAGGAATCTTCCTGCTGAAGAGCAAAGAGTCAGTGAACACCCTTTGTACCCAGCTACAGGCCCTGGATGAAGATCCTGGATACAGGAGGGCAGCATATAAGTCTTCACAGGCCCGGATAGTACAGAGGTGAGCATTGTATAATGTAGCTAGGGAAGGGGAACTCACATTCAAAGTCTAGATAAGGATCCCATGTATGGTTAAGTGATAATTACAGTATGAAGTTGAGTACTACAAGGTGAAGCCATCGTAGCACCTGTGTTTCACATTTCTAACAGCACCTCAGCAAGGGCCTGTTTTATTAAATGTAGGGAAACAAGCTTGTTGCAGCCCCTCCCCCAAAGACACATTTTATCCGCTTTGGACTATAAGCTGCTGGTTTTTCGACTCTGATAGTTCATCAAAGGCCTGGACAGTGCTAAGGTGATCTATGCTTGGCATAAGCATAGAGGGAAGAGAGCACACCACTCCAAGACCTGGGTGGCTACACTTTCCACAACATGGGCCCCTTTTGGTGCTGGTACATTGTCTCTCAATGTTCCCTGTCCCAGCTCCTGTTCGTCTTCCTCAGTTTCTGTGCTTACCCCCTTTTTCTGTACCTTTATTTGTGTCCCTGCCTGTCTGTCCATGACTCTCTGTTCATGTCCCGCTGTCCGTACACATTTGATTGTACCTGTCCTGTGCCATGTCGTCCTGTCCCTCTGTCTCTGACCCAGTCCCTCAGTTCCTGTTCTTTTTTTGCCAATTCCTTTGTTCCATTTTTGTCCCTGTGAGGGCGATGATGAGAACGTTTTCAAAATTACAATATCAGTATGAAAACATGTTTTTTACTGCAATTGCAATATCTTGAAAAAATTCCCTGTCGATTTGTCAAGAGCAGTTTCTTTCCACCTCTACCTTTCTTAAGGCAAAGAGGGGGCATTTCTTTACGTTTCTCCTGTTTTTTGTGAACTTCTTTAGGGATTAAAAAATATTGCATGAGATGAAGCAGGGGTGAAGCAGGTGGGTGTGTTTTTTATCCCATAAATGTTGAGGAATGGGGATACACAGGAGGAGTGTGATGATCCCCTAACTACGGGAAGGATATGGGCGGGTCAAACTTGAGGCATATTTTTCCTTTAACAATAAGAGTCCCCAGCTTTACAGGATTGGTACCTCTGTAGATCTGCAGGTTAAGTCAAATAAGATGATTTAGGAAAGATTTTTATGACAGGACAAAGTTGCAAGCCATGAATAGGCTTGAAAGGGGAATCTTGGTAATCTGTTCGGGTCTTTTTGAGCTGTATGATCAGAATCGAGACCCATTTAGCCAAATTGGCTGTCTGTGCCTCTAGTGGTTTTAGCTCCAATGATTTTGATCTAACCTAGCAAACAAATTCAAAGAGGGACAAACCTTTTACATTCCAGTAAGGTGCAGGGCTATTAAGAATACCAAAGATGCAGCCTGTCATAAATGTATTTGGAGATATTTTCTTGGTTGTTACTTTAGTTATTAAAGTGCTCTTTATATCATTGCGAGAGATGTGCATCAGAACAGTACCACATCTATGATGGTTTCCATTGTAAATGTAAATTTATATCTAAATCAATTAGGCCTCAATTACGAGTGCCTCGGAATAATGCTGGTAACTGCAGTTGGTAGGCCCTGTGGAATTAACAAACCACTTCTAACGGAAGCCTTATTCTGGTGTTAGGGTTAGGTAAGTAACTTCTACACAGGGCTTTGATTTACAGCTTGTTTGTGGCAAAAACACCCGACTAGCCACTCTGCCAAAGCTTTTATACCTTCCACCGACTCAGACGAAAGAGTTCTTTGGCTACCACATAATTGTGTGCACACATTTGACGTAAGTGCTAATGCACTGGCTCCCTGTTTACCTCCACTTTAAATTTCTCATTTGGCTCCATCTCTGATGGTCTCCAGTTTTTCATCTTCCCAGTTTTAGATACCAGTGGCAGTGTGGAACCCACTCATGATGTATTGCAAGAACGTACTTTATTAATATTGGAAGATATCTGAATAACCCAGAGGATTATATTTCAGTTTGAACAAGTTAAAAAAATAGAACCAGTTGTGTTTTGTGGAAAAGAGCCAGAATCGAAGCAAAACCGAAACAAAATATCTCACCAGAAAATGGAAGAAACTAATACAACGTATTTTCTGGTGCATCAGGTTGTGGTGTCATATGGTATCCACGGCACAGTGTACTATTCAGGGTTAAGCCTAAGAAAGGAAGTAGTCACATCATTGTGCACTCAGTAGCTAATGCAAGAGGACACCTTTAGAGACACAGGGGGTCATTCTGACCCCGGTGGGCGGCGGTTGCCGCCCGCCTGGCGGGAACCGCCATTTGGCCGCTCCGCGGTCAAAAGACCGCTGGTGCCATTCTGACCTTCCCGCTGGGCCGGCGGACGCTACCCAAGGTAGCGCCCACCGGCCCAGCGCAAGGAGCCCTGCAACACAGAAGCCGGCTCCAAATGGAGCCGGCGGTGTTGCGGGGGTGCGACTGGTGCAGTTGCACCCGTCGCGCTTTTCACTGTCTGCTAAGCAGACAGTGAAAAGCTTCATGGGGCCCTGTTAGGGGGCCCCTAGACACCCGTTACCGCCAGCCTCTTCCTGGCGGTGACAACTGCTAGAAACAGGCTGGCGGTAAGGGGGTCAGAATTCCCATGGCGGCGCTGCTTGCAGCGCCGCCATGGCGGATTCGCCCAGCCGGGGGTAAACCGGCGGGAAACCGCCGGCCCCGGTTTTCTGACCGCGGCTTTACCGCCGCGGTCAGAATGGGCAAGGAAGCACCGCCAGCCTGTTGGCGGTGCTTCCGTCATTCGCGGCCCTGGCGGTCTTTGACCGCCAGGGTCGGAATGACCCCCACAGTGTGCTGTGACTTGTGGCCTCGTTGCACGCTACAGTGGTGTTCTCTACTTTGCTTTCGGTTGAGTTTCCCCACCTGGTATTTGGGTGGAAGATGAATGCCCACCTCTGTTTTTCTCTGATAGATACATACACAACCCTCTGCTCCTATCGGGCCGGAAGTTTGATATCCGATCCTACTTCCTGATTGCCAGCACTGTGCCGTACATGGTCTTTTTCCGCCATGGATATGTTCGCCTCACCTGCAACAATTACGACCCGCATTCCGATGATCTCACTGGCCACTTGACCAATCAGGTAAGCTCCAAACAACAACTCTTACAGATGGCTGCCTAGAGAGGAATTGCAACACTTCCAAATAAGGTGACATCTATGATAGGCAATCAAGAGTACGACAGAGCCATTTGCATGCCACACTGTGTCTGACATTGTTTATACCCCTTGCCTTCTGCCTTTCCACAGCCAGTGCCCGTTAGGAAAGTCTGGTAATTTATCTGAAAAATATTCTTCTGTTGTATGTTGGTTGTATTATTAATCAAAACCCCTAAATGTTCAAAATAGAATAACAAGTACAGGCCTTCCTGCTGTTAACTGGGTGCATTTTTTAAACGTTTAAAATGTAGGTCATTAAGATTAACATCCCCAATGAAAGCACTCAGAATCAGCACAACTGAGGAGTAAAACGTGACCAACTGGATTCATGACATCAGAATTCTGTAAGACTATTTAGTTCTCTGACACAACTGCTTATAGGAAGCAGATAGGTTTTTATAACTCTCAATGGTCCATCATCAACTGGTTTTAAACCGCCTATCAAATTGTATTGGTATTGCCATTGTGATTCAGGTCATTAGGAATTCAGAATTCTGATTTGATCCATTTGTTTGGTAAATGTCCCCGTAAAGCGTTTTGATTTAAATAGAGAGAGGGAATTATTGTGTGCACTTTACCTTCTGATGCCATTAATCATGATAAAATTAATTAGAGAACTATAGAACTGGCATCCTAGAACCTAACGTCCTGACATCCTAAAACTCACACTTGCTTCTGCCGAAGCAAACAGCCTCCACAATTTCTTTTCCGGTTTCCAGTGAGATTCCATATCTTGTGAACCGGAAAAGCGTCCATAGTTTCAACAGAAGTAACTGTCAATGCAGGTTCGCTACTTTCATCTATCCTTCTGCAGCAAGAGTGTGGGCTGACACCAGGCCTTATGCATGGCTTCCGCAGTGTCGTGTTCCTAAGATTCACGAAACATTGTTGCAGTTAGTGGGTCATTGCTGCCTCACTGAATGGCTGCCTTGCGCTTGAGCTAAGTCTCCTGTGAGTGAGAATGCCTGTAGGTGGCTGACTGGATGTGTGCCTGCATGGGAATGACAATGTGTGTTAGATAAATGCATGTTCTAGCTGGCGATGGTCAGGTGTGAACCATTGCTTTGCTATGACATAGGAAAACAGTCAATAAATTCCAATAAGGTCAGACAGAAGGAGCAATAGTAGTACGTAAGCAAGGGTAAAGTTGGAGACCATATATATTCTGTCTGTAAAGAGAAGGCAGGAAGTGGTAAGAATGAATGAGCCTGTGAGGTACTTGCACTTAGGGGGTTTTGAAGTAATTGTCCTTTGATTTCTATTCCTCTCCTGCTTACTCACCAGTATATGCAGAAGAAAAACCCGCTGTACAACGAGCTGAAGGAAGACACTGTGTGGAGCATGGAGCGCTTCAACAACTACATCAATGAACGCTTTGCTGCTCTCAAGGGCCTTCCACCTGATTGGGTACTCACCTCCTTCACGGTAAGCTCACAGCGCTGTCCATTCATGGCGGTATGTGTGCTTGCGCATCTAAAGCTGCATATGTCTGCAGGCTTGTGCCTTATGACTGTTTTTATATGCTTGCACTTCAACTGCTTAGGTGTGTCTGCATGTGTGTGATCACAGAACAATTTACAGACGGACATTATTCTTTGTATACCTGTGAAACCAGTGAATATTCCTCACAAGTGTATGTATCTGTATGGACATGTTTTCTGTCTCAGGGGATCTCCATTGATAGCCATAACCACTGAATAGTCCTGCCCACATGCGGGGATCCCAGAGCACTTCTTTACACTATGGGGGTTATTCCAACTTTGGAGGAGGTGGTAATCCGTCCCAAATGTGACGGATTTACCACCAGCCGTATTACGAGTTCCATAGGATATAATGGACTCGTAATACGGCTGGTGGTATATCCGTCACTTTACCATGACTTTTGGGACAGATTACCACTTCCTCCAAAGTTGGAATAACCCCCTATGTCTTCTTAAGGATGGATGTTCGCTTTTCTTCAGTAAGGCCTGGAGAAACACATGAGACATTAATGTATTTTTTTATTTTGTATTTTTTTATTTTTGTCCTCATTTCGCCACCCACGCTTTGGTTAAGAGGAAAAAGGCAATGGGCGAGGCAATAATGGTATGACTCCAGGTGTGCGGTCCGCAACACTGCGTGGCCGCCCCACCTGTTCTACATATTGCACTTTTCCCAATCGACTGCCATCGACCAAGTCTTACTGTTTTCTTCGAGACCTGATCATAACCAAAGCAGCACCCAATAAGGTGAGGGGAGTTCTAATCATTTTACTTAAATTTCAGGAGGAGGAGACCAACAAGGGAAC
Organism: Pleurodeles waltl; assembly: GCF_031143425.1. Classification (NCBI taxonomy): domain Eukaryota; kingdom Metazoa; phylum Chordata; class Amphibia; order Caudata; family Salamandridae; genus Pleurodeles; species Pleurodeles waltl. The sequence goes on along the minus strand of NC_090445.1, from coordinate 1,529,087,405 downwards.
TACAAAACACAAATTATATGACTGAAACTACTCCACACTTATAAGCTACTGATAAACATTTTCCCAATCCACCCAAAAATTATCTCTTCTAATAAGAGGACCGCATTGTTCCATTTTGCACAGTCGATTTACAGATGTTTGCCAATCCTGAGCGAGGGGGGGCAAAGGATCCACCCATTTACGACATATTTCCCGTCTGGCCAAAAGCATTAGTACAAACAACTAATGCTCCTGTTGTACTGACATTTTCTGATAATTTATGCCCGGTTCAAAAACCCCAAACACCACTATAGGAAGGTTTATTCTTAAGTTTACATCAAAAATTACCTTCAGAGTACTTTCTATATCCTTCCAATATTTAATCAACATTGAACATTGCCAAAACATGTGAACATCATCTGCATTGTCTTTCCCACACCGCGGACAGTTTTTCTTGAATTTCCCGATAGCTGTTAATCTAGCAGGTGTCCAGTAAACCCTATGTAGTGTAAACAGATGGTTTTTCTTCAACCCGCAGGTTTAGTAGTAAACCACAGTTCTGAACAAAACTTCTGCCACGAAGCTGTAACTTCTAGGGTTGGAAAGATCCTCCCCCACTTCAACAAAGGGAGGGAAGGACCGTCATCCACTGTTTCCAACAGAGCATGATACCACAAAGCAACTTCTTTTTTAATGGCTATCTGGTTTAATTTCCCTTCCCATGAGCTCCTCCCTACTTCTCCTGCTCGTCGAGATTTCACCCAACTAGATAACTGAAGGTACTTGAATTTAGAAACTGTCCCTCCAGTACACTCCTGAAATGCAGACCAGATTAACAATTCAGAACCTTCTATAATCTGACCCCATTTTACCATCCCACTTGTTCTCAAAGGAATTGATAGTTTGTCGATAAGACATTCAGGAGTACCGGGTGAATCCCAGATAGGAGCAGAACTACAATAGTAAGGTATCCCTAGCACCTTCCGAAAATAAATCCAAACATTACACGCCTGTCTGGGGAGCTTCAAACGCACCTTCTTGAAGTACTTTGGGTGTCCAACTTTATATAAGAAATAATCCGCTCCTTCCCCAAGATGTGCTGTCAGAGCTCTCCAGACCAATGCGTACTCTGACTTCTTATTCAATAACATTCTGGTATTTTTTAGTTGAAAAGTCAGATAGTATCTAAAAAAATCTGGAGATGCAATACCCCCCACTCTTTCTTTCTACTCATCTTTTTCCAAGAAATCCTTACTCCCTTGGAGGCCCAAACAAACGAGGATAAATCTCCCTGTAATTTTTTAAACCAGCTCCCCTTAAACTCTAATGGGATTGTGTTAAATAAAAAGGTAAACTTTGGAAGAATACACATTTTCAAGATATTAGATCTTCCAATTATAGAAAGTGGAAGAACAGCCCACGTCTTTAACAGTTTTTTAGTTTCCCTATAAGTTATGTCAAAATTTAACTTAGCTACATCATTAAGATCAGTTGTAAACCGGATTCCCAAGTATTTGATCTCTTGTTTAACTAAGGGAGAAACATAAGCCAAGTTCCAACACATAATTTCCGTCTTTTCTGTATTTATACTATAACCTGAAAATCTACCAAATTGCTCCATCAATGTATTGACCATAGGTAAAGTAGTCATCACATCACTAGTGTATAGCATAAGATCGTCCGCGTATAACGCTACTTTATTTTCCCAACCCCCAATCCGAAACGGGGGAATGTCCTTACAAGCCCGTGATAAAATTGCCAAAGGTTCAATATATAAATTAAAAAGCAAGGGAGATAAAGGACACCCCTGTCTCGTGCCCCAACAAATCCTGAATTCCTGTGATAGCTGACCATTAACCAAGACTCTCGCAGAAGGGCTTCTATACAGTTCCCTAACAGCCCTAATAAAAGGAATTCCCAAGCCCCCTATTTCCAACACAACTCCCAAGAAAGACCAGTTAACACGATCAAAAGCTTTCGCAGCATCAAAAGTCAGAATCGCTAATGGAGCCTTTTCTTGTTCCGCCAGCTCTAATGCAGCGAATAACTCATGAGTTACCTCATGGAGTTGTCTACCCTTCATAAATCCCTTTTGATCCAAGTGACTCAAGTTGCCTATAGCTTTCCCCAGTCTCCTAGATAAAATCCCTGTATGCTGTTTGTAGTCCGAATTCAACAAGGAAATGGGTCTATACGATGAACAAGACATTGAGTCCTTACCTGGCTTTAACAATAAACAAATTATAGCTTCTCTCCAGGATTTAGGTACCTGTGCCCCTCCTACCAGCATAGAATTGAATAATTCCAGTAAAATTGGAGTAAGTTCTTCCCCTAGAACCTAATATAACTCATTAGGTAAATTGTCTGGACCAACTGCCTTCCCTTTCTTCAAAGCTTTTATGCCTTCATCAAGCTCAGCCCCACTTATCTCACAATTCAGTGACAGCTTTACTGATTCATCCAAGACTGGAAGATGCGCTTTTTCCAAAAATGCTCTGATCGACTCCTCTGAATTTACCAAACTTTCTGAATACATTTCTTGAAAAAAAGATACAAATGCCCCCTCAATCTCATCTTGCTCCACACAAATCTGATTCGTAAGGTCTGATTTAACCGATAAAATATGCCTTTTAGAGAAATCTGACTTAACCTTCCAAGCTAACAGTTTGCTACAACCTTCTCCGTATTCATAATGTGCATATCGACTACTTTCCCACTTTAACCTATTGCGCTTCTCCAAAAAAGAATCTAAGTCGAAACAAACCTTTTCCTCTTGGCGTATCAGCTCCTCTAGTAACTCTTCCTTCCCTTCTAATCGTGCATTATGAATTAAAGCTTGAAAAGTTTTTAAAGATGATTCCATACCCCCCAACTTCTTCCTTTCTTCACAACGCTTGTATATTGCCAGGCTCACAAGCCTCCCTCTAATAAAAGCCTTCTAAGCATCCCAGACACACCATAAACTTGCTGTTCCTCGATTTAAATAGAAAAAATCTCTTGTATCTTTCTTTAACACCTCTACTATTGAGTCATCTAAGAGTAAAGAGCGATTAATTGTACTCCTAATACCCTTACTTACGACCCTGATATCCAAATGTAGTTTTACAGCTGAGTGATCCGAAAGATGTGCTGGGTTGTGGGCTACCTTTATCACCTCTGAACATAAACTTTTATGTATTAAGAAGAAATCTATTCTAGATCTATGTCCATATTTTTTATTGTGGAATGTGTATCTATCTCCTTCACCCCCTTTCCAGTGCCATATGTCTATCAATCCTAAATCCCGCATGGCTTGCTTCACCTGTGCCCTAGTTTTAGGTGAATTAACCATACCCCGGGGGTCGACTTATCAAGAGCAGGATCTAACAGTATATTAAAATCCCCACCTAGCACCACTGGGTACCTAGCTAGAAGTAAAATGTTAAATAGTTCTTGAAATGGCGTCGGGTCATCTAGATTTGGTCCGTAGTAACCTGCAACTGTGACCCAGTAGCCACATACACACACTTCTACCACTACCCATCTACCCCTGGAGTCTACTTGCACCCCTCCTATCTTAAGTCTTATAGACTTTTTAATCAGAACTGCCACACCTTTAATCGCGCCAGTTTGGGAAGAACATACACTAAAAAAAAAACAATTCAATCGTTTAAGCCAACTCTCCCACTCATCTTGTTGAAGATGAGTTTCCTGCAGTATAATAATCTCCTCCTCAGCCAATCTTAAATATTCAAAAATCTTCCTCCTCCTATGTAGCACCCTTAGGCCGGTAACATTCCAAGAAAGAAATTTTAATCGTAAATTACCATACTTAGTCATTCCCGGAAAAAAAAAAAAAAAGTATGAACACAAACCTCCCCCCTCCTATCTAAGTAAGTTATAAGGACTTTCCTATTTTTATCATTTTCTACCCACCTAACCCAAACCCAGCCCCTACACCCAGTGCCACCCTCACCCTCCACCAACACCAACACACACCCAAACCCAAACCCCCCCCCCCAAGGGAACCCTCCCTATTTCTACTAGGATAGCCATCCTGTTATCCTTTATTCGAACTCGCCGTCAGACGGGACTTTCCCAGATCTCACTAAGACGCCTTAATCTGTTCTATAAATGCACTAACCTCTCCCGGATCTCTCATGTTATACATTTTGTTCTCGATCAAGACTTCCGGGGAACATGGCGGCCAGTTAGCGGACTGGACCACGAGCTCTCCGTCGGACGGGAGATGCCGGGAGACGCCGGAAAACATAACGCCGCCGCGTCGTTCCTGGAGAGTCGGAGCTCCCAGGCCGGCGTTTGGGAAGCCGCTTTGTCGCTGCTGCTGCTTCGCTGCAGCAGCTGACCTGAGTCCCGGGGAACGGACTTGGCTGGAGCCCGCTCTGAAGTTCTGAAGTCTGGCGTTACGAAAAAAAAAAAAAAAAAAATGCAAGTAGGATCGAATTGGCAGGAACAAATTTGCCAGGTTTTCTTTTTTCTCCTAGTCGTGCAGTCCAGCACGGAGTGTTTTTTTTTTGGGGGGGGGGGTGGGGAGTTTGTTTGTGCTCCCGTGGCGTGGTTGTGTGCACGGGGGGAGCTCAGGGTTTATTATTTTTTATTTTTTTGCGCTGGGACAGGTTCAGCAGGCTCAAGCAGTTAATCACATTTTGTGCTCTTTATTTGGCCTACAGATGACATTACCAGAAGTCACGTAACATGATCTAGGACTGGAGCAGATGGTATGTCCGTGCATTTAATTATACATTACACACAGAGTAACAACTCGATGTATATTTCACCATTTCTGTCTTAATGATCATCTCATAGGTTTTCAGTCCTATGGTTAATCAGAGGCATTGTTCCGGGCTCCCAAGTGCACATATTTACCCCTGGCGTTACTAACAAGGTCCTTTTCGGAATATACCGGGGAAACATAGGCCATCACAGACTTGTGTTTTTTTTTTTTTTTTTTCCAACAAATAGAGGTATTAATGAAATCCTCTAGGAAACCGCAGGAGTACATGTTTTTTTTCACTGAGTCTGCACGCACAAGGTTTAAAGAAATAGTTGGAGTGTTTCCTTTCTTTTTCTCTGCCACAGCCCTGTTGGGCTTGAGAACATAACGGCGGATAGGGGTTTTTAAAAAAAAGTCATAATTCGCCATTTATTTATCTCAATCTTTTTTTTTCCTACTGCATTGTCTTTCCGGCCGGGTCGGGTCATTAAGAAAAACGGCAGATAAGAGGGGAGAGTCACGTGCTCCGGCGAAAGGTGGTGAGGTGGTGGGCTGGAAGCGCGTATCGAACTCCAGCATCTGGGCAGAGGTGGTGAGGGGTGTGCGACGTGGGAGATCTTACACCTCTCGCTGTTCTCTTCGTGGAGGCTTACCAGAGACTCCGGGTTTTTCAACTAGGAGGAATTTAAATGGAAGTTTGATAAGAGGAGAACGGAACGGCGTTGGAGCTTCACGGTGTATGTCGACAGTCAAGCGTCGCCCCAGGGGTGTCCGGGCAGAGTTTAACGACTTGGTAGATGTGAAGAAAGGTAAGCCTGGCCCCCTGGGGGCGAGTATTAATCCCCAGCTACCAGAGACCATAGCAACAGCTATTGTAAGTACTGGATTAGAGACTCGTGGTGAGGGTTTAGTAAGGGGGGTTGAGCACACAGTGTCACATTTGGAACTGCCCCAACCCCCCCTAGAGAAAGTCCGAATTGAGCCTCTGGGAAAGAGTGAGTCTTTGATTACAAGGTATTTTCGGAACACAACCATCGCCCCGCAGGTTATGGCAAATGTTCAACCGTTTTTAGGCGATTTGGGAACATCAAAACAAGCCGCTAGTTCGGACAAAAATATGTCAGATCAAGCAGTTAAGGAGTTAGAAGGGCAGAGGGAGGACTCTTCCATTACATTAACCTTGCCGGAAGCAGAGGGTATCCCCCCTGGCGGTTCAGCGACTTACAGTATGGATGTACAGGTTTTGTTAATCACCCTTACTAAAGAGATTAGGGAGAAATTCGAGATCTCAGAAAATAATCAAGCCAGAATTCGGGAAGCCTGTGAAGTTTTGGAAAGCAAAATTAATTTGTTATCAGACCGGTTGGGTAAGCTGGAGGCTGTGGTGGAGGCTCAGGAGGAGCGGTTGTTAGCACAATCTAAGGATATTTTACAGTTAAAACGTGGAGAAAAGATGTTACAGGATAAGCTAGAGTCATTGGAAAACAACATGAGGAGAAACAATATTAGGCTTTTGGGAGTCCCTGAGGGAATGGAAGGGGAAGATATTAAAAGCTACGTGATTGCTCTAATCAAGGAGGTTATCCCGAACATAGCAGTGCTTAATTTAGAGGAGGATATCCAAAGAGTCCATCGGGATCCGTTCAAGAAGAACCCCGGAAGGAAAAAACCCAGGAGGATTTTGATAAACTTCAGTACACATACAACTAAGGAGAACATTTTGTCTGAAGCCTTTAAAGTTGGAGTCTTCTCCAAGGGAGATTGGTCCTTCCGTATAAGATCGGATGTGTCTAAAGCAACGTTAGATAGGCAGTGGGAATTGGGAAATTTTATGAGGGAGCTCCGCTCTCTTGGGGCTACGGTTCAACTATGATTTCCGGCTGCTCTACGTATTATGTGGAAGAACAAAATGTATGAGACATTAATGTTTTGCAACCTTTAAGGAAGGCTACATTAGCCAATTGCTTCATATTGCATTTAAAAAAGGGTAATAATATATATAAAAAATTCAGGCAAATTAACTGGAATTCTGATATTCTGAAAACAACAAATCTTCTCCTGTCCAGTCTCTGCATTACCTAGGTGCCACCATCAACACCAGACAAGCAAGACTATACCCTTCGGAGGAGAGAATGTTATCAGCCCGTCTGAAGTGTCACTCTCTCATGAAAGTCTCTCATCCCATATTGAGAAAAGTGACATATTTCCTGGGCTTGATGGTATAGTGCATTTTTCTGACTCTGAACGCTCATCTCCACATGAGACCACTTCAAGAATGTTTGGAAGAGCAGTGGGATTGATATTCAGGCAATTGGGAGGACAAGGTCACACTCACTCCCAAAGCAAAAAAGTGACTGAAATGGTGGTGCTCCTCAAACAGTCTACTCCAAGGTATGCCTTTTTATCAGGATGGTCCCTCTCACACAATAGTGACAGATGCCTCTCTACTAAGTTGGGGAGTACATACCAATCATCTTCTAATCCAGGGAACATGGGGCCAGATGTACGAAAATGCTAATTTGCATTTCTTAAATAGTGACATCATAGAAATTGGCATTTAAGAATTGCAAAATGCTTTGTACAGAGATACTGATGTCCTAATAGCGATTCGTACAAAGTAGAAATCACTATTAGGAAATTGGTATTAAGAAATTAAGAAATCACAATGCATTTTAGGCAGTGGGCCGGTTTTGCATTTCCTAAATAGCCATTTCTTATTAAGAAATGGCTATTTAGGTAATACAAAACCAAGGATGGGAAATGGCAAAAGGCCCCCTTGGTGCACCCCAAAAACAGGGGTGCACCTGTAGAGCACACGTGCCTAAAGGGCATGTGTGTGCTCTATTGCAATAAAAAAAAACACTTTGGGGTGCTTTTTTTAAATTGCACCTGGTTACCACCAACTTGGTGGTAATTGCAGCTCCTAAATGCCTAAGTTGCATTTAGGAAATGCTTTGTACATCAGAATATGAATCGGAAATAGTGAATCCCTATTTGTGATTTCCTATTCTGGGAATTGCAAATTGCGATTTCTATAAGGTACATAAGAAAAGGCCATTTTGCCTTTCTTAACAGCCCAAAATACCGATTTGGACAGCTAAGAAATGCTAAAGGGTTTTGTACCTCTGGCCCATGGTCTCAGAGGAAAATGACTTATCACATCAATCTCCTCGAGCTACAAGTCGTTCACTTAGTGTTGAAGACTTTTCTCCAGCCCTTCAAGACAAAACCATGCTTGTTCAGACAGACAACACTAAAACAATGTACTATTTGAACAAGCAAGGGTAAACAAGGTCCATGCCATTGCTTCATGAAGAAGCCCAGACAGTTTGGAATTGGTTGATAACCAGAGACATGAGAATCATTGCAACATATCTTCCAGGGGATCTAAAGTTTCAAAAAGACTCCCTAAGCAGGGTTCTTCAGGAAAACCAAGAGTGGGTTATTTACAATGAGGTTGTGCAAAGCATTTTTCAGCATGTGGGGTACTCCTCACGTAGATTTATTTGCCACTGAAGAAAACAAAAATATGCCCAGACTTTGCCTTTAGGTACTGCCAGCCAAGGACCCTGGGGAATACCCTTGGATCAACTGATCCAGCAGATTTCTTTATGCTTTTCCTCTGATCCTTGAATCCTCTGATTCCACTTCTCATCAAACTGTCTTACTTGAGGACCAGAATAATCTTGATACCTCTGGAATGGCCTCGGCAGTGGTGGCTCACAGACCTTCTCTACATAGTGTAGCATTCACATGTGAAGAGTCTGTGCAGACTGGACCTTCTCACAAAGTTCTGAGGTGATGGTCCATCCCGGTCTCTCCCCTTTGAATTTGGCACCATGGCTCCTGAGCTAGGACAATATGGGCATTTTGATTGAACCTTTCACAAGAATGCATGGAAATTCTCAAGGAGACTAAGCAACCTTCAATTTGTTCTGTTTATTCATTTAAATGGAAGAGAGTCTGTATCTGGTGTTCTAACAAGAATCTTGATCCAGCAAACTGTCAAGAAGAAGTGATTCTTCTATATTAGCTTTATCTGGCCAACCAAGCCTTACAGTTCCCTTCTGTTAAAGTTCTTTTGGTGGCAGTTGTTGCCTACAGAAAATGCCTTTCACAAACCTTTTTTTTCATTTTTCCTGTTATGAAAGACTTCTTAGAAGGTTTTAAAAGGGTTTTCTCACCAATAAGTTGTCCATCCCCTCCGTGGGAGTTAAACATAGTCCTTTCACACCTCGCCGCCAAGACCTGGAACACCCTCCCGCCGGATCTACGACAGACCCAGGACCTTCTTTCCTTTAGAAAACTATTCAAGACTTGGCTCTTCGAGCAGTAGCAGCACCACCACCCCCTCCCCCCAGCACCTTGAAACCCTCATGGGTATGTAGCGCGCTTTACAAATTAATTGATTGATTGATTGATTGAGACAGGCCCGTTTTAAGCCCATTCATGAATCCATATTGTAACACCTCTCTTGGAAAGCTGATTTCCTTATAGCTATCATGTCAACTCATAGGATTAGTGAGATTCAGGCATTATGTTTTCACAAACCATACATTGTGTTCCATTGTAGTCGGGGGAATATAAGGACTCATCCAAAATTCTTACAGAAAGTTCCTTTGGAATTCCATATTAATTAGATAATTTCTCTGCCTACTTTCTCTCAGCACCCTTCTACACCAGCTGAAAGGACTCTCCATACTCTAGATGTCAGGCGAGTCTTAAAGTTTTATCAGGACAAAACAAAAGATAGCCACATGTCGGATCAATTGTATGTAAACTATGAGCCAGTCCGTACAGGTTTAGCCATGTCTAAACAATCTATACCTGATGATAGTGTCTTGCATTCTGTTATTCTACCAGAAGGCAAATAAGGTTCTGTCTGGTAAACCTAAAGTTTATTCCACAAGATGGAAAGAGGCTACAGTTGCTTTAATGAGGAATATACAAATCACTAAAATATGCAGAGCAGCTATGTGGTGATCTGTTCACACTTTCACCAAAACTATTGTTTGGATTCACATGCTAGAAAAGATGCTCAAGTAGGGTGGGCCTCCCTGAGAAATGTATTTGTTTAATTTTGTCTGTCGATCATTTCTGTTCCTTATCTACTGCAGTTTGTGGGGATGAGCTTGCTACTCTTTCCAGTGCTTATGACAACCAATGGAGATCCCATGTGAGAGAAGGAATCTTACCTGTAATCCTAGTTCTTTCTTAGGGGAATCTCTATTGACGTCATAAGCAACCCACCGCCTTCCCCTGTGGAATTAGCCAAGGTGATTATTGGACACATTTCCTAACTGATACTGCCACTGTCTAGCTAAAAATAACTGAGGCAACTGCCACCTGCTGGGCATAATGGGATACTGGTGGGCTTTTGGCCCTTAAAGGCACAGATACTATTTTCACATCAACATAATGGCATCCTATGGGGCTACAATGTCCTCTCCTCCTTCAGCTTTCTCCTTCTAACAAGGGTTTATGAAAGAGATTTAAGTATTCAAATGTCATAATGCCAGTTCATTTGCCTGATTTTTAAAATATATTTACTACCCCTTTTGAATGCAATATGAAGCAATTGGCCAATTTAGCCTGACTTATAGGCTGCAAAACATGATTGTCTTAAGTGTTTCTCCAGGCCTTGCTGAAGAAAAGCGAATGTCTACACTTAAGAAGACATACTGTAAAGAAGTGCTTCAGGATCCCCACACGTGGGTGAGACTATTCAGTGTTTATGACTTAAATGGAGATTTTTCTGAGAGAGAATTAGGATTACTGGTAAGAAACCATTCCTTTGTTATGTTTGCATGCCCATAGGTGTCCTCAAACATGTGCCTCTTTGTGGCTGTCAGCCGATGTTTGTGTATGTGTACCTGTGTGGACTGCTTAAGCTTTGGCCTGTGACTGTATGCATACATGACTTCTTTTTTTAAAATTTTCTTTTAATTTTCTGCTTTCAATCGCATAAGGGAAGACAGCCCTACTCATGAAATGCAATTGATCATTGTATACAGCAAAAAAAAAAAGAAAAGAACCAAGACCCCAATACTCTTAGAGGATTTTTAATGAAATGCAATTAACTCATATGCACAACCTACCACATCCTTCCCCCCACAGCTAACAATGGAAGAAGCGTAAAACACTTTGGGTTCAGAGTTTCGAAGCTGAAAAAAAAATATAATGAGAGCATACATTAAATGAATGGGCTCCTGTTAATATCACCATAAAAAAATTCAAAAGTTGAAAGGAGGAGCTGCGGGATTGCACCACTCCTCCTTTAACCCCTAGGTACATAAAGTAGCAACAAAGCAGAAATCAACCTTGGGCTTGGGAAAAATATTTAACATGAGCATTCAGTGGCATATTTTAGTGCTCATGGGTCACACAACCAGTATTCTCCAACCACTTAGAAATTACTGACCAAATCCCCTCCCCCAGCATCGCTTCTTATATCCATCTGATAGAGAATTCTAGCTGCAGATTCCTTACCTTTGAATTTCCTGGCATCAGCTTGGAATCCAGAACTTTTGCAGAGCAGTACCCTTGCATGCGCTGTCGGGTGGCATCCCTCGGATCTCTGTGAAGTCGTCGGCGTCTTGGACCATCTGTGCTGTCACAGTCTCCTATAAAGGCACCACTCAGGTGCGCATACGTTAGTTCTTTTCCTTCCGCGCCGGTTAAAGCGCAGATCTGGAATCGAGCTACCCTCTGTCTTTTTTGACAGCCCTTTTTTTTCATTTTTATCATAGATTGTTGTTGTCTGTGCGAAGGATGACATCTAAGAAGATGGGGTTCAAGCAGTGTGGCAGCTGCAGGCACCCCATGTCGGTGACTGACCCTCACAAGGTATGTCTCTGGTGTTTGGACCGAGACCATGACTCGAAGTCATGCTCCGACTGCCAGACCATGGCTCCGAAAGCTTTGAGGGAGCTGTCCCTGAAGCGGCGGGCAAGACACATGGACCTGGTTGAGGAGGAGGTCGCAGGTGCCCTAAGTCCTTTTCGTCCCACTCGAGGTACTCCAGGCACTCGGAGAAGAGGCACAAGAAGAAGTCCAAGCTGACTTCGACTCCACCTTGCCCGTCAGATGACGAGGCAAGTCAGGAATGTTGAGGTTCCAGGCACGGTTCTGCAGAGCCGTTGCCAGGGCTGACTTCGATCCTCCCCCCTCCTTTCTGGGAGCTGAAGCGACCCCCGCTCAGCTCAAAGAGTTTTATAAGGCCATGCGTCTCGTATTTGAGCGGGCTGACCCTGCCGGCATGGGGTCAGCAGGGACCCCAATTAGGTTTCACGCCGGTGCCTTAAGCCTCTGCGCCGATGTGGTCTCTTGGATACGATATCGAATCCGGAATGACTCTGAGTCCACACACCAGTGACATGAGTTTCGTTCTAATATCCAATGATCTGGAGGCAATTCCAGCCCGACGACGCCAACAGGTGCCAGATCATTGCCTGATCCTTTCTATGATCAGCCAGGCATTGGTGAGGAATAGGAGGGGTCTCAGGACCCCCTAGAGTTTCAATTGGAGCAAATGGACTTGTATGAGGAGTTAGGAGAGGCTAGTGGACTGGACACCTCTTCAGATACTGGCATGCTCTCACCTCCTATGGTAGCTACGGAGGAGGGGGCATCATATGCTATGATCGTGCGTAGGGTAGCTGAGGTCCTGGACCTAGGTCTGCCTACGGTGTCGGCCAGGACTAACCTCCTGACTGAGGTGCTTCAGCTGGGGGTTTCCACATCAGAACCGATGTTCCCCTTCATGAAGCCCTCCGGATGTCCTGCTTGGGACATGGTCCAAAGCCAGGCACAGGGTCTCCTGTAAATAGGATAGTTGGCTGCCGCCATCGCCCAGCTCCGGGTGATCCTACCTTCCTCCACTGCACCCCACCTGGAGAGCTCGGTGGTCCAAGCCTCCACTTCCAATGGCGCCTTTCCTTCTTCTACCCCGGATAGTGAATCCAAGAACCTGGACAAACTTGGGAAGAAAATGTTTTCTTCCTCCAGCCTGGCATTGAGGTCAGTAAACACCTCATGGCTATTGGGCCGTTTTTCCCATACTTTATGGGATATGGTGGCACAGGTGCTGCCTCAGGGCCCAGAGGACATGCGGGAAACTCCCTCACAAGCAGTCAAAGATGGGAGAGATGCAGCCAAGTTTACTATCAGGTTTGGTTTGGACACAACTGACTCGCTGGGTAGAGCGATTTCGCCGGCGGTGGCCCTTCGCCGCCAAGTCTGGCTTCGTACATCTGGCTTTTCGGGGAATGTCTTGGCAAACCTTTTGGACCTGTCCTTCGATGGGTCCCGCCTATTTGATGAAAAGGCAGACTTCGCGCTGGAGCTCTTCAAAGACTCCCGGGCTGCGGCCAAGTCCTTGGGCCTGTCGGCAACCACTCGCCAACAGTCTGTCTTTCACCCCTTTCGAGGCTTCAGAAGGGGTGGAGTACCATGCCATCCACAGACCAGTAACCGTCCTCTGCAGTGAACTTGCAGCATGCTTATTTTCACACCCCCATCCCGCCTGCACACAGGCGTTACTTGCGGTTCAGGGGGGGCCACAAGCACTTTGAGTTTACCGTGCTCCCCTTTGGTCTCACCAGTGCTCCTCGGGTGTTCATCAAAGTGATGGCAGTGGTAGAAGCTCATCTGTGCAGGTTAGGAGTTTTAGTCTTCCCATCCCTCCTCGAATGGCTGCTGAAGGCTCCTTCACCCCAGACTGTCATCACTCACCTTCAGACTACAGCGAACCTCCTGCATTTGCTTAGGTTCACTATAAACGTGCTGAAGTCACACCTGACTCCCTCTCAGAGGCTCCGTTTCATTGGAGCTGTTCTGGACACAATGCAGTTTTGGGCCTATCCTCCGAGCAGTGAATCTAGGATATTCAGGTTATGATTCTGATGTTTTGGCCTCTATCCTGGATTTTAGTGAGATAGACTCTGGGGCTGTTGGGCCTCATGGCCTCCTGCATCCTATTGGTCAAATATGCTAGATGGCATATGAGGGCTCTCCAGTGGGATCTGAAGTTCCAATGGGCACAGCGTTAGGGGAATGTCCCCTACACAGTTCAGATCTCAGAGGGAACTGCAAAAGATCTGCAGTGGTGGTTAATGAACAGCGATTGGGTCAGAGGCAGACTCCTCTCCCTTCCCCAACCAGAGTTTAAAGTAGGAACAGATGCATCACTTCTTAGATGGGGAGGCCATCTGGGAGAGGTGGAGATCGGAGGCCTATGGTCTCCGGCTGAATCTGGACTCCATATCGACTTACTGGAGCTCTGGGCAATCTGACTGGCATTGAAAGCATTTCTTCCTGTTGTAAAAGGGAAGATGATGCAGGTGTTCACGGGCAACACCACCACACTGTGATACTGTAACAAGCAGGGCAGTCTTTGTCAAGAGGCCCTGCATCTCTGGACATGGCCTGAACATCAGGGCATAACCCTGGTGGTTCAACACCTGGCACGTTCTCTGAATGCCAGGGAAGACAAACTCAGCCGTCAATGCCTAGCAGATCACGAGTGGTATCTTCACCCGGAGGTAGCACAAAGACTCTTTGAGCAGTGGGGAAAGCCTTGGTTAGATCTGTTTGCCTCCGCAGAGAACACGCAATATCAGCAGTGTTGTGTGTTGGAGTTTCCAAGGCGACACTCGCTTGGTGAAGCTTTTCGTCACGAGTAGAGTTCAGCCCTTCTTCACGCCTTTCCGCCTATACCACGTCTGCCCAGAGTTCTCAAGAAGATCAAGAATGACCAGGCCCAAGTAATCCTAGTGGCTCCAGACTGGACACAGAGAGTCTGGTATCCCGAACTTCTGAAAATGAGCTTCTATCCTCGGATCAGGCTGCCCCTTCGGGAAGATCTTCTGTTGCAGCAGTAGGGGAAGGTTCTCCACCTAAACTTGTCAACTCTGCGCCTTCATGAGTGGAGATTGAGCGTTCACAGTTGTCAGCCTTTGACTTTCCTCCTGAAGTCTGTAAAGTTATTCTAGCAGCCAGGCATCCCTTCACTAAGACAGTATACGCCTACCGTTGGAATTGTTTTGTAAATTATTGTACAGAAAGATCTATTGATCATCTTTCTGCTTCTCTCTCTAACATTCTTCTCTTTATCTTGTCTAGCAGGGTTCTGCCATGGGCACTTTCAAAGGCTATATTTCTGTCATATCGGCGTTCCTTCGGCTGCCTGATCAGCCTTCATTATTCAAATCACATATTGTACATAGATTTCTCAAAGAGCTTGTACATATGTTTCCCCATACGCCCTTTCTTATGCCTCAGTGTGACTTACATCTAGTTCGCACATTTCTCATGTGTGCCCTTACACAAATGTCCCCTCCAGCTGCTCACCATCAAGACAGCCTTCTTAGTGACAATACATCTGCCAGGAGAATGAGTGAGATACAGGCTCTCTTATCTAAGCTGCCGTATCTTACCATGTTTCCAGACAAGGTGGTACTCAGAACTCGTGCCTCTTTCCTCCCCAGGGTGGTGACCCCATTTCACCTGGGTCAAAACATCATCCTGCCCACCTTCTTTGCTCCACCGCATCCCTCTAAAGAAGAGGAGTGACTCCATAGACTGGATCCAAAAAGAACGTTGTTGTTCTACCTTGACCGCACAAAAGAGGTCCGGATGGATGACCAACTCTTTGTGGGGTCAGACAGTGCAGAAACGAACCATTTCGTGATGGGTCGTTCTCTTCATTAAGATCTACAAAGCAGTCTCCTGCGGGCTTGAGAGGTAATTCCACCAGGGGCAAGGCTGCTACCACTGCGCTAGCACGAGGTGTTCCAGTCCTGGATATCTGTCAGGCAGTAACGTGGGCATCCTAGCACACGTTCGCAATACACTATTGCCTAGACAATCAGGTCCGTAGAGACGGGCACTTTGTCCGTTCTCTCCTGCAGGACTTTTTAGTGTGAAGAAGATCTGTCCGCAGCCCACCACCATGAGGTCAGGGCTTGGGTATCTATTCTAAGGTAAGGAATCTGCAGCTAGAAGGGGGGAGCTTGTTGCACAGACATTTTCTTTTCTTTCTTACAGTGGCAGCTTTAGTACATTCTAGTTTGTCTATCCCTGTCCCAGCCTCAGAGCTTTTGCCTTCCTCGGGGGTGGATATATCAGTGCCATCCTCTATCCACAAGGTTTTCCACTCCTGACTCTACCCCTCGTCAGGGTTGTCGTCACTAGTCCAGCTGGACTGGTCTGAAAGTGAGAAAAACGTATCCCCTGATGACCATCAGGCCCTAATTTGGGGGTCAGCTTCCCCGTGGCTGAGAATTCATGGCCCTTTGGGCCTTTTTTCTCAGCACTCACTTGGGCCAGACTATAATCTACTCCTGAAGCCTGGGCAAGGGCTCCTTTGGATGCCACAGTGTCACAGTTCACCTGTACCCCCTCACCCTTCTGGATCAGTGTTTGAGATTACTTGTACCACCAGGGAGGAGTCTGAGGGTGAGGGGGTGGGCCAATCCCTTAGCGCGTGGGAAGCCTCCTTATGTGCTTCAGGGCCCTGATCCTTAGGACCCTAGGGCTTCAGGCCTAGTACTCATGGCCTTGTGCTCACCTTCAAAGTCTCTGTGCTGCCTGTAGATACCCCCTGTGGTTTCTGCAAAGTTGGTGTCGCGTTTGACAGAAGAGGCAGGCTCACGTCTACTTGAGTCCTTCTTTCGAATATTTTGTAAGTGGTGCAACAGCTGACTTTGCGGCTGCCGGTGCTCTCATGTTTGCAGGCTCTCCCGAGCCTCTTTTGCCAGCCTTCGCTCCCTTTAAGTCCTTTAGGGCCCCGGAGCCGTGAGATGCACTCTCTCACTTTGTCACCAGTCCGGCAGGAGCCTCCTTTGATTCTCTCACAGGCATCCATGCACCGCTTCACCTGAAATGGCCGAAGATCCAATGTAGCACAAATAGGGCTGGGCGAGCTGGAAGATCAAAGAGAAAGTGTGGTTGAAGAAAGTTGCCTTGTAACAGTTGCGAGTCCCAGCTCGCAGCAAAGATGACTCCAAATGATTCATGTCGGTGGCAAGTGCTGAAAAGGGAAAATATGAGCAAAGGCCGCCCCCAAATGGGGCATAATGGGCCGGCGCCATAATGGCCACCTTGGACCCGGAAGGGACCGGTTAAAACGGTTCCTCAGGCAGGGCGCGCCCGCTCAGTCGTGGTGCCCTTCCCCCCTCTCAGCAACAAGTTGGGGAGAATGAGTGAAAAGCTGTAGGGCCAATGGGGGGGGGGTTGAATCATTAAACCCCCTAATGAGGATCCAAGGGGACACCGGTAAAAGGTAAGGGGGGGCATTTAACCCCTTCGCTGCTAGGCCTTTTCCCCCTCCTGTGCCAGGCCTTTTTTTGGCTATTTGGGGCAGTTTGCGCTTAGGCCCTCATAACTTTTTGTCCACATAAGCTAGCCAAGCCAAATTTGCATCCTTTTTTTCCAACATCCTAGGGATTCTAGGGGTACCCAGACTTTGTGGGTTTCCCTGAAGGAGGCCAAGAGATTAGCCAAAATACAGTGCAAATTTAGTTTTTTTCAAAAAAATGGGAAAAAGTGGCTGCAGAAGAAGGCTTGTGGTTTTTTCCCTGAAAATGGGATCAACAAAGGGTTTGCGGTGCTAAAATCACCAGCTTCCCAGCATTCAGGAACAGGCAGACTTGAATCAGAAAACCCAATTTTTCAACACAAATTTGGCATTTTACTGGGACATACTCCATTTTTACAATTGTTTGTGCTTTCAGCCTCCTTCCAGTCAGTGACAGAAATGGGTGTGAAACCTATGCTGGATCCCAGAAACTAAACATTTCTGAAAAGTAGACAAAATTCTGAATTCAGCAAGGGGTCATCTGTGTAGATCCTACAAGGGTTTCCTACAGAAAATAACAACTGAAAAAGAAAAATATTGAAATTGCGGTGAAAAAAACATCAATTTTTCTCTACGTTTTACTCTGTAACTTTTTACTGCAATGTCAGATTTTCGAAAGCAATATACCGTTACGTCTGCTGGACTCCTCTGGTTGCGGGGATATATAGGGCTTGTAGGTTCATCAAGAACCCTAGGTACCCAGAGCCAATAAATGAGCTGCACCCTGCAGTGCGTTTTCATTCTATAACCGGGTATACAGCAATTCATTTGCTGAAATATAAAGAGTGAAAAATAGCTATCAAGAAAACCTTTGTATTTCCAAAAAGGGCACAAGATAAGGTGTTGAGGAGCAGTGGATATTTGTACATCTCTGAATTCCGGGGTGACCATACTAGCATGTGAATTACAGGGCATTTCTCAAATAGATGTCTTTTTTACACACTCTCTTATATTTGGAAGGAAAAAACGTAGAGAAAGACAAGGGGCAATAACACTTGTTTTGCTAATCTATGTTCCCCCAAGTCTCCTGATAAAAATGATACTCACTTGTGTGGGTAGGCCTAGCGCCCGTGACAGGAAACGCCCCAAAACGCAACGTGGACACATCACATTTTTTTAAAGAAAACAGAGATGTTTTTTGCAAAGTGCCTACCTGTAGATTTTGGCCTCTAGCTCAGCCGGCACCTTGGGAAACCTACCAAACGTGGGCATTTTTGAAAACTAGAGACCTAGGGGAATCCAAGATGGTTGTGGGGCTCTGACCAGGTTCTGTTACCCAGAATCCTTTGCAAACCTCAAACTTTGGCTAAAAAAACTAATTTTCTTCAAATTTTGGTGACAGAAAGTCCTGGAATCAGAGAGGAGCCACAAATTTCCTTCCACCCAGCGTTCCCCCAAGTCTGCCGATAAAAATGATACCTCACTTGTGTGGGTAGGCCTAGCGCCCGTGACAGGAAATGTCCCAAAACACAACGTGGACACATCCCATTTTTTGACAGAAAACAGAGCTGTTTTTTACAAAGTGCCTACCTGTAGATTTTGGCCTCTAGCTCAGCCGGCACCTAGGGAAACCTACCAAACCTGTGCATTTTTGAAAACTAGAGACCTAGGGGAATCCAAGAGGGGGTGACTTGTGGGGCTCTGACCAGGTTCTGTTATCCAGAATCCTTTGCAAACCACAAAATTTGGCTAAAAAAACACACTTTCCTCACATTATGGTGACAGAAAGTTCTGGAATCTGAGAGGAGCCACAAATTTCCTTCCACCCAGCGTTCCCCCAAGTCTGCAGATAAAAATGATACGTCACTTGTGTGGGTAGGCCTAGCGCCTGCGACAGGAAATGTCCCAAAACACAACGTGGACACATCCCATTTTTTGACAGAAAACAGAGCTGTTTTCTGCAAAGTGCCTACCTGTAGATTTTGGCCTCTAGCTCAGCCGGCACCTAGGGAAACCTACCAAACCTGTGCATTTTTTAAAACTAGCGACCTAGGGGATTCCAAGATGGGGTGACTTATGGGGCTCTGACCAGGTTCTGTTACCCAGAATCCTTTGCAAACCTCAAAATTTGGCTAAAAAAATACATTTTCCTCACATTATGGTGACAGAAAGTTCTGTAATCTGAGAGGAGCCACAAATTTCCTTCCACCCAGTGTTCCCCCAAGTCTCCCGATAAAAATTATACATCACTTGTGTGGGTAGGCGTAGCGCCCGTGACAGGAAATGGCCCAAAACACAACGTGGACACATCACATATTTTCATAGAAAACAGTGCCTACCTGTGGGTTTTGGCCTCTAGCTCAGCCGGCACCTAGGGAAACCTACCAAGGCTGTGCATTTTTGAAAACTAGAGACCTAGGGGAATCCGGGAAGGGGTGACTTGTGGGGTTCTGACCAGGTTCTACTACCCAGAATCCTTTGCAAACCTCAAAATGTGGCTAAAGAAACACATTTTCCTCACATTTCGGTGACAGAAAGTTCTGGAATCTGAGAGGAGCCACAAATTTCCTTCCACCCAGCATTCCCCCAAGTCTCCCGGTAAAAATGATACCTCACTTGTGTGGGTGGGCCAGGTGCCTGCAACAGAATAAGGTCCAAAACTTGGAGAGATAGAGGGGATAGCACAGCGAGTTTATAAGGACATATTCTTTTATACATCTTTAGACTGACTCTGCTTTGGGGACCCACATAAGTGAGGTGTAATTTTACTTGGGCGACTGAGGGGAACACTGGGGAGTAGGAATTTTGTGCTGGAGCAGTGATCCTACTAAGAAAAGTCGGAAAAATATGCTTTTTTAAGCAAATTTTGAGGTTTACAGAGGAGTCTGGGTAAGAAAATGTTGGGGGATCCACGCAAGCCACACCTCCCTGGACTCCTTGGGGTGTCTAGTTTTAGAAAATGTCTGGGTTTGGCAGGTTTCCCTAGATGAAGGCCGCACCCAGGACCAAAAACATAGGTGCACCCTCCCCCCCAAACACAGGTAGTTTTGTAATATATCATTTTGATGTGTCCACATACGTCCATCATGTGCCAAACACTAAAATTGTGAAAAGAAACACACTTAGGTTATGTGAAAAAGACCCCTCACCCACCAACCAAGTTGGTGGCATGCTTCATCATCGGGGTCCCACCCGAGACACCTAGCGTGTCACAGGTGTGCTGCGACGCCTGATTACAGCAGAGCAGGTTTTGTCATTTTTACCACACATACTGGTTGGATTTGGCACGAGGGTGAGTGATGGTTCAGTGGATCAAATTTTATTAACAAGAGATTTCACAAAAATGAAATGCACTGTTAATAACTGAAAGGCAAAAAACTGAACCAATGACTCACAGCTCGTGAGCTGTAAAGCCGCGTCAAGGCACCAACCGCTTTACAGTCCATTCACACACCTTTCATACATGACACGCACAAGACCATTCACACGCCAGCCACGTGCCCAGCACATTACAACACTCACATCGACAGACTGCGCCACACAAGGGCCCATCACTTACATACGCCCACATGCCTGATACAAAAATCACACCAGCTGATGGGAGTGTGGACTGGCGTTTGGCTGGCACCGCCAGCCAAGCGCCACCCCACCCACACCGCCAGCCAAGCCCCACCCCACACACACCGCCAGCCAAGCGCCAACCTACGCACACCGCCAGCCAAGAGCCACCCCACCCACACCGCCAGCCAAGCCCCACCCCACGCACACCGCCAGCCAAGCCCCTCCCGATGCACACCGCCAGCCAAGCGCCACCCCACGCACACTGCCAGCCAAGCGCCACCCCAAGCACACCGCCAGCCAAGCGCCACCCCACGCACACCGCCAGCCAAGCCCCACCCCACGCACACCGCCAGCCAAGCGCCACCCCACGCACACCGCCAGCCAAGCGCCACCCCAAGCACACCGCCAGCCAAGCCCCACCCCAAGCACACCGCCAGCCATGCCCCACCCCATGCACACCTCCAGCCAAGCCCCACCCCACGCACACTGCGATCACTTTTTTTTTGTTTATAAACAACAAAGAAACCACTAACTAATTATAAAATAAGCACAATACTACAAACACAAAAGCTCTAACTAAATACATGACAGAGATGGCAACCGTGAAACATATGAAAATATAAAACAGACAGCTTACGCTCACAGTATTTCCCAGAAGTTTTTCCTTGTGTGGTAACTTCTAAAACAGCTGGGCACACACAGCCCAGGCTTTGAAGG
This sequence comes from Pleurodeles waltl, assembly GCF_031143425.1. Taxonomy (NCBI): domain Eukaryota; kingdom Metazoa; phylum Chordata; class Amphibia; order Caudata; family Salamandridae; genus Pleurodeles; species Pleurodeles waltl. The sequence continues at coordinate 1,529,066,136 of NC_090445.1, read as the reverse complement.
GCATTCGGGCAGTACATCCGGCTCTCCCACCGGATTAATCTCCGGGCACATACTCTACATTTCTTTATGGGGAAGTCTTTTTTGGGAGTGGGAGGAATGTGATCTGGAAAGTGCAGATCTTTCAATCTAGCCACATCCTCCACCACTTCTACTCTAGGAACTCTTGCCTGTTCCACCACAATAAGGCTTTCTATCACCGACTCCTGAAATTTAACAAATGTCATCCTTGACTCAGGTGAACAATCCTTGAATACAATAAAAGCATTAAAAGTTGTCAAATGAAATAAATGTAGGGCCAACTTTTTATACCACACGTAAGACTTACGAAGAGCAGTGTAAGGTTCCAACCTCTGATCTACTCTATCAACACCACCCATGTGCCTATTGTAGTCCAAAATCCACGCAGGTTTGCTCACTTCCGCAACCTGACCCCAAACAGTCACAGGGGAAGTACTCTCATCATGGATGGTAGATAGCATGTACACATCCCTCCTGTCTGAAAATTTTAGAGCTAGCAGCTCATTATTCCGCAAGGCACTGCACTGTCCCCTCTCAAGTTTTTTACAGACAAGCTCCCTTGGATAGCCACAAGCAATAGTGTCCACTCTAAACAACTCCTTGAACAACTGCACTCCAGTGTAGAAATTATCTACGTACAAATGGTGAACTTTGTTAAACAGCCGTCTACCAAGTTCCCACACAATTTTTTCGCTAACTCCAAAAGTGGCCGGACAACCAGGAGGGTCAATACTGGAATCCCTACCAGTGTAGACCCAGAAATTATACACATATCCTGTACTGCTTTCTGACAGCATATACAATTTAATCCCATACCGTGCCCTCTTACTAGGAATGTACTGCTTAAAAACTAAACGCCCCTTGAAAAGGACCAAAGGCTCGTCCACACTTATCTCTTTGCCTGGAACATAGACTTCTGAAAAACGATCTACAAAATGATCAAGGACAGGCCTAATCTTAAAAAGACGGTCACAATCAGGGTGATCTTGTGGCAAGGCTAAAGCATTGTCTACAAAATGCAGCATACGAAGAAGAAGCAAATACCGATTACATGTCATAGTTGCAAGAAATATAACCGTTGCCATCAAGGGACTAGTAGACCAATAAGAAGCCAGTGACGGCTTCCTGATCAAGCCCATCAAAAAAGTCAAACCTAAAAACTTTTTCATCTCTTCAGATATGTGGCAACCCACTGAGTAGCTCTAGACTGAGGCTTAAGTCTGGCAGCGTTGTCCCGCAAATATTGCTCTGCATACAAATTAGTCTGCTCCACAATCTCTTCCAAAAATACATCGTCCATAAACAAGTGAAAGAAATGGACAGGCAAAAAGTTTTCCGTATTAACTCTACACCCTGGGAGACCAGTAAATGCAGGTAACTGTGGCTGCTTCATGTTTGGGGCAATCCAGGTGTCAGGTCTTCTAATGGGAAACCCTTCAGCCCCAGGCTGCTGCACTCTTGGCACATCAATGTCCTCCTCTACAACAGGCCCTTCATCTGCACTGAGAGTAGCTTCCTCATCAGAAGAATACTCTGGGACAGAAAACTCACTTCCAGAATCTCCCACTTCCTCCTCTGCCTCAGATGCAGTCAGTCTCGTAATCATGGTCTGAAGACGACTCAAAGAGCATGCCAACAACCTGCTGAGTGGTCACTCTGCGGCTAGCCATGATCCTCACTAACAACAAATGGATTGCCAACAACAACTAGCACTAAAATAAGTAATAAGCAAAGTGTAGCTTTATCACAAAGAGTTATGTACTAAAAAAACTATACCACTCACTTGCCTGAAAAAGCTACTCACCAAGCAACTACTCTGCACAGACACAGCAATCACCAATGATATCCCACTAAAAAGAAAAAAGAAAAAAGCAAATTAGACATATGACAACACAAATATCATTGTGCTCAAATCTAAGGACAATTTCACACACAATACTGCATTTAGTACACCACCTACAAACATGTCATTCATGCATGTCAACAATACTCCTTTGGAGTAAATTGCTTTCACTTACCTAAAACATGCAACTATGCAAACCGCAGGATAACTACTGCCAAAACCGCAAGGATCCACAGCAAAGGAAGCAAAAGCGTTGAACTAGAAGAAAAAGAAGAAATAAATTGTTATAATCACAAATACAAATACTTCGCCACTTGACAAACACCCCACCACCAAGAACTTAGAAATTGTCCCTGGTACCTAAGTGGATTCTGCCCCCCTTGGGGGCAGATGGGCGTAAAAAGAATTGGCCAATCTGCCCCCAAGGGGGCCAGAAATGGGAAACAGCTCTGTGCCTCCTTTAGGGGGCGACCCTTCCCAAAGGGGGCACCCCCAGCACAAAACAAAAAAAAGGGAACAAAAAAAAAATCCCTGGCGTATTGGTGGTTTCTGCCCTCCTTGGGGGCAGATGGGCCTACTAAAATAGGCCCATCTTCCCCCAAAGGGGGCAGAGATGGCCAATACGAACTTTCCCCACTTTGGGGGGGCGACCGCTGTCCAGGGGGTGCCCCCAAACACACACCACACACACACACCACACAATCCCTGGCGCCTAGTGTGCTTCGCCCCCCCCGGGGGCCAGATCGTCCAAAAACATGGCTGGTCTGCCCTCGGGGGGGCCAAAACAGAAAAAAAAAATAGCCCCCCAGGGGAGCGACCCTTGCCCAAGGGGTCGCCCCCAAATTAAACATATAAAAGTAAATCCCTGGTGTCTAGTGGATTTCGCCCCCCCGGGGGCAGATCGGCCGTAAAATCGGTAATCTGCCCCCAGGGGGGGGCAAAATACTAAATAAAATAGACCCCCGGGGGGCGACCCTTGCCCAAGGGGTTGCCCCCAAAATAAACTTATAATAAAGAAATCCCTGGTGTCTAGTGGATTTCGCCCCCCCGGGGGCAGATCAGCAGCAAAATCGGCAATCTGCCACCGGGGGGGCGAAATACTAAATAAAATAGACCCCGGGGGGGCGACCCTTGCCCAAGGGGTTGCCCCCAAAAGAAACTTTTATTCACAAAGAAATCCCTGGTGTCTAGTGGATTTCGCCCCCCCCTCCCGGGGGCAGATCAGCCGAAAAATAGACACCCACCGGGGGAGAGAAGAGAAGCCATCCCACAAGGTTACTCCGGGACTCCACAAAACAGGTACCGGGTGCCTAGGGAGTGTGCGTGGGACCGCCCACGGGCGACGCGACCAAGCGGACTCATCTTCCTGGGAGGCGCGCCGACGCTGGTGCTTGCACGGTCTCCTAGCATTGTGGACCAGTGATCCCCCTTGGAGGACCACCCGCACAGCGAAGCGACTCCGAGGGGTGAAGACTGCAATTGGACCTAGCGGCAAGCAGCCCATGCCACTGCGCCCTTTGTGGTGGACGGCCTCATCAGGCGACACAATGCCACAAGGGTTTCCCCGTCTGGGAGCATTGTTGTAGCTTCCGAGCGCGGACCGCCCCAATTAGGCGACCGTGCTTCAGAAAGGACCTCGTCGCACTAGCACTTCAGGGCCAATTTCTGCTGTTTCTATTTAACACAGCATTCGTCCCTGAACGCGGGACCGCCCAACTGGGTGACGCGACCGCGCTCAGAAGAGGATCTCACTGCCAAGTGTGAGCGTGCAACCGCGGGGCACCAGCGGACTCAAAAGCATTCCACTGCACTTTTTCAATTGTTTAAATGAAATCCGAGCAAACTACTGCTGAACTTTGAGTGGACCGCCAGTCGGGCAACACAACCCCACAGAGGTCTCTAAGCAACTTCAGACAACAAATTTGCTCAGTCAGGAGGCGGGGCACCAACTCTTAAACTCTGAAGGGGAGTTATTTTCTAATCTGGCCAGCAAGACACTTCAGAAGCAGGCTAAAAGGGACAATCTAATTTTATAGATAAAATAAATAAATAAATAAATAGACCAGACCATCACCCACCAGCATGGAAGAAGTGGTGGTAGTTGATCATCAAGATGACCTGGAGAGGATGCTGGCACATTTGAGGGCAGAAGCACTGAGGCGCAGCAAGGACTGGTTATGCGAAAAGATGGAGGAGTGAGGCGACGAGGGGGAGATAACACAATTGACAGATCAAGATCTCCTGCACCCGACGGGCACGACGGAAGACTCCAGCGACACAGGGCCTGAAGTGGACCCCATACCTAAGACAAGCAAATGACAAAGAACGGAAGGGAAATTACCAAAGAAGGTGACTAAGAGATCAAGGTGAGCAAGCCGGGCTATCACGGCACCAGCAGCCCAAGAAGCACCTGAGAGCAGCAGTTCGGGTAAACCAACGGAGGGTGAGAATATAAGCGCAATAATCAAAGAATGTTTTATGTCCTTAGCACCATTGTTTTTAAAGGGCAGCGGCGCAGGGCTAAGGCTAAAAGGCGCAGGGAAAGGGGGGAGTCAGGAGAACCTCAATAAAGGGGAGGGATCAGGAGCACACGTGGTTAGAAACAAGTGGGCAGCCCCAGGGGACCACACGCCGGCTTGGGGTATAATAGGCAAAGAAGCAGACCCCGTCAAGTCAGTAGGGCAACCCCCTGAGACATACATCAGACACTCACTAGGCCCCCCTGCTTTGACAACAAAGTCTGCCGGTCTGGCAAACGCCATCCTTTTAACAGTGAAGGAAAGAAAATGGTAAAAAGAATTCATAGACATTTTTTCACTACTAGAAATTCAGTTAGAAGGCCTAGATCTAACAGTGTGTGATGAGAAGGATGAGGACAGGCGGGAAAGAAAGAGAGTCAGGAAAGAAAGGAATTTTGAGAATTGGTTGGATGCTTTCAGGATCATGGCTTGTGTAATAGTAAAAAAATGTCCACGCTTCGCGGCTGACCTCTGGTTATATGAGTCAAAAATACACGAGGCGCTCCGCCAATTCCCGGGTGATGCATGGTTAGAGTATAATAAAAGTTTTAGGGTAAAAATGCAGGCCCACCCAGAAACGGAATGGAACGAGGAGGACGTGCCTAGCTACATACACAAGATGATGGCAAAAGAGGTTAGATCCTGGGCTGGGAGGGGGGACCAGCCCTTTCAGAATACACACCTCAAAGCACGAGAAGCTCAATTCATTTCATAGAGATAAGCCTTGGCACAGTGGTAAGGGTCAAGGAGAGAAGGAAACGCAGGCAATCTGCTGGAAATTTGAAACAGATGATTGCACTTGGGGACAGAGCTGCAAGTTGAGGCACAGCTGCTCATCATGCGGGAGGAGCACCCAGCATCAGCGTGCAGGAAAAGAAGACACTGATCAGACAAGAAAGAAAAGAAAAAGAAACATTGAGAATGTTTTTTCACCACAGGTGCAGTCGGGTAGCTAGAGAAATTACAAACTAGCCAGATCATCTATTAACACACAATTTCTGAGAAAGCTAGCCAATGAGTATTACAACAGAAAGGAAGCAGAACTATTAGTGAAGGGATTTGAGGAAGGTTTCAGAATTCCAGTAAGAGGACAAATAGTGGGGGGCAATGGCAAAAGCCTAAAATCAGCCACGGAACACCCAGATGTAGTCCAGCAAAAAATTGAAAAGGATTTGAGGTTAGGTTATATTGAAGGTCCGCTGCCCTCCCCACCCCCAAAAGATTTGATTCTTTCACCAGTGGGCGTGGTACCCAAAAAAAGAGGCTGGGAAATACAGGCTCATACACCATTTCTCCTTCCCAGAAGGTACATCAGTAAATTACAACATCCCTACAGAATCATGCTTCGTAGGTTACGCCACTGTGGAAGGCGCCATTTATATGATCAAGTCGGCAAAGGCTGACAGGCCCAGACAGGCCCAGACAGTTTTTACCTATTAGGTTTTCAACACAACAACAAAGTTTACGTTGACAAAGCAATGCCCATGGGCTGCTCTACCGCGTGTGCATATTTCGAACAGTTTAGTACATTTTTGAAATGGGAATTGCATAAAAAACATCCAGCTGGTGGGAAAATGCACTACCTAGATGATTTACTATTTGTGGGAAAAACAGGCACAGGTGAATGCGCCAGCCTACTGGGGTCTTTTAAAAAACTGCCAGAAGAATTAGGTGTCCCCCTGGCAGCAGATAAAACAGTTAGCCCAGCAACATCACTAGTTTTCTTGGGCATTGAATTACATTTGGTCGCGGGAACTTCAAGAATCCCGGGAGACAAGGTGGCAGAACTAAGGGAAGAGATCAAGTCCTTGCAAGGGAAACAGAAAGCAACCCTGGGGGAGCTGCAGAGGATGGTTGGAAAACTGAATTTCGCAACCAGGGCTATGCCAGCGGGCGAGTTTTTGCGAAGCGGCTATGCAGATTGACATCAGGTCTGTACGAGAAACACCACCATGTCAGGCTGGGATCAGGAGTAAAAAGCGATTTGGCCATGTGGGACTCCTTCCTGGACCAATTCAACGATCTGCTCATTTGGAGAGAAGGCTGTATATCAGCCATGGAGATAGCACTGTTCACAGACGCCGCTGGCGGCAGTGGCTTAGGGGCGCTGTTGGGAAAGGAGTGGTGCACAGGCAAATGGCCAGACAGGTGGCACAGGTTGGGGATCACCAGAAACATCACATTTTTGGAGCTGTTTCCCATAGTAGCAGCAATGACAGTATGGAAGGACAACCTTCAGAACATGAAGCTAACAATATGGTCAGACAACCTAGGTGTGGTGCTAGCCATAAACGAGGGGTCAGCATCCTGCCCTGACACGTTGAGGCTTTAGAGGCGATTGGTCAGCATACACATGCAGGGCATAAAAAAACTCATGGGCAGATGCTCTCTCTCGTTTCCAGATGGACAGATTCAGGAAGCTAGCCCTGGAGGCGAGCAGCACGATGACACCTTTTCCGGAAAGTCTGTGGGAACTGGCAGAGCGGACTTGTCAGTATTAGTTCACAATGCACTCAAGTCAGAGACACATAGGAGGTACTCCAAATATGCCAGGTCACTGATGGAAATAGGGGGACTCAAGTCACTTAAGGACCCGGTGGTGACCAGACCGGCAGTGCAACGTTTCATCAAATGGGCCTACCAGCAGGGGAGAACGAAGTCTTGGGCGCAAGCCCACCTGGCAACAGTGGCCCATTTCTCAAAGATACAGACGGGCACAGATCCCACAGCCTCACACTACATTAGAACAGCTATGAAGAGCTGGAAACGGCTCAAGAGACCAAGACAGGACAACAGACATCCCATAGATTTTAAGAATCTGATTCTACTGATAGATGCACTGGAGACAGTGGCAGACAACCTGTATGAGTGGGGCTTATTCAGAGCAGTTTTTTCCACAGCTTTCTTTGGGGCTTTTCGTGTAAGCGAGATAGTAGCTGCAGCGAAGAGAATGGGTGGAGGCAGTTGCCTCCAGGCCGAGGATTGCATACCAGAGTCAGACAGGGTGCGTTTTTTACTGAGGAGGTCAAAAACAGACCAGCAAGGCAGGGACACGTGGATTGAGCTGAGCTGCAAAAAACAAACAAAGTAATGCCTGGTCTGCAGTCTAAAAGATTACCTGACTACACGCCTCAGATCTCCGTGCCCTCTATTTGTGCACAGCAATGGGGAATGGTTGAGCAGATTCCAGTTCTCTGCAGTCTTGCGCAAAGCATTAAGGCAAGGAGGCATGGCATCAGCAGGGTTTGGTTCCCACTCTTTCCGCATCGGGCAGCTACAACAGCAGCAGAGTTTGGGTTAGAAGAAAACGCCATTAAAGCGGTTGGTAGGTGTCGATCCAAAGCATACAAAAGTTACATACGACCGCGTTTGATATAGAAGGAAATTGTCTCTGATTATATTGACAGATGCGCCACCCAGGACAGTATGGCTGGTTGGGCACTCCTTCATTTCTAGACTACAAGCATGGTGGAAACAGAACGTCCAAGGGGACACCGGTAAAGGGTAAGAGGGGGGATGAAAGGAGCACACTGTCCTTGGGAGGGACATGCAGATGACTCAGGACATCACGCAAAAAGAATCAAAGAAAATCACTTCCCACCCCAACAGCAAAGCATCTAGTCGCAATGCCGGACAGACAGAAGGGGCAAGCGGAAATTAAAGGAAGTTTTACCAAAATGGATGGTAAGCACACCTAGTAATGCGGTGTGCAAATGGAAGGCCACACACCTAGGGATGCCTTACGGCAGGGTGAAAGGAGGCCAGCTAAGGGGAGTAAGCGGAACACAGCACTCGCAGCCCAGACCCGCCAGGACGGATGGCAGGGCACAGGCACACGAAAGGTAGTGAGTTGGGCCTAATTAAAAAAATTAAAGGGTACCCCCTTGGAGAAACGTGGTAAAACTAACACTATGGACTGAGCCCCCTCCAAACCGAAATGTGGGATTGCCTACAGACATAATGGGTCAAATAGACATGACAAACAGAGGCAGGACTCAAAGGCCGATCTGTCACTGCTATTTCTGTATTTCTAATTTTTAATTCATTTTTAATTGAGTGCTCTTGATTTATGATACTACCAAACTAAGTGGCATGATTGTATGTACAGAATTATGATTTAATTTGCTGTGAAATTAATGCTCGCTGAATCAACTGAATTTTAAAACTTACGGGCAATCACACGATTGTCCTTGTCAATAAAAGCGGCCAAGTTACGTCCACTGATAAGTGTTGCACTGTGCCTTTTGTTTTAAATACCACATGCGGGGCAATACTTGGACAATATAAAGTACTGGAGTGAGACAAGTGCAGGAGTTAATCACATATACCGAAGACCGGGTCTGAGGACCGGAGCATGAGTGGGAGAGCGCTGAGTGCCGCCTCACGCAGCCGCCATCTTGACCAATAAAAAAAACACATTCATGACTTCAAATGTTTTTCTGAAATGAGGCGGCCATTCTGACTGAAAACTAAGTTTGCTATGTATTTACAAGTGTGTGTCTGTATGTATTTGTATTCAATGTGTCTGTGTTGTTGGTATTTGTATGAATGTATGTATGCTTTACCTACATAGTAGGCCAGTTTTATCAGTATGCATGTGTATCTCTAAAACTGTTAGGGTTGAATTGCCATGTTTAAATGTTTATTTGCTAACTCTTTACGTTTAGAGGGTCTCTTTTTACCTTTTCATATGTGAGAGAGACAGTGTGTGTCTTTCGTATGTATTTATAAATGTGTGTCAATTCACCTACTTGTGATTAAAGTGCATCTGTACATAGACACCTTTATTAGTGTGCCAATGTGTTTGTACATTGTCTCTCTGTTTTGGTGTCCTTTTGTTCTTATGTGGCTGTCTCTGTGTATTAAGGTTCAAATGTGATACATTGATGTGCCTGTATCTAGATGTGTGTACCTTTGTTAGTAGATATCTGCTCTATTGGACTTACAAGGGCACATGTGTGAATCTATGCACCTATTTCTGGACTGATATGCCAGTACCTTGTAATTGTGTGTGTTTGTTTGTGTGGTTGTTTGAATGGAGATTGCATTATGCAAGTTGTTTATAGCGGAGGGAGAGGTATTCCCCAAAACGTTAATTTCTCACCAGATAGAGTGGTAGCACATTGACACTATCCAGGCTCAGGCATCTAACCAGGATCAGGGGGCGTGAAAGTACTTTGTGGAAGATTGACCTCCATATTTCAGGATTGCTGCAAGGCAGACCGAGATCCATCTGCTTTTAGATGGCTCACCACCGCAGCAGGTACTTATCTGATAGAGGCTTCTAGCTGCAGCTTCCTTACCTTAGAATTCCCTGGCGTCAGCTTTGAATCCGGAATTTTTCTGCTGAGCAGTACCCTACGCGTGCCGTCGGGCGTCGTCGTTCGGATGCGCATGCGTCGACCAGCTCCGCGTGCGTCATCAGCATCGTTGGAGCCGTCTATGATGTCATGGTTGTCTATATAGACGCCATCTCGGCGCGCATATGTCAGTTCTTTTCCTTCCGTGCCGGTTAAGCACAGTTCCGGAAAGAGCTACCCTTCTTTGATGGTTTGTTGAGGCTTTTTTGACTGTTTGAAGTTATGTCTTCGAGAAAGACAGGGTTCAAGCTGTGTGGTGCGTGTCATCGCACCATGTAGGTTACGGACCCGCACCGTGTTTGTCTTTGGTGCCTGGAGAAGGACCACGATTCCACCTCGTGCTCCGACTGTCGGGCCATGGCGCCGAAGGCCTTGAGGGAGAGATCCCTCAAGCTTCTTGCAGCCTGACACTCGTCTTCGGTCGGCGAGACTCAGCTGAGGTCACGGTCCCGCAGTAGGAGGAGGTTGCGGCACCGCTCTCGGAGCCCCAAGTCCTCTTCCTCGCATTCGAGGTCTTCCAAAGGTAAGAGGCACAAGAAGAAGAAGAAGTCCAAGCGGACTTCGTCTTCGCCATGCCCGCTGGCCGATAAAGCTTCTAGCGAACGTCGACTTTCTGAGCGTGGTTCCGCGGAGCCGTCCCCAGGGTTGACTCTGCGTCTTCCCCCCTTTCTAGGGACCAGATCGACCCCCGCTCAAATAAAAGAATTTTACGAGGCCATGCGTCTCGTTTTTGAGCAGGCTGCACCCTCGGGTGGGTCTTCGGGCCGAGGGGTTAGCAGGGGCCCCTTCGGATTCGACACTGGCGGCTTTGGCCTCAGCGCCGTTGGGGACCCCAGGATCCAATATTGGCGCCAATCCCTCACAGTCGACCTCCTTCGGCGCCGGGTCCAACGTCGACGATTCTGCCACCAGCGTCCACCGGTGGCAGCCCCATCCTTATTCCGGATGATCCCAAGCCGGAGCGACGTCGTACGTCGTCGACTCCGACTTCGACGGAGCCAATTCGGCCCAGATCATTGTCTGAGCATTATTCAGATCAGCCAGACGCAGGAGAGGAATGGGAGGGGTCTGAGGACCCTTTAGAATGTGGATTACAACAGGACTGGTATGAGGATCTAGGGGAGGCCAGTGGACTGGACACATCTCCAGATACTGGTATGCTCTCTCCTCCTAATGTGGCTACGGAGGAGGGTGCTCCTTTTGCTATGGTAGTGCATAGGGCAGCTGAGGTCTTGGACCTAGATTTGCCTACGGTGCCAGTCAGGACGAATATCCTAACAGAAGTGCTTCAGCCGAGGGTGACAACATCAGAGCCGATGTTGCTCTTCAATGAGGCTCTTACAGACGTCCTTCTGGGTATGTGGTCCAAACCCAGCACAGGGGCTCCTGTGAATAGGACGGTCGAACGCCGCCATAGACCCGCTCCGAGCGACCCTAGTTTCCTGACACAGTACCCCACTCCTGAGAGGTTGGATGTCCAAGCCTCTATTTCCCGTGGTGCCTTCCCTTCCGCTCCCCCGGATAGGGAATCCAAGAGGCTGGATCAGCTTGGGAAGAAGATGTTTTCTTCCACCAGCCTGGCATTGAGGTCCGTAAACACCTCTTGCCTATTGGGCCGTTATTCCCACACTTTATGTGATACGGTGGCACAGGTGCTGCCCCAGGTCCCAGAGGGCGTACGGGAGACTCTCACCCAGGCTGTCAAGGATGGGAGAGATGCAGCCAAGTTTACGATCCGGTGTGGTTTGGACACGACTGACTCGCTGGGCAGAGCGATTTCATCGTCAGTGGCCCTACGTCGCCACGCCTGGCTACGTTCTACTGGTTTCTCAGGGGATGTCCAGTCCAGCTTGATGGACATGCCCTTTGATGGCACTGGCCTTTTTGGCGAAAAGGCAGACTCCGCGCTTGAGAGTTCAAGAATTCTTGAGCTACGGCCAGATTGTTGGGCCTTTCAGCGCCAGCACGACAGCAGTCTGTCTTTCGCCCCTTTCGAGGCTTCGGAAGAGGCGTGGTACCATGCCAGCCACAGTTCAGCCACCGTCCTCAGGCTTCACAACATCCCGGAAGAGGACGTGGTCGTGGTACCATCAGACCCAGAGGGTCTGGCCAGAGGTCGGCCGCCACACAGCCACCCTCCACTGCACCCAAGCCCTCCTAGTATGGTTCTGCAGGATCACGTCCGTCCAGTTGGAGAGAGATTCGTTTTCATCTCCCTCACTGGCTTTCCATCACAACGGACAAGTGGGTCCTGCAGATCATACGGAAGGGCTACTCCCTTCCCTTCCAGTCTTTCCCTTCGACAAAGGAATGGCTGATGGAGGACCATCTGGCTTTGCTCCGCGAGGAAGTTACGACTCTCTTGGCCAAGGGAGTCATAGAAAGAGTCCCGATATCAGAAGTGGACAGTGGTTGTTATTCCAGCTACTTTCTGATTCCCAAAAAGAACAAAGGCCTTCGCCCTATCTTGGATTTAAGGGACGTCAATCTCTTCCTCAATAAGGAGAAATTCAAGATGCTCACTCTTGCTCAGGTTTTGTCTGCCCTAGACCAAGGAGACTGGATGGTAGCGTTGGACTTGCAAGATGCGCATTTCCACATTCCTATCCTGCCAGCCCACAGTCGTTACCTGTGGTTCATGGTGGGCCACGAGCACTTTCAGTTCACCGTGCATCCTTTCGGTCTCACCAGTGCCCCTCGGGTGTTCACAAAGGTGATGGCGGTGGTGGCAGCTCATATGCGCAGGTCAGAGATTTCAGTCTTCCCCTACCTAGACGATTGGCTGTTGAAGGCTTCTACACCCCAGGCTCTCGTCACCCACCTCAAGACTACGGTGGACCTCCTGCATTCACTGGGGTTCACTATAAATGTGCCGAAGTCACACCTGACTCCCTCTCAGAAGCTCACTTTCATTGGAGCTGTTCTGGACACAGTGCAGTATCGGGCTTATCCTCCCGAACAGTGGGTCCAGGATATTCAGGTTATGATACCGATGTTTCGGCCTCTATCCTGGATTTTGGTGAGAAGACTCTGAGGCTGTTGGGACTCATGGCTTCGTGCATCCTATTGGTCAAGCATGCCAGATGGCGTATGAGGGCTCTGCAGTGGGACCTGAAGTTCCAATGGGCACAGCATCAGGGAAATCTTACCGACGTGGTTCAGATCTCGGAGGGGACTGCAAAAGATCTGCAGTGGTGGTTAGTGAACTGTGATTGGGTCAAAGGCAGACTCCTCTCCCTTCCCCAACCAGATCTAACAGTAGTGACAGATGCGTCACTTCTGGGATGGGGCGGCCATCTGGGGGAGGTGGAGATCAGAGGTCACTGGTCTCCGGCGGAATCTGGGCTCCACATCAACTTGCTGGAGCTTCGGGCGGTCCAGCTAGCATTAAAAGCATTTCTTCTTGTTGTGAAAGGCAAAGTGGTGCAGGTGTTCACGGACAACACTACCGCAATGTGGTACTGCAACAAGCAGGGCGGTATGGGGTCTTGGACCCTTTGTCAAGAGGCTTTACGTCTCTGGACATGGCTGGAACATCTGGGCATGACCCTGGTGGTTCAACACCTGGCAGGTTCTCTGAACGCCAGGGCAGACGAGCTCAGCCGAAAATGCTTAGAGGATCACGAATGGTGTATCCATCCGTACGTGGTGCAAGGACTCTTTCAGCAGTGGGGAGAGCCTTGGTTAGTTCTGTTCGCCTCCGTAGAGAACGCACAATGTCAGCAGTTTTGCGTGTTGGAGTTTCCAAGGGGGCTATTGCTAGGCGACGCTTTTCACTGCGAGTGGAGTTCAGGCCTCCTGTACACTTTTATGCTTATACCACTTCTGCCCAGAGTTCTCAAGAAAATCAAGAATGACCGGACCCAAGTAATCCTAGTGGCTCCAGATTGGGCACAGAGAGTTTGGTATCCGGAGCTTCTCAAAATGAGCATTGGTCCACCAATCAGGCTGCCTCTTTGGGAGGATCTTCTGTCGCAGCAGCAGGGGAAGGTTCTCCACCCAAACCTGTCAACTCTGCGCCTTCATGCGTGGAGATTGAGCGGCGACAGTTGATGGTTTATGATCTCCCTCCCGAGATGTGTGATGTCATTCTGGCAGCCAGGCGTCCCTCTACTAAGTCGATCTACGCCTGCCGTTGGAAACGTTTCGTTTCATATTGTATAGAAAGGTCTATTGATCCTTCTTCTCTGTCTAACATCCTTTTGTTTATATTGTCTCTCGCCCAGCAGGGTTCCTCCTTAGGGACTCTCAAGGGCTATCTTGCAGCCTTATCGGTTTTTCTATAGTTGCCCGATCAACCATCTCTGTTTAAATCACCTATAGTACAGAGGTTTTTGAAAGGGCTTGTACATCTGTTCCCGCCTTTGCCTTTCGTTATGCCCCAGTGGGATCTTAATCTGGTTCTTACCTTCCTTATGTGTGCTCCCTTCGAGCCCTTACATAACTATCCTCTCCGGCTGCTCACTATTAAAACAGCCTCTTTGGTGGCAATTACATCTGCCAGCAGAGTGAGCTGCAGGCTTTATCTTCAAAGCCACCGTATTTCACAATATATACTGACAAGGTAGTATTAAGAACTCGTGCCTCTTTCCTCCCCAAGGTGGTGACCCCTATCCATCTGGATCAAAATATCACCCTGCCCACCTTCTTTGCACCACCGCATCCCTCTTAGGAAGAGGAGTGTCTCCATCGGCTGGATCCAAAAAGACAGTTATCGTTCTACCTTGACCGCACTAAAGAGTTCCGGGTGGACGACCAACTCTTTGTGGGGTACGTTGGTGCAAAGAAGGGTCGGGGTGCAGAAATTATCCATTTCACGCTGGGTCGTTCTCTGTATAAAGATCTGCTACACTTTGGCAAAGAAGCAGCCTCCTGAGGGCTTGAGAGCTCATTCTACTAGCGGGAAAGCTGCTACCACTGCGTTAGCACGTGGCGTACCGGTGGTGGACATCTGTCAGGCTGCAACGTGAACTTCTTTGCACACGTTTGCAAAACACTACTGCCTGGATAGCCAGGTGAGAAGAGAGGGGCATTTTGCCCGGTCGGTTTTGCAGGACTTCCTAGTGTAAAAATCTCCTTCAGACCCACCGCCAGGGGTTATAGCTTGGGTATCTATTCTAAGGTAAGGATGCTGCAGCTAGAAGTCTCTATCAGATGAACAATTTACTTACCTTTGGTAACGAGGTATCTGGACTCTATCCAGTTGCAGATTCCTTACACCCACCCAAGCCTCCCCGCTCTGCTGATATTTTTACACAAATATATATATATATATATATTTGATCTTGGCATTTTTGCCTTTCTTAAAGGCATGTAACAATTTTTACTTCAAACAGTCAAATAAAGAGATAAAATCCATATCTGTTGGTTCTTCCATGACTCTCCGCTTCTAGCGTGGAAAGTGGTGGGAAAAGAACTGACGTACGTGCGCCAAGACGGCGTCTATATGGACAACTGTGATGTCATAGATGGCTCCAACGATGCTGACGACGCACGCGGAGCTGGTCGACGCACGCGGATCTGAACGACAACGCCCAACGGCGAGCACAGGGTACTGCTCAGCAGAACAATTCCGGATTCGAAGCTGACGGCAGGGAATTCTAAGGTAAGGAATCTGCAGCTAGATAGAGTCTCTACCAGATACCTCGTTACTGAAGGTAAGTAACTTGTTCTTTAGGCACTGCACCTTAGCTTAAGTGGCCTGCAGCTGCTGAACATAGTTTTTTTTCTCATGAACAATCTCCGGCAGTAGGCGCATGTTTGTAAAAACCTAAAATGAAGGACCTTGAAATGCTGGAAATGTTCTCTCAGCACGTGGGGTCATTTTTGTACTTTTCTGTTTAAGACAAGCATGATTTTCCTGACTGTCCCATATAGGAAAGAGATGCATTGGAAACGTTCACTCTATAGGGGTGATGGTCTGAGTTACCTAGACCAATTATGCCCTGAGGGCCATTTAAGGTTTCCACCAGTGGAGCCAGCAGAGATTCTATCTGTGGAAACGTTGTCTTGCCTGACTCTAAAGAGAGTGAGCGGGCAAACTGTGAATTTGGTAGACAGGGTACTCTCCAACGTTTGTGGTGCAGTACTCTGCCTGCAAAACTCTAAATAAGCCCCTCAGTTTGTTTTGTGAGGCGCATATGCCTAGGCAGGTTAGCAGATGCCTAGGCAGTTTTCTTTGACTCAGCTAGCCAGGCAGGATAGGTAGTCCCCTTTGTTTTCATCACCCATGCTGGTGACTTGGCATGCTTAGTTCAGGTGCCTAAGCAGAGTGGTCCGTTCCTTGTGATTGAGTTACCCAGACTAGATGGGTTGTCTTGTTCGCTTTTGTTGCTCACACTAGTTGGGATTCATTTTAGTTAATTTGATCATGTTGGTTAAATTGCCTTACTAGGTTAAAATATTTGGCTGCTGAGTTGCCTATTTAGCTCAGTTGCCCTTGGCTGTTAAGTTGTTCTATTTGGTTCAGATGAGCGGGCTGGTTAAATAGTCTCCCTTGATTGAGTTGCATGCCTTTTGTAGTGTTCATTTTAACCCACTACCCAGTCTGGTTGAGTTGTCTCATGACTAAATGCATGGCCTTGTTATTTTTGTAATGCACAAATTGTTGAATTATTCTACTTAGTTTGCTTGCCGAATGTGCTTGTCATGTATCTATTTCCATATGTTCAGGCAGACTAAGCCTCCTAATAGCCCCCTTGTTAAAATTAGTCAATTGCTATTGAACCCATTACTCGTGGTGCCTATATAGTGTTGCCTCTATGTGCCTATTTGATGCTCTTCCCCACCCCGACCTCTGAAATCTTGTATGACTATGACATCCTCTAATTCCCCCCTTCTGTCCTCTGCAGAAGCGAATGCAGCAGATCATGACCCACTGCTTCCTAGCCGTGAAGAACAAGCTTGAATGTAAGATGGGATTCTTTGACCTCATTGGCTGTGACTTCTTGATCGATGAAGACTTTAAGGTATTATTTGAAAACCCATATTTTTCATTTTATTTTAGTTTTCCTACTCTTTCTATCTTTTGGAAGTACTGGAAATACTTTTTACTACTTTTTAATGCAGTAACATTGAGCTTCATCTTAAAAAAACCTTTTAATGCATTTCGTGGGAACTATGTGCAGCTCCCGTCAGTCCCTGTACCCCATGCACAATATGAGTCGCATAATTTTTCTGTTTCATGTTGAGATACTGTATTCTTGGTCCATAGTTGGATCCAGCCTTACTCAGGGCTTTAGTCACATCTATATAATCATTCTAGGATGGAACCCAGCCTTCATATATGCACCATTTGTCACTATATGCTCATGTCAGGTTGGGACCAAGCATTATCTGATCCCTATTTATTGTTTTTTTGTTTATCACAGGCAATCTGGTTCCTTTCACCTTGATCAATCCCCATTTTTCCAACCTTTCATCACGCACCCACTCCTTGCACGCAAAAACCTCTTTTTTTTTAACGCTAATGTGGCCCAACAAGGCCAAAATCCTTGCGCCACATTTACAAAGTGGCGCAATGCACGCATTGCACTACTTTGTAACCCTTTGTGCTACATTATGCCTGTGCCATGCATAATGTATGCAAAGAGGGCGTTCCCCTGTTAGTGGGGGGGACCGAAAAAATGGTGCAAGGAAATCTAACAGATTTCCTTGCGTCATTTTGTACAGCACTTTTAATGCCTGCTCAGATTTATAATGGGTCCCTATGCACTCTTCAGGAGTAGAGTACATAAATAGCGTCATGAAAAATGATGCTATTGCCCCCTACCCTGCGCCATGGTGCACTGTATTTTAAATATGGGGCACACAGGGTGCCGGTAGGGGGGGCGGTAAAGGGCGCAAAAAATGTGGTGCTGCACACATTAAAGCGCCACTTTTCTTAAATATGTCCCTTAATCTCTATAGAACACATCTCGAGCCTTAACTAATGATTATTATTAACCACACTTCTCAGTGGTAGTCATTTTATCACCCTTGAATGAAAGAAAGGTTGTATTGTACCTGCCACAGCAAGCCTGCAAGGGATCTCATTGTCTTCTATGCATCCAATGGATGGTGGTTTGCCAAGTTTGCCAAGAATGAACCATAATGTTTTGGCCATAGTGGGCAAACATTTTTGTTCTTCTGAAAGAGTCCTCCAAGGACAGGGTGGCTTGGATAAAAAGCGTATAGTCCCTCACAAGTGTGTTTGTGCGTGTAAGGGGTATCATTACATCATTACATTGTGTGCAGGCCTTTCTTGGCAGACCCAAACACCACAAGAACATTGTACATCAATGGGAATACCCTACATAGCTTGGGCTTTCTCTACTACATTGACCACTGGGCCTTTGGTGAGAATGCTGCAGTTCACAGAATTCAAATGTTAAAGCCAGCTGAGGCACAACCACAGGAATCTTAGCTGCTCGCCCACATTTAAATGAGATGGGCATACTATTGGTTTGCTGTGGCAGGAGCCACATTAATTTACAGTGGAGTTACCATTAATGTAATCCCTAAATCCCATTGGTTTTAGAAGCCAGCCATGTCTGGTGCATTTGACTTTGTATCAACTTGAACTACTTAATTGCCTTAAACATCTATTTTTAGATTAAATAGTCGAGTGTGATTGCTTTTCTCCTTTCTGGGGGGGGGGCAACAATGGCAATTTAGGCCAGCTTCTCTTAGCCGTCAGGTACTTAATGAGTTGTGAAATGCGACAATGGGTCGCCTCTCTCATCTAGTTTTATAAGCACTTCTTTCTGTCATTCAGTGATGGCGGCTGGATTATCAATCATGAGCTGATAATATACAGATTTATGGTAAAAATTGATTGGTTGGCAAACCAATATGATAAACTATTTGATTATGAAATTCAATCATGGATGATTGTCATCTGATTGAAACTAACATTTGATTTGCAGACAGTGTTAAATTAACAGCATACTTCTTTCCCCTGACTTTCGCGACATCTTTCTCCTAGTTGGAGAAGTTAAGAAGTCTGGGGGCGTTTTAGATAGATACTCTACCATACATGAACCACCTATACTATCATCTGTCACGGATAGGAAATATTATTTTGTTAATCTAACATCACATCAGACACTTAATGGCAGAGCAGTGGTAAACTCTACACCACATTATTTCAATATTTTGTAACTGGAGAACTCCAAAAACCAAACTCACATCAAGTGCCTGCAAGAATGAATACTGAGTTTAGGGATATGTGGTCAAATCTTGGAGGCTAAATGTAGTCCTCACTAATTAAACTCAAATAGCTTTAACATATTTAAAGAACCTACATAAAAATATTTTTATAACTACTCTGGTTTCTGTAAATGGGTTACAGACACAGGTCCAAATTTACAAGGCCCTTGCACCCCTTAGCGGAACATTTGCAGCAACATCTTTGCCGCAAATGTGATGCTAACCGACACTATCATTGCGCCATATTTACAAGGTGGCGCAAACTATGTTGATGGACAAAAACAGATGATGGACAGAATGCAGAACAAATGAAACATTCACCCCCAGTCACAGATCTGGGTTTAATCCATCTTTTTTTGCTTACCAGGCCACACCAATTTGGACTGCAACAAGCACTGTCTTGTTTGCGCAACACATATACATGCTAACACTTTTGGGACAGGAATGCATCCTGCAGACAGATGTGTATCCCTGCTCTGAGTGCCTGACTGCATGTGAAACTGGTATCCTGACCTTTATTTGGGCACTGACATTGCACTAATCTAGAGGTGTAGAGGCCTCTACCTGTCCATGACAGTGCGAGGTCCAGGGCCTTTTCTTGTTATCTGGAGGGATGCATTAAGCATGCCTTCACAGTACAATGGCCTACTGTCCCTGTCCTTTGTTTATTACATTAAGTGATGGTGGAAGCATAAAAAGGCATATTTACATAAAGTGGCACAGCGTGGCCACTGCGCAAAAATTGGCAGTGCCACGCTGCATCACTCCTAAAAGGCAGGGATGCACCACGGTGCAAGGATGGCTGCGTTACATGGGACATTGTTTTTGGGCAGGAAGGGTCAACTGAACAATCTTTAATGGTGAGTTGCACCTTTTAAGTGTGCTTCAGAATGCAGAACACATAGAAAGAGCAAAAAACAATAAGAAATGAAAGCATTTCTCCTCATTGTGCCATGCTGACGCCACCCCTGGGGTGCGGTTAGATTTTGCCTCTGCTTCTGGTTTACGTAATCTCGTGAATCTGGGGCAGCATCAAAGTGCAATGAGGGTTGCAGTAGTACATTCACAGCAACACCCATTGCACGCCCCTTACACTCAAAGTGCTGCATGTTAAGGGGCCATATTTATAAGGTGGCGTTAAGCCACAAAAAGTGGCTTAACGCCCTCTTGTAAATACAGCGCAGTGTACAGTGCCACCGTAGCGTCACAAAAATATGATTGGCACTAGGGGCTTGTAAATATGCCCCATAGTGTCTTATGATTTATAGTGTGACTAAACCTTTTTTCTCTTTATGTCAGTGAGAGGGCAGTCTACTGACCCTCCTCAGGTAAGGTATGCTGTTTTGTAAAACTCAGAATATAGTTATTCCTTGTACACATTCAGAGGTTGAATGGCCAGTGAGCTGGACATGTATGTTAGTACGTGAGATGGAGGGAAAAATAGATGGAGAAAAAGTGACTGGGAAGAAGGAATGGAGAGATCGAGATAGAAACTGGGTACTGAGGTCAGTAGGATCCAGTTTGGATGCCACTGGTTGTAACATGACACAAGGAGGAGTGCGAGGAATGAGGATAGCTTCCCCAGAGAGTGGAAGTGTAATGTCTCAATTTTTTCAGGAAGGCTAAAGACAGACAGGTTCAGATATCTAACACTTAATTTTGCTCCTTTTGTGGGTACTCCTACCTTAAGCCAGCCCCATTGTTATCTGTTGTGTAAGCCATCACTTTGCATAAAAGGCTGTATCTAGGGAGCACCCAAGAAATTCCTTTTTAAAGGGAACCAACCAAAATCCGTTCTGAAGCATGAGACAGTGGATGCACATCCCATGGCTGGAAAATGTGTTTAAAAATGGGATGCAAAACACCCCACTTTGGTGCAGTTCTAAATTCTTCTTGATCAAAGAAGGAAGAGTTCTGCAGAGTACTCTAAAAGATGCTGTGTAATCAGGGCTGGTGTCTGTTTGACACCCTATCTCACAGAGATCTAACACTTAGGGGCAGATTTATGAAAAGTGGCGCTGCACCTAGCACAGCTCCACTTTCCATGCGCCCCTTAGAGCCCCATATTGCACCATGTGTGCGCCATATTTAAAATACGGTGCACCATGGCGCACGGTAGGGGACAATAGCATCATTTTTTTTGACACCATTGATATACTCTGCAGGACTAGTTCCAAAATGTTGGCGCTACTCCTGCAGAGTACATATGGGCTCCTTATAAATAATAGAAGCCCCCTTTTAATGCCTACTCTGAGCAGGCGTTAAAAGTAGTGAAAAAAATGGCACTAGAAAATCTCTTAGATTTCCTTGCGCCATTTTTTCGGCCCCTCTAACGGAATGCCCACCTTGCATACATATGCCTGGCGCAGGCATATTGTGGGGCAAGAGTTTACAAAGTGGTGCAATGCATACATTGCACCACTTTGTAAATAAGGCAGGGAAAATCCCACTTTATCGCCTCCTTAGAGTCAAAATAATTACGCTACGGAGGCGCTAAGGTAGCACTAGGGGCTCTTAAAATATGCCTCTTAATGCCTCTTAATTTTGCTTCTTTTGTGGGTACTCCTAATTTATGCCAGCCTCATTGTTATCTGCTGTGTGAGCAGATAACATAAAAGGCTAGACCTAGGTAGCAGCCTGGAAATTCCTTTTTAAAGGGAACCAACCAAAATCAGTTCTGAAGCATGAGACAGTGGATCCATATCCTATGCCTGGAAAATGTGTTTATAAATGGGATCCAAAACACCCCACCTTAGTGCAGTTCTAAATTCTTCTTGATCAAGTAAGGGAGTGTTCTGCAGAGTACTCGAAAAGATGCTGTATAATCAGGGCTGGTGTCTGTCTGACACCCTATCTCACTGAGGTGAAGGCACATCACCTGAAGTTAACACTTTCTGTTGGAAGAGCTGAGTAACTGGCCTGGTTAGGGATAGGATAACAGTCATATAGTGGATGGGGTGTTTTTTCTACTCGTCCTGATGAAAGTCATGGACCCTTAGTGGTCCAAGTAGATGGCACACATGTTGAGAAAGGGGATGCCAGGAGAATCATATCTGTGAGCATCTAAAACTATATTTTTAAAACTTTACCACGTGCACCCAAATTTTGCAAAAAACAGCAGTAGTTGCTGGGGATTAACAGTCCATACAATTGCTGGTAATTGGTCTGAGGATAGCTTTAGCATTTGTTGATTAGGCTAGGGAGACAGGATCTTCTCCCACCTCATTTGTATTGATAGGAGCTGATGATTTACCTAAAGAACCTAAAATCCTACCTGCTTACTGAGAGAGGGTGGAATGTACCTATCCGTGCAGGAGGAGAACCTGTCCAGGAGAAGTAGGCTAGTGTGCTCCAGAGTAAGCAGACAAGGAAGAGTTTGTAGCTTCACTGCCACAGCTGAGAATTCTTATCAGCCCAGAGGCTGAACTACCCACACAGTCATCTTCTCAAGAAACGTAGCCTGGAGGGTGCCACCGCCATCACCTAGCACCAGCCTGCAGTGCAGTGACCCGATAATAACAAATAGCCAGGGGGCATATGTTAGGACATCATACAGAAACAGTGAATGCACAAGTGAAAAACCTGAGATTTGTTAAATGGAGCTTGTGATGGATCAGAGAGTTCTGGTTTGGACTAACACAGAAGCGGAGAGCTTTCCAGGTCAAGCGAAAATGATGAAACAATCATGAAAATGGAAAAGGTGCTTCTAGACAATTCAAGAAGCAGAGGAGCAGAAACATGTTGCCTTAATTTTCTGAATTATAAGGTATCTGTTCATTGTCTTCACCATTTGGCAATTCCTGGACCTTTGTTTTGTTCTTCCTTTGCCTCTCATGTTTCCTTCCTCGTGTTAGTACTTTCCTGGATGATGTCTCCTGGGTCAGCATCGGACCTTCTCTTCAGTATTCCTTGACCCATCAGCCATGCTATGTCAATAGGGCCCCAAAGGTGCTCCTGAGCTTTGGGAAGGTCTCTGGGTATTTCCTGTTTTCGTAATCATCCTTTTCAATTAGAACATCAGTTGAACCTTATGTGTCAATGGTCTTCCCCTGTATCTATATCAATAACAACACAAATATATTTATTTACTCTGTGTGTGCTTGCATTACTAGACAATGATGCTGTTCTACCTGTGTGAGCACAACTACAAACGGATGCCTTTTTTTCATCTGAGTAGTGAGCATTATCACAAACATTCCATAGACAAAGCCAGGAACTCAAGTGTTTCTTCTCTCTCAACGTGCTATTCCTAATTTCCCCTCCTGACATCATGTTGGTTTGAGTTTGTTCATTTCTCTATCTCTTTTGCTGAAAATTGGTCGATTGTCATCAGAAGCCTTACTGAAAACCTCAGTAATGTCCTTCACAAAACGTGACATGAAGTAGCTCTGAAGGCCAGCACAGCGGAAGCCAGGTGCTCTCATGCACACGTTCACCGCCAGACTTGACCTGCAAGCCTTGGCTAAAAACTAGGCCACGCCATGACATCCAAAGCAGGAGAAGAATCAAGCTGTGAGAGTGGGTGTGTAACCCACATCCGGAGGCACTGCTTGGATCACCATGAACAAACGCAGGTAAAAAAGGAAATTAGCTTGCACAGAGGGAAAGAGACTGAGTTAGGCAGGCGAGCCCAACGTCTCACCTTGGGTTATTGTGTAAAGGGACAATAAGAGATATAGAACTGAGTTGATCCTCTAAACACTGAGAACTTTTGGACCCATCTGCACCTGAGCCCAATCTTGCCTGATCTCACAGAGGGACAAGGACAGTAAAGCTGAAAACCTGTCCATAGCGGGAGAAAGACAATTATCGAGAAGGAGAGGGGCATAGTGTCACTGCTAGTAAATAACTTTGGTCTAAATGTGTAATGTACCTTTTAAATTATCTAGTATCTAATTATTCAATGAGATTAAAGTATCTTCTATTTTCATTAAAGGTAAGCAGTGGGTTTGACATTATATTACTGTGTCTGTTGGTTGATTGTTGAGTTATTGCCCATCACACTACCTCCCTGAAAAGATTGTGGCTTCTCAGCCTTGCTGCCTTGAGAACCAAGAGTCTTATTATGAGTTTGGCGGTCCTTGGACTGTCAAACTTGTGGTTGTGGTTGCACCGCCAGGAGACCGCCAAGAGACTGCTGCCTCCTCAGGGATCAGGGATCCGGATGGGTTGGCCGCAGTCAAAGTTGTGGTCAGCCCGGCGTTGCTGAGTTCGCACCGCTATGCTGGTCACGACTTTGCTCTCCGCCAACCTTTTCATGACATGGTCCCACCATGAAAAGGTTGGCAGAAAGGCAGTGTGGGGGCCACAGGTGGGCCCCTACATTGCCCTCAACCATGCCGTGGAAGTGCAGGGGCCCCCTGCCAGCACTCTCGGAATTTGCACTGTCTGCTACAGCAGACAGTGCTCATTCCGAGGGTGCTGTGTGCAAAGGCACCCCAAGACAGCCGAGGCCAATGCTGTTGCATTGTTTCCACCGGGCTGACTGGCGGAAATGTTGTAATACGCTGGTTTTTGTCGCTCAGCCCGGTGAAAACATCATACTACGACGAGGGTGAGGTCGCTGCCTTGACGGCCGCCTCACCACCACCAAATAGGCGGTCTCAGCAGCAATGCCGTGGAGATCGTAATCAGGCCCCAAGTGTTGAAAGGGCTGTACTTGGCCATGTTTGGAGAGCCATAATATGACAAATGACCTCACCTACCACCTTGATGAGCAGTTGTCAATTGGATGTCCAAACTGGGTCTGGCACATGATATACTAGGAGAGGGGTGTATTCTTTTTAAGATTTTAAAAAAGCCAAAATATACAGGACAAAATTCACAGAAATAAATGTAAAAGTACATGCAGAAGTTTACACCTTCACCTGACAGTATTTGACATTGCTTTTCAATTCACAAACATTGCCTGGAGTATGCCTGGAAAGGTGTATCAGGTGAAAGTTTCCAAGTGTGTTCCTGGGACCATCATGTTATATCTCCGGCATGCTCCTGTTTCTCCTCCAAAATCTATATATTGTAGGTGTAAGCACAGAGGGGGGAATGGAGCCTGCTGTGGACATGTACATTTTTTCCTTTGTTTGGAAAACACTTTTCCACTTGAAGAGAGCCCTTTCCCTATTTCTCCACTACATTTGAGAGTGGTAATTTCTCCTTTCCCTCCTGCAAAGGCAGTTCTTCCAGCCCTTGTTGGAGTCAATTCCTGACCGTTTCCATGATGGGAAAGGGTTAGATTGGAGTTGGTGAATACACACAAATGTACATGCTTATGGGCATTCACTAACGTACAAGACAAACCACGCCTTGTAATGACCAGTTCCCTATTTGCGTGTGATTTGCCCTCTGCAGTATTAAATTAATTTATGATTTCCAGGAATCCCATCATGAATCAGCCACTGAGCAAACCATCTTGTACTACCTGAGCAAGGCGGAAGCCAAAACGTTATACTGGAAATATATTTTTGTTCTTTGGTGAGACCATCTGTTTGAGTCACTTCTTTTAGTTTCTTGTGACCCATTGTATCCTTTGGGATCCAGATTTTAGCCCTGGCTGGCTGTTGTTTTCTTGTGATCCTTCTGGAAAAACCAAAGGTTACAGGCAACGCTATGGTTAGGAAATAGAAATTGAAAAGACATAGAAATTCACTGAAAAAAACAAAGGTTACAGCAACGTCATAGTTAGGCTCACATTTTAAACGTGCAAAACCATAGGAATTCACCTGTTATAGTTAGAGCTATGTCAAGGCATAGAAGGAGCCGGCCCTGGGGGGTGGCGGTCCCCAGGGCCATCAGTGGCTCCACGAGGGGGACCGCATGGCCCCCTCTCCAACAATCTGTTCTGCCCTGGGGAGGTGGTGGTCCCCGGAGCTGTAGGTAATTTGTGCCCCAGGGAGGTGGTGGTCTCCGGGGCTGCAGGGGTTTGGGGAGGTGGCATCTGGCCCCTGAATTCAATCCTAATAATGCCCTGGGGAGGTGGTGGTCCCCTGGGTGCAGGGGGACGGCGGTTGGTAGACCCCCCGCATTCAAAATGATAAATGCCTTGAGACGTGGCCCACCCAGGGGATAAAAAAATACAGAAAACAAGCGTGGGAGCTGGTGCTTGTTTTTTTTTTAATGTTTGCTGCAAATTTGCAAAAATCGCAAATTTGCTGCAACTAAGGGGTCAGGGTGTCCCTACACTGGCCCTTTTTCTTTTTTCCTTTTTTTGGTTTTGAAGTGTTGACAGGCAATTGGAGCTGTGCATTTCCCTGTATTAGCTCCTCATTATTCACTAAGTTGTCACGCCCAGAGATATCTAAATTTATTTTCCCTTTAATATCTCCAAAACAACTGAACGGATTTACGCAAAATAAGCGAAAGCACAATCTGTGTACCGAAAGCTAGCTTTCTTCCAAATTTGATATAATTCTGTCCACTGGTTCGGGCTGTAGTCGTGTCTAAAGGTCCAATGGGAATTAACATGGGAAACACAACTTTTTTGACCCCAACCCTTTTTCTTCGCCCCCGCTTGAAGGATCATCCCATAACTTTCTGTGTGCAACAAGAATCACTGTGGCACTTTTTTGGAAAATTTTGTGAAGATTCGTCAAACTATGCCAAAGACATAGGCACGTCAAAAAACACTTTTTATATGGAAACATGGTACTAATTGTAACTTCCTAGTGGCAACTGCTACTAGCTAATATAAATATATTTAAACACTTTTTGTATCAAGGTGTTGCAGTGCAAAACTAAGTGGGATTAGTCAGCCGTTTTTAGTCTTCCATTACTTTGACCTAGCCATCATCCAGATTCATCATTGCTCAAAGAACAGCACCACCCTATCTAAATCCGGCATACCATCACTGATTTCTCCTTCCTTAGATCAGCTTGCAAGACATAATGATTCTGGGAAGAAAAATGTGAAAATGCCCCATAGCACTCAGGGAGAAAAGTCCCTGCATGACAGGGACATGTGTCTTTAGCTTTTAATTATCTAATCTCATTTTGGGAGTTTGATACTGAAAAGCAAAACAAAATGCTGATAGGAATAAGAAAACATGGTGGTGCGCTCAACAATCAAGTCTTATGAAAGTGCATTATCTGCATTGAGCAGTAGTAGTGGCAGAGAATAGGGTATCCACCAACCTGGTGGAAGCTTGCCAAATTTGAAGACTGAATTATTGTGTGCCACCTCTTGCATTTCAGAAGAGTTAAAAATAACAATAGCATATGACTAGAGATATTATGGAGAGCAAGCAAACTAATAATGAATTTTTATCCCCTTTTCAAACAAAAAGCTTTTCTTATAGTTTATTTTTGACTAAGGTGTCAATTTTCACCTACACCTAAATAATGTAGAAGTCATTTACTACTTGTTGTGAATGTTATTAGTTAATGACTGAGCCACACAGTCTGGATTGGTGCAGTGTCCTAAGTGTATTACAACAAATACCTAACTTTTCTCCTGATTGGTAACATTTGATGAGCTATTAACCTGAGCTTTATTTCTTTCACAGGTTTGGTTTTTGGAGATGAACTGCAATCCTGCCCTTCACATCAACTGTGAGGTACTGAAAGATGTCATCCCTGATGTAGTTAACGAGACCCTTGGTATGTATCTGGACAGGTCTCTGTACACAGTTGTGAGCTGATGGAAAAGTAAGATGTGTATAACTGTATTATTGTATCCACTGGAAATGTGATTGCCTGGGGACAAGCAAGTCAATTTGGTTTCTACTTTTCATGAGTTGGCTCTAGGCATAATAGTTTACTCCCGGCCGCAAAACTATACCCATGGCTGCATTTAAAGAGCTGAAGATTACAGACCGAGAAAGAATGCATACTACTGGCATGGAAGAAGGTGGGCATACAAAGTCTGTCAAGCAAAGGACAGCATACAAAGATTTTTGCCTAACTTCCAACTTTTACCCATAATAAGTTGTGCGAATGAGTAAACAATCATCTGCAAGATTAGAGCATGGCTTGGCTTGGAAAGTGTAGAAAAATACCTTACTGGAAGTTCAATTAGGAGCTGGAGAAGCATGCTGGATTGCTCCCATGTTTGCAGCCTATACCCCTGGCTCCATACACATCTTCACTAACATAACATATTATGGCATGACATAAAAAACAAACATCCTCATTCTGAGGTGGGAGTAAATTCTGAGTTGGCTAATAACAAGTACTCACTTATTCAGGATACGAGTTTTGCTGGGAAAACCTGGTAAAATATACAGGTGAAAGATGTTTGGAAAATTTGAAATTCCTCAAATTTCGGTCTTTCATAAATTCACAAGATTGAATCATTCACCATCGTCGAGCTGGGAGCCTAATTGTGACTTATCAATATCGTTATAAAAGAAATTGGACTGAAAACAGTTTGGGCAAAACCACTTCAGTAGCACAATCACCTAATTAGAAAAAACTGAACTGCATTCCCCCAGAGGCTTGCATACTTCAGGTTTCAGCCTCACTTTTGGGCCTTATTCACAAACTGCATTTTGTAGTTCATAAAGTATAAAACATTGTTTTATTTTAAAATATTTTAATAATCATTGTTGTATTTAATTATATAATTATATAACTCACTTTCAATTATTTTAATAAAACATATTTATATATATGTATATTGTATATATGTATAATTATATATGTATATATATAGTATTGTATACATGTGTGAATATATCTATGTATTTTCACTTAAAAAACAAAGGTTACAGGGGCGTTATTGTTAGGTTGACGTTTTACTCATAAAAAACAGAGAGATTCAGCAGTTTTAGTTATACTTATAGTTATACTTATGTTAAGAAACTTTAACTCATGGCCTAAAGTTACTTAACGGCACAAGTTATAGTATACTATACTATATAAACTAAAAATAAATGATAAATATTTACAAAAAAATAAATGTTAAATTATTAACTTTTCCACTTCCCTCCCTATACTCTAAAGAAATAAAAGCACCAAACAAAATGAATAACAAATAAAAAAATAATAATTAATAAATTAATTAATGCAAATAAAAATTAAAGAAGTATTAATTCAAAATATATTTTGCAAATAAACAAATAAACAATTGAAATATAACAAATAATTACCAGAATAATTAACAATTAAAAATGTACATAATCATTATTCAATCAATTAATTTAAAAATACATGGTTTCATAACTTCCTGCTTTATTCCTCTACAAAACCAATAACCTGGTGCTAAAATATAAATTACTAAAAAAGTATAAAAATTTAAATATATTAAATCTAACAATTAAAATTAAATAAATATAATAACAATTAGACAACTCCAAAAATTAAACAATTATTATTCAATTAAATATTTAATTTAAATATTTAATTTGTGATCCAAATAAATTAACATGAAAGTTACGTTAAATATATTTTAATTAACTTCCCATCCAATTTCCTAAGATGCCCACCAACCCGCTAGTAAAATATAAATTAATTTAAAAAATATAAAAATAAGCAAATTAAACAAAATTATACAATTTACATAGATATTTATCAATTCAATGTTTATCGTACAATAAAAATTAATCAATATTAAAATTAAATTAATTGTAATTTACTTAACTTCCCACCTTTACCCTACATACCAAACAACCCACCACAAAATAACAAATTGCTAATTAATTTTAAAGATACACATTCAGAATTTTAAGCTATATGTAAAAAATAACAATTATAAAACAATACTAACACCTAAAATGTATGCACTAACCAATAGATATTAAACAATGAAGAAATAATATTTATTACAACTATATTAAAAGTAAACTGTTTAAGTACAATATTCTTGAAAACAGTATTATATACCAAACAAAAAAGCATTATTCTTACCTTAGATATTCCTTTCCAAGAGATTTTGTTAGTGACAGTATTTTTGACATGATATTCATGTCCCACACTATCTTTGAATCAACATTTGTGTCATTCACCATAATGATTCTGCACAAGACCAGCTGGTTCTCCATGTAGTGTAACAACATTTTGGTTTGAAATAGTATTGTACAGTATGATATGCATTGCAAAATATTTGACTACGGTATTAAATGTTACTTACTGTTCTGATTCAATCATGTGAATCTATGAAAGATCTTCTCTCGAAGAAGAACAAAGTTATTTAACTATAACTACAGTTCTCCAGTGCTGGTATTTCTAATAGTTTCACATGCAGCTCACCTTACTCCCTATTGAGATGCTCTGTTTATCACTGTCTTCTCATACTAGTGCTTTAGTAAACTGAAACAAGGAGGGGGATATCAGAGCACTCACCTCATTAGCGGGGCTTCGGTCTTTTCTGTGTTTGTGCTATTAAAGTGACTTTGCTTGTACTGTTTTATATGCACTGTCTTTGATAGTGCTATTTAGTTGTCAACATGGGACACCCAGCGCATTGAAGGGAAATAATTCAAGCATGAGTCCATGAATGTTACCAACGTTAGAGAACTGTAGTTACAGGTAAGTTTATTTTTTCTTTGGGAATCTGGTGCAGGAATACTGATTCCCACGGTTATTTTTTCTTAGGTATCCCAATTGCACTCTAGCTAAGAATTATCGATCAATGTGAAATTTGTAATTATGGGTGGAAGAATATTGCGTTGTTATGCTCAAATGCCTTGGAATGGAATGAGGCACTGGCAGAATACAGAGAGAAGTTCTAAATTTATTTACTTTCAGCAATAATAAAACTATACAAATTTTCTTGTTTGTAATACTTAAATTTGTATAATATATGAACCATTAAGAAATGTTCCATCGTCTGCTATTCCACTAATTTTCTGTTCACTCCAGTTCAGCAGACTGCTTTGTCTTGTTCATTTCCAACCCCTATTTTGTAAACTGAATTTCTTACCTTCTACACTTCATTCTGCACGCCTGCTCCCCTTTGTTCTTTTATTTAAAATATTTTCCAAATAGAGTATTTCTTTATAATTCAGAATTGACCTCTCAATTCCATTGCCCATTAACCTAATATTAGAAGGCTCAGAGGTCATCGGTTCTTTGAAATTAGCAATATACTATGTGTGCCTTTAAGATGGTCCTGGAGGGCCTATTCCTGAATGAATAAGTGAATTAGGTGTTTGCATAGAGCTGTATGCACATTTTAGAGGTCTGGGGAGTAAGCAGCAGCTTTGCAGATGGTCTCCAACTGGATCAGGTACCTATCAATTTTAAAAGTATTTATTTCCTTAATTTGATCTCAACTTTAAACCAGTCTGTTTATGGAAATCCTTCCCAAATTTGAAGGTTTTCAGGCATGTCTAGAGAAATCCGTGATTGATGTGGCTACATAGTACATGGGGCAGGCAAAGCCAACATTTGGGATTGTAGTGGTAACATCCACCTTCTAGTAAGTTGTTTTAAATTTTCACAGTCACCTTCAACCCATGCTTTACTGCCTAAAGGCAGGCTGATGTTGCTTGTCTTTCCAATAGGCCAGAACCTTTAAAACGCTGCTGTGTATCAATCTGTCTGACCAGTCTTTTTATTTCACCTAAATATTATGTCTTTTTTTTTTAGATTTAGCCCTAGAAATTTTCCACAAAAGCGTGAAAGCCCAACGGGTCATGCCACTTCAGAGCCTGAGGAACTTTGTTCCACTCTACAATGGGGATCTCCACGAGCTTAAAGTCACAAGATCCAGAACTAGCCTTAGTCCCCCAAAGATCCAGAGGACGATCCGGTCTGACAATGATGAGCATGGGCAGCTGGCCCTAAAAGCCCCAGAAAACACCCCGAAAAAGGCCTGGGTCCCTGTGGAGAACCCCATTGGCAACGGAACCAGGAACTCCTCCAACAAGTTCATCTACAAAACAGTCATGTCCCTTTCCCAAGGACACCTGCCTGAAATTGTCAGTGCAGCTTCAGTCGCCCAGTCAGTAAAAGCCAAAGTAAAGCGTGATTCATCAATCGGCAATGCTTGCAAAGAAACCAAACCTGGGATTGTGTTTGACGACTATGAATTAAGTGTCAGTTCTAACCATGGGAAAAGCAAAACCGCTTCCCTCAGCCCTCAGCGCAACAGAACTAGGGACAATACATCACCCCCTCTAATGGGAAAGGGCTATAACACCATGGCCAAGAGCAATGAGATGGTCTACCCCCTCCGTCTCCAGATGAAGGCGCCTAATATGAATCAGAGCTCAGGACCATTGAAGCTTCCAGATCCACCTAACATTGAAGAGCTGACTCCCTCTGACATAACTGAGGATTTGGTGGCACCGAGCTGCCCTAAGGAAAGCAGTGTGGCCGCCCACAACATAGCATCCAAGTTCCAAAGTAACTTGCAGGCCAACACCTCTTGAGAGGTGTTGCAATATGTGGTCTCATAGCATAAACCAAGCAAATTCCTTGAGCTGTGATGCAATTGCATGATTTTACCAACACACCACCTCATTTCACAGTGCTCACAAAAACTCCCATCGCAATGTGATGTGTGCAGAAAACGATGGAACTATTGACACCAATCATAGTACAGCTGCATGATGTGCACCAAGCCTCCATAAGTAATCTTGCCAAACCCTTTTCATGTTGCAAATTTTTGATCATGAGAAAGCCTTACCTCTCTTTCTAACCAAATCATGTATGTTTTCTAAAGAATTTGCTTTTATATCTGTGAAAAAACTATTTTCTTCATGGTATTTAAGCTAGCTGCTTGCAAGCCTCCAAAGAACTTTGACGCCTATTTAGAGTCTGGTGAGCAAGATGGTCTGTGAAAACGTTGTGGATATTCCAGTCACTGTATTACAAATGGCATAGACTAAAATGCATTTGTGTTACAGCGGATGGGATATCAGTCACTTTTGTGATGGAGTGTCCTGTCCACAATTAGTTGTATGTCTATCCGCAAAAGTTATTACTTGGGGTATATTTCTGACTTATGTGGCACAGGGCAGTGCAGCAAACCACCTTGCTGCACTCCCCTGCATCACAGGCAAAGTGCAGGAATGAGCCATATTCATTCAATATGGCACATTCTTGTCCTTTTTCCTTGCACTGGCGCCATTTTGGCAGCCTAGCACCCATGCAGGCACCCTTGCACCATGGTGCAAAGGTGCC
Source organism: Pleurodeles waltl (assembly GCF_031143425.1). Classification (NCBI taxonomy): domain Eukaryota; kingdom Metazoa; phylum Chordata; class Amphibia; order Caudata; family Salamandridae; genus Pleurodeles; species Pleurodeles waltl. The sequence continues at coordinate 1,529,033,146 of NC_090445.1, read as the reverse complement.
TGTGTTGTAGCCAGGATTGTTTTTTTGCAGGAAGGGGCACCTTCCTGTGGAAAGCAACCCTGAGAGGCATTTTTTTCTTTCTATGTTTACACATAGAAAGAGGAAAAAACTGGGAGACATAAAGACATTTCTAATTGTTACACCTTTCCTGAGGAGGTGTAACTTTTTCATGCATTCTCAGGTTTACCAGGTTTGGTAAATCTGGGAATGCATCAAAAACCATACAACACCCACAACGCAACTCCCATGGAATGTCTCCCTTTTGCATAGTAATGCAACACAGTGATTTGCCCTGCAGTGCATTACTGCAGATTTGTGAAGCCATTCAAAGCCATGCAAAGCAACTTTGTGTGGCTTCAAAAGTCTGTCTTAAGGTTTGCATTGTTCTTGCAGCACGTTGTGTGGTGCAAGAGTGATGCAAACCGGGCCATATATATGGCCTTAGTATCCAGACCGTAGCCAGGCATAGTATACCCTAATATTACATGAATGAGGCAGTCAAATGTATGTTTTACATACATTTGGCACATACCCGTCTCTGCCTCATTGCCACCTGCCTTCTAGAAATACTGTTTTTTCACTTATCTCCTCCTCTCCTGCAGCCCAGACTGAGTTTTCTAAAGTGCTGCAAGGCTTTCCTCTACTTACCTTTTACATCCCAAGTTGTTTAAGGCATGGGTTGATATAGCTTATTTATAACCCATTAGTTAATGACCCTATTTCATACCAAAATATTGTAGATCACCATCCTTGCTCCACTCACAGATTAACCACCTTATATATATGCAATACAAGGCCCGTCTCATGGCTATGCCCATCATTACTTGACTGACTTCACTGTCTGGAGGTGACTTTCATCCCAACGTGGTGTGGTTTGTGTAGACAGGTTCATAAAGTCAGGTAACCATGCCCCAAAGGTGTAGAATAATATTGTTTGTTCCTGTAGTACAATCAGCAGACTGATCTGTGTCTTCATGCATAACAGAAAGTGCCTCATATTATCCAAATTAGGATTGATTGTTTGCTTAGCCAGGAAAAGTTGAAAGTTTGTACTGTCAATGTTTAAACTGACCTGTGACTGGTAGGTAGCACACAGATGTTTGCAGCAGTCACACATGTAATTAAATGATTATCCTGTGTTTACCACTGGTTGTGGTTATTTAGAGGTGCTTTAATGCCCTGGATAGTTCCTCAAGGCTTTCCCCTGTTAACTAGGGGTAGGCAGAATTGGCAGAATTTGATTTTGCCGAATTACATAACAATTCTGCGAGAATCTGTGGAATTCTGTGACGGGGCAGAATAGGCATTTGGTGCTATTTTCTTAGCACACAATTCTCCCTTGCGTCCAAAAATGTGAGGGGGCACTTTGCACTGTGAAATATCACTGTCAAATTCCAAATGCACTTACAGTGCATACCACTCAGAACGCGTACTTACTATGCAGTAATTACTGCAGAGTATGTAAGGGTGCAGAGGGGTATACACTGTAAGTGCATTTGGTATTTGGCACAGCAGTGCATATCGCTCAGTGCCCTTACATACTCACCTGTAATCACTGCATCGTGTGGAAGGGCACCAAAGGGTATGCAATGTAGTACATACCACTTGGCGTCCTTACATACTCAGGCCCATATTTATACTTTTTGTAGTGCCGCATTTGCGTGATTTTTTGACGCAAAAGTGGCGCAAACTTGCAAAATACAATTGTATTTTGTAAGTTTGCGCCGTTTTTGCGTCAAAAAACGGCGCAAACGCGGCGCTAAAAAGTATAAATATGGGCCTCAGAGTATATAAGTCTTATATACACACTGAGGGGCATATTTACAAGCCCAGTGCCCCGCCAGTTCATCACTTTTTGTGATGCGCCAGCGGTGCATAGTACAGACCAAGGCCTTCCATTGCCACTTTGAGTGGCTTTCATGGCCTTGTAGTTATGGTGTAAGGCAACGCAACACAAGTCAATGCATTGCCTTACACTGCCTCAGGGAGGCATACCATGAGCACTGCGGTCGTGTTCTCACGCAACACCCATGGGTTTTGACACATTTCCAGATTTACAAGAACCTGTAAACCTGGGAATGCATCAAAATTGTACGCCTCCCCATGGCAGGCACAAAGAGGAGAAATATATTTATTTCTCTTTGCTGTTTTTTCTTTCTGTGCATGCTGCATTCTACAGCACAGGAAGAAAGAGGAAAATGCCTCTTTGGATTGTTTTTGTACAAAAACAATCCTGCTGACAATGCAGACAGCCTTGCACCATTGTGCAAGTGTGCCTGCATTGACGCTAGGCAACAGTTTTTGCACGAGCTGAGGGGGAAAGGACAGAAATGCACTGTATCTTGTAACTATGGTGCATTTCTGAACTTTCGAACTGGTGTAGGGCAGGCAGCAGAAAGGATTGCGGTGCTGCCATACTCCAATTCCTAGTCAATATGTCCCTGAGTACGTAAGGGCACAGATGGTTACATGCACTTCAGTCAGTGGATTTTAAAATTGGACCAGAAGAGGGAGCTGTCCCTCTGTTTAAAAATCACTGCAGAATAAAGTTTAATCTGCAGTGGTTTTTAAACATAGCAGGACTGCTACATCTTCAAGCCCTGTTTAAAAACTAAACCGTGCAGATTCATTCTGCTGGTGTAGCAGCATAATCTATTAGATTTATTAGTAATTCCATGTTACAAGAGAAACATGAAATTATTAAATTCCTCCAATTACGCTGACGGAATAAAAAATTCTGTCCACCCCTACTATAAACTTCACTGAAACAGAGCTGGCTCTGAACATAAAAGCCTATTCATTTAGGTTTCCTCTCAGCCTCTCAGAAATTCCCCAGTTATAACACATTCTACAGTCTTGTCATTCGTGTAATGCACATTCTGCCATTGGTATAACCTTGTACCACACTCCACACTCCAGTGCCTGTCCAACTGGTTCCAAGGTTACATCAAAGACCAGAGTCTGATTCAGCTTGGGATAATATGACAATCCTGCTGACAATGCAGACAGCCTTGCACCATTGTGCAAGTGTGCCTGCATTGACGCTAGGCAACAGTTTTTGCACGTGCTGAGGGGGAAAGGACAGAAATGCACTGTATCTTGTAACTATGGTACATTTCTGAACTTTCGAACTGGCGTAGGGCAGGCAGCAGAAAGGCTTGCGGAGCTGCCATACTCCAATTCCTAGTCAATATGTCCCTGAGTACGTAAGGGCACAGATGGTTACATGCACTTCAGTCAGTGGATTTTAAAATTGGACCAGAAGAGGGAGCTGTCCCTCTGTTTAAAAATCACTGCAGAATAAAGTTTAATCTGCAGTGGTTTTTAAACATAGCAGGACTGCTACATCTTCAAGCCCTGTTTAAAAACTAAACCGTGCAGATTCATTCTGCTGGTGTAGCAGCATAATCTATTAGATTTATTAGTAATTCCATGTTACAAGAGAAACATGAAATAATTCAATTCCTCCAATTACGCTGACGGAATAAAAAATTCTGTCCACCCCTACTATAAACTTCACTGAAACAGAGCTGGCTCTGAACATAAAAGCCTATTCATTTAGGTTTCCTCTCAGCCTCTCAGAAATTCCCCAGTTATAACACATTCTACAGTCTTGTCATTCGTGTAATGCACATTCTGCCATTGGTATAACCTTGTACCACACTCCACACTCCAGTGCCTTTCCAACTGGTTCCAAGGTTACATCAAAGACCAGAGTCTGATTCAGCTTGGGATAATATGATGTCGGTTTTGGTTGTTGTTCCTATTGTCATTTAGGTTCTAGATGTTCTTCAAGCTGTCAGCATATAATTTTGATGTTTAAGGGTTAGGGTTAGACTGGTTTGATGGTTGCTATTTCTTATTCTAGGTCTATCAAAATGGCCATTATGTCATTTGTTGCACATTTGTTTGTGGAGATTCTTAGCATGAACTGCTATTGAGTAGTTCGATAGCCAGCAATGTAATGTATCTTTGAATATTGGGTCTATGGTAAGGGTGCTGCTGTCTAATGTGTTCTTTTCTGATTTAGGGATGGGTGGTAATGGCACATCCAATCACAAATTGATAGATGTCTTGTCCTCACATACCCTGGCATCCCAGCCTAATTTAGAAGTGATGGAATCACTGTCTTTCAGATGGTTAATCCTCTATCCTCTGCTGGCAGAAATAATTCCCCCCCTCCTCCCCCCCCCACCTGCAAGAGAGTATGAAATTATAGATAGAAGCCACCCTATTTAGGGCAGCACATCCACCATCATTCATTCCAGCTTTTTCACATTGAAGACCACCATGTGCTCCACAATGGTCTCAAACTTGGCAAATGCGAAAATCACCCCCATGCACTGAAAAATCTCTGGGTGTGTCAGGGACATTTTTTTTTTAATTTATTTTTTTTAAACACCACATTAGGGGATTTTGGTTTTAAAACTAAAAAAAAAGTCCTGACCAATTTGTCATGACACTGTGGCATTGTTTCATTCAGACCCTACAAGGTTTTGCCAAAGATGCTCCACTGTGTCAGCAGAAGCACATTTGCTGAAAATTCCTCTCCAGGTTGACAAATCACTCTAAATAAGATGTGCCAGTCATGGCTGACCTGATGGAATTGGTGCTTTCACTGCCCAAGCCTCTTGGAGGCCGTTCAACCCAGCACAAAAGAGGCTTTAGTGTGTGGTGTATCATGTATATCATTGGGTGAGGGTCTAGTTATGTTGGTAACCATGACAAGACCTCAGCAGTTGTGTTATTGCCAATAATCAAGATCTTAGTTTTATCAATGTTGACTTCGAATAACATTTCTGTTATCAAAAAAGCCATTGCAAGGAGAAAATTGCAAAAGGCTGTGAATGTAAGCAAGGAATTGTGATGGAGACAAACTTACATCTGGTTGTCATCTGTGTATGTAATGAGTTTGAAACCAAAAGATTGAATGAGTCTTGGAATAGGAGATACATATGTGTTGAAAGTGTTGAACTAAGGGATGTCCCCTATGGCACACCGGACGAGGTTGCCTGAAAAGCAGAAGTGAACAAGTGTAGGCTTCTGAAATCTTATTAAAAATAAACATAATATAATATAATCACATGAGAACCGTACCAAAGACTGCTGCCAGATCTAACAATACTAAAGCAGCTTTGCCTTCTTGATCTGTCAGCAGATGAAGGATCATCCACAATTGAAAGAAGGTGTTTTCTGTACTGTGCAGAGACTGAAAACTGGCTTGGCAGGGTCTAGTAAATTTTCAGATTCCAAGAAATGTATGAGTTGTGAATTCACCTCTTTGTGAGGACCTTAATAGACAAGGGCAGTTGAGAGATTGGCTTACATTTACCTGGGATCAGAGGTTAAGCCTTTGGCATTTTGAGCAATTCCTTTACTATTGCTTATTTCCAGATGGGTGGTACGGAATCTTATGCTATGGGGGAGTTTCAGATCTGAGTTACAGTGTGAATATAGCCCAAGAGCCTGCCGTAGCGGGCTATACCGCCAACGGAGCTTGACTTTAATTGCTCGTATATCCCAGCTATAAAGGGCTATAAGGTTATTAAAACATTCTGCCACTAGATGGCAGAATATTCTTATAAACAAAACAAAGTCCTCACAGACAGCTGTTGCTGTGAACAAAGAACATTGGAATGTTGATGCTCGGCGGCCAGTAAAAGCCCAAAGCACTCCATTGTCTCCAATGGAGCGCCCAACATTCCAATGTTCTAATGATGCTTAGACATTCTGTATGCATAATGTGGGCAGGGCACAGATCTAGTGGAGAGCCTGATTTTAATGCTGGTAACATATGGGATGCCTAGTCTTGTGTAAGGGGGTAAAGTTACAGCTGACATTGAGGGTAGACAAAGAGAGTTTTGAATTTTACTGGATTTTTTTTCTCTGAAAAACGATGGCAGCGGCACATAGAGACTGTGTTGAAGAGATAGCTGGGCTACAGCAGTCAGGAGAAAAAGCTGAAAAAATAGCCTAGACTCAGTGTTTCAAAGCCTTCAAAGACTGCAAAGTTGATTGATATGCAGCTCAAGCAGATGGGGAATAGGATGTTCTCCAAAACATTTGAGCTTTTTTTCCACCTAAGTTTAGCCTCTCTCAGTTCCTCACTATATCAGGGTGCCAATGGTCATCCATGCAGATTTATAGAGGCAGAAAGTGATACTAATTTGTCTACACTGTGGAAGATCCAAAAACTGAATTGGCAAATGCCCTCTTGGAGAGTAGTGCTGAAAGCTGGTTTGCTTGTTCCAGGGACTGTGGTAAACTATTCACAGATAGTCTCCCCCAGGGGCATATGATTTTCTTGGTGGGAAAGACAGTATGTTTTTGGTGGGCTGCACTAGCCAGGGTTGGACTGGCCCTGATACTTCCACATGTCTTGCCTGCAGCAAACACAAATACATGCTGTCCCCATACCTTGCAAATTGTACCTACAGAGTGTTTTTCCAAATTCAAAACTGGCCTGATTTGCAACGTCGGCCACTTTTTTTTAGCTGTCTGCTTCACTAATGTGGGCCACTTTTATTTATTACCCAGGCCTGTTTGTTGTATCACCCACTTAATGGGTTGGGCTATGCACCAGAGAGGGCCAGAAATATACAGGAACGTATTACATATGCTGACTCTGAAAGGTGAGGAGCCTCCATGTAGTCTGTTAGACAATACTTTGAGTTTAACTCAACCATAACATATATCAGTTCACTGTGTTGCAGCCACATATACCATTATTAAGTGCTTAACTCCTGATTGGATCATTTTATTACAGATAAGGACCTCGTTGAGCAAAGATTACTATTGTAGCAGTGTTGTGTTTAGTAGATGAGGTGTCCTTTTTTAATGTCCAAGTTATAGATTGGTCAGGATGTGTTTACTGGGCACCCACACAGCTGTAGGATTCTAAGTTGAATAAATGAGTCACTAAAAGAGTGAACGTGTTTAGAAGTGAGGAAGTGGTCCTTAAGTAAATGTATTATGGTGGCTCATTGTTAGACATGATGAGCTGACGAGGGATACGTGGTTATTTTCAGGGGAGTAAAAAGGTGTTTAGAAGAGTCATCCACATCAGGATTTACGAAAATGCAGAGAGATACTCAGTTTCTATGCAAGAGGTGTGTGTCGCACACCCTTATGAGGGGTACATGGATTACAGATCTGTTTCTAGGGAGATATTTGTGAGTGCGACTCTCATAAGGAGGAATATTGTACATAAAAAACATAGCCCCAACAAATTGCATTACTGAGGACCTCCAAAGCATTTAAAAACAATCGGAAAAAACTCTTGGGCCTGAGGTTGGAATTAGTCACAATGATCTTGTTTGCTCATTTCTATTGAGATATCTAATTTAACAAAGTCGGGGCTCGGACTATTCTTAACTTTACAGAGTAACACTGGCCATTTCTTTCTTTCTTACTACAAAGTGGGCTTTCTCTGAACGTTAATTCCAAAAGCTTGCTGTTACCAGTAGATCTTACTTTACCACCTGTAGAAAGATGAAAGGTTAGACTTCTTGTCAGGGTGCAAATCTTAGCTCTACAGGTTATTCACATCGAGGGGTGGCTCCTTCGCTATGGCAAAGGAGCATCGCCCCCCTGGCCAAGAGCCAGGAGATGAAAAATAAAATGATAGTTCAGGGAGGTGCAGGGAGGGGCGGGGCTGGGCCTTGGGAGTGGGGAGGAGGAGAGAGTGCACCTTAGTGTGCATGTGTGTTTGGCCAGCCATCTCAGGCCGGCCAGGCACACATGCACACTTAGGTTTCTCCAGCCCGGCTGTGTTGAACAGCTGGGCTGGAGAAAGTGCACAGACCCCAGGGCTGTGTCTAAGTGGCAGTCACTGCCGCACAGACCAATCCTGACGTTGCTTTCATGCTATGTTTAGCATGTAAGGAGCACCAGGATTGCTGGGGAGCCTGAGCGGCAGGAGACGGTGGTAAGGTAAGTTTATTTTCCTTTTTTACTTTATTTTCACCCCTCTGTCCACGTCCCCGCCTCCAGTCCCCTTGCGATTTGCGCCAGCCGCTGCTGTTCACATCTCACTACAGAAAGCTCACAAACACACTGAGCTATGCAGTGGTGTGAAATGACAAAAACTGGGTAGTCTAACTATCACTTATGTTTTCCTATGCCACCCATTACTACAGAGAGGAGGAGCGGGCATTCTTTGTATGTCACAGTCACTGATACCAATGCCATCATTTAAAGGTCATCATTGATCACACAGCCTTTATGCTTCCGTTTGTGAGTCCTAAGGCTAATTTTTCTCTGCTTCTAATTTTACACTCTAGAATTCCCCCGCCCATCCTTCTCTGATGTAATTGGTGTGAAGGCAGTATTTTGTGTCTTCTTGTGATATTATTGTTGTCAAAGATAATGTGATGTCACGACCTATCAGGGCACGAGGTTTCAAAGAGGGAGTGAGGTCAGTCTGCTAATGCCAATGTCTGTGTACCTGGAGAATGTCCTACATTGGATTAGTGATAACATCAAACAACTCTGGAGTACTTTTGGTTAATTGAAGATTCCAACCAATGATGAGCCTATTTTTATAAATATAATATAAAGTAAAAATATCGGACTGGTAGTGTGTATTATGGTTAAATAAAACCTATTTGGCGTTAAGGTAGTGTTTATCAGTCCCACAGCCTGACAGTTTACTGGTGTCACCAGGACCTAGAATATTTTGGGGCTATTGTCATCTGAGAGGAAAGTCCATACTGTCCTTCAGGCATAATAAAGACTGAAGACTGAAGATGCTGAGGGCTATATTTTGGCTCCAGGGCAATTATTTACATGCCCAGGGTATTGTTGGGGATTGGAGGGCTGGGTATGGATCGGAGTAGGACTCCCACTTACATACCAAAAATGAAGTTCACGTTTGATTAGAATAAGAACAGTGGTTCTGTGAGACTCGTTTTTTGACAGGCCTATTCTTCACCTGAGAACCTGGGTGCGACACACTTTTCATCATGAATTAACAAACAGACCTTTCAGGGATTGTTTCCTGAATGTTTGATCAGCTTGATACTAGGTCGCTGGATAAAAGTGGTAACACTTAAATTGGAAAAACCCTCTTGCTTCACACTGCATTGCTCAGTTTGATTTGTAAAGGTAGTCACACTGTAAATAACAGGCTTGCACATAATTTTGAACGGCAGCCAGCATGATAATACATAACAGGAGGTCTGATAATTGTTGCACTTTTTGCCTCTAACACAGTTCACGTTGTTTTTTTTTGTTATAGTGTTGTACAAATCAAGTGGTGAGCTCGCTACTGTTTTACTATGTGATACTATGTAACAGGCAGTCTGGTGATTGTTGCACTTTTCACCTCTAACTCATTACATGAGAGGTTGCAGTTCGTATTGAGTTTTGTTACAGTGATTCTACAAGGCACTCGTGCCACTGGGCAGCAAATGCCAGAGAACTAAGGGGCATATTTATAATCCCCTAGTGCCACCTTGCGCCACATTTACGGCATTATTTTTTACGTTAATGTAGCCCAATGAGCCCAAAATCCTCACACCATCTTTACAGAGTTGCACAATGCATACATTGCACCACTCTGTACCCCTTTGCGCTACATTATGCCATGACGGGGGGTGAACAAATGGCGCAAGAAAATCTCAGAGCAGGCGTTAAAAGGGGGCTTCCATTATTTAGAATGGGCCCCTATGGACTCTGCAGGAGTAGTGCCAACATTTTGGTGCTACTCCTGCAGAGAACATCAATAGCGTCACATTGAATGACTCTATTGCCCCCTACCCTGAGCCACGGTGCACCATATTTTAAATACGACGCACACATGTTGGCGGTAGGTGGAGCTAAGGGGGGCAGGGAAAGTGGCGCTACACTCAGTGCAGTGCCACTTTCCGAAAATCTGCCCCTAAGATTGTTCTCACCTTCTTCCATTCCATAGTACATGAGCTGAATTTTGGAGGGAGGCAGGAGTTGGGCAGCTATGAATGTCCTTTTGTAGGTGAGTTGGGTATGTTTGCAAACTCCTTAGGAGATTTTGTGTTTGAATTAACAGTAATCTTTATGTTAGCCTAGTTAGCCTATCTACGTGACTTGGACCTAAGGGAGCCTCTACATACGAGTGTATTGACCACAAGCTTGAGATGTGCCTATGATGCTAATCTGTTGAATTAGTCTGGATGAATTTGGTTTTCTCAACTCTGAATGGCTTTTCTCTATCTATCTATTCTGTAGGTTTATGTAAGAGATGTCTTTCTATGTCCTGAGGAAACACACTTTAGTACTTGGCTTGGTTCAAACATTGTTGCTATCTCATGGGCAGTCCTCCTAAGAAATCATATAATTAAGGATCAGAATTCAGAATGGATTTGTAATCATGTTTGTACAGGGGACACCCCTGCCTGTATATATGGGTATCATATTGTACAGTTTGTAGCACCTTCACGTTTAGGCACTGCAACCGCCCTCACTAATAAGTCCCACACAACCGCTTTTCTAATTCTTATGTTGGTCCCTGTTTGGGGTTCTGGGGATAAAAGGATTTTGGTCCGGTATTATTTATTACACTTTGTCAGTGCCACCCACCTTTTCCCAAAACTCTGAAGTAAACCATTGCCATCTTTTCAGTGGTAAGATATGTAATCATGGATACTGCTGGGTAAATTACATATTTGTGTTTTTCTGCATCTTGTACAGTTTACATCAGATCTTAGTGTGAGAGTTAAGGGCTTAGTGTTCTGCTGTTATTTTTCTTAGAGGATGAAGGGAAAATATCAGCTGCTCTGTGGAGACAGTGATTTTTACTACGATGTCCTGATCGGTCTCATTTATTTACTCATTGCTTCCCCTTCGTTATCTGAGTTGTGTCAACACTTTGAGAGAAGCATTCCACTGCTTTCCGAGTACAAAATCTTCAGTAACATCATGTGACTGAGCCACTAAGCAGCAGGGCTATCAAAGCTTCCCTTATCACAGCCCCAACCCATACCCAGGATTTTGTCTCAGTCGTCCTGAACACTGCATCTTAACTTTAAACGTGAAGTTCTTCTTGCTTTAAAGTCCTGGGAGCTGCTTTAGCCATATTATGAGGCCAAGCATGCAAGAAACGCCCGCCGAGGCGATTGTTGCCAGAGAGTGGGATTAGTACACTTGGGGGCAGATTTATAAGCCCCTACCACCGCCTTGCACCACCCTAGCGTAATTGTGTTTTTATGCTAAGGCGGCGTTAAGGAGGCTATTCACCCGCACCCTTTTTACAAAGTAGTGCAATGTATGTATTGCACCACTTTGTAACACCTTTCCCCACAGTATGCCTGCATCAGGCAAAATGTATGCAGGGAGCCATTCCCCCACAGGGAGGCGAGAAAAAATGGCACAGTGAAATCTACACGATTTGACTACACCATTTTTTCCATCATTTTCAATGCCTGCCCAAAGCAGGTGTTAAAGTGACACTTCTGTGTTGACCTATGGGCCTCCCTATGCTTTACTGCACTAGCGCCAAACGTTTTGGTGCTAGTGCAGCAAATCGCCACAAAAGCACTAAAAATGTTGACGCTGTTGTGGTAACGACTGCCATGGTGCGGCATACTGTAAATATGGCACAACCATATTGTCATTGCGGGGGAGCAGGGGGACTCGAGACCAGTGGCGCATAGGGACCAATGCCACTTTCTTGTAAATATGCCCCCTTACTGTTGAGTTGTCCAGTATTAGCCCCAAACTTGTTTTCATTTCAGCTGGCTTGGGGTTCTAATTAACTTAGCCCCAGAGAGACCATGGTGGATGTAACACTCCATAAGAGTGTGACACCAGAAGATAAATGTGGCATTTATCTTGGAAAGCAAATTAATCCGCATTAACAGAACCCAGTGACTATGAACAATTGGGCAATCACTGTCCGGAAGAGTATTCTTGCTCAGGCAGGCTTAGGATCATTTTGTGCCTAGGGCTGGTGGGTGCGATGTAAAAGCTGGTATTTGCAGGAGCAGCTCCTTCGCAGTGGCGAAGCACTGTCACCCCCCTGGCTAAGCCAGGAGATGAAAGATAAAACAATATTTAATTATTGTTTTATCTTTCATCTGCTGGCTCAGTCAGCAGTGTGTTCAGGGTGGGGCTGGGCTGTCGAAGGTGGGAGGAGTGAAAAGGGGAGAGTGCACTAAGTGCACATGTGTGTTCGACCCGCCATCTGAGGCCGGCCAAACACACATGCGCACTAAGGTTTCTATAGCCCGGCAGTAATACACAGCCTGGCTGGAGAAACAGTACAGACCCCAGGCTTGTGTCTGAGTGGCATTCCCAGCCGCTCAGATCAATCCTGATGCTGCTTATATGCTATGTTTAGCATGCAAGTAGCACCAGGATTGCTGAGGAGCCTGTGCTGGTGTCAGCATTCGCTCGGACACCAAGAGAAGACCAGAGGAGCAACGCAAAAGGAGGCGGTGGCGGTGATAGGAAAAAGGAAGATTTTTTTTTTTTCATTTATCCCCCCGTTCCCCCGCCAAATCCCTCTCCTTGCCCCTACCATTGAGATTTGCGGCAGCCACTGCTGGTTATTTGTGTGTACATTGATATAATCTCAGAGAAAAGTGAAGCAATTATATTCTGACCCCACTTACCGCCTCTCATTGGACCATGGATGGGATCAGAGGCATGAGGCATGTTAAAAAAAATACTGGGAACTGGTGCTCTATCAGATGGAAGAATGAGTCCCCAGTATGGATTGGCCCTCCAAACAAAAGTCATAGGATATCATTTACAAGGCCCTTGTGCTGTCGCAGCATCATTTTGTTTGACACTGCAGTGCAGCTAAAACAACTACAAATTTGCAAAATGATGCCAGAGGCCTCTTGCGTCACTTTTCACCCCTGGGTGCAGCTACTGACAAATAGCCATGCAGAACTGACGCAGTGAAATTTACAACATTCACTTTATCATTCTGCTCCTTCACTGCATCAGAAGTTTAGTGCCTGCTCAGAGCAGTAAAAGTGACACAGGGCTTTCGTCTATGGGCGCATCCTCGCATTGCTGGAATAGCGTCATCCTTTTTTACGCTAATCCAGCAATGCTGGTGAATGTAGCGCCACAGATGCCCCAGAATTTGTGATGCATCTATGAAAACCTGCACCATGGAGCTCTGTGTTGTTAATGTATCGCGTCCATGGCATAGTTAAGGGGTTGCAGGGTAGCGCAAGAAATCTGACACGTCGGAGCCAATGCGTCAGATTCTTGTACATGAGGCCCATAACCTCTTCCCCTGACTGCTAGGATTGTGATTCTTTATCACCATCTTCCTGAATGGTCTAAAAATGAGTGTATTGCCATCTGCCAGACATAATAGTGATTCCTGTTGATTTGTAAAATACTATAGCAATTTTTGTTAATAATAATTAATGTTTACTATACCTATCCCTGATGGGTAGCAAAACATTTTATTTAAGTAACTTCAAGTGTTTGAGGATGACGCTGTTCAACAATATTTTAAAGGATTGAGTCTGGCTGTCCTGCTCGAATTCTTTTGCAACAAATTTTAATTTGGAGGCTCACAGTTTGTACATTTACTAAATTGCATCTATTAAATATAAGTTTTTGCATAAATATGCTTTTGAACTTTGATACCTACTACATAGCTAAGGTAAAGCAATTTTGTAGCTAATCTTACTCTGCCTCGTATTCACATTCTCTTCAGAAGATTAATCCACTCATACTCCAGGGGCAATTGATTTAGAGGTCCCCTGCCTAGCACCATCAGAATGCGCATTGTCTGCTTTCAGGGGATGCTGTACTGCTGCGGTATTAAAGGAGCCAAGACCAATACCGTAGCACTGCTCCCGCTGTGCTGACCGGCAGGAGCCTCGTGATACAATGTTTCTGCCAATCAGCCTGGCAGGAAGATTGTAATATGACTGGGGGTACGCCACCAGCATGCTGGTGGTGTCCTTCCCGCAGCATTGCCGGTCCCGTGGTGGGACCACCAGTGTAGTAATGAGCCCCTTAATCTCTAGACCAGTATGATGCATATTTCCAAATTCAAGTATGGAGGTCTCAACACAGGGCAATCACTCATTAGTTGGAAGCAGCATTTATTGCCCGTTGTTGCACAGTTCAGTTAGGTTAGTTTGGTCTTACAAGAAAGTGCATAAAACCCTTTACAGCTACCATAAGTAGGATGATTCACAGAATTTTTTACATGGCCTTTGAGTTGGTCCAAAAAGAAACCCTAGGCTCCACACTGGGCAAACCAACTGTAGAAATGGTGATCCACTTAGCTGAAGCCAGGAGGTTCCTTTGATGAATATATGCTAAGCAGCCGTATGGGGAACTCTGTCTACTTAGCTTTTAATTTCATGTTTAATGAAAAAATGGAATGGTCATCTCATTACCCCATTTCCTTTTCCTCGTGTTGAGCCATAGGCTCCGCATTCCCTCCTTTCTGACATATGAGTTTGTCAAAAGTTGGATTAGGTAGACATGATTTAGGTTTTGAGCTCCGATACTTAAATGAGAGGTCTGGGGGGAGAAGGGGGATGTTCAGAGATATGGCTGAGTATGTAGTACGGAATACTATAGGGTTGTCTGTCTCCTGACACCAAACAATTCAGATCTGTAACGACTTTCACAGGCAACTGCAGACCAGAGACATTATAGGAGAGCATCAGAATGGTTGCCTCATTACTGAGTGCCTGAATGGTCTGTTTATTATGGCTAGTGGCTGTAGGTTAAATTGTGCCTACTGTAAAGGGACATTTCTTTGTGATGGAAGCTTTTTATTTGTCAAGTTCATGGAAGCTGAACTTTTTTGTCAGAGGACTAAACAGATTTGGAGGCTGCTGTGAAGACACACCTATTCTTTTGAGGGGCCTCTTAGGGGACCTGCATTTGTGGAGCTGGCAAAGCTTGCTTTGTGAATTTTTCTGGTGAGTTATTGAGGTTAAGAAGGAAGCTTATATAAAGAAATGTGTGGTTACTGAATCGCATGATGTATGATGAGGGCCAAAAAGGTGGAATACTCTAATAATATATATATATATATATATATATATATATATATATATATATATATATACCTTTTCATCCTACTTTTGCCATGATGCAATAGAACCACTGAAAGATGTGCACAGCCATTAGAGGATGATGGATTTAAATTCAGTTTGTAGCAGACATAGATGATGGTGAATGTGCATAGACTTTCAATAAACCAAGATTATGTATAAACATATAAACAGACCTATATGGCTTCCTATCTGCAAAAGTAGGGGGCATTGCTAATCTTTCCTACCTAAGAAATATTCAACCTTAACTCTTTTAATGAACACGGCTAAATGTGAAATTCAACTCTAGTATTCCCAAATTTCTGTGATGTACCTTATAAGTCTTCTAATAATGCCTTTACCTTGCTAGTTCTTCGTTATGTTATGTTACAGAGATTTGTATAGCACTATGGGCCACATTTGTGACCCCCTTTGTGTTGCTCTTGCACCACGCAACATGGTGCAAGAGTGACGCAATGAAAAATGAGATTTAGAAGCCACTGAAGGCCACCTTGCGTGGCCCTGTGTGGCTTCATAAATCTCAAGTATTGTAACGCAGTGCAAATAGCTAAATTGCATCACTCTGAGCCAGGGAGGTGTTGTATGGGTGTATATATATATATATGTGTGTGTGTGTGTGTGTGTGTCATATAATTTCTATTTGGTTTATCTGTTTTGCTGATTACATGTAGGTTATGTTTTCTTTTATGTGGGAACGAGTATACTATGTTTTCCTCAACAGTGAGACATTATACTGCACCTATTTTGATGGACACGTGAAAGTTTGTAATGTATGAATTGTATTACTCAGGGAAATACACAGGGTGAATACATACAATGTGCCTTTTACTTTCATGATAAAATACATTCTGATACATGGTGTTTAAGGATATGTTATTTCACATTTCTGGCGCGAAACTTTACTATGTTTCACGTGTTACAATATATCTTTTATATATTCATTGTGTAGGAGAATATATTGTATCAATTACGAAATATATGGGGTACAACAATATCCCCATATCTATATGATGTGCTATAAGATAATCGACTTTCATCAGTTTAAGATAGTCGATGTAACATCTTTCTTGAGTAATGCTCTTGCATTCCCAAAGTGCTATGAAGATTTGAGGTAGACACAAACAATTAAAATTGTTTATTTATTTGAGATACTGAACGAAAACAAACATAAGGGAGACGAGTTTTATTCAATTATACACATTAGTCTTAGCATGTCAAAGTGAACTACCAATGAAACAGGTGTACATTTATGCAAGCGCGAATAATCTGCAAACGTTCATATCCACTTTAAAACTATTTTTCTGTTGATGTCGGTAGGGATTTTATTTATAACTCCCCACCAATTTTAGGTGTTCCCGCCTCTCACTAAAAATTTATATATTTGTTTCACAATTTGACAAGAGTAAATCTCCAATCCTGCCCAAGAAAGGAATACACCTTGTATAGTTTTGTAAATATTCACAAACTCATATTGTTTTGGTGTTCATCTAATTTTAATTAAATTTTCCCACATGAGTAAATCTAGGTTTTGTGAATTTCAAACAGGAATTTACTCTCGTAAGTTAAGCCATTTATGCATATAGGTTAAACTCAGATGCCCGAATTGCTTTTAGAATCAGACTCAATATTTGCACATGGGTCCTCAAATATCATGTTTATGTATGCTGTCTTGAGAATTGGACCCAGTCACTGCCAAAAGCCTTTCTTTAACCACTTGATAGCGCCATTTTTTGTCAATACACCTCTTTGGTGGTATCCTTCTTTTGGCAAACTCCTACGTTTCGGGCACGGTTTTACTTCATACTGTGAAGATCAACATGCAAACAAAACATTTTCAGCCAAACCTCCTTTATAATTTAAACAAGCCTTGAAAACTATAGACTAATATTCCTTTTTCATTGTCTAAAGCAAACATATTTTATTTCGAGTTGTAATTTCACAGTGCATCTAGTGTGCGCATAATTAAGCTTTTTGGTGTAAAATTGAAGGAGTTACATAGTGAAGCAGCTGAAGCTGTTTTCCCAAACATCTATCTAATTTATGTTTCCCAATTAATTAATTAATTTGTTAGTAGCTGTTTGATCTGTAATTTCGAGCTACAATGCTCGATGTAAATATATTTGTGAAATATGTTGTAATACCACAGAGCCACGTGTCCATGCGCTGCAAAGCCATCTTTTTAGGTTGGAACTTCCGGTAAATACATTTCCATCTCGTAAGCAAAGCAGTGGAGCCCAATGACCACTAGCCCCTATGTGTAGGAAGAAATCTCCCTTTATGTCAGGACCATAGATTGTTCATGTAATTTCAAGTAAAAACCCTGCTTGGGGAATTTGTTCCTGAAAAATGTGCTGGCCACAACATAGTGGTTGGAAGGCATTGCAGTTTAGACAGAAGTCCTCTGGAAGCGGTGGCTGAGAAGCTCATTCTCCAAAAACTATCTGTGCCAAACCGGCAGGGATCTAGACTGTGCAATGGTCCTCTGATGGGTGGCGGGAACTAGGGCCACGCCAGTGGACTGGTGGGCATACTGCCCAACTCACCATGAATCTATAAATATGTTTATAATGTAAAAAGTATTGCATTCATATTATGAAGAATTAACGCTGGTCCTCATTTTAATTTAGACAGTCAGTGCCCAGTTATGACGTACCAGACTTCCTATTGTGGCTCTTCGGTGGTCACAACTCCAATAATTTCTTAATAAGGTGATATTCCTAATTATATTATATAGTTTCTGCATAATTTAATATGAATCTCCCTATAAAAAAAATCGATCAGGTGAATACTAAAGGAGAGTAGCGCCTTAAACCACAACTTAAAATGTAAATGTATATGATTTTGTCAATTAATTCTATATTTGAAAGTATCTGACCCAGTTGCAGCTCGCGGGGGCTAAAATGGTCTGGGCGGCTCATGGTGGTGGGGGGGAAATAATAAAAACATTTAAAAAACATGCCTGCAGGCACACCGCGCCATGCCGATCATCCGTCACCTTAGCAGACACAGGCTCCCAGCCTGCCCTGCGGCCAATCCTGACGCTGCTCAATGAGCGTTAGGATTTGGCAGAGCGCCCAGCCAGGGCACTCTAAGGCAAACTAGGAGCCTGTACCTTTTCTCTCCAGCCCCCGCAACACAGTCCGGGGCTGGAGAGAGTACAGTGCGAATGTATGATTGGACGTCCCGACATGGCTGGCCAAACACACATGCGCACTGAGGGGAGTGCACAGTGCACTCCCCCTCATCACCCCCCATGGCCCTGCTCCTTTAACAAAGAAATGATAATAAACGTAGGGGCATATTTATACTCTGTTTGCACTGAATTTGCGTCATTTTTTTGGCGCAAACCTAACTCCATATTTATACTTTGCCGCTAGACCCGTCTAACGCCAAAATTATGGAGTTAGAGTAATTTTTTACAGTGGAAACCTACCTTGTGTTAATGAAATGCAAGGTAGGAGTTCCCGGACAAAAAATGACGCTAAGGCATTTGTGCCTTATTTATACTCCCGGCAAAAATGACGCACGGGAGGAGGAGGGCCTTAAAAAATGGCTCTAGGCCTGTTTAGAGTAATTTTTTAATGCTTTGGTCAGGGCAGGCGTTAGGGGGCATGTGGGCTCATTTCTATGGTCTCCAACCATGGAAGCAGTCCACAGGTGCCCTTCCCTGCACCCAGGGACATCCCCTGCCGCCCTCGTCCACCCCTGGAGAACACCCATGGATGAGGGGTCACATCTACGGTAAGTCCAGGTAAGTTTTGGTAAGTAGTTTTATTTTAATTTTAAAGTGGCATAGGGGGGCCTAACTTGGGCCCCCCTACATGCCACTGTGCCCAGTGGCCATGCCCAGGGGACAGATGTCCCCTGGGCATGGCTTTTGGGCAGGGGGGCATGACTCCTGTCTTTGCTAAGGGGGTTGTGTGACAGAAAATGACGCTAGTCACGTTAGAGTCAATATTTTTTACTCTAACCTGACTTGCACCATTCTTTGACGCACAACCCCCAGTCTTCCCTATGCCTCCGCTGCCCGGTTAGCGTAATTTATTTTGATGCTAACCATGCCGCAGTGCTGTCTACCATAATTCCTTAAATATGACGCCTGGCTGGTGCGTTGGAATGGCGGTAGCCGGCGTTAAACTTTTTGACGCAAACCTGTGCTGGTGCAGGTTTGCATCAAAAAGTATAAATATGGGCCATAGTTTATAATTGTTTCGTTGTTGAAGGTTTGCAGCGGCTGCTGATGAGGCCATAGCAGGGCTCAATCTGCCATTAGTTGGCACCCTTCCTCCACTTTCTCTTTTGTGTGAAGAACATATGTATAAAGAGCATATGTGTAATGTGCATATGTAGCTCATATTATTATAAATATAAAATAAGTTTTGGGCAAATCCTTTTCTTCACAGGAGTACCACAGTGCAGAAGGACTGAATAGCTTCCTCACACAAGTCTGTACTTGGATGAACATAAATTAACTGAAACTAAACTGAGAAAAGAAGGAAGTTCTACTGCTTAGCAGTGCCGCCACCTATGGGGCCCCCATCTGTGGCTAGATGTGATGGGTACCCTGCCAGCGCGGCTACAGTAGTCAAGAATCTTGGAGTCTAGCTGGATGATAACCTATGCATGAGCCTTTAAATCACCAAATTGTCTGTTACCTGTTTCGGCATCCTGAGAAGGCTGAGAAAAATGTCAAACTGTCTGTCATTTTGGGCTCAGCAAATAGTTATTCAGACCTTGGTTATTTGAAGGCATGGTCATGGAAACATCTTTTACCTGGGGGTCGCAAAGCATCTGCTTAGGCGACGCCAGGTAGTACAGAATGTATCATCCAGAAAACTACTTTATCCCCCACCCCTTCCCCTCTAGGTTTCATTCCAGTGCTAGCTTGCCCCCAAGCTGCACTGGCTCCCAGTTGAGCATCGAGTTCATTTCAAGGCACTGAGCTTAGTACACAAATGTCTTTCTAATTCCGGTCCCACATATTTAAGATCTCTGATGTCACCTTACACACACAATCGATCCCTGCGTTCAAGTAAACTTGATCTAGCAGCTGTTTTCAGAGTCAGAAGAGCTAGACAAGGAGGCCATGCCTTCTACTTTCTTGGCCCAAAGCTGTGGAACTTTCTTTCCCCAGATGTGAGGGCATGTAGCATGCTCTCCATCTTCCGTAAGAGGCTGAAAGCGTGGTTGTTTTAATTTCGGGACTCCAGGAGTAGCCTTCGTGATGTCCTTGGTACCTTTATCCTGACGTAGTGCTGGTAAACCCTTTGTTGGGTAGCCATGCAATCTATAAATCTGATTATTAATAATAATAATAATAATAATAATAATAATAATAATAATAATAATAACAACAGGCACAACATCTTAATTGGATTCTGCCCTGGGGGCAACATTAGCCAAGGGGGGAGCACCTGCCCTTCTCAACTTCACTCGTGGGCACCTCTTCCACATCTCTCAAGGTCGCCAACCCAGCGCTCTGTCTCTGGTCTTGGGCAGGTCAGGGGGCCTGGGTAGAGTGACAAGGTGACAGCACATCACCAGGACACAATTTTTCCAGTTTTGATTTAACAAATCAGTGCATTCTGGGAGTTGTAGTCTTTGTCCATTTGAATTGAGCCAATTGGACAAACACAACTGATAACAATGATAGACAAAAGCACATTCCATGAATAGACACATGCTGTCATTGTGACATGGATCCATCTGGTCCCTACCCACACTGGATCTTCCCTCCTTTCAGTCATGAGGCAAAGGACAGGAGAAGGCCACATGCCTGTTCAGACACCTGGAGAGGGACAACCTGTGCTCTGGAGTGGCTCCAATTACCATCCAGAGATTAAAACACCTCTGGCCATCATGTTGACTGCTTATATGATTCCTTCGCCTAGGAAAGGCCAATAACAAGGTTAGACCTCTCCACCGAGGGAGGATAGACAGAACGGACAGGACAGCCAGGTCAGAGTGTTTCCTGATATCTTATTTTGGTCCCTATCATCACCAGAATCATCACAAACATCTTGGCCTGGGACACGGAGATTACTTGGCCATAGTTTATAATTGTTTCGTTGTTGAAGGTTTGCAGCGGCTGCTGATGAGGCCATAGCAGGGCTCAATCTGCCATTAGTTGGCACCCTTCCTCCACTTTCTCTTTTGTGTGAAGAACATATGTATAAAGAGCATATGTGTAATGTGCATATGTAGCTCATATTATTATAAATATAAATATAAAATAAGTTTTGGGCAAATCCTTTTCTTCACAGGAGTACCACAGTGCAGAAGGACTGAATAGCTTCCTCACACAAGTCTGTACTTGGATGAACATAAATTAACTGAAACTAAACTGAGAAAAGAAGGAAGTTCTACTGCTTAGCAGTGCCGCCACCTATGGGGCCCCCATCTGTGGCTAGATGTGATGGGTACCCTGACAGCGCGGCTACAGTAGTCAAGAATCTTGGAGTCTAGCTGGATGATAACCTATGCATGAGCCTTTAAATCACCAAATTGTCTGTTACCTGTTTCGGCATCCTGAGAAGGCTGAGAAAAATGTCAAACTGTCTGTCATTTTGGGCTCAGCAAATAGTTATTCAGACCTTGGTTATTTGAAGGCATGGTCATGGAAACATCTTTTACCTGGGGGTCGCAAAGCATCTGCTTAGGCGACGCCAGGTAGTACAGAATGTATCATCCAGAAAACTACTTTATCCCCCACCCCTTCCCCTCTAGGTTTCATTCCAGTGCTAGCTTGCCCCCAAGCTGCACTGGCTCCCAGTTGAGCAGCTGTTTTCAGAGCATCGAGTTCATTTCAAGGCACTGAGCTTAGTACACAAATGTCTTTCTAATTCCGGTCCCACATATTTAAGATCTCTGATGTCACCTTACACACACAATCGATCCCTGCGTTCAAGTAAACTTGATCTAGCAGCTGTTTTCAGAGTCAGAAGAGCTAGACAAGGAGGCCATGCCTTCTACTTTCTTGGCCCAAAGCTGTGGAACTTTCTTTCCCCAGATGTGAGGGCATGTAGCATGCTCTCCATCTTCCGTAAGAGGCTGAAAGCGTGGTTGTTTTAATTTCGGGACTCCAGGAGTAGCCTTCGTGATGTCCTTGGTACCTTTATCCTGACGTAGTGCTGGTAAACCCTTTGTTGGGTAGCCATGCAATCTATAAATCTGATTATTAATAATAATAATAATAATAATAATAATAATAATAATAATAATAATAACAACAGGCACAACATCTTAATTGGATTCTGCCCTGGGGGCAACATTAGCCAAGGGGGGAGCACCTGCCCTTCTCAACTTCACTCGTGGGCACCTCTTCCACATCTCTCAAGGTCGCCAACCCAGCGCTCTGTCTCTGGTCTTGGGCAGGTCAGGGGGCCTGGGTAGAGTGACAAGGTGACAGCACATCACCAGGACACAATTTTTCCAGTTTTGATTTAACAAATCAGTGCATTCTGGGAGTTGTAGTCTTTGTCCATTTGAATTGAGCCAATTGGACAAACACAACTGATAACAATGATAGACAAAAGCACATTCCATGAATAGACACATGCTGTCATTGTGACATGGATCCATCTGGTCCCTACCCACACTGGATCTTCCCTCCTTTCAGTCATGAGGCAAAGGACAGGAGAAGGCCACATGCCTGTTCAGACACCTGGAGAGGGACAACCTGTGCTCTGGAGTGGCTCCAATTACCATCCAGAGATTAAAACACCTCTGGCCATCATGTTGACTGCTTATATGATTCCTTCGCCTAGGAAAGGCCAATAACAAGGTTAGACCTCTCCACCGAGGGAGGATAGACAGAACGGACAGGACAGCCAGGTCAGAGTGTTTCCTGATATCTTATTTTGGTCCCTATCATCACCAGAATCATCACAAACATCTTGCCCTGGGACACGGAGATTACTTGAAAGGATATGGATATCAGTGGACAGGGATGGATGCTGCCACCAGTAGCCATGGCCCCAGAGCCTTGGGACAAAAGATCTCTGTTTCTGTGCATCAAGGAAGAGCAGAGGGTGTGGTCATTTTATTTGCTCGAGTTCTCCACCTATCAACTCTGCTCAGATAAACTTCTATGTATAGTGTAAGAAATGGGGTTATTGGTTGAGGGGAGTGACACCCTATTTAAACAGAAACCACAATCCTTGTTAGGGTGAGGCACAAGCAAACCCCAAATTAACCTGTGTGCAACACCCTGGTAACTTGGCACAGAGCAGTCACTCTTAACTTGGAGACAATGTGTAAAGTTTTATGTACAGATATGCGACACAAGGGCCTGCATCAGTGAAGCTTCACACAGCAGAACTGGGTTGCAAGGTTGATGTGGGGTCCTCGTGCTGGGAGAACCTTTGTAGCAGAGGTGATGCGTTGAATTTGCTTTAGATTGCGCCGTACAGCAGAAGAGATACATTGGTTGTGCTGAATCAACAGATAGGCTGGCAGGGCAGATCAGGCCCCCTTCCAATGATCCAGGACTGGGGTGGCCACACTTGCCAGGGTAGGACTCACAGATGGCAGAGTCCAGATGCTGGGTTCAAGGTTGTTGGAGCCTTCTGTCCCTGAGGCTGTAATCAGGAGGTCAGCCAACTAACCCTTGGAGTCACTTTGTGGTTCTGGCTTCAACAGATGCAGGTCCAGTTCTTCCCACCCAGGTAAGAGGGCAGCATGTCAGCACACCAAAGCTGTAGTCTTTCAGAGCAGTAGTCCAGCACAGCAGCATTGCTTCTAGAAGCACAGCAGTCCTTCTTTCTGTCAGAGTATCCACAGGTCCAGACGTGAAGGAGTTGGTGCTTGGGGTCCGATATTTATACCTGGGCCTTCCTTTGAAGTTGGAGAAGCTTCTAGAGGTTTCCCATTGAAGTCCCCAGGCATCATGCCTGCCCTATCCTGGCTCCTGACTAACTACAGGGAGTATGCAGGCCTTTGTGTGGCAGCAGGGCACAGCCTATTCAAATGTAAGTACGGCTGTGTCCAGCTCTACCTTCCAACCTGCCAGTGATGACCCATCCAGGACACAGGCACTAAGGTGGTCATTCCAACCCTGGCGGTCGGTGTTAAACCCACGGCTAAACCGCCAACAGTCTGGCGGTAAAAAAAATGGAATTCCGACCCTGGCGGAAACCGCCAACAGAGACTGCCACTTCAACACACCGCCCGCCACGGTGGGACAAACAAACAGCGCGGCGGTCACCGCCAACAGACAGGCGAGAGTCAATGTACCACCCACCCCATCACAACCTACCAATCCGCCACCTTTTCCGGGGCGGTAGCCCCGCCGATAAAAACACGGCGGAAACAGCCAGTTCGAACGGAAAACGCTCACCTCCATACACCCCACGAGGAATCTGGACAGCATGGAACCCGAACTACACATCCTCCCAGCGATTGTCTTCCTGCTCCTCTACCAGGAGCACGAACGCCAGCGCAGAAGACAACGGTGAGTACTGCACCTACGACACAGGGGAGGGAAAAAATTACGGGGACACACATAGGCGACACACCCACCCCCACCCTCACCCACTGCAACACACACATCAATGCATAGCAACAACTCAGAGTTACACCCCCCAACCCCCCCGGAAGAATGCAAAGACAAAAGGAAATGATTCTAAACATTGGAATATATTGTATCACTGGCTTAAAAATATATCACACATCTAAAACCTTTATATACATAAATTTGAAAGTCCGATCATTGTAGCAGGCATTGTCCGTGGACCACTGGGCCCAAATCACATGGCAAAGCCCACACAGGATACCTGACTCCAACGGAGAGAACACTGCAGGGGCATCAGATAGGAAAACTACAGGCACCTCAGGGGGAAGGGAAGGGGGGGCACCTCAGCCAGATGAGTCCACGACGCCAGATCCACGAGGGGCCTCCATGGCCACTGTTCCATCCTGGGGAGTGCAAAGCCACAGACTCTCAAGTCTCTACAATGGGTGGGTTGCCCACTGCATTATCCTGGGGAGTGCAAAGCCACAGTCTCTCAAGTCTCTACAGTGGGTGGGTTGCCCACTGCATTATCCTGGGGAGTGCAAAGCCACAGTCTCTCAAGTCTCTACATTGGGTGGTTTACCCACTATTCCATCCTGGGGAGTGCAAAGCCACAGTCTCACAAGTGGATAACAGTCTCCACTGGTTCGGGAGGGGGACTGGTGCCCAGAGTGCTTCGTGCATCCCTGCCCGACACAGAGGCGGGCCTGCCCCTTCCGCCAATGGGCCAGCGGTGCTTGAGATGGCGGTGCCCAGTGCAGCGGTGCTTGAGATGAAGGGCCCAGTTCAGCGGTGCTTGAGACGGCGGTGTCCAGTTCAGCGGTGCTTGAGATGGCGGTGCCCAGTTCAGCGGTGCTTGAGACGGCGGTGCCCAGTGCAGCGGTGCTTGAGATGAAGGGCCCAGTTCAGCGGTGCTTGAGATGGCGGTGCCCAGGTCAGCGGTGCTTGAGACGGCAGTGCTTGAGACGGCGGTGCCCAGTGCAGCAGTGCTTGAGATGAAGGGCCCAGTTCAGCGGTGCTTGAGACGGCGGTGCCCAGTGCAGCTGTGCTTGAGATGGCGGTGCCCTGTTCAGCGGTGCTTGAGATGGCGGTGCCCAGTTCAGCGGTGCTTGAGATGGCGGTGCCCAGTTCAGCGGTGCTTGAGACGGCGGTGCCCAGTGCAGCGGTGCTTGAGATGAAGGGCCCTGTTCAGCGGTGCTTGAGATGAAGGGCCCAGTTCAGCGGTGCTTGAGACGGCGGTGCCCAGTGCAGCGGTGCTTGAGATGGCGGTGCCCAGTTCAGCGGTGCTTGAGACGAAGGGCCCAGTTCAGCGGTGCTTGAGACGGCGGTGCCCAGTGCAGCGGTGCTTGAGATGGCGGTGCCCAGTTCAGCGGTGCTTGAGACGGCGGTGCCCAGTGCAGCGGTGCTTGAGATGGTGGTGCCCTGTTCAGCGGTGCTTGAGACGGCGGTGCCCTGTTCAGCGGTGCATCGGATGAATGTCCAGCTCAGCGGATCCGGTCATGGCATGGAGGTCATTCGCCACCTGACCTGTGGCTGGCGGTGCCTTCCTGCCCATCTGTCGTGTGGCTGGCGGGGCCCTCCTGGGCTGCAGTACCGGGCCTTTGGGTGTCCTCCTGCCCACCTGGGATGGGGCTTGCGGGGCCCTCCTGGGCTGCAGTACCGGGCCTGTGGGTGTCCTCCTGCCCACCTGGAATGGGGCTGGCGGGGCCCTCCTGGCCAGCTGGGCTGCTGGCGGACTTGTCGGGCGTGCTGCCCTTCCCAGCCTTCCCTGTTCGCCTGTGGGCCTTCCCCACCTTTGGCGGTGTGCCAGGTGGCACCACACTTCCTGCCGGAGCCATGGTACGGATTTTGGTCCCTGGTGTCTTCGGCCTCTCGCGCCGGCCACTGACAATCTTTGGATGTTTGACCGGGGGTGGGCTGGCCGTGCCTTGGCTCCTTATTGAACTGGCTGCCCTTGAGGGTGGGGGACTCCACAGTCCATGGCACACTGTCATTCCAGGTCCCGCTTTTGTGGTGGCTGAGGTGCTGACTGGAGTCCTATGAGATGGACGGGGTGGGGGAGTTGTTGGGAAGAGGTAAAGTTTGGAAAGGAAAAGCAATTTAGGAACAGAGGGACGGGTAGGTGTGGTGGGTATGGGAGTGGAGGAAGAGGTTCTGGTTGTAGGAGTTTTCAGTCTGGTGTCTTTGGGTGCAGGTGCTTGGGCTGGATGCTGTCGTGAGGTGGATGGCTGTTGGGTGGGTGGCTGCCTGCGTTTGTGTAGCTTGGAAGAGGGGGTCACAGACACAGTGGGAGAGGACACAAGGGACGTGTAAATGGTAGTGGGGGTGGTGACTGCAAGTGTGCGGGTGGTTCTGGTGGGTGTGCTGGTGATGGACCTAATGGCTGAAGATGTTGTGCATGCAGGTGTGAGTGGAAACGTGACAGGGAGGGAGGAGGGAGACGAGGAGGAGGGGGACACAGTGGAGGCAGTGGGTGTTGGTATGTCTGTATGTGGATGTTGCTTGTGTGAATGCTTGTGTGATGTGTGGTGCTTATGTCTGGATGAGCTTCCCTTGGGTGTTGAGGTGTGTGCAGGCTGGTCTGATGGTGTGTCTGGGATAGGCAGAGGTACAGGTGATAGGGTATGGGTGGAGGAAGTTGGAGGGGGGAGGCTAGAGACAGGGACAATTGCTGCCATCAGTGCTGAGGCCAGAGTGTTGAACGATCGCTGATGGGCAGCCTGACCAGAATGAATGCCCTCCAGGTATGCATTACTCTGGTGCACCTCCCTTTCTACACCCTGGATGGCATTCAAAAGGGTAGACTGCCCAACAATGAGCGTCTTCAGGAGGTCAATGACCTCCTTACTGAGGGCAGCAGGGGTGACAGGGGCAGGGCCTGAGGTGCCTGGGGCGAAGGAGATGCCCACCTTCCTGGGTGAGCGGGCACGGGCCAAACGCTGAGGGGCTGCTGGGAGGGCGGTGCTGGTGCGCTGGGTGGCGGCTGTACCTGTTGGTGCGGGGGGCACGGATGTTGCCGCCACCACAAGGGAGCTCCCTTCAGAGGACGAGTCCGTGTCACTAATGTCTGCACGAGTCCCCGCTGTGGAGCTCCCCTCGCCCTCTGTCCCACTGGTGTATTCGGAATCCGTTGCATGGCCCTCCAGGGCCATGTGGGATGCAGCTCCCTCGTGCTCCGATGCCACTTCTCCTCCGCCTGATGATGCTAATGCACACATGAACAGGAAGACCACAAAAAAGGGGGGGGGGAAATAAAGACATGTTGAGTGCATGCATTGGCGACACCGTTGGCGGAGAGGACAGACACAGAAGCCCCCTGCACTACGCCGCGCACTTGGGGTCCACTACTCAATCCGTTGGACATGGCCTACAAGCCTATGGACGACAACTGCACACATAGCTGACACAGGGCCATGGATAACTGTACTTGGCACCCTACAGAGGTGGGGGGTGGGGGCACAGGGCCATGCCTTACGGAGGGGCCTAGCCTACAGAAATCGCCCTGGCCTAGGGATACCCTCAGCCCTCCTCCCCCACCCAGACACCTCCACTGCGCGCAAAGTCAGCAGAATGAGGTTGTACTCACCCCCTTGTGTCTGCTGTGACGTCCTCACGCGCCCATCCAAATCGGGGTAGGCCACCGCCAGGATCCGGGACATCAGGGGGGTCAAAGTACGACTGGCACCCCTCCCACGTTGGGAGGCCATCCCCAGCTGAGCCTCCGCCGTCTTCCTGCTCCAGCGTCAGATGTCCTCCCATCTCTTCCGGCAGTGGGTGCCCCGTCTGTGGTGGACCCCCAGGGCCCAGGCGTCCTTGGCGATGGCACGCCAAATGTCTATCTTCTGGTGGGCGCTGACCTATGTGAAATGTACAGGGGGAGAAAAAGAGTCATCACCTTCTGCACCCTCAATGTGAGTGGCCCCCCATCCCTACCCTTGCCATGTGGCACATCCTGTCATCCGTCGTCTGATGCATGCCTCATTCGCTCCCCTCCCCACCATCTTTCATCCACCCGACTCAACACAGGCATTGGCCACAAAGCATGGTCCCAGTGTACTTACCTGTTGGTCTGGAGGACCGTAGAGTAGCGCATACTGGGGGAGGACCCCATCCACGAGTTTCTCCAATTCCTGAGCAGTGCGGGGATGCAGGGGCCCTTTCCCCAGTCGCATGAGCCATTGTCTCTTCCAGACCGAGGTCACAGCAGCACTTGCAGTGTAGGTCCTCTCCTGTCGAAGATCAGGTATTGAGTGATTAAGCAGATAGAAAATGGTGGTCACGCCCGCGGCGGTGCGTACCGCGGCGGTGCGTACCGCGACCACCGGCGCACATCGTCATTGGCTCCTGAGACCCATAGGGTTCAATGTTAACCAATGCTGCTTTGCACCGCGGTCTTCGACCGCCTACCGCCACGGTGTGCCACGCCAGCGCATTGACCTCACATCCCATTGTCACACTTCACAGGTCAGGCAGCCGCCATTTCAAGGTCCCACATGGCTTACTTTTAACTGCGTCACACATACCTAGGCCTTGCATCAACACTCCTACAATCCATTCAATGCATTGGGAATTGTGTTTTGTGGAAACTGTGGTTACGTACCTGTGGGCTGATTGACTCTGTGCTTGCTGTTGTCCTTCATAGGCACCGTCCGCTGGGACATGCAAGGAGATGGAGGAATCTTCCTGTGTACAGACCGCTGGTGGACCTGTCGACAATGGAGGAAAGACATGTTATACTGACATACAGGCTTGACCGAGCCACTATTCAGGAACTGTGGGCCCAGCTGGAGCCAGACCTGATGTCACCTATCCGCCAACCCACAGGGATCCCACCTCTAGTGCAGGTGCTGTCAGTACTCCATTTCTTGGCAAGTGGGTCATTTCAAACAACAGTGGCCATAGCATCAGGGATGTCCCAGCCTATGTTTTCCAAGGTGTTGTCCAGAGTGTTGTCTGCCCTTCTGAAATATATGCGGAGCTACATTTTTTTTCCTGAGGTGGAGGATTTGCCTACAGTGAAAGGTGATTTCTATGCCCTTGGACATATCCCCAACATCATAGGTGCCATTGATGGGACCCATGTGGCTTTAGTACCCCCCAGCAGGAGTGAACAAGTGTACAGAAACAGAAAGAGTTATCATTCCATGAATGTACAGATGGTGTGTTTGGCAGACAAGTACATCTCCCATGTTAATGCCAAGTTCCCTGGCTCTGTGCATGACGCGTACATCATGCGGAATAGCAGCATCCCTTACGTGATGGGTCAACTCCAGAGGCACCGTGTGTGGCTAATTGGTGACTCTGGTTACCCCAACCTGTCATGGCTACTGACCCCAGTGAGGAATCCCCGGACAAGGGCAGAGGAATGGTACAATGAGGCCCATGGGCTAACTAGGAGGGTGATCGAGCGGACCTTCGGCCTTCTGAAGGCCAGGTTTCGCTGCCTCCATATGACAGGTGGATCCCTATTGTACTCACCAAAAAAGGTGTGCCAGATCATCGTGGCCTGCTGTATGCTTCACAACCTGGCTTTGCGACGCCAGGTGCCTTTTCTGCAGGAGGATGGTCCAGATAGTGGTGTTGTAGCAGCTGAGGAGCCTGTGGAGAGTGAAGAAGAGGAAGCCGAAGAGGACGACATAGACAACAGGGACACAGTTATACAGCAGTATTTTCAATGACACACAGGTAAGAATACACACCGGCATATTACATATACTTAACCCCTACTACCTCTCTACTGTCTGACCTTTTCCCCCAGTGTATGGTAACTGAGTTGTGACTTTCCCTTCATATTTCAGAGATGTGGCCCATACTGCGTGACATCTGCTTTGTTTCCCCATGGACTACAGCTGTGTGACAGTGGTATGTTGGCATCACAATGTAAATATGCATTTTGGGACGGTAATGTCTAATACATTAGTACAAAATCACAGCCAGACTCCTGATTGTTTTGTCGAATACCTGTTTATTTCAGTGTCCTGTATTGGTGGGTGGTTGCAAGTCGGTGAGGGGTGATGGTGGAGGATTGTCCATGGCAGAGTCCAGACTATTAGTATCACAGGTGCAATGTCCAAATGCCTGTGGAAAGTGGAGCATGGGCAGTATAAGAATGGACAGGGTGTCAATGTGAGACAGTGGGATGACAATCAGGGAGGTATCCTTTCCTGGTGGGGGTCTTGGCATCTTACTCTGTCTTCTTCCTGGATCTCAGGGCCCGCTTGCGGGGTGGTTCTCCTTCTGCAGGGGGTGGGGTGCTGGTGGCCTGTTGGTCCTGTGGCGGGGCCTCCTGTCCACTAGCGCCGGTGGAGGTGGTAGGCAGTTCTTGGTCCATGCTAGTGTCAGGGGCCCTTTGTCCTGCCACAGTGTCCCGCAATGTGGTGACTACCTGATTCAGAGCCCCTACAATGGTGGCCAGGGCGGAACTGATGTTTCGTAGTTCCTCCCTGAACCCCAAATATTGTTCCTCCTGCAGAAGCTGGATCTCCTGAAACCTGGCCAGGACCGTCGCCATCGTCTCCTGTGAGTGGTGGTAGGCTCCCATGATGGAGGAGAGGGCCTCGTGGAGAGTGGGTTCCCTGGGCCTGTCCCCCCCCTGTCGCACAGCAGCCCTCCCAGTTCCCCTGTTTCCCTGTGCCTCTGTCCCCTGGACCGTGTGCCCACTACCACTGCCCCCAGGTCCCTGTTGTTGTTGGGGTGGGGGGTTAACCTGGGTGCCCTGTAGTGGTGGACACACCGCTGATTGACGTGTCCTGGGGACTGAGGGATGGGCCCGCTGGGTGGGTGCTGTGCTGGTGTTGCCAGAGGGGAGAGGGTCTGCTATGGGCTGTGGCTGTCTGAGGGGAACCGACTGTCCCGAGGTCCCCGATGAGCCGGGCTGGTCATCTAGATCCAGGTCGACAGAGGTGCTGTCCTCACTGTGGGCCTCTTCTGGGGGTGGAGTGGACATTTGTGGACCCTCCTGCGCGGTGACGTGGCGTTCGGGTCCTGCAGGGGTATAAAAGTATGGTTATTGCATTTGTGTGTGCCATAGCGTGTAATGGGTGGGTGCCCTTGTACCCCAGTGCTGGCATTCCCGTGTGGGGGCTTTTGTGACAGTGATTTGGTGGGGGATGGGTATGTGCAGTGGGCATGCTTTGGTGATGGGTGTCCATGCTTTGTGGTCGCATGCAGGGCTTGGTGTTGGGATGGGTGGGCTGTGATGTGGAGACATTTGCAAGGAGCAGGATGTGATGGGGGTGAGGGTGAGGGTTGAGGGTATGAGTTGGCATGCTGGTGGGGTGGGGGGGATGAAGTAGTGAAGATGAGACTTACCAGAGTCCATTCCTCCGCCTACTCCTGCGAGGCCGTCAGGATGCAGGATCGCCAAGACTTGCTCCTCCCATGTTGTAAATTCTGGGGGAGGAGGTGGGGGACCGCCGCCAGTCCGCTGCACCGCGATGTTGTGCCTGGATACCATTGAACGCACCTTCCCCGTAGGTCGTTCCACCGCTTCCTGATGTCGTCCCTATTTCTTGGGTGCTGTCCCACAGCGTTGACCCTATCGAATATTCTGCTCCATAGCTCCATCTTCCTGGCAATGGTGGTGTGCTACACCTGTGTCCCGAAGAGCTGTGGCTCTACCCGTACAATTTCCTCCACCATGACCCTGAGTTCATCCTCGGAGAACCTGGGGTGTCTTTGCGGTGCCATGGGGTGGTGTGGGTGATGTGTGGGGTGGATTGTGTGGTGATGTGTATTGGTATGTTGTGTGAAGTGCGTGGAAGTATTGCTGGGTGAAAGTAAAATGCGCGTCTGGGTGCTCAGTTCTCTTTTTCTCACTGCGTGGTCCAGATTCTGTAGAAGTGGGGGTTTGTGGGTGATGTGGGTGTGTGTTTTATATTGTGTTGGGTGTGTGGGAGTGGTGTGTGTATGTGTATCAGGTGTGTGTTTTTCGATTTGTCCAATGTGGCTGTGTTTTGTAAATGTGTGTGTATTTTGAGCGCGGCGGTGTGTACCGCCAATGGATTACCGCGGTTGAAAGACCGCCGCGTGGATTCGTGGGTCGTGATAGTGTGGGCGTATTTCTGTTGGCGTGACGGTGGAGGTTTGGTCATCGCCAGTTTCTCGCTGGCCTTTGGTGTGGCGGACTTTTGTGGATGTCTGTATTTTGGCGGTTTGCCTGGTCTGGGTCAGAATGACCGTGGCGGTTTACCGCGGGCTCGGCGGTGTTCTGGCGGTCTTCTGACAGCGGTAAGCGGCTTTTACCGCCAAGATTGGAATGACCCCCTAAATGTCTAAGTCAGGAAAATGCCAACTTTCTAAAAGTGGCATTTTCAAAATTGCAATTTAAAATCAGACTTTACTATGAGAAAGGGTTTTTTCACAATTCCAAAGACACCAAACATGAATTGGTTACCTGCTTCCATTTGAGGAATTATCACGTATTAAATATAATAAGGTACCTGCAGTGTTGTTCTATGGGAGAGGGTGGCCTTGCATTAGTGAATTTACGGCCCTCATTTATAGGGATTTGGCGTAGACTGCGCTGCCCTACGCCAAAGTGAAAGGGCAGGAATGTACCGCATTTATGCAATACAGTGCATTCCTGTCCTTTACCCCCTGTGCTGGGACCATTTCAGCAGCCTAGCGTCAACACAGGCACCCCTGCACCTTGGTTCAAGGGAGCCTGTGTTGTTGGCAGGATTGTTTTTGTACAGGAAAAGGCTCTTTCCTCTCTCTATGTGTGCTGCAGAATACAGCACACATGGAAAGAGGAAAAAATAAAGATGAATAAAGTTAATTCACCTCGTAATGCCTCATCCTCAGGAGGTGCAGGAGTATGGCACATCCCAGGTGTACATGGTTTTGTAAATCTGGGGAAGCGTCAAAATCTATGGGTGTTGCATCGGAACACCCACTGTAATACTCATGGAATGCCTCCTGAGTGCAGAGTAAGGCAATGCAGCTATTTGCACTGCCTTACTCCATATCTATGAGGCCATTCAAAGCCACGCAAAATGGCTTTGCTTGGCCTCATAGATATGATTTTGTAGGTTGCGCCACTAGCATTCCAAAAAGTGATGCTCCAGCGGCACAAGGGGCTCATGGATACACCCCTACATGTCGAACTGTTTAAATACACTTCACTCTGCCCCTTGGGCTGTCCAGGGTTTACCCTAGGGGTGCCTTATCTTTCTTAAAAAGTAAGGTTTGGGTCTGGCTAAAAGTTTATTTTACCAGGTCAACATAGCAGTTTAAAAACTGCATACACAAGCTGCTATAGTAAACCAGAGACATGTTTAAAGTGCTGCTTTTGTGGGTGAGACAATCAGTGCTCCATGCCCACTAGTAGCATTTAATTTATAGGCCTTGGGCACTTAGATGTGAATTAAATATGCAATTAGGTGTAAGACAATTCTACCTTTAGGGAGAGAGCACAAGCACTTTAACACTGGTTAGCAGTGGTAAAGTGTACAGAATCCTAAAGCCAGCAAAAACGGAACCAGCAAAACAGGAGGGTTGAGGGCAAAAAATTAGGGGGAAAGCCACACCAAGTATGCCAGGTCTAACTTACAGTAAAACCAACAACAATATTCACTGCCAAGCCAATATTATGTCTTGTTTTTCTTAAGTATGCCTCACATACATACTCTCAACAATTGTACCAACATCTTCCCAGAACGCCTGCTTCATGGTAAGTGCACAAAGTCTGCTTCCACTACTCCACAGCTTACACTGTGATCAGAAGGACACAGAGCTCCAGGGCCTTTTTCTCCCAAGGGTAAACACGCAGAGGAATAACTAAAAATAAATGACCTAATCTAGTGCAGATTACATGAATAGAATAAACATAACTATAAAAATAAACACAATAGTGGCACTAAAACACTTTATTAAACAATATAGTAAAATCAATTACAACATTTTGATATCATCCATTAAATGAAAGCATTAAACCATGATAACCAAGAGGTATATTTCTGACTGGTTCTGCCATGCTTGCACCATGCAACGTGGTACATGTGTGGTGCAAATCACTAAATAAACTTTTTGAAGGCAAGTAAAGCCACTTTGCATGGCTTTGTATGGCCTCAAAAATAGGGATTAAGGCAAATCGCGAATTGGTCTTACTTTGCTGCAGGGAGGTGTTCCATGGGCGTTGTCCAAAGGTTTTTATTCAATCCCAGATTTACCACTCTTGGTAAATCTGAGACTGTGTCAAAATCCTACATCTCCCCAAATGAAGCATAACAAAGAGAAATATCTATATTTCTCCTTGTTTTTTCCTCTATGTTTGTGTTGCATTCTGGAGCAAACATACAAAAAACTAAAAAACACTCTCAGGATTGTTTTTGTGCAGGAAGGTGCCCCTTCTTGCAAAAAAATCCTGCATACAATGCAGGCACCCTTACACTATGGTGCAAGGGTGCCTGCATTGGTGTTAGGCAGCCAAAGGGCACGAGTGCAGCGGGAAAGGACAAGAATGTGCGGTATTGGATAAATATGGCACATTTCTGCCCTTTCCCTGTGACACAGAGCAGCGCAGCAAGGTGACTTGCTGTGCTGTCCTGTGCCACAAATCCCATAAATGTGGGTCAGAGTCTATGATTCAAGTCATCCCTTTTTCAGCCCTTAGCTAAACCTTTTTAGCAACAGAGTGCCTATCCAAGGCCCATATTTATGGGCTTTGTCGGGCAGGGCAATGCAGCAAGTCACCTTGCTGCACTGCCC
This sequence comes from Pleurodeles waltl, assembly GCF_031143425.1. Lineage (NCBI taxonomy): Eukaryota > Metazoa > Chordata > Amphibia > Caudata > Salamandridae > Pleurodeles > Pleurodeles waltl. The sequence continues at coordinate 1,528,997,902 of NC_090445.1, read as the reverse complement.
TGAGCCACATGGAAAGGGCAGAAATGTGCAATAAGGCAGTAATGTAGACTAAGGCAACCCAGTTATAAATATGCTCCTAAATATATAGGTGGCATGCCCATCTAAATGAGGCCTTATGAGGCCTTGATACACATGCCATGGTCAGAAAAAGTTGTTTTCACTCAGCACCTGTGTTTTGAGAAGGTCATAGTCTGTATCTATTATGGCATCCTGTGGTCTTCATCCAAGAGGCTTGCAGTACCCAACTCAGACAAATCTCCCAAGGAAAGTTGAAGGTATCTCACCCAAGAGATACCTGTCTCTGTGTGTGTATCAGACATAAGCACCCTTCTGAGCAATTGGTGCACTATCAACCTACAACAAAGCAACTGAATATTGCATCCTTTCAATTCTATGGCCTGATAAGTCCAATGCAGCTGGTCACTGGTTAGCAACTGCATCCGGGTTATAAATGATGTGGGTATGCCACTGCTCCAGAGTTTCCATCCGGACTTTTCACCTAGTCAAAGCAGGCAAAAAACAACTAATGGGGACTAACATGTGATAAGTGAATTCCAAGATGCTATTCCCCATATCCTAGAATAAAGCTTGTTATTCCCTAGTATAAGCATCATGTCCCTAAAATATGAATCAGTGGAACAGTTGTGAACTGTTTTTAACCAATTGCTCTTCTCAAGATCATAGGGGCATATTTTCAAGTCCTGTGCACCGTTAGTGTGTCACTTTCCATGGCTTCTCGTGGCCTTGTAGATATGGTGGAAGGCAACACAGCACAAGTGTCTGCGTTGCCTTACACTGCATCAGGGTGGCGTACCATGGGTGTTCAGGTGGATTTTCCCATGCAACACCCATGGGTTTTGATGCATTTCCAGAATTACCAGAATCTGTAAACTTGGGAATGAGTCAAATCTGTATGCCTCCCAGGGCAGGCACAACAAGGAGAAATATCTTTATTTCTCCTCGTTGTTTTATCTTTCTATGTGTGCTGCATTCTGAAGCACACATAGAAAGAGAAAAATGCCCCCCAGGATTGTTTTTGTGCAGGAAGGTACTCCTTCCTGCACAAAAACAATCCTGATGACAAACGTATACACCCTTGCACCATGGTGCAATGGTGCCTGTGTTGGCGCTAAGCAACAATTTGTGCTCTAGTGTAGGGGGAAAGGTCAGAAATGCACTGTATCTTCTAGATACAGTGCATGTCTGCCCTTTCCATGTCGCACAGGTCAGTGCAGCAAGGTCACTTGCTGCACTGCCCTGCGCCATGGGGCTTGTAAATATGCCCCTTAATTTGTAAAATTACACTCCCTCCATACTCCCAGTTAAATATGGCATCCCACAAAGATATATTCTCTCACCACCCCTTTTTAAACTGTATATAGGACCCTAGCCACGAGAATGTAAGGCGCAAATATTTGTATACATCAATGGCAGGCAACATGCAGCAATACTTAAATATATCAAACCCAAGCCAGTATAACCAATTTAAAATCCTTCCTTGAAAAACTCACCAACTGGGTGTCCTCCCTCTCTTGAAAAGGAACATGACAAAAACAGAGTTTACACACCTTTCTCCATTGACTCCCCACCTGTGTACACAAATGGCTTGAAACCCTGTGCACAGAAGCATTTTCCATTCTCTGGCTCAGTATGTCTTATCAGGTCAGCTGTAGAGGTGCTTGTTCTAAGCCATAATGATGGTGAAAAGGAATAGTGGAAGGCCAACCCAAATCCACAGCTGCAACACCAAAATCCACTCTGAACTGAGATTCATTCTATGCACGGGGAACCAAAAAATTTGATATTTTCACATCCATTGTAAAACTACTCCACTGGTCTCCCTCGGAAGAGGGAATTGATTTCACTGTAGATTGCATAATCCTTATGGTGATACACACTGGCCAACCACTATACCTGAACCTCAAACTTGAACTCACTGGTGGTTATAGGACAGCAGTAATAGAAGCCACTTTACCTTGGATAATTTTGAAAGCCAGAAGAGTTAAAATATCTAAACAGGCCTTGTCCTATACTCCGGTCCATGGAACTCTATCTCTGATTAAATTAGACTGAATGAGGGTCTTTTAGCCTTTTGGAAAAACCTGAAATCTGAACCATGCAGACTATATTACTAATTTCTTTTTAACTCTCCTCCATTCTTCCTTTAGAATGCTAAGAATGTTTGGTTTCCAGTAGTTGTCTGTAAAGTGAGGCACTGTCCTTGTGGTTAGGTCTGTACTAGAGGAATACTGTGTATAAATAAAAGGGGAGTAACCAACAACAAAAGCCCTTCCCTACTACATTAATCTGTGACATTTCACACAACAAAATACACGTCTACAGTCTTTAATACAGTGTAATAACAATCTACCCTTAAAGGCCTATTGGCTTTAGCATATGATTTTCACTGTAAATGAGTCACGTCTATTGCGTTTGTCATAACTTTTTATAATAAACAAATCAATCACAAGGCACCTGACATTGCTTTTCCCATAGACCCAAGCAAACCTTTATTCTCCTTCCTCACTGACCTATTACCATACCCAAAATAGACCTCCACACTAGAGTGTAAGGTTTTCAACAATGGAACCATCACTCAGTTGTAAAATTTCAAATATGTACAAAATTACAGTGCCCCCAAAAAATACAACCCCCTTTAAGAGGGCCTCACAAAGATTACTGCAGTGAAAATCTTCTACCCCTTTTGTATGTCAGAGGAAGGAAACAAAACCCAAAACCCTTGTCTATTCTAACCTGAGAGATTCCATGAATCAAAATAACTGTGGTTGTCATACTGAAGTATACAAAGGTGATTCATGGAGTGCCTGAATTAATCTCAGCTGCTGGTAACTACTCAGGCGCATCCCATTCATCATTATTTTGCCCATCATGCTACCTCAGTTTGAACCCAGCCACATGCAAATCAGGCTTGGCCCTAATGCAATGGGAACAGTCTAGCCCAAACTTCCAGGACAGGTCCTCCCTGAACTGGAACACAAGAAACTCATGAATGCTTTTGATCTTGTTAGGGCTCATCTATTGGGTATAGCATGGTTCTAGTGGTACCGAGTGCACTGGACCCATGATTGGACTTACCCTTCCCACTCTGAGTATCACACTGTAGAATTATACACTTCAAAAACCTGTGTACAAACCTTTCCACCATATCATAGCAATCCACTGGTACATTCTTATTGGCTTTAACATATACTTTTCACAATAAATAGATTAGGTCTATTGCCCTTGTCATAACTTTTCATAATAAACAACTTGCACCTATGGCACCTGATGAAACTTTTTCCATTAAGCTAATCAGAAGTTTAGACTTCGTCATTGGATTGTCAGTTGTCACCACAACTAAATCAGGCCACCTGTATTGTGCTTAACCTTTTCCATAAGGCAACCATCAGCCATATAGTCATACAAATATTTACATAATTAAAGTTGGCCATATATATATATGCAACATTCATGAAATACTTCACGAACGACTGCACTCCGGGATCTCTTATTTCACAAAATTCATTTATTCAGGCTCCGTTAACTTCGTTTACAGCTCAACAATCACCTGCCCGATTGAGATTGTCAAAGTGCATATCTTCTAACCCCTAGAGTTTTCCAGAACAGTTTACCGCACCAAAACACTTTCCTTTAGTGTCTCAATTGAGGATTGTACCACTTGGGACACAGTCTTTGCCACAATATATACCACTACACATGGTACACCGAAGCTTTTACTGGAAGTGTTGAAACAAATTCAAAATGAACATGGGGCAGCCTTGGACTTGGGGATTAAACTGATCCTCAATTTTGGTAGAGTCCTCAATAACTATAGGCAATATTAAGGAGGAAGCAGCAGCACTGGCAATTTGCCAGCAGCTCCAGGAGGTTTCTGACCTGGTCCAGGAGTACGAGCTGCCAAAGATTATTTCCAAAACTTATAGTAGTAAAGGTCAGGATAGTCTGGTGGCCAGACCAACTTAACCTCAACTACAGAGAACTTCCAATAAGGAAGTTACTAAGCAAACACAAGATAGCTCTAAAAAATGATTGTAAAAACAAAAACAAAATAAAGATAGAAGAACCCAAAGAGGAGAATCTCCACCACCAGAAACTTCAGAAAAAAAGGTATAACCTAATAAATTATGAAACTTTAAAAACAGCAGATAGATATCAATATACTGACTCCAATCTCATTTCTTCCAGGATACACCAGATAAATGGAGTGACAGAGGAGGGCGGGCGGGCGGGCGGTCAGAATACCGACTCAGCAACTACATGAAGCCGAAAAAGAACTCACAATGGTCCTCAGAGACTTTCACAAAAAAGGAAGAGAAACTTTTACAGCAAAAGCCCCAATTTAAAAAGAAAAAGGTATCAGGAACTTTTCCCAAAGATGCCACTTGTATTGAAAATGTTGATGAAGAGCAGGACGTGGGCAGTAACTTTGTTAGACAGCGCGACAGAGGTCACGATATGTCGCCAGAGTCTTATAGATGTTCTGGATGTGACACCGACTAATGAAGTCAAAACAGCGGACAGACCCATATTCCCACCCAACAGGGTAAACAAATTAAATATTCAGATTGAGGGTGACATTGCGCATACCATTAAAATAATCTTCTGGAGAAGATTAACACTAAATTTGATATTTTATTGGCAGAAAAATATTTGCCACCTGAATTTGTCCGTGCACTCCCATAAGGGGAAGATTACATTTTGCCTTCTTTCTCAGTCCTAGTTCCTGATGTAGTAAAGGAAGCCTACGCTGTCGACTGGGCTATGGCAGAGGTTCCTGCACCATACTGCGACCACACAGAATGGGATAGAGATTCTCCCTACCATGTAATACCAATTAGATCTACTCCAGAGATCTAGAATCAATAGCCATTTAAACATGAAGCTAAAGTAACCATGAGAGCGATTCTCACACAACTTTAGTACAAGGAAGTAATAGAACCCTGCGTCTCTGCAATGAATAACCCGTTATTCCCTGTGGCAAAACCTGACCATTCATATAGAATAGTCTTAGATTACAGACATTTAATCAGTCATACACGCACATTTGCAATCCAAAGTGCACACAGCACAGCACTTATCAACAATATAGTGCGAAAAAAATACAAAAAAACCTTGGACATTTCAAATGGGTTTTTTTCTGCCAAAATCTAGTGCCTGAAAGTCGGGATCTATGTGAATTCAGTTTGCTTGTCTCTCAGAGGGGTTTTTGTCATTTGCCTCAAGGTTATAAGAACAGCCCAGGGTTATTTTCTGCCCATGTAACATCAATATTACATGATATTGAGCCAGAGGCGTTGTCTTACGTCAGTGACATCTATCTCACAGGTGGCGAGCTCAATGCACATTTGGCCCAGGTGGATCACATCATTTTAGGATCCGCTGCCCAACGCTACAAATTTAACTTCAAGAAAACTAAAATAGCTTTTCTTAGTGTCCTATTTCTAGGATACAAATTATCTGCTGAAGGTAAAAGCCTACTGTCACACTTTCTAGAAAAGTGCACTCAACTTCAGCCTCTACACCATCAAGATGCTACAGTCATTACTGAGTTTCTTTAATATTGACAGAGCATACATTCCTGACTATGCACAATGCACAAAGCCACTTAGGGGGTCTGCCGCCCGCCAAGCGGGAACGCCAATTGGCCGCTCCGCGGTCAGAAGACCGCGGGGGCCATTCTGACTTTCCCGCTGGGCCGGCGGGCACCCGCCAAGGGAGCACCCGCCGGCCCAGCGGGAAAGGGCCTGCAACACTGAAGCCGGCTCTGAATGGAGCCAGCGGTGTTGCAGGTGTGCGACGGGTGCAGTTGCACCCGTTGCGCTTTTCACTGTCTGCTAAGCAGACAGTGAAAAGCATACTGGGGCCCTGTTAGGGGGCCCCGCACTGCCCATGCCAGTGGCATGGGCAGTGCAGGGGCCCCCAGGGGCCCCAGGACACCTGTTCCCGCCATCCTGTTTCTGGCGGTGAAAACCGCCAGAAACAGGCTGGCGGGAAGGGGGTCGGAATCCCCATGGCGGCGCTGCTTGCAGCGCCGCCATGGAGGATTCGCCCGCCGGACCCGGTTTTCCGACCGCGGCTGTCGGAATGGGCAATGAAGCACCAGGACCGCCAGGGTCAGAATGACCCCCATAATGATTTAATTCATCCAGATTTTTCAAGCAAACACTGGACACTAGAACATACACGCATGCTTAGAGATTTACGAGACATGCTAGAAGCACAACATTTACACATGTGACAACAAAACAAATTTGGTCAGCAGAATAATTCCTGGTGCCATCGGTCTAACCTTTGTCACATTTATTGAGGGTGACACAGTACCCATAGTATACAAATCACACTTATACTCTAATGCAGAACAAAGATTTGCACCAACAGAAAAAATACTGACTGCTGTACAGATGGCTCATTAAGGAGAGGCCACTTGCTCTAGGGGAACGCATTATTGTCATTACCCGGTACCAGCACTTGAGGCAATAAACAAAGCTAGTGTTCAAAATGTGAAAGCAGTACATCCAAGTTGGATTCAATGGGCAACACCCTGACCACCACTGATGTCGATTCTGTTTTCGACCCCAAACTACAGACCCAAGAATTTCTACAATCTGAACTTGAGTACTCCGTGCCCTCTAACGTCATGCCTCTTGATTGATACAGACCAATCCTTTACACTGATGGTCCAGCTGTAGGGACCAAAACACCAGTATTCTGCTGCTTGTGCAGCTGTTAGCGGAGTAATGAGGGAAGTTCCACCCTCAACGTACCTACACACAGACCCTAGGGGACTGCACTGCACAACTTGCAGAGCTCAAGGCTCTGATTTTGGCACTGGAACATACGGATCTTGAGCAGTCCAAATTGATTGTTTGTGATTCGTACTACTGTGTCCAGTCCAACAATGATTACTTACATCATCAGCACGTGAACAGGTTCAGAGACTCAAAGGGGAACACCACCAAACACAAAACCTTGTGGGGGATGGTAGAAGATCTTAAGGACAGACTACCAAGAGGTCATGTAGGTCATATATTGGGCCACCAATGTGTAGGAGTACATGTTGTAAGAATACTTTGGCATATGAAGCTACCAAATCCGTAGTAGCTATGGCTACTGTTGCTGCAATTACTCATTCTGATACGAGATTGGAGAATGAGACATTGGCTGCTGTGAAAGCTTTGGCTGATGGCAAGCCTTTACCAAATGCATACCCTGCTAAATATACCTACCACCTCAGTGCCCAAAATACTGCATTTGCAACAATTCCAGGGGTGAGTAATCGTGTAATCCCCAACCAAGATCAGTGATCAGATTTCATTAAAGCAGCACATGAGGGTGTTGCTTCTGCCCATGCTGGTGTGACGGCTACTATTTCCCTGCTACAAAAACAATATTGGTGGCCAGGTCTATACAAACAGACCAAACAGTATGACCTTTGCTGCAACATCTATCAACAAATTAAAGGGGGTTCCACCATCAAATGCCCACCACAAACACCCCTCTTAGTGTCCAACAAACCACTACAATGTGTGTACCTGGACCATTGTGGTCTCTTACAACCTGATGGTGCATACAAAATACGTTATAGTTGATGTTGATTCATGTTCTAGATTCCTGTGGGTATGGTAAAATGATTGGCTGACACCCGAACTGTTATTAAAGATTTGTAAGTCTTCATCGGGACATATGCGGTTGCAGCATTCCACTCGGATCATGGCCCTGGCTTTGCCTCCAGGGCTTTCAGGGACACTATGGCAATAATGGGTATTCAACTCCATTTCTCATCTCCATATCATCCTGAGGGAAATTCTGTTGTAGAGTGGAAGAACTGAGACTTAAAGCAGTCCTTAACAGCAAGGATGTTAGGTTCTAGTCGTAGTTGGCTTTATCACCTATATGGGGTCCAGGTTCAGACAGCACTAAACAATTTGCCCAGGAGGTCCTTGGGAGGACGCACCCCTTACAAAGTCCTGTTTTGAATACCTATGTATGTCCCAGATCCTGATGGCCCTGGTGTGGTGGTGGCAGAAACACTTTTTGACAGAAATTAACCTGTCACTGTTTAAGAGGAAACAATTCTGTGATGAAAACTTATCTGCCTATGCTGCCACCTTGGGAATGGGGATTTGTCAACAACATCTACCATCTGGATTCCTAAAGTTGGGGATGTAGTACAAGAAGAGATTGCTGTAAAAATATAGTTTTGCCCATTCTATAGATTACCAGTTACAGTCCTGGGAATACACTGTACCAGAATTATCATCATACCACCGCTTCTAAATAAAATCATTTTGTTTTAATTGACACCGTCAGATTGCACCATGTGGCTGATCCTGCACAGTAGACCATGAGGATTCCTGGATAGGTCCCTAGCCTCCCTCACTACCCAATGGAACACACCTCTTCAAGCAATCAACAATGCTTCTGCAAGTACCAATGCTACAGTTGTCTCCCCGAGTTAGGGGAGGGTGGAGAATGATCTTCTGCTACTTACTCTCACCACTTCACCGACAAGAAACATCCAAACTATGCATCTCTACTAGTTCAATTCAACACAGATGGATGACATTGATTGTTATGAATCACCACCATTGGGTCCATCTACCAGTTCTGCTCCAGCTCCTGTTTTTTCAGCTTCCGGAATATTTTGTTGACATTGATGACTTTTCTTCAAACTCCTCTGCATCTGTGACTGCAGCTCTTTCAGCAGCATGTAGGCTTTATAACAGGTTTATAAACAATTATTTGGTTCATCCATGGTACTATCTATGGATACTACTGATACTATTGCTTGCTTTCTTGTTTTGGATTCAGTTTGTCATTATTTTCTTTTTATTGATAAACGGTCACTATCTTCCTGAACGCTCTGCTGTTGAACTGGTGGCGAGGTTTTGACACCTTACCTTTCTTCCGATTAAGTCCAAAGAGACTTGCCCTTTTGAACATTTCAGCTGTTCCGATTCATGATGGGACTGTGTTGTAGGGTAAAATACCATATGATATTTTAAGTTCTAGGGAGGTCATTCAAATTCCATATATCTTAAAAGTTTCTCTAAATTATATTATTACACACCGGGGGTTGTTTCTGATGATTGGGATGTTAAAACAGTCCATTCCATGCTTTCTGAGCTTGAATATTATACTGTATTTGAAAGTGAAGATGTACATATGAATACAGCGAATTATGGGTAAATATTCTGTTACCACCATCATTGACAACACTTTTTGCACCAAGCTAGCACCCATAGATCAGTTTTTAATTACAAACAATGGGAGCATTGTCCGACTACTCCAGTGGGGAGTTCCAGAACGTATGTAGAAAAGTTTGCATATTTTTTGGGGCATGATGCAAAAATGCAGAGTCATACTACTTTAAATAACCTCCTTCAAAAGTAAGTAAAATATTGCAAAACAACACAAAATTAATCTTTTCAGGTTCCTTGGTTTCCCGGCTGGCAGTTGAGGACTATGAATTTTAGAAAAAACTCTGTTGATTTAAATAGTATATGGGGACACGTGAGTGGCAAATACAAGGTACGGAAGGTTTTTATTGAGTTTGCCTTATTCCTTTACAAATTATATTTCTGAATGACACAGTTCAGCAAACAACTTGCCTTGGGTAAGCAAAGATAAAAGAACTGCATGCGTCCAGTATCCTGACACCAGCAAAATTTTACAATTTGCAGACACTTTTGAATATCACTGAAGAACAGCTCACTAGTTGGATTCAGAATAGTACCTTTAATTCCTCAATTTCACTCCCTGGCGGGTGGTTATTGTGGCCAGTGGGCACATATGGTTGTCAGGCATGGTTTGTAAATTCCACACAGGCTTTCAGAGCAAGCTGGCCAGACCCTGGCTAGGTCATAGCTCAATACTCAGACTTCATCATACTATATAGTGTGTGTGACTAAACTTTGCCAACATTAGCAGCTGTCAAAGAAAACCTTTGGGGCATATTTATACTCCATTTGCGCCGAATTTGCGTCGTTTTTTTCGACGCAAATTCGACACAAAACTAACTCCATATTTATACTTTGGCGTTAGACGCGTCTAGCGCCAAAGTTCATGGAGTCAGCGTCATTTTTTTGCGTGAACACCTTCCTTGCGTTAATGATATGCAAGGTAGGCGTTCCCGTCTTAAAAAATGACTCCGATGCATATGCGTCGGATTTATACTCCCGGGCAAAAATGACGCCCGGGAGTGGGCGGGACTAAAAAACCCGCATTTGCGCCGGATTTTAGCGCCTGGGTCAGGGCAGGCGTTAAGGGACCTGTGGGCTCAGAATGAGCCCAGAGGTGCCCTCCCCTGCCCCCAGGGACACCCCCTGCCACCCTTGCCCATCCCAAGGCTGGAGGGACCCACCCCAGGGACATAAAGGTAAGTCCAGGTAAGTATTATTATTATTTTTTTTTGTGGCATAGGGGGGCCTGATTTGTGCTCCCCTACATGCCACTATGCCCAATGACCATGCCCAGGGGACAGAAGTCCCCTGGGCATGGCCATTGGGCAAGGGGGCATGACTCCTGTCTTTGCTAAGACAGGAGTCATTTCAATGGGGGATGGGCGTCGTAAAAAAATGGCGCAAATCGGGTTAAGACGATTTTTTTGCCTCAGCCTGACTTGCCCCATTTTTAGACGCCCAAACGCCATTTTTCCCTACGCCGGCGCTGCCTGGTGTACGTGTTTTTTTTTCACGCACACCAGGCAGCGCCGGTCGGCTAACGCCGGCTAACGCCATTCAATAAATACGGCGCCCGCATGGCGCTTCACAATGGCGTTAGCCGGCGCTAATTCTTTTGGCGCAAAACTGCGTTAGCGCAGTTTTGCGTCAAAAAGTATAAATATGGGCCTTAGTATCTTTTCAGAAGAGGTTGACTTACAAGATTTCCTGTTGGGACCTAGAAAGGCACTATCAAAACGTTTTTTCTTATGCCATATATATTGAAGCTAGGAAGCTATCGCAAATGGAAGCTGCTGCACTTTTAAGGCAGATCGATAAAGAAAACATGGAAAAAGCTGTTGTCAATAATGGCATGAACACATTGTCCAACCGAATTTACATGCTAAAAAACATTGTGTTATCTGCAATAGACATAACTGAAAATGTTATGGCATTTTTCCATCAAGGACAGAGTCAACTTAGGTCCATTATGCAGCTGGGTTGGACACTTCAAGGAGCAGATAGCGCCACTTTTCTTGCACCCCTTAGTGCCCATAACACCACCATGTGTGCGCCGTATTTAATATACAGTGCACCATGGTGGTAGTTAGGGAACTAGCAACAGAATTTTTTATGCCAGTTCGGCACTCTGAAGGATTAGCAAATCCTGCAAAGCCGATTGTAAACAATGGTGTGTCTCCTTTTACTGCCTGCTCTAAGGAGGCGTTAAATATGCCAAAAATAATTATGCAAAGAAATCGCTTAGATTTCTTTGTGACAATTTTTCAGCCCCCCTAACGGGGGAACACCCCCTTTGCATACATTATGCCTGGCCCAAGGGTTCCAAAGTGCTGCAATGCATGCATTCCGCCACTTTGTGAATTTAGCATGGCGACTTTAGCTTCGTTGAGCCACATTAGCATAAAAAATGACGCTAATGTGGTGCAAGGAGGCTCTAGGGGCTCTTAAATCTGCCCCCAAGTTTTTTTTAAAGTGGCTGCATACCATGGCAGCATGTTAAATCTACTGAGTTAATTGCCGCCTTCAATTTAACCAGACAACAACAGATAATAACTAAGAAAGAAGTGAGTTACATTATGCTTAACATTTAAAGATTGGAAAAGTTGCCTTTTACTGTAGTGGAGATTTCATCAGCAGTATGGCTAATACACAGGGTGGTTAATATGCCCATTTCCACATTTCATTTTAGCAAGTGTTTCAAACATTTTGCAGTTGGTCGATTTGAGTAGTTTGCACGGCAACTGTAATGTGCCCATAGCAAACATGGTGTGCTCTCTGAAGGGTACTTCCAGCTCTCTGATTCACCCAGTATTTCAGATCCTTTCAAATGGCTGTTATGTGATGCTGAATAGTGAAGGCTGTTGCGGAAAGAGCCTGGAATAGCCTATGTGATTTTGGTTTCTCAAATTGTAACTGGCTGTAGCCTTGTGTTATATCCCCCCACACAAATGATAGAAGTAGCAGAAATGTGGCCGCACATTGCTACTTCAAATATACATTTTGACAAGCTGAGCAGATGAAAGACACTATTTTTTCAAAAACATGTGGTTATGACATCAGCCAGAAAGACCTATGACCTCCAGCTAGCAAGGTCATCAGCAGAGATACAGTCCTTATTAAATACCAACTTCCCCAATCATTTTGGAGAGTTGGTGAGCTGAATTTTCAACTCATCCAATACTGAGGGAATTGTGCACTTTAAGGCTGTCGGGTCTGGATTTGTTAGCACCTTCCAGATTGTATTTGGAGTGATACCTTCAGTCATCCATTCACTCGTTTTGAGTGACTTTGGCGGATTCCCTTAGGCAGTGATTGGGGCATTTTGCTGTTGCTATTTTTGATACAAAATGTCTGTCCCATCTCAACAAAATGCAGTAAAGGAGCTCTCACCAGCCAACCTGTGATATGATCGCCTGATGCAGTACTTTGGAGTTTCACTGCTGGAGGAGTTTGAGGTGAATTGTCATTGACATTCCAACCAATACTGTCCTGTGAGCAGCCGATTTGCCACTGCTTGTGGTGCTTGTTCGAATGTATACCAAAGATGTGTCTCGCCGCGTAGCTTGTGCCTTCTGTGGACACAGATCTGTTAATGTTCTTGTTGAGGGCTCATTCACGGACATGTCCATTGAGACTGCGGTTGTTACGCGAGGGATTCTATGAGCCACCACTTGTAGATTTCCTGGATCCTTCTGCATCTGCCGCTGCAAGGAATGTGGTCCCCTCAGCCAGTCCTATGGTTGAGGATTCTGCACACGTAGGCTTTATGGATCCTTCAGTTAATGCAATGTTGCCTGCTGTGGTGGAATCCTTCTTGGCTTCCATCACCATTGAAGAATTCAGGGATTTCCTGCAGGACCATAATTATTGCTGAATTTGTTGATTGTCATTTTTGTTTAAATTACTAAATTGCCCTTTAAAATTGCCTGCCAATTGGCCGGCCTTGTTTATCATCTTAGACATTTTTATCTCTCTTATGTATATTTTAATATGCTTTTAGTGTTTTAAGTTTTAAGAGCATTTTATCTTTAGAATTGAACTTGTCCTGACAATGGGGCGGGTGTTGTGGGTTCCTTTTACACTCTGCTTAGGCCAGCGGCTTGTGCCCTTTCACCTACATATACGCTCTGATGTTACTCATTCAGTTTCATTCAATTTTATTTAGACTCCTTTCAGCTGGGATGTTTATGTTTTCTAATCAGCTGTAACTCTGATTCTGTGAAAGCATTGTTATTATTCTGTGCATGACACTTAACATGTACCTCTGCCAAGGCTGACAGTACATGATAATCCAGCTAGCAATTGTCGCCACAAGAGTATGTAAACAGTGCGACACTTAGGCGCATGCCCACGTCAGGCCTTTTCATGTAACAGAAATATATTTCTTTCAAAAACACTGTACAGGCAAAGGGACAACAGGGAGTTCATTCTGGCCAGTATATCCATCCACGCTGCATGCCATTTCATTGCTGACCTCAGCCCTGCTTCTACAACTAGCCCAGGAAAAGCAAGCAGACCTCTATCTTCCACGTAATCAGGGTGGGTGCTCCTTTCATAAACTATGGACAAATAGGGATATATCCGCTATGCTCTCACTTAGGATTTAGGGGTTAGGTAGAATTCATCTACGTATGTTATTACAATATGTTGGGACTTTTTTTTCACTTCTCGCTGGCACCACCATCCTAAGCCTGTTATGTCTCATTGCCTTAATAATTGCAGCTCATATATTTTATCATGGACTGCTGTCTTTTCAAAAAATGTATTGAAAACCATCCTGCATCTTTCTCTTTGGCCTATATGTGTGTATGAGAGCTTTTGCTAACAAGACAAAGGGGTGAGATTTGTTGACCATGACTTCCCCTGAGAAACCATGGTGTGTCAAACATCAGGCTGCCACAAAAAAAAAATTCTTTCAGGTTTGGGTAAGGTGCTGCTAGCTAGCCAAAATGAGATCCACCAAGATGGTGTGGGATTGACTCAGTCATCCACAAACAGTGGCGGTAGTGTCCGAATCCAGCAGTCTCGTTCCAATAATGAGAGCCCAACGACAAGACGACGGTAGCCTGTCAAACCAAATGACACCAAGAGCTTAAATCCAAGTTCAGTTAATGGATAGATGTATTTACCATCGGTCAAAAATAACAACAATTACTGTGACGTGTTTGCAAAAATAACTTTCTATCAAGCATAACAGAAATAAAGGTTAAGATGTACATAATTTTTTCAAAGACATTTCTAGTACACACCAGCCTCAGGTGGAAAGAATCAATTATGAAGAACTTCTTCAACAAGAAAATAAAATAAAGAACACTGAAATTAAATAAAACTGAAAATGACTTTATTTTAATGTTGAGTGACAATTGAGAATATCAATAAAGCATGGTGGGCAGCTTCCCCAGTGCAGGTACAAATGCCAGCACCAGGAGAAGCACATAGTCCACATCTCTTTAACAATTTATTTTAGCACTGTGATGCCAAGTCACTATAAGGAACTTGGTCCCACATTTATGGGCTTTGTGGTGCATGGCAGTGCAGCAAGTCACTTTGCTGTAGTGCCCTACGTCACAGGTAAAGGGCAGGACTGTGCCGTATTTATCCAATACAGTGCATTCCTGTCCTTTTACCATGCCCTGTTGCCCTTTTGGCAGTCTAGCACCAATGCAGGCACCCTTGCACCATGGTGCCTGAATTGTGTGCAGGATTGTTTTTGGGTGGGAAAGGACACTGCTGCACAAAAACAATCCTGAGATGTTTTTAAGAGTAAAAGCAAGGAGAAATAAGTATATTTGTCCTCTCTGCATCTCTCATGGGGAGGTGCATCTTTTTTGGCACATTCCCAGATTCACAAGTTCCTGTAAATCTGGGAATGCATCCGAATTCATGGATGTTATGTGGTAGCACCCATGGAACACTGATAGAAACCTTTTCCTGGCACAGAGTTATGTAATGCAGTGATTTGTCCTGTGTTACATTACCCAAGATTTATAAAGCCACACATGGCTTCATAAATCTCACTTAAGGTTTCCTTAGCTCTTGCACCACATGGTGCATGAGTGAGGCAATCCAGGTCATAAATGTGGCCCCTGTTTTGCAATAACACTAGCACATTGCAAAAACTGAAGTATAGATTGTTGTGTGCTGTCCCTTACAAGCCCCCACCCAGGCAATCTAACCATGTGCGAGGGCTTGTGGATCAAATCCTGCATTAGACCTATGAAAGAGGCAGGATTTCTGCAACCTCTTGTGAGCCATACTTTTTACAATGTGCTGTATTGTGCAACCAGCACAGTGCAAACACCTGACATGGCCACAACACAGACTCTGTACAAACACTACTGTCTTGCAACCAGGCAAAATTGTACATTTAGTAGGTGGTTGGCACAGATCTAAAAAAAAGAGACGTGGGGGACTAACCAAGTTAGGCAGTATGGAGGTGGGGGACTAACCAAGTTAGGCAGTATGCAGGTGACATCATGGCAAGTGACATCATGGCCTGTGATATCGCACAAACAAACACTCCTGATTTAGGCAGAAGACTCATGCTTTTATAAGCTACACATAAAACAATGTTGCCTTTTGTCAACGTGAAGCTTCCTTTACCGAAGGATTTAACAAACTAACTCCGCCGCAACCCAACTCCACAAGGTATATTATTCCAAACACAGCATATTTCCATGTAGGTGTAATTGCTTGAAATGCCTGAGCTCTCCAGAAGTGAGGCTGCTCTCCGGTGTGAAGTATACTTACTCAGCCTTACTATTTTTCACCAACAGACCAAGACCCAAGGCAAGACATAAAGAGAAAAATGGAAGAAAGGAGAAAGAGAGATAGGACAATAATGCTGAAGGCAGAAAATAGGATGAAAAAGAACCAGTAGTGAAAGAAAAATGGTATGGCAACCTTGCCATTCAGCAATAAGACCCTAAGAAAAAGTTTGGGGCTCTGTGTAGGAAAGTACCATCTTGCCTGGCATGTTACCCCCATTTTCACTGTATGTATGTTTTAGCCCCTGTGTCACTGGGATCTTGCTAGGCAGGACCCCAGTGCTCATAGTATGTGCTCTGTATGTGTTCCCTGTGTGGTGCCTAACTGTATCACTGAGGCTCTGCTAACCAAAACCTCAGTGTTTATGCTCTCTCTGCTTTCTAAATTTGTCATTGAAGGCTAGTGACTAAATTTACCAATTCTCATTGGCACACTAGTACACCCATATAATTCCCTTGTATATGGTACTTAGGTACCCATGGTATTGGGGTTCCAGGAGATCCCTACGGGCTGCAGCATTTCTTCTGCCACCCATGGGGAGCTCATACAATTCTTACACAGGCCTGCCACTGCAGCCTGAGTGAAATAACGTCCACATTATTTCACAGCCATTTTTCACTGCACATAAGTAACTTATAAGTCACCTATATGTCTTACGCTCACTTATTGAAGGTTGGGTGCCAAGTCACTTAGTGTGTGGGCACCCTGGCACTAGCCAAGGTGCCCCCACATCATTCAGGGCAAATTCCCAGGACATTGTGAGTGCGGGGACACCATTACACGTGTGCACTATACATAGGTCACTACCTATGTATAGCGTCAAAATGGTAACTCTGAACATGGCCATGTAACATGTCTAAGATCATGGAATTGTCACCCCAACACCATTCTGGTATTGGGGGGGACAATTCCATGATCCCCCGGGTCACTAGCACAGAACTCGGGTGCTGCCAAACTGCCTTTCCGGGGTTTCCACTGCAGCTGCTGCTGCTGCCAACCCCTCAGACAGGATTCTTCCCTCCTGGGGTCCAGGCAGCCCTGGCCCAGGAAGGTAGAACAAAGGATTTCCTCTGAGAGAGGGTGTTACACCCTCTCCCTTTGGAAATAGGTGTGAGAGCTGGGGAGGAGTAGCATCCCCCAGCCTCTGGAAATGCTTTGATGGGCACAGATGGTGCCCATCTCTGCATAAGCCAGTCTACACCGGTTCAGGGATCACCCAGCCCTGCTCTGGTGCGAAACTGGACAAAGGAAAGGGGAGTGATCACTCCCTTGACCAGTACCTCCCAGAGGAGGTGCCCAGAGCTCCTCCAGTGTGTCCCAGACCTCTGCCATCTTGGAAACAGAGGTGTTGGGGGCACACTGGACTGCTCTGAGTGGCCAGTGCCAGCAGGTGACGTCAGAGACCCCTCTGATAGGCTCTTACCTTTCTTGGTAGCCAATCCACCTTTCTTGGTAGCCAAACCTCCTTTTCTGGCTATTTAGGGTCTCTCCTCTGGGGAATTCTTCAGATAACGAATGCAAGAGCTCACCAGAGTTCCTTTGCACTTCCCTCTTCGACTTCTACCAAGGATCGACCGCTGACTGCTCCAGGACGCCTGCAAACCCGCAACAAAGTAGCAAGACGACTACCAGCAACATTGTAGCGCCTAATCCTGCCAGCTTTCTCGACTGTTTCCTGGTGGTGCATGCTCTGGGGGTCACCTGCCTTCACCCTGCACTGGAAGCCAAGAAGAAATCTCCCGTGGGTCGACGGAATTTCCCCCCTGGTAACGCAGGCACCAAAAGACTGCATCACCTGTCCTCTGGGTCCCCTCTCATCCTGATGAGCGTGGTCCCTGGAACACAGGAACTCTATCCAAGTGACTCCCACAGTCCAGTGATCCTTCAGTCCAAGTTTGGTGTAGGTAAGTCCGTGCCTCCCCACGCTAGACTGCAAACCTGTGTACTGCATGATTTGCAGTTGCTCCAGCTCCTGTGCACTCTTCCAGGATTTCCTTCATGCACAGCCTAGCCTGGATCCTCAGCACTCCGTCCTGCAGTGCTCAACCTTCTGAGTTGTCCTCCGGCATCGTGGGACCCTCCTTTGTGACTCTGAGCCAGCTCCAGTTCACAAATCTTCTAAGTACCTGTTTGGGTACTTCTGTGGGGGCTGCATGCTTCTGTGGGGGCTCTCTGAGTTGCTGAGTACCCCCTCTGTCTTCTCTTCCAAGGGGCAACATCCTGGTTCTTCCTCGTCCCCAGCAGAACTCAAAAACCTCAACCGCAACCCTTGTAGCTAGCAAGGCTTGTTTGCAGTATTTCTGCGTGGGAACACTTCTGCAACCTTCAGCACACCGTGGGACATCTTTCTTCCAAAGGAGAAGTTAGTTCCTAGCTCTCTTTATTGTTGCAGAATCCTAAGCTTCTTCCATCAAGAGGCAGCTTCCTTTCACCTTCATCCTGGGTTTCCTCGGCTCCTGCCCCCCCTGGACACTATCGCGACTCTTGGACTTGGTCCCCTTGCCTTGCAGGTCCTCAGGTCCAGAAATCCATCTTCAGTGCTTTGCTGGTGTTTGTGGTTCTTGCAGAATCCCCCTATCACAACTATTGTGTCCTTTTGGGGTAGTAGGTGTACTTTACTCCTACTTTTCAGAGTCTTGGGGAGGGGTATCTTGGACACCCAGACTGTTTTCTTATAGTCCCAGCGACCCTCTACAAGCTCCCATAGGTCTGGGGTCCATTCGTGATTCGCATTCCACATTTGGAGCATTGGGTTTGTGTTGCCCCTAGACCTATGTTTGCCTATTGCATCCTATTGTAATTCTACACTGTTTGCATTACTTTTCTGACTCTTACTTACCTGTTTTGGGTTTGTGTACATATAACTTGTGTATATTACTTACCTTCTTACTGAGGGTACTCACTGAGATACTTGTGGCATGTTGTCATAAGAATAAAGTACCTTTATTTTTAGTAACTCTGAGTATTGTGTTTTCTTATGATATTGTGCATATGATATAAGTGGTATAGTAGGAGCTTTGCATGTCTCCTAGTTCAGCCTAAGCTTCTTTGCCATAGCTACCTTCTATCAGCCTAAGCTGCTAGAAACACCTCTATTCTACTAATAAGGGATAACTGGACCTGGCACAGGGTGTAAGTATCACAGGGTACCCACTATAAGCCAGGCCAGCCTCCTACACTCTGCATTTATGTTTTTTACAAAGTACACACTGCCTCGCCCCCAAATGTCGCCTCCACATTTAGTAGCAGACATCGCTTGTGTTCGAATAGTTGGCATAATTATATCTAAACCACCCTCACATTCACCATCAGAACCTGATACCTCACCCTGAAATCAGTACAACCATAATACCCACACAAAGAATGGACCATAAATTTCACATTAAGAGGTATCATCTCCAAATCAAAATGAGTGTAAACTGCACAGTATCCAAAGATGAGAAGGAAATGATGACAAAGTTAACAGACAAGAAAACAGAACATGCAATTTTAGACCCAATTATCACTTTCAAATACTGGCCTTCACAAGGAAATATTGCTAATATTGCTAGTTTGTATAGATAAACAACCCACGTGAGGAGATGCAGTAATAGTGAGAGGCAGTGATCAGACTCTACACTAGACTACGTTGGCATATCCTAGACATGTTACACTGCCAAAATGGTGCACTGGAGACAGCCTACTTGACCTAATTGTTTACAGTAACACTGACATGTGGGCTTACCTATTCACTGTACACTCCTCCTGCAGGAGCCAGCCCTAAGCACAAATAATATTTCATTTCATACATAGCATAACTCTGAATTACATCAGGTTCCCAGACCTAAAAACATCATAACAAAGCTACCCTTGTTATTGTGTTATAATATAGTACTTCACAAACTTTGCAGCATTGCTGCAGTAGGTGGTGTGAGACGGGCAAAAAGCAATACCACCCATACCCGTGGCAGGGTAACACCTATGGAAAATTTAACACAGCCATATACAGCTCTCTTGAATTTCCAGTCTACCAAAAAGCAACTTCACTTCCTTTCAAGGAAAACAGGTCTTCAACATTTTGTGATTGGAACTGGTAACTAAAGGACATAGGCCCATATTTATACTTTTTGACGCAAAACTGCGCCAACGCAGTTTTGCGTCAAAAAAATTAGCGCCGGCTAACGCCATTCTGAAGCGCCATGCGGGCGCCGTATTTATTGAATGACGTTAGCCGGCGTTAGCCGCCGGCGCTGTCTGGTGTGCGTTAAAAAAAACAACGTACACCAGGCAGCGCCGGCGTAGGGGGAAAATGGCGTATGGGCGTCCACAAATGGTGCAAGTCAGGCTGAGGCAAAAAAATCGCCACAACCCGATTTGCGCCATTTTTTTACGACACCCATCCCCCATTGAAATGACTCCTGTCTTAGCAAAGACAGGAGTCATGCCCCCTTGCCCAATGGCCATGCCCAGGGGACTTCTGTCCCCTGGGCATGGTCATTGGGCATAGTGGCATGTAGGGGGGCACAAATCAGGCCCCCCTATGCCACAAAAAAAAAAAAAAAAATTACTTACCTGGACTTACCTTAATGTCCCTGGGGTGGGTCCCTCCATCCTTGGGTGTCCTCCTGGTGTGGGCAAGGGTGGCAGGGGGTGTCCCTGGGGGCAGGGGAGGGCACCTCTGGGCTCATTCTGAGCCCACAGGTCCCTTGACGCCTGCCCTGACCCAGGTGCTAAAATCCGGCGCTAATGCAGGTTTTTTAGTCCCGCCCACTCCCGGGCGTCATTTTTGCCCGGGAGTATAAATCCGACGCAATAGCATCGGAGTAATTTTTTAAGACGGGAACGCCTACCTTGCATATCATTAACGCAAGGAAGGTGTTCACGCAAAAAAATTACGCTAACTCCATGAACTTTGGCGCTAGACGCATCTAACGCCAAAGTATAAATATGGAGTTAGTTTTGCGTTGAATTTGCATCGAAAAAAACGACGCAAATTTGGCGCAAACGGAGTATAAATATGCCCCATAATTTCAAATCTTTGGAAATCATTTTTTGTTGTGGTGTGAAAGATTTAGATACTTCTAGAGGAGGAAGCAGGATTATGCAAGGCAGTCCATTTTTTAAGTGACAAATGCAGCTGCAGGATCTGCCTGCCACCCACGCTGAACCAGCGCTTTCTGAACAGGCCCTAAGAGTCCTGTTCTCTGTCTCATCACCCCACACACTTTGTGTGGCAACAGTCTCTAGCTTAAACGGGAGTTAGTGTGGGGTTAGATCACTCCTGTCACTCTCTCCTTGTGTTATAATAGTATAGAACAGCTGCTAGCTGTGAGAGTTTACCGCTTTATTAAGATTATCTCTGTGGACAGACTTAGGTAACACTAAAATCGTTTTTTTTTAAAGCAGTATCGGCTATACAGGTTTTCAACGATGGCAGAAGGGATAGCTTATGATGAGGAGGAGGTCATGGCCATCCTCTCAGCATTATCCTTGTTAGGAGACTCCTCATTAACAAAAACATTAGCACAAATGGGAGATTGGGACACTCTAATAGAATTAAAGAGGACACAGGTTAAAACCATCCTCCACGGTGCTATCCTGACGGAATATCTGCGAAACAACGCTGCACCGAATGGGCTTATCGTGACCACTGAGCCCCGTATCTTCTTAGAAGACCGGGAGTTCAGAAAAGATTGGTCTATGATAGCCTGAAAGTGTGCTAATCTTGATTATCAAAACAGCAACCAGACTATCTGAAGCCCTAGTAATACAGATAAAGACAGCCGAAAACAGTCTGAAAACAGGACCGACAACAGCATCTTTAAAAAAAAAAAGTTAGAAGAAACAAAGACCATTAACGAATTTAAATTTTCTGACCCAACGCAAAATCTCAAAATTTCAAAAAGATTTGCAAAAAATCTCATTCGAAAGAGTACATCCATACACCAAGGAAGATTATGTTTCCCAATCTTCCTTGCCCTCCGATACATCCTCAGGAGGGTACACAAGCTCTGATTCAGACACAGACCCTGCACAAACATCATGCCCCAGACGTGGACGGCGAGGCACCCCAAGGAATAGATGGAACCACCCACACGTGGTCTCCCATTGCCCTCCAATGAATACTCAACCATGGGGATGGACTCCCCACTATGGGCCTCCTACCCACTTCCAACCCCCAATATACCCTCAACCACCCGCACCTTGGGCCTACTCTAATGCTCTATTTTTAGAAAGAGGCCTGAGAAGAGGGATAGGGAAGAAGAAGGGAGTAAGCTGGAAAACAAGGGAGAAACAGGCAGAAAGCGAGACTCCCAGCACAAGCAAGATTTTACAATTAAATCAACCACATTGATCAACCTAAGTCAAAGGACATTAAAGGCCATTGAACAAAAAGCCATGGAGAAGGGCCTTGGTTTTGTCCCCACACCGAAACTAGACATCTTAACTTGGGAATTGAAATAGCTGAATTATTTCGCAAAAATTAGACTTAAGATCTTCTTCTTAGAACACCCTGTTGCTAACACAGGACAAGGCAGGAATACTGGGTTACCACCCAAATCGAAATTGACCCCTCCCAGTCACCAAATGCCACCGGAGGTGCTCACCTTTGAGAAATCAGTAAGTCGGAAAATTGACCACTTACGACAGAATCATACAGATGTATTCCAGAATATAAGCACCCAGGAATTAACAGCCCTATGAGAACTCACCGATGACACCTCAATAACAGTTAAACCAGCAGACAAAGGAGGGGCCACGGTGATAATGCCGACTGTGATGTATAATGAAGAGTGCTTACATCTATTAGAGAACACTCAGCATTATAAAAAAACTCTCCAGAGACCCCACACATGAGATCAAAGAAGAAATAGCCTTCCTAATATCAAAAGGCTTAGACAATGGATGGCTCACTAAACACGAGGCAGCCTTCTTTAACCAAGAAACCCCCAAAATACCATACTTCTACATATTACCGAAAATACATAAAAACAAACACCCCCCTCCAGGGAGGCCAATAGTATCGGGATCGGATCCATTCTAGAGCCCCTCTCGCAAATCTGCGCAATTCTGCGACAGGTTCCTACAACCATATGTGGAACAAATACCAATATATCTAAAGGACACCAAAGATGTACTCAATTTACTAGACGGCCTAGAATTCAATAAAGAAAACGAATACTTGATAACCCTATACGTAGAATCCCTGTACACAAATATACCTCAAGAAGCCACCCTTGAAGTTATCTGCAACCTTTTCAATAACAGTGCTTGGGACTACATAACGCCCCCAGAGTTTATTTTAGATCTTGCACATACAGCACTTACAAGGAACTTTTTTGAATTCAATAAGAATTTCTATCTCCAAGTACACGGAACCTCGATGGTCAGTACCTTTGCCCCGAGCCTGGCCTGTCTCTCTGTAGACCACTTTGAGAGAGAATTTGTTCTAAATGAAGAAAACCCATACTTTGATCAAATCACGATATGGAAATGTTACATTGATGACATCCTCCTGATCTGGAAAGGTACAAAGGAAGAAGCAACAACTTTTGTGAATTGGTTAAATGCTTTAAATCCGTTCTTGAGATTTACATCAACGATAGGTGACACAGATTTTTTCTTCCTTGATCTCCTAATTTCTGAAAAAAGACGGCTACCTAAAGACGGAAGTTTTCTATAAGCCAACTGACAGGAATAACTTGCTACAATTCCACAGCTTTCACGCGCGTTCTCTCAAAGAGAACCTACCAGTAGGCCAGTTCCTACGCCTACCACGTAACTGTACAGAACTGACAGAATACACCAAATACGCCAAGAAACTTACAAATAAGCTACGGGCTAAAGGCTACCCTGCCCATCTCATGAGAAGAGAGAAAAAAGAGCTTGTTTCAGCCACAGGGATCTGTTGCTGCAACCATCAGAAAGAGCCGATAAAAAGGATAGCATAATCTGCGTAACTACCTTTAATCCTTTACCTTATACAGTGAAAAAGATAATCAAGGAAGATTGGAAGATCCTAACATCAGGAGGCCTTCCCTTCAAACCCCTCCTTAATGCCTTCAAAAAAAGCAAAAAGCATTCATGACATAGTTCTCCATACCCGACCTTGAGACAAGTCTCCTGCTAACAAAAAAATGACTCTGTGGCACTTTCCACCACCAAAAGGTCACTTTATCTGTGTCGTAATTGCAATATCTGTCAATTTACAAAGAAGACCATCAAATTGGAACTAGGCCTGCAGACATCATGGGAATTAAGGAATCTCACAAACTGCAACAGCAAAAATGTCATTTATATGATTAGATGCCCGTGCCAACTCATGTATATCGGCATGACCACCAGGAGAGTGGGCAAACGCATCTGTGAACATCGAAGCACGATAAGATGCAAACGGGATGCTACCCTCCTAACAGAACATTACATCACGAACAATCACAATCCCGATGACATGGAGTGGTACGTCATCGACAAACTTAACAATCTGACCATAAATATGAAACAAAAATTGCTATTTTATGAACAGAGATGGGTGTGGAGGCTACATACAGACACCATGGGTCTCAATGATAATATCCAATGGTCGGCTCTGTAAAAATCGCAGCATCTCCGTATTTTACCTACCCTTTTCCCTATCTTCTTCTTTCAACTCCCTCTTCCCTTATCTCTTTACCCTCCTCCCCTTTAACTGCTAATAATCATCTCCATCCCTGCCTCGGAATTCCCCCTCTTTCCTTTCCCCTTTTCTTCCTCCCATCTTCCCTCTTGTTTCTTTCTCCTTTTCCAGTTTTTCATTACCTTTATCATCCCTCCTTCCTTTTCCCCTTCCTTTCCATTTCCCTCTACCCTCTCCTTTTTCCTCTCTTCACCCCTTCTTTTCCCTTTTTTCCTCCCCTCTCCCCTTGCCCCCACCATTCCTCTTGTTTCCTTTCTCTTCCCTCCTCTCTCTGTCTTCTGTCCTTTCTCTTGTTCTTTTCTCGCCCTTTTTGCTTTCTGTTTGTTTTTTCCCCTTTATTATTTTTCCCCCTTTACTTTTTTCCTTAAGTCATTTCCCCTTCCTTTCCTTACCCTCAGCCCACCTCCAGCCCCCCCGCCCCGCTGCCGCTATCCCCCCCAACCCCACCCCGCTTCTCTCCTCGCTTTGGATACACAAGCCCGATGGCCCAGCATAACGACTCCGACAGCCCGGAGCGGAGCATTTGTTACTTTTGGTTGCCATGGCAACCGCCGGGCGCGCAAGCCTCGGGGTGCAGGGACTACCATTCCCAGCGCTCCGGGGCCCGGGTAAACACACGGCATCATGTTTCCATTTCCTGCCCTTCCAGCTGGCTCAGCGGCAGGACGCTCGAGCCCTGGAGGGCAGGGCGGCCGGAAGTAGTTAGATTCCTCGCCTCAGCTGAGGCGCACATGTGACTAATCAACATTAATCAATCTGACCTTTATAAAAAACACCGCCACACTCAGATCATAGCACACAAGTGGCTGGGACATGGACTTTAGGTGCACTACCAGGTTGCGGCCTTTGGAGTAGTAAGTTTTATTACTCCCTCAGAGGGCCCCCCTTTGATTCTTCTTGGCCCATTCGCATCTAACCTGAGATAAGTACCCAAGTATGCTTGCTTTTAATGTTTGTTTGCTCTCTACCAGAAAATGTAATTACCTAGCATATCACAAAGAGATCCTTTCGTGTCTGACTAACTTAATAATTACATTGTATACATTATCCCCCAGCTTCTGCTACTAGCCTGTCACCTTTTGACAGCCATTCCTCCTTAGCCGATTGTACATTTCTAATTCTAGTTTTATTTAAATTCATCCTCATTTTGGATCCTATCCTTTGTCTCCCCCACAGAGTGTGACTATAAGGGGAGACCCCCCACCGTTAGATCCCAGACCAGAGGCTAACCGCCTTTGTTCACAGGATAGGTCCATACTAATAGGTTCCCCATGCCCCAAGAACCCTTTGTTTCCCTTGCATGTGTATATGTGTGTTGCCCACGGTATGTTTCTGACACCTTTAGTGTGCTGTTGTTTGGACTGAAGTGGCACAGATATGTCACAACCATTTATCAGTAACCTTTTTCGCTTTAGGCCACCACCAGAATTCCTCAGGTAGGCCCAATTTATTATTTTTTGAGCACTTATCCTTCTGTTGAGCAGATAACTTTTCTCCCCATTAGTATGGATCCCCAACTCTGATGAATGCCCCAGACCTTTTGGCTCTTAGTGTGGGCAGAAACATGTTGGTCCCCAATTTTTAGACCCTTTGAGTCAATATCCTCAACAGAGTCTCCACCCCTGTTTTTATTCTCACCTACGAACACCTACATTAAAAAGTCCTTAAACAAAACAGGTGATTTGTAAGGTCATTTTATTATTCACCACCTTTATCTGGATCCCTTGTATTATCCAGCTAGATTAAATTTCAGCACTCCCTCTGCAGTTCTTTTAACAACGAGGTTGAGTCCACCCAGGTAGTATCATCTTACCTTGGTGGGGCTAGGTGGTCATATGATGAAGCATGACACTATAATGTGTGTGAAACCACCTAGTCCATAAAGGGAACTCCCTCAAAGGTTTAGCCACCCATCACACTCCTACATTTCTTGTGGACTATGCGCTCAACCACCGCTTTCTAAACAGGCCCTAAGAGTTCTGTTCTCTCTCTCATCAACCCACACACTTTGTGTGTTGACCCACTCTCTAACCTCAAGTGCCAAGAATTAAAGACCAAACATTAACCTTTGTAGTAAAACAGGAAAAATAAAGAGATGCCAATCTAATGGATGAAGTGACCAATGTGAAAGGAGAAAGCCTGTGATTGATCCAGGCTTCATAGCTTGACATAATTGCAAATTGCATTCTTGTGTTTGGTTTATTATGCTGTGCTGGTGCACCATACATTATAAAAATGTAGCCACCTATAGGATGCACTTGACTTTCATGTCCCAAGCCACACTCTAGCCTCGTGTACCAAGAATTTAAGACAAAACATTAACCTTACATATGAAATATTAAAAATAAAGAGACGTCCATTTCATAGCTGGATTGCACAAAGTGAAGGCAGAAAACCTGTGCGCTTCCCATGACCTCCGTATGCCAGGTGAGGGCCGTGGTGATGATTGAGGGTTGAAGCCCCGGAACACTGTTCTATCAAGAAGAGGGTTGTTGTCCCCTGCACTGCTGCGATCTGAAGGTGGCATTTCCATGTGTGTGCTGTTATGAACCCTATACCCCAGGCTGTGATGAAGTGAGACGGCTGTAGTCCTGGAGCAGCGTGCAACTGTGAAGGAGAAGCAAGCCGTCACCAGAGGAGGAAGAGCAACAGTTCAACTACCCAACAATCCAGGAGGGCCCAAGTCCTGCTGCTGAATTCAGGGAGGCTTACCGTGTAGGCAGATGAGCGTCCCTACTGTAGCATCGAGACCTGCTCACTGCTGGGACATAGATATTTGCCAGAGCACTCCAAACCTTTACTCAAGCAAGAGCAGGTAAGACTGAATACTGGGCCACCAGGCCTCGGGCAACTTGCTCTGACTGGCATGCACCAGTTGAGGCACAATGACTTTCTAAGACTTCTTCATTCTAAGAATTAAACTAACTAGCAGGGCCAAGCTGGAATGTTGTAGGAGACTGGACTGGCTTGTAGTGAGTACCAAGGGGTACTTACACCTTGCACCAGGCCCAGTTATCCCTTATTAGTGTATAGGGTGTCTAGCAGCTTAGGCTGATAGATAATGGTAGCTTAGCAGAGCAGCTTAGGCTGAACTAGGAGACGAGTGAAGCTCCTACAGTACCACTAGTGTCATATGCACAATATCATAAGAAAACACAATACACAGATATACTAAAAATAAAGGTACTTTATTTTTATGACAATATGCCAAAAGTATCTCAGTGAGTACCCTCAGTATGAGGATAGCAAATATACACAAGATATATGTACACAATACCAAAAATATGCAGTATAGTATTAGAAAACAGTGCAAACAATGTATAGTTACAATAGGATGCAATGGGGACACATAGGGATAGGGGCAACACAAACCATATACTCCAAAAGTGGAATGCGAACCACGAATGGACCCCAAACCTATGTGACCTTGTAAAGGGTCGCTGGGACTGTAAGAAAACAGTTAGGGTTAGAAAAATAGCCCACCCCAAGACCCTGAAAAGTGAGTGCAAAGTGCACTAAAGTTCCCCAAAGAGCACAGAAGTCGTGATAGGGGAATTCTGCAAGAAAGACACAAATCAGCAATGCAACAACAATGGATTTCCAAACGAGGGTACCTGTGGAACAAGGGGACCAAGTTCAAAAGTCACAAGCAAGTCGGAGATGGGCAGATGCCCAGGAAATGCCAGCTGTGGGTGCAAAGAAGCTGCTACTGGACTGTAGAAGATGAAGATTCTGTTAGAACGACAAGGGCTAGAGACTTCCCCTTTGGAGGATAGATGCCCCACGCCGTGGAGAGTCGTTCAGAAGTGTTTTCCTGAAGAAAGACCGCAAACAAGCCTTGCTAGCTGCAAGTTGTGCGGTTAGGGTTTTTGGATGCTGCTGTGGCCCAGGAGGGACCAGGATGTCGCCAATTGCGTCTGGGGACAGAGGGAGCGTCTAGCAAGACAAGGAGCCCTCTCAGAAGCAGGCAGCACCCGCAGAAGTGCCAGAACAGGCACTACAAAGTGGAGTGAAACAGTGCTCACCCGAAGTCGCACAAAGGAGTCCCACGTCGCCGGAGGACAACTTAGAAGGTTGTGCAATGCAGGTTAGAGTGCCGTGGCCCAGGCTTGGCTGTGCACAAAGGATTTCCGCCGGAAGTGCACAGAGGCCGGAGTAGCTGCAAAAGTCGCGGTTCCCAGCAATGCAGTCTGGCGTGGGGAGGCAAGGACTTACCTCCACCAAACTTGGACTGAAGAGTCGCTGGACTGTGGGAGTCACTTGGACAGAGGTGCTGGATTCAAGGGACCTCGCTCGTCGTGCTGAGAGGAGACCCAGGGTACCGGTGATGCAGTTCTTTGGTGCCTGCGGTTGCAGGGGGACGATTCCGTCGACCCACAGGAGATTTCTTCAGAGCTTCTAGTGCAGAGAGGAGGCAGACTACCCCCACAGCATGCACCAGCAGGAAAGCAGTTGAGAAGGCGGCAGGATCAGCGTTACAGAGTTGCAGTAGTCGTCTTCGCTACTTTGTTGCAGTTTTGCAGGCTTCCAGCGCGGTCAGCAGTCGATTCCTAGGCAGAAGGTGAAGAGAGAGATGCAGAGGAACTCGGATGAGCTCTTGCATTCGTTATCTAAGGAATTCCCCAAAGCAGAGACCCTAAATAGCCAGAAAAGAGGGTTTGGCTACTTAGGAGAGAAGATAGGCTAGCAACACCTGAAGGAGCCTATCAGAAGGAGTCTCTGACGTCACCTGCTGGCCCTGGCCACTCAGAGCAGTCCAGTGTGCCAGCAGCACCTCTGTTTCCAAGATGGCAGAGGTCTGGAGCACACTGGAGGAGCTCTGGGCACCTCCCAGGGGAGGTGCAGGTCAGGGAAGTGGTCACTCCCCTTTCCTTTGTCCAGTTTCGCGCCAGAGCAGGGCTGAGGGGTCCCTGAACCGGTGTAGACTGGCTTATGCAGAAATGGGCACCATGTGTGCCCATGAAAGCATTTCCAGAGGCTGGGGGAGGCTACTCCTCCCCTGCCTTCACACCATTTTTCAAAGGGAGAGGGTGTAACACCCTCTCTCTGAGGAAGTCCTTTGTTCTGCCTTCCTGGGCCAAGCCTGGCTGGACCCCAGGAGGGCAGAAACCTGTCTGAGGGGTTGGCAGCAGCAGCAGCTGCAGTGAAACCCCTGAAAAGGCAGTTTGGCAGTACCCGGGTCTGTACTACAGACCCGTGGGATTATGGGATTGTGCCAACAATGCCAGGATGGCATAGAGGGGGCAATTCCATGATCATAGACATGTTACATGGCCATATTCGGAGTTACCATTGTGAAGCTACACATAGGTAGTGACCTATATGTAGTGCACGCGTGTAATGGTGTCCCCGCACTCACAAAGTCCGGGGAATTGGCCCTGAACAATGTGGGGGCACCTTGGTAGTGCCAGGGTGCCCACACACTAAGTAACTTAGCACCCAACCTTTACCAGGTAAAGGTTAGACATATAGGTGACTTATAAGTTACTTAAGTGCAGTGTAAATGGCTGTGAAATAACGTGGACGTTATTTCACTCAGGCTGCAGTGGCAGGCCTGTGTAAGAATTGTCAGAGCTCCCTATGGGTGGCAAAAGAAATGCTGCAGCCCATAGGGATCTCCTGGAACCCCAATACCCTGGGTACCTTAGTACCATATACTAGGGAATTATAAGGGTGTTCCAGTAAGCCAATATGAATAGGTAAAATTGGTCACTAGCCTGTTAGTGACAATTTGTACAGAGAGAGCATAACCACTGAGGTTCTGATTAGCAGAGCCTCAGTGAGACAGTTAGGCACCACACAGGGAACACATACATATAGGCCACAAACTTATGAACACTGGGGTCCTGGCTAGCAGGGTCCCAGTGACACATAACAAACATACTGAAAACATAGGGTTTTGACTATGAGCACTGGGCCCTGGCTAGCAGGATCCCAGTGAGACAGTGAAAACACCCTGACATACACTCACAAACAGGCCAAAAGTGGGGGTAACAAGGCTAGAAAGAGGCTACTTTCTCACACAACCCCCCCTAAACGAAGGACAATAAGGCTAACCTTGGCCAGTTGAGACTTTATTGTCTAAGTGGTGATAAGTAGAGAGTAGCTCTGCAATAGACTGGTTACTCCCTTTACCATCCACTATATGGTTACCTCCCTGTGGGGATGTAACCCACTCTGTTTGAAGTTTTTTAGCTAAGCAACAATGTGAAGATGTATTTTCAGAGTTTCTATCAGTAAGTTTTAGTTTAGAGCAGTGTGAATTGTCCACTGAACCTATTTGTAGTGATGAAAATGCCAGACAGGGATGCTGTCTCAGTAAAGCCATAGCTGGGCAAAAACTTTGTCCATATGGCTGGAAGAGAGAACAGGGATGCTGTTTCTCTTGAGTTGGAGCAGGGCAGGGATGCTGTCCTATGAGCTCCCCACTAGGGCAGGGATGCTGTCCTAAGTGTTGTGAGGCAGTGCAGAGTTTCTGCACTAAAGTTTCTCTGGGAGGGTTGGAGGGATGCTCCATGTTAACTAAAATGGTGCTCTTTTTCTCACCAATTTTAGTTATCCCACAGAGAGGTACTTCTACCTCAGGGAGTACAGCTTTGCCAGCTGATGATTCCCTTGGAACAGGTGCCACCCCAGGAGAGGCTTCTCCCACCACAGGAATGATATCCTGATTGGCAGGGTGGTTAGGGGATACTGTGATACCCTTTTTACCTGTTGTTGGATAGGGATCCTGAGTTTTCAGGCCTTCTCTCCTTTGCTTTTTCATTTCAGTAGAAATGAGAGGGAACAATTCCTCTGGGATGCCTAGCATGGCTGCATGGGCATACAACTCTACATCAGCCCAACCTGAGGCCTCTAGGTCATTACCTAAGAGACAGTCTACAGGTAAGCTAGGTGATACCACCACCTGCTTAGGGCCAGTAACTCCACCCCAACTAAACTGAATTATAGCTAAGGGAAGAAACTTAGTGGAGTTATGGACATCAATAATCTTATACTGTTGTTCAATGATGTGTTGTTCAGGAGCCACTAGGTTTTCAGTCACCAAAGTGATACTGGCACCTGTGTCCCTGTAGGCCAAGGCCTCAACACCATTTATTGCAACTGTCTGCTTGTACTTATCCATTGTAAGGGGACAAGCAGCCAGTGTGGCAAGGCCAATGCCACTAGGTGTGACAGAAACTGTCTTGGGACTGACTACCCCAGTTTCTATGATGGACCCATAAGTGAACCCAACTACACCCTTTGCTTGACTGTTGCCAGCAGTCCCACCACTAGTACCACTACTGCTAGGGGCACTAGAGCTTGATGTATTAGTGGTGGTAGGCTAAGGGGGTTTACCTGGACAGGACTTATCCCCTGGCCTATGGCCTCTGTTTTTACACACAAAGCACCAAGGCTTTTTAACTTGTGTAGGTTGAGAAGAAGAGGAAGAATTTGTTTTAGCCCCACCCTCTGAAGAGTGTTTAAGATTTGAAGTGGGATCTTTGGTTTTACCCTTATCCCCATGCTTATCTTGAGATTTCTCACCATCTTTCTTCTTGCCATCCTTGTCACCACCTGTATGAACTTTTCTGTTCACTCTTGTTCTGACCCATTTGTCTGCCTTCTTTCCCAATTCTTGGGGAGAGGTCAGATCTGAGTCCACTAGATACTGGTGCAACAAATCAGACACACAATTATTAAGTATATGCTCTCTCAGGAATATGTTTTATAGGCTTTCATAGTCAGTCACTTTGCTGCCATGTAACCACCCCTCCAAGGCCTTCACTGAATGGTCAACAAAGTCTACCCAGTCTTGTGAAGTCTCCTTTTTGGTTTCTCTGAACTTCATCCTGTACTGTTCAGTGGTTAAGCCATAACCATCTAGGAGTGCATTCTTAAGAACTGCAAAATTATTGGCATCACTTTCTTTCACAGTAAGGAGCCTATCCCTACCCTTTCCACTAAATGATAGCCATAGGATAGCAGCCCACTGCCTTTGAGGGACATCCTGTACAACACAGGCCCTCTCAAGTGCAGCAAACCACTTGTTAATGTCATCCCCCTCCTTTTAGGGGGAACTATCTTGTGCAGATTCCTAGAATCATGCTCTTTTGCAGGATGACTATGGGGAATACTGCTGCTGCCACCATGGGTTTCTAAACCCAATTTCTGTCTTTCCCTCTCCACCTCTAAGGACTGCCTATCCAAATCCAGCTGTTGCTTCTTGAGCTTCAGTCTGGTTTGTTCCACTCTCAATCTATTGAGCTCCCTTTCTAACACTCTGTCATCAGGGTGGGTGGGTGAGGCATGTCTAGAGACAGAAGTATGCTGAGATAGAACAGAAGGAGACCTGGCCCTAACAGAAGGCACCCTAATAGCTTGACTAACAGAAACAGCACTTCTACTATGATGAGAAGGGATACTCTTACTGTGATGTGAGACAACACTATCAGTATGGTGTGACTCTACATCAGTACCAGCTATGCTAGGTGGTTTGCTAGGGGGCAGGCTTGGAAGTTTCCCTCCCACATCTTTTGCTAGGGGTGCCCCGGAATCAGAGTGGGAACCATCAGCTAACTTTTCAACAGGAGTGCCAGCTCTGGCCTTATCCTGTTCAACAAGCATATTCACCAACAGTTCTCTAGGGGGATTCTTCCCTACACTTAAACCTCTTTCTATGCAGAGACTCCTTGCTCCTTTCCAGCTAAGGTGATCATAAGCAAGTTTGGACAGATCAACAGTTTGGCCTGTGCCAGACATTTTTAGAAAGTGTTTAAGTGATAGAAAAAAAGGAAGAAAAGGTTTTTCAGAACTTTTAGAAAGACAGAAAAAAACGTTTTAAACTTTTTAAGAACTTTTTAGAAAGTTAGAGGTACTTTTCAGCACTTTAGAAAAGAAGTGAGAAAAGAAATGCAAAACTTTTTGGTTAGGTGTACATACACTGAACTTGTTTTGTATATTTTTCTCTTATGAAAAGTACAATGACAAAAGTGGTAAGTAGTTACAGAGCACTTATCCCACCACTGCACAACCAATGTAGGAGGCTGGACTGGCTTGTAGTGAGTACCAAGGGGTACTTACACCTTGCACCAGGCCCAGTTATCCCTTATTAGTGTATAGGGTGTCTAGCAGCTTAGGCTGATAGATAATGGTAGCTTAGCAGAGCAGCTTATGCTGAACTAGGAGACGAGTGAAGCTCCTACAGTACCACTAGTGTCATATGCACAATATCATAAGAAAAGACAATACACAGATATACTAAAAATAAAGGTACTTTATTTTTATGACAATATGCCAAAAGTATCTCAGTGAGTACCCTCAGTATGAGGATAGCAAATATACACAAGATATATGTACACAATACCAAAAATATGCAGTATAGTATTAGAAAACAGTGCAAACAATGTATAGTTACAATAGGATGCAATGGGGACACATAGGGATAGGGGCAACACAAACCATATACTCCAAAAGTGGAATGCGAACCACGAATGGACCCCAAACCTATGTGACCTTGTAGAGGGTCGCTGGGACTGTAAGAAAACAGTTAGGGTTAGAAAAATAGCCCACCCCAAGACCCTGAAAAGTGAGTGCAAAGTGCACTAAAGTTCCCCAAAGAGCACAGAAGTCGTGATAGGGGAATTCTGCAGGAAAGACACAAATCAGCAATGCAACAACAATGGATTTCCAAACGAGGGTACCTGTGGAACAAGGGGACCAAGTCCAAAAGTCACAAGCAAGCCGGAGATGGGCAGATGCCCAGGAAATGCCAGCTGTGGGTGCAAAGAAGCTGCTACTGGACTGTAGAAGCTGAAGATTCTGCAGGAACGACAAGGGCTAGAGACTTCCCCTTTGGAGAATGGATGCCCCACGCCGTGGAAAGTTGTGCAGAAGTGTTTTCCTGAAGAAATACCGCAAAAAAGCCTTGCTAGCTGCAAGTCATGCGGTTAGGGTTTTTGGATGCTGCTGTGGCCAAAGAGGGACCAGGATGTCACCAATTGCGTCTGGGGACAGAGGGGGCGTCGAGCAAGACAAGAAGCCCTCTCAGAAGCAGGCAGCACCCGCAGAAGTGCCGGAACAGGCACTACAAAGTGGAGTGAAACGGTGCTCACTCGAAGTCGCACAAAGGAGTCCCACGTCGCCGGAGGACAACTTAGAAGGTCGTGCAATGCAGGTTAGAGTGCCGTGGACCCAGGCTTGGCTGTGCACAAAGGATTTCCGCCGGAAGTGCACAGACGCCGGAGTAGCTGCAAAAGTCGCGGTTCCCAGCAATGCAGTCTGGCGTGGGGAGGCAAGGACTTACCTCCACCAAACTTGGACTGAAGAGTCACTGGACTGTGGGAGTCACTTGGACAGAGTTGCTGGATTCAAGGGACCTCGCTCGTTGTACTGAGAGGAGACCCAGGGTACCGGTGATGCAGTTCTTTGGTGCCTGCGGTTGCAGGGGGACGATTCCGTCGACCCACGGGAGATTTCTTCAGAGCTTCTAGTGCAGAGAGGAGGCAGACTCCCCCCACAGCATGCACCACCAGGAAAGCAGTCGAGAAGGCGGCAGGATCAGCGTTACAGAGTTGCAGTAGTCGTCTTCGCTACTTTGTTGCAGTTTTGCAGGCTTCCAGCGCGGTCAGCAGTCGCTTCCTTGGCAGAAGGTGAAGAGAGAGATGCAGAGGAACTCGGATGAGCTCTTGCATTCGTTATCTAAGGAATTCCCCAAAGCAGAGACCCTAAATAGCCAGAAAAGAGGGTTTGGCTACTTAGGAGAGAAGATAGGCTAGCAACACCTGAAGGAGCCTATCAGAAGGAGTCTCTGACGTCACCTGCTGTCCCTGGCCACTCAGAGCAGTCCAGCGTGCCAGCAGCACCTCTGTTTCCAAGATGGCAGAGGTCTGGAGCACACTGGAGGGGCTCTGGGCACCTCCCAGGGGAGGTGCAGGTCAGGGGAGTGGTCACTCCCCTTTCCTTTGTCCAGTTTCGCGCCAGAGCAGGGCTGAGGGGTCCCTGAACCGGTGTAGACTGGCTTATGCAGAAATGGGCACCATGTGTGCCCATGAAAGCATTTCCAGAGGCTGGGGGAGGCTACTCCTCCCCTGCCTTCACACCATTTTCCAAAGGGAGAGGGTGTAACACCCTCTCTCTGAGGAAGTCCTTTGTTCTGCCTTCCTGCGCCAAGCCTGGCTGGACCCCAGGAGGGCAGAAACCTGTCTGAGGGGTTGGCAGCAGCTGCAGTGAAACCCCTGAAAAGGCAGTTTGGCAGTACCCGGGTCTGTGCTACAGACCCGTGGGATTATGGGATTGTGCCAACAATGCCAGGATGGCATAGAGGGGGCAATTCCGTGATCATAGACATGTTACATGGCCATATTCGGAGTTACCATTGTGAAGCTACACATAGGTAGTGACCTATATGTAGTGCACGCGTGTAATGGTGTCCCCGCACTCACAAAGTCCGGGGAATTGGCCCTGAACAATGTGGGGGCACCTTGGCTAGTGCCAGGGTGCCCACACACTAAGTAACTTAGCACCCAACCTTTACCAGGTAAAGGTTAGACATATAGGTGACTTATAAGTTACTTAAGTGCAGTGTAAATGGCTGTGAAATAACGTGGACGTTATTTCACTCAGGCTGCAGTGGCAGGCCTGTGTAAGAATTGTCAGAGCTCCCTATGGGTGGCAAAAGAAATGCTGCAGCCCATAGGGATCTCCTGGAACCCCAATACCCTGGGTACCTTAGTACCATATACTAGGGAATTATAAGGGTGTTCCAGTAAGCCAATATGAATTGGTAAAATTGGTCACTAGCCTGTTAGTGACAATTTGTACAGAGAGAGCATAACCACTGAGGTTCTGATTAGCAGAGCCTCAGTGAGACAGTTAGGCACCACACAGGGAACACATACATATAGGCCACAAACTTATGAGCACTGGGGTCCTGGCTAGCAGGGTCCCAGTGACACATAACAAACATACTGAAAACATAGGGTTTTGACTATGAGCACTGGGCCCTGGCTAGCAGGATCCCAGTGAGACAGTGAAAACACCCTGACATACACTCACAAACAGGCCAAAAGTGGGGGTAACAAGGCTAGAAAGAGGCTACTTTCTCACAAATGTCCCCTCACATGAATGGAGAATAACCACGATCTTTCGAAAGGGAAGTGGGACTCAAGAGCTGACACCCGGGAAAGCAAATGTCCCTGCCTTAAAACAAAATACATAAGTGGGTGTACCGAAGTGCTGATGCACCACCCACGTAATCCCTACCCCACACACAGTAACACAAGGCACCGCAATGTGCTGCTTTCCGTGTGTTTATGGTTTGTTTTTGCTTTACAAAGTCACACAAAAACTATCCTATGAGGCTATTTCCTCTTTGCATGTGTGCTGCGGTATACATTCAAAGAGGAAATAATGAGGAGAAATAAATATATGGGGCCATATTTATACTTTTTGACGCAAAACTGCGCCACCGCAGTTTTGCGTCAAAAATTTTACCGCCGGCTAACACCATTTCGTAGCGCCGTGCGGGCGTCAAATTTATACCTGGACGCACGGCGGCGCAATCAACAGGTGGGAGTCATTTTTTTTTACGCACATCGCGGCGTCATGTCGTAAAGGAAAACTAAGTTAACGCGGCGTAAATGACTGTGGGTCGATTTACGACACCGCAACCCGGATATGCGCCTTTTTTTTACGCAATAGCGTCAAAAATACCCGCGAACACTGCCCTTTCAGCAGAGGAGAGCCAAAATGGATCCCAGATGCCACTACAGACCCCAGGAAGATGACAGCAGACCAGGAACCAGCCAGGATGATCCATACAAGAACCAGGACATATATAGAAAAAAAAGAAAGTGTCGCTTCAGTGCAGAGGAGCAGGAAATTCTGGTTAAAGAGGTGACGGAACACCAGCACCAACTGTTTATCACCTCTAAGTTGCCAATCAGTAGGAGAGAGGCCATATGGCAACAAATTGTTGACAAGATCAACAGTGTGGCTGAAGTACGCAGAACAGTCACCGAGTGTAAGAAACCCTGGCATGACTGCAAACGTAGGACAAAGGAAAAAATGGCCAGGAACAGGAAGGCAGCACTGCAGACAGGAGGTGGGAGTCCAGCACACCAGGAGGCCCTGGACCACATGGAGGAGATGGTCGCAGCCGTCATCCCCGAGGAGATCGTCACAGGGATTCAAGGACAGGACAGTGCAGACTACCACGAGACAACGCACATGCAGGGTAAGTCGCATGGGGATTTAAAATACAATAATGTTGACTGTAAGCAGGGGGGGAAATACCCACTACACATTGCATGTAAGTCATCATATACATGGAGTGGCATGGGTAAAGGGGCACCACAGGGGGGCATGGCCTGCACACACAGAAGCTGGGGCACAACATAACACAACACCAACAACAGTCCCATGGGGGCATCCTGTCATGCCAACAATGGAGCAAAGGGAAAGCCTCGACAGGAGGGAAGGCCACTATGTCAAACTTACATCCTGGCACTCGTCAGCCAAAATATCTCCTACATTAACTAGGGCCCCATCAGCAATCCTCTAGCCAAAACAACAACTGCAATGTAACTGCAACAACAGTTGACACTACCACCTCTGATCTCTGTGCAGCTATAGTAGCCAATGGCAGTAACCTCCCCATGGAACATACATACCTAAATTAGGGGGTGAGGATGACATCTGCAACAATCTCCTGAAACAAGACAAAGGCCCCAGTACACTCATATGTCAATGCCCATAGTTGTCGCATACATCAGCCAAAGTAAACAGCAATAGGAGCGACACAGCACTAAGGACACACACATGCTGCATATGTCAGGGTCCTTCCCATGCCTGGCTAACAAGGCAACATCACAAATGTCATACTGCTCAGACAACAGCATTGAGGAGGGGACACATGGAACTGGTCACTGAAATACACCTGCACAGTCAGAGGACCAAATAGGACATTGATACGATAATCAGGGCAATCCAATGTAACACACATTACCCAACATCAGCAGGACACATTAACAATGTCTACATCCATATCACATCATAACATTGCCATGCATAGGATATGCCACATGTCAATTATATTTAAGTCAATGTGAACAATCAGGGATTGGGGCAGGTCCTGAAAGGCAAGTGTGCTGCCAGGGCCACCAGAACACCCACAGCCAGTGAAAGGTCTCACCATAAGAATGGATATACACGAAGGGTTGAGTAGGACAAAAAGCTGGCTATTCCCTATTTGGTACAAAGCAACACCTAGAGGCGATTAGGCAGACAAGTCTGATAACTCAATATCATACATGTGACACACAGGTGGGCCATAGGCCTATAACAATGCCCATATGAAGGACAGCAGATACCAATACCAAACAAGATCACAAAGTGAATTCATCAAGAGGCTGGCATGTTACGTAAACATTGTCACAACACAGACACACTAATTGTACCCTGTTTCATTGCAGAGGAACATGGATCTCCTGCCGATATGCCTGTCCCTGATTTCCCTGATGACATGGATGACGAGCCCATAAACATTCCCCAGGAGACCATTCAAAAGGTCCTTGAAACCCTCCAGACCCCACCTTCAGTCACAAGGAGGAGCACAGAACAAGCAGCCATCACAGAAGAACCACCCACCACCCCAATTGCAAGACCTGCCAGCTCCTACACAGCTGAGGACTCTGACGACACTGGCACCAGCTTTGAAAGAACTGTAGTTGGAGTACAGCGGGAGCTGGCCAAGGAAGTGCGGGTGGGGATGCAAAATATGGCAGCCAGCCTTGAGGGGGTGCGCTCGTGCATGATGTCATCTGCAGATCAGGCAGCAGCTATGCAAGCCCTAACATCCATACTGCAAGGACTACAAGAAACTGTGAAGGAATTCACCACTGCAGTAAGGGAGTTGCCACAACACCTTGCACCCCAAACTTTCCACTGCATGCACGAATGCAATCATGACTCCCTCAGGGCTGACCTGGCTGCCTACCATCGTGATGTAGCTGCTATTCTCAAAAACCAGCAGGCCCTCCTTCCTGCAGTACTGCCCTTAAGAACTTCACAGGGAGCAGTCACCGGGATGTCTGACTCCACGTCTTCTAACACTGAGGTGTGTGTTGCCCCTTCACAACCAACAACAAGGACAAAGCAGGCAACACACACATCAGAAGAAGAAGACATGGAACAGATCACATTCACACAGAAGAGTACCGGAAGCACTAGTCCCTGCACCATGGCCTACTTTGACCAAGGTCCTACGTTTTGTCAATTGCCAGTCTCACTACAACTATACTCAATGACTGTTCTGCTAACCACTGTATGACTTGTCAGCATTGCCAGTGAATGTCTCTCTCCTACCAATTGGCAAATCCTGTCCCTCTGCACTGTCGGTAACATCACCCCAGCATGTCCGGAGCATCATCCACACCCATTCTGTCTGATCACCATGTAAGATTGCACTAGAACGGACTCGGCAAACCTGGAAAATGTACATTCTGCACTACAGCACCTATCAATAAATAGCACTTGCACACCTAATATGTCTCTGTGTAATTTGACACATCAACTGTTCAGTAGATAACTCAAAGTGCCTGTGTGACAACCATGGAGCTTGTCAATACAACTGTCCTGACATCATTTAGTCTGATACATCTGTGCAGTGGCCAGGATTGCATCATAGCCTGCCCATCCTGAGGAGAATAACTGATGAAGGGAGAAACCACACACAATCATGCTGTGTTGGACAGAACAATGCTCCATCAATAGAAATCAAAGTCAACTAATGGTGGCTGATAAATGTGGTCACCATGCAATACTAAAACATTAAATTATGCAGTCTAATCTAAGCAAACACAACTAAACACAGCATCAATCAACCTTTCTGAGTAAACTTCCAGGAAGGGAAGTCATGCTGAATTTTTGCACACATGATCTATGTCAGTAATGAAGACAAGAAGACGAGTGTTAACAACACCTCATCTACAAAGATGTCCCTGAACATTACACTGCAGTCCGACCTAAAAAATTCCCCACAATACCAAGTCTGGAAGCACACTTTGTGATGTTGAAAACATACTCATCAACACAAATCCTTTGTGATCCATGGAAACTCCAGATGGTGGTTCTATCAAATGGTGGATACTTACCAAGTTAGCACAGGGGTAGCCGCCATTTTAAACCTCATATTTCTTTGGTTTGTAGCATAGGACACAAATGTCATAGAACAACAATCACTACACTGATGGCAAGGCCATGATCAAGTAGCAGTTAACACATAATGCAAAGGGTTACATATATATGTATTCATAAGTATTCACACCAGAGGCAACTAAGGGAAAAGTCATACCTACACTAATCTAACCTGACTACTCCTAACCCACAACTGTCCCTAACTAACCTAAGCTAAACTTACTCTACACATATAACGAATTGATCTAAACATCAACCCCCCACCCACCATTATGAGACAGGACACATGCAGGACAACACATACTAACCTACACACATACTATACTATCCTAAACAATCATATATATATATATATATATATATATATATATATATATTATTTTTTTTCTAAACAGACAGGAACCCCAACATTGAC
Organism: Pleurodeles waltl; assembly: GCF_031143425.1. Classification (NCBI taxonomy): domain Eukaryota; kingdom Metazoa; phylum Chordata; class Amphibia; order Caudata; family Salamandridae; genus Pleurodeles; species Pleurodeles waltl. The sequence continues at coordinate 1,528,956,681 of NC_090445.1, read as the reverse complement.
CCCCACCCACCCACCCACACACTCAATAATGAAAAGTAGAAAGAATAAGGACCCCCCACCCTCCTCCCTAACACTAACTAAGCTAACAACCTATACTAACCTAACACTAATCCCCAAAACCCACCTATCATGATAAAAAGGAAAGAGGAGGGAGGGGAGGGATAAATTAAAATAGACCATATCAGTCCTAGAGGTTGGCCCTCCGTAGGGTCCGCCTGATGGACCTGACCCGCTTCTTTATGTGGGCCACATCCTGGCTCAGCTTGTCCACCTTCCTAATGAACTTGTCCATTTTGCGGTCTAAAGCCTGGAATGCCGCAGGGTCAATTGGAGGTGCTGCTGCTGTCTGTGTGCCGGCAGAGGTGCTCTGTGTGGGAGTTGATTGTAGCCCACTGGACTGTCCTGCAGCTCTTATATTGCTGGGTCCTGGTCGTGCTGCAGAGGCAGGGACAACTGTCCCCACCATTGCTGGGGCCACGTGGGGAGAACTGGTGGTTGTGGTGATGGTGGCTGTAGTGGGCAACGTTGGGCAACCCTGTGGTGAGGCCCACCCTGCTCCAAAGGCCCGATCCGCCTGGTATTTTCGGGCCATCATTCGGAACCCCGACTGCACCTGCAGGATGTGTCGGTACCTCATGGCCCGCGTCTCAAATTCATTCCTCTGTGCGGCACTCATGTTTGCAGCTGTGAAGAGAAAGGGCAACTATTTACCATAGGAAGTGCATTGTGTGGAATAGCACAATGGGTCAATTGGAAATTACTTTTACTGTAGTTGTAACAGCTCATATCACCATATAGATCATTGAAAGTCTCAGAGGAAGTACATGGGAAGCCTGCATACAAAGGGCATCTCACACATAGCATATACAATTATCTACATGATGGGTGACACCAGCCTAAACTTCTCATCATAAAAATTACTAATGCAGCCTACATTATGGCTGCACCTCCTCCGCCTATTGCCTGGACTCCATATGTCAGTGTATGGGATAACAATCACCACCCTCAATATCTGCGATTTGTAATTGGATTTGCTAGTATAGAACTCATGTGCCATAACCGAGTGTGTACACTAGGTTCAAAACAAAGTTTCAAATGGTCACAAGTATGTGTAACATACTGGTTGCTACAGTCCTAGGTACCCTATTCTCAAACACATGGCTGACTTTGAGGGGGGGTGGGAAGAACATCCAACAATCCCATAATCAATGCACACCCAGGAGTGTATAGAAAGCTCAACATGTTTTTGCCTCCACACACACACCACCAGTGAAGGGCTAGCAACAAATCGGAGTCAGCTAAACCTTGTCCTATCCAAGGTCCACACATGTCAAAATGTCTTGACTTAGGACAACATCACATACTACCAGTGAGGCATATTTTTCTACAGACACAGAGGAGCAAGAATACCCATGATCATGAGTAGCATGTACACCTAGGCCGTTGCACTGTAGTCCCACACACTTCTAGTACAACTTGTGACATATGTGTGGACAACATTGCTAACTTCAATTGACGTGAAGGCAGCACTCATGTTTAGCATCATGTAGGGTTTACAAATGTCAGTCTAGCTATGGCGTCTACATATGTAGGTATGATGTTTCAACATCCATTTTTCACTGGCTATTGTGACCCGTAGAGTCCTAATTGCGTCATTAATGTGTCGCTTGTCTGACACAAAGGAGGCACTACATTACATTCTGCTACAGGCAACCGGTATGTGTAGAAAACATGAGCTACCCGACTGCTAGCATTTGTCTTCCTTCACATTGTGCATCAATTTCCCAGTAGGTTTCCCTAGCATTACACACAGTCAGCTACTTATCTGGCAGATTGGGTAACAATCATCACATGTCACCACACAGCTTTAAATTGTGCACATGTAATTGATCTGTACTCACCAACATGGCCACCAATCCTGATTCCCAGGTGGTCCAGCAGATCTTGCTCCCTGGATATCAGATCAGCCCAGCAGTGCTTCAATTGATGGTCATTCCTTTGGCTACCATATAGACGCATCAAGTGATGGCGCACCTTCCCCCACCGGACTTTATGAGCTCCGTGTGATACCCCTGTATCACCCTACCCCCAGCCTCCAGCATGAGTGGGAGGAAATGGCAAACAAGCCATATAAACCCCCCCAATTCCTCCTCACCCATCCTGGAAAGCCGTGGACTACCAGACATGTCAGCACTGACAAAGGGGAAAAAGTTGTAGAAAAAGGAAAAGGGGGAAATGGGGAAAGGTGGAGTGGGGAAATACAAAGAAAACTTAAGAAGAAGAGCCCAACTATCCCCTATATTACAGTACCCACAACAGACTCCCACAGACAATAAATAAAACACTGGACTTGACAAAATAATACAACACAGACTCAGACAGTATTCAACAACAAGACAATGATGACAAAAGCACAATTGAGATGGTACACTGGACACAAAAGCACTAATACACAGGACAACACTTTGCACACAGCCACACAGTCTAGAATAATCTGAGACTGCAAAGTGAAAGTGAAAGTACACCCACTGTACAGATTCTGTAAACAGGATATCCTATTACATCACTTCCTGCATAAAATGGCCGCTGGGTTTTTTCCGCTATGTGTCATTTTTTCAAGCATACAGCTTGTGCGTCATATTTTTTGACGCATAGGAGTGCAAATGATGCAGAGTCAAAAAAAAATTCATCATTGGTAGATTATATTTGTTTGAGGCATATTTTACAGTTCTAGATTTGAAAATTAAGCCGCTGGAAAATATGATATCTAATTATGAAAAATATTTTTGACTCTGCATTATCTGCACTCCTGTGCGTCAAAAATTATGACGCACAAACTGTATGCGTGGGAATATGAAGCATAATGGAAAAAAATGGAGGCCATGTTATGCAGGATATTATGATATCTATTTTTGAAATTAATTTTTGACTCTGCATTATCTGCACTCCTGTGCGTCAAAAAATATGACGCACAAGCTGTATGCGTGGAAATATGACGCATTATGACAAATATGTCTTTCATTTGTCAAATTGAGAAATGAATTTTGTCTTGACCAAACGGTGCTAAGTGATACACATTTGGGGTTAGGTATAGCAAATGTCCCTTATAGGATGTATAGAAGGTATTCACAGTGCAATGGTAATGATTGGCCAGAATGGATATTACTCATAATTGTACACATATGTAGGTAATTGCTGATTGCTATTTTCAAAATATGAATGGGATACCAGGATGTATTCCTTAGCAAAAATGTGTCCACATTTATCAAGCTAATCAAAATTATATAAAGGCCAATTAGGTAGTGCAATTGTCGCCTAAACTTTTTTGGGGGGTAACCATGTCCTATTTACGAGTTAATGTATCTAAAATGTGTTTTACTTTTGACATGTAGGGCACACATGCGCCTTATGCATGTGTGTGCTTCACATGTGCATAAAAAATGTATATTTGGGGGGCAGCAGAGGTGGACTTAGGCCCCCAGCACCCTAGGGTTTGCTCTTCCAGACTTGCAAATTTATCCAAGGGTTTCCCAAATTCAGTAATGCTAAACCTTCAGCAGCAGGCCCATGGAAGCAAATAGGGTATGATTCACTGTTTGCTATTCTGTAATCCCATTTGCCCATTTTACGTTTGCCCTATTGATTCTTTGGAGAATTCTGACATACCACTTTGCATTGATTTTTTTGCAAAATCTCAACGTTCCTTATGTCATGATAGCAAATAGGTTGTTGATGTATGTGGCCCTTTATGCATTACCTGGTTTAGAGGCATGTTTCATTCTTCCTGCTAGGTTACAACTGGGACACTACTGTGATCGGCTGCTTGCAACCATTTTGTTGATTGGATGGTACATGTACATGTGTGTGGTCCAATATTGATCCAGTATCAACTGTCAAGGTGTATGTTGTCACTGTAACGTCCAGGTCTCTTCATGAGTTAGTGGCAGCTAATCGTGTATCTAATGGGTATCGTTTGTAGCAAAATTTGAGAAAAGCCATTGAGGACATGGTCACCTACACATGGATGGTCCCACCCTGTCACTGAAGACGTGTAATGAGACTTTCAACTGGGCAACCTTGGTGTGCTGAGTGAGAGAATGTCTCAGGTGTCTGGATCCGGCATGTGTCATTGCAACATTTGTACTCCAGTTGGCCTCTGTGGATGGTAATGTATCAGGAAACATCATAGCCTCTGTGCAGAAGTAAATGGCTGGTATTCAGCACACACGACTCATCTTTATTATTTGAACAATGTTACTCAGCGTGTGAACAGTCAGGGTCCTCATATGTGTTGACTTTTCATGGACATTATCTGAGGTTGCTGGTTTGGATGGAGGACACTTACACCGTCAAACACTATGGTCCAGGTCCACTGTCACACTTTGTAGTTTAGGCATTAATGAGGGCCAGACAACGGAAGGGCCAAGATTTAGCTATTCAAGGGCACTGTCACAAATCTGATACAAATAACAGTCAGATGATGCAATACTATGTATTTGAGTATACATTGATGAGGCTAATGACAAATTAGTGTCTGAGGTACAAGAGGTTTTGGACAGCACATGTGGTCCATAGGTGGACCCCAGGTATCTTTAGAGTAACCCACGGACAGGTGCCAGTCAGGCTGACAGGATGCTGGGTCAATCAGGAGCAAGTTCTTTCAGTAATTACATGATCAGTGTTCTGACTAGGACTGGTCAGAGGGAGCAGTAGACAGTTGACATGTCACACTGTGTATGTCCTGTGTTGTTTTGAAGGTGACACATGAACCCTGATAAAGTGTCCTACGGCAACATTAGTAGCAATGCTTAATGATGTAATTGCTCAAATTCCAACATCTATGCTGTAGGAGGCATCAGCAGGGACGGGGCATGTACATTTGGGTGGTGTGCATGGAGGGGATCACTGGTGTGGCCTCCATCAGTGTCTCACTAGTCCTGTCAGATGAGATTTGCTGACAATTAGCCTACAGTACCTTTCACAAGAGAATTAATCTACAGGTGATTCCAGGCCTTAAAAACTCCAAGCCAGTGTATTATATGAGCTGAGTTCCATGCAGTGAGATGGTACTATGACAATGGTAGGCATAGGAAAGGGTGTGGCACACTGGATGACTTGTGAGTGTGTGTGTGTGTGTGTAGATGAGGGAATCTCAGTGTACACAAATCAGCATTCCAGGGACCTCTTCAGACAGGTGGGGTGTGAACAGCCGCAAGTGTGTGTAATGTTTTTAGAAAAGGGCTGACATGTAGATGGGATGTAATGTGCTGGATGCTTGTCATAGGTGTAGCACTTGTGCTGTGTTTGTTCTGCTTATGTGTAACTCTAGTGGCAGATAGTCATTGCAAAGATAGTAAGTAGTTGGAATTACTGTTGCCAAGAGTCTAGTACTACATTCCTGTTCCTGAAGCATTAGCATGTGAACTGCCTGATGTATGAGGCCTGTTTTCCCCTAGTTGAGTGATGGTGTTTTAGTTGTGTGCCATCTGCTGCGATGATCCATGTTTACTACATGTATGTGTGTCATATGTGTGGTCCTCAGCTATTGCCCTTCAAAGGTGAACTGTACAGGATGTCTGTCATTTACATTGTGTGTGTATGTGACCATTGTATGGTGGCCATTACATTTGTAGTGTATTTTTTTGTGTCCTGATTGTTATATCATTATTGCTCAATGAGACGACATTCTTCTTCAGATATTTCAAGCTAAAGGTGGGCAGAAATGAATAGGCCAAACCATAATGTGGTGTTTGTTATCAGTGTTTATTTACAATAGTGCATTAAGTGGTGATGGTGATAATTATGAAAAGAAATTATTTACAATCTGTTGGCGCCTACGCACTCCAGCAGCTGTGTTTGGTTGTTCCCCCTCCTGTTGCAGGCCAGCATCCTCCTCTTCTTCGTCTTCAGGCATGTATGGGTCTGGTTCGAGGAGGGGAATGTTCCTTTTTACACAAATGTTGTGCAATATTGCACATGTGAGTATGATCCTACAGACCATCTCGGGGGAATATAGTAGGCTACTGCCAGTGATGTCGAGGCAGCGGAACCTTGACTTGAGGATCCCAAAGGTCCGCTCGACAATGCTGCGTGTCCTCTTATGGGCGTCGTTGTATGCCCGCTCTGCAGCAGTACTCGGGTTCCCAAATGGTGTCATTAGCCATGGCTGGATGCCATACCCCTGATCAGCTGAAAGAAAAACACAGAATGGGATCATGTTGATGTAGCTGGCACTATTGAAAAGACCTTTAATGGCAGTAGTTGTCTTGTGTTGTCTGTGACTCTTTTGTGTGCTAATGTGACATCCTATACTTGTAGGCTATACCATCTGCATTGTGTTGTTTCCTTGGCTGAGCAAGTGTTTGTCTGCTAACCGTTTGTCAGCAGTATGTTTTGGGATTTGCAGTACAGTGTGCCCTCCTAGCATTGTGACTTGTGATACAGGCGTCCGTGTGTCTTCACTGATGGTGAGATGATAGTTCCATGCACAGTTAAAATTGAAAGTGTTGTTAACACGTTCAGATCAAAGTACCCTGGACATCCCATACCTTGAAACTTATGCAATGTATTAATGTAAAGGTCATTAGGGACACTTACAATTTACAAGGTGAAATTTAGGCAACCACACTCATTGACGTCTTCACATTAGGCTGTACAGTAATTTCCGATGTGTGACAGGTTCAATGGTGAGTTAAGAAACATGGCTAGTGATGTCAGGACCTCAGTGTGTTCCTGTTGACATGTTGCTGTTGTGGTGTATGTGTTGTGTGTCCTAGTGGGTTGCTGTGCAGTGTGTATATAAGTAGGTTTTTGTACTTACCAACAAGTAGTCCATTGCCATACCGTTCATCCTGGAAGTGTTGGTTGATGGTACAGTGACGGAAGATGAATGAGTCATGTACACTCCCAGGATATTTAGCCACGATGTTGGTGATCAATCCTGGGTGATCGACAATGGCCTGCACGTTGATTGAATGTGTGTGCTTCCTGTTGCGGTAGAGGTGTTCAGTTGCAGCAGGTGGCACAAGGCGTACATGTGTGCAGTCGATTGCACCAAGGACGTGTGGGAAGCCACTGATTGCCTAGAACCCCTGTTTAGTTTCCTGCTGCTTCTGCAGTGTGTTAGGGAAGCAGATGTGACGGGGTGTCAGGCGAATGATGGCATCCAGTACTTTTGGCAGAAATGCGGAGAATGATGGTTGTGATATTCCGCCAACCAGGGCACCAGTTGTTTGAAATGAGCCACTTGCCAGCAGGTGAAGTACGGCAAGCAGCTTTGTTTCTGTTGGTATGGTGTGGGGTGTCACCAAAGTGGGGGCCAACTGCTGTTCAACGTTGCGCAGCAGCTGCTGGATGGCCTGCCAGTTCAACCGGTACCTCTGGATGATGTCATGTTCCCTGAGGCCCTGAAGGGTTGTTCTTGGGCGGAATATCCTCTCCTGCCTTCTGCGCTGCCTTTGGGGTCCCTGCTGGTGTTGTTGTAGCTGCTGTTGTTGCTGCTGGGCTCTGCGTCTGCGTGCACGCTGAATAAGAATCACCTCCATGTCTCCCTGTTGCTGCTCTGCTGCTCTGCTGTTTGTTCTGTGTGTTCTGATTAAATACAGGTGTGTTTGCCCCATTTTAACGCCTGCCCTGACCCAGGCGTTAAATTTTGACGCACATTGGGCTGTGCGTCATTTTTTTGCTCCACCTCCCGGCGAGCGTCATTTTTGCCCGGAAGCATAAATACGACGCACGCCGTTTGCGTCGTTTTTTGGACGGGAACGCCTACCCTGCATATCATCAACGCAGGGCGGGTTGCCGCATCCAAGAAATGATGCACACGGCGGAATTTTGCCATCCGCGGGCGTCAGAGTTTAAATATGGGGCAACGTTTGCGCTGATTGTGCGTCAAATTGTTTGACGCACAATCGGCACAAACGGAGTATAAATATGCCCCATAATTTCTCCTTGTTACGCCAGTCTCCGGTAGGCTCCACCGTTTGGTGCAAACCTATGATTACAAATCTTTGTAAATATGGGTTCGGATCAGAATACATGGGTGGATGCGTAGGAATGCCCAAGCACCACCCATGTAATGTCTACATGCACAAGGTAACGCAAGGCAGGGCAATGTGCTGCCTGGTATCCGTTTTTTTTTTTTTATCAAGCTACACAAACTGGATTTGTGTAGCACTGTAGATCCCCAACATATACATTATGTCAGGGTTGTGCCAGAAAAGTGATGCAGCTTGATGAAAACTCTAGGCCTCAACGTATGCATGTATTTTTTAAATCTCTGCCACAAAGAAATTGGCAACAAGAAGAAATGTGACAGTAAATCTGTTCGGTTCAAGTGTTTACAAAGTCTGATTTTTAAAATATCTTATGGGGTTAGGGTAGCTGCTGCACATATCTTTGTGTTGTCAGTAAATCTAAGGGAATAGTAATAATGGAAAGTTAATTCTGGTGGTTAACACTCTTGTTGACAAGATCTGTGATTAGTCTAGTCCCAGTTTTGACTCAAAGCAGTGTGTTCTGCAAAGCATAGCATGTAACAATTGGGGGTCTCTTACTACTTGTGAAGTGCTAACAAGCCGTCTGCTTTTGTTTTTACTTCCATTCCAATTACAGCTTGGTATTGGGCTCCAGCTAGCTCCCAGCCTGGACCCTTGAACAAAAGGAGGCCAAATGGCCCTTTAAGGTCAGTCTTGGTTATGGCCCAGCTGGAGTCTGAAATAACAATACACCCCCCCCCACCCCGGCTTGAACTTTGATGCCCGGAATGAAAGCAGACTACGAGCAGGTGCTGCTGAATGTTCCCCAGTGTTTGAAAATTACAGGGGGACTAGTTCAGCATATTATACAATGGGGACCAATTTCTTGGCAGTGTGGCGGTGTCCACCCTGTGAAAATAGTGGGTGGATGATGTCCACCTGAGTGTACCATGTCTTGTGCCATAGTCCAGGTTCCAAGTGTCATGGGCATTCAAGAGGCGATTCTCTAGGGCATCGTAGAAAACGAAAACTACATCTAGTATTTTATAAGTGTAGGAATGAGCCTGAAACCCAAAGAAACTGCAAGAAAAAATAGGGTGAAATGACATAATTACAGAAGTGGGCCAGGTATACCGGCTGAGACATGCTATTATTATTAAGAGAAGTCAAAAATGAGCAATACTGTTCCTGATGGGAGTGTGAAGAGTGACAGGAAAAAAAACTACTTGAGAGCAGTTACAGACACGCCAAAGGAAGAGAGGAGTGCAAAACGAGAAGCTCAAATTATGTATTATGCTCAAGAGGCAAAATACTGGTGAAATCTCATGAAGCTGCTATAATGGAAAGAAGGAAGTTGTTATTCGGCGACAATCTTTTAAAGCCTTTAGGTATGTGCTAATTAAAAGCAACATTAATAAGATTTTTGGAACGGATTGGCAGTTACAAACCCTGTGACAGGGTCTGCGACCACAACGTGACGTTTCTTAGGGCCATATGTACTAAAGCATTTTCCCATAGACACAGAATGGGTAAAATCCTTTGGTACATCTGGCCCTTAATCCACCAAACCATGTTTAAAAATCAGAAATGCTTTTCAGAATAAACAAAAAAGGATTTTACGACTCGTTCGATTTACAAGCAGGATTGGGGCTGAAAAAGACATCTCCCTCCTAATTGTGATTCCCTTTGAGACTATCATTGGCTTTTGATCGCAACTACTGTCACACAAACCATTAAAAAGTTACTGACAACAGAAATGAGCTGGTAACGAATTTGCAAATAGAAAGTTGCCCCTGTTGGAAGCGCTTCCTTTGAGAATGGTGGCAGGTGGCCCTGGTTGGGGGGAGAGAGAGGGGGAATAGGGGATGGGATAGCACCATTAACGTGTTCCTAAATGAGAAACATTATGGCCCAAATATACAAAGACTTTGCCTCAGGGCACATGTGCAAAGAGGAAAATGTTTTCAAACGTAGATTTTGTACAGGAAGGGACTCCTTCCTGCACTAAAGGTATGCTGACAATAACACAGACACCCTTGCGCATAGCAGCATAAAGTGTGGCAGCACAGGGAGAGAACATCACAGCGCAACATCTTAGTGATATTGCCCTGTTCTTCTCTCTCCTGGTCAGCAGCGCGGCAACTTGATTTGCTGTGCTGCCTTGCGTGACTTATTTGTAAATCTGATCCTATGGGGCATATTTACAAGCCCCTAGCGCTACCTTGCCCTGCTCTAGCGTCATTTTTTTAATGCTAAGGTGGCGTTGAGGAGGCTTGCATTGAGCAACTTTGTAAACCCTAGCACCACAGTAGGCCTGTGTAAGGCTTAATATACGCAATGGGTGGCGTTCTGATGCAGCAGGGAGGCTCAAAAAAAGGGTGCAGTGAAATTGCCAACATTTCACTGCACCATTCTTTCTGTCATTTTTACGCCTGCTCAAAGCAGGCGTTTAAAATGGTGCACCCATTTTAATCGATGGGCCTCCCTGTGCTCTGCAAAAATGTTGACGCTAGTGCAGCAAAGTGCCAAATAGCATCAAACATTTTGAAGCTATTGTCCTAACGACCGCTATGGTGTGCCATATTGTAAATATGCAGCAATAATGGTGTTGTTAGGTGGGGGCAGGAGCAACACAAGGAAAGTGGTGCATCGGGCCGATGAGCAACTTTCTTGTAAATATTCCCCTATGGCCCATATTTATGTAAAATGATGCACAACTGCCCTAGCACAGTTGTGCGTCAAAATATTTAACATGAGCTACCATCATTCCCTAGCACCATCTGTGTGCCATATTTAAAAAATGCCGTACAATGGTGCTAAGGAATGGTTAGCATCATAGAAAATGCTGCTAGCCGGTGATGATGGCATTACAAAAAATGGCGCTAGTGGGCCAAAAATGACGCTGGACAGATTAGCGGAAAAAATTCTGCCGCTAGTCAGCCTTGCGTCATTTTTCGGTCGCACAAGCAGCCAAATAATTACACCTGTCTAAGAATAGACAAGAGACACTACCACAACCACAATGTCCAACACAGGGGACCAGTGTCCCCAGGACAACTCAAACAGAATGAGTGCCAGCCAGGGGGCCCCATGTAAGAGGTCCCCAGTGGCACACAACAGACAAGCATGTATACTTTTGGAAGATGGGCTACCTCCACTTGTAGTGTCCCTGTGGTGTGGGTGGTGGTGATGCTGGGGGTTGGGGTGGGCCTCTATGTGCCCAAAATAGTGACACCATGGTGGACTCCAATGTGTTTCCCTATGGAAATGTGCCCAACATCACTTTAATGCCTGGCCTGACCAGGAGTTACATTTTGGCGCTAAAATGACCTTAGTGTCATTTTTTAGGTCCGCCTCCTTAATGTGCGTCGTTTTTGCATAAGGAGGTAAATATGGAGCTGGAGGGCTTGCGTAATTTTTTGGAAGGGAACGCCTACCTTGCATATCTTTGTCGCAATACAATCCAAAATGGGTTGGCGCTCCCAAAAAATGACGCTATGATGTTTTGACACTAGAAAGGTCTAGCATCAAAATACAGATATGGAGTTAAGTTAGGCTAAGGCAGCGCAAACCTTTCATAAATATGGTCCTTGTGTTTTTTAAAGCTCACAAGTTCCTCTAAGGAACTCCGTTTACTTCAAAAAATCTAATGTTTTCCTTCGGGAATGCGAACACAAAGGTGATGGTTTGCCATTCCATGCAGGCCAGCATCCTATCAGTACTAGCCAAATGGGTATTCGCACTTGGGTCCCGTGAAACAGGACATTTTTCTACATGACCTATTATTCGCACTATGTAGTATTACAAAAGTACAGGCAGGTCGCAAAAAGTTGTTTTGCAATTTATATCCACCCAATGCCAGATCCAGGCAACTATTCTGCCAGATCCAGGCACCTATTCTTAGAATAAAACATCGGCGACAAGACAGACTACTTGACCGCGCTCACCAGATTCCTGTTCTTTGTAACCTCAGGTCGTCATAACTTTCAAGCCCTCTCTTACACAGACACTCGCACGACATGTCACATGTTAAGCTAAAACGGTGTGCACAGTGCAAGAGAAATTGATACATTAAATCGTTGGACCGTTGGTGTTTACGCACACCTGCGCCCACCCAAACGTACGTAAACATAGGGCCATATTTATACTTTTTGACGCAAAACTGCGCTAACGCAGTTTTGCGTCAAAAAAATTAGCGCCGGCTAACGCCATTCTGAAGCGCCATGCGGGTGCCGTATTTAATCAATGACGTTAGCCGCCGGCGCTGCCTGGTGTGCGTGGAAAAAAACGACGTACACCAGGCAGCGCCGGCGTAGGGGGATATGGAGCTTGGGCGCCGAAAAATGGGGCAAGTCAGGCTGAGGCAACTTTTTCGCCTCAACCCGATTTGCGCCATTTTTTTCGACTCCCAACCCCCATAGAAATGACTCCTGTCTTAGCAAAGACAGGAGTCATGCCCCCTTGCCCAATGGCCATGCCCAGGGGACTTCTGTCCCCTGGGCATGGCCATTGGGCATAGTGGCATGTAGGGGGGCACAAATCAGGCCCCCCTATGCCACACAAAAAAATAATAATAATACTTACCTGAACTTACCTTAATGTCCCTGGGATGGGTCCCTCCAGCCTTGGGTGTCCTCCTGGGGTGGGCAAGGGTGACAGGGGGTGTCCCTGGGGGCATGGGAGGGCACCTCTGGGCTCCTTCAGAGCCCACAGGTCCCTTAACGCCTGCCTTTTCCAGGCGCTAAAAAACGGTGCAAAAGCGGCCGTACGTCATTTTTTTTGACCCGCCCACTCCCGGGCGTGAATTTTGCCCGGGAGTGTAAATACGGCGCACATGCCTCGGAGTCAATTTTTTAGACGGGAACGCCTACCTTGCATCTCATTAACGCAAAGTAGGTGTCCACGCTAAAAAATGACGCAAACTCCATGGACTTTGGCGCTAGACGCTTCTAACGCCAAAGTATAAATATGGAGTTAGTTTTGCGTCGGAATTGCGTCAAAAAAAAGGACGCAATTCCGGCGCAAACAGAGTATAAATGTGCCCCATAGTCTTAAAACACACGCGTAAGCGGGGAAGTAGAAACACAGAGGTATATCCACAAACAGTTACAAACCTAAGTGAGCACCACAAACACAAGTACGCGCTCACACAAACACGCTGGCATACCGCACACGTATATTATGTAGGTACAGACATACATCAACACACGTAAAGACTACATCCACACACAAACCGACACACATCCGCGTAAAGGCACACAAACCCACCATTGTACGGAAACAACGTTACTAATACTTGAAGTTGACATTGTGGAGATAAAAGTGATGAAAATGTAGCGAAGACAACAGAAAAAGCACAATGTAGGAATGGTTGTGATTTCCTTATTTTTCTGAGACGTGTGGGTAACTTGGTGATCTTTTCTTAGGAGAGTGTGAAAAGGTAATTAGCAGGACGTGGCGGTGGCACATGTGGGCGGCAGCCGTAGGAGAGGGTTGACTGGTCATTCATGACTCACGGGGAACTCCCGCGTCTCTCACGGGTCCGTCAGCACTAGCTTTCCACTCTCCGGTGCTAGGGTGGGTGGAAGAAGGACACCGCAACCCAGTGATGGGGATGAGCTCTGACGTCAGAGACCATCACTCACGCTCCCTCATGTGAGTGCTTCCTAAAAAGAGCGATGGTACATACGCGGTACAGCAAGTAACAGAATATCAATTAAACAGAGTCGACATTATAGAGCTGAGCCTTTCATCTAGTCCACGACTTCTCCTTTCAAAAAATGTGTAATGTAATCTGGGGCTCGCGTAAACCCTGAGGTGCCTCAGGGCTTCGTCCGCGCAAAATTACAAAAAAGGTATCAGCGCACTATAAAGAACGCTCAAAGAATCAGCTTTCGGCCGATGTGTCGTCTGCTCAGTGCCGCAGCAGCTGCTCGGATAGCAGCACTCAGACCCTGCGATTCGCACCTGACACCTTGTGTGGATTCAGCTTTTTGATTCACAATATTTGAATATGCACTCAAAGTTACATACAAAAACACTACTGCGGTGTAATTTTACATGTGAGTGAATTTTGTTACAGGGGCAGGCAGGTCCTGCGTGTTTTAGGACAGTTTTTTTTGCAAAGGGTGACGAAGACACGCAACTGCATGTTTTTGGATAATTAAACACCTCCTCTGAGGTGGCTGTTCCTTGGAAGCTGCAATGGTACTTGAGGGCCCGTATTACTGATAGGGGCAACGTCTTTGTTTGCGCCATGGCGCACCTTTAAACAAGCGCATTGGGAGCAAACAGGAACAGTGCATTCTAAGATGACGAATGTGCTGTCCTCGAGCAAGCAGCGAACTACCCTTGGGCCAGTGCATTCAGTGGAATAGGGAGCAGCCGCTTCAAAGCCGCTCAGTGTTTCTCCATAGGGAGGGCACCCACCTGCACTTTAGAGAGGAGCTAGTGGTCTCCATGCAGGTGGGTACAGTGCATGACTGCGCCCACCTGCTGGGGGTGTCTGGTGGGTCCATGGGACCCCCTTTCACTCCTGAAAAGGTGTGCACTCAGGCAGGGCCGTCTTTGGTGCTGGTGGCACCCACAGCAACAATTTGTCTTGGCGACCCTTCTTCTCCACGGATTCCCTCACTGCCACCCTCCATCACTGCCTCTTAATTCCTCCCTAGCCCATTTCTCACCTACAGTTCATATGTTTTAAAGCACTGGTTGGGTTTGGCCTTACAAATTCAAATGTATTTCTACCCAAATAAACATTAAGAATAAATAATGAAAGACTAGAGAAAAACATAGCATTCGAACCTATACCATGCAATTTGCCTGCAGCTCATTGATGACAGTTTATAGGTCACTGTGCCATATTAGGATTGCAACTTATCAAATGCAAGTAACAAAAGCATCTCTATGACAAGAGCACTAACACACTGAGCTATCTACATTAAAATACAGTTCTGTGTTCTGCATAATACACATTCTTTACAGCAGGAATAATAACCCTCTGGGCTACTCTATGATGAGTCAAAACTGCCACTAGACAAAACTTCAATCACTCACCATCAGGAACATTAGTCACTTATCTTGACATTTTCATTGCTGTCTGAAATCTGCTGGACACACAAGAAACTCTTCAGCAGGTGCTTGTAAACCTGTAAGTCATTTCTAAACACAGCACCCTCTGAGGTCAGCACTAGAGCCGCGGTTGCACCGGTCACACTGCCCTAAAGTCGACCCTACCCTCAGGGGGTGCACTGAGAGGGCTACCTTTTTGTGGCGGACTGTCGGTGCAAAGTGATTCCCCATTCAAATGGGAGAACGTCCTCTCAGGATGGCATTGGTGCGCCAACGCTATCAGTATTACAGAAGAGGCCACAAAATTATCTGGAGCACCTTCCATAATACAATTATGCCCTGAGGGGGCGCAAACAGCAGGCCTACAGGCCCGGTGCACCCTCAGGGCACTGTCTATAAACCAACTGCTGGCGGTGTTCTGCTGGCGGACGCTGCTGCTGGCAGCAGTGCCGCGTCCCGTGTCCTGCCGGAGGACCAACTGCAAGCAGGTAAGTCGGGTGCTCCGACAGGGGAGGGAGGTGGGTGTGTGTGTGAGTATATGATTGTGGGTGTGTGGAGTGTGGAATGCTTGTGTGCATGAATGGGTGTGAGTGTGCATGTATGTTGTGTGGTGTGAATGCGTGTGTGCTAGAATGTATGTCCGTGTGTGTTGATACGTGGGTGAATGTGGGTTTGCATGTGTATGTTGGTGCGCGGATGTGCGTGTATGTCTGGGGGTCGTGAGGGGAAGGGTAAGGGCTGGGGAGGGCTCTGGGGAGGGGGAGACCCCTATCAGTGTCAGGGAAGGAATTCCCTGGCACTGATAGTGCCTACCGCCATGGTTTTAATGGCGGTAAGATTGCCACGAAAACCATGGCAGTAGGCGGAATCATTATCCCACGGGTGGGACAGTGACAGCCGCCTGGCTGGAGACTAGTCTCCAGCCTAGCAGCTGTTACCGCCCTTTCAGACGGAGTGGTACATTAGTGCCAATGTCATATTTTGGGGAAAGGTACCGCCAGCCTGTTGGCAGTACCTTTCTCCAGAATACCTCGGTCCGCCAGGGATGTAATGAGGGCCTTTGTCATGATTGAATGTTTTTATTGCCTATTCCTGTTTGATGCTCCTGATTTGATGACTTCCCCTGTACCCTGCTGTTGTATAGGAGTGTGTGGCTTCCTCACTCTCTCCACCATCTGCTCACAACCTCTCATGCCCCTCCTGCCCGTTCATCCATTGTTCCCCCTCTTCATTGGCTTTTTCCAAAATAAATATAATTTATATATGTATCTTTCACTATTTAGGATTTGGAATGAGACGAAAACTATTGTTAAAACACCCAAAAACATTTCAATATGCTAGTTATAACTTAGAGAACTATCTATAAGTTGTGCCCCCATCATGATCATGGGACAGCAGTTAACTCCTCTCCGCCAGCAGAGTTCATGGAGTTTTGCCCACTCTGCACTCAGTCTGGAGCACAGAGTTCTGAAAAAACTCTGGCAACTGCCGAAAGGTGGATTTTTTTCTCGCATGGCTCGCCAACCTTAAGTTGGTCAGTGTGAATGAGGAAATCAAGCACTAGAAAAAAGTCCCTGCACAATTTTTCAATGCTGGCAGTTGTGGAAGGTCACTATCATTCGTGTTAAGAAAGCTGCTCCTCTAGTGAAAGATTTACTTGAGCAGCCGAAAGACGTAGCACCCTCTGGCGTACCGCATGGTGCAATTTGCACTGATTTTACAGCATGGAATAAGCTCCTGGTGCTAAAAATCAGAGTGAGCCATGCAACGTGCCAAAATTCCGCCACTCATTGAACTCTGACGAAACTTGCAGAGTTTCAATGGAATGTCACAGAATTCCACAAATTGAAACTCCGTAAGCTGCGCCCACCCCAACCATGAAGTGTTTATGCCCTCACATATAACATCACTCATGGCATATTAAGTTGTATCATTCATGACATCACTGATTATTATATTTAAATAACAACATTGTTGAAATTACTAATGAGATCGCCCAATAATTTTGACAGTGTGCTGTAAGCTTTGTGAATGAGAGGTAATAAAATAACCTAAATAGATGGATGGACTCATGTAAGCTTGCCTATAAGCTTTCAAAAGCTGCAAAATAAAGAGGATTTATAAGAAGAGAAGCACTTTTGATGAATGTCATTGCCTTTTTATGTGTTCTCTGCCAAAGAATGGGTGCAGAGGGGTAGGTCACATGCGGAGTGCCGGCCACTGGACATCACTGAATAACATACCTTTTTGTCAATCTTTGTTATGAAGGGCTGAAGGCGGAGCAAGTAGTGTATTAGGTGGTCATGAAGAAGTGGATGAAGGCTTGGTAATAGGTGAGTCCAAATCCTGATGCGGATTGTATGGCCAGAAGCTGTGACTGTTATGAGATGAGTGTTGTAGCAAATTAGGTAATTTAAAATGTCATGAGTGATGTAATACGTGAGGTCATCATCAGTGCATGATGGGGGCACATAATAGTAGAGTAAATAAACTATAACTGAAATATTTCAGTTTTTTTTTTAACATTAGCTAGTGCCTTATTTGAATGCCTAACTATAATACCACTTTAACCACTTTTTCCAATGAATTTCATTTTTTGACACAAGTTAAAGTCTTAGCATCTAACCTGACTATAACATTACTTTTACATTTGTTTTCTTCATGGAATAATCTATCTATCTATCTATCTATCTATCTATCTATCTATCTATCTATCTATCTATCTATCTATCTATCATATACAACATCTTATTCCAATGAAATGCCTTTCAAGAGTATCTCAATTTTGTATTGAATACAAAATGTTAGTGCTTTAGATTTTATTAGAACTCTGTAGTGAGGCTACAGTACAACACAGGCAAAACAACTGAAATCCTGCCATTGTAAGTACATGTTGTGTTTACAATATTAGGCCTTATTCTTAAATGGTTGAGGAAAATAATGTGAACTTACAGAGAATTTGCCCTCATTTTAGCTCTCAGTTGTGCCTCACAAGAACACGTTTTCTATAAATTCATTCTATCTTCTGAAGGCATGTGAGGATACAAGCTGGCAACTTGAGTTAAACAAGTTCTCCCAACAGCAGCTGAAGCCTGCCAATTGGCTCACCAGTGTGGAACTCCCACAGTGTTCTAATGAACAACTAGAGAACTAATCGTCTGCATTTATGATAAAACTGTGACACACTTGAAGCATTTCTTCTAGAAATGAAAAAAAAAACAGGGAGTTCTTTTTGTCAACTGAATTAAGGATAGTGCTGTAGAAAGCTTAAATGAGGGCACTTTTTCTATGAGCTCTCAAATTTCTTTCCCATCAATGTCAGTAAATAGTCTGACTTGCAGAGTGAAACACGTATTTCCAATACCAGCAGCAGTCTGTCAGCTAACTCTCTAGTGATGAACTGCAACTTCCCACATTGTTCTAATGAACAACTATAGTGAAAACATTCTGTATTTATGATAAAACAGTGGTACACTTTAAGCCACCTTTATTGAATCAAAACTTTAAAACCTAAAACATTTTGGGCCAAATTTGCTAAATTTGTGCACATGGCAGTACAGCAAGTCATCTTACAGCGCTGCCCTGTGTCAAAAAGAAAGGGCATGAATGTACCATATTTATGCGATACAAGGGAACTTGTTTCTTTAAGCAGTCTGTTATTAAAATCAATGAGTCTATGCCCTACAGTGACATTTGTCCTACGCTTACTGAAGTTTTGAAAATAACATGATTCCTTTAGAATACATAGAAATGAACCACAGAAAATAGTTGTCGAACGCAGGTTTATCTTCCAATAATCTGTATTGGTAAACAATTTCAGAATCTGCTCTGAAATACATCTAGTTAGGTGTTCTATAAGGATTGTTTCTCATACAGTGGCGTTTTCTGAACTAATACAGTAATATATAGTTGCAAAATGGTATTTAAGACATAACAATGTACTCAATGGCCACTTTCTAAAAGTCACAATTAAATGCAGTCTGAATGACGTGGCAAGAGTTCATGGGTCCGAAACAATTCCCAAAGAAAGATGGGCCATGTGTTGATATTTTGGTCTCACAAGAGAATAATCCATGAGACCGTCTTCAGGACGAAATCATTTGCATAAAAACATGATGCCCGCTTCTAAAAGAGTTGTGTCAGAGAATTAGGAGTATTTTCAATAGGTATGCGCTTGAACAAAATTAACAATATCTCGCTCTCAGATCACTAGAATTAATTGGAATTGGTATTTTAAGCTGAACTCTGGCATTCTGTACCACTTGCATTCTTTTTATTACACATTTCGGACTCCCTAAAAAGAGGGAGTTCCTATAATTTAGTCTAGAGTTTAGAAGAACTTGCACCAAAACTCTCCTAGTTGATTTAAACCGTAAGTATAGGAGTCTTCTTAGGGATCTGAGAGTTCCAAAGCATGAGCTGGCTAATTTTGTGGCCTGTGTTTCCACTGAAAGGTTTTCATCAATCCAAAAGCCCAGGTTTTTTCACTGCGTTGGCCGGCTTAGGGAGGTCTCCTCGTTGTTCTGGCCAAGATAGGTCCAGCCACCTAGACTTGTTCTTGACTACTAACAGCACCTCAGTTTTGTCACCATTACATTTTAAGCTGGTGATGGTCATGCAACCTGTTACCTTGTTTAAATATTTTTGAGGGTGGTAGAGAGTTGACTGACTTCTGGTATGAAAGCCATGATGATCTGTGTGTCAATCGCATAAGACACTATGCAAAGCCATTTGATCGTACAATTTCTGCAAAGGGTAACAAATACAGTCTGAAAAGTGTGGGACTAAGAGAAGATCCTTTCGGAACTCCGCACTGGATGGATTTAATTGCAGAGTATGACGAACCTTCACACACCTCGAAACTTCTGTTACACAAGAATGCTTTAAACCATTAAATGGCATAATTTGTAATCCCCACTTCCTCCATCCTATGTGTGAGTGTAGGATGTGACACCATATCAAATGCTGCACACAGGTCTAGCATATTTATAGTTGCAAAGCCACCTTGATCTAAAATAGCCCTAGGTTTCTCGGTTGCTATCAGCAGCGCCATTTCTGTGCTTCTTCCTGTCCTGAAACCTGTCTGCATAGGATGAAGAATCTCCTGAGATTCCAGAAAAGGAGACAGGTACTTAATACCATTCTTTTCTAATATTTTGCTAGCTACTGGAAGCAATAAGATTGGCCTATAGCTCTCTGCTAACAAGGGATCTGCTGTTGACATTTTTAACAGCAGTTTTACTATTGCATGTTTCCATTTTTGTGGAATGCAACCTGTTTCCAATGAATGATTGAGTATGCCTCGAAGAGGAGTCATGAGTAGGGGGCCGCCCTGGACTAGAACATCAAGGGGACAGGGACTGCAGGGGGCCTGATTTGTTAGAGCTGAGGATGGTTTCCATCTCTTCCTGTCCCATGGCAGGGAAGGATGACAAAGTAGGGCCTACCCTCTTTATTTCGAGGGACACCTAGTGACAGTAAGCAATGGTAGTAAATAAAACATTTCATTGACTTTTTCAAGAAAAAAGTATGCTAACGAATTACATCAAGGTGGGAGAGGGGGTTCTTGGAACCACAAGGAAAACTCATTAATTCTTTTACTATTGTAAATAGTTCTTTCTGGGCACTGGGTGCTCCTTCTATTTGTTTTACCTTAAATTGGTTACACTTGCTTGCCGTATGGCTTTCTTGTAGTTTTTTAAGACAAGTCTATATGAACATTTGCTGTCATGATTATGGGGGTCATTACAACATTGGCAGTAAAAGCCGCTTACCGCCGTGCAGAAGACCGCTAACACACCGCCGCGGCCGCGGAATTCCGCCACAGCTTTTACGACCCACATCTCGAAATCCGACAAAATTCAGACACCCACACAAGTCCGCCACACCAAAGGTCAGTGATAAACTGGCGAAAACAAAACCTCCACCATCACGCCAACAGAAATACACCCATGCTATCACGACCCACGAATCCACGTGGCAGTCTTTCAACCGCGGTATTCCATTGGCGGTACACACCGCCGCGCTCAAAATACACACACATCTCCAAAACACCACCACATTGGACAATTTAAAATACACACACCTGATATGCATACACACACCACTCCCACACACCCAAAACAATATAAAGCACATACCCACATCACCCACAAACCCCTACGACCACCATTACAGAAAGAAGGCCAGAGAGAGACACCACCATCAACAAACTAGCAGCCACAGGCACTCAACACCATTACCCACACAACTGCCACGCACAAAACACCACACACCACTACATATCACCACACTTATCACCACACACACCACCCCACACATCACCTACACCACCCCATGGCACGGCAAAGACACCCCAGGTTCTCGGAGGAGGAGCTCAGGGTCATGGTGGAGGAAATCGTCCAGGTAGAGCCACAGCTATTTGGAGCACAGGTGCAGCACACCTCCATAGCTAGGAAGATGGAGCTATGGCGAAGAATAGTCGACCGGGTCAACGCAGTGGGACAGCACCCAAGAAATCGGGACGATATCAGGAAGAGGTGGAGCGACCTACGGGGGAAGGTGTGTTCCGTGGTCTCAAGACACCACATCGTGGTACAGCGGACTGGCGGCGGACCCCACCTCCTCACCCACAACTAACAACATGGGAGGAGCAGGTCTTGGCGATTCTGCATCCTGAGGGCCTCGCAGGAGTCGGTGGAGGAATGGACTCTGGTAAGTCAAATCTTAACTATCATATCCCCCACCCTACCTGCATGCTATCACAGACCCCCACCCTCGCCCCCTCCCCTATCACTCCAACTCCTCACAAATGTACTAATAACACAAACCACCCATCCCAACACCAAGCCCTGCATGACAAAACAAAGCATGGACACCCATCACTAAAGCATGCCCACTGTACATACCCATAACACCCCCCTCAACCATCATCACACAAGCCCCCACACAGGAATGCTAGCACTGGGTACACGGTGACCCACCCATTGCACACCATGACACACACAGATGCAATAATCATGCTTTTACACCCTTGCAGGACCACTACCCAACGTCACCAGACAGGAGGGTCCAGACATCTCCACCCCACCCACAGAAGAGGCCCACAGTGATGACAGCAGCTCTGTCCAACTGGATCCAGATGACCAGCCCGGACCATCATGTGCCTCAGGACAGTCGGTTCCCCTCACATAGGCACAGCCCACCACAGACCTTCCACCCTCTGGTAACACCAGCATAGCACCCACCCAGCGGGGCCATACCTCCGTACCCAGGACACGTCAATCAGCTGTGTGTCCACCACTACAGGGAACCCAGGATAACCCACCACCCCAACAACAACAGGGACCTGGGGGCAGTGGCAGTGGGCACACAGTCCAGGGGACGGAGGCACAGGAACACAGGGGAACTGGGAGGGCTGCTGTGCGACAGGGGGCGGACAGGCCAAGGGAACCCACTCTCCACGAGGCCCTTTCCTCCATCATGGGAGCTTACCACCACTCCCAGGAGACGATGGCAACGGTCCTGGCCAAGTTTCAGGAGACCCAGTGCATGCAGGAAGAACAGTATTTGGGGTTCAGGGAGGAACTCAGAACCATCAGCTCTGCCCTGGGCACCATCGTAAGGGTGCTGAAGGAAATACTTAACACCAGGAGGGACACTGTGGCTCTCCAGGGGGCCCCTGACACTAGCATGGACGATGAACTGCTCACCACCTCCGCCGGCGCTATTGGACAGGAGGCACCGCCACAGGACCACCACACCAGCACCCCACCCCCTGCAGAGGGAGAACCACCCCGCAAGCGGTCCCTGAGATCCAGGAACAAAACAGAGCACGATGCCAAGACCCCGCCAAGAAATGAGACCACCCTGATTGTCATCCTAGTGTCCCACTTTGTAACCCTGTCCATATTGGAACTGCCCCAGCTCCACTTCCTATGCCCATATGGGCAATACACCTGTGAGACTAATAGACTAGACTCTGCCATGGACATTCCTCCACCATCACCACTCACCATTTTACAACACCCCTCCAATATTTAGCACTTCAATAAACACCCTTGAAGCACAAAACAATCTGGAGTCCGTCTGTAATTTCGAAAATGTGTATTAGCAATGACAGTGACAAAATGCGTTTTCAAATGTAATGTCAACATACCTATGTCACACATCTCAAGTCCATGAGGAATCTAAGCAGATGACACACGTTGGAAACCACACCTGTGAAACCGTAAGGGAAATGTACAACTCAGTGACCATATACTGGTTGAAATCGACAGACAGGATAGAGGTAGAAGTGTGAAAGTACTTGTAGTAGGCAGGAGTGTTTTCTCACCTGTGTGTCACTGGAAATATTGCTGGATAACTGAGTCCCTGTTGTCAATGTCTTCTTCCTCTGCTTCCTCCTCATCACTGTCCACAGGCTCCACAGCTGCCACAACACTGTCATCTGGACCATCCTCCTGCAGAAAAGGCACCTGTTGTCGCAAAGCCAAGTTGTGAAGCATACAGCAGGCCACGATGATCTGGCACACCTTCTTTGGTGAGTAGAATAGGGAACCACCTGTCATATGGAGGCACCTGAACCTGCCTTCAGGAGGCCGAAGGTGCGTTCGATCACCCTCCTAGTCCACCCATGGGCCTCATTGTAGCGTTCCTCTGCCCTGGTCCTGGGATTCCTCACTGGGGTCAGTAGCCATGACAGGTTGAGGTAACCAGAGTCCCCTAATAGCCACACACAGTGCCTCTGGAGTTGACCCATCACATAAGGGATGCTGCTATTCCGCAGGATGTAGGCGTCATGCACAGAGCCAGGGAACATAGCATTTACCTGGGAGATATACTGGTCTGCCAAACATACCATCTGTACATTCATCGAATGATAACTCTTCCGGTTCCTGTACACCTGTTCACTCCTCTGGGGGGGGACCAGAGCTACATGGGTCCCATCAATGGCACCTATGATGTTGGGGATATGTCCAAGGGCATAGAAGTCACCTGTAACTGTAGGCAAATCCTCCACCTGAGGGAAAACGATGTAGCTCTGCATGTGTTTCAGCAGGGCAGATAACACTCTGGACAACACGTTGTAAAACATAGGCTGGGACATCCCTGATGCCATGGCCACTGTTGTTTGAAATGACCCACTTGCAAGGAAATGGAGCACTGATAGCACCTGCACTTGAGGGGGGATTCCTGTGGGATGGCGGATTGCTGACATCAGGTCAGGCTCCAACTGGGCACACAGTTCCTGGATTGTGGCACGGTCAAACCTGTAGCTGATGATCAAACTTCTTTCCTCCATTGTCGACAGGTCCACCAGCGGTCGGTACACCGAAGGATTCCGCCATCTCCTCACATGTCCCAGCGGACGGTGCCTAGGAAGGACAACAGCGACCACAGAGTCAAACAACTCAGAGGTATGTACCCACAGTCTACACAGAACACCATTCATACAAATGTGGCCTGTATTTGTGTTGTGAGACAAGGCCTAGGTCTGTGTGACGCAGTTGGTAATTAGGCCATGTGGGCCCCTGAAATGGCGGCTGTCTGACCCCTAAAGTGGGACAATGGGATGTGAGGTAACTGCGCTGGCGTTGTACACCGTCGCAGTAGGCGGTCAGAGACCGCGGCGCAATGCTGCATTGGTTAACATTGGACCCTATGGGTCCCAGGAGCCAATGACGATGTACGCCGGCGGTGATGGTACGCACCGCCGCGGACGTGACCGCCATTTTCTATCTGTTCAATCACTCGATACCTGATCTTCGACAGGAGAGGACCTACACTGCAAGTGCTGCTGTGACCTCGGTCTGGAAGAGACAATGGCTCGTGCGTCTGGGGAAAGGGCCCCTGCCTTCACTGCAGAGGAGTTGGAGAAGCTCGTGGACGGGGTCCTCCCCCAGTACACACTA
This sequence comes from Pleurodeles waltl, assembly GCF_031143425.1. Taxonomy (NCBI): domain Eukaryota; kingdom Metazoa; phylum Chordata; class Amphibia; order Caudata; family Salamandridae; genus Pleurodeles; species Pleurodeles waltl. The sequence goes on along the minus strand of NC_090445.1, from coordinate 1,528,931,720 downwards.
CTCTACGGTCCTCCAGACCAACAGGTAAGTACACACGGAGCACGTTGTATGGGCTATGCCTGTGTGGAGAGGGCTGGTTGTAAGAATGAAGGGGGCACAGTTCTGCGTGCATGAAGGACTGTGAATGCATGTGCCACATGGCAAGGGTAGGGATGTGGGCCACTCACTTAGAAGGTGCAGTTGGTAATGACTTCTCTTCTTCCCCTGTACATGTCATGTAGGTCAGCGCCCACCAGAAGAAGGATATTTGGCGTGCCATCGCCAAGGATGTCCGGACCCTGGGGGTCCACCACTTACGGAGCACCCACTGCCAGAAAAGATGGGAGGACATTCGTCGCTGGAGCAAGAAGACGGCGGAGGCTCAGCTGGGGATGGCCTCCCAACGTGGGAGAGGTGCCTGTCGAACCATGACCCGCCTGATGTTCCGGATCCTGGCGGTGGCCTACCCTGAGTTGGATGGGCGCTTGAGGGCATCACAGCAGACACAAGGGGGTGAGTACAACATCATTCAGCGGACTTTGCGCACAGTGAAGGTGTCTGGGTGGGGGAGGAGGGCTGTGGGTTTCCCTAGGCCAGGGCGAGTTCCGTAGGCTAGGCCCCTCCTTAATACAGGCCATGTGGCACCCCACCCCACCTATGTAGAGTGCCAAGTACAGGTATTCATGCCCCTGTGTCATCTATGTGTGCAGATGTCGTCCATAGCCATGTAGGCCATATCCCAGGAATTGCATCTGTAGAGCCCAACTGCGCGACGTAGTGCAGGGGGCTGCTGTGTCTGTATTGTCCGCCAACGGTAGCGGTAAGCCATGCACTCAACCTGTCTTTCTTCTGTCGCCTCCCCTTTTTGTGGTCTCCCTGTTCTTGTGTGCATCAGCATCATCAGGCAGAGGTAAAGTGGCACAGGAGCACGAGGGAGCTGCATCCCACATGGCCATGGGGGGGCCACACCACGGACTCAGAATACACCAGTGGGACGGAGGGCGAGGGGAGCACCACAACAGTTACAGGATCTGCCACCAGCGACACGTACTCGTCCTCCGATGGGAGCTCCCTTGTGGTGGCGGCAAAATCTGTGCCCCCCACTTCTACAGGTACAGCCGCCACCCCCCCTACCAGCACCGCCCTCCCAGCAGCCCCTCAGCGTGTGCCCCGTGCCCGCTCACCCAGGAGGGTGGGCAGCACCTTCGCCCCAGGCGCATCAGCCCCTGCCACCTCTGCTGCCCTCAGTGAGGAGGTCATTGACCTCCTCAGGTCTCTAACTGTTGGGCAGTCTACCATTTTGAATGCCATCCAGGGTGTAGAAAGGGAATTGCAACACACAAATGCATTCCTTGAGGCCATTCATTCTGGTCAGGCTGCCCTTCATCGAACCCTGCAAACTCTGGCCTCAGCACTGATGGCAGCCATTGTCCCTGTATCTAGCCTCCCCCCTCCAACTTCCTCCACCCAGACCCAATCCCCTGTACCCCAGCCTATCCCAAGCACACCTGCAGACCAGCCTGCACACACCTCACCACACAAGGGAAGCTCAGGCAAACATAAGCACCACACATCCCACAGGCACTCACGCAAGCATCACACACATACAGACACACCAACATCCACTGCCTCCACTGTGTCCCCCTCCTCCTCGTCTCCCTCCTCCCTCCCAGTCTTGTCTACACTCACACCTGCATGCACTACCACTACAGCCACTACGTCCCGCACCAGCACACCCACCACTTCACCCCGCTCACGTGCACTCACCACCCCACTACCATTTACACGTCCCCTGTGTCCTCTCCCAGTGTGTCTGTGACGCCCCCTCCAAAGATACACAAACGCAGGCACACACCCACCCAACAGCCATCCACCTCACAACAGCCTCCAGCCCATGCACCTGCACCCAAATCGACAAAAGTTACACCTCCTACAACCACCACCTCTTCCTCCACTCCCAAACCCCCTCCATCTACCCGTCCCAGTGTCTCCAAAAAACGTTTCCTGGCCCTCCTTAACCTATTTCCCACCACCCCCCCTTCCAACTCATAGGTCCCGTACTAGCACCTCAGCCAAAAAATCCCCAGGACCAGTGGTGTCTGTTGTTACAGGTATGTGGAGTGCACCGGCCACCAGGATGGCCAGTGTAGCACGGAGCCACAGCACAGCCAGTCCCCCCTCTGTGAAGCACCAGAAGTTGGACAGTGCCCGGCGGGAGAGGGGGAAGACTCCAGTCAGCAAAGCCGCTCACAAGGGTCCCGGGGGGAGTGTCGACTCAGCTGTGACTCCTCCCAAGGTGGGGAAGGGGCAGAAGAAATCTCCAAAGTCTGGGAGGAGCAGCACGGCGGAGAAGACCGCCATCATCCCCGCTGCCCAGGAGGCCACCGCCAGCCCCATCGTCACTGGCCAGGAGGCCACCGCCAGAGTCACTGGCCAGGAGGCCAGCCCCATCGTCACTGGCCAGGAGGCCACCGCCAGAGTCACTGCCCAGGAGGCCAGCCCCATCGTCACTGGCCAGGAGGCCACCGCCAGCCACAGCCCAGCTGGCCAGGAGGGCCCCGCAAGCCACAGCCCAGCTGACCCATGAAGGACCGCCAGCCACAGCCCTGCTGGGCAATGAAGGACTGCCTTGTCAAGCTCCGCTGAACAGGCCAGGGACCGCTGAATAGGGCAAAGACCGCCATGGAATGCACAGCTGAACAGGTCTGACACTGGCAACTCAAGCACCGCTGAACAGGCCAGGGACCGCTGAAGAGGGCAAAGACCGCCATGGAATGCATCGCTGAACAGGTCTGACACTGGCAACTCAAGCACCGCTGAACAGGCCAGGGACCGCTGAACAGGGCAAAGACCGCAATGGAATGCACCGCTAGCCCATTTGCGGCAGGGGCAGTGACGCAACTGGGACCGTCACGGGGTGTGTGCTGCACTCTGGGCACAAAGCCCCCTCCAGAATCAGTGGAGAGATACATCCACTCCGTCTGTCCTTGGCAGAATGAAGCACTCTGGGCACAAAGCCCCCTCCAGAACCAGTGGAGACTGTTATCCACTTGAGAGACTGTGGCTCTGCACTCCCCAGGATGGTACAGTGGGCAACCCACCCACTTCAGAGACTAGAGAGACTGTGGCTTTGCACTCCCCAGGATGGTACAGCGGGCAACCCACCCACTGCAGAGACTTGAGAGACTGTGGCTCTGCACTCCCCAGGATACATCAATGGGCATGGAGCCCCCTCGTGGATCTGGCGTGGTGCACTCATCCGGCTGAGGTGCCCACCCTTCCCTTCCCTTCCCCCTGAGGTGCCTGTTGTATTTCAATCTGATGCCCCTGCAGTGTTCTCTCCGTTTTGATCGGGTATCTTGTGTGGGCCTCGCCCATGCATTTTGGGTCCAGTGGTCCACGGACAATGAATGGTGCAATACCTGCACTATTAATCGTGGTGTATATTTTGTTTAATGTGTATATATATATGTATATATTTGCTTACTGTATTTTGATATATTACAATGGTTCAACTCATTTCCTTTTGTCTTTGCATTCTTCCGGAGGGGTTGGGGGTTGTTACTGTAATGTATAGATATGCATTGGTGTGTGTGTTGTAGTGGGTGAGGGTCGGGGTGGGGGTTGGGATGTTGGTTGTGTGTGTCCCTGTGTTTTTGCCTCCCCTATGTCTTAGGTGCAGTACTCACCGTGGTCTTCGCCGCCGGCATTGATGATCCTCATATAGGAGCAGGAAGACAATCGCAGGGAGAATATGGAGTTCCGGCTCCATGGTGCCCTCGTTCCTCGTGGAGTGTGTAGAGGTGAGCATTTTCCCTTTGAAATGGCTGTTTCCACCGTGTTTTTATCCGCCGTGAATCCGCCCCGGAAAAGGTGGCGGACGGTAGGTTGTGATACTGTGGGCGGTACATTGTCCTCCGCCTGTCTGTTGGCGGTGACCGCCGCGCTGTTTGTCTGTACCGCCGTGGCAGTCTGAGTGTTAAAGTGGCTGTCTTTGTTAGCGGTTTCCGCCACGGTCATAATTCCAATTTTTTTACCACCGGCCTGTTGGCGGTTTTACCACCGCTTTAATACCGTCCGCCAGGGTTGTAATGACCACCTAAATGTATTCCTCCATTCTCTTTACAATACAATACAATGCACCCAATTTGTAAAGCACATGGCTACCCAGAGCCAAGCATCCTGCAATAGCGGAAAACATCAAGAAACAGTCACAACTCATTAAGGGAAGAGATAGGTTTTTAGCTGTTTCCTAAAGTGCAAAAAAATGTTTTCACCTCTCAGCTTGAACGGAAGAGAGTTCCACAGCTTAGGGGCATGATTTGAAAATGATCGACCACCAAACCGATATCTATTTATCCTGGTTGTGACTAGAAAAGCCAGTGTACAGGATCTCATGACCCTGTTAGGTTGAAAAGCCTCAATCAAGTGGTGAAGGATTTTTGGGCCCAACTTGTATTTGGCACGATGAACCCAACAGAGTGCCATGAAATGGACTCTGCTGCATATGGGCAGCCAATGAAGAGTTTTAATTGCTTCCCTCAATGACTGTGATTTTGGAAGAGTTCTGGCTGCGGCATTCTGGATAATTTGACGTTTTCTTGTCACCACCTTTGGGCTACCTAAATGAAGTGAATTTCCATAATCAAGGCATGATAGGATTAGCCCCTGGATCACAATTCTTCTGGAATCAACCCGAAGCCACTTTAAGGTTTTCCTGAGCGCTCTCAATAGACCAAAACAGGTGCCAGCAATCTTGTTCACCTGTGAGGCCATAGAGAGCTGATTATCTAGGGTGAAACTCAAACTCTTTACCTCTTTCTTGGGTGTTGGACCTTCCCTTAACACAGTGGACCAGCTGATCTGTTGCCAGAGGGTTGGGTTGTTACCTAATACTATCATCTCCGTTTTCTCTGCGTTTAGCATTAGTCAACTGCCCGCCATCCATTTGAATACTTTCTCCAAACAGCTGTTATGGTTTGTCGATGTGAAAACTATCAGCTGTGTATAATCTGCCTATGACACCATTGTGAACACAAAGGCACCGATGATGTCTGATAACAGGTGGACATAGATATTACAGAGTGTGGGGTTCAGTGAGGAGCCCTGTGGAACTCCACATCTCACCATCTGAAATGGTGGAATAACATGATCCCTCTCTGACTTGGAAACCTCATTCAAGAAGGAGTAAGCCATCTTAATGGACTTCAAGCGATCCCAATTCTTTCCAGGTATTGCAGTAGAATAGTATGGTAGACCGTATAAAAAACGGCACTCAAGTCAAGGAGTCTGAGTGCCACGGATCCACCCTGTCAAGGACCAGTTTACGGTCTTCTATTGCCCTCAGAAGCGCAGTTTCTGTGCTATCGGGTCAGCCCGAAAACCTGCTTTCTTTTTCTTTGCTTCCTTTTTCTGCCCAGTTAATTATGATGTGTATCAGGTGGCCCTACTTTCAGTTTGATTAGATCTGGGGACTTTAAGAGGGACATGCGGCTCAAGTGTGTTGGTAATCCAGTTCTCCAAACTCTTATATCAGTTCAGAATGAGAGTTGAGACCTTCAGGGCCTCCTGGCATTCTCTCCGGTTCAACTTGAACCAATCAGGTTTTTTAAGGCAGGGCCTGTCTGGTTGTTGCCTCTAAAATGTCAAGGTCAAAGGGGACAATAGAATGATCGGATTAAGGTATGGGGAGGGCCTCATCAACAGCCAACACATTAATATTCCTGAAAACTGGGTCAAGAAGATGCTTCTGTTTGTTAGTGGGTAATTTTACAATTTGGTCATAGTTCATGAGCTTCGAGATCTTGGATTAAAAGTTTTGCATTTACACAGCTAGTGTCCCCGAAGTGCAAATTGATATCTCCTAATAGGGTGAAGTTAGCTTTCGGCAAGCTGTATCCAGCCGCCAACACTGGTAATGCTGCGCTAAATTGAAAAACCAATCCAGGTAGGTGATAAACTATAAGCGCATTGAAGGCAAAAGTCGGGCTCACCTCTAAAGTAAATTGAAGACTCTCACAACCCTGTATATTGATGGGACTAAAAGTTGCAGCAAACTCTAATTTATGTATTATAGCTACCCCCCTCCTCTTTTAGCTTCTCTGTTTTGACTTGCTATTAGCTATCCGGGAGGAAGGGCCATGGCAATATCTGGGGATCACTCGATTGTGAGCTAGGTTTCTGTTAGAAACATGGCACCCAGAATTTTTTCTTCCAAAAAACATAAAAATCTCTGTGTAGTGCTTAGGGAGAGATTTACAATTCCAGAGGTACATTTGTAGTTTATATGGATTCCCCTGTGTTTTAGCTCCCCAGTAGATTTATTATTGTCTATTCTCTTCCATTTACAGTTCTGACATATTAAAGGTGAATTATTGATTTGCAGTGTTTTCCTACACTTGTTCTGTGAATTATTTTTTTATTGCGAGCAGTTAATCTGTTGAGTAAGATCCACCCATCTTGAAACGTGTAGCGTTTCTAGACCCTGACCATGGCCAGACGCGGACGGAGCAGATGGGCTTGCCTTTGGCGGATCTTCGGCATGCCGGTGGCGTATCTGCATTGCATCCGCACTACGGAGTTCCTTAAATACTGGTCCAGACTTGTTAAAAATTACTAGTCCACACCACTAAAATGTCGGATCTAGCCGGCCACCATAGATGCGGTGCTGAACATGGCCACAATGTAGTCAAACATCCCCTTCCCTTCAGAATTATATCTACATTCTCCCAAGTCAGCTGTAATTAATAAAAACAATGAATACAAGATAGTTAGTAGAAACTATAAAGTCAGCTGTTAAAAGAAGTCAAATATCTTGCACTGATAACTTAACGGTGTTGCATAACGTGCACCCGAGCCGTGGTGTTCCCTAAATACCGGGCCGGACTTGCAAAAACGACAAGACCAAACTACCAAAATGGCGGATCTAGACAGCATCCCCATAAGTGGCGCTAAACACAACCACAATGTAGTCAAACATCCCCTTCCCTTCAGAATTATATCTAAATTCTCCCAAGTCAGCTGTAATGAATAAAAACAATGAATAAAAGATAGTTAGTAGAAACTATAAAGTCAGCCGTTAAAGAAGTCAAATATCTTGCACCAATACCTTAAGGGTGTTGCATAACGTGCACCCGAGCCGTGGTGTTCCCTAAATACCGGGCCGGACTTGCAAAAACGACAAGACCAAACTACCAAAATGGCGGATCTAGACAGCATCCCCATAAGTGGCGCTAAACACAACCACAATGTAGTCAAACATCCCCTTCCCTTCAGAATTATATCTAAATTCTCCCAAGTCAGCTGTAATGAATAAAAACAATGAATAAAAGATAGTTAGTAGAAACTATAAAGTCAGCCGTTAAAGAAGTCAAATATCTTGCACCAATACCTTAAGGGTGTTGTAGAACATGCATCCGCGCCGCAGTGTTCCTTAAATACCAGACCGGACTCGTCAAAAATGACAGGACTTCGCTATTAAAATGATGGAGCTAGTTGGCAACGCCGGAAGTGGCGCTAAACACAGCCACAACGTAATCCAATATCCCCTTCTGAGTTACATACAAGTTCTGCCAAAGTCAGCAGCAATAAAAAAAAACAATTAAAAGAAGATAGTAAAAACTATAAAGTCAGCCATTAAAACAGGTCAAATATATTGCACCAATATCTTTAGGACATAATTCAGCTCACCCTTTAACATCTCCTCGCTCATCCTTCCACTCCAAACCCTCATTTCGTTTCCATTCCCCTACACACTCCCCTTTTCCTTTCATGCCCCATTTGGTTCGTGCGTACCCCCACTCACAGCCTTCACCTGTTTGTTTATTCCCTGGAGGGGCAGCCAAGCCCGCTTCTGACTCACCACCCTCCCCCATCTACTGTTTGCCCCTTCCTGCAACCTGCCCTAACTGATAATCAGCCCACTTACCTCTGCTTTCACTTAAATCAGACTTCGTTCCTCTCTCATCTTTTGTCCTTTGCCGGGTGGGAGGTCAAACCTAACCGCGCGATGGGCTGCGCGGAAAGAGTCCGGTCCCTCCCCCAGACCCCCTTTTATTCCCCACCCCTAAAACCCACCCCCACTTACCTTGCACCTATCCCATCCCGTGCCGTCACTTCCCTCTCCCAAAAGAACCAGCAGAGAGACTAGAGCGGGTCTCTTTCTCTCCGCGGGCCCCTCCATCGGGACATAATTCAGTGACAGCCATTTAGTGTAAAAGGTCATTTATTTAGGGCACGATTGCAACAAATAATATAACCTTAACTTTTATTTAGAAAACCCCCAACTTTAATAACACCCACCCTTTAACATCTCCTCACTCATCCATCCACTCCAAACCCTCATTTCGTTTCCATTCCCCTACACACTCCCCTTTTCCTTTCATGCCCCATTTGGTTCGTGCGTACCCCCACTCACAGCCTTCACCTGCTTGTTTATTCCCTGGAAGGGTGGCCAAGCCCGCATCTGACTCACCACCCTCCGCCATCTACTGCCAACCAGCACAAACCCATTTGGCGTTTTGCTGCTCCACCCCAACAGACACACTACTGTAACCTAGCAACCTTACTCCCTATTTCTGACCCACATGCTTTCACCTCACAACTCACCCACCAACAACCTCAAGTCCATCAAGTAATAGGCGTTCCCTAACTTGGACAAATGTACACCATCGTCCCTAAAGAGTGCCTTGTCTTGCTCTGTGATGTCCTTGTGTTTCAAGATTTTTACCCCCTGTGCACACCACCTCTGTGGAGCTCCCGATCCTGCGGTGTAGAGAAGGCCACCGAAGACCCCTCTAGTGCTTCGGACCAACGCGCTGAGGACGTGTTGCGCCCCGTTGGCATCGCCTTCTTTCTGCCAACCTCAGGTATTGGCATCGACCTTCCGCGCCAAACGTGCCTGTGTGCGCCACTGGCACCCATCGCGCTACCTAGTCCCCGGCCGCACAAGCCTCCTGGCCCTTACCACTCGGTACCCAAACCCAGCTACCCTTGCTGGCTGCCTGTGGAATCTGCCCTGCGCTCCCTGCACTCTCTGCTGGCCTCTTTAGTTGCCTGCCATATGGCCCAGCCACCTCACGCTCCATGCATAACTGGGCCCAACTGCTGTCCTCCGTCTCTGCCACTATGCGGTGCTGTTCCCGTATCCTAGACTCCAAGTCCCATGCTTCACTCATGTCCAGCCTGCTTTGCCTGGGGCCACTCTGTTCCAGGCCCGTAAGGGGCTCTGGCGCTCCACCCCCCAGCCTTCCTGGACTGCACCTCGCTTGCCTTCCCTTTTGCTGCCTCCCTGCTTGGGGCCCTTGCCCTTCTTCCTTATTGTTGGCACGGGAGTGCCTGCTGTATTGGCCCCATCTCTGGGGAGGGACAGATCCATGGGTGCCATCTCCACACTGGGCCCCAGGAGCTCCTGTACCCCTAATTCCTACAAGGGGGCGCTTCCCCCACTGGCTGCTCCTGGCTTGCCTCATTGCCCCCCTCCTGCTGCTCTGCTGCTGCCCCTTCCCCCAATGCCTCTGCCTAACTTGAGGGCCCTCACCTTCCCCCACCTGGCTGGTGGGGGAGGTCGCACCTCGTGCTCGCCCCACTGCTGCTTTTTTGGGCTTTTTAGCCCTTTCTGGTGAAGAACAAGCAGCTACAACTTCCGCTACCTGGCCAGGCGTGCTTGCACGTCGGCCGGACCATTCCGACCCAGGCCTGGTCCAAAACCCCAGGCCTGAGGAGGTTGGATCGGCCGGCTTCAACTAAAATGCGAAGTGCGGCCTTCACCGCATCAGCGTCATGGCTGGCTGCCATGGCGCCGACATGGTAGCTCTCTGTGTGCCCGAAAAGGTGAAAAACCAGAAGCCGGTCGTTGGCCCGGCACAAACCGCAATACCGTGTACGACCGGTCGACGCGTAGTAATGGACAGGCGACCGCCGCTTGTGCCCCAGAAAATTCCTCGCCTCACGAGCGTTGTATATAACTCCCGTCTGCCCTTAATTAAATGAAAAAACAGGCTCCCCCCGGGCCCTGAAGGAACAAAACTTGCCTGCCGTGAATAAATCTTTCCCCTGGGACCGGCCAAACCTAACCACACGATGGGCTGCGCGGTAAGAGGCCAGTCCCTCCCCCCATACCCCCTTTTATTCCCCACCCCTAAAACAAACCCCACTTACCTTGCACCTATCCCGTCCTGCGCCATCACTTCCCTCTCCTGAAAGAACCTGCGGAGAGACTCGAGCGGGTCTCTTTCTCTCTGCGGGCCCCTCCATAATAATGTTGCAGCAGAGGCAGCAAGCTGCTCAAGCAGAGAAGGCAGAAGTAGCAGTAGCAGTGGCAGCAAAAAGGACCACGGAGGACAGGAGAGAGGTGGCAGTGCCACACACATGGATAATAGGGGGCATGGGCAGCAAGATAAAACGAAAGGCAGATGGCAGGGTTGGTGGCAGCACAACATAGCACAGAGGGCATTAGGGAGGGGGCAGGGGCCAGCACATGAACAACCGAGTTCATGGGCAGTGCCAGAAACGGCAGGTCAGCTGGCAGGGGCATGGCAAAACACAGAATGGACCATTGATGGTGGAAAAAATGGGGCTGGGACATGCAACACAGACAATAGAAGGCATGGGGAGGATGGAAGGAGCACTAAGCTGACTATGCTGAATAGACAGCAGGGGCACGGCTAACTCAACAGACCATAGAGGGCAGGAGGTCAGGGGCATGCCCTTGGACAACAGAGGGGAGGCTGGAGGGATATTGGCACCAAGCTGACCAGACAGGGCAGGAGGTAGGGGCATCACAAATGACAGTGGAGGGCAGGAGAGATAGAGAAGGAGCATTTAAATGTACAATGGAGATCGGGGTAAGCACGGTCAGCAAGCCTACCAGGTAGGCAGGCTGATGGGGCAGCAGCGGAAAAATGGACTGTGGAGTGTAGGAGGCTGGGACACACATCAAGAACAGATGGCAGTAGGAAATATTAGGGACAGGGGAGCAAGCTAACCATGGCGAGCAGACTGGAGGAGACTGGGGCATGCAGATTGAGAATGTAGAGCAGTTGGGAAAGGGACAGGGTCAGCAAGATGACTACCAAGGTAAGGCTTGCATGGGGAGTGGCAGCATGCTGACCACAGAGGACAAGCCCACATGGGCAACAAGTTGACCACAAGGGGCATAAGGAAGGTAGCAGAAAGCTGACCATTCATGGCAGCAGACATTGGCAGGGGGAGGAACAGGGGCACTCAGATGAAGAACCTGGGGCAGGCGAAGAGGGGCAGCAAGCTGATCACAGACAGCAGGGGGAGAGGCCAGGGGAATGCAGACAGAAAACAGAAGGCAAGGGAGAGTGAGGCATGGGGCAGCAAGCTAAACATGGAGGGCAGGCTGCCATAGGCAGCGTAAGCCTAATGAACAACGGAGTGCAAGACGGAGGTGTGAAGTGCAGAGGCAGCATGCAGAGCATGGAGGGCAAGCCAGCATGAGCAGTGGAAGCAGAATGGATCACAGAGAGCAGGAGGGAGGGGGAAAGGGCATTCACACACACTCATGCACATACCCACACCAACACATGCATGCACACACACAGAATGGCAGGTGGGAGGGGGCTGGGGCCACAAACTGACCATGGAGGGCAAGCTGACACTGGCCAGGGCAGCAAGCTGACCCCCTTGGGCAGGTTGCAGGAGGCAAGGGCTTGCAGAAAGAGTAGAGGTGAAAAGGGTCCAGGAACAGCAAAATGACTATTTAGGGCAAGCCAACATGAGGAGGGACAGCATGCTGATTACAGAGGGCAGAAGGGAGGCAGCAGTGACACAGATATTGTGAAATATAGGCAGGAGGGGGAATGGACAGCAACATGACCACAGAAACCAGGCTGCTGTGGGTTGGACATCCATGGGGGGTTGGGCTTGGCCAACAATCCTCTGTGCGTGGCCGAAGGTGCACTTGGGGTGTTGGCTGAATATGATCACAAAAACCCAAGAAATTCACTGAAAAACACAAAAGTTAAAGAGACAATGTAGTTACGTATGGTAATATGATTTTGCCTTATATTAAAAAACACCGAAATTTAATGAAAACAAACACAAAGATTAATGTTATATTATAGTTAGTTGTTGAAATGAGTTAAAAAGTAATGATTATGAGCCCAAAAACACTGAAATCAGGGAACTAACTATAACTTGCACCCACACAATGCATTGCTTATGACTTCACATATTACTTCCCTCATGACATGTTACATTGTTAAATTACATACTTGATGACATAACAGATGACATTTCCAATTACATCACTAATGACATCATCCAATGAATGAAACAGCTTGCTATACGGGTTTCATAATGGAAGGTATTCAACAAAGTACATCTAAACCCAATTTTCTGCAACCTTTGTAGTGCTAATGGGTGTATTTGTTTGCAACATGAAGAACATGATGCATATCTGTTTAATCGCAAACAAATGTAAGTTTCCTTTGTCAATTACCCCTGTAAAGTCTATGTAGATGTTAAAAGGATCAGCAATTTTTTATATGTTAAATACCATTCAAAAAAGTGTTCAATAATTGAGATTTTCCTAGCCTTGGTGTCAGAAAGGCTAGATTTTATTAAAGACAAGGAGGCGAGTATTATGCTTTTCTTTTCATGCTTTATTTTAAACAGCAGCCAAGAAACTACAAATCCCAGAATCCCTGGGGAAAAAACTACCAAACTGCATCACAATGGGGTCCACCAATCACACGACGAGCCCCATAATAACTATCTTGACTGAGAGCAACAAGCCCTCTTTTCTTGCGAAAGTCAGTCAATAGAACGATGCGAGAAAAACAACAGTAGACCATAAACAGTCAAAAATGCAGAAAGTACGTCCAAACAGAAGGCCTTGAGGAAAGGATAGCCTCGTGTAGATCCTGTTGGTTGAAGAGAAGGTCCAGAAGGAGGAGCTGAAGGAAGCTGGTCAGACGGTAGCGTTGCTATTGGTCGCGGTTGAGGCAACTAGAATAAAGGAACAGGGAGGGTTAGAAGAGGTGGGATAATACTCGCCTCCTTGTCTTTAATAAAATCTAGCGTTTCTGACACCAAGGCTAGGAAAATCTCAATTTTATTACAAGACAGGAGGCTCATATTATGCTTGTTCAAAGCAATGAAACAACATTTTGCATAGGATGATCAACCGGTTTACAATAGAACGTTCTAAATGTATTGACGTTAGACCAATCTGCAGATCTAAGGATATCCTGTAAACTAGCCCCGCAAAAAAGGCCTTAGAAGCCGTAGCTCCTCTAACGGAATGGGCGCCATAAATGTCAATAGGGACACCAGCCAAATTCATCAGCCACTTGAGCCAACGGGCTAAAGTGGGAGATGAGACAGGTTTATGGGGCTTTTGATAGGAAATCAACAATTGAGATGAAGAGGCTGTCCTGAGATCTGCAGTTCGTGAAACGTACGTTTTTAAGCAATTAGCCACACACAACTTAGGTTGGTAGGGAAAAAAGGGATAAAGCACGGAAGACAAATTAGTCTTGGTACGCCTAGCCACATTGAAACACACACCGAAGGCAGAAAAATGAAAGGAGGAAACATCCAGAGCTTTAACATCAGAAACTCGTTTGATAGAGACCAAACAGAGGAGCATAGTGATTTTAGCAGACAAAAATTTTAACGAAAGTTCTGAATTATCGGGCCAAGAAAGAAGAAGATGGAGGACGGAATTCACATCCCACATAGACTTATATTTGGGGGTTGGGGGTTTGGAAAAACGTATTCCTTTTAGTAGGCGGCAAACTAAGGGATGCTCTCCCACTGGTCTACCATCCACTCTGACGTGTTCTGAAGAAATTGCTGATCTATATGTATTGACGGTACGATACGCCTTGCCCTGAGAGGCTAAGGAAGCTAGGAAATTTACAATTAAGGTTATGTCAGCTGAAACGGGATTGGAATCCCTGTCCACACACCAGCTGCACCATACTGCCCAAGCCGCCCGATAGACCTTCGAGGTGCCCGGAGCCCAAGATTGTTGTATGAATTGGACAGCCTGTTGCGAAATTCCTGGGGTTCTCCAGGAAGCCCCGAAACTCTCCAAGCTATGAGGGAAAGGGAACCTTGTATTATGAGGTAGTGAGGATGTCCCTGGGGATTCAGAAGAAGGTCTGGGAAAGGGGAGATCCGAACTGGAAGATCTGACGAGAGTTCTAAAAGGGTCGGAAACCAGGATTGGGACTGCCAGAATGGGGTGATTAACACTAGGGAGGAGCCCTGACGGCGGACATGTGCTAGGACCCGAGCAATAAAGAGGAAGGGGGGAAAGGCGTACAGCAGGGAAGGAGGCCACGGTTGGAGAAAAGCGTCAGTAGCTAAGGCTAAGGGATCTGGTCTCCAGCTGAAGAATTTGGGAAGATGGGAGTTGAGTCTTGAGGCAAAGAGGTCTATGGACATTGTACCGAAGATAGAAGAAAGACGCTTGAATATAGAAGGGTGAAGTCGCCAATCGCTTGAGTCGTGGGAGTGCCTTGAGAACCAATCGGCCACCACATTGAGATTGCCTGGGAGGTATTCCGCTGAGACCGAAATATTTTTGTGAAGACAAAACTCCCAAAGACTCTTGGCCAAGAGAGCTAAAGGTTTGGATCGAGTCCCGCCCAGACGGTTTATGTAAGTTACTGCCGATAGATTGTCCATTCTGAGAAGAATGGAACATTTTACTCTGTCTTTGGAAAAGGACTGGATGGCAAGGGAACCTGCAAGCATCTCTAAACAGTTTATGTGCATTGACGACTCCTGAACGGACCATGGCCCGCCAGTCGAGTGTGGACCACATCTTGCGCCCCATCCTGTCAGACTTGCATCTGACTCTAAGACAAGATCTGGGGCGGCAGAGAAAATCGTTCTCCCGTTCCAGGCGTCTAAATGACTCATCCACCATGTGAGTTCTTCCCTGGAGTCCGCGTCGAGAACAGCCTGATCCGAATATGACAGACCCTGTTGAAGGTGTCGGATCTTGAGCCTCTGAAGGGCCCTGTAATGAAGAGGGCCCGGAAATATGGCTTGGATGGAAGAGGAAAGGAGGCCTACAAGACGAGCCAGTGCCCAGAGGGAAGTACAAGAGACAGGGCATGACGAATTCCTTTCTTTATCAAAGAAACTTTGTCCTGGGGAAGCTGGAGAATCGACTCGGCGGTATTGACGAGGAATCCCAAGAACTCGAGAGTTTGAGAAGGAACCAGGGATGACTTTTGGAAGTTTATAAGGAACCCCAACTGAGAAAGGAGGTCCTGACAAATTTTTAGATGGGTTGTCAGGGAAGACTTGTCTTGGGCCATCAATAGGAAGTCGTCGAGATAGACGATAAGGCGTATCCCTTGAGCCCTGAGAAAGGCCACCACGGGTTTGAGTATCTTGGTGAAGCACCAAGGGGCAGAAGAAAGACCAAAGGGAAGAGTTTTGAAACGAAAGAAAGTATGTTCCCACCGGAACTGGAGGAATTTTCAGAATGAAGGGTGCACCGGTACTGAGAGGTAGGCATCCTGGAGATCTATGCGAACTAACCAGTCGTTGTGAAGAAGGATATCCCTGCGATGGAGAATAGTTTCCATCTTGAAGTGGTGATACACTAAAAAATTGTTGAACTCCTTCAAACTTATGACCGGGCGATGTTTTTTGTTTTTCTTTTGAACCAAAAACATATTGCTGAGAAACCCCGAAGCGTCGAAGGCCACTTCTTCGATCGCTTGCTTTGACAGCAAATCTTGTATCTCGACTTGAATGAGGCGAGATTGATCGTGAGAAAAAAGAAGAGGGTGAGGAAGGAAGGGTTGAAAGGGAGTCTGGTAAAGTTCTATGCAATAGCCTTGGACGGCCTGCATTACCCAAGGATCGGAAGTTATTGACAACCAAGCGTTTAAACACAAAGCTAGTCTGCCTCCTACTGGAGGAAGGCCAGAACTGAAAGTTCTTACCTGCAAGTTGTTCTCCTTTGGCTCTATAACCCCTGTTGTGGCCACCGCGGAATCTGCGGGGGTAGAATTGGGGCTTGTGTCCTTGAGACACTTCAAGCTGGTTGGACTGGGTGTAGGAGCCTCTGTTGAGGGATTGACCTCTTGCCGAGAAGCGGCTGGCAAAACGGCTCCTTCCTTTGCAGGCCCTTCCAAAAACCCGATTGGAAAATATTCTCTTCATTGAATAATGGGCTTTGTCCAGAGAATTAAAAGTAGAGACGTACTTGCCCATCTCTTTTATGAAAGAGTCTCCAAAAAGAAGACCATCAGCATTAAGGCCTTCCTCCTTAGAAGCAAGAGTGCTGAGTTTTGGATCAATCCTGAGGAGGAGGCTTTTACGACGTTCCTGGGAAATGTAAGAGTTGGCGTTGCCCAACATACAGATTGCCCGTTGAGCCCAGTTGGAGAGGGTGTCGGGATCCACTTGTGAGCCCTCCAACTTGGCGTCCTTAGCAAGGTCGAAAATCCTGGTGAGGGGACCCACCAAGTCTAGAAGCCTGTCTTGACAATTTGACCAAGCCCGGTCAACTCCCTTCTTGGGGTCTTTACCAAATTTCGTGAAGAAAAGGAGCATATTGGGATCAATGGCAGTGGTATCTGTGACTTTACAGGGGAGGGAAGGTCTGGGACATTCAGATTTTAATTTATTTCTGGATGATTTACCCAGGGGGTGTTGGAGATAGAAAGAGACGTAATCGGAAACGTGATCAGAGGGGAACCATTCAGAGGAGTTGGGATGATGGATGGAAGTAGGATCGAACAAAGGTTCGCCAACCGGGTCAACCAGGTCCTCAGGCACTAAGTGAGGGGAGTACTCATGAGGAGAAATTTTTCACCTTTTCTCCGGAGGCCCATCAAAATAATCATCATCTAGAGTGTCTTGTAAGACATCATCATCCCCATCACTGTCCGTGTCCCGTAAATGAAGGATATTAAGGGGGGAGGAGGGGAGACCCGAAGATTTCGCCTCTCGGGTTGGAGGCCCAAATTTATGAGAAACGCCTTTAGAACTGTCTTTAGAATAGGACACATGTTTCTTGCCTCTCAAAAGAGGGTTTACTCTGGGTGCGTGAAGCATTTTTGAAATAGAGGCCTCCAAATTTTTTGAAACGTCCAACATAGACACTGAAACAGCGTGTTGGACTGAATCCTTAATAAAGGATTTCAAATTGTCCTTAATGGACTGGGTTTGGTCGTCTTCTGACATAGTGGGGAAAAAACAATAGTTAAAATTAATAATAAGGAAAAGAAACAGGAAAAAATCCTGTTTAAACTAAAGGAATAAATGGGAAAGGGTTAAATGGTCTGGGGAGGCTGGCCGGGGGTGTGAGGGGGTGTGCCACTAACCTCGAGAGAAAACACGTTTGAAATATAACAAAGCGTGTGAGGGCCGAGAGGAATTCCTTGGAGAAAATCAATAAAATGAGCCAGGCAGTCAAGCGTGTAAAGCTGAACACGCTGTGGCCGCTTAATGAAGCGGAAAGGATCCGAAGCAGACGCTCGTAAAACAAACCGAGCGTGAAGGAACTTGAGCACACGCTGCAGCTGCAGCGTGTGAGGCAGGAATGTCAAGAATGCCATTGCTTGAGGCGCGGCTGTCAGAACATTTACCGAACGTTCTGACAGTCGGCCTGTCAGCGCGAAAATATGCAATGGAGCGCGCGAGCGCGTTTTAAGGAAAGTTAAACCACTAAGGGGCAATTTAAGTACAACATAAATTCCCAAAGAGAAACGGAGACATAATAAAAGGTTAAAAATATATAAACACCATAAACACTATAATATGATAGACGTAATACATAAAAATGCGAGCAGTGTACTTATCTTGACTGCGAGCAGCAAGAAAAGAGGGCTTGTTGCTCTCAGTCAAGATAGTTATTATGGGGCTCGTCGTGTGATTGGTGGCCCCCATTGTGATGCAGTTTGGTAGTTTTTTTCCCAGGGATTCTGGGATTTGTAGTTTCTTGGCTGCTGTTTAAAATAAAGCATGAAAAGAAAAGCATAATATGAGCCTCCTGTCTTGTAATAAAATTATTCACTTTAAAGAGATGCACCTGTTATATACCTCATCTGACATAGGATTTTAAGTCAATTGCTTCACATTAGCCACTAATAAGACATGCACAACCAGCTCCAGAAACCTTTACAGTTCGGAAAATATTATACACTTATTCCTGGCATGAGCAGAATGGAGTACACCATTAGGACATCACTAACAATCATACATCAACTTGAACTATTTTTGAGTCATAATCATATCTTTATTTTGTCTCAACAGCCATAAAAGAGCATGTGTAAAATACAATACAGAAAAATATTTAAAACAATAAATACAGCTGTACATCAATTCTCATTTCATAAAAAAATTATTTCCTACAGATAAAACTAAAAAGAAGATCAAAATTGTAAACAATAATAGTTTCTAAAAACAGAATAAGAAGAAGGAGTTTGTTAGTCCCAGTTCCTCAGCTCAACAGCAAATTCTGTCGAAGCCTCCACATATACAGCAGAAACGGGAAACAGCAAAGGAAATAGGCTGCCTGGGATCATTTCGTAATACTCTGGTTTCGCTTCGGAAGCAGTCCAAAAATGTCAAAAACCATAATAGAGCAAACTGGTCGAATCCACCTTCTCCTAAAGCCTTGGTAGATAGGACAGAAAAACAAGACATGCTTCGGAGATTCTACCACCTGTGAGCAGAATGGGCAAAACCAATCCTGGTCACAAGGATGACGTTTCCATTTGGCTGTAAATGAGAGGCAGATTTCATATATGAAATTTAAGGTATAAAGTCTTTGAATGGGGAGGTTCAATCTCATCTAGGAACTCCGCCAAATGGTAGTCCACTTTAAACTCCAGTAAGGATGCAGTAAGGGAGCCAACCCTAGAGGAGTATAGATGTAGATTGTCAACATAATGCCAGTAAGCACCTTTAAGTACAGACTTAGACACTGAGATGATGTCCGAAGGTGAGTACCAGAGATTCTCATACCCAATCTGTCCCAAGTGAGCTTTCAAGAACCCTAAACCAGGCAATTTTACTGGCACTAGGCTGCCCCAAGACATCTTCTAGAGCCTCATGTGAGGGCATAAGCTCAGGGACTGTCCAAAGTCTCCACCATATGAAGGTGGTTTTAATCAAGCTATATCATTGGTAAAGTGGTTCTAGTCAAGCTATATTATTGATCTGTCTCAGACCATTATCTAGTCAAATGGGAACAAACAGGGTACTAGCAGGAAGATCAGTTAAGGATCGCAGAAAATTATTTTCTATCAGCTCTAGGAGTCTGTAGTGAATCCTATCTTGTTTTAATGGGAAGAAGGAGTAGACTCGTGCCCCCGTCACCCAGTGACTTTTACCCTACTTAGTTGCTCTGTTTTAGCACATTTATTTAATTATATCTTCCAAGATGGCTGCCTTGTTTCTAGTTAGGCCAATGTTTTAATTTCGCGTTTTCAGTGCCACTGCGCTAAGGCGTCACTATCAAGCAACAATGGTAAACAAACTGTAGGTATTCACATTAGGTACTTTCCCTCTTCACGCCTTCAAGGGAATTGGTTACATAAATTGTCTTCCCAAGCATTTATTGTCTGGGAACAGACCTACATTAGGGGTCCGAGCCTGACTTGAAGGCACTGCTTGAATCGGCTCCTGTACATCGATGCCTGAATATAGCTGGGAAAAGTGCCCAAGCAGTAGCAGAAATATTGCTGTCCAATGGGGCCGGAGTACCAGTGTCACCACTGGCAATAACATGCTAGAAAGAAGAGTAATCCTTCCTTTGACAGCACTCAACATTGAGCTCCATTTGGAACATGCCCAAAATTTCTTAGTACTAAGTATAGTAGATTTATAGAGCGATGTGGCATCCTGAATAGTATCTTTAGAGCCAAGTTGAATGGAATGGGAAAGGGTCCATCTGACAGTTGACATGCTTTGGAAAACCAGGGAGCCGCTTTCTTCTTCTTTATGATAGACTTGGAATCTACCAAAACTAGGTATCTTAGGGTGTTGAACATGGTATTGTGAATACCACTCAACCTCATCAAAGTGTCTGGAGCACCAAGGGGCACCTTCCCCAAGGCTACTTCTGAGTTTAGCAGAGAACTCCACATTTGTTTGCACTTATTGTGGGTTGGAGCCAGCCTTCTGTCAAGAGATTCATTGGTATGCGGTAGGGCATTACCCAAGGCTCCAAGTGTAAGCCCCAGGGCATTGTGGTCACTATCCTGTCTGGGGACTACAATCATATCTCTCAATAGATGTCATAGTCTAATATCCAGAAGGATGTAATCAATGCACTGTAGTCGATGATCAGTGTGAGACCCCTCCCTGTTGGACTTGATTCTCCCATTACAAGCCTGAAGGCCGTTCCTGAGTGTGAATGCATTTAACTGCAACATGAGAGGGGGCCATCTCTTTACGGGGGAGAGAAAGAGCAGAGACATCCCAGATCTGGTTCTCTTCACCTAGGAGAACATCCTGGGAGGCAGCCAGTCGCTCAAATTTACAATTGAAGTCACCTGCCACTATAATAAAAGAACCCTGAGGGAGACCTAACATATTGGTATTGATCTGATCGTTGATGTGCAGCTCTACACCATTGCCCCTAGATTTACAATGCACATTATAGATGTAAAATGTCCTCCCTGAGGTGAGAGAAAGGGAGACACATTGAACATCAGGGCTGCCCATGTCGATTGCCTTGGACTTACGAAAAAAGTGTGTTAACCCAAATCAACAACACCTCTGTAAGTCTACCCCTCCCAGAAGTAGTGGCAGCTAGAGAAAAATTGACAAATTATTAGCGATGCTGCAGAGCCACGACCAGGTCTCTTGGAGCAGACAGATATCAAACGAATCGAGAAATAGATCCTAGCTAGGGCAAGCAAGTTTAGGCTTCAAGCCAGCTACGTTCCATCAATTAATCAATCAGGAATTTGTAAAGCACACTACTCAGCCGTGAGGGTCTCAAGGCGCTGAGGTGGGGGGGGGGCGGTGCTGCTACTGCTGGAACAGCTAGGTCTTGAGAAGTTTCCTGAAGATAAGGAGGTCATTGGTCTGACGCAGGTGGGTGGGAAGAGTGTTCCACGTCTTGGCGGCGAGGTGCGAGAATGATATGCCGCAGTTATAGTTCTGCCGACGTGTGGGATGGTTCCAAGGGCGAGGTCGGCGGAGCGGAGATGTCGGGTTGGGGTGTAGAAGGAGGGTCGTCGGTTGAGGTATTCTGGTCCGGTGTTGTGAAGTGCTTTGTGAGCATAGCTGAGGAGTTTGAAGGTGATTCTCTTGTTGACTGGGAGCCAGTGCAGGTCTCTCAGATGGCCTGTGATGTGGCAGTGGTGGGGCAGTTCCATGAAGCAAGTTTAGTGTAAGAAGGCAGAAATACAACAGCATAGCCCAAAGCCACAGGCAAGAGGGGGGACATTAACCATGACTAAAACATAGGGAGCGGCAGCAGGGGGAAGTTGAATAGTAACCTCACTGGGGTTAGACCACACAAGGGTGATGGTGGGTTCCTGAGTGCCCCTTCCAGTCTCTGGGTTAGTGCTTGAGTGCTGATGTTCATGAGCACATGGCGCAAGGACAGAGCCCAGGGCAGAATGGGTGGGGGTTGGCAGAGAGACAGAAGAATAAATAATTTTTTTTACGGTTTGGCTAGCTGGATTATGTCTTTGGCCCCCTCCTCCTGGGTGGGGCCAGGTCAGTAGATTGAACCAAACAGGGGACAGTAGGCGCAACAACCTGCTCGACTGAAGACCCCACAAAGCTATTCGGAGGGGCCAGGGATGAATGAATCGCAAGCACTGAGTCGCCCAAATAACTTGTGAGGTATTCCACCTTGTGCCTAGAAGTGGCCAGGTCATCAAAAGCCCTCGAGATTAACCCTTGCAGATTTTTGAGTTATCCATACATAAAAATTTTCTTCAACAATGTATTACGTCTAAGAATTTTCACTGAACGTCTGGAAATAAATATATTTGTAAATATCTACTTATAAGTAGAATTTGACATTAGGACTACGTGGCAATTCCTCAATGTCAACATGTGCACAGAGATCCACAGGTGAATAATGTATTGTAAGGATATGCTTTAGTATTTCTGACATATTTTGGTAACATGACATTGATTCAAGCTGCAAACTATTTGTAACATACATCTACAATCCACAGTTGTTGTGCTCATTCCTTATCTTGTTTAAATGGAGTACTGTTTGCACTTAAAAGTTTATTGGTATTTAAAGTGGTCATCATATACCCTTTACCATAGTGATTCAGACGTGTCTCCAGTACTACATTATTTCTATTTCAGATATGCACATGTAGATAGAGTCAATCTATGCCGGATATGTTTCTGGGACCTTTATTACCTACTTTGGGGCATACTTACACGAAACTACACATCAGAGCTGCTGTGGCAGTTTTCTTGTGTCACCCCTTCCCCACCTAATGACACCATGGGTGTGCCATATTTATATTACGCCGCACTGTGGCTCCTGTTAAGCCAATAGCGCCCAAAAAATTTACGCTATTGTGGCGCTTCGCTGAACTAGCGTGAAAAATGTTGACGCTAGTGCAGCACAGTGCAAGGAGGCCCATTGTGCATCACTTTAAGGCCTGCTTTGAACAGATGTTAAAAATGACACAGTGAAATATTGTAAATTTCACTGTGCCATTTTTGCGGGTCCCCTGATGCTGGAACGTTCCCCTTGCATACATAATGCCTGACGCAGGCAAAATGTAGTGCAGGGGGTCGCAAAGTGGTGCAATGCATGCATTGTGCCACTCTGTGAATATGGCGAGGCAAAAATTGCCACCTTGAGCCACATTAGCATCAACAAAAAAGTACGCTAGTGTGGCGCAAGGAGTTGCTAGGGCCTTGTCAATCTGGTCCTTTGTTTTCTAAAAATGATCTAGGGGCTTATAAGGGAATTACAGGAGCAGGGTCTTGGATGATGTCATCAATATTGTCATTTGAGATGTCATTGATGATGTCATCAATGATTAGGAGGGGGGGCGTGGCCAAGATGGCAACCGGAGCAGTTGTGTAAATCACAGCTCCGTAGCCCAGCCCGCACAATAATCCTGCCATCGCGTTCCTTGCCCCCCCCTGGGGCAGGGTGGAGACACCGTTCGAGGGGCCCCGCAGGGCGGCATCAATAATCGTGACTGGGAATGCCGCGGTCCTGAAGCAGCACGCAAAACGTCGCCGAGGTCCGTGCTTACCGTGCTGTCCTCGATGACTGCCTAGCCCAGCTGAACGGAGCAGTGTTCTGGACGTGCCGAAGCCGATACCCGGACCCCGTCATCAGTAATGAGGTGAGGGCTCGACGCCGCGACCCCGCCGCGGGAGTTGGAGCCATCCGCTAGTCCGCGGGGGGTCACCTGGCGCACACGGGCCGGCCGAAGCCTCTCGCGCACAGCCCTGCTTCACTGCACGGTGCGCCGTAGCGCGCCTAATTGGATGGTTTTTACCTTTTGCCCGCTGGCAATTACTGAGCTCCCGCGCTCCGTCCTGCAGTGCTGCCCCACAACTGGGACCTGTAAAATACAATATAGGCGCTGCTGTTGGCCCGTGAGGCAGTCTGGATAAAGGATATAACTGCACACTTGAAAAAACGGAAGCCGCCATTTTGAGAGCCTCAGCCCTAGCTGGGATTGTGTTCTTGTAGCCCAGGAATACTACTTTTACCCAACGATATTACTTTAAACCCCACTGCACCTCCATAGAGCATTAGGAAAGCCAATCTGAAGGAAACCAATATAGCTGGTGCAGCGGCGTTACGCCAGTGGCAATGCAAATCGTGCACGCATTTCTGGGTCGCAAGTAGTGCAGATAAAAACAATAGCAGAGTCTCCTGGCGATACTTCCCGGGCTGGTGCTTTATAATACGCACAACACAGCCCGTGCATGACTTGAAAGCGCCAAATATACGCCTCCTCAGCACCGCTATATCCGGCTGACACCGCTAACTGCAACTTCTTTAAACAGCTGGCTAACACTTCTAGCTGCTCCTACCCCAGTTAATCGTCAGACGCAAGATCTGCTCGACCGGTTTGTCACACCATTAGACTCGGTAGCTTTCATCGTAGCGTCTTCCAATGTAATACTAACTTACAGACACTGCCGCATCCCTCAAATGGTGAAACCAAAGACCACCCGAGCACCTCCTACCAAAATGGACCACACTACAACACCTCCTCCGGAAAATCATCCCAATGCACAATCAACATTACAGAAGTTGGAACTAACCTTGCAATCACATACTTCACAATTTGAGAAAATCCTACAAGCTATTCTAGACACTAAGGGGCTCATTCTGAGCCCGGCGGGTGGCGGGAGCCGCCCGCCTGGAGGGAGCCGCCAAATGGCCGCTCCGCGGTCGAAAGACCGCGGAGGCCATTCTGGCTTTCCCGCTGGGCTGGCGGGCGACTGCCAGAAGGCCGCCCGGCAGCCCAGCGGGAAACCCCTCCCCACGAGGAAGCCGGCTCCGAATGGAGCCGGCGGAGTGGGTATGTGCGACGGGTGCAGTGGCACCCGTCGCGAAATACAAAGTGGGGCCCTCTTACGGGGGCCCCTGCAGTGCCCATGCCATTGGCATGGGCACTGCAGGGGCCCCCAGGGGCCCCACGACACCCCTCACCGCCATCCTGTTCCTGGCGGTCGGAGCCGCCAAGAACAGGATGGCGGTGAGGGGGTCGGAATCCCCCATGGCGGCGCAGCAAGCTGCGCCGCCATGGGGGATTCCCAGGGCAGCGGAAAACCGGCGGGAGACCGCCGGTTTTCCTTGTCTGACTGCGCCCAAACCGCCGCGGTCAGAATGCCCTGCGGGGCACCGCCAGCCTGTTGGCGGGGCTCCCGCATCCCCGGCCCCGGCGGTCCTTGACCGCCGGGGTCGGAATGACCCCCTAAGTCCACCTTGGAAGCCAAAATAGGCTCTGTAACAGAAGAACTCAATATCCTTCGCACTGACCAACACGCTCTAGCTGATAGAGTATCTGAACTTGAAAAAGACACGGCGCCCTTACCCAGCTCCATGAAAGACATGCAAATACAGCTAACGCAGCTGTCAACAGAAGTTGATCTCTTAAAACGTAGAACAGAAGATGCAGAACGGAGATCCCGCCGCAACAACATACGCCTAGTGGGATTCCCTGAACGCGCAGAGGGCTTAAGTGCGGAACTGTTTATTGAACAATGGCTCATAGATACAATCCTTAAAAACAAAATCCCTAAGTTCTTCTCGGTTGAACGTGCACACAGAATCCCAGGCAGACCTCCAACACCTGGTTCGCAACCACGTCCCCTGATAATAAGACTCCTTAACTACGGCGACAGAGATCTTATCCTTCAATTATTCCGTAAATCAGGCCCAGTGTGCTACGAAAATGCTACGATAACAGCTTATCCATACTTTACAGCAGAAGTGCAAAAAAAACGCAACTCCTTTTACCGAGTTAAAATATGCCTTCGCAAACATGATATCAAATATGCACTGATGTTCCCAGCCAGACTTCGGATACAGGATGACTCCCGCTCTCTCTTCTTCACTACCCCGGAAGATGCCTGGACCTGGCTACACGCCAAGGGCCTGGCGGACCCGTTAGACACAAGCACTCAAGACGACAATAGATCCCTCTCCACGCCGCACCGTAAACAACGCAAGAGACAGGGAGCCAGACCCTCACCTGAGCAGGCAAAATCTGAGCGCTCTCGGCTTCTTCGAACGACATCCAACTTTGTCAATGCTCCCTCCGCCGTTCTACCTCTGCAAACGGAAACTGAACAGGAACAAGACCTAAACTCTGACTCAACTGAGTCCACATGTGGTCCGCTTCTTACACCACGCACAGCGGACGACAACCGATGTATGCACGAACTGGCTCACTCACTCCTTAAAAACCTCATTACAGTTTTTTCGTGGCTTCTACACGCTGTCCTGCAGTCAACAGCTGCCCCCGTCCGCAGCGCTTTGCCTTTTATACCATGTGTAACCCGGGCAGGGTAAGACCGGACCTTGGCATCAACGCTATCTGGCACCCCCCAGCTCCATATGGACAATTACCTCACACTGGAATTTTCTGGTACTGTTTTTCTATATGTTAATAGTTTATTTGTTTTGTGTCGCTTTAGTGTGCATCTCCCCATTAGGAGTAGGGATCTATGGTAGGCGCGACGAGCATAAAAGCAGTAGCAGACACACAAGCGACGCCAAATGCAGCAACAATAACACAACTTGCAGCCTATCTTTTGATAGCTGGCCAATTGCAACGACTGAGTCCCACAGAAATGTTAACATAGGGTCACCAGATAATTATGGTTCCAATTATGTAATGCACATAAACAACAATTATGGCAAATCACAAGTACCCAGGTACCCTAAAATATAAAATACTTACATGGAACGTTAAGGGTGTGGCAAATTCTTGGAAGCGTCAAAGGGTTCACGCCTTTCTCACAAGACATCAAATAAACATAGCTCTGCTACAAGAGACACATTTCACCAAATCTATCCTGAACACCACACGTTTAAAATGGAAGGGGCAACTATACGGCACCACTTTTTCGTCCTTTGCTCGTGGAGTGGCCATCTGGATAGCACCCAATGTTCCGTTTGTACCTTCCCGCACGCAATGCGACCCGAGCGGTAGATATGTAATATTGGAAGGTGCTTTAGACGGGACCTCATTAGCCCTGGTTGCGTTATACTCCCCAAACACGAACCAGCGTGACTTCTTATCCACGTTAACTACTGGTAATCTTAGCGACCCCACATTGGAATGCATATGGGGAGGTGACTTTAATTGCGTTCCGGACACTCAAATGGATCGTTCATTCCCCCCACTCATAGCAGCCCCCGCCAATCGCGCGTCAGAATTTTTGGCGCAATGGGCATCAAACAATGGCCTGAGTGATATATGGAGGGTGCATCACCCCACTCACCGCGAATACTCTTACTTCTCCCCAGTTCATAAACTGCATACCAGGATAGATATATTCTTTGTATCCGCCACTGTTAATCACAAAATATGCTTATCTGAATATTTAGCACGCGTGATCTCAGATCACAATCCATTATGTTTGACATTGGCATGGGGTCACATACACACTCGTATACCAACATGGCGGCTGCAACCAGAAGTCCTCCTAGATCCTCCTTTTCAAAAAGATATCTCCAAAAGTATAACCGATTATTTTCTATCAAATAAAAATACAACATCATCCCGTGCCATAGAATAGGATGCTCATAAAGTAGTGATAAGAGGTCACTGCCTCTCGGCCACGGTTGGGGTCAGAAAGGTACTCACTAAGGAACTACAAGACTTAGAAATAAAGCTTTGTAACGCAGAAAATGCAAATGATAATAGTGAACCTGCATTAGCAACACTACACTTGCTTAGAGCCTCTCATAAGGAGGTAGATAACAGACTGAGCAAACACGATTACAGACACTATATGACCAGACAACACGCTGAAGGCGACAGATCTGGCAGATTATTAGCTTGGCTGACTCGACAAACACCACAATCAACACCCATCGGTGCAATACGCTTAAACCCTGATATGATCGTTAACACCCAGGCAGGCATAAATGACGCCTTCTCCACATATTATCGGACCCTCTATACGTCCCATCCACAACCTTCAGAACAACATATTATCAATATTCTAAGCCTGGTCCCTAAGTGTCAACTTATCCTTGATAATATTGCTGCACTAGACGGTCCCATCACTATTGAAGAATTGCGTCTTGCATTATCACAAATGGCACGCAATAAAACACCCGGCTCTGACGGCCTGCCGATAGAATATTACAACTCTCACGCTGCCCAATTATTACACCCACTCACAGAAGTATTCAACGAAGCACACAATAAACTACAATTGCCGGACTCTATGCGTGAAGCACTGATAGTCGTCCTCCCAAAAATGGGCCGCGACCCTTTAGATGTCAAATCATATAGACCGCTCTCCTTGCTGAATACAGACTGTAAATTATTAGGGAAAATACTCGCAAACCGTCTTCTCCCATACTTACCAGCTTTAATACACCATGACCAATCAGGCTTCATTCCTGGCAGAAGTACTTTCCTGAATATTAGGAGACTATTACACATAATACACAGCAACACAAACTCAGAAGCAGTGGCCCTATCTCTAGACATAGAAAAGGCATTCGACACACTCAGCTGGAATTATCTTCTACACACACTCAAAGCATTCGGCTTTGGTGCCGGCTTCACTAACTGGATTAAAACGTTTATTCAAGGCCCACTGCTCGGGTTAAAAATGGACGCATTATCTCTGAAGCATTTCCTATAGGCAGAGGCACTAGACAAGGTTGCCCACTATCTCCATTGCTGTTCGCTATTGCTATGGAGCCACTAGCGATTAAACTTAGGAGTTACGCACACATATGGGGTATCCCGGAAGTTAACACCCACCACATTATATCTATGTATGCGGATGACGCCTTAATATATCTGCGCGACCACTCGGCCTATATGGCTGAGGTCTTGCAACTACTGGACTCCTTCGCTGTCGCCTCTGGTCTACACGTCAATTGGTCCAAATCAAGTGTATTCCCGATTTCTCCGTCCCCAGTAGCACACCATATGTTAATGCCGCAATACAAACTACCATGGTCACACAAAACTTTTAAATACCTGGGGGTGCAGATTTATCACTCCATCACGGATCTAAAAGAAGGAAACATAGACAGGGTCCTTGGGTCCGTCCGTGGCTCAATACCCTTCTGGAGTTCACTTCCCCTATCTCCAATGGGCCGAGTGGCAATAACCAAAATGCTCATCCTTCCAAGGTTTCTGTATTACTTTACAGCACTTCCGTTGTGCTTACCACGTTCCTTTTTTCATAAGCTGCAATCAGTACTAACGGATTTGCTCTGGGGTAAAGATAGACGCAGAGTAGCGCTGTCAATAACACAACATCTGTTGGAGCTGGGCGGATTAGGTATGCCTAACTTCGAAAGATACTATGCGGCAGCCCAATTATCATGGCTGTCTAAATGGTTATGCGACACTCCGTCAGCTGAAGGCAGGATGCTACAGTCACATATAGCACCACAGAAGGTGTTACTTTCGATATTAACCAGCACCCCCCACACATCTCCTAGACTAATATTGCTAGAGGTAGCCCGATTTTGCTGGTGTAGATATGTCCAAACAAAGTCCACATCTTCCCTTTACTCACCTCTGTTTCCACTACTCCAATTGCCGGGCATTCAAGCCCTGTCGATGCACCATGATACACGCGAAATGAACACGCTCCAACTGGGCGTCTTATATTCTAGCTCTGAGTTGCGCACTTTTACCAAACTGGTGTCAGAAGGCATTATGCAGAAAGGGGCTTTCCTAACATTCAATGCCATAAAGCTGCTGCTCAATAATATTTGGGGCGTAGGAGACTCGAAACCTCCCGAGTCCTCGCTGCTCACCACTATATTAACCATTGGCAGCTCAAAGAGCATTATTACCATATAATATAAAGCATTGCTCGGAACAATATGCACAACACTGCCATACGCAAAGGCTCGATGGGATGCTGTCCTTCCTACCCCACTACCACAGAAGACTTGGATTACTGCTCTTGCAACAATCAAATCAATATCTCGCAATCCTCATTTGCGGTACACTCAATTAAATTACCTCCACCAATCATACCTATCGCCAGCCCGCATTAAAAAAATCTACCCCAATACAACACCAACCTGCCCTAGATGCGCTACACCAGCAGCTGACTTCTACCATATGGTCTGGAGTTGCCATTCAATACACTCGGCCTGGCAACGAGTGATGGAGGTCACATCAGAGATCTCCTCTCACACCCTAGTGCCCACTCCTGACTCCTGCTTACTTGGTATAAGACGCCGCACTAAAGCAGACAAACATACGCAAAGATTAATCGACCTGGCATTCGTAGTGTATAAACGCTTGATAGCAATACATTGGAAAGCCCCACACGCTCCCTCTCACGCGACATGGCTACGTGACTTACATAACCGATCCCAAGCTGAAGCCCAGACACTTCACCTGCTACAACACAGAGGCCTCATCCTAGATGGCCCGGAGGTCTGGGATACACCTGTGGTGGCAATAGAGGCCAGAGACGACATGTATCCCCCATGAACGGGTCTCAACTCACGTACATTACAACCTGTGCTGATACTGCTAATACTTTAGCCGCACGACACTCACTCTGACTGTCCTCACATACACTCATTGCTAATATCCCTCTTCCTCCTCAAAAGACATTTCTCAGTTGCGCCTAACTACTCCCCACACGTTCATACAAGCCTGAAACATACAACCATAATAGGTAAAACGCTCTTGCCCCTGAACCTGTCAATTCCACAGATACCCTTTACAGTCTGGTAATGCTTTCTATAATAATCATGGATATCGTCAATGATTGGCCAATCTTATTAAGTTGTAATTGTTCACCACAATAGCTTGCATGCTAAGTGTTGTCGCGCTCTCCTTTTATTATGCCCTTAACTCTTATGTATTATTAGGTTTAGCTGTCAAATCTCCCCTTCCAGCTACCCTTGTTTTCCCCTTCCAATCCTCCCTCCTCCTCCTTTCATCTTACACCACTTGGTGTGGCAATGCTGTGTAAATTAATACAAGTATGCAAATATATCGCAAAAGAATGTACAGCTGGTAATGTTGTGTGGAATTTGTGTTCAATAAACAGATTTAAAAAAAAAAAATCAATGATTAGGGGTGGGCGTAACTGGCGTAATTCTCTTCAGTGTAATTACTCGTAATTATCGCATAATTATTTGTAATTATATGTAATTGTGTGAGACATGTAATCAAGCAGTTAGCTCTATTTTCTTAGTACAAGATGCACCCTTGCATCCAAAAAGGCCAGAGGATTCATTTTGTGCTATGAAAATATTACTGAATAATATAGGGCACAGCAGTAGCCAGCAGCCCCTCACTCTCTCTTAGTTTGTTGTTCCTTTGCTCCTGTGGTCGGATTTTTTCCCCAAACTACTGTTAACCACCCAGCTGACTTAATCATATATTTTTGGTAATTTCGCACCACAATTACTGACATTATTTTGATTACTCCGGCATATTTACAATTTCTCACATGCCTATCAATGATGCCATTTAACAGCCCGGCCTACCACCCATGTGCTGCCAAGCCATACACAGCCTTCAGCTGTGTACAGCAGGGGGTTGGCCAAAGGCCCTTTACCTAACACCTTGCATGCATCATGCCCCATGCATCATGCTGCACGCCACCTTCACCCATTTGCGGTAGGATGTTGGCTGCAGGGCCTGGCTGCCAACCCCACACCACGCATGGACTTCACCTGTGCACAGTGATGGGGGGTTGACCACAGAGCGTGGCATGCGGCCAGGCCCTGCACCAACCTCTGCATGCTGCCATCGCCACACGGGGTAGGTTGATTGAGTATGTGTATTTCTTGTTATCAATGGCCTCCGAATCCACGGATCCTCCCCAGATTTACACATTGGCGGTCCCGCTGAGCCCGTGGTGGATCTGCAGATTGGCCATACAAATTTGGGCACTTTTGTACTCATGAGCGGTTCCTCATGGGCTCCTCCATCTGTCCTATGGGTTCAGGATACCTTTACCCTGCCCCTTTATCTCACTTTTCACTTTATTTCCCTCTATACCAAGCTGATAAACAAAATGGTGGCTGCAACTTTTCTCTCAGATTGCAGCCAGTCACTCGGGGCGTTGATTTTCCCTGGGATGCACAGATCCACCATAGGTGGATTCGCAGAGGATCCGCATTCCTAGATATCTGTATTTATGTTTCTTTTCATTTCTCCAAAACTAGTGAATGGATTTACACCAAATTAGAAAAAGCACAGTTTCTGCACCAAGGGCTAGCTTTCTTCCATTTGGTGTCCTTCCGCCCATTGGTTCGGGCTTTATTCGTGTCTAAAAATACCTATGGAAACTGGAAGGGGAAAAAGCGTTTTGGCAACCCCACCTTTTTATTGGCCCCACATAATGAATCATCCCAAAGCTTTCAAGAGAGCAGCTGAACTGAGTGGCATACTGACTTTAAACATTTCCTGAAGATTTGTCAAACTATGCCAAAGTTATTAGCAAAACAAAAACGCTTTTCCTATGGAAAGTAGGTCCTAACCATAACTACCTACTGGCTACTGCCATGCACAGTTTTCTTCTCAATAATTTCATTGCAAATGTTGCAGTGATATTATTAATAATGTCATAGATGATGTCATGAGTAATGTAGTACGTGGGGTAATTAGCAGTGCATAGCGAGGGCGCTAGATATTATTAACTTAGGGCATGAGATATAGTTACTTGAGATAACTATAACTGGAGAATTTCTGTGTTTTTTTTTTTTAGTCCAAAACATTTCGATAGTACTGAACATTATACCTAACTATGAAATTACTTTAAACATTGTTTATTTTTTCAGTGACTTTCTAGGTTTTATTTTTTAATGTTAAGTAAAATTTTGTTAGCTTTCGTAAAGCCAACCCCCTACG
Organism: Pleurodeles waltl; assembly: GCF_031143425.1. NCBI lineage: Eukaryota > Metazoa > Chordata > Amphibia > Caudata > Salamandridae > Pleurodeles > Pleurodeles waltl. The sequence continues at coordinate 1,528,899,234 of NC_090445.1, read as the reverse complement.
GCGCATGACTTTCGGCCGAACATCGTGGCAGGTGGCCACAAATCCCACGAAGGCTGCCAATCCCAAACCAAGCACAACCATTGGCGGCGACGCAGGATAGGGTTGGCCTTTGGGCCCCAGGGAACCCAATCCTAGGGCTAAAACACACACACACACATATATATATATATATATATATATATATATATATATATATATCTTAAGAGGAGGGTGCGTGCAGCACTCCTGCCCAAGGCACTGAATCACCTGGGGCAAAATACAACAAAAAAAGGGGTGAGACCATGCAGCTCCCCTTTCCTGTGGCTTAATAGGGCCCTGGGACCCCATTCCCTGGGGCCAAATTCTAAGGGGAGGGGGACATGTGGTTCCCCTCTCCGAGGCATAGCAGGCCCCTGGAAAACAATCCCCCAGGGCCAAATTGCAGAAAAAAGGGGACGGGCCGCGCAACCCCCTCCTCCCCAACCTTTATTAGGCCCTGGGAACCCCATCTTCTGGGGCCAACGTCAATTAAAAAAAGGGGAGAGGGCCTATGCAGCCCTCTCCTCAACTGTGACCTTTGCACAGCCTGACAGGCATGCTTCTCATTGGGAAAAAGATGAGGTCAGCCCCTCCCTCCTTACAAATGGCAACCACTGCAGCCTTCCATAAACATCTGGAGCAGTTTCTTTAAAAAAAGAATTATATCAAAATAGTCCAATCCTCTTGTCGTTTCTAACCCGGTCTCATGGTGTTTTAAGATCCATTTTAGTTCCTTTGATGGAGCTGTTCTCTGTTGCTATCTCTCATGCCTCATCATGCATTGCTTATGCCCTCACATATTGCAACACTTGATATGTTCTATGACAGCATTAACACCATCACCGATGACAACAGAAATGACATAATTGATTACAACAATGTGCATGGTGAGAGGACAAATTATATTTACTTCTGATAACTGTACCTGGTGAATTTTAGTGTTTTTGTTAAAGATTAAAATATAAATTTTTGACTGACATTTTCAAATAACTATAACCTCAAGTCAACCTTTGGTGTTTGTCAGTGAAGAAAAAAATATATATATTTATGCTCCCATATATATATATATATATATATATATATATATATATATATATCAAAGACTGTCCCTGTTCGGCATGTACTAACGTGCTTAGTTCAGCGGTGGTGCTGGTGACGGCAGGACACTCTGTAATTTATCAACAACATTCATGAAATACTTCACGAACGACCGCACTCCGGGATCTCTTATTTCACAAAATTCATTTATTCAGGCTCCATTAACTTCGCCCAATGGGCGGGTGATTCTTGAGCTGTAAACAAAGTTAACAGAGCCTCAATAAATGAATTTTGTGAAATGAGAGATCCCAGAGTGCTGTCGTTCGTGAAGTATTTCATGAATGTTGTTGAGATATATATATATATATATATATATATATTGTAATTGTATTTATATAGCACTTACTACCCCTGACGAGGCATTGAATCGCTATTCAGGGAGTAGCACGCTACTCTGGAACCCAAGAGGAATTAGTGGTGGAATATTATAGGGAAATATGAGTACAGTATTAGTATGAGCCAATTTAAGCAGAGGATATGTGAGTTTGTTAGTTGGATTGACTAGAGTAATGGAGGGATAGAGGAGGGAAGAATCCAGAAGTGTTAATTGGGAGTGTATAGTCATAGGATGAGCTTGGGATAAGTAAAGGACAGATGAAGGAGGGAGGAGTCTGTCGAAAGGGGTTAGGGAGATCATAGTAGCAGAAGGGGTGTTGGACCTGGCCCTTTTTGCAGGGTCATCCCCAAACGTTTGACCAGTTTTTGTAGGTTTTAGGACTCTGGGCACTTTACCACTGCTAACCAGTGCTAAAGCGAATATGCTCTCTGTGTAAATTGTATTGGTGATTGGTTTATCACTGATTGGCATATTTGATTTACTAGTAAGTCCTGAGTAAAGTGCACTAGAGGTACCAAGGACCTGTAAATCAAATGCTACTAGTGGGCATGCAGCACTGTTTCTGCCACCCACATGACTAGATGTGTAAACATGGATTATACCTGCCACTGTAGTGTCTATATGTCCAGTTTTAACCTTCCAGTTTGACCTAGCAAGTATACCCACTTGCCAGGCCCAAACCTTCCCTTTTTATACACCCCTAAGGTAGGCCCTAAGTAGCCCCATAGGCAGGGTGCAGTGTATGTTAAAGGTCGGACATGTACTCATGTGTTTTACATGTCCTAACAGTGAAATACTGCCAAATTCAGTTTTCACTGTTGCAAGGCCTATCTCTCTCGTAGGTTAACATGGGGGCTGCCTCTAAATAACCTCTAAGTGCAGTTTCTGTTTGGGAGCAGATGACAATTTGGAGTTTGGGGTCCCTGAACTCACACTTTAAAAATACATCTTTTGGTAAAGTTGGTTTTTAAATTGTGTGTTTGAAAATGCCACTTCTAAAAAGTGGGCATTTTTTTGCTTAAAGAATTCTGTGACTCTGCCTGCTTGTGTAATCTCTGTCTGGGTTAGACTGACAGTTGGGCTGTTTGTGACTCTCCACTAGACAGTGACACAAAGGGAGCTGTGGTGTAGGCTGCATATTCTGATGAGCCATCTGGGCTAGAGTGGAGGGAGGAGTGGTCACTTACACCTGCACGCGTCATCGTTGGGCGTATAAGTCCTCATGAACCTGCGCGGAGCCGAGGTGCCCTGCCCGGAAATCAGCACATCGCCCTCATGGGGGAGAGAAAAACGCTGCATCTCCTAACCAACCGGAGATGAAACGACGCACGGCCTCACTGGCGAGTAAGGAATCAACGCATCGCTGACTTTTCCAATGCACGCTCGCTCGCCCGTGCAGCTTTATTTTTTTACACAAACCAGGTACTTTGTGTAACAATAATGTTTCCATTGTTTTCTATGGAGTAAGAATCTATTCTTTTGAAAAGTCATAACTTTACTTGTGTATGTTGGATTGTTATCATTTTTATCTTGTTTGATTTAGCTAAATATTGCCTATTTTTCTAAACTGGTGTGTTGTTGATTTTGTAGTGCTTTCCCTGTGTTACTGTGTGTTTTAGTACAAATATTTGACACATTGCCTTTGAGATAAGCCTGACTGCCAAGTACCAAGGGGTGAGTAAGGGTTATCTAAGTGTGTATCTCCATTGCCCCAACTAGAGCGAGGGTCCCTGCTTGGACAGAGTTCAAACTGACTGCCAACCAGAAACCCCATTTCTAACCAGGGGTTTTGGATGAGTCAGAGGGGAGATAAATGAGGGAAAATGTAGTAGGGTTGTTTGGGAGATCATAGTAGAAAATTGAGTTGTGGGTTGAGCCAGGAGCAGTAGAGGAGGGAAGAGCTTAGGCAGGGTTATTTTGGAGATAAAAGTAGTAGAATGGGTTTGGGATGAGTCAGAGAAGGGATGGAGGAGAGATTGATAGAGACATAGGGTGATGGGAAGATAGAGTAAAGCTTACGAGAGAGTACATTTTATTTTATTTTTTATTTATTTAATTTTTTTTTTTTAATGTATTTTTTTTTTCTCTAGTACAGTAGGACTAGACTAATAAATAATTAGATATGTAAATACATAGTAAGTGAATATATGTGCAATGAATTGTCACGATCCACACAATGCTTCTCACCTTTGACTGAAGAACTTGAAAGAACACCCGGTTTTCTGCTGGTTCTGGATAGACCAAGATAAGGGTGACCCTTTCTGGTAGCCATGGTGCTGCTTGACAGAAAAACATCTAAGCAGACCGTACCCACCAGAAGGAATCCCAGAGGGAAAAAAAACAAAAAAAATGGGAAAAACCTCAAAAAAGGAACTCCTGAAAAGAGGAAAAAACATGTGTGAAAAAGGGAAAAAACTTGAAAAATCTCAATCAGAGCAACGGGAACTGGAGAAAAACATGACGAACAGGAGCAAAGATCACAACCAAGATGAAGTGTTTGCAACGCAAAGCAGATCAGGACTGAGTGACTTATATACTGGAAGACAGGAACTGACAACACAGGAAAGAGGAAAACATCATCTGGGATTGGGAAAGTCTCATAGAAAAGAATGGGAAATAAGTAGCAGTTTAGGAGAAAAAGGCATGCTGGGAAAAAGAAACAGAAGAAGACAACATGGAACCCAGCAAGAAGACAGTATGGAAAAAAGACAAGTGCATAGAAAACAGAAGAAGGAAAAGAAAAAGTCCAAAACAGACAAGCAAGAAGAAATGTTATCGAAACAGGCATGAAAAATGCTTCCTGTAACGCGTCATAAATGTTGTGCAAAAACGCGGAGGACGGCGGTCCGATAATCGGAGCCGCGGTCCGACTGCGACCCAAAAAGAGATGCTGCGGTTAAGCACGGGGTCACAGTAGGCCCCCTCCCTAAGGCACCAGGCTTGTCAGGGCAACGGGAATAAAAAAGGCGAACCAAATGGGGGATGCACGGAGGAGGCATCCCCCCAAGAGCAGTCACTGGGGGGTAACCCTTACAGTGAATCAAAAACTGCAATTTGTTCTGAGAAAATCGAGAATCACAGATTTCCTGCACCTCATATTCAGGATGGCCATCCACAGAAAAGGGAGGAGGTCGTTGAAAATGTTGGTTGTACTGATCAGGAATGAAAGGTTTTAGCTAGGACACGTGAAAAACAGGATGAACTCTCCAGGTATCAGGCAACCTTAGTTGAACAGCAACAGCATTCAACACTTGCAGGATCCGAAAGGGTCCATAAAAACGAGGTTTGAATTTGTTTGAGAAAACCGTGAGGGCAGAAATCTGGAGGAAAGCCACACCTTGTGTCCTGCTTGATATGAGGGTGCCTTCTGACGTTGATGATCCACATTCCGTTTCATTGCTTATTTAGAAGCTAAAAGAGTGGTATGGATTAGGCTTTAGATTTGGCAGATTCGTCGTGCAAAGGAAGTGACTGCAGGAACAAGCAAAGTCTTACAAGGAATAGTGGACATGGCCCTAGGATGGTAACCATTGGTGCAATAAAAAGGTGTTGCTCCAGTTGCACTATGTACTGTGTTGTTATAGGAGAATTCAGCAAGGGCAACAAAATCCGACCAATTACTTTGAGTGGCATTACAGTAACATCTCAGGTATTGTTGAAGTTCCTGATTCACCTGTTCAGTCTGACCATTGGTTTGTGGATGAAAACCAGGGGACAAGGACAAATCAATGTTTAATAAGGCACACAAAGCTCTACAAAATCGTGACACATATTGTGGCCCTCTGTCAGAAATGACCTCTTGTGGAAGACCATGGAGACGAAAAATGTCTTGCATTAATATGCGACTCATTTCAGGGGCTGGTGGTAATTTCTTTAGAGCTGTGAAATGCGCCATATTGGTGAAGGAATCAACAGTTACCATGATGACATGGTTACCAGATGGGAAAGGGTACACCAAGGAGCTGAGGGAACAGGTAAGGACATCAGTAAACCCGCTGGTTTGGTTTGGGTATTTTGGTTTGGGCACATACAGGACATGCTGAGACGTAGGTTTCCGTATTGTTCTTAAGTGAAGGCCACCATAAAGATCGTTGAAGCAGCTCCTGGGTCTTCTTGATTCCTCGATGCCCAGCTACCGGAGAATCACAACACATTTATAATACCTCGGTCTGTACCTTTTTAGTAGGTAAGAAAAAAGTGTTTTGATGATAGAAGTAGCCTTGTTCTTTTCGTTACAGAGGTGTCACTTTATTCCACTCTTCAAGTGGAAGGAACTGGTACTCTGATTTAATACGATCCAGAAAAGATCGAGTAACCCCTATGATTCTACTGGATTTAATGATGTGTGGAGAGGAGGTATTGGCGATGTCAGGATAATGACGGGATAATGCGTCTGCCACTAGATTCTGGGACCCAAGTATGTAAGTTATGACAAAATCATATTGGCTAAAAAAGAAGGCCCATCTTGCTTGACGACTATTACGGCACTGGAAGCTTCGAAGACATTGTAAATTGCGGTGGTCAGTCCTGCTTCAAAAGCCTCTCTAGTGCCCATCAAGAAATGTCTCCATTCTTTTCATGCTACTTTGAGAGCAAGTAATTCTTGTTCCAGTACTGAGTAATTGCGTTCTGCTTCTGTGAGAATGTGAGAGAGATAGAAGATAGGGTGTTCCAATCCATCATCATCTTGTTCTTGAAGTAGAACCCCTCCTATGGCTCTTTCAGACGCATCATTCGCTACTATAAATTTCTTAGTAGTATCAGGAGGTCGCAAAATGGGTGCTTGAGTGAAGGACTTCTTTAGCTCCTAAAAAGGCCCGTTCTGCATTTTCGGTCCAGACACATCCCTTCTTCAAATTTTCTTTTTTAATAGTCTGGGTGATGAAACTTTGTTGGTGGGCAGAATCCTGAATGAATTGTCGGTAGAAGTTTGAAAGCCCAAGAAAACATTGAGTTTCCTTTACGGAAGGTGGAGAAGGCCAGTCAAGGATGGCTCTTACTTTGTCTGGGTCCACGGATATTCCTGTTTGATTAATATTGAACCCCAAATACATCACTTTGGTCTAGTGAAATTCACACTTCTCTGGTTTGCAGTATAATTGATTCTTTTTGAGTCATGCTCAGGTTGTTGCTCAGGATTACGGGAATATATTAAGATATCGTCCAGATAGATTACTACATTGTGATTTAACAAGTCAGAAAACACAGAATCCATGAATCGTTGGAAAACAGAAGGTGCATTGGTTAATCCAAAAGACATGACACAATATTCATAGTGTCCGAAAGGAGTACGGAAGGCTGTCTTCCATTCATCTCCTTCCTTGATACATAAAAGATTATAGGCACCTCTCAGATCTAGTGATTTAGTGAACATCTTGGCTCCTTGGATGGCGTCCAGTATATACCTAATTAAAGGTAAGGGATATCGATCTTTGATTGTAATCTTATTGAGTCCAGAGAAAATCAACACATGGACGCAGATCTTTCGTCTTCATAGGCACGAAGAAAAGAGGAGCCCCAGCAGGAGATGATGAAGGGGCAGTTAACCCATTTTTTAAGTTGTCATCTAGGTATTCTCGGAGTACTTTCTTTTCTTGATCTGTCAAAGAATACATTCGACGAAATGGAACTACTGCGTTCGGAACCAAAGGAATAGCACAGTCATAAATACGATGAGGAGGTAAGATGGGGTTACTTGTTTTCTGAAAGATGTCAAAATATTCCTGGTAACAATCTGGTACTCCTTGAATCGTATTTATAGTGTTATTGGTATTCTTAGATGACTGAAAGAATCCTTTGGGAGACCAATATGAGTTGGTAGAATAGCAATTTTGCTGACCAAACTGAGATGTCAAGGATATTGTTCTCGTTTCCCAATTGATATAGGGGTTGTGCCGGGTTAACCAAGGTATTCCTAATATCGTGTGGTTCGGCGAGGCTATAAGATCAAAAGCAACAGGTTCTTGGTGCCTTACAAAATTCAAAGAGTGTAGGAGTAGAAGCAACCACAGGCCCTGAGTTTAAAGGGGAGCCATCTACAGTGTGTACTTGCTCTGGGGTTTCCTTAGGAATACATGGAACACCCTTATTCTTAGCCCAGGTCTCGTCTAATTAGATTCCACTAGCTCCACAGTCTACGAGAGCAGGGCATTGTTCTTCCTGACCTTGTGAACATTGTAATGTGACCGAAAGGATAAACAAGGTGGACATATTTTCTCTCGAGGAACATATTGACAGTACCTCAGCTCCTCCTGTCCCCTTCCTCCTTACAGGGGACAGGAGTTGGCGTTTCCCGAAGGTCTGGAAGGATGAACAGGGCAACTAGGAATCAGATGGCCAGCCTTGCCACAATAAAGGCAAAGACCCTTTTGTCTTCTATCCTCCTTTTCAGACTCAGATAACGGACCACAGACAAGATCAATCTGCATGGGTTCTTCTGTAGAAGATGGAGAAGCTTCAGAATGGACTTTGTCAGTTCGCAGACTGATGGTACGATTAACGCCAGGCTGATATGGTACTCGAGTTCTTCTTCTTTCCATTTTGCGCTCTCGTAATCTATATTCTATGTTCATGGCTTGGTCCATTAATTCCTTTAAGGAATGGTTTGGAGTCGAATGTACTAATTCATCTTTGATTTCTTCACACAGTCCTCAGCGGAACAAGGTTACAAAGGTTTGTTCCAAGCAGTTGTGGCTGCCAACTGTTTGAAGCGGGTTATGTATTGTAAAACATCCTGATTACCTTGGTGTATATCACATAAGGCCTCCTCTGCTGCTGCTTCCAACCCAGGACTTTCAAACATCTGCTTGAAAAGTTTCACGAAAGCAGGATAATTATTCAGGAAAGGATCTTCTGCGGAAACCAAGGGAGTCGCCCAAGCGAGAGCAGGGCCAGAAAAGGCACTGAACAGATAACCCACCTTCGCCTTATCGGAAGTAAATTGTAGTGGACGAAAGGCAAAGAAGACTGTTAGGGCATCCAGAAACTTCTTTATCTTCTGAGGATCCCCAGAATATCGAGGTGTAGCAGCAGATACGGGTGGTATATCCCTTGACCGGGAGGACACGACTTGTCTTAGTGCAGTATCTTCAGCCTGCTATTGCTGTAATTCTTGAGCTTGTTGTTGGACTGTCTGCAGCATGGCTTGTGCATTTTCTACTATGTCTCCCTGTGGTCCTTCCATTGTTGTCTCACAATGCAGATTATTTTGGTGTTGCAATTTGTCACGATCCACACAATGCTTCTCACCTTTGACTGAAGAATTTGAAAGAGCACCCGGTCTTCTGCTGGTTCTGGATAGACCAAGAGAAGGGCGACCCTTTCTAGTAGCCACGGTGCTGCTTGACAGAAAAACGCTTAAGCAGACCGTACCCTCCAGAAGGAGTCCAAGAGGGAAAAACCACCCAAAATATGGGAAAAACCTCAAAACAGGAACTCCTGAAAAAGAGGAAAAAACAAGAGTGAAAAAAGGAAAAAACTCAATCAGAGCAACAGGAACTGGAGAAAAACATGATGAACAGGAGTGAAGATCACCACAAAGAGGAATTGTTTGCAACACAAAGCAGATCAGGACTGAGTGACTTATATACTGGAAGATAGGAAGTGACAACACTGTAAAGAGGAAAACACCATCTTGGATTGGGAAAGGCTCATAGAAAAGAATGGGAAAAAAGTAGCAGTATAAGAGAAAAAGGCATGCTGGGAAAAAGAAACAGAGGAAGACAACATGGAACCCAGCAAGAAGACAGTATGGAAAAAAGGAAAAAGACAAGTGCACAGAAAACAGAAGAAGGAAAAGAAAAGAAAAAGAGTCCACAACCGACAAGCAAGAAGAAATGTTATTGATACAGGTAAGGACGACGCGACCAGGGGCACGAAAAATGCTTCCTGGAACGTGTCGTAAATGTTGTGCAAGAACGCGGAGGACGGTGATCCGATAATTGGAGTCGCAGTCCGTCACAGGAATACAATAGATATAATAATATGAGAAGTAAAGTTGCATTGTATAAGCATAGACGTTCAAGATTTGTAATATTTGATGTTAATTATTAAGGGGGTCATTCCAACCCTGGCGGTCGGTGTTAAAGCGGCGGCCAACCCGCCAACAGGCAGGCGGTAAAAAAAATGGAATTCTGACTCTGACCCTGGCGGGAACCGCCAACACAGCCCGCCACTTTAACACTCCAACCGCCACGGCTGGGCAAACAAACAGCGCGGCGGTCACCGCCAACAGACAGGCGGCAGACAATGTACCGCCCACCCTATCACGACCCACCAATCCGCCACCTTTTCCGGGGCGGGAGCCCCGCCGATAAAAACACGGCGGAAACAGACCACGAACGGGAAAACGCTCACCTTTATACACTCCACGAGCAATCTGGACAGCATGGAACCCGAATTAAACATCCTACCAGCGATTGTCTACCTGCTCCTCTACCAGGAGCACGAACGCCGCCGCAGGAGACAACGGTGAGTACTGCACCTACGACACAGGGGAGGGGGGAGGAGAAAAGGTAACGGGCACACACATACGCGACACACCCACACCCCCCCAAATCCTCACACACCAAAGCAGAGCAACAAGTCAGATTTACACCCTCCAAACCCCCCGGAATAATTCAAAGACAAAATAAAATGATCATTAAAATAGACGTATATTAAAGCATATTTGAACTGAAGTGAAATAGGAGATATTTTAAATAAATAAATCACAACATGAACAATGTATACATAGTCCAAAAGTCCGGCACATATTGGGTACATGCCATTGTTCGTGGGCCAATGTGCACTAACACATGGGCAAAGCCTACACACGAGACCCGATTCCATTGGAGAGAACACTGCTGGGGCATCAGATAATAAAACCACAGGCACCTCAGGGGGAAGGGAAGGGGGGGCACCTCAGCCACATGAGTCCACGACGCCAGATCCACGAGGGGCCTCCATGCCCACTGTACCATCCTGGGGAGTGCAAAGCCACAGTCTCTCAAGTCTCTACAGTGGGCGAGTTGCCCACTGTACCATCCTGGGGAGTGCAAAGCCACAGTCTCTCCAGTCTCTACAGTGGGTGGGTTGCCCACTGTACCATCCTGGGGAGTGCAAAGCCACAGTCCATCTGGTGGATTACAGTCTCCACTGGTTATGGAGGAGGCATGGTGCCCAGAGTGCTTCGTGAAGCCCTGCCCAACACAGATCCGGCCCTGCCAATGGGCCAGCGGTGCAGAGACGGCGGGGCCCAGCGGAGCGGTGCTTGAGATGAAGGGCCCAGCGGAGCGGTGCTTGAGATGAAGGGCCCAGCGGAGCGGTGCTTGAGATGAAGGCCCAGCGGAGCAGTGCTTGACAGGAAGGGCCCAGCGGAGCGGTGCAAAGACGGCGGGGCCCAACACAGATCCGGCCCTGCCAATGGGCCAGCGGTGCAGAGACGGCGGGGCCCAGCGGAGCGGTGCTTGAGATGAAGGGCCCAGCGGAGCGGTGCTTGAGATGAAGGCCCAGCGGAGCGGTGCTTGACAGGAAGGGCCCAGCGGAGCGGTGCAAAGACGGCGGGGCCCAGCGGAGCGGTGCTTGAGATGAAGGGCCCAGCGGAGCGGTGCTTGACAGGAAGGGCCCAGCGGAGCGGTGCTTGAGATGAAGGGCCCAGCGGAGCGGTGCTTGACAGGAAGGGCCCAGCGGAGCGGTGCTTGAGATGAAGGGCCCAGCGGAGCGGTGCTTGACAAGAAGGGCCCATCGGAGCGGTGCAGAGACGGCGGGGCCCAGCGGAGCGGTGCTTGACAGGAAGGGCCCAGCGGAGTGGTGCTTGAGATGAAGTGCCCAGCGGAGCGGTGCTTGACAGGAAGGGCCCAGCGGAGCGGTGCTTGAGATGAAGGGCCCAGCGGAGCGGTGCTTGAGATGAAGGGCCCAGCGAAGCGGTGCTTGACAGGAAGGGCCCAGCGGAGCGGTGCAGAGACGGCGGGGCCCAGCGGAGCGGTGCTTAAGATGAAGGGCCCAGCGGAGCGGTGCTTGACAGGAAAGGCCCAGCGGAGCGGTGCTTGAGATGAAGAGCCCAGCGGAGCGGTGCTTGAGATGAAGGGCCCAGCGGAGCGGTGCAGAGACGGCGGGGCCCAGCGGAGCGGTGCTTGAGACGAAGGGCCCAGCGGAGCGGTGCTTGAGATGAAGGGCCCAGCGGAGCGGTGCTTGACAGGAAGGGCCCAGCGGAGCGGTGCAGAGACGGCGGGGCCCAGCGGAGTGGTGCTTGAGATGAAAGGCCCAGCGGAGCGGTGCTTGACAGGAAGGGCCCAGCGGAGCGGTGCAGAGACGGCGGGACCCAGCGGAGTGGTGCTTGACAGGAAGGGCCCAGCGGAGCGGTGCTTGAGATGAAGGGCCCAGCGGAGCGGTGTGTGAGATGAAGTGCCCAGCGGAGCGGTGCTTGACAGGAAGGGCCCAGTGGAGCGGTGCTTGACAGGAAGGGCCCAGCGGAGCGGTGCTTGAGATGAAGGGCCCAGCGGAGCGGTGCTTGAGATGAAGGGCCCAGCGGAGCGGTGCTTGAGATGAAGGGCCCAGCGGAGCGGTGCTTGAGATGAAGGGCCCAGCAGAGCAGTGCTTGAGATGAAGGGCCCAGCAGAGCGGTGCTTGAGATGAAGGCCCAGCGGAGCGGTGCTTGAGATGAAGGCCCAGCGGAGCGGGGCTTGACAGGAAGGGCCCTGTTCAGCGGTGCTTCTCTTGGCGGGGCCCTGTTCAGCGGTGCTTCTCACGGCGGGGCCCTGTTCAGCGGTGCTTCTCTTGGCGGGGCCCTGTTCAGCGGTGCTTCTCTTGGCGGGGCCCTGTTCAGCGGTGCTTCTCACGGCGGGGCCCTGTTCAGCGGTGCTTTTCACGGCGGGGCCCTGTTCAGCGGTGCTTCTCTTGTGTTCCTAGGGAACCAGATCTGGGCAATCATTCCCACTCAGTATCCATCCGACCTATCGCTTGCGGGGCCCTCCTGTGCAGGACTCCTGGGCCCCTGGGTGTCCTCCGTCACACCCCAAATGGGGCTGGTGGGGCCCTCCTGGGCAGCTCGCATGCTGCCGGACTTGTCCGCCCTGCTGCCCTTGCCCCCCTTGGCGGAATCTCTGGGGCCCTTGCCTCCCTTTGTGGATGGGCCAGGTGACGGTGCAAGGGTGGTGTCCTTGGGGGCACCCGTCTCAGGCCTGTCGCGCCGGCCCTTCCCTTTTTTGTTTTTTTTCCCAGGGGGTGGGCTGGCTGTCCCCTTGCTGCTGGCCGATGTTCCTGCCCTAGGAGCTGGTGGACTCCAATAGCCCTGAACGATGGTCCTAGTAGGTGCAGGGCTTGTGGTGGCTGAGGTGCTGTTTGGACTCTTACGAGATGGAGGGGGTGGGTCAGGTGATGCAAAGAGGTTAATTTTGGAGAGGAACAACTTTTTAGGAGCAATGGGAAGGGTAGGTGCAGTGGGTATGGGAGTGGAGGGAGAGGATGTGGTTGTAGGAGAGTCAAGTGTGCTGTCTTTGGGTGCAGGTGCTTGTGACGGAGGCTGTCGTGAGGTGGATGGCTGTTGGGTGGGTGACTGCCTGCGTTTGTGTGGTTAGGAAGAGGGGGTGACAGACACACTGGGAGAGGACACAGGGGACGTGTAAATGGCAGTGGGGGTGGTGACTGCACGTGTGCGGACTGTTCTTGTGGGTGAGGTGGTGATGGACGTACTGGCTGATGGTGGTGTGCATGCAGGTGTGAGTGGAGACGTCACAGGGAGGGAGGAGGGAGACGAGGAGGAGGGGGACACAGAGGAGGCAGTGGCTGTTGGCATGTCTGCATGTGGATGTTGCTTGGGTGAATGATTGTGTGATCTGTGGTGCTTATGTCTGGATGAGCTGCCCTTGGGTGTTGAGGTGTGTGCAGGCTGGTGTAGGTGTGTCTGGGATAGGCAGAGGAACAGGGGAGTGGGACTGGGTTGAGGAAGTTGGAGGGGGGAGGCTAGACACAGGGACAATTGCTGCCGTCAGTGCTGAGGCCAGAGCGTTGAACGATCGCTGATGGGCAGCCTGACCCGAATGAATGCCCTCCAGGTATGCATTGCTCCGATGCACCTCCCTTTCTACCCCCTGGATGGCATTCAAAAGGGTAGACTGCCCAACAATGAGCGTCTGGAGGAGGTCAATGATCTCCGCACTGAGGGCAGCAGGGGTAACTGGGGCAGGACCTGAGGTGCCAGGGGCGAAGGAGATGCCCGGCTTCCTGGCCGAGCGGGCACGGGGCGAACGGTGAGGGGCTGCTGGGAGGGCGGGGCTGGTGCGCTGCGTGGCGGCTGTACCTGTTTTTGCGGTGGGCACGGGTGGTGCCGCCACCACAAGGTAGCTCCCTTCCGAGGACGTGTCGGTGTCGCTGACGTCTCCACGGGTCCCCGTTGTGGAGCCCCCCTCAACCTCCGTCTCACTGGTGTACTCTGAGTCGGTTGCATGGCCCTCCGGGGCCATGTGAGATGCAGCTCCCTCGTGCGCCGATGCCACTTCTCCTCCGCCTGATGATGCTAATGCACACATGAGCACGAAAACCCAAAAAAGGGGGGGAAGAAGAAAGAAAGACATGTTGAGTGCATGCATTGGCGGCACCGTTGGCGAAGAGGACAGACACAGAAGCCCCCTGCACTACGCCACGCACTCGGGGTACACTACTCAATTATTGTGACTTGGCCTACAAGTCAATGGATGACAAATGCACACATAGGTGAGGCCCAACCATGGATATCTGTACTTAGCACCCTACAGAGGTGGGGGGCGGGGGCACAGGGCCATGCCTAACGGAGGGGCCTAGCCTACAGAAACCGCCCTGGCCTAGAGATAGCCACAGCCCTCCTCCCCCACCCAGACACCTCCACTGTGCGCAAATATAGCAGAATGTGCTGATACTCACCCCCTTGTGTCTGCTGTGATGTCCTCACGCGCCCATCCAAATCGGGGTAGGCCACCGCCAGGATCCGGGACATCAGGGGGGTCAATTGCCGTGTGGCACCCCTCCTAGGTTGGGAGGCCATCCCCAGCAGAGCCTCCGCGGTCTTTCTGCTCCCGCGGCGGATGTCCTCCCACCTCTTGCGGCAGTGGGTGCCCCATCTGTTGTGGACCCCCAGGGCCCGGACGCCCTTGGCGATGGCACGCCAAATGTCGATCTTCTGATGGGCGCTGACCTATGTGACATGGACAGGATGGAACAAGAAATATCATCACTTTCCTGCATGGTCGATGTGAGTGGCCCCCCCTCCCCAACCTTGCCATGTGGCACATGCTCTCATCTGTCGTGCGTTGCACTCCCCATTCGCACCCCTCCCCACCATCTTACACCCACCCCACTCAACACAGGCATAGCCCATACTACGTGCTCCCTGTGTACTTACCTGTTGGTCTGGAGGACCGTAGAGTAGCGCATACTGGGGGAGGACCCCATCCACAAGTTTCTCCAATTCCTCAGATGTGAAGGCAGGGGCCCTTTCCCCAGTCGCAGCAGCCATTGTATCTCCCAGACCAAGGTCACAGCAGCACTTGCAGTATAGGTCCTCTCCTGTGGATGATCAGGTCTCGAGTGATTAAGCAGTTAGAAAATGGCGGACACGCCCGCGGCGGTGCGTACTGCGGCGGTGTGTACCGCGACCGCCGGAGCACATCGTTATTGGCTCCTGAGACCCATAGGGTTCAATGTTAACCAATGCTGCTTTGCGCCGCGGTCTTCGACCGCCTACCGCCACGGTGTGCCACGCCAGCGCATTGACCTCACATCCCATTGTCACACTTCACAGGTCAGGCAGCCGCCATTTCAAGGGCCCACATGGCTTAATTTCTACTGCGTCACACAGGCCTAGGCCTTGCATTGCCACTCATACAAGCCATTCAATGCATAGCGAATCGTGTTTTGTGCAAGCTGTGGTTACGTACCTGTGGGTTGCTTGACTCTGTGCTCCATGTTGTCCTTCCTAGGCACTGTCCGCTGGGACTTGCGAGGAGATGGAGGAATCCTCCCGTGTACAGACCGCTGGTGGACCTGTCGACAATGGAAGAACGACATGTCATAGTGAAATACAGACTTGACCGAGCCACTATACAGGAACTGTGTGCCCAGCTGGAGCCAGACCTGATGTCCCTCATTCGCCAACCCACAGGGATTCCCCCTCTGGTGCAGGTTCTGTCAGTACTCCATTTTTTGGCAAGTGGATCATTCCAAACAACAGTGGCCATATCATCAGGGATGTCTCAGCCTATGTTTTCTAAGGTTTTGTCCAGAGTGTTGTCTGCCCTGATGAAATACATGCGGAGCTACATTGTTTTCCCTGAGGTGGCCGATTTGGCTACAGTGAAGGGTGATTTCTATGCCCTTGGACATATCCCCAACATCATTGGTGCCATTGATGGGACCCATGTGGCCTTGGTTCCCCCCAGTGGAAGTGAGCAGGTGTACAGGAACAGAAAAAGTTATCATTCGATGAATGTCCAGGTGGTCTGTTTGGCTGACCAGTACATCTCCCATGTAAATGCCAAGTTCCCTGGGTCTGTGCATGACGCGTACATCATGCGAAATAGCAGCATCCCTTATGTGATGGAACAGCTACAGAGACACCGTGTGTGGATAATAGGTGACTCTGGTTACCCCAACCTCTCGTGGCTACTAACCCCAGTGAGGAATCCCAGGACAAGGGCAGAGAAACGGTACAATGAGGCCCATGGGCGAACTAGGAGGATTATAGAAAGAACCTTCGGCCTCCTGAAGGCCAGGTTTAGGTGTCTGCATATGACAGGTGGATCCCTAATGTACTCACCAAAGAAGGTGTGCCATATCATCGTGGCCTGCTGTATGCTTCACAACCTGGCTTTGCGACGCCAGGTGCCTTTCCTGCAGGAGGATGGCCCAGATGGTGGTGTTGTAGCAGCTGTGGAGCCTGTGGAGAGTGAAGAGGAGGAAGACGACGGGGACAACACAGACAACAGGGACACAGTGATACAACAGTATTTTCAGTAGCACACAGGTACGAATCAACCACGCCATTTTACATTTACTTAAAGTCTCCTGCCTCTCTACTGTCTGAGTTCCCCCCCAGTTCCTGTTAACTGAGTTGTGACTTTCCCTTCCGTTTTCAGAGCTGTGGGCCCCACTGCGTGACCTCTGCTTTGTTTGCCCATGGACTACAGCTGTGTGACAGTGGTATGTTTTGAACATTTTGGCACCGTTATGTCTAATACATTTGTTAAAAATACAAGCTGACTCCAGATTTTTTTAGTGCAAGAAGTGATTTAATTAAAGTGCTAAATTTAAGGAACATTATTGTAAAACGGGGATGGTGGAGTAATGTCCATGGCAGAGTCCAGTTCTCAGTCGCACAGGTGCATTGTCCATATGCCTGTGGAAGGATGGAGCAGGGGCAGTTCAAGGTTGGACAGGGTGACAATGTGGGACAGTGGGATGACATCAGGGGGTATCGTTTGCTGGCGGGGGTCTTGCAATCCTACTCTGTCTTCTTGTGAGATCTCAGGTTCCGCTTGCGGGGTGGTTCTTTTTCTGCAGGAGGTGGGGTTCCGGTGGCCCGTCGTTGTGTGGGGGCCTCCTGTCCACTAGTGCCGGCGGAGGTGGTAGGCTGTTCCTGGTCCAGGCTAGTGACAGGGGCCCTTTGTGGTGCCACATGGTCCCGCAATGTGGTGACTATCTGGGTTAGGGCCAGGACGATGGTCTCCATTGCGGAACTAATGTTCCTCAGTTCCTCTCTGAACCCCATGTACTGTTGCTCCTGCATGACCTGGATCTCCTGGAACCTGGCCAGTACCGTAGCCATCGTCTCCTGGGAGTGGTGGTAGCTCCTTTGATGGAGGAGAGGGCCTCTTGGAGAGTCGGTTCCCTGGGCCTGTCCCCCCCCTGTGGCACAGCAGCCCTCCCAGTTGCCCTGTTTCCCTGGGCCTCTGTCCCCTGGACGGTGTGCCCACTACCACTGCCCCCAGGTCCCTGTTGTTGTTGGAGTGGTGGGTCAACCTGGGTGCCCTGTAGTGGTGGACACACCGCTGATTGACGTGTCCTGGAGACAGAGGCATGGGCCCGCTGGGTGGGAGCTGTGCTGGTGTTCCCAGAGGGCGTTAGGTCTGGTGTAGCCTGTGGCTGTCTGTGGGGAACCGACTGTCCCGAGGTCCCCGATGGGCCGGGCTGGTCATCAGGCTCCAGGGAGACAGAGCTGCTGACATCACTGGGGGCCTCTTCTGGGGGTGGGATGGACATCTCTGGACCCTCCGTGGCTGTGTGGTGGCGTTCGGGTCCTGCAGGGGTATAAGAGTTTGGTTATTGCTTCTGTGTGTGGCATTTCGTGTAATGGGTGGGTGGCCGTGTCCCCCAGTGCTGGCATTCCCTTGTGGGGGCTTTTGTGACGGTGGCTTGTGGGGGTGATGAGTGTGTGCAGTGGGCATGCTTTGGGGATGGATGTCCATGCTTTGGGGACGCACGCAGGGCTAGGTTTTGGGATGGGTGGGATGTGATGGTGAGCCATTTGCAAGGAGTTGGTGTGATGGGGGTGAGGGTGGGGGTATGATTTGGCATGCAGGTGGGGTGGGGGGAATGAAGTAGTGAAGATTTGACTTACCAGAGTCCATTCCTCCGCCTACTCCTGCGAGGCCCTCAGGATGCAGGATGTGCAAGACTTCCTCCTCCCATGCTGTGAATTCGGGGGGAGTAGGTGGGGGTCCGCCGCCAGTCTTCTGCACCGCAATGTTGTGCCTTGATACCATGGAACGCACCTTCCCCCGTAGGTCGTTCCACCGCTTCCTGATGTCGTCCCGATTGCGTGGATGCTGTCCCACAGCGTTGACCCTGTCCACTATCCTTTGCCATAGCTCCATCTTCCTGGCAATGGTGGTGTGCTGCACCTGTGCCCCGAAGAGCTGGGGCTCTACATGAACTATTTCCTCCACCATGACCCTGAGTTCTGCGTCAGAGAACATGGGGTGTCTTTGGGGTGCCATGGGGTGGTGTGGTTGAGGTGAGGGGTGGTGTATGTGTCGTAGAGTTTGGTGGGTGTGGTGGTGTATAGTGTTTTGTGCGTGGAAATTGTGTGGGTGATGTTGTGATTTGCCTCTGTGTGATGGTGTACTCTATGCTGTGCTCTCTCTGTCCTTCACTCGCAATTGTGGTCGTAGGGGTTTGTGGGTGATGTGGGTGTGTGTTTTATATTTAATTGGGTGTGTGGGAGTGGTGTGTGTATGTGTCTCAGGTGTGTGTATTTTGAATTATCCAATGTGGTAGTGTTTTGTAAAGGTGTGTGTATTTTGAGCGCGGCGGTGTGTACCGCCAATGGAATACCGCGGTTGAAAGACCGCTGCAGGGATTTGTGGGTCGGAATGGTATGGGCGTATGTCTGTTGGCGTGACGGTGGAGGTTTGGTCATCGCCAGTTTCCCGCTGACCTTTGGTGTGGCGGACTTCTGTTGATGTCGGGTTTTTGGCGGTTTGCCAGTTGCGGGTCAGAATGACCGTGGCGGTTTACCGCGGCCGCGGCGGTGTTATGGCGGTCTTCTGGCCGGCGGTATGCGACTTTTACCGCCGAGGTCAGAATGACCCCCTAAGTGTACTTTTATAACATTCATTTATCTTTCCTCAATTTTTCAATAGCAAAATGCTTGCTGTTAAGTTGTTAAGATAACATTTGCTCACTGTGATATAAAAAAGAAAGCAGGGATTCATAAGTATTAATATAACAACTTATCTAGGAACTATGCAATGACCTATGAACAGGTTAAGCATAGAATAAAATACACATATATATGTATATTCACAAACATGTACATATACACACCTGCACACACACGCATACACACATATATATATTTAACCATGAGTAAGTATACATTTGTTTAACAGGCTTAAAGAGAATGTGTATAATTATTATGAAATAGTACCTATACATATTTCTTAAAGACTATACATATCTAGAATATACACATAATCAGATTATAAATACTTATCAACACAGGCACATGCAGTCCATTGATGTTTGGATATCGTGGTTATGAAGGTAAGAGACAACTCTTGAGTAGTCTTCTGAAGACAAGAGAGTTATATGTGGATCTTATATTTGGAGGTAATGAATTCCATTGTTTGGCTGCTTGAACAGAGAAGAATGTTCCACCTACTGTCTTTTTCTTGCATGGTGGTGTTTTAAGGCGGGGTGCCAATCTTGGGCGGAGGTTTCTTTGTTGAATGTATTTTGTTTTGTTTCTGATGAAAAGCAGCCCTGTTCCAAGTGTAGCTTTGTAAGTGATACAAAGCAGCTTGAAGGTGGATCTTTTGGCAACTGGTAATCAGTAGTAGTGCTCTCAAGGCAGGGGATATGTGGGCTTGTGGCTTTACATGTAGTTGTAGCCTGGCAGCTGAGTTCTGAATATGTTGTCGTTTTTTCTAAATAGATAGAGATGATCCATTGTAGAGACCATTGGCATATTCCAGTTTAGATAGTACAAGAGAGATACTAGCCTGCACCTTGTGTGGAAATCCAAGGTGGGGAAAGATGCGTTGCAGAGTCTTCAAGGTCATGAAGCTTGATCGTGATAATTTGTCCACTTGGGAATTCATTGTTAACTTGGAGTCCACTGTAATTCCAAGGTTTTTAACTTCCTTGGATACTCGACGGGGTGGTCCCAGATCGTCAGGCCATGCACACAGTGGGCCATAATTTTTCCAGTCGCCACATGTGAGTATTTCTGTTTTGGGAGCATTCAGTTTGAGATGGTTCCAAGTCATCCACTGATCAATGGCTCCAAGGTAACTGAAGATTTGTGAGCTTTCAATGTCTTTGGAGCATTCCAATTTAAGTAGTATTTGTGTGTCATCTGCATAGTTGTAGCATGTGAGTTGAAAATCATTGATCAATTCTGGTAATAACATCATGTAGATGCTGAAAAGCATAGGTGAGATGATTTATCCTTGGGGGACCCCTGCTTTTGTGAGGTAGGATTTGGATGGGAAGGGGGGAGAATAGATAATATTAGTTCTGTTTTAAAGGTAGGATGCGATCCAGTCGAGAGCAGTCCCTTCTATGCCAGCTTCATGGAGTCTTTGAATTAGGGTGTCATGGTCAACAGTATCAACGGCAGCTGAGAGATACAAGAGAAGTAGTGCAGCAACTCCATTGTGGTTGCCTGTGTATTTAAGATCATCTCAGATTGCTGTGAGTGCAAAGTTGGGTTGGTTTACTCTTGGAGGGGATTTTAGGAAATGGGCTGGTGCTGATGTTTTTCTTCTTTTTTAAATAGGAGTCCAATGTGTCTGCTTGGGTTTTGTAATGAATTGCCAGTTTGTTTGTGAAATCTTGAGTAGCGGGATAACTTCCTTCCATGCATTTAGGCTTTCGAAATTCATTTAGAGTTTTTTACAATTCTTTAGTTGTAGATTTAGCAGTTTGAATTCTGTCTGAGAAGTACCTTTTTTAGCTTTTTTGATTGATGATTTGTATATTCTGTTAAGTTTGTGTAGCTGAAGTTTGTCTTGAATGTTGTTTGTTTTGTGCCAGTTCTGTTGCAGCCTTCTGATTGTTGCTTTATCTTTTTATGTTCTGTGTTCCTCCAAGGCATTGGTTTTATTTTGTCCTGTTTAGTTTTTCTGAGTGATATTAGGATAGCAAAAGCTTCCTGTAGCCACTCAGTTTTGGAACATAATTTATTGTGTCTAGATCTGTGTTGGCTGTTAGTTGTGTTTCTAAATCTTCAGAATTTAGCTTGTTCCATGTTCAATATATGTATGTATGTAAGGTGCTATAGGGTGTGTTGATTTGTGGTGTTTTATGTCAGAAAGTTACCAAATGGTGGTCTGATCATGTGATTGGAGTGATGCTTTGAAAGGTAACTAGTTCAGGGTTTGCTAAATGACATTGTCGCATATGCTCTCATTATTCTAATGAGACTACTGGATTTTGAGTGGCAGAATTGCCTGCGATGTGGGAGACTGAGTCTTTCCCACTACAGGTGACCCCTGTCGCCCCAATCTGGGTTTTGCTACGATTAACTAGCAGTGCCTCATCTCTACCCAAGGTCAGGGATGATTGGGCAGCTGAGCGCATGACATAATTGATTTCTCATGGAAACCATGGTCACTCAGGTCTCATCCGTTTCTCTCAGTTACATTAGTCTCACTTTCACAATGACAAACAGAGGCAGTATGTGTTTCAATAAGGTTTTAATGAAGCGACTGCATCTTAGATAGCAAAGCATGTACTGCAATAACCAGGACGATACAGCATGATAAGATTAGAATTGTGACAAGGAGAGTGAAGCATAGAAATAACGCTACCATGTTGTCACTAGAGTCAATAGACTAATTCCTACCTAGGCTATAATAGAGCTCTGCATGTTAAGCTCTAATTCTGCCCTTCAGGTTCCCCTGGGAAGACAACCTCCATACCTGAGCAAAGGCCTGAAGTCTGTATAAGCAGCTGTAGCAAAGCATTCGGCAATCAGCATACAGCCGTGATTCTCTGGCTGGAATCTCCCTCTAACGTATGAGGGACAGGGAAGTGTTTTTATAATAAAACAGCTGATGTTCTGAGAAAATGTCCCTACGTTAGGATGTGTGTTTTCTATGAATGTCAGAAACAAAAATGTTACCACGTTCACCGCCAACCAATCTTACTATAGCCTTGAACGAAGCACAGAGTGAGAAAGAATGTCTTGTTTGAGAACGTAGGGCTGGCCTAAGCAAAAACAGCTAGATAGGGAGAAAGAAAACAAGACCGCAAAAGTGGCTATTGTAAGAATAATAAAATGAAACTGAATAAAATATATATAGGTTAAAGTGCACAGCGGCAGGCCTAGTATGCTAAAACAACGTGCATGGAGCTATAACTAAAGTGGCTACACAACAGCATCTAGGATGTGTCCAGCGATGTGTGTGGGATTGTGTACAGTCTGATGTAGTTTCAATGTGACTAGGCCAGTGGTGATAGTTTTTGGATGGGGCATATTGGGTTTGTCAAACCAAATGTTTGGGTCCCCAAGACATAGGTTTGAGTATAATATTATAAAGTTTGAGACTGTGTCTAGAAAAGTGTCTGGGAATGTTGAATTGTTAGGTGGAGGTCTGTAAAGGAGGAGAAAGTTACAGGAGGAAGTGGTGTAGGGTTGCATTGGGTGATGAGGGCTGCATAACCTTGTATGGAAATGTTGTCTGTTTTACTGAAATTCATTGCTTGTATGCATATAATAGCTAGACCACCTCCTCTTTTGCCTATACAGTTTTGTGTGATGGTTTAATAGCCTGGAGGACGACTTCAAGCAACACTGGGCCCATGTCATCTCCCAACCATGATTTTGTTACAAATAGTAAGTCAGGTTGTGCGTCAGTGAGCAGGTCCTAGATGTGGTGCTTGTTTTTTGAGAGTCGAGCATTTATTAGTAGGCAGTTTAGAAAATATGTGTTTGTAGCAGTGTTGGTTTGTTTTGGAGAAGGGTGAGCAGTATTATTTTGAGTTTGTAGCAGGTGTGTTGTTAGTTGTGATAACTGTATGAGGGTCACAATAGTCCTGTTTCTCTATAAAGTGTTCCTCGTCCAGGAGGCTTAGGAGACATTTTGTTGGGTCTGTGTGTGTTGGTGGTGGACTTGGTGGTTGGGAGTGACATGGTGAGTGTATTTTTTTTTGTAAAGTAGCCTTATTGCGTAATAGACAAGGGGATGCGAAGTTGTTAAAAGTGGCGTGCTGTTTATTTTGTTTGCTTCTGTTTAGTGTGGAAGGAGTATGGTTTAGGGGTGATGGAAGACCATGTGGATCATAATGTAAGGCTCTAAATTGTTCAATGGATGAGAGGCGGGCGAATGAATGTTGCTGTGTTAGGGTGCTTGTGGTAGATACTTGTGAAGAGAGAGAATGTAGGAGTAAAGATTGGTCAGGATTTGTATTATTTGTGTAGTCATATGGGTGTGATGGAAAGTATGAAGGTTTTTGTTATTTTGATCTGCTGATGTGTGTGATTTATTTTGATTTTGTGGAATTGTGAGAGGATATATTGATGTAGTGGTTTTCTGTGAAGGATTTGTATGTGAGTTACTGCTGGTGAGTGGTATTAGAATATTACAGGGGGTGTTGATGTGCTTTGGAGAAAAGTGTATGAGGTGTGTAAGAGGGGGTTGACGAGAGTTTGGGGTGTTTGTGTTAGTTTTGATCTCTGGAAGAGGTAATATATGTGGTGGAGTGTAAGGATTGTATGCTTGTGTGTAATTGGTAAAGAGAGGAGGAGGGTGTTTGTAGATGGTGTTATGGAAGTCTGGGTTTTGGTATTGTCATGATAAAAGGGGGTCTGGCAGGAGCAGATAAAGGATAGTTGTTGGACTTTTTGCCTTACGCAGGGTCATCCCCAGTCTTTTTGCCTCCTTCCTCCTGGTTTTTCTGACCCCTTGCTGTTAGCTCTAGGACTCTGAGCACTTTATCACTGCTGACCAGTGCTAAAGTGCAGGTGCTCTCCCATCTAAAGTTGGTATGATTGGCTTATACCTAATTGGCATATTTAATTTACCTTTAAGTCCCTTGTACAGTGGTATCTCTATACCCAGGGCCTGTAAATGAAATACCACTAGTGGACCTGCAGCGCTGCTTGCGCCACCCACTGAAGTAGACTTTCAAACCTGTCTCAGGCCTGCTAGCGCAGGGCCTGTGTGCGCAATTTTCTGCCACAGGGACCTGGCCTCTAAATTTACTTGCCAGGCCCAGAACTCCCCTTTTGCTACATGTAAGTCACCCCTAAGGTACGCCGTAGCTAGCCCTATGTGCAGGGTGCCATGTATGTAGAAATGCAGGACATGTGCCATATTGCATGGCCTGTCCTAGTAGTGACAAACAGCCTAACTTGGTGTCTCACTGCTGTGAGTGCTGCCTTCTCATAGGATTGCATTAGAAATGCCCTGCCTTATGTGTAAGGGGTATTGTCTGATTTATGAGGGATAGCGTAGGCGTGTTTGGTATGGTTGTGATGGTGATGATAAATGCTGCTTACTGGTGTGGGTGTATTTTTTATTACTATCACAGAAATGCCACTTCTAGAAAGTGCGCATTTATCTGTGCTTATTACTCTGGTGTTTTGCAGCTTGACTCCAATCCACGTCTGGGCAGAGTGACAGTTGGGGCTTTGTGCATACTTTTCAGACAGCCTGTACACAGGGAGGGTGGAGGTGCCACAGAGGTGCATCTGCATACTGAATAGTCTTCCTGGGCTGAGACAAGGGAGAGGCGGGCACACCTGCATTTGTAAAGACTGTGCCCTGGCCTCACACAAAAGGGTCGTTAACCCCCCACTGATGTTTGGAGCCTGTGCTGAAAGGAGAGAGGCGGCACTCCCAGAACCAGTTGTAACTGGCTGGAACCTCCTCTCCCTACCATTGTAAAACACTGTAAGAACTGACTATAAATACAGGGGAATTTTCCCCACAATTTGGAGACTCTTGGAATCATCTTGGAACTGGACACCAAAGGCTGAAAGGACTCACCAGGAACCGTCATGGACTGCTGCTGCTGTGCTGACCTGTGACCTGCCTGGTCACCGTGAAGGACTTGCCACTTGTTGCCTTTCCCTTGTGCTGGCCGGTAGCTGGGCCCTCCACCTGAGGACCTTGTCTTAAGATTCTGCTCCCCAGGGGCAGGGTGCTGTGGCCTGTGGCCCCTGACCCCTGCATCCATTTCTTCATGAGGGGTGCTTCTCTGTGGTTGCGGCTGCCATAGCGCTGGTTGCAGCGCGCTTATGGAGCCTTGGGAGCTCGTAGGCTCCTTGCTGCATTGTGCCCCTTTAAATAAGATCACCGCAGCGGCCCGGGAAGCTGGAAGAACACTTGCGCACCGCATCGGGTTCAGGCGAGTGTCTGCTCGGGCCCCAGGAGGGGTCTGATCTTCTTGTGGCTTCACGGCAGGACCAGGGGAAGGCGCGGGGAGTGCCCCCTTCCCCCTGGCCTCTGCGTTAGGAGCAGGACGCTCCATTTCTGCTGTTAGGTAAAACGGGCATTATTGTGCCCCCCCCAGCTTGGTGGAAGGGCCAGTGGAGACCCGGGGGGGACCCCAGAGATCACAGGTCCCCGGAGGGGCCTGTCATTAAACCAGAGGGGGTGCGTGGTGCCCCCCTCCTGCCCTAAGTTGTTTTTGCTGGCTTTGGCCCCACTCGTGAGGGCCGGTTGAGGACCTGGGGTGCCCCCAGTAATCACAGTCCCTGGAGCGCCCTGTCTATAAAAGAGAGGAGGTGCATGTCACCCTCCTCTGACCCCAGAGTATAAGGGAGGCCCCCGTTTTGCACATAGGAGCGCCGGGGGCCCCATTGTTCGCCTTCTAGGCACTGGACGTGCCTTCATCCAACCAGGTACTGTTTAAAGGACCAATATAGGTTCAATCCAAAGTTCTTTCTACCGACTTTTGTTTGAGTCATATATTACCTACCTGCGTTTGATGTTTTTATAAATGTGTATGTGTAAGGAAATGCCTCCTTGGCATGGTTGCCCCCTGACTTTTTGCCTTTGCTGATGCTATGTTTACAATTGAAAGTGTGCTGAGGCCTGCTAACCAGGCCCCAGCACCAGTGTTCTTTCCCTAACCTGTACTTTTGTATCCACAATTGGCAGACCCTGGCATCCAGATAAGTCCCTTGTAACTGGTACTTCTAGTACCAAGGGCCCTGATGCCAAGGAAGGTCTCTAAGGGCTGCAGCATGTCTTATGCCACCCTGGAGACCTCTCACTCAGCACAGACACACTGCTTACCAGCTTGTGTGTGCTAGTGAGAACAAAACGAGTAAGTCGACATGGCACTCCCCTCAGGGTGCCATGCCAGCCTCTCACTGCCTATGCAGTATAGGTAAGACACCCCTCTAGCAGGCCTTACAGCCCTAAGGCAGGGTGCACTATACCATAGGTGAGGGTACCAGTGCATGAGCATGGTACCCCTACAGTGTCTAAACAAAACCTTAGACATTGTAAGTGCAGGGTAGCCATAAGAGTATATGGTCTGGGAGTCTGTCAAACACGAACTCCACAGCACCATAATGGCTACACTGAAAACTGGGAAGTTTGGTATCAAACTTCTCAGCACAATAAATGCACACTGATGCCAGTGTACATTTTATTGTAAAATACACCACAGAGGGCACCTTAGAGGTGCCCCCTGAAACCTATCCGACTATCTGTGTAGGCTGACTGGTGCCAGCAGCCTGCCACACTAGAGACATGTTGCTGGCCCCATGGGGAGAGTGCCTTTGTCACTCTGAGGCCAGTAACAAAGCCTGCACTGGGTGGAGATGCTAACACCTCCCCCAGGCAGGAGCTGTAACACCTGGCGGTGAGCCTCAAAGGCTCACCCCTTTGTCACAGCCCAGCAGGGCACTCCAGCTTAGTGGAGTTGCCCGCCCCCTCCGGCCACGGCCCCCACTTTTGGCGGCAAGGCTGGAGGGAACAAAGAAAGCAACAAGGAGGAGTCACTGGCCAGTCAGGACAGCCCCTAAGGTGTCCTGAGCTGAAGTGACTCTAACTTTTAGAAATCCTCCATCTTGCAGATGGAGGATTCCCCCAATAGGGTTAGGATTGTGACCCCCTCCCCTTGGGAGGAGGCACAAAGAGGGTGTACCCACCCTCAGGGCTAGTAGCCATTGGCTACTAACCCCCCAGACCTAAACACGCCCTTAAATTTAGTATTTAAGGGCTACCCTGAACCCTAGAAAATTAGATTCCTGCAACTACAAGAAGAAGGACTGCCTAGCTGAAAAACCCCTGCAGAGGAAGACCAGAAGACGACAACTGCCTTGGCTCCAGAAACTCACCGGCCTGTCTCCTGCCTTCCAAAGATCCTGCTCCAGCGACGCCTTCCAAAGGGACCAGCGACCTCGACATCCTCTGAGGACTGCCCCTGCTTCGAAAAGACAAGAAACTCCCGAGGACAGCGGACCTGCTCCAAGAAAAGCTGCAACTTTGTTTCCAGCAGCTTTAAAGAACCCTGCAAGCTCCCCGCAAGAAGCGTGAGACTTGCAACACTGCACCCGGCGACCCCGACTCGGCTGGTGGCGATCCAACACCTCAGGAGGGACCCCAGGACTACTCTAAGACTGTGAGTACAAAAACCTGTCCCCCCTGAGCCCCCACAGCGCCGCCTGCAGAGGGAATCCCGAGGCTTCCCCTGACCGCGACTCTTTGAATCCTAAGTCCCGACACCTGGGAGAGACCCTGCACCCGCAGCCCCCAGGACCGGAAGGACCGGACTTTCACTGGAGGAGTGACCCCCAGGAGTCCCTCTCCCTTGACCAAGTGGAGGTTTCCCCGAGGAACCCCCCCCTTGCCTGCCTGCAGCGCTGAAGAGATCCCTAGATCTCCCATTGACTTCCATTACAAACCCGACGCTTGTTTCTACACTGCACCCGGCCGCCCCCGCGCTGCTGAGGGTGAAATTTCTGTGTGGGCTTGTGTCCCCCCCGGTGCCCTACAAAACCCCCCTGGTCTGCCCTCCGAAGACGCGGGTACTTACCTGCAAGCAGACCGGAACCGGGGCACCCCCTTCTCTCCATTCTAGCCTATGTGTTTTGGGCACCACTTTGGACTCTGCACCTGACCGGCCCTGAGCTGCTGGTGTGGTGACTTTGGGGTTGCTCTGAACCCCCAACGGTGGGCTACCTTGGACCAAGAACTGAACCCTGTAAGTGTCTTACTTACCTGGTAAAACTAACAAATACTTACCTCCCCTAGGAACTGTGAAAATTGCACTAAGTGTCCACTTTTAAAACAGCTATTTGGGAATAACTTGAAAAGTATACATGCAATTTTTATGATTTAAAGTTCCTAAAGTACTTACCTGCAATACCTTTCAAATGAGCTATTACATGTAGAAATTGAACCTGTGGTTCTTAAAATAAACTAAGAAAAGATATTTTTCTATACAAAAACCTATTGGCTGGATTTGTCTCTGAGTGTGTGTACCTCATTTATTGTCTAGGTGTATGTACAACAGATGCTTAACACTACTCCTTGGATAAGCCTACTGCTCGACCACACTACCACAAAATAGAGCATTAGTATTATCTATTTTTACCACTATTTTACCTCTAAGGGGAACCCTTGGACTCTGTGCATGCTATTCCTTACTTTGAAATAGCACATACAGAGCCAACTTCCTACAGTATGCAAATGTTCCTTTTATGGACATGCTTGCTAATATGTTTTTCTAACCTGCCATATGTTTTCTAATGTTCCTACTATGGGCATTTTATGATATTCTTATGACAAGTGTTCTAATGTGATAAGGTGTTTCCTGACTACTGCTTATGTTGCAGAATACTGAGTAACTTGTGTGTTATGTGTGACTACTGCTACTTTGCAGAGTAACTAAGGTGTAACGTTCTGACAACGGCTAAGGTAGCAGGATAGTACTGATATGTGATGTTTGGTCTGATAATTGTTTTGTGTACAATACAGTATATTTTCATAGAATCTGGT
This sequence comes from Pleurodeles waltl, assembly GCF_031143425.1. Classification (NCBI taxonomy): domain Eukaryota; kingdom Metazoa; phylum Chordata; class Amphibia; order Caudata; family Salamandridae; genus Pleurodeles; species Pleurodeles waltl. The sequence continues at coordinate 1,528,870,365 of NC_090445.1, read as the reverse complement.
GTTGTGTTTCCTTTGTGGTGGGGATATTGCGCCACATGTGTGTGTGTGTTGTGCAAACGCTTTACACATTGCCTCCGGGTTAAGCCTGACTGCTCGTGCCAAGCTACCAAGGGGGTGAGCAGGGGTTATCCTGGACGTGTAACTCCCTTGCCCTGACTAGAGTGGGTAGGTTCTGCCTGGCTGAGGTGCATACCCTAGCCAACCAGAAACCCAATTTCTAACAATAGTGCTGTTGGTTTGTATGAACAGGGAGTGTGTGTCTGGATGGCTGAAAGTAATATATAATTTGTTTTTGTGTTGTGTGGGCAATGGCAGGATGGTTTAGTGGGAAAGGACAGAGTTGTGTTTGGTATGAGACTGAAGGTGTCTCAATGTTGTAGTTGTGGTGGATATTTATATAGGTGTGGTATATGGGGCTTTGTGCTGATTGATGAGACATTGCAATCTGTAAGAGGTCTCTTTGTGGTGCATGAGTTGGATGCCTTTGCAGATATTGGGGGTCATTCTGACCTCTGCGGTAAAAGGCGCTTACCGCCGGTCAGAAGACCGCCATAACACCGCCGCCGCCGCGGTAAACCGCCACGGTCATTCTGACCCGCAACTTGCAAACCGCCAAAAACCCGACATCCACAAAAGTCCGCCACACCAAAGGTCAGCGAAAAAATGGCGATGACCAAACCTCCACCGTCACGCCAACAGAAATACGCCCATACCATTCCGACCCACAAATCCACGCGGCGGTCTTTCAAACGCGGTATTCCATTGGCGGTACACACCGCTGCGGTCAAAATACACACACACATAGAAAACTCAGCCACATTGGTCATTTTGAAACACACACACCTGATACACATACTAACACCACTCCCACACACCCAACACAATATAAAACATACACCCACATCACCCACAAACCCCTACGACCCGAAATTATTGACGAAGGCTAGAGAGAGAGCACAGAATAGACAATCCCACAACACAGAGGCACACAACACCATCACCCACACAGAATCCACGCACCAAACACCACACACCACCACACGCACCACACTCATCACCACAAACGCCACCCCACACCTCATCCACACCACCCCATGGCACCCCAAAGACACCCCAGGTTCACTGACGCAGAACTCATGGTCATGGTGGAGGAAATAGTCCATGTAGAGCCCCAGCTCTTCGGGGCACAGGTGCAGCACACCACAATTGCCAGGAAGATGGAGCTATGGCAAAGGATAGTGGACAGGGTCAATGCGGTGGGACAGCATCCACGCAATCAGGATGACATAAGGAAGCGCTGGAACGACCTACGGGGGAAGGTGCGTTCCATGGTATCAAGGCACAACATTGCGGTGCAGAAGACTGGCGGCGGACCCCCACCTACTCCCCCAGAATTTACAGCATGGGAGGAGGAAGTCTTGCACATCCTGCATCCTGAGGGCCTCGCAGGAGTAGGCGGAGGAATGGACTCTGGTAAGTCAAATCTTCACTACTGCTTCCCACCCCCACCCCACCTGCATGCCAAATCATACCCCCACCCCCATCACACCAACTCCTTGCAAATGGCTCACCATCACAACCCACCCATCCCAACACCAAGCCCTGCATGCGACCACAAAGCATGGACACCCATAACCAAAGCATGCCCACTGCACACACACATCACCCCCACAAGCCACCGTCACAAAAGCCCCCACAAGGGAATGCCTGCACTTGGGTACACGGACACCCACCCATCACACGAAATGCCACACACAGAAGCAATAACCATAACTTTATACCCCTGCAGGACCCGAACGCCACCACACCGCCACGGAGGGTACAGAGATGTCCATCCCACCCCCAGAAGAGGCCCCCAGCGATGACAGCAGCTCTGTCTCCCTGGACCCAGATGACCAGCCCGGCCCATCGGGGACCTCTGGACAGTCGGTTCCCCACAGACAGCCACAGGCTACACCAGACCCAACCCCCTCTGGGAACACCAGCACAGCTCCCACCCAGCGGGCCCATGCCTCTGTCTCCAGGACACGTCAATCAGCGGTGTGGCCACCACTACAGGACACCCAGGTTGACCCACCACCCCAACAACAACAGGGACCTGGGGGCAGTGGTAGTGGGCACACCGTCCAGGGGACAGAGGCCCAGGAACACAGGGGAACTGGGAGGGCTGCTGTGCGACAGGGGGGGGACAGGCCCAGGGAACCGACTCTCCAAGAGGCCCTCTCCTCCATCATGGGAGCTTACCACCACTCCCAGGAGACGATGGCGACGGTACTGGCCAGGTTCCAGGAGATCCAGGCACTGCAGGAGGAACGGTACATGGGGTTCAGAGAGGAACTGAGGAACATCGGTTCCGCAATGGGGACCATCGTCGTGGCCCTTAACCAGATAGTCAACACATTGCGGGACCATGTGGCACCCCAAAGGGCCCCTGTCACTAGCCCAGGCCAGGAACAGCCTACCACCTCCGCCGGCGCTAGTGGACAGGAGGCCCCCACACAACAACAGGCCACCAGAACCCCACCTCCTGCAGAAGAAGAACCACCCCGCAAGCGGAACCTGAGATCTCACAAGAAGACAGAGTAGGATTGCAAGACCCCCGCCAGCATAAGATACCCCCTGATGTCATCCCACTGTCCCACATTGTCACCTTGTCCAACCTTTAACTGCCCCTGCTCCATCCTTCCACAGGCATATGGACAATGCACCTGTGCGACTGAGAACTGGACTCTGCCATGGACATTACTCCACCCATCACCGTTTTACAATCATGTACCTATATGTAGCACTTAAAATAAATCACTTATTGCACTTAAAATAACAGGAGTCTGCTTGTATTCTTAACAAATGTATTACACATAACGGTGCAATAATGTCCAGTTACTTTGTGATGACAACATACCAATTTCAATAAGCTTTAGTCCATGGGCAAACAAAGCAGAAGTCACGCAGTGGGTCATACAGCTCTGAAAAGGGAAGGGAAAGTCACTAATCAGTTAACAGGAACTGGGGGGAAACACAGACAGTGGAGACGCATGAGGCCTTAAGTAAATGTAAAATGGCGTGGGTGATTCTTACCTGTGTGCTACTGAAAATATTGTTGTATGACTGTATCCCTGTTGTCTGTGTCGTCCCCGTCGTCTTCCTCCTCTTCACTCTCCACAGGCTCCACAGCTGCTACAACACCACCATCTGGACCATCCTCCTGCAGAAAAGGCACCTGGCGTCGCAAAGCAAGATTGTGAAGCATACAGCAGGCCACGATGATATGGCACACCTTCTTTGGTGAGTACATTAGGGATCCCCCTGTCATTTGCAGGCACCTAAACCTGGCCTTCAGGGCCCCGAAGGTCCTTTCTATGATCCTCCTAGTTCGCCCATGGGCCTCATTGTACCGTTCCTCTGCCCTGGTTCGGGGATTCCTCACTGGGGTCAGTAGCCACGACAGGTTGGGGTAACCAGAGTCACCAATTAGCCACACACGGTGTCTCTGTAGCTGTTCCATCACATAAGGGATGCTGCTATTTCGCATGACATACGCATCATGCACTGACCCAGGGAACTTGGCATTTACATGGGAGATGTACTGGTCAGCCAAACAGACCACCTGGACATTCATCGAATGATAACTTTTTCTGTTTCTGTACACCTGCTCACTTTCTTTGGGGGGAACCAAAGCCACATGGGTCCCATCAATGGCACCAATGATGTTGGGGATATGTCCAAGGGCATAGAAATCACCCTTCACTGTAGTCAAATCGCCCACCTCAGGGAAAATAATGTAGCTCCGCATGTATTTCATCAGGGCAGACAACACTCTGGACAAAACCTTAGAAAACATAGGCTGAGACATCCCAGATGATATGGCCACTGTTGTCTGAAAAGACCCACTTGCCAAAAAATGGAGTACTGACAGAACCTGCACCAGAGGGGGAATCCCTGTGGGTTGGCGGATGGGGGACATCAGGTCTGGCTCCAGCTGGGCACATAGTTCATGTATAGTTGCTCTGTCAAGCCTGTATGTAAGTATGATATGTCGTTCTTCCATTGTCGACATGTCCACCAGCGGTCGGTACACAGGAGGATTTGTCCTTCTCCTCGCAAGGCCCAGCGGACGGTGCCTAGGAAGGACAACATGGAGCACAGAGTCAAGCAACCCACAGGTTCGTTCACACAGCTTGCACAGTACACGAATCGCTATACATTGAAAGGCTTGTATGAGTGGCAATGCAAGGCCTAGGCCTGTGTGACGCAGTAGAAATTATGCCATGTGGGCCCTTGAAATGGCGGCTGCCTGACCTGTGAAGTGTGACAGTGGGATGTGAGGTCAATGCGCTGGCGTGGCACACCGTGGCGGTAGGCGGTCGAAGACCGCGGTGCTAAGCCGCATTGGTTAACATTGCACCCTATGGGTTTCAGTAGCCAATGAGGATGGGCGCCTGCGGTCGCGGTACGCACCGCAGCGGTACGCACCGCCGCGGGCGTGACCGCCATTTTCTATCTGATTAATCACTCGAGACCTGATCATCCACAGGAGAGGACCGATACTGCAAGTGCTGCTGTGACCTCGGTCTGGGAGATACAATGGCTGCTGCGACTGGGGAAAGGGCCCCTGCCTTCACTTCCGAAGAATTGAAGAAACTTGTTGATGGGGTCCTCCCCCAGTATGCGCTACTCTACAGTCCTCCAGACCAACAGGTTAGTACACAGGGTGCACGTTGAATGGGCTATGCCTGTGTTGAGTGGGGTGTATGTAAGATGGTGGGGAGGGGAGCGAATGAGGAGTTCAACGCACGAAAGATGAGAGCATGTGCCACATGGCAAGGTTGGGGAGGGGGGGGACCACTCACATTGACCAGGCAGAAAAGTGATGAGATTTCCTTTACCACCCTGTACATGTCACATAGGTCAGCGCCCATCAGAAGATCGACATTTGGCGTGCCATCGCCAAGGACGTCCGGGCCCTGGGGGTCCACAACAGACAGGGCACCCACTGCCGAAAGAGGTAGGAGGACATCCGCCGCGGGACCAGAAAGACCGCCGAGTCTCTGCTGGGGATGGCCTCCCAATGTAGGAGGGGTGCCAGCCGCCAATTGACCCCCCTGATGTCCCGGATCCTGGCGGTGGCCTACCCCGATTTGGATGGGCGCGTGAGGACATCACAGCAGACACAAGGGGGTGAGTATCAGCACATTCTGCTATATTTGCGCGCAGTGAAGGTGTCTGGGTGGGGGAGGAGGGCTGTGGCTATCTCTAGGCCAGGGCGCATTCTGTAGGCTAGGCCCCTCCGTTAGGCATGGCCCTGTGCCCCCGCCCCCCACCTCTGTAGGGTGCCAAGTACAGCTATCCATGGTCCGGCCTCACCCATGTGTGCATTTGTCGTCCATAGACCTGTAGGCCTAGTCACAATAACTGAGTAGTGTACCCCGATTGCGCGGCATAGTGCAGGGGGCTTCTGTGTCTGTCCTCTCCAACAACGGTGTTGCCAATGCATGCACTCAACCTGTCTTCATTTCTGCCCCCCCCCCACTTTTTTTTGTCTTCCTGTTCATGTGTGCATTAGCATCATCAGGCGGAGGAGAAGTGGCATCGGCGCACGAGGGAGCTGCATCTCACATGGCCCCGGAGGGCCATGCAACAGACTCCGAGTACACCAGTGAGACGGAGGGCGAGTGGAGCTCCACAACGGGGACCCGTGGAGACGTCAGCGACACCGACACGTCCTCGTAAGGGAGCTCCACCCAGCGCACCAGCCCCGCCCTCCCAGCAGCCCCTCATCCTTCGCTCCGTGCCCGCTCGCCCAGGAAGGCGGGCATCTCATTTGCCCCAGGCACCTCAGGCCCTGCCCCAGTTACCCCTGCTGCCCTCAGTGAGGAGGTCATTGACCTCCTGAGGACCATCATTGTTGGGCAGTCTACCCTTTTGAATGCCATCCAGGGTGTAGAAAGGGAGGTGCATCGGAGCAATGCATACCTGGAGGGCATTCATTCGGGTCAGGCTGCCCATCAGCGATCGATCAACGCTCTGGCCTCAGCACTGACGGCAGCCATTGTCCCTGTCTCCAGCCTCCCTCTTCTGACTCCCTCCACCCAGTCCCAGTCTCCTGTTCCTCTGCCTATCCCATCCACACCATCAGACCAGCCTGCACACACCTCTACACCCAAGGGCAGCTCATCCAGACATAAGCACCACAGATCCCACAAGCATTCACTCAAGCAACATCCAGATGCAGACATGCCAACAGTCACTACCACCTCTGTGTCCCCCACCTCCTCATCTCCCTCCTCCCTCCCGGTGACATCTCCACTCACACCTGCATGCACACCACCATCAGCCAGTACTTCCATCACCAGCACACCCTCCATTACAGTCCGCACACGTGCAGTCACCACCCCCACTGCCATTTACACGTCCCCTGTGTCCTCTCCCAGTGTGTCTGTCACCCCCTCTTCCAAACCACACAAACGCAGGCAGCCACCCACCCAACAGCCATCCACCTCACGACAGCCTCCGTCACAAGCACCTGCACCCAAAGACAGCACACTTGACTCTCCTACAACCACATCCTCTTCCTCCACTCCCATACCCACTACACCTACCAGTCCCTGTCCTTCCAAAGTGCTTTTCCTTTCCAACCTTGACCTCGTTCCAACCACTGACCCACCCCCTCCATCTGGTAAGAGTAAAAAAAGCACCTCAGCCACCACCAGCCCTGCATCTACTGTGACCATAGTGCAGGGCTATTGGAGTCCACCAGCTCCTAGGGCAGGAACATCGGCCAGCAGCAAGGGGACAGCCAGCCCACCCCCTGGGAAGAGGACAAAAAAAACTAAGGGCCGGCGCAACAAGCCTGAGACGGCTGCCACCAAGGACAGTAGCCTTGCCCCGTCACCTGCCACATCATCAAAGGGAGGCAAGGGACACAGAGCTTCAGCGAAGGAGGGCAAGGGCAGCAGGGCGGAGAAGTCAGGCAGCAGGCGAGCTGCCCAGGAGGGCCCCACCAGCCCCATTCCGGTTGTGACGGACGACACCCATGGGCCCAGGACTCCATCACAGGAGGGCCCTGCGACCGCAAGGTCGGATGGCGACTGAGCGGGAAGTCTTGGCCAGGTCTGGCTCCCTAGAAACACAGGACAAGCACCGCTGAACAGGGCCCCGCCGTGACAAGAACCGCTGAACAGGGCCCCGCCGGGAGAAGCACCGCTGAACAGGGCCCCGCCGTGACAAGAACCGCTGAACAGGGCCCCGCTGAACAGGGCCCCGCCGTGAGAAGCACCGCTGAACAGGGCCCCGCCGTGACAAGAACCGCTGAACAGGGCCCCGCTGAACAGGGCCCCGCCGTGAGAAGCACCGCTGAACAGGGCCCCGCTGGGAGAAGCACCGCTGAACAGGGCCCCGCCGGGAGAAGCACTGCTGAACAGGGCCCCGCCGTGACAAGAACCGCTGAACAGGGCCCCACCGGGAGAAGCCCCGCTGAACAGGGGCCCGCCGAGAGAAGCACCGCTGAACAGGGCCCCGCCGGGAGAAGCACCGCTGAACAGGGCCCCGCCGGGAGAAGCACCGCTGAACAGGGCCCGCCGTGACAAGAACCGCTGAACAGGGCCCCGCCGTGAGAAGCACTGCTGAACAGGGCCCCGCCGTGAGAAGCACCGCTGAACAGGGCCCCGCCGTGAGAAGCACCGCTGAACAGGGCCCCGCCTTGACAAGAACCGCTGAAAAAGGCCCCGCCGGGAGAAGCACCGCTGAACAGGGCCCCGCCGTGACAAGCACCGCTCCGCTGGGCCCTTCCTGTCAAGCACCGCTCCGCTGGGCCCTTCCTGTCAAGCACCGCTCCGCTGGGCCCTTCCTGTCAAGCACCGCTCCGCTGGGCCCTTCATCTCAAGCACCGCTCCGCTGGGCCCTTCATCTCAAGCACCGCTCCGCTGGCCACCGCCGTCTCAAGCACCGCTCCGATGGGCTCTTCCTGTCAAGCACCGCTCCGCTGGGCCCTTCATCTCAAGCACCGCTCCGCTGGCCACCGCCGTCTCAAGCACCGCTCCGCTGGGCCCTTCCTGTCAAGCACCGCTCCGCTGGCCACCGCCGTCTCAAGCACCGCTCCGCTGGGCCCTTACTGTCAAGCACCGCTCCGCTCTGCCTTTCCTGTCAAGCACCGCTCCGCTGGGCCCTTCATCTCAAGCACCGCTCCGCTGGCCACCGCCGTCTCAAGCACCGCTCCGCCGGGCCCTTCCTGTCAAGCACCGCTCCGCTGGGCCCTTCCTGTCAAGCACCGCTCCGCTGGGCAACGCCGTCTCAAGCACCACTGGCCCATTGACAGTGCCGGTTCTGTGTCGAGCAGGGCTTCACGAAGCACTCTGGGCACCATGCCTCCTCCATTAACAGTGGAGTCGGTAATCCATCTGATGGACTGTGGCTTGGCACTTCCCAGGATGGAACAGTGGGCAAGCCACCCACTGTAGAGACTTGAGAAACTGTGGCTTTGCACTCCCCAGGATGGCACAGTGGGCAAGTCACCCACTGTAGAGACTTGTGAGACTGTGGCTTTGCACTCCCCAGGATGGGACAGTGGGCATGGAGGCCCCTCGTGAATCTGGCGTCGTGGACTCATGTGGCTGAGGTGCCCCCCCTTCCCTTCCCCTGAGGTGCCTGTAGTTTTATCATCTGATGCCCCAGCAGTGTTCTCTCCAATGGTATCTGGTCTCCTGTGTGGGCTTTGCCCATGTGTTTGTGCACATTGGCCCACGGACTATGGAACTTTGACAGAATGGGCAAGACTTATTGCCTATGTATATAATTTTAACTATGTTCATTCCTTAGTTTGTATCTTTCATATTGCATATTTCCCATAACTTCAATGGAGCTATATTATACATATATTTTATAGATCATTTTAATTGTGTCTTTGCATTATTCCGGTGGGTTTGGGGGGTGTCACTCTGACTTGTTGCTCTGCATTGGGGTGTAGGTATTTGGGGTGGAGGGGTGGGTGTATGGCGTATGTGTGTGCCTGTAAGCTTTCCTCCTCCCCCCTCCCCTGTGTCGTAGGTGCAGTACTCACCGTTGTCGTCTGCGCCGGCGTTCGTACTCCTGGTAGATGAGCAGGTAGACAATAGCTGGTAGGATGTTTAATTCGGGTTCCATGCTGTCCTCCTTCCTCGTGGAGTGTGTAGAGGTGAGCGTTTTCCCGTTCGTAGTCTGTTTCCGCTGTGTTTTTATCGGCGGGGCTCCCGCCCCGGAAAAGGTGGCGGATTGGTGAGTTGTGATAGGGTGGGCGGTACATTGTCTGCCGCCTGCCTGTTGGCGGGGACCGCCGCGCTGTTTGTCTATCCCGCCGTGGCGGTCGGAGTGTTAAAGTGGCGGCCTGTGTTGGCGGTTCCCGCCAAAGTCAGAATTCCATTTTTTTTACCGCCTGCCTGTTGGCGGGTTGGCCGCCGCTTTATCACCGACCGCCAGGGTTGGAATGACCCCCATTGTGTTTGGATGTTGGAGGATGTGTCGGGAATAAGGTATTTTCTGGTAAATGGAAAAATGGGCAGAATTTCTGGCCCCAGGCCCGACCAATCCCAAACAGGCAACTGCCCTTGTCCTCTCCGTCCTTAGCCTTGACGCCTGGGCTGAGACGCCCTGAGCCCTAGTCTTTAATAGCCCTATTGGCCAATAGAAACCTAGTCCTAACCCTAATCAATCAGGTTTGTAAGCCTAAACCTAGAGCCAATGGGAGGCCTAGCCATATTAACCAATCACACCCCTAATCCTGACTACCAATCACAACAGTATCCCTAAAACATCATTCCAATAGGAACCCCAGCCCTAGTACCAATCACAATAGAAGCCCTAAAACCACGGGCCAATAGGAATCCTAACCCAAGTACCAATCAAAATAGAAGCCCATAAACCACAGACCAATAGGAATCCCACCTTAGTACCAATCAAAATAGAAGTCCTAAGACCAAGTACCAATAGGAATCCCAACCCTAGTACCATTTAAAATAGAAGCCCTAAAACCACTGACCACATAGGAATCCCAAGAATTGTACCATTCACAATATAAGCCCTAAATCCACGGACCAATAGGAATCCCAACCCTAGGACCAATCACAATAAAAGCCCTAAAACCACTGACCAACAGGAATCCCAACCCTAGTACCAATCAGAACGCAAAACCTAATTCTTAAGCCAATAGAAATACTAGTCCCAACCAATCAAAACAAGAAATGCAACAACCAACAGAAACTTATATAAGGGACAAGTTAACTTAAGCCCAAGCTCCTGTGGAAGGGAGGAGGGAGATGCTGCTCTATTCAGAATCTCCTTGGATACAGACGGGCAGAATACTTGTAAGTTAGCAGAGTCTACTTTCCAGGTAAGGGACAGATTGAAAAGCACTGAAATATTGATTGCCGCGCACTCAGGTATTTGGCTTTTTCAAGGCATAAACAAGTGGTGCAGACACTTTCTAAACACAGTTTAAATCTCAGAAGCAGATTAAGCAGTCTCCTAAATGCACTCTGATTAGCCACTGATGTGCATGTAGCCTTTTTTTTATGTCTTGGAGGGGTGGGGATTTATCAGTTGGCTTTCTGCATTGCCACAACTAGGAGGGAAATTTCAAACAGTTACGGGTAAAAAAACAGCAATTTAAAAAAACCAAGATGACTGAAACACAGGGAGGCTACAGTAAACAGGCACGGGTAGCAGTACAAGCACATTTTTTAACAAAGAACAGGATTTTCCAGAAAGTCTCTCCTGCAACTGAGAGTTACTCTGAGAGGGTTACCTGACTACTAATACTCCTCATCTTAGCATAAATCCTATAACTCATTTTAGGGTGGAGTGGGACAAAGCTGCCCATTCTCTTTTTTCGCTGAAGAGGGTAGATTATGTATACATTCTTCTGGGACGTAGGTGATCTACCTGGGTGTGCCTTCTCTTCCCTTTGAAAAGTGGGGTTCATGACATTGGAAAATCCAGTACCTCAACACGCACACGTCTCAAAGGAGAGACTTTTGTATTGGTGAATGCATGGCCTTTTTTGTCATCTTTTCTCTATCTTTTTCTTGATCTCTTTTTTCCTGTTTGAAAAGGTGGAGAAGATGATGAGGAATACAAACCATCTCTGTGCGTACTGTAGATCTTCTGCATTATGATAGGATATGAGACGGTGAATAGAAATTAGAGAATAAAATTTTTAAAAGTGCCAAACGTCCTGGTATTTGTTTATTAATATGGTGAGAAATATATATGAATTTGTATGTTATTCTAGGGAGAAATAGTAAATGTACCATCAACAATAGAGATTTTTCCTTCCTGTGATGAGGCTACTTTCCCCTTCCTCCTTCCTACATGAGACAACTCCCATGGTCTAAGACAAGGACGGCATTTCTTTAAAAGGAAGTAAGATAGCAGCCTTAGAGTGCCACCTATTAGTGGTGCTAAATTACTGACAACAGTCCATAATGTTGTTTCTTTCAGTCCATATAGAGCTCTCCGGCTTTCAAAATTCTGTTTTCCCTGGATCATTTAAAATCCTCACATTGCTACTAGTCTCAGTCCAGGCATCCTGATCTCAGTTTTGCCCTTCTCTGCCTACGTCTCCTTTCATTTGGTGGCACCAGAACTCTCAAATGTTTAGAATTTGTAGGAATGAGAGCTATCTAGCATATTTGATGACATAACAGGAAGCGATGCCACACACACCTTAACATCAATGATGACATGAGAAGTGACTAGTGACATATTAAATATAAAATAATTTTAAAATTAATAAAACTAAAGCCAACCTGCACTAGACTTGTGGATTCGAAGAGTAGTGGAGCATTATTATTTTGGTTTGTCGAAAGCGCCTGCTTATTTTAATGAAGCAGTCTGTAGGAGGACTTCCACTGTGGTGGAACTGCCTCCCAGAGGCTTGACAGCTCCCGAGACCTGCTCTGCACACACACCACAGCCTTCTCTGAGAAAGGGAATCTCGAGCCTGTTCTGTGAGGAGGCAAAGCGTGCACTGCAGCTTCTCAATTTGTAAAAACCCTTTAAAGGGAAAAGCTTTCATTACAGCTGCCCGAGCTGTACCTGTCCTCTAAGGAAAGCTTGACCTTTTCTACCAAAGGAGAAGCTGAGGAAGGGGTGTTTCCACCGTGGATTCACCATTGTATGAATAAACAGGCGATACAGGGAAAACTCAAATAATGTGCCCTTGAACCAAAAACTGTTTCACAACATTTGATATGAGAGACCTATAGTTCTGAGGCAGGGGCCTCAACCAATAGAGGGAATATTCAAGTAACAAATTGTTGCCAGAAAGGTGAAGCATAGTTCATTTCTCAAACTTCCTGTTTTTAATCTTGTGGTACGGAGATACCAGTAAAAATATTTGAGCTCACCCACACACAGTTTTCATGAGTCTGGCAGTATAACAAAGAGAGATTATAAATGTTGGAACCCAAACTAGTGAACTCACAACTAGGCGACTGTACAAACAGTGAGCAGAGAGGTACTCTTGAATGATTCCCGGGGCTAAATCTGAAACGCACTGGTGAAGCATACCACACCAGGTAGATGCAAGTTCATTGTCTAATATGAGCAAGACTTACAATAAATCCATGGGAAGTTTGTGTGTTTCTTCCAGGAGTTTTATACTAGCTGTTTGTTTTTGTCTGCTTACAGAGAGGGCACAACAGCTCTTTAATTTTTCTCTCCATCCCTCCTCATTGTGTTAGCTGCTTGTGTTGAACATTTGCTGTATGTGTGAAATAAAAGTGTGATGTTCCTTCCACTCCTGCTACCCACCCTCTTTTTATTCTTCACCAGTCATGACACCCATGGCTTCAGCATTAATAATATGAAACCAGTGAGATTAGGGGGGACTGGACTGCACACTAGCAATTGGGAGGGGGTTGCATGTTCCCCCCTTGTTGATGTCCATAACTGGTCCACAAGTGCGACAGGAAGGCAGATCAACACACTCCCAGCGGGACATCCCCCAAAGCTTCTATACATACATCTAGAGTAATAATGATCAGTTATGTATTTAATGGGCGATAGGCGTACCGTGAATTGGGGTGTCGGTCAGTTTCAAGATCGCAGCACGGTGAAGAGGGGAAGGAGTTGGGGAACAATTCAACTGTAGGTAAGGTTACTAACTTCAGGGAAACAAAATGGGGAGTCATCCAACCAGGCTGTAGTTGGACAGATGAACTCTATACAAAGATACCAACAACAATGGTGGTACACACACTCACACTGTTAACCTGGAATGGTAATGGACTGGGACATAAAATCAAATGGAGATTTGTCACTAAGGCTCTCGCACACTACACAGCAGACAAAGTGTACTTAGAGGAGACACACATGAGAGGCACTAATGCACCACTGCTGGAGAAAGGGAAATATAAGGTTGTCTGCCATTCGGGATTCACAACCGGCTCTAGAGGGGTAGCACTACTAAAGAAATAAGGTATTGTCGTTCCAGGTTACAAAACTACAATATAGATAGACACGTTAGGGAGATACGCAGTGGTCCTGGGTGCATGAAATGAGAAACGGTGCCGTTTTTAACAAGTAATTCCCACCGGGGCTACAAATAGCCACACTGTTCTGCCTGGGTAACGTCCTAACAGAAATACCAAGTATAATCCTCAATATACGAGGCAATTTTAATATGCTACGTCCCCCACAATTAGGCAGAGACATTACTAAACAGGTTCAACACGCCAATGTGGGGAAATTGGAAGGGCTAATCCAGGCACTTGGTATGGGAGACATTTTGAGAGCACAACAAGGGATGCGCAGAGGGTACTCCTACTACTAGGGCATACATAACACACACCTCTCATAGATTACTTTTTTGCATCTATCGACGCTTTATAGATTTACAGTTGATGCTTATAAGACATTGAGGATATTGGTATCCCACTGTCTCTAACACTAGAAACAGGGACTCTGAAGGGTAGTGTGGAATGGTGCATGGCTGCCTGGAGGCTAACAAACCACCAGGAGTTTGAGAGGATACGCAAGGCGACAGATGTAGACTTTGTAGTAAACACGGCCATGGTGGCAGATGCAACCATGCTATGGTAGGCCTACAAAGCTACCATAAAAGGGGAGATAAGCTTGGGGTGAGGTAGGAGACAACGAGAAAGACTGCTGGGAGGGAAGAAAGGGAGCTTCTGGATCGAGAGGAAACATGTCCAAAACCCCTATATCTGATTTTAAATAACAGCTAGCCCATAAAACAGAGGAATACAGACCCCTCACAACTAACAAAGACAGACAAGACCACTCAATGGATCTATGAAGTGAGTGACAAGGCGAGTAAGCTCCTTGCTTGGCTGGCTTCATGTGGCACTAAGAAAACACATATCAGTACACTCTTGAACACCTCGGGAGAGGAATCGTGGGTTGTGAGACAATAGTAGACGTGATGGCGGAGCATATGCAAGCTTTCTACTCACGGAAGATACTCACTCAGGGAGCAGACTTGCAGGAATGTGCCCATGAGTGCCCCTGTACAACACAGAGCCCTAAAGATGGAAGCAGTACTAACAGAGTGAGATACTGACTGCACTATCCCAGCTCAAATCCAGGAAAACCCGACGCTCAAATGGCCTCCCAGCAGAATTACTGAAGAGAATGTCCACTAAAATTGTAGCCCCATTGCTTAAAATGTATAAATAGGCATGCCAAAAGGGTGAATTCCCCCCAGACCTAATAAGGGCGACAGTGATACTACTATTAAAGCCAGGGAAACTAGCGGACAAGTGGGACTCCTACAGACTAATATTGTTGGTCACCAAAACAGACACCAAAATCCTAATCAACATTTTGGCCAATAAACTGAGAGGAGTGATACAGGATTTAGTCCACACAGACCAAAACAGAATTCATTTCCCATCAATCAAGGAAACGTAACCTGCGCAGACTCTAACAATATAGCAGCGGCAGAAGTAGTGGCAGTCCAACTGGCAGTGGGCTCTCTGGATACCCATAAGGCATGTGACTCTGTACTATGGTCGTACATATTTACAGTTCTAAGGAAAATGAGGTGTAGGCCTAAATTCCTAGCTGGGGTCCAATTGCTATATTCTAACCCCAGAGCGACACTTAAGATAAATGGGATCCTTTCCAGAGACTTTCTGATTAGGCACGGAACACAACAGTGTGCCCCCTTTCTCCAGTGCTATTCATATTGGCAAAGGAACCTCTGGCCGAATAGATCAGAATGGATGCTCAAACAGACAGCTGAAGATGGGACCCCACATGGGAGGAGCTATTTCACAATATGCAGATGATGTTCTGTTGTATCTGGACGATTCAGACTACTCTCTGTTGAGCATAGGGGAAAAGTTAGAAATTTATGGAGGAAGTACTTGGGACCGAGAATTAACTTGGAAAAATCATTGATATTGCCAATAGGCACCTGGGAGGCAACTGCAAGCCTCCTACTGGGGAAAGAGGTGCTCTTTAAAATGATCACCCTGCCCAGATTCACATACATATTCCAACAATAGCCATATGCCATACCTAAGTCGTGCTTTCAGGCCATCAATGCAATGATAAGATACTTGCTCTAGGGAGACAGACCCACCGAAGATAACTCTGCCAACTTTATCGCGATCTACATACGAAGGGGGCATAGTGCTCCCAAATATTTAAATGTAATACCAGGCTGCACAGGCCAGCTTAATAAATGAGTGGGCATACGTACTACTAGAAGATCTGGCTTTCAGACTTGACTGGCAGGCACTAGGGGAGAATGGGTACCTACATGCATTATATAAAGTCAAAATGCACAAGCACACCCACCAGCTACAGCAACAGTCCTCAGACCTGGGCACACATTAAAAAAGACATGAGGTGGCATAGAAGGCTTACATCAAAGACCCTGTTGTGGCTGGGCAAAAAGCTTGGCCCAGTGATGAAACTACAGGGGTTTTAAATAATGGGACGACATAGGCATCTCTACCTTTGCTATGGTCTGGGATGCAAATGATACAGTCCTGTTTGATTACTTAAAAGCGGAGTATGATGTGGTGCCCTCTTAGGTTGGGTTCCTCTGGCTCCGACACACGCTGATGATGATGGTGCCACAGAATGAGGAGATCATGGAGGATTCCTCCCTTGAAAATAGACTGTTGGAGGGTCATATGGTCAGTAGAGATATATACCTCATGTACTCAACAGTGCAAAGAAACATTCAGCATAATTTGAAATGCCTAAGAGACCGTCGGCAAGCAGAAGCGGGGGAATAAGAGGATGAGGACTGGCAGGATGTACTGCAATTCCCTAGAGCAGTAGCAATCAAAGCTAGGTGTCGACTTCACAGAGCCCTACATAAACTAGGGAGAGCCACAGGTGAGAAATGCTTGGTGCGAATAGATGGTCAGATTCTGTGAGAGAGTCACAGTGAGACTGGAGGAAGCAGCAGAAATACATACAGAACCACATGCACCTCTGGGGATATGGAAGGACACTGATGCTACACCCCTAAAGAAACTTCACATTAATGTGTGCTTCCTCTTGCCCAAACGTGAAATTGCGCTTACATGGGGCATCAAAGCATCACCGTAATTTCAAATTTAGGAACATGAAATGAATACTTGTTATGCAAGGGAATAGGTAATTCATAAAGGTAGAGAGTGTCCAAAAACATTTAATTATATCAGCACAACAGGGGGCACAGCCAGTTATCAGAATATTGATGTAACAACCAGAAACAGATCCTTGGACACTATACCGGGAAGGGGTGACTCCAGGGGTGGGAGAGGGGGAAGGTGAACATGGCGACAGGGCTATGTAAAGTGGCACAGTTGAAATATGATGTTGTGATAACTCAATAAAATACTATACCGAAAACAGTCAGTCGCAAGGGCGTGTTATCTAGGGTAGCTCTTTAAGATTTTAAGATTTTCATCCTTCAGCTCATGGTATTTGGTGAATTAGGGAAAAAAAAAAAATCAGCATTTGGAACAGCTTTCCTACTCTCAAGATAAAGCAATGCTGTGCTTTGTCATCATCCATTCGAGGAGAACTAGCTTCCTAGAACCCTTGGGGATCTCTTGAGTATCCCCTGCACCCAGAACTATGTAACTCTCGGGATTTGCATTACAAACAGGGCCCCAACAATTGTACCTCTCTACTTCCCACAACACCCGCACATCAGGGCAGTTCTATGGTATTTGCACAAAATCCGCCTCCTTGACTCCACAACTTAAAATGTAGGGATTAATGCCTGTGGTTGAGCAAAACCATCTTGTCCTTGTTTGAAAAGACACAACCATTGAGCAGGGGTAAGTGGTGGAGATGCAGTCACACTTCTTCTGGCTCTGCTCTTTCCCCTGCCTTCTCTCACAAGAACAAACACTGCTTTATATAGAACTGAGACAAGCCTTCCCATGCCTTTCATGTCAATGGCCATCTCAAATGCCACAGGTGCTGTGGTTAGCTCTGGAAATTATGAAAAACATTTTTACATTCATGTTTGAGCTGGAATTACAACATTAATGACCAGAACAACATGCCCCTTTATTTCTGAAGTTCTTCACCATGATGAACTAGTTGTCTTTGAAGAAGTCATCCATTTGTGTTATATTTCATTTCCATAATAACTTGTGGAATCCATGATCAAAGGCAAAGACATTGCTTGCCGAGTCCAGCACCCGTGGTGGGCACAGAAAGAGGTAGGAAGATCGCTGCTATAGAACCTCACAAAATGTACCTTATTTATCCAAGAGGCGTGTGGGTGCTTGCACGCCATACATTATTTTTGGTTTTAACTCATAATTACAATCGGCTTCAGTGTGCGCATTGAAGTACCTTATTACACCTAGTAGGTGTGCAGGTATTCCTGTGCCTGAGGAGTCTGTGTGATGTTCCGGTAAGGGCATTTCAGTTATCGTGTTATAAGAGGATTCATGTGTTTTGCACCTGGAACATTACCAATGTATGTCTCCTAGAGCCCAGAACAGTGAATATTACTTCAGTATTTATGGTGTGGACATAATTATCATGCCTCATGTGTATTATGTTTGGTGGTACAAGTGTTCAATGTCATGCCCTAATGAAAGTCATCCGACTTGAATTATGTACAGTACTTAAGATTTGTGACCTTGTCATTTGTAGTATATAATGACAATATAAGTAACCTATTTGTTCTGTATACATATTATGTGGAGTCTCATTTGTGGTGTATTTATTGTGTCACTGTCGTGAGTGTGTTGCACAAATGCTTTACACATGAGCTTTGGAGATAAGACTGCTCTGTGCCAAGTTACTAGGAGGGTGAACACAGGTTATCTTTCTTTCTGGAAATTAGACCGTAATTTGCATCTAGTGTGTCAAAAGAGGATACTTTTGACCCCTGTCTGACTGACAGAATTGCCCATTTGATACATGCTGGGCCGGACACTTAGGCCCATATTTATACTTTTTGACGCACAACTGCGCCAACGCAGTTGTGCGTCAAAAATTTTACCGCCAGCTAACGCCATTCCAACGCACCATGCGGGCGCCTTATTAATGGAATGACGTTAGCCGGCGCTGCGGACTGGTGTGCGTAAAAAAAAAATGACTCACACCAGGCAGCGCCGGCGTATGGGAAAATGGGGGTTGTGCGTCAAAAAATGGTGCACGTCAGGTCTGAGGCAAAATTCAGGCCTCAAACCGGATTTGCGCCATTTTTTGACGCCCAAACTCCATTGACATGACTCCTGTCTTAGCAAAGACAGGAGTCATGCCCCCTTGCCCAATGGCCATGCCCAGGGGACTTATGTCCCCTGGGCATGGTCATTGGGCATAGTGGCATGTAGGGGGGCCCAAATCAAGTCCCCCTATGCCACAAAAAAATCGGAAAAAAATACTTACCCGAACTTACCTTTACTTCCCTGGGATGGGTCCCTCCATCCTTGGGTGTCCTCCTGGGGTGGGCAAGGGTGGCAGGGGGTGTCCCTGGGGACAGGGGAGGGCACCTCTGGGCTCCTTCCGAGCCCACAGGTCCCTTAACACCAGCCCTGACCCAGGCGTTAAAAAACGGCACACATCAGGCTGTGCGCCGTTTTTTAAGGCCCACCCCCTCCTGTGCGTCAAAATGACGCCAGAGTATAAATAAGGGGCACAGGCCTTAAAGTCATTTTTTGAAAGGGAACGCCTACCTTGCATATAATTAACGCAAGGCTGGTTCCCCCTTCCAAAAAATGACGCACATGGTGGAATTTTGAGGCCCGCGGGGTCGGACGTCAAAGTATAAATATGGGGTAGGGTTTGCGCGGCAAAAATTTTGACGCACATTTGGCGCAAACAGAGTATAAATATGCCCCTTAGTTTTGGGGACATTGTATCACTTGTTGTGGTGTTGCCAGAGACTGGTTACGTTTTGGGAGGACGCATTTGAATGCAAAGGAATTTGGTCTTAGAATTCCAGAAAATTCAATAGGTCTTCATCTTGGACAAGCCTTCATATTGTGGGAAGTGGTGCTACTTTCAGCAATCCACAAATTATGTGGTTGACATGTGCATTGGTAATTGATAACAACATTTCCAAAGCATGGAAAGCTAATGTGCCACAGTAGAGGACTGGATTTTGGATTAATTACCTGAAACAAAATACAAGAAGGTTATGTAACTCAGCATGGGACGTTTCAGGGTATGTACGACTTGTTGCTTGTGCAATGTTTTTTCTTGCTCTTCTTATTTATATTTGTACCCGCTTTAATGAGTGGCGTTATTACAGAGAATCTTTAACTCAACAACATGGGAGCTGTGACTAATCCATGGCGCCTTCAATTATATGCCTAATAATCTACCCATCTTTGGAAAGTACTTCCTTGTGAATATACTCCTACTGGAGTGCTACTGGAAATAATATATATCTATTCATCTGCGTTTCACTTCCTTTGACTCTTCCATCATGCCCCAGTTTCAAGTAGATTTTAAGTCATATCCTACGATTAGGAACTTCCGTGATGACCTTGCGGTGGTGAAAAAGTGTGGCAAAGTAGAAAACGACTCACATTTAGTATTCCCAGGCACTAACAGTAGGCCTGGAGAGATTTTGCAGCCTAACTTACTGAGACTTTATTAGGTCAGGCTACAGGCGGGTGAGACTAATTTTACACAAAAGTGTTTCAGACAGCTGTAACGATTGCATTAACATTTCTGCTTTAAATATACAACTGTAAGCTCAAATATTTGTGTCACCAAACAATGGACTGTCAGTTTATAAAAATGGGTGAATATTGCTATCAAAAACAATCACTCTTTTGGGGAAAATATGCGTTAATTCCACCAAACTAAAGTGTTTCGCTTTCAAGAAAACCTACATAATCTTTATTTTGTCCAAAATAAGAGCACCAGGTTCGGATTCCACTCATCAGTCGTTGGGGCAGATTAGCAGAACTGAATGAAGACGATTTTTGCCTTCTCCACTTGAAGTACTCAATTAGTAGCCAAATTGTGAGTCAACACTGAGGGACATATTTATGGCCAAGTCGATTAGTACAGCACAGCAAGTCACCTTGCTGTGCTGCTTCACAGGGAAAGGACAGGAATGCGCAGTATTTATCACATTACGGCACATTCCTCTCCTTCCCCATGCGCTGGCACCCTGTTGGCTGCATAGCGCCAATGCAGGCACCCTTACACCATGGTGCAAGGGTGCCTGTTTTGCATGCAGGATTGTTTTTGTGCAGGAAGGGGCACCTGCCCCTTCCAGCATAAAAACAGTCCTGGGAGGCATTTTCCTCTTTCTATGTGAGCTACGAATGCAGCACACATAGAAAGAAGAAGAAACAAGGAGAAATAGAAATATTGCTCCTAATTAGGCCTCCCCTTGGAAAGTTAAAGTTTTTGGCGCATCCCCAGGTTAACAAGTTCTTGTAAATCTGGGGATACATCAAAATCCATGGGAGTTGCGTGGAAACACACATGCAGTGCCTGCCTTCCCAGAGCAAAGTAACTCAACACAGCAATTTGTGCTGCGTTGCATTACTTTAGATTTTTGAAGACAGTCACAGACACACAAAGTGGCTTTGAGTGGCTTCAAAAATCTGATGTAGAGGTTTGAGTTGCTTGTACCACGTTGCGTGGTGCAAATGTGATGCAACCCTCTCATAAATATGCCCCTAAATGTTAAATGCATCTAGAATTATCAATCATTTCACCAAGCCTTTTTGTCAATTTGTTTATCTTGAGGATCTACACCAGTAGCTGTAGCTGGATCAATGGCGTACATCTCTGCATCAACACTCTTTGGAGAAAGCAGACTATAGTAAGAAGAAAACACATTTGAGTTCAGAGCAGTAGCAGAACTGCTCAGCAATGTCTCTCTATCTGTCTGTTGAACCATTGTGTCATGGCTAGCATTGCAACATGGGTGAGCAACATAATGCCATGGATGTCCACATTATGCTAGGAATTGCTTATCACTATTATGCAAGGTATAACATAATACTAAAGGTGGGTACCATTATACTATGGACAACCACACTATGCCTGGACTGATCATTGTTACACCAATGCCAACATGATGATACCAGGGAATGGCATCATCGTGCTTTGAATAGTTATAATTTGACAAGGACTACCATCATCGTAATGTTACCAGGGCCAAGGGTGGGCAGTGGCATAATCTTTCCATGAATGTTCACAATGTGCCAAGAATTACCAGCACTACGCATAGTCAGTGGCCACAAAAGGAGAGCACCATCATGCCATAGATGTCCACAATATGCCAAAGTCTTACCAATATGCTATTATTGTGATTGGTTCCCAATATCACAAGAATTATCACCATTAAGCCTGGGCCAACATTCTAACAATGACTGGCAGCATCATGCCATGGTGCCCTCACAATTCCTAATGTTACCACCAGAGTCACGTCAGTTACTTGCTAATCCTTCCATCAGGAACGGTCTGACACATGACTGTACAGGCTCACATAAAACAGACACACAACACCATTCCAAGCTGCTTTTTCTATTTAATTACCTTTTGCTGATTGGCTGCATGGGTTCTTCTCTGGCAATTTCTCATCTCTCTTGGCCTCCAGTGCAGCATGAACTGTTGTGTTATCGCCTCCATGTCACACTTCATGTGAAATGCCAAGTTTAATTCAAAAGCACAAAGTAATGGCAAAGGTCCTTTATTGTCAGCCATATCACCACAAGCCTGCCATTGATGTATAACCACTTGTTGGAGTTTGGCATCATGTTTGTAGGCTCTTCCTCTGAAACTCAGAATTGCCCATCACTGGTCCAATTTCTCTGAAACCCAGCATTGCCCATCACTGTCCCAAATACACAAACTGCAGATATCTATTTGGTCAAGCTAGGATTGGCTATCAAGTAGATGTGTAATTAGCATTTTTCTAGTAGGGGCTTATGTTACATTGTATTGTATTTGAATTCATATTGTCGCGTAGGCTCTCATTATCCTAATGAGACTACTGGATTTTTGGGTGGCAGGATCATTCGCAGTGTGGGGGACTAAGTCTAACCCACAGTGAAGGACCCTTGTCACCCCAAATACGGGTTGAGCTCCGGCTAACTAGCAGTGCCTCATCTCTCCCAAAGGGAAGAGACAATTGGGCAACCGAGCGCATGACATCTTAGTGCTTCCCAGGGAAGTCGTGGTCACTCGGATCCCAACCAGTTCTCTCATACACAGTGTGGTCTCATATATAAATGACAAAGGCAATTTGAGTTTTAAAGATTAGTTTAATAAAACGACTGCATTTTAGATAACCAGGCATGAGCCGCAATAACCAGAACCATACAACACAATAAGATTGAAATAGTAACGAGGAGAGTGAAACATAAGAATAACGCGATCATAGTGCTACTATAGTACGTTCTCTCTTCTAAGTTCTATTTTGAGCACAGCATGTTAAGCTTTAAGCCTGCCTTTCAGGTTCCCCCAGGAGGACATCAACCCTCATACCTGAGCAAAGGCCTGTGATCTGGATCAGGGTCAGCAACAGGGCAGTCAGCGTCTAGTTGTGGTTCCCTGGTCGGAATCTTCCTCTTACGTGTACCAGGACTAGGAAGTGTTTTTATAACTAACACGCCGATGTTCTAAGAAATGTCCCTATGTAAGAATGTGTACTTTCTACGAACCCTAAAGACTATCGGCAATATACCAGACTGTATCCTTGACTGAAGCATAGAGCGAGCAAGAATGTATTGTTTGAGAACTCCGGTGCTGAGGTAAGCTAAACAGTGTGATAAAAGAAAATAAAACAAGACTGTGAAACTGGTTATTGAAAAATAACAGTGCGAGGCTGAATAAAATGGATCTAGAACAAAGTGCACAGAGGCCTAATGCTTTAAGCAAACGCGCAAAAGCTATATTAAAAATGGCTACACTACAATATAGAACTTCTTTCATAACACAATACACTATCTGAGCTGTAATAGACAGGCAGCCAGTGTTGTCTATTTGGTAAGTGTATCGTTGCCCTGCGTGATAATCATACCAGTACTTTTACCCTTAACTCAATCACTGCACTCAAGTGAGTACTGGAGTGAACAGAATTGAGGTATACAATGCAGGAGCTTTATGTTAGTTTTGTGTCAGGATGGATGGTGTGGATTATGAGTGTGGTCTTTACGGGGAGTATGTTAGTGGAGTCTGTAATGAGTTTTGTAATGTACTTTTCTGTTCGATTGTTTTATGCACCTGTATTTATGGCTGGAGTGGAACAAAGTGATAGTTGTGTGTGTATTAATGCTTACCATCCATGAGCAGAAACAGGGTCTGGTTCTAGGGTGGGAAAGGTCCCAAATGATGTGATGCGCACACTTTCCTTTCTGGCTAAAGACTTTATTAATCAGCTTGAAAATGCATCACACATTTACTTTGTCCATTCTAAATGATTAGATTATTTCTTGTCATTGCTTGGAGGGAATCTATACTTTTTCAGCTTTTACAGAGAAGTTTGTTTTTTGCAACGAGCATTTGTTAGTTGGTCACTTCGGTCTTCTCTTCCAGATTATCAAGTGAGGTTCCACTGATATGCTTCTTCTTTTAGTGGAGAATAATTAACTAAGGTGCTAGTCAAGAAAGGGATGATCTGTTTCCTGATAATCTTTAGAATTCTTCATGGATGAACAATCAACCCTTGCTTTGGATGTCCCATGGGGAGATTAAGAATACCATGAAGACAGAGGCCCTTATTACGAGTCTGGCGGTCCTGGCAATGCCAGACTCGTGGTGGTGGTCGGACCACCGCCAGAGCAGCGATCCGGCCTCCACATTATGACTGTTGTGGAGTCGCCATGGTCTGACCGCCGGCACTGCCAGGTTGCCGCCAGTTGACAGCCTGGTGGTGCCAGCGATCTTAATCCACCAGAGCAGCACTGCAAGCAGCGCTGCCCTGGGGATTATGAGTCCCCTCTCCGCCAACTTTTGCATGGCGGCCACCATAGACAGCACCGTCGTCCTTTTCATTGCCTGGATTACAGGCAGTGAAAAGTGCGATGGGTACTGTCGCACCCGACGCACCACAGCATAGCCACCAGCTTAATGACGAGCCGGCGTCAATGTTGTGGCCTGTTTCCCACTGGCCCATCTGGAAACTCATTATAGGGCCAGGTGGCGGAAAACCGCCGCCCGCCAAACTCCAAATAAGGGCCAGAGTGTCAGGCTAGTGGGCGGAAGTGAAGTGATTGAAGCATTGATGCGATGCATTTCCACAGGCAAAGGCTTAGCAGCCGTCTTTCTGTTATATTTTGGATATACTTCAGAAAGTTCTTTCAATCAGTTTTTCTAGGAATTCTCCATTATAGACTGGTGAATAGCTGTCCAGAACTGTGGGTTCAAGTTTATTTTTATTGATGAGATATTTCATATAGGAAGTCTTGAAGGCAGAGGGGAAGGCTCTTGAAACTACTGAGCTGTTGATGATGGTGCACAGTAAGGGTCTGAAAGGGAGCCAGCTAACCCACTGGGTTCTGGAGGTGGAGACGCCCTTTCAAAGGGTTACAGGGTGGTAGGAGAGCTGGTGTAATAGTTGGTTACATAAGAAGCATGTGAGATGCATTATACTGTGTGAAATACTTCAGTATCCAACGTGAGGATGGGGAAAGAGAGTTAAAACAGAGAACAGAACAGGGAGAAGCAGTCAGAATGAAAGGAGAGGGTCTGATAAAGAGCAAAAACATTCTTTTGTTCAGTCATTTATGAATCTAAGAGATGTATATTAGAGGCAAGCGAAATAAAATGTTGTTGAAAGCTGGAATGCTTGAAATGGGGTGATGGATGTGATCAGAGAGAAGTGTTATAGAGTGTAGAGGTAATAAAGGCAGCAGGTAGAGGGCTGTTAAAATAAAGTAGGAGGGGGAGAGGAGGACACAAGGGAAGTTTAAGAGTCGGAATGATGGGAGGGGAAACTACGTAAAAGGTGTAAATATTGAACTGAAGTAGCTAACTCTCTTCTTCAGAAAAATAGACAGAGAAGATACAATTATTTTGTTAATAATTTATAGATAATTTGTGGTTCACTAGGCTTTGCAAACGTTCACAATATAAACAGGTATTTTTTTTCTTACACTGTAAAAGAAAAAAGAAAAACATACTTCGAAGAGCTAAATAGGCATATTATGACAACTTAAAAGGTGAGGATTACATCTGAAAATGTGAAAATAAACATAACACTACATATTACTCGCCTGAATTAATTTACCTCACACATTGTAATCCAGGTCAGAAGGAATGTGTCTTTGAAACAACACAAGTACACAGACTGGTTCTCTGAAAGGCCAGTGAGACTGGGCAGCACCCGTCACATCTCAGAAATTGCTTCACATGAGCTTGACTTTATCCCAGCACACACACGGTCTGAGAAACCACACAATTAACCTTTAGACGTGTCTTCTCTTTCATCAAGGTTGTCCAATAGGGGTCCTGAATGGTGGATCCATGGCAGATTTTCTGGATAGCCAGGTCAGATACATGTGCAAAAAGTAATGTCGAAAATAAAAAGGATTTACCTAGTCCATTGTAAGCCTAGAAATCCCACACTAGATTAGATGCTATTGACCACCTTTCAAACTGTGAGAGTCCATGAAAAACGATTGCATCATTTGGAGGAGCCATCAAGGTGGTCAATAAAGTCTTTTGAACACCGAGCTGGCTAGGCACGAGACCATCAAAGTGTATGTGCTAATCAGCTGGTCATGAGTGAAGGTCTACCGCATCCTGGCGGTGGATCAGAAGTGAAAGTAAAAGTCTGTCCATTGATTTGGTCAAGAATCAGAATCCAATATTTCAGTTTGGGTCATTATATCTAGGAAACGTGAGAGCGCACATAAGTCTATTAGATTACCTAGGTGACCATGACTAACAACTCATTAACGGATATCAGGCAAATAAATGTCCAGTAGTGAGTCCCCATTAAATTGTCTGAGATTGA
Source organism: Pleurodeles waltl (assembly GCF_031143425.1). Lineage (NCBI taxonomy): Eukaryota > Metazoa > Chordata > Amphibia > Caudata > Salamandridae > Pleurodeles > Pleurodeles waltl. The sequence goes on along the minus strand of NC_090445.1, from coordinate 1,528,843,967 downwards.
GACTAGCCAGAAACTGCAGTACATGGGGGTTCAATAAAAGAGAGACTAGCATTCTAAGTTTATGACTTATCCCTAATGACTGATCAAAGTATCATTGATGCTCTATTTATTGTTGTTAAAATATCACAATGTGTATGTAATAAATTGGTTAGTGCTGGCATTTAGAGAAAAGCATGCATGCCAACACTCCCTATTTACACAGGAGTCACCTAATTTTCAACCATAAAATATTAATAATAATAATTTAGCTTTCTCCCATTTACAGTTTTTAATTGTAAGACAGGTGAAAGAGGAAACTAATGTTTCCCACTTCTTCCCTATATTGTCTCTTAACTGTTTCGAGGACTCTGAGATCCCACATATTTGGCTGTGAAGACACTGACATTAAGTCAGAAAATCCCTGGTAGCTTTCCTTGCCAGATCAGTGGCATCGGTAGTGAAACTATGAGAAGGTATTGCAGATAGTGATGCCATGCAGTTGAGTATTGTGGCTTTAAAGCTAATTTAGCCATAAAAGTAATTCCTTTATGGCTTCTTTCAAAGCCTAACTTTCAGCCTCTGTTGTGACTGGTAGCACCTGCTGAGACGCAAGACCCAGATAACCAAAAGTTGAAAGGATCGTGGTCAATCATTTCTAGACCATGTAAGAGTGGGGGTTTCCATCCTGTCGAAACAATGTCATCATAGCAAAGGGTGTCAACATTAAAAAGTCTCTAAAACAAAAAAAAGAGTGACAAAGCCCGATTTAGCTTGCCTGTAACACGCACAGTTGGCACACAGTAGCACAATTTTTCTTTCAGGTAAAATTTGAAAATTACACTACCTTGTTCATCTGAGACAAAATGTCAGTGGCAGTGAAAACTTGTGATATGCCACTCCTCTCTAGAATGGTCTCCTAACAGCTAGCAGCTAAAGCTTTCTGTAGCATGATGGTGAAAATGACCCCAGGAAATGGCAAGGCGGTGGCGACACTAAAAGGTGAGTGTTTTCATTTTACAACACAGGATAGGACTCGAAACACCAATGCTTTGATTCATGCACTCAGGTCAGAATTATTCAATAAAACAAGTCTATGCCTTTCTGGCTGACTCCATCTAAATCACTCAAATTATATCTGCAAAGAATAATGAGTGTTTATGGTTCTAAAGTGCGCTAAATATTTTTTGTTAAAAGCTTTCATTTAAATATATTTTGTTTAATGCTCATTATGCTCCTTGTTAAGGTGATATTCTGTTTTAAGGGTTGCCCTTCTTTTGGGCTTTTTTGGTATGGCTTGTGCTTGTTTCATGCTTCTTTGAGAGGAGCATTAGGATTGTTTTAGGTTGTGTGCTCTTGCTATGCACTCTTGCATTGAGCAGGAACTGCTTTTGTTCACGTTTAGCTGTAACTGATCACTAAATGTGTATTTCTTGAGTACAGCCATATTTTGGATGTTCCGATCTTTGGGTGGTGCTTGGAGCATTGAAGGCCGGATGTGCCGCAAGTCTTCAAAGGCAATACCTTGGCAATGTGTAGTGGGGATTGTGAGATGATGTTCGTGTTAAGGTGTGAAGAGCCATGCATTCGAAACTGGTAGATATATCACAGATTCTAGCAGATCCCACAAGGCGGTAAACCATGTTGCAGATTCACTACAGTTTTCGTTTCTGGGGTTGAATCATATGTGGCCCTGGAGTACATCAATGCATATTGCTGTTGCAGTAACAAATGAACTGCAATACTATCCTTCCAGGATTATACCCATTCAGTCCCCTAGTCAAAGGTCATGGTCGCGCCAAAGTTTGGCACCTAGACAAAGCTTGTTCTCAAAGACGTCCTAAAATTAAGGATTTGGATCACTACTCCAAGATGGCTTCCTTCTGGCTTGCCAGGATTGTTTCACAGAGGCGTCCACTAATATTCTTTCTCCGTGCTCCTCTTCTGGTAATTGGCAGCTCCAGCTGTCCTCCAGTGGGTTGATGTGCTCATGTTCTGTGGTGCAATCACCTTCTGCAGGTTGGTGAGAGAAAGACAGAGAAACAAATTGAAGAGGTTTAGGCAGCTCTTTGTTAATGTAGAACTTCTACCGATATTTGTGTATGGTCCAGAGAATCGAGGGAGTCTAAGAACAGAGTAAATTAGGTATACTTTATAGTCCTTATTTAGAGTTCGGTGGTAACTGAAAAGACTCCAGTTTGCGGAGGAAACACAAAATACAGAGTAAAATCAACCAGCCGAATTTGCTCTACAACAAAGACTGTGTTGTTGAGAAAATTTAGATGTTTATTCTAATCTGTATTTGGCATTTCCTCCAGAAATTGGAGGATTGTTAGTTACCACCAAACTCTAAGTCAGAGAATTATTGAGTTGACTGTTTACTACGTCTCTGCAGGCTGCAAGGCCAGACTAAGTTCAGAGAATAAACATTCACCCTCCTTTACGATTCCCTCAAAGGTTTTTTGTGAACTAGTGAAGTAAATAGTGCAATTTAAAATCAATTTTTCATAGATACCCATAAGAAAGATCTGCAGTCATTATCTAAATGACAAGCGATTTTGTGCAATTTTAATTACTTTGATTCAGTTTATCTCAACAGTGATGTTTAGGTACAAAAGACTATTTTAAGAAATAAAAAGGTTTTTAAAGAACTTTTGCTTGCAAACAGCTCATAACATACCACTGCATGAAAATACAATTTTCCCACAACCCGAAGTGCCCCTGAGAGTAAAACGACATGAACAATGATGCAGACTCATGCAAAACAGACCTATCTTTCGGTTATTACCCAACACAACAAAACTTTCTTTCTATATGAGTGGTGCGGGGGGTTGAGAGGCAAAAAACACGTTGTTGGGATCCAAACAAGTGACCTGCAGTTCATTATCACACCCCAAACACACCCTTACACACCACACATCTGTTACAGACAATTATATGCAAGGTAGCTTGCGCTATACCTATTGTTTTCTTTAGCCAACAATCAATATTTAATGTTTCCAGAAAAACATAGATTTTTCCCCACTTGAGGGGTCGAGGGAAAGGTGGCCAGGGCAGGTATCAGCCTCAATTACCTCCATGACTGGCAAAATCAGCAATGTTACCCCCAAACGTAACCACCCCCCCATCGGAAGCCTGATAATGTATATATGATCTGCCTTGTGTCACTGCTCAACACCTGGTTCAGTAAAGTGCCTAAGCAATGTAAGCTTCTCCACACCTTTTCAGTCTACAGGGAAGATTCTATTTGTGTTCACTTCCAATGCTGCCCACCTTAACACTCAGCTGAGGTCTTCCATGTCTAGAGTGGAATGTGCTACAAGTAGCAATTGCCTGTTCAACTCTCACCTAACCCTACTCCAACTCCAACAATTACCAATCTAAACAAGGCATAGAAGACCCTCAATCAAAGAAGCCTTCCCCACACATAGAACTGACAAGGGGAGTGCAACATCTTCTCTGGGCCTGGAGGACAAAAGCTCGACATCAACACTCATCCATTAAGATATTGAAGCCCTGTGATTAAAGGAGATATCCACACCCCCATATAAGAATTAAGGAGCAATATCACTCTTTTGTGCCCAGATTTTGCAAAGTCAACATAGGAATAAAATTACCACCTCCAAAAAGTTGAAGTGCATACTTGCTATCACGAAATAGCAATGGCTGATCCACAGCAACAATTTTCAGTTAATAATGTATTGTTAATTTGTGCTGCATGCAATGTGTAATATGCTCATGCTGCATGGATATGAGGATCTCTACAATCAACTGCAAGGAAAAGAATTATACAACTTTGTCATGGATATTTATATATCATTTGATACTACTTGAGTAGTGGGTTCCCAGGCATCTCTCTTCTGCTTCAGTGTGATCTTGACCTCTTCTGTCCTTCTGACTTGTGTTGGTGTCTATCTCCTACTGTTTTTCTTGTAACTGCTCTTTCTGTCCCCGACTTGGTAACTGCTCTTTCTTATTTGCGCCGTCTGGTCTACCTGACCCGTGTCTCTGTTTAACTGCCCCTTTTTGCATCCTTTACTCCTGTTACATCTTGGAATCTTCTGTATTTGCCCCATCGACTTGCTCCGCTGATCATGATTTCCCATATTGACGCTCCTACCAGACTCCCCCCATCTCCCCACCAGGGGGCATATTTATGAGAAAGTGGTGCATTGGTCCCAAAGCACCACTTCTCCTGAGTCGCCCTTGCACCACCTAACGACACCATGGTTGTGCCGTATTTACAATACGGCGCACCATGTCGGTCATTACCATAACAGCATCAGAAATGTTGATGCTGTTGTGGCGGTTTTCTGTGTCAGTAATTTTAATGGGTGTGTCATTTTAGTGCCTGCCTTGAGCAGGCATTAAAAATTACATAAACAATGTAATCTAGTCAATTTCACTGCACCGTTTTTTTTGGGACTTCCCTGCGTCGGAACACCTCCCCTTGCATACGTTATGCCTGGCACATGCATAATGTGGTGCAAGGGGCTGCAAAGTGGCGCAATGCATGCATTGTGCCACTTTGTAAATCTGGCGTGGGGGAAAGGCCACCTTAGCGCTGCTTTATCATCAAACAAATGATGCTATGTCGGCGCTAAGTCAGCACAAAGTGTCCCCAGATTTCCCCGCCCTTGCTCAGCCCGCTCCCCTGCCCAGCACTCTTCCCACTCTCCAAGGCCCTACTTAATGGAGGCCGCAGCAGGGCCGCACAGTGGATGCGCAGCTGGCATACCAAAGGCCCCGCAAAGGTAAGCCTGTCTGTGTCTCAACCACGCCCAGCACAAGGAACCCTGGACGCCATCATGAATGCTGCTGAGCCACACCTCAGTCCATGGTAGGTCCCTTTGCCTCCTCTCATTGCCACTTCACCTGATTCCACAATCACACTCCTACAGCCCATGCACACAACACACCTCTCACCAACTCATAACTCAAGACCAGCACTCACACAGCACCATACACCCACTCCACCCAACAACACTAACTCGCATTTATGCTCTTCAACACACGCTCATTTGACTTACACTCCACTCACATTTGGGAACTCCGACTCCAATGCACTGGACCACCTCTTCCTCACTGAAACCTGGCTCACCCGCATATCAGCGTCAGACATTGCCACAACCATCCCTACTGGATACAAAATCCTGCCCCAGGAACAACCCCATAAACCAAGAATAGGACCCATCATCCACAGAGACACCACAAGTGAACTCTTACACTGACCCAGAAGCCACTTTTATGGAACACAGTGCACTTCAACCTTCAGATGGACAGTAAAACCACTTTAAAAGGCATCATCACCTACCGGCCCGCAGGATCTTGCACCCACTTCAGCAGTCTCATTGTTCCCCTCATCATGGGCACCAAACACTTCATACTCGGAGGCTATCTCAACTTTCATCTCGATGACCCCATGAACTCCAACTTCATGGAAGTGCTTAAAAGTCTACAGAACATCGGCATCACCCAGCTCATACAAGGCCCTACCCACATCGCTGAACGCACCCTGGACACCATATTCTCCTCCAGGGACAAGGTTAAAGTCAGCCACATCACTTCACTCACATGGACGGACCACTTCATCATTCATTTTCACATAACACCAACCATCCATGCGGAGACTAGTAGAACCCCAAGTCACTGCTGGAAGAAAGTTACAGAAATGGAATTGCTCAACTCCCTCCAACTAAAATACCCAGACTCCACCAATGATCTCATCCAAAGACAGAAACAACTTCAACAACTAGATCACCACCTGCGCCAATACCCCAATACCCTGGTGCCCCTGAAGAAACACCAAACCCAAAAGATTTTTTTAAAAGCTAGCTCGTAGAACGCTGACCTTAGAGAATCCAAAGAGTTTGCAGACAATTCAAAAGGTAGAAGAATCACCTACAAGACTACACTTAGACACTACCACTATCAAGTAAAAGAGACCAAGATAAAGGCCCTGAATCTGAAAATCGAATCTGTCTCTAAGAGTTGCAAGGAACTTTTTGTCATCGTAAAGGAATTCACCAACCCAACAGCCGCACCCAAACCATCACCCCTATACAAAACTCTGCAACAACCTCTCCGACTTCTTACACAAAAAAAATCACAAACATCTATAGCAACTCTGAGCCACAGCCAATGCCCATTGACCTTCTCATCCTACTAACTTCAACAACCAACGGCTACCAACTAACAGCATTGAACCCTCTTTCAATGACACTGCAGCTATAATGCAGATAGTTCATGCAAGGGCTCTAACTGCCCCTGCCATCATTATAATTGAATTTGGGAAGAGCCATGATCAGCTCTGCACTCACTTCCATCAACACCTGCCTCTAGATAGCCGCCATCCAAGACAGCTGGAAACATGCCGAAGTCACCACCCTCCTCAAAAATCCCTCAACTGACCTTGAAGTACTCAGCAACTACTGACCCATCTTGCTGCCTTCAGCCAAAGTAATCGAGAGGACCTTCAACAGACTGTTCTGACCACCTAGAATGCCACAAACTGCTATAAAACTCACAATCAGGATTCCAAAACAAACACAGCACTCATACAGCCCTCGTTGCTGCTACAGGCGACATACATACTATCCTTGACCGTGGACAGACTGCCCCCCTCATCCTCCTTTATCAGTCCACCGCTTTTGAGATTGTCTCCCATCACACAATCCTCTCCAGAATACACACAGTGGGAATACAAGGACCAGCACTCCAGTGGATAGCTTCCTTTCTCTTCAGAAGAACACAATGAGTCTGGCTCTTGCTGTTCATTTCAGAGCCCAAGGACCTCATCTGCGGAGTCCCACAGGGATTACCACTCAGCTCCACACTCAACATGTACATGACTCCTCTGGGAAACATCATCAGATACCAAGCAACCAACATCATCTCCTACGCCAACGATACCCAGCTAATTTTTTACCCCTCAAACAACACCGTCACAACCAATACAAACTTCAAACAATGCATGCCCATTGTGGCCCAATAGATTTAAAAAACTGCCTCAAGCTCAACACCTGCAAAACTGAAGTGCTGATCTTCGAGAATAAGAGTTCACCCTCAGAATTTTGGAACCACACCCACCCCAATCAACAATGCCAGGAGCCTAGGCCTCACCGTGGACACCAACCTCACCATGAAGTCCCAGGTCAACACTGTCATCTCTTCATGCTTCCACATTCTCCGCATGTTACACAAAATTTTCAAGTGGCTCCCACTGGACACCAAATGTACCATCACTCATACCCTACTCACAAGCAAATTGGACTACAAAAAGGCACTCTATGCCGTCATTCCAACCCATCTCTTTCACAGATTTCAAACCATCCAAAACACCACCACCAGACTCGTCCTGGATCTCACGTGCCAAGCCCACACCACACCTCTCCCCAGAGAGCTTCACTGGCTCTCCATCCAGAAGCACTGCCAGTTCAAACGTCTTACATACGCATTCAAGTCACTACACAACACGGAACTCGCATACCTCAATCGCAGCTTCACTTCCATCAACCCAGCAAACAACTTCGCTCAGCATCAAGTTCACTCACACACATATCCTACTTTACAAAAGCAGAACAAGTGGTTGATCGTTCTCCTACCAAGTCACTAAGGGCCAGATGTAGGTAGGTTCCAAATTGCGAGTTGCAATTTGTGAGTCCCAGCGACTCGCAAATTGCAACTCGCAATTTGGAATGCAGAAAGGTGTCTCAGACACCTTCTGCGAGTCGCTATAGGGTCGCAAAGACCCACCTCATTAATATTAATGAGGTGGGTCGCAATTTGCGACCCCATAGCGACTCAGGGCACTCACGGGGATGGAGGCCTGCTGGGCTTTTAAATAAAGCAGTTTTTTTTTTTCAATGTGCAACCCGTTTTCCTTAAAGGAAAACGAGCTGCACTTTGAAAAATAAACCGAAACCTTTTGTTTCGGTATTTTTCAGGGCAGGTAGTGGTCCATTGGACCACTGCCTGCTCTGAAAAATTATTGTTTGGTCCAGTCACAAAGGGGAAGGGGTCCCATGGGGACCCCTTCCCATTTGCGAGTGGGTTACCATCCACTTCAAGTGGATGGTAACTGCGAGCCCATTTGCGACCGCGAATGGAATTGCATACCACTGCGACTCGCAAACAGGAAGGGAACACCCCTTCCTATTTGCGACTCGGAAATGCATTTTGCGAGTCGGTTCCGACTCGCAAAATGCATTTCTGCATAGCAAAGATGCATTTGCGACTCGCAAACGGCGATTTTCGCCGTTTGCGAGTCGCAAAGTCTTTGCTACATCTGGCCCTTAATCCTGGAATGACCTCCCCAACACATGAGGGCCTCTTCTTCACTTGTTGAATTCCGCAGGAAGCTGAACACCTGGCTATTCAATTAGCCTTCTGACAGGACTATCGAGACTGCCTGTATTCAAGCCCAGTCTCACCACACAACTACACTCACCTACTCAGTGCCTGGATACCCTCATGGGTGAACAACAGCACTTTACAAATCCACCTTACATTATATTACATTACTTTAGCATTCAGCCCATTCAGGAAATGTATGCATTACGTTACATATCGGTGATGATTACAGAGTACTGAGATACATGTGCAATGTAACAATAGCGGTCTTATATTTAAATGATGCAATGACTTTTCATTGCACGTATTTTATAACACATAGCAGGATGTATCGGGTGATATTCTGCACTACTGTAAGTTACCACCGTTTTTGTAAAGGCACTGTTTGTTTTTACCACCTTTTTATTTCACTGCATGAGTTCTTCATAGATTGGCCTCTGTACATATAGTCATGTGATCAAGACCCTAGGCAGTTGAAACGCGTCATGAGTTGCTAGTGAAAATAAACTTTTCTACTCCCATGCAGTGCCTGAGTGAGTGTTTACTGCTTCGTTCTGGATTTTATTGCTGATTTGCTCCATCATCATTTCTCTCAATCTCCCTTGTGGCCAAGGCTCTGTGTAGTGCTGTGAAGACAAGGATATATATTTATTGCTGTGTGATGGCTTCATACACCTTCACCAGCCATCACACAGTTGTTACTGCCTGACTCAAACTGCTGTTCGACCCGGTCATCATTTTTTTTACTATACCAATATTGAACAATAGTGTATAATTTCTGTTTCCTACGACACATTGTAGAAGATCATAGAGGTGTGCGAAGTTGATAACTTTTTAGTTGCAACTTTTGTGAAGGTGTAGAGAAAAACACTTTGCAACTTTGTGAAGGTTGCGGATTTTTTGCTGTGGTTCTTCGAGATAAAAATAGCGAGGTTTGCTAAAATTAATGTCACACATAACCTTATTTAACACTAGGAAATGGTTCTGCATTCGATATAGAAAACAGTTACTGTCTCATTAACACAGCTAAAGATCTACATTTGTAGATACATGGGAGGAAAGAAATCAGGAAACCTTTTCAGGGCTATGACGGGAAATCTGCTACTGACGTATGTATCCAGGCGCTACCTGCAAGAGTTTCGAGAACTCTGAAGAGTCAGAATTCTGCGGCTGTGCGTGGTCGGAAACTAGTGGGTGCACCGCAGAATTTTTCTCAGCAGGTTTACTTTTTGCAGAGTTTTTTCTATGCACTGCATGGCAGTGCATAGCAAAAACTCTGCAAAAAGTAAGCCTGCTGAGAAGAGTGCATAGAAAAACCTCTGCTAAAAGTAAGCCTGCTCAGAAAAATCATGCAAGCATTTGTCACTGACCATAGAAAAGTTTTGCAGGAGGTAAACTTTCAGATAATTATTTAGCATATATCTTCCAACTGAGCCGTATTCAATTACAATGAAAATGATCTTCCTGTGCGGAAACCATTTTGTTCAGAGAACACAAATATATCCTGGGAAACCTTGCACCTTAATGAGCGATGAAAAATCGATAACCGCAAAATTTCACTGCTGTGAAAACATTTTGATCGCCCCGCATCTGACAGTCGTACTTACGTTTGGGGTGAAGTAATAATGCTCCTCAGATATGTGTAACGTCACAGTCTGAAGTCAGATTACTGCTGTAATTTCACAATCTGAGGTCAGACTACTGAAGTGATGTCACAATCTGAAGAAGGACTACTAGAGTGATGTCACAGTCTGAAGGCGGGTTTCCGGAGTGATGACACTGTCTAAAGCTGTGTTTCTGGAGTACCATCCAATTTTGAATTTTGGTTACTGGAGTGATGTCACAGTCAAAGTGAGTTTTGAAATTCTGTATTCGTCTGAATCTGGGCTTTTTGACTAACCTCACATTCTGGCACATGCCTACTGCAGAGATATCACTTTATTGTAATGTTACTAGTCTACAATATCTCCATGAGTAACGTTTCAGTCGTACCCCAGAATCTTGCCATGAGATCAAAGATTTATGCCAAGTCCCTACCGCATCTACATCTGATGTGACAAACTTGGAACCCTCATAGTCTGGTATCAGATTTATGGAACGATCTCACAACCTGACATGTTTCTATAAGTGATGTCACAGTAAAGCCAATATCTTGGAGTGATCACAGTTTTACATCCAGCTACTGGTGTGATGCCCCACTTTAAGGCCAGACTGCAAGAGGAATCACGAGGTCTAGTATTTGATTCCTAGAGTAGTCTCAAAGTTATAACGCTCTATTTTTGGGAGTGGTATCACAGTGTCAGGTTCCTGTAGAGAAATCAGCTTGCGACAACCAGAAGGGGCAGGGCAGTGCGCGGGGGAGGCTACATAAAAATGTAATTTAAAAAAAAAAAAAAAACACTTACCTCCTCCGCCGTGCCATTCTTCTATCCCTTGTAGCTCAAGGCTGCAGGCACAGGCTCCCAGCCTGGCCTGCGGCCAATCCTGACGCTGCTCAAAGCAGCATCTGTATTGGCTGGGAGCGCCCAGCCTGTGTTGCTGGGCTGGAGAGAGGCTACTGCGCATGTGTGTTTGGCCGGCCCGAGACACCCGGCCAAACACACATTCGCTCTGAGGGGAGTGCTCTCTGCACTCCCCTCAAGTGTTCGTCACCCCCAATTTCAAAAAAATGATAAGAAACACAGTTTTATATCGTTTTCTTGAAAATGTTTTACAGCTGACGCTGCTGGTGGGGGGGGGGGGGGGAGGGGGGGCGCTCCTCCCCCTAAACAGAGGAGCCGCCCTGTGATGCCAATGTCCTGAAATTACATCATATTCTAGTATCAGTTTGGTGGAACAATATAACAGCGTGACTCCAGTTTTCTGGACTTATGTCACAGTGTGAAAACTCTCGGAGCTGACACAGCAAATTATGACATCACTCCCGCTCCCCGCCCAGTCCTCACCTTTAACAATAAACAGCTTCTCATTCTTCATCCGCCAGATGTAGAGATGTAGGAAGATGGTAACCAAGATCAGGATGAAAATCGCCGTGGCTGTCAGGAGGGCTAAGATGACTGTGGATGTGCCTTGTGATTCTAGAAAAGTGAGTAAATAAGCACAGGAATTGAATAGCTACTGAAGCACTTTAAAATGTGGGTAAAACTCCAGAAAAGTGAAAGAACACAGCAACAGAGGCAGGTCCGTAGCGGAAGCAGACTAACAAGACCATTAGCTCTGCATACAAACGTACAACGGACAAGTCTTTCAAGAATGAACCAAACACAACTTGTTAGAATAGCGTCTATCAGAAAGCAAAATGCTGGTGAGACATCTCAGTGGGTGAAGAAACATCCTGCACAAATGTATGTGTGACAAGGAGGGCATAGTTCCAGATTCCAAAACGGAGGACTGTTTCCGTCTTCATCATTTCAAGGCCCGTAAAATAAGTACTATTTTATTTTCTAAATGAACTATCAGCCATTTAAACACTACGTAAAGAGTGAACAGGGGATGCATCTTTATTAAACGTGCCTGAGTTAAAAAGAGTTAAACCTCCGGACCTCCGGAAGGATCGCGACTTTGTAACCGTATGTCAACAGGTCCCTCGGTATTCGGACTGGACAGAAACAGTTTCATTTTCTCTGAAAGACGACCCAGCTTCACGAAACCTAGAGCAAGTTTGGAACCATCCAAAGCTGCACTGACGGTAATTTAGCCTTAATGTACGGGTACCACAGCGGCATCCGCTAGAAGCCACAGGAAGCGCTGTATGTCGATCAGTCATCCCACACATCTCTGGCAGGTCCGAGCGGAGTGCAGGCTTTAGCCTTTTTGTTCGAGTATTTTTTACGTAGGGGTTTAACTCGGAAGTACATAAGCGCTGACACAGTAAAATAAACATGGAGAGGGCGGTGGAGGGAAACTGGAGTAGAGGTGACAAAGGGCGAGGAAGAAAGAGAAATCGAGAGGAAAGCTTTCGAGTGTTAAAAAAACACAGAGAAGAACATACTAAGAGCCATCACACAGGAGAGGATCTGGGCGGCATTCTATCCAATGAATGTAATGGTTCCAAGTAGTGTGACCAGGCAACTGGAAGAACCGAGAGCATAGGTGGTAGAAAAGATCATGAAAAATGGAAGTTGTGTTACAAAGTGTGTAAATCACTGGTGTGTAAATCACTGGTGGGACCCCCTGCAGAATGGTGTGTCATGTTCTAGATTCCATATCTGGGGCAGCGTGCAAAGTACTATAGACCACATCAGGAGTACTGGTTCGAGTTCCGAAGATCTTGCCTGGGGTTACACATTCGCTCCTGGAGGCTTCATCTACATTACTGTGTCCAGTACTGAAAGCCAAAGCTAGAGCATCGGGTCCTGTTGCGGAGACGTGTTCGGGCGAGCTCTACCTGGTTTTATAGTTTCTAGTTCTAGCGGCTAGAACATCAAGTGAATAAAGCTCCGATTAGAGTGTGAGAGCACAGACAGAGCTGAGGACTAGGTAGTGACTATGGTATAACAGCAGAAAGAGCATCAGATAGATTGAGCAGGCATGATTGTCCTTATCAGATGTCAGGGCTTTTATTGGAACAGGGATCCTTCAACTCCAGCTGACAAGGACCTGGAAAGGTACCCTTGGCCCATGGAGCCCCCGCTTCTCCCAGGATGCCACTCCAGGCACGGCCTTCATGAAAGGCAGCAGGAATATACGAATTGTCTCAGGCCTAATTGATACACGGCCCTCGATCACAGGAAAAGGTCCTTGCATCGTAGTGAATGCTTGATTTAAAATCAGAAAGAAAGTGTGAAGCGGAGAGTAAGATTTAAATAATGATTCAAACAACAATGTATAATATTTATTTCGTATTCCTCTGTTTTGTGTAAAGGCTGTTACAGTGTTTTCTAAGAAATATTTTGCTAAAAGTGCAAGAGACAACGATTTGCAACTATATAGGTGAACAGGTTACTGAAAATTGACATTTCCTGAAGATATCGAACCTCTGCCTTTCTGGAATTGCAGTTTCTCCTGTACAACTTCAACATCAACAGAGGAAGCACATATAACTAAAAGCAGTGGGAAAGCTATTAGGCATGGCATTGGTTGCAAGCTTATGTGTTTTATCAGCACTTGTTTAGTCATTGTTTTTGCAAAATCATATTGTAGAGATAGCGAGATAGCTACCAGGCCCTCTTTAAGAAGGGCCAAAAGCAAAAAAAGTTTTCGGCCCTAAAACACACACATTGGCAACAGTGAATTCAGTACTTAAGGGAATTACTTTGTATGCTGATATGCTTCTTGTGAAAGGCTGGACTGCTGTCACTGAGAGTGAGATTAGCCAATGGGGAAAGTGAGCGGACACTACGTTGTAGTGGTTGGAAGAAAAATATGACTGTCACAATAACAGGCCAACTGATGAAGAGGACTGGCTGCGAGCTCTTATAAATGTAAGTATATTATTAATATAACTTTAGTAAAATCAAAAGATCTTAGCTAACGCTAAAAATCTGAAACATTAACCCTCATTCTAGAAATGGTAGAAATGGTTCTGTGAGTTTCCCAAAGTCTCTCATCTTGTGCATTTCATGTTTAGGACTAATGTTTGCATTTTCAATTCCTTTCAATTTAGCTGCCACTTTGCATATTGTACATTCAGTCATCTTGAGTCTAACTCATGGTTTCTGCACTTGTATGTATTTGTAACACACAACCCTTGTGAGCGAGGAGCAACAAAAGACTGCAAAGCACTTCATGACATTCCATTATCCAGGGAGTACCACATTATGTCCTTATGCATCAAATCTCTCACCTTACATAACTTTGGGAGCGCCTAGAAGCAAATTATTTTTCAGTGTGAACTATCCAAGTAAAAACTTGCTTAAAATGCACGTAGGGCATCATGGCCTGCCCCCTCTCTGAATAATTATATTAAATAGCATATTACACTCTGCACATCTCCATATGCCTATATCCTATTTATGTAAGTATGTTGTGTGACATACAAAGTACAAACCGAAGGAAAGGAATGATTTGAGATGAAGTAGAAAAGTTGGAGCGAGACAATTTTTTGAAAGAGGAATTCTCAGCAGTAATTCCTAGGAGGTGGCAAAAATATAAAATGTATTAGTAGTGAAGGACTGTTTCACTAATTAAATTCATTTTGATCTCGTTTCTGATGTGGAAGAGTGGAGGAGTGAGCCTGGTCTGTGGTGTACCAGATTCAGATCTCATATGGTTAGTTTGAAAAGCTTTTGTTCTAGTATATTCACTGTGCATCTCTTGATTTCACGTCCACATATGCATGGCTTTCTATGATGCATTGGTGTCTTCAGTCAGTGGTTTAGTCTGCAAGGAGGCAGGTGTGTTGATTATTGCTGTCTAACCAATGATATAGCATCCACGAAAACCAGAAGCAAGTATGCAGGGGCAGCTAGTACAGATTCATTAGCATGAGTATGACGTGTTTGTACTTCTTCAGTCCTGTCAGTTGAAGGGCAGTGTGAACATCGGGGATTCAGATGAGGAGAGCGATGTCCCATCAGTTTTTGGAATGGCCATGGCTTGGCTTGTGATTCTTGAGCCCATTACAGAAATGTATCAGACTTGAGGTGCAAAGCATGATCTGGGTTTCTGTTGTGCTGTAGGTGATGAGGATGAACGTGTCCTTTGTGGGGCACAATTCTAATCGAAAGATAGATATTCATTGTTACATTGCTGCAGCAGGGTCCGAGACCAGACACGTAGATGCCGAAATGGAGGTTGATATTTATTTTTACCTAGTAATAGATGCACAAATGCTTTCCCAATTTTTCTACCACTGAAGGGTCGGTGTGTGATGGGACGACAAGATATATTGTTATGGTCAAGGTTTGCTATTTTCATTGACAGAATGCATCGTGGAAGATGCCTTGTGAAAGGGTAGAGTTACCCATAGTGAGCAAGGCTCTGACTGTTTCACCAGAGACTTTAGGATTGTAGGTGGTGGTTCTAAGGATGGTTAGTATGTCAGCAAACTCTATATGTTTAACCATTTTGAGGATAATCTTCTTTTGCATATTGCATTGTGAATTCGTTTATATACTGCTTAAAGTACTGGCAAAGCCTTTGCATTTCTGCACATCAAATTGCATTCTAAATGTATTCCCATCTTGTAATTAGGAGGTTAACTCTTGCACATTCAGCCTGACTTCTTGGGTAAGCAAAGCCTCATTTTGATGTTTGCATGGACAAGCAAGAAACTGCAGAATTAGTAAAGTCAAGGATTACCCGTACCCCACTGTATCTCTATCCCAAGGTCTTATCACCCCCTTTCCATAACAAGAGCTAGGCAACTGTTCACTAGTAGCTATTCTTAAGTTGTCTGTTGGTTTACATTTTCTATCATGTGCTTGCTGCATTATGGGAAATGTTTAAAAGAAAGTCAACACTTAAATTAATTTAGTATTGCACGGTCCAATGGCTCATACAGTGAAGCAATGGTCCATTAAAAAAAGTATTTTTGTTACTTGCTATATTTTTGATTAAACATTTGTTCGACTTTAATGGGCTTCGCAAAACGTTCCTTTTTTCCACAGTTTGGAATGTTAAAAGGAGCAGTGCTAATTTGCTTGGTGGCGTTAACTTGATGCCTGATTGTGTGTAGTTGTTTTATTGAAGAACTGATTGATATTGCTGCAATTGTCAGATATGTGGGATTTTAGGGGTCTGCGGTTGTAATATTGCAGTGCAGTAAGGGGGCTGTTCTACCAGTGCAGGCTTTTTGCAGTGTATACGTTGTAACTTAAGACAGGCTGTAGTGATGCGGTTCCTGTAAGAGAAATAGAATGCATTCGTTCTTGTCAGGTCATCTTGGAGTTGGATATGTACCATTTAATTTCGAACCTGTGCGTAGGTCGTTTACTGCCAGCGAGCTCTTGCCTCTACCAGTGTGGACGCCTTTAGTTTTGAGGAGCACAGCTTCAGACAGGGCATGATTGTCCTATTGGCTTCCACAGCAGGGTAGGGTGAATCCATGATGTAATTAACATCAGCTATAGGGAAGGAGGTGGTTGACATGATGAGGTGGGATGAGTGTATTTATGAAGAAATCATTGAAGAAGCAGTGCTTTCGTTTGGCGACAATGAGGGTGGGTGGTGTGAAGGGATGACGTTGAGGGTATGGTCTGCTCAGTCTGGTGACTTTGGGGGATGCCATCAAGGAAATGAGATGGTTGCATCAAATACTGGGTTGATTTTGTGATTTTCTATTTGGTTTCTCAGTGTTAAGGTGTCAAAAGAGGGCTTCACTCATAATCTTGGTTGAAGATAAATCCTATCGAGGGTGAGATCTCTGAGAAAAAAATATTGTAAAGTTTGATGGCTGAACTGCTGTGACGGTACCAGGTGATGGATTATAAATACACATTTGTGTTTCATTTACCCAATGATTCTATTAGTTTGGTAACACTCAGAAATCAACAGTCAGCGCCAAACACAATTGTTTCAGTTTTGGCATACAGAAAATGTTTTCTCAGCTTCACTTATACGTGAATGGGGTACAGAAGCGACATCAGCAGTGGACGCTTTCCTCACAAAACAGAACTGCACCACAGTGGTATCAATGGCCTATGCTTCACCTATCAACACACACTCAGAAGGTGGAGTACTGGCATCAATTCTTTTGTATATTGCATTGTGAATTCGTTTATATCCTGCTTAAAGTACTGCCAAAGCCTTTGCATTTCTGCACATCAAATTACATTCTAAATTTATCCCCATGTTGTATTTAGGATGCTAACCAGCATGCTGCCATTCCATACCATACAAAATAGTTTTGGTAAAACAGCTGCTTGTTATATCACAAACAGGACCAGAACACCTGAGCATCAGCAGTATGTAAGGGACTTATGCGGATTTACAGCAATGTGTAAATGGACTCAGACAAATACAAACTTTTAAATGTCAGTTACCTAACCTATGCTCTTGTACTTTGCCTGGTGAACTATAATCATTTTTCAAGTAATGTACTGATTACTTTGCAGAGCAAAGCATCACAAATATATAACTGCAGCCCTTGTAGTTCTGTGTCTTCAATAGAACTCTAATATTTAAAGTTAATATTCTTCTGGAAAAAAAAACGCGACACATTACAGTTTATGACAAACACCGAATAGGGTCACCTACATTTACCTGACCAAACCTTGGATGATCTATTTCACACTATTGAGTGCCAAAATTTGTAATGATAAGGACATTTAAAGTCCTCCAGAATATTTATCTATAGGAGCGAGGCTAGGAAGGAAATATTGACCCATATATCAAAACCCAGAGTGGAAAGCAGAAAAGTTCTTCCACCCTTCAAAAAGGCTTTAGAAGCTTGGAAAGGTCTTATGTGATCTTAAGAAGTCAAAGAACTCGAGCCATCAAAGATACTTCAAATTATAGATGAACAAGAAATGTCTTTCAGTTGCTAAGTATATGCAGGAGGTGAGAACACCAAAACTGCAGCCCTCCCTCCTCCAGAAAATCTTCTGGTTATTTAGTACGGACCATCAAGCTGAGGTTACTGGAGACCTGGTGAAGGTACATCTGGATTACTGCAATGCTGTCTACAACGGGCTTTCAGAGAAGTTCACTGACTGACTGCAAAAGCTCCAAAATTAGTTAGCTAAATTGTAGTGAACATGGAAACAAGTGAACCTGTCAACTGTGCATACAATGGCTTCAAGTAGACGTGGGGGGAATCAATTTCAAAATCCTCCTTACCTTTGGGGCAAGAGGCCAATACACCTTACAAATATCAAACGCTTGTGGTGATCAATAGGAAAACTCATCACTCAGTGGTCGTACAAAAGAATGAAACTTGGTGGAGATCACTAAAGTCCAAGGCTTCAATTTGTGGAAAGAACTGAATCCAAGCTGGAGGGCAGAACCAAATACATGTGGCTCAGAAAAGGTCTAAAAATAAACTGTTTCGTACTCGTTTTCCTGAACTCCACACAAATGGAGAAGTGATTGAAAAATATCAGACTGGGGTCCTGCACGGCGGACTCAATATTCAGACTTTTCCTCTCTTGCAGCACTCTGAAGTATCTCCCGGGCGATACATAGGGCTTTAGCAAACTATAATGTCCTGAAAGTCCCATGCCTGCAGAATCTAGAACCTACGATATTGCTGGGGATCAAATAACAGAATAAACACATGAACAGTTTTGCAGGTATTTTTGGAAACGGGCCCTGAAAACTAATCAATCTACTACCACACAAGCATACCTTACGGTTTCAATGTCCTGCCAAATTCTGTGATGAAAAAGACCACGTTTGTGTTTCTGTTAAATAAAGGCACTAAATACTCACTAGCCAATAGATATCTGGCAGAAGAGTCCGATTTTTGCATTACAACACTGGGTAGCCATAGGAAGATATTGTTGACACATAAAGTGTTCAATATCTATGAGATAATGATGAACTGCTGCACAACCCATTTATACTACAAACATATAAATTGACAGTCTAGTTCAAGTTTAGGGGGTGCAGAGGTTGCTTTGCAACATTCACAAAGTACTAGGGTAAACTGTGCAACTTCACAAGGTTGTGCAGCTTTAACTTTGCAACATCCGCATAAAAAATGACAATATTTGATGTGTATCCTTATGCATGAAGAAAATGGCTCTAGATAATGCATACATTACCTAAATAATTTGAGAATGTTATTCTTCATGATACCAATGTGCAAAGAACTCTCCACAAAAGGTAAACTTTCTGAGAAAAAGTATGCAATCTGTTGTAATATTGCATTGAAACAGTAAATATAAGGCAAACCTGCAGAGAAAAAGTCGGCATACATTTCCACCTCAAGTAGATGGAACATTATCTTGCAATTAGGTGACTTTTACCCCACAACACGCAGAAAAGCTTTTAAGAGAAGCGTTGCACACTCACAAATGACAAATGTCTGAAACTTCACAAAACGTAGGAAGTAAAAAGGCATAATACACCCTCATGAAGGAGAGACCACTGTCAAGTGTATGAACACAAACATCATTGCTTTAATTTAAAATAATGTGTTAGGCCCCTCCTCACAAAATAGGCAAAGAGCATTTTCTTAAAATCTTGTTTAATCCAAATTCTTGTTGAAATTGGTTACAGCACAATGGATAGGGGTTGCTAGTAATATTACTTACGTTAGAGATTAAAAAGCAGCCAGCTCATCATAAAGTTTTTAAGAACATTGGATGGTGTTAAATGGACGTTTTATTAAGTATCTTAAAAGTCATGTTTGTTTATTGTCTTCTAGAGGCAGTCTAGTTGAATACTATCACTGACAAGTATTTTGAAATATCTTGTTTGTCATTACAGTTCATCTTTTAAATGGGCTGTATTTACGTCATCAAATAAGTTCAGCTTAACCTTACGTTTCAGTACAGAGACTTTCAGTGCAGAGACGGTTACATTAAACTAAGGAGGTTTCTTTTTTGGTTTCCCTGTGGGAGAAAGGATGTGAGTAGTAAAGTATATCACACTACAATAAATTCTACATTCAGCCTCAAATTCCTTCTCAGTGGAAGGTATGCTAAATTAATTTTCTAATAGTTTCCTCCCATTTTCAGACAGGATTTTGCTCCACTCTCCGAATGATTGAATCAATGGAGGAGCAGAAATGTGTTTTGCAACTATATTGTGATCAGACCAGTCACTAGGGACAATCTCACATAGAGTTGCCAAACTCTCAGGGACCATATTAAAATCTAGGATATGACATACCAGATAATCAGATAAGGGCACTGGTTTGAAGAATTCGAGGCAAGCTGATAGGATGGTTGTCGCAGGAGAACCAAAAGAGAGATCGAAATGTCCAATCCCATTTGCTCCTGAATTCAAGGTGCTAAAAGACAGATAACTGCTTCATTTACATCTTTGGTGATAACTGTGTTAAGAAATTGATTATTTATTATTTTGACTGTTTTGATAATTGACGTGTGAAAAGGCAAATTGCTATGACAATAACACTAGGATTGACATAAACCTATTAATTTGTACAGTACATGGTAATATGTGAGTCACTTCTAGGTACTTGTTGATTCTGATAATAAAAGACATTTTGTGCAGTCTTCACATTCCTTCCCAAGTCTCACTAGCAGCCTTAGATAGGTTGTTTCCCTCTCGTTTGAATTTGAATGGATAATATGTACCTGGTGCAGTTCTGATCACCTTCACAATGCCACATACTGCGTCATGTGTCCGGTTTCCGGATTCTATGGTCTTCAGGTCTTTGCTCCTACAGCTGAAAAACAGGATGAGTCCTTCGTTAAAGTACTGACTGGCCTACACAGAAGGTAATATATACCCAGAGAATCTATATACATCTTCTCAGGATAACACTCAGAAACAAGCAATCAAATGCAAGCCAAACAGGCACCATCAACCATTCCCAGTCTGTGGAAATATGAATACAATTTAGAAACATTACTTTTTATTGAACTGAATTTGTTTCTCACATTACCACACTGCACAGAAGGAAAACGTTACTTACCTGTAACAATCAGTTTGCATTGCTGTTAGGCGTCGTGCCTCTTTAAGAATGTCTCTTTAGGCAGCTGGAAGCAACAACACTCTAGGAAGTGAGGTAGCAAATCTCTAGATACATGGACTGTGGATTTGGATTCACTCATTTTCCTTCTGTGGGCTGAGCAACCTTGCCAGATGTGGTAACTTGCTGACTAGAAGTACTGACAGTTCCAGCAGAAGAGAGATTCATGGGTTTTATAGTATTCCTGTATTTATTTATTTGACAAGAGCACTCTGACATTTCAAGCAGAAATTATGCATAAAAGAGCAGAACTAATACATAGCACCGCATGCAGGAGTGGTTGGGAGGATTACCCAAAGTACAATATTGAAACAATTGTACGAATATGCTGATTTGTGAGAGATGACAAGTGCAATAATATAAGACAACTCGGGCACTTTATACTTATTTACACTTTGGTCATCATGTATGATTTTATGTCTTCTTCCTCTCAATCTCGTGAGATGGCTCTTCAGATTGCTTTCAAAGCCACTGAATGTTGAGCAAGTTGACAGTCCATGTTGAGGCAATGAGCATCACTGCTGACACCTTATATGTGACATACAGAAGTTAGGCGTTTAACAAATAACTCAAAGCCTTCCTCCTCTATGAGATCCTCCCTAACCAAACACATGTCCAGATGGGTCAGAGGTTCTAAGATGCAGCGTGTGAGAGTTTTTGCCTGCAAATCTAGGATACCCATCTACATGTCTGGAGTTACAGGCTCTGATGACTTTGACTAAGGATGCGTGCTCTTGGGCCATGGGTACTCTCAAGACCAGGGAATGGTTGGATGCCTGACTCTCTCCATTTCGCAACGGCCTAAAAAGTGATCTGTTTATATATTGTTGGTTTATTACTGTTGATTATGCCTTCTTGATATGCACCTTGAATGTATTCTCTTTAATATCAAGGATCCTGCAAATTACTCACAGATCATGGTTTTTTCATGCCATTGAATACTGATCTCATTAATTTTCCTTTCCATCAGATGATCCATTTGGGTACATAGGTGTGTTGCTGTATTAAGTAAAGTACTCTGGCGCCATGGGGCCTAGTGTGTGAAAATACCCAAGATCAATCGACCCACTGCGCATTCCCTAGTGGCTTGGCCAGTGGACTACTAGAGGTTTAACAATGATGCTTTGTCTTTTCACATGTGATGAACGGATCAATGTCTGGAATCCCATTTGTAAAAGAATGTGTTAAGAATATTGGTCTTGTTATGCGAGATACGTGTCTCCACATCAGTTCTGTGTCCCTTCATAATTGTTGTCCACTCCCTAGCGAGGTGCTGCCATCATGGAAAGTGATGTGGCAGTTCCCAAACCAACAGTGCCATCATGGACAACTGAAAAGAATGCATGCATCTCTCCTTCAGTATGTAATACAGTGTTGTCAAGTTTTCTGTGTGACATCAACACTCCTTTTAGTACAATAATTTCTGAAAAGCATTTGGTGCAAGTGCACCAAATGTGCTCCAGCAAAGTGACATGCTGCTAGTCTCTTGTCACATGCACTAATAAGATGTAAGATGTGCAAACTCCCAGCCCTTCAATCCCCTTCTATTCCCCCATAGTGACTGGTTTGTGGGTAGCAACAGAGCTTTGTAGACTGTTAGAAATGGGGTCTTTGGTTGACAGACAGGTTACGCCCTGTTCGGGCAGGGACCCTCACTCTAGTCAGGGTAAAAGAGAATCACCCTCAGCTAACCCCTGCTTAACCCCTTGGTAGCTTGGCAGAGCAGTAGGCTTAACTTCAGAGTGCTAGGTATAAAGTATTTGTACCAACACACATAGTAACTTAATGAAAACACTACAAAATGACACACCACAGGTTTAGAAAAATAGGTAATGTTTATCTAAACAAAACAAGACCAAAACAACAAAAATCCACAATACACAAGTCAAGTTATCAATTAAAAAGCAGAAAGAGTCTTTATGTAGTTTAAAACACACACTAACACTGTTAGCGTGAAAATGTACCTTGGGTATGCCAAATATAACCCCGCACAGGCGAGTGTGCGTCAAAAAGGGCTTGCAATGCGTCGATTTCACTCACGAGCGAGACCTTGTGTTGTTTCTCCTTTCATCAGGTTGGGGCGCGTCATTCCTTCTCTCCGCAGGAGAGTGATGGGTCAATCCGGTCAGCACTCTCGGGTCCAGGCAGGCCTTGTGTTGTTTTTACACACCCAGCGGTGCTTGCATCGGAAATCCAGCCGCATGATGATCCAAAAACCACGCAGCGCAGGTTGCGATCTCCCAGCCTCCGTAAGCGATGCTGTGCCTCATTGCTCCAGTTCTGTGCATTGATTCTTCGGTTGCGTTTCCAGCGAGTGTCGATTTTCAGCCGCAGAGGCGGTGGCGCGTCATTTCTTCAGCCGCAGGTCGGAGTCGTGTCGTTCTTTTCCCCGCACTGCGCTCTGTGCGTGGATTTCTTCCTCTTAGGCTGCCAGCTTCGCTTTTCAGGGTTCCAGGAACTGGATGGGCACCACAGGGCAGAGTAGGAGTCTCTCCAGTGACTCCAGGTGCTGGCAGAGAGAAGTCTTTGCTGTCCCTGAGACTTCAAACAAAAGGAGCCAAGCTCTAAATCTAAATAAATCAAACCCTTGCAGAGTTCTTCTCAAGATGGAAGGCACACAAAGTCCAGTCTTTGCCCTCTTAACTCTGGCAGAAGCAGCAACTGCAGAATATCTCCACAAAGCACAGTCACAGGCAGGGCAGCTCTTCTTCCTCAGCTCTTCAGCTCTTCTCCAGGCAGAGGTTCCTCTTGTTTCCAGAAGTGTTCTAAAGTCTGTGGTTTTGGGTGCCCTTCTTATACCCAAAAATTGTCCTACTTCAAAGTAAAGTCTCTTTTGAATGTGAAATCCTGCCTTGCCCAGGCGAGGCCCCAAACACTCATCAGGGGGTTGGAGACTGCACTGTGTGAGGGCAGGCACATCCCTTTCAGGTGTGAGTGACCACTCCTCCCCTCCCTCCTAGCACAGATGGCTCATCAGGAAATGCAGACTACACCCCAGCTCCCTTTGTGTCACTGTCTAGTGTGAGGTACAACCAGCCCAACTGTCAAACTGACCCAGACAGGGAATCCACAAACAGGCAGAGTCGCAGAAATGGTATAAGCAAAAAAAAAAAATGCTCACTTTCTAAAAGTGGCATTTTCAAACACAAAATGTCAAAATCAACTTTACTAAAAGATGTATTTTTAAATTGTGAGCTCAGAGACCCCAAACTCCATATGTCCAACCGCTCCCAAAAGGAATCTACACTTTAATCAGGTTTAAAGGTAGCCCCCATGTTAACCTATGAGAGGGACAGGCCTTGCAACAGTGAAAAACGAATGTAGCAATATTTCACTGTCAGGACATATAAAACACACTACTATATGTCCTACCTTAACCATACACTGCACCTTGCCCTTGGGGCTACCTAGGACCTACCTTAGGGGTGCCTTACATGTAAGAAAAGGGAAGGTTTAGGCCTGGCAAGTGGGTACACTTGCCAAGTCAAATTTACAGTTAGAACTGCACACACACAGACACTGCAATGGCAGGTCTGAGACATGATTATAGAGCTACTTATGTGGGTGGCACAACCAGTGCTGCAGGCACACTAGTAGCATTTGATTGACAGGCCCGGCACCTCTAGTACACCTTACTAGGGACTTACTAGTGAATCAAATATGCCAATCATGGATAAGCCAATTACATACACATTTTGTAAAGGAACACTTGCACGTTAGCACTGGTTAGCACTGGTAAAGTGCCCAGAATAAAAAAAACAGCAAACTCAGAGTCCAGCACACATCAACAACCTGGGAAACAGAGGCAAAAAGTTAAGGGAGACCACGGCAAGGATGAAATGTCTAACATAGACCATATACAGAAGTACAGATTTTCATTACACATACTTTCCACTTCATTAAATTACACACATATTTACACAGGGGCATAATTTAATCGATCTAGGGGAGATGCCAGACTGCGATTTCCCAACAAGTGATGTAGTGCCACAAACTGTCTGAACCCCTTTCAGTGGGCCACAGGGCAAGCAGGAGTTATTGGCTCTACCTATGGTGGCATAGGTCTTATACTCCTGATGTCCAGGGCACCGACCTACTATGGATCCTGCTCAAAAGAACCAAACAGCACTTCTGCACCTGACTCTCCTTTAGGTAGTGTCAGACGTGCAGTCAAGGCTCCTTCAAGGCGAAGTGTAGATACGGATCAGTGAACACGACTCGTAACTAAGGCTCCCGGTTTTATGGTATTTATTTTTTAACATTTCCTTATGTATTTATCCATATTTATTTTTTGCCCATCTTATTGGTATTTATGCATATTTATTTTGTGTTTTGAAAATAAATAGAGCAGTAAAATGATATATATTTCCACATTTATTTAACTCTTAGACATGCACTAATATGTGGATGCCTGTTGCATTTTAGCAAATTATGAAGCCACATATAACAAAACACTACATCCGCAGGTACATGTTAGCAGTATACTACAAATATTTGCTCACATAGTTTTGTATTTAACGACATTTCTTCCTGTTATTTTAACTCCCCATTCTGTCTAATTGTTCTGCTGTTGACCTTCAATTCATGAAAGAAAGCAAGGAGAGTCTCACAAGAAGCACTATTTTCAATATATTCCTACGTTTAAAAATAAACACAGATAGGAATCGCCTTGTTTTCTGTCTGTACTTATCTGTAAAAATCAGTAAAAATGGAAAACTCGTAGCCTAACTCATAACTCAACTTGCAAACAATAAATCCATGTCCATTCACATACTTCTTTTTATATAAAAAGATGTAATTCAAATCTAATTCTAAATATGCAAAGGTAAACAACATTCAAAAGTAATAACACAACCGCCCTTGAGGTCAGGGCTCTAGAAGTTGTCAGGCCACTCCTTGTCCCACTAACTTTAGTGCAACAAGTGCTATATTAATCCACATTCACTAATGGCCACATCCAGGGAATGTAAACAATCAGGCCGCAATCAGGAGATCTCCTATATGACTCCTTCTGGAAGTTCAGTCACAAGAGTCTACGGGGTTGCAGTATGTGCTCTGGGGCACCAAACGTCCAGTTCATGGCTTACTCGCTCCAGCGGTAAGGAGACCCTCAGCGGTGTAGTTAAGTCCTGCTTCGGAACAGCAAATTTTGGCAGAGCATATTCACAATTGGCAGCACCTGACAGGTGCAGGCTCTCTCCAAGGAGCAAAGCTACCAGGTAGTTCTAGCGACCGCAGTTGTTCCAGCTCCGATTATCGCATGGTAAGTCACACTTCCCTTCATGGGGGCCGGGGAGGTTGATTTCCCTGTTCCAATGTGGCTCCAGCGATGTCCTTTGATCCTCGGGCTTCCTCCGGTGCAGTTTGCAGTATGCCGGCTGGACCTACATTGGTCACAGCAACAGGTTCTTGGTCCTAAGTGGTGGAGCAAACCCTTGGCCTCAGCGTCTCTGGCAGCCCCTCCTGGCACACAGGGTCGCCACCACAGCACTCAAGTCCAGTCACGCTGACCTGGCTTTTATTTTCATGGGGCCCCTTTTCTAGCAAACAAGACCACCTACCACAAGGTTGTGCAGTTGTGGCGCCATCCACACAACTCTTGCTCCTCGGCTGAGTCCCTGGTAGCCCCTCCTGGTACACAAGGGCCAGTAAATCAATCCAGTACATGGGATAAGGCCCAATCAGTGCAAGAGCTGATTTCTTACACCTCGCACAGGGAGTCCTTGCAATAAAGCTCCACTCCCAGATCTTGTTCCTTCAAACGCTCGTTTCTTCCTGTCAGGGAACACTGGTCTTGGACAGCAGGCAGGCACCGGTTCTCTGGGGCAGGTAGTCTTGGTTTCCTCACCCAGCAAGGAGACTAGAAGGCCTGGGCAGTAGTCCTGGTCGCAGGCAGAATTCTTGCAGAGCTTTCCCTCCACACACAGCCCATATGGCTGCTTGGTAGTTAAAGTTTGTGGTCTGAAATGTCCATACTAATAGTCCTTTTCCAGACACAAAATGTAAATTAGTGTCCGAGTCTTTTAAGTTTTATGTTGGGGTTCTGCTTCTTTAAAATCAACATCTTTCCCCTTTCTTCTTTCTCCTTAAGGATGTCAGTCAAAGGAGGCAGGGCTCTTTAACTGATTAACCCACAAAACATTCATGTGAGTGACCAGAGTTCACACCTGGATATCAATCACAGTGAGATGTGCATCACAAGTTTAAAAAACCTGGGCTCCCAGTCCTACTCTTTATGATTTCCCTTATGATCCCAATCTTTCTCTTCCTGAGAGGTGTCCAGGCACCTTCCTTGTAATCTATTATTGAATCGAAGAGCCCCTTGAAATGTCCAAAGAGAGCCTGGCTCTCCCATCCTCCAGTGCACGTTCCTCCCAGCTTACAGGAATGCAGCAATACACACATCTGTCTGGTGGATTGCCTCCACTCCTCAAGTTTTCCACCAGGCTAGCCTGGGCTTCCCAAAATGGAACCCAAGGTCTTCTGTGCCATGTACCACTGCAGGCACACTTGCGCTCAGTGTACATCTACAGCCTATGTACTGCACAGCAGTGCTATCCTCATGTATTATGTTACTACAAGCATAACTACATGCAGCAAAAGCATTCATTCACTGTGCAGTACTGTGCAGTAGTGCAGTGTTTCTGTATTGTACTAGAGTGTATTATTTAAACACACACTGCCAGCGTACACACTTTTACCATGAGCGCACTGTACCACAGTTCACCCCTTGTGTAGTGTACTTGCGAGCACACATGCACTCAACACATTTCCATCGCACCTGATGTAGGCCAGGTGTGAGTGAAGCACACAGGATCCCAACTTAAAAAAAGGGGAGTGAGCCTCTAGGCCTCACTCCAGTGACAGGTTAAAAAAGGTCCTGTTCATTACTACTGACCACTACATGTTATGCTGCCACCACCAAGCTTGTGCTGCTTAACTCCTGTGAAGGGGGTAGCCTTTCACTACAATGAGGGCAGCACTTTAGGCACCCCTCCTAGTCCAACAAGAGAGCAACCCATGAGACAGTCCTATGTCATGGCACACACCCATGATCTGTGTTCACCTATGACAAAAAAATCAGCATTAGGGATCCAGACAACAGTACAGTTGGGCACTCAGGGCAGGGGTACACATCTTTTACCATGCAGAAGGCTTTTCTGTCAGAAACACCAACTAAAAAAAGACAGTGGGTCTGGGTTTGCATTGCGGCTGTGTTAAAGGAATTAGTATGGCGTTTGGACAACTATGGAGCATTCTTGATGGCATAAATAAATTCATACAGGTATAAGCTGATGAAACAACACTGCACACCTAAATATACTACAAAGACCAGCTGAATAATAAATCAATGCTTGACAATTGTATAAGCCAAGCATATAGCATGGTGCTGTTTCTACAATGGGCAACAATGTAGCACCGCCATCATATGGATTACAGTAGCATGGATGCACACAAGTTGGGTAGTGTGCCACTAAAGTGCTATGTTGCATGCTTGGCTTCAGTGTTTACATTTTGTATTTTAACTACCTTCTTTAAAACAGGTTGTAGTTTAAAAAATGGCCAATGCAAGGTCATAGGTCAAAAAACTGTGCATGGAATTTATGGACTCCAAATACGCAAACTTAATTAAATGTACCCTGGGACCTTTTCTCTTATGCCCACACCCCGCCACCTCATGCCCTGTACAAATACTAGGTATTGAGTTAGGATTTCAGTCCTCTCTGATATTCAATGTAGAGTTATTTACTGACTGGACAGTGATCTCTTCTCTTTCCTAGTCTCAATGAAAGTTCACCTCCAAGATCCCATTCTGATGGTAGGTTGTCTAGTTTGCATAGGGCCCCATTGAAATAGTTTGGATGGTGAATAATGTTGTTCGCTCCAGTCCAGTTCTTTAATATCTGGACAGCCTGGCTGGCCTCTCAGAGGTGGTTGAATAGAATCCCAGAGCCTTGAAGCCTTTACTCTTCACAAACATTTACCCATATACATGTAACATTGATTGTGAGATTGTCAGAGTGTTGTATTTACTGAGGTTCATCCTTGTTATAAAGAAGCAGGGTAACCTTTGCAGGCAACATGACCCTTCGTTCAGAAAGTGTGTCTAGGTTGTCTAGTTTGCACAGGGCCCCATTGAAATAGTTTGGATGGTGAATAATGTTGTTCGCTCCAGTCCAGTTCTTTAATATCTGGACAGCCTGGCTGGCCTCTCAGAGGTGGTTGAATAGAATCCCAGAGCCTTGAAGCCTTTACTCTTGACAAACATTTACCCATATACATGTAACATTGATTGTGAGATTGTCAGAGTGTTGTATTTACTGAGGTTCATCCTTGTTATAAAGAAGCAGGGTAACCTTTGCAGGCAACATGACCCTTCGTTCAGAAAGTGTGTTCAAAGTATATGGAATGTTATCGTTCATCCTGGATTTTATACCAGTTGAAAATCAAGGCCAGTAGCTTGAAAGTGGCTAGTAGCAGTGCTGGGATATTCACCAATTCATATTTTAAAAGTGTCTTGTGTTGGTCAAAATATGTTATTCCCCTTAGAGTCTAGGAGACCAGGTTGGCCAGTTGCTGTTTGTGGGCACACCAGGGAAACTGCAGATCCTGATATTTTGGAAACCAGTGACCATGAATGAACAATTATTTTGCCTGTAGAAAAGTAAAGGTTTATGGCACCCCTTCTGGATAGGTTCACTGGCTTCCAAGACAGGAGAACGTGGTCTAACTAGAAATGAATCATAAATCTTGTGTTCAGGACTTGCAAGGTGTTGTATTTGTACTGCAGAGTGTTGTATTCTCTACACTACAAAGAAACCTATGGTTCGCAGCACATCCTCAAATCCCACCATCCGGAAGATATCAATACCTAGTCATGAAGCTTAGTATAATCTATTTGGGGGTAGAATCTGTTTGGGGATGGAAGAACAAGGGGCATTATTCATAGTTTGTGGATGATGGACATCCACCAAAAATTAGAGGATGTCCGTCCAGTCTATTTACGGTATCTAGAAATGTAAACACTCTAAATCTACATTTGTATACACCTAAATAGCGCAGGTGGGACATATGCCAATTTTCTGTGACTATCATGCATCAGCAGGCTCTCCAGATAGCCAAACTATGCTAAAGCTTGTCACTTGGAAAACTAGACCAAATCAAATCAATCTTTATTCAGATATCAATCCATTTAAGTTATACAATTAAAACAAGGTAATATACAATAAAAAGCCTTTAGCCAAGTATCTTCTTATTACTTGTCCTTGTACCATGAATTCTCCAAAATATCTTCAATATCCAATATATAGAATAATTAAAAGCTTCATTACAAAAAAACTATTTGTTGGCAATGAACAGTGGTTTTAAAAAACGTTTCCTAATATCATGATGTAACTTGCAGGACACGATAAAGTGCTGTGTGGATTGGTCAAAGTGACTAACACAAGTACAATTTGGTAGATTCTTATTTCATTTTCCCATTTTTGGGAAAGCTACTACGAAGTGTAATGTCCTAAAACGCAATTGAGTTAGATAAAATCTATCTTGTATGTTTGGTACTATTAGCATATAGTTTTGAACAATGCCAACTTTATATCCATTCATATATCGCATGACTTTGGGTTTTACTACTTGATAAATTTCACTACCTTTCCTTTCCTTTACTCAGGCAGCACCTGCAGCCCCCAGGGTGTAAAGTACAATGGGCAGACGTCCTTGGAATCTTCACCTGGTGCCCCAAATTGTGGATGCTTCTGACACTGTAATCAGACAAGCAGCCTTCTTGGGAAGGACCCCATTCAGTGCCTCAATAAATCACACAGAACCTTGTGAAAAGTATTTTGATATGTACTGGCCCATACTATAATTGACATACACACAGACATACAGATGATAATGCACATAGCTCGCTACTTGGATAAACCAGTCACTTAGCCAATCATGACTTACATAACAAATGATTCACCAATGCCCTCAATTTTGAATGCCTGATTGCTATACTGGACATTGTGACAGACACAGGCAATTAAACACATGTGTGAGCATGCACACACTCATGACAACTAACGCGCACATACACACACTCTTTGTCCACACACATAGGGGGTCATTCTGACCTCGGCGGTAAAAGGCTCTTACCGCCGGTCAGAAGACCGTCATTCTACCGCCGCGGCCGCGGTAAACCGCCATGGTCATTCTGACCCACAATTGCCAAGCCGCCAAAAACCCGACATCCACGGAAGGCCGCTTCATCAGCGGGCAGCGATAAACTGGAGCTGACCAAACCTCCACCGCCACGCCAACACAAACACGCCCATGCCATTACGACCCACGAATCCACGCGGCGGTCATTCAACCGCGGCATTCCATTGGCGGTACACACCGCCGCGGTCAAAATACACACCCAGCTCCAAAACACAGCCACATTGGACAATTTGAAATACACACACCTGATACACATACAAACACCACCCCCACACATCCAAGCAACTATAAAACACACACCCACATCACCCACAAACCCCCACTAGTTGGAAATCGGAGAGAAGGCGATAGAGAGAGAGAGAGAGAGAGAGAGCACAGCAATCGAAAACCCCAACACACACAGGAACCCAACATCATCAACCACACCACATCTACGCACACATCACCACACACCACCACTCACATCACCACAAACACCACCCCACACCTCATCCACACCACCCCATGGCACGCCAAAGACACCCCAGGTTTTCGGACCAAGAACTCAGGGTCATGGTGGAGGATATTATAAGGGTAGAGCCCCAGCTCTTCGGCACACAGGTGCAACACACCACAATAGCCAGGAAGGCGGAGCTATGGCAGAGGATCGTCGACAGGGTCAACGCTGTGGGACAGCATCCCAGAAACCGGGAAGACATCAGAAAGCGCTGGAACGACCTACGGGGGAAGGTACGGTCGATGGTCTCAAGACACAACATCGCTGTGCAGAAGACTGGCGGCGGACCATCACCCACTCCTCCCGAATTCACAGCATGGGAGCATGAGGTCTTAAACATCCTGCATCCTGCGGGCCTCGCTGGAGTAGGCGGAGGAATGGACTCTGGTAAGTCTAGTCTCAACTACTCCCCCCCCCCAACCACCAGCATGCCAACCCACACCCCCACCCTCACCCCCAACCCCCCAGCACACATCCTCCCTGCCAATGTCTCACCAGCACAACCCACCCAACCCAAAACCAAACCCTGAATGCCAACACAAACCATGGACACCCATCACCTATGCATGACCACTGCACATACCCATCCCCCCCACAAACCACCCTCACAACTCCTGCCACAAGGGAATGCCAGCACTGGGGGACAAGGGCACCCACAAATCGCACGCCATGGAACACACAGAAGCAACAACCATACTCTTTCACCCCTGCAGGGCCCGAACGCCAACACACCGGCCAGGAGGGTCCAGACATGTCCATCCCACCCCCAGAACAGGCCCCCAGTGAGGACAGCAGCTCTGTCGACCTAGAACCTGACGACCAGCCCGGACCATCGGGGACCTCTTTAAAGTCGGTTCCCCACACACAGACACAGGCCACAGCAGACCTAACCCCCTCTGGGAATATCAGCACAGCTCCCACCCAGTGGGCCCATGCCTCTGTCTCCAGGACAGGTCAATCAGCGGTGTGTCCCCCACTACAGGGCACCCAGGCTGACCCAACACCCCAACAACAACAGGGACCTGGGGGCAGTGGTAGTGGGCACACCGTCCAGGGGACAGAGGCCCGGGGAAACAGGGCAACTGGGAGGGCTGCAGTGCGACAGGGGGGGGGGGGAGGACAGGCCCAGGGAACCGACTCTCCAAGAGGCCCTCACCACCATCATGGGAGCATACCACCGCTCCCAGGAGACGATGGCGACGGTACTGGCCAGGTTCCAGGAGATCCAGGCACAGCAGGAGGAACGGTACATGGGGTACAGAGAGGAGCTCAGGAACATCGTCCTGGCCCTGAACCTAATAGTCACCACATTGCGGGACCATGTGGCACCCCAAAGGGCCCCTGTCACCAGCTCGGACCAGGAACAGCCTACCACCTCCGCCGGCGCAAGTGGACAGGAGGCCCCCACACAACGACTGGCCACCAGAACCCCACCTCCTGCTGAAGATCAACCACCCCGCAAGAGGAACCTGAGATCTCAAAGGAAGACAGAGTAGGATGCCAAGACCCCCGCCAGCCTAAGATCCCCCCGGATGTCATTCCACTGTCCCACATCGTCACCCTGTCCAACCTTGAACTGCCCCTGCTCCATCCTTCCACAGGCATATGGACAATGCACCTGTGCGACCGAGAACTGGACTCTGCCATGGACATCACTCCACCCCCACCCATCACCGTTTTACTATCATGGACCTATATGTAGCACTTTAAATAAATCACTAATTGCACTTAAAACACTCAGGAGTCTGCTTGTATTCTTAACAAATGTATTACACTTAACGGTTCAAAATTGTTCAGTTACATTGTGATGACAACATACCAATGTCAATGTGCTTTACTCCATGGGCGAACAAACCAGAAGTCACGCAGTGGGTCATACAGCTCTGAAAAGGCAAGGGAAAGTCACAATTCAGTTGAAAGGAACTGGGGGGAAACACAGAAAGTAGAGTTGCAGGAGGCCAGAAGTAAATGTAAAATGGCGTGGGGGATTCTTACCTGGGTGCTACAGAAAATACTGTTGTATGACTGTGTCCCTGTTGTCCGTGTCGTCCCCGTCGTCTTCCTCCTCTTCACTCTCCACAGGCTCCACAGCTGCTACAACACCACCATCTGGACCATCCTCCTGCAGAAAAGGCACCTGGCGTCGCAATGCAAGATTGTGAAGCATACAGCAGGCCACGATGATCTGGCACACCTTCTTGGGTGAGTACATTAGGGATCCCCCTGTCATATGCAGGCACCTAAACCTGGCCTTCAGGAGGCCGAAGGTCCTTTCTATGATCCTCCTAGATCGCCCATGGGCCTCATTGTACCGTTCCTCTGCCCTGGTCTGGGGATTCCTCACTGGGGTCAGTAGCCACAGCAGGTTGGGGTAACCAGAGTCACCTATTAGCCACACACGGTGTCTCTGTAGCTGTTCCATCACATAAGGGATGCTGCTATTTCGCATAACATACGCGTCATGCACTGACCCAGGGAACTTGGCATTTACATGGGAGATGTACTGGTCAGCCAAACAGACCACCTGGACATTCATCGAATGGTAACTTTTCCTGTTTCTGTACACCTGCTCATCGTCTTTTGGGGGTACTAAGGCCACATGGGTCCCATCAATGGCACCAATGATGTTGGGGATATGTCCAAGGGCATAGAAGTCACCCTTCACAGTGGCCAAATCACCCTCCTCAGGGAAAATAATGTAGCTCTGCATGTATTTCGTCAGGGCAGACAACACTCTGGACAAAATCTTAGAAAACATAGGCTGAGACATCCCTGATGACATGGCCACTGTTGTCTGAAAAGACCCACTTGCCAAAAAATGGAGGACTGACAGAACCTGCACCAGAGGGGGAATTCCTGTGGGTTGGCGGATGGGGGACATCAGTGCTGGCTCCAGCTGGGCACACAGTTCATGTATAGTGGCTCGGTCAAGTCGGTATCGAAGTATTATATGACGTTCCTCCATTGTCGACAGGTCCACCAGCGGTCGGTACACGGGAGGATTCATCCTTCTCCTCGCAAGTCCCAGCGGACGGTGCCTAGGAAGGACAACATGGAGCGCAGAGTCAAGCAACCCACAGGTACGTAACTACAGCTTGCACAGTACACGATTCTCAATGCATTGAATGGCTTGTATGAGTGGCAATGCAAGGTCTAGGCCTGTGTGACGCAGTAGAAATCAGGCCATGTGGGCCCTTGAAATGGCGGCTGCCTGACCTGAGAAGTGTGACAGTGGGATGTGAGGTCAATGCGCTGGCGTGACACACCGTGGCGGTAGGCGGTCGAAGACCGCGGCGCAAAGCCGCATTGGTTAACATCGAACCCTATGGGTTTCACGAGCCAATGACTAGCTGCGCCGGCGGTCGCGGAACGCACCGCGGCGGTACGCACCGCCGCAGGCGTGACCGCCATTTTCTATCTGGTTAATCACTCGAGACCTGATCATCCACAGGAGAGGACCTATACTGCAAGTGCTGCTGTGACCTCGGTCTGGGAGATACAATGGCTGCTGCGACTGGGGAAAGGGCCCCTGCCATCCCTACAGAAGAGTTGGAGAAACTTGTGGATGGGGTCCTGCCCCAGTATGCGCGACTCTATGGTCCTCCAGACCAACAGGTAAGTACACTGTGTGCACGTTGAATGGGCTATGCCTGGGTTGTGTATGGTGGATGTAAGATGGTGGGGTGGGGACACAATGACGAGTGCAAGGCACGACAGATGAGAGCATGTGCCACATGGCAAGGTTGGGGAGGGGGGGCCAATCGCATCTATCATGCGGAAAATTGATGATATTTCAATTTCCACCCTGTACATGTCAAATAGGTCAGCGCCCATCAGAAAGTCGACATTTGGCGTGCCATCGCCAAGGAAGTCCGGAACCTGGGGGTCCACAACAGACGGGGCACCCACTGCCGCAAGAGGTGGGAGGACATCCGCCGCGGGACCAGGAAGACCGCCGAGTCACTGCTGGGGATGGCCTCCCAACCTAGGAGGGGTGCCAGTCGTACCCTGACCCCCCTGATGTCCCGGATCCTGGCAGTGGCCTACCCCGATTTGGATGGGCGCGTGAGGACATCACAGCAGACACAAGGGGGTGAGTACCAGCACATTCAGCTACCTTTACGCGCAGTGGAGGTGCCTGGGTGGGGGAAGAGGGCTGTGGGTGACATTAGGCCAGGGCGCTTTCTGTAGTGTAGTCCTCTCCTTTAGCCATGTCCCTGTGCCCCCGCCCCCCACCTCTGTAGGGTGACAAGTACAGCTATCCATGGTCCTGCATCACCCATGTGCGCGTTTGTTGTCCCTAGACCTGTTGGCCTAGTCACAAGTACTGAGTAGTGTACCCCGATTGCGCGGCTTAGTGCATGAGGCTCCTGTGTGTGTCCTCTCCGCCAACGGTGTTGACAATGCATGCACTCAACCTGTTTTTATATCTCCCCCCACCCTTTTTCTTTATCTTCTTGTGCATGAGTGCATTAGCATCATCAGGCGGAGGAGAATTGGCACCGGAGCACGAGGGAGCTGCAACTCACAAGGCCCCGGTGGGCCATGGCACAGACACTGAGGCCACCAGTGATACGGAGGGCGAGGGGAGCTTCACAACGGGGAGCCGTGGTGACACCAGCGACACCGACACGTCCTCGGATGGGAGCTCCCTAGCGGTGGCGGTGCCCCCCGCCTCTACAGGTACAGCCGCCACCCCGCGCACCAGCTCCGCCCTCCCAGCAGCCCCTCAGCCTTCGCTCCGTGCCCGCTCGCCCAAGAAGGCGGGCGTCTCCTTCGCCCCAGGCACCTCAGGCCCTGCCCCTGTTACCCCTGCTGCCCTCAGTGAGGAGGTCATTGACCTCCTACAGACCATCATTGTTGGGCAGTCTACCCTTTTGAATGCCATCCAGGGGGTAGAGAGGGAGGTGCATCGTAGCAATGCATACCTGGAGGGCATTCATTCGGGTCAGGATGCCCATCAACGATCGTTCAATGCTCTGGCCTCAGCACTGACGGCAGCCATTGTCCCTGTTTCCAGCCTCCCTCTTCTAACTGCCTCCAGCCTGTCTCTGTCTCCTGTTCCTCTGCCTATCCCACCCACACCATCAGACCAGCCTGCACACACCTCAACACCCAAGGGCAGCTCATCCAGACATAAGCACCACAGATCACACAGACATTCACCCAAGCAACACCCAGATGCAGACATGCCAACAGCCACTACCACCTCTGTGTCCCCCACCTTCTCGTCTCCCTCCTCCCTCCCTGTGACGTCTCTACTCACACCTGCATGCACACCACCAACAGCCAGTACTTCCATCACCAGCACACCCTCCAGTACAGTCCGCACATGTGCAGTCACCACCCCCACTGCCATTTACACGTCCCCTGTGTCCTCTCCCACTGTGTCTGTCACCCCCTCTTCCAAGACACACAAACGCAGGCAGCCACCCACCCAACAGCCAACCACCTCACGACAGCCTCCAGCCCATGCACCTTCACCCAAGGACAGCACACCTGACTCTCCTACAACCACCTCCTCTTCCTCCACTCCCATAACCACTACACCTACCCTTTACCCTGGTCCTAAAAAACTTTACCTCTCCACTCTTGACCTCTTTCCCTCACCTGACCCCCCCCTCCATCTGCTAAGAGTCCCAAGAGCGCCTCAGCCACCACCAGCCCGGCTTCAAGGGTCACCTTAGTGCATGGCTTTTGGAGTCCCCCCTTTGCCAGCAGTGATACATCGGTCAGCAGCAAGGGGACAGCCAGCCCCCCCCTGGAAAGAGGACCCGTAAAGTAAGGGGCCGCCGCGGGACGACTGACACGGCTGCCCCCAAGGACCAAAGTTCTGCCACTTCACCTGCCACAACATCCAGGGGAGGCAAGGGCCAGAGAGCCACATCGAAGGAGGGCAAGGGCAGCAGGGCGGAGAAGTCAGCCAGCAGGAGCGCGGACCAGGAGGGCCCCACAAGCCCCATCCCGGGTGTGAGGGAGGACACCCAAGGGCCCAGCACACCGTCACCGAAGGGTCCAGCAACTGCACGGTCGGAGGGCGACTGAGCAGGGAGTCGTGGCCAGGTCTGACTCCCTTGACTTACAGAACAAGCACCGCTGAACAGGGCCCCGCCGTGCAGAAAGGCACCGCTGAACAGGGCCCGCCGTCCAGAAAGGCACCGCTGAACAGGGCCCCGCCGTGCAGAAAGGCACCGCTGAACAGGGCCCCGCCGTGCAGAAAGGCACCGCTGAACAGGGCCCCGCCGTGCAGACAGGCACCGCTGAACAGGGCCCCGCCGTGCAGACAGGCACCGCTGAACAGGGCCCCGCCGTGCAGACAGGCACCGCTGAACAGGGCCCCGCCGTGCAGAAAGGCACCGCTGAACAGGGCCCCGCCGTGCAGAAAGGCACCGCTGAACAGGGCCCCGCCGTCCAGAAAGGCACCGCTGAACAGGGCCCCGCCGTCCAGAAAGGCACCGCTGAACAGGGCCCCGCCGTACAGAAAGGCACCGCTGAACAGGGCCCCGCCGTGCAGAAAGGCACCGCTGAACAGGGCCCCGCCGTGCAGAAAGGCACCGCTGAACAGGGCACCGCCGGGAGGAGCACCGCTGAACAGGGGCCCTTCATCTCAAGCACCGCTCCGCTGGGCCCCGCCGACTCAAGCACCGCTCCGCCGGGCCCCGCCGTCTCAAGCACCGCTCCGCTGGGCCCCGCCGTCTCAAGCACCGCTCCGCTGGGCCCTTCCTGTCAAGCACCGCTCCGCTGGGCCCCTTCATCTCAAGCACCGCTCCGCTGGGCCCTTCATCTCAAGCACCGCTCCGCTGGGCCCTTCATCTCAAGCACCGCTCCGCTGGGCCCCTTCCTGTCAAGCACTGCTCCACTGGGCCCTTCATCTCAAGCACCTCTCCGCTGGGCCCCGCCGTCTCAAGCACCGCTCCGCTGGGCCCTTCATCTCAAGCACCGCTCCACTGGGCCCCGCCGTCTCAAGCACCGCTCCGCTGGGCCCCGCCGTCTCAAGCACCGCTCCGCTGGGCCCCGCCTTCTCAAGCACCGCTCCGCTGGGCCCCGCCTTCTCAAGCACCGCTCCGCTGGGCCCCTTCCTGTCAAGCACCGCTCCGCTGGGCCCCTTCCTGTCAAGCACCACTCCGCTGGGCCCCTTCCTGTCAAGCACCACTCCGCTGGGCCCCTTCCTGTCAAGCACCGCTCCGCTGGGCCCCTTCCTGTCAAGCACCGCTCCGCTGGGCCTCGCCGTCTCAAGCACCGCTCCGCTGGGCCCTTCATCTCAAGCACCGCTCCGCTGGGCCCCGCCGTCTCAAGCACCGCTCCGCTGGGCCCTTCCTGTCAAGCACCGCTCTGCTGGGCCCTTCCTGTCAAGCACCGCTCCGCTGGGCCCCTTCCTGTCAAGCACCGCTCCGCTGGGCCCCTTCCTGTCAAGCACCGCTCCGCTGGGCCCCTTCATCTCAAGCACCGCTCCGCTGGGCCCTTCATCTCAAGCACCGTTCCGCTGGGCCCCTTCCTGTCAAGCACCGCTCCGCTGGGCCCCGCCGTCTCAAGCACCGCTCCGCTGGGCCCCGCCGTCTCAAGCACCGCTGGCCCAATGACAGTGCCGGTTCTGTGTTGTGCTAATGTTCACGCTGCACTCGGGCCACCCTGCCTCCTCCATTGCCTGTGGAGACTGTTATCCACTTGATGGACTGTGGCTTTGCACTCCCCAGGATATGACAGTGGGCAAGCACCCACTTGTGAGACTTGAGAGACTGTGGCTTTGCACTCCCCAGGATATGACAGTGGGCAAGCCACCCACTGTAGAGACTTGAGAGACTGAGGCTTTGCACTCCCCAGGATTGAACAGTGGGCATGGTGGCCCCTTCTTGGATCTGGCGTCGTGGACTCATGTGGCTGTGGTGCCCCCCTTCCCTTCCCCCTGAGGTGCCTGTAGTTTTATCATCTGATGCCCCTGCAGTGTTCTCTCCAACGGACTCAGGTCTCCTGTGTGGGCTTTGCCCATGTGTTGATACACTTTGGCCCACGGACATTTGCAATTTCAGTGACTGTGCTGGACTTATTGCCTCTATTTATCGGTTACGCAATGTTTACACTTGGATTTTTTTGTTTCATTTTCCTCTTTTACCATGACTTCAATGAACCTATTTTTTACATAAATTTCGTTTCTCACTTTAATTATATCTTTTCGTTATTCCGGGGGGTTTGGGTGGGGTCACTTTGACTTGGTGCTCTGCATTGGTGTGTAGATAGTTGGGGGGTGGGTGTAATGCGTATGTGTGTGCCCGTAACCCTTCCTCCTCCCCCCCTCCCCTGTGTCGTAGGTGCGGTACTCACCGTTGTCGTCTGCGCCGGAGTTCGTACTCGTGGTAGATGAGCAGGTAGACGAGAGCAGGTAGGATGTTCAATTCGGGCTCCATGCTGTCCTCCGTCCTCGTGGAGTGTATAGAGGTGAGCGTTTTCCAGTTCGTAGTCTGTTTCCGCCGTGTTTTTATCGGCGGGGCTCCCGCCCCGGAAAAGGTGGCGGGTTGGTGAGTTGTGATAGGGTGGGCGGTACATTGTCTGCCGCCTGCCTGTTGGCAGTGACCGCCGCGCTGTTTGTGTGTCCCGCCGTGGCGGTCGGAGTGTTAAAGTGGCGGGCTCTGTTGGCGGTTACCGCCAGGGTCAGAATTCCATTTTTTGGACCGCCAGCCTGTTGGCGGGTTGGCCGCCGCTTTATCACCGACCGCCAGGGTCAGAATGACCCCCATAATGTTTATTTACAAAAGCACACATTGACCCCTTGGGGTATCTTGCCACTGAATAAGAGATGTTTATTGATACCCAAACTAATAGAACCCATTTTATCAACCTCACAAAGATGAAAGGCTGATTGAAGCTGCGGAGATTTGAACAAAGATTTTTACACACCCACAGGTGCACATGCACATGCTTGTACAGACATAAACACAATCCTGTGCTCACAAACGCATGTGCACACACTTATGTGTAGAGACACGTGCACACACAGCATATATTTGCAAAAGCACATGTTTTCCCTAACTCAGTGATGCTCATTGTATCGGCCTCGGAGCTTGAGGCTGAGACAAGCTGCTGAGATTCAAACACAGATTTCTACACCTGTGCACAGACACTACTCATGAGCACACACAAACACTCACAAGCATATTCACACTCATGTACATACTTACACAATATCATATCCATACACAATTGTGCACTCACACTCCTGGGCACACTGTAATGCACGCACACTCACAAACTCAATGTCACATTCACCTGCACACACGATTTCATGCCTGTACACACATATACATCCACATGCTCAGGTGCATACACAGACTCATGTGCCTAAGAACACATGCACAAATAATCTTGCATACATGCGCCCACATGTTCAGCACACAGACAGATGCCCGCACTCATGTACATATACTTGTGCACACGTGCATGCATACACACTCGTACACATACATTATTTTATTGACTTGCTATAGCAGATGTATGTTGTGTGTGGAGACAGAGCAGCCCCCTTCAACATCCTCAGGCCCCAACAAGCCAGCCAAGTACCCCACTGCTTGACAGTAGCAAGATAGATGACGATGCTGGAACACCGACTCAATGTTAGACCAAGGCTGATGCAGAAAGGACTGAGCAGGATGGAAGACTCACTCATCCATCCTCAAGGCTCCTTAGATCGGGCTTAGACAAAAGTCTGTTTTATTCTGCCTGTTCAAGACAAATTAGATCTGTTATATGTACCGGACCCTCAACAAGGCACATAGGGCCCAATTACAACTTTGGCGGAGGGGGTTAATCCGTCCCAAATGTGACAGATATCCCGCCAACCGTATTATGAGTTCCACAGGATATAATGGACTCATAATACGGCAGGCGGGATATCCGTCACATTTGGGACGGATTAACCCCCTCTGCCAAAGTTGTAATCAGGCCCATAATATTTTAGACTACACCTGCATCACGCCCTGATTTTGACGTCCGCAGGGTCGGGCATCAAAGTATAAATATGGGGCAGGGTTTGTGCCGAATGTGCGTCAAAATGTTTGACGCACATTCGGCGCAAGCAGAGTATAAATATGCCCCCTAATGTGTAGACTACTCTGGTAGTTGAAGCACAGATGCATCTGCCACCAATACAGAGAATTTATCCTGATGTGCCTGTCTTAGAGACGACTTCGAACTTAGTGGTGCCTACAGAGCAAGTGGTTCCAAGACCACTGTTGGTTCAGACTGAGCCGACTCAGGTCAGCCGCAAGGGATGCAGAGATTTACATCAATGACAGGGACACAGTCAGACTTGACACCGATTATGAATCGGAGCATGGGAGTTACTGTCCCACAATGTTCGGGGGCTAGAGCAGACTCAGATGCAATATCACTGCAGATTACTGTTGGTCCAGTGGTACCAATATCTGCACAGAAGAAACCAGGCATGAGTAAACAAGGACAGATGTCCCAGAGTTTTGTGAGGAGGGGACCAAATGAGCAAGTTCAGGTAGTCTCTTCTATGGGCCAGACATTTGATGGGGCAAGATCATTGTTAGATCTCAGTCCACTCGTTGCACTTCCGGGTGCCATGAATGGACCCAGTGCAGGTCAGAGCTTGAAATTATTGACACCACAGACATCAAGTGCGGTACAGCAGGTGCCACTGGGGAATGCGAGTAACTTTTCATTACCGGGATTGACAGCACAGCAGTTGACTGAATGGCTAGACAAGCTGAATACTCCACAGGGTGCTTCCAAAGGTGAGGAGCAGATAAATTGTGTCAGATTGAGCATGGAAGTAGGCGAACTGGTTGAGGGAACGATGGGGGTGAATAGGTTAGAATCTTACACAGAAGCAGAATTGATTTACTTATGCCCGAGAATTACAAGAGAGGTGGACAAGATACACCAGAGGCTAGCAGATTTGGCAGAGAAGCATGACATAGAAATTGAGAAAATGAAGCATTTGAAGAGAAGTTACAGATTAGATTTTGAAGCAAAGGATTTCGAACACATGAGGTCAGCTGGAATGAAGGTGCACCTTAAAGAATTATTGCAGACTGCTCAGGTTTGTGGAGCCTTGGAGAAATGGGAAGGCAGATGGATAAAGAAGATAAACACAAGGAAACAAGATTCTCTAGAGGTGTCTGAGAATGTATAACAGCGCAAGGACCAAGTAAATATTTTACCAATGAGAGAAATCCCGGGGGACAGTTTGTCATGCCCCTTGGCATAGGAGTGATAGTCTGTCATTCACAAATGATTATCCAAAGTTGTGAGAAAAGCCGGGAGAGTGGTATCAGCAGACGGACAGATTTGTGAAACTCTCAAAATGTCTGTGGGAAGACATAAATACCTTACTGGTAACAGTGGTTCCAGCTGATTTGTGGGTTGAATGTAAAAGAGCTGTAGATTGGCCGACAAGTGAGCCAGAGAGGGATAAAAGTACAGGTGCACCACCTCCTGATGTAATGAAACATTACTATAAGGTGATTGAGTTCTCGAAGACGAGGATTTCACCCCAAAACATTGATTGGCAGAGGATTGACAGGACAGTGCAGGAGGTGAAGGAATCGATACTTGTGTATTATGAGAG
This sequence comes from Pleurodeles waltl, assembly GCF_031143425.1. NCBI lineage: Eukaryota > Metazoa > Chordata > Amphibia > Caudata > Salamandridae > Pleurodeles > Pleurodeles waltl. The sequence continues at coordinate 1,528,800,806 of NC_090445.1, read as the reverse complement.
ATTGTTGAAGGCGTTCAAGGAGTACAGTGGCAAAAAAGCAATTGAGCCGAAAGACATGCTGCATTTTGTGTTTAGATTTGTGGAAGGACTGAGACCTGAGATAGGTCAGATGATTAAGAGTCATTTAATTTGCTGGCAAGCAAAGCCGATTGATGAGGTGTTGCAGTATGCAAAATACTGTAGGGATGAGACTGGGTTGAAGCAGAAAAAGTTGAAAGAGAAGGCAATGGTGATGCAGATTAAGGCAGCTCAACAGGAGTGCAGGGGACTTTTGTGCAACAGATACCGCAACAGCAGGGAAATGTCATGTTTCAGCTGAGAGGTCGTGGAGGCAATATGAATCATGGTCCGGATTTGAATTCGGTAGTGGTTCAGAATGATGTGCAGGGAATGAAGAGGCTATTACTGTGTCACATTTGCGGAGCCGTGGGACACTGGAAGTGGGAGTGTCCGATGATGGTGCAAGAGGGTGTTGTTCAGCAAAGTAATGACGTCAACACATTTCAGAATATGAGAGGACCGAGATTAATGGAGTCCTAATCCAAATTTCAGAATAATGTGAATCAGATGCAGAATTTTCAGCCTATGCAACAGGTGCATATGCCCGTGCGCAAGTGTCAAAGTTGCAGCGGATGCAGCAGCAGGTTCCCATGGTACCTAGACAGCAAATACCTCAAGCCCCGATGGAGCAGCAACAAATGATGCTTTCTCAACAGGTCACAGGTCAGAGACAAGATAGAAATAGTAAGGTAGTACACCAATTCCCGTGACATAGTGAGAATGATATAAATGGTGACTGGATGAGTGACAGTTCAGATGAGGAACCATGTGTGCTTGCGACTTCCTTAGAAGTAGATCAGAGGGGACCCTATGTCAGAGGGAAGGTAATGGGTCACAGAGTCTCATTTTCAGTAGACACAGGAGCTACCTTTTCTACAGTGAGAAGTGCAGAAGTTCCGAATTTGCCCCTTTTGGGTCGAACAGTTCAGGTTGTAGAAGTAGCAAATCAGTATTTGACAAACCCAATTACAGATCCAGTGCAAGTTGAGATTGGCAACTTCCAGGGATTGCATACATTTGTAGTCTGCAATCAAGCCCGGTATCCCTACTGGGAAGGGACTTGCTGTGCGAGACAAGTTGTCTGATTACTTGTTCAAATGATGGAATTGAGCTCTAGAGAAATAGTAATGATGAGGAAGACTCAGAGACTGAGTGTGAAACTACAAATGAGGAGTATCACTTGATCGAGTTTTTCCTGATGTTCACAGAGAGAGAGAGCTTCATTCCGATTTGCAGGGAACAGTGCAAGAGAATGTGTAGGATTTACCAGGAAAGAAGTGGGGTTGATCAAAGGAGTGGAGCAGATTAAAGTTACTTTGAAACCGAATGCAGTGTTCCCACAGCTTCCTCAGTGTAACATGACACAAGATGTCCTGATGAAAGTGGCTCAGATAATTGCAGATTTTGTGAAGCAGGGAGTTTTAAAAGAGGTAGTGAGCAGTCCATGCAATTCACTGATAATGGGTCTGAAGAAGCCATGTGGGAAGGTTTGAATTGTTCAGGATTTGAGAAAAGTAAATGACATTGTGGTTAAGTGTTGTCCTGTAGTGCCCAATACAGCTGTAATAATGTTCCAGATTCCATGTGATGCAGCGTGGTTCACAGTGGTTGATTTGTCACAAGCGTTCTTTTCTGTGCCTCTTCATGAGGATAGTCAATTTCTCTTCAGTTTCAAATTCCTAGATCGAGCCTACTGCTGGTGTAGACTTCCTCAAGGGTACACAGTGTCACCATCATTGTTTAATCAGATCTTGAAAAATAATTTGGAGTCATTAGAATTACCTTTCCAAGCGACTTTGGTGCAATACATTGATGACTTGTTGACTGCACCCAGGACAAGGGACGAGGGTAACTATGATTCGATTGCCCTATTGAATCAATATGGTCATAAAGTGTCACCACTGAAGTTGCAGCACTGTCAGAAAGTAGTAAAGTATTTGGGACACCAGATTGAGAAAGGGTCGAGGAAAATATCCAGAGAAAGGATCACAATGATAATGCAGATGAATCCCCCCAACTTCACAGAGAGATGTTAGGATGTTCCTGGGAATGGTGGGTTATTGTCGACAATGGATTCCAAACTTTTCAGAAATCTCAAAGCCACTGCAGAAATTGACCCATAAGGATGCCATATACCCCATAGCATTAGATGAAGATCAGATGAAAGCGTTCACTGAACTGAGAGAGAGTTTGTGCAGAGCTCCAGCGTTGGGTATGCCTGACTACACAAAGCCATTCATATTGTTTTGTCCTGAGCGTGATGCATGTTCATTGTCTGTCTTGACTTAGGTCCATGGAGTTGCTCATCGCCCAGCAGCATATTTTTCAGCTACGTTGGACCCAGTTACAGCAGCCCTACCAGTTTGTTTGCGTGCAGTTGGTCAGAGTCTCTCACAGTGTGAAGGAGTAGTAATGGGATATCCCCTGACTGTAATGGTCCCTCACCCAATTGAGATTTTACTGACAAGAACAAAAACCCAATACTTGACAGGTGCTAGGTTTACTAGATATGAGACAAGCAACTTGGGTGCTCCAAATGTAACACGGAAAAGATGTACAGTGCTGAACCCGGCAACTTTACTTCCAAGTGATACTACTGAAATTTAAAAAGAGGAGGATGTTGAACATGATTGTCTCAAAGTAACTGAGTTGTGCACGAAACCAAGACTTGACATCAGAGATACCCAATTGGAAGAAAATAACCAATTAGTTTTAGTCAATGGTTCTTGTTTGAGAGACAGCACAGGGACACTGAGAGCAGGATATGCAGTGTGCACAATTACAGGTACCTTAGAAGCTTCCTGGCTTCGAGGAGTGTATTCTGCTCAGGTAACGGAATTGATTGCTCTTACTAGGGCATGCCATGTTTCTGTTCGATTGAGAGTCACTATCTACACGGATAGTCAATATGGATTCATAATAGTTCATGATTTTGGTCCACTGTGGTCGTAGAGAGGTTTCCTGACCTCTACTGGGTCACCGGTGAGAACTGGTGAAAGAATAAAAGAGTGGTTATATGTGATTCAACTCCCTGAAGAAATTGCCATGGTGAAATGCATTGCACATCTAAAGTCACAGGACTACGTGTCACTAGGGAATGGATATGCAGATCAAGTCGCAAGGTTCTGCGCATTGAACTGTATATCATTCAAGGACAAGTGGGAATTGTTACCTGAAGAAGACACTACATGTACGAGCTTTGCATTAAAAGTGATCGACACATTAGAGGAGTTAAAAACTCTGCAGAGTAATGTTGACAAGGAAGAGAAAATGTAATGGAGCAAAATGAAATGTGTTCAAAGACAGGATGAGTTGTGGGTATCTGAGGAGGGTCAGATGGTTTTGCCAAATAGTACTTCGCCATCTGAGATAACAGGCTATCATGGTCAGGCACACATTGGGAGGGATGCCATGGTTTATCTGTTCACAATTGAATGGTTTAACCCCAAGTTTAGACAAGCAGCTGAAGCAGTTTGCCATCGATGTGTCATTTTCCAGCAATTAAATGCAGGAAAGGGACGGTGGTTAATTTGAGCCACACTGGAAGAGCAGGAGGTCCATTCAGCAGAATGCAATTGGATTTCATTGAGATGCCTGCATGTGGAAGTTTGAGATATGTGTTGGTGATTGTGTGCATTTTTAGTTATTGGATTGAAGCGTACACTACAAGGAGAAATGATAGTCTCACAGTAGCGAAACTGTTGTTTAGGGAACTGATACCACGCTTTGGATTTCCGATATCTTTAGAATCAGATAGGGGAACGCACTTCAATAATGAGGTGATTAAACTGTTGTGTGCAGCATTGAACATTGAGCAGAAGTTGCATTGTAGTTACCTCCCTGAAGCATCAGGACTAGTGGAACAGATGAATGGTACTCTAAAGTCAAGGACTGTAAATATGTGTGCAGCTACGAATCTGAAATGGCCTGATGCATTGCCTTTGGTGTTGATGTAGATGAGAAACACACCTGACAGGAAGACAGGATTGTCACCCCATGAGATTCTCATGGGCAGAGCAATGAGGTTGCCAGCAGTTCCAGCCAATGCTCTTGTCAACATTACAGATGATATGATGTTGCATTACAGCAAGGGTCTGGCTGATGTAGTCCGCTCTTCCTCTCAGCAGGTGGAGGCCACCACACTGCCACCGATCCATGATCCAGGGCACAACCTGAGAGCTGGCGACTGGGTTGTTGTCCGAAAACATGTTCGCAAGACGTGCTTGGAATCTCATTGGAAGGCACCATACCAAGTGGTTCTAACGACTATGAAAGCTGTGAAGTGTGCTGGGATCCCAAACTGGATTCATGGAATCCATATGAAGAAAGTGGCATGTGTACTAGATCATGAAGAAGAGTTGTTGAGAGTACCAACAACTGTGAGACAAATTACAGCACCAGAACAAGAAAAGGAGCAAGAAGAACTGGAGCTGAACCTGAGCTCGTTGAGGACGGTTCCCACACTCCTGTGAGAGATGAAGGTGAAGCTCTCCAGGAAGGTGCTGAGGAACCTATTGCAACTGAACCAGCAGGAGAGTCTAGTCCTGAGGGAGTTCGCCCAGAAGCAGACGATTCAGAGAGACAAACAGAGCAAGTACCAGACCAAGGAAGGGAAGGAGATGAGCAGGATCAAAGTCAAAGTGATCTGACTCCTGAACCTGTTGTCATGAGAAGACACCACAGAGAAGGAAAAAGATGCAAGTTCACTCCTGAAGAGAATATTAACAGAAGGTACACTAAAAGGAGATAAGTGGCCGAATTTGCAAGCAGAGAAAAGGAGAGAGGTAATTGTCGATCAAACGATAGAGGAAGAATTAGATACCACAAGAAAAGAGGAATTAAGTGAAGGAGAGTTGAATGGTGACCGAAAGTTGAAAAGAAAGAGAATAGCAAGTCGAAGATACACAGGTCCTGAATGGGCGTATGCAACTACAAATGAATGGCAACAAGAGTTTATGGGCCTGATTCTAAGCTTGGTGGGCGGCGGGAGCCGCCCGCCAAGCGGGAACCGCCAGAAGACCGTTCCGCGGTCAAAAGACCGCGGCGGTCATTCTGGGTTTCCCACTGGGCTGGCGGGCGACCGCCAAAAGTCCGCCCGCCAGCCCAGTGGGAAACACCCTTCCCACGAGGAAGCCGGCTCCGAATGGAGCCGGCGGAGTGGGAAGGTGCGACGGGTGCAGTTGCACCCGTCGCGAATTTCAGTGTCTGCAAAGCAGACACTGAAATTCTTTGTGGGGCCCTCTTACGGGGGCCCCTGCAGTGCCCATGCCATTGGCATGGGCACTGCAGGGGCCCCCAGGGGCCCCACGACACCCCATACCGCCATCCTGTTCCTGGCGGGCGACCCGCCAGGAACAGGATGGCGGTATGGGGTGTCAGAATCCCCATGGCGGCGCAGCAAGCTGCGCCGCCATGGCGGATTCCCATGGGCAGCGGAAAGTCGGCGGTACACCGCCGCCTTTACGCTTCTAGCCGCGGTCAGAATGCCCGGCGGAGCACCGCCAGCCTGTTGGCGGTGCTAATGCCAACCCCCGCCCTGGCGGTATTTACCGCCAGGGTCAGAATGACCCCCTATGTCTTTTTGTTTTGATAGGGAAGTTCCAAGTCAATTTTGAAGTGACTTGAAAAAGATCAATGAACTGAACTGTTGAAACAATCTGAGAAATATTTTTTGAGAAAGAGACTGATGAAAGTAACCGGAAAAGACATTGATAACCTGATTTTGATGAAGCTGCAAACCGATTTTGACAAGGAGAAGGGTTCCTGGAAGTGAAACTGATTTGCTGAAAGAAATTTGTTTTTGATTTTTGCTGCACATTTTCTAAGTTACTTCTGTTTTCTGATTCTTTACAGATCATGGCTGATGTAGATAAGCTAACTGATGTTAGGCGCTATAAATATATGAGCAGTGGTTTGGCAATTATGTGTAGGACTTTGTTTATAGTATTGATTGTGGGTATGTCTATTCTTGATGCAAAAGGAGCCAGCCATACTTCTACTTTTGAGACTATTACATTAACAGGCTTAGTTAGACAAGTTAGACGAGAAGTATTTGCATGACTTTACTAATGCTCAAGGAGAACTTTCTTCTAATATTTTCTATTGCTTGCTGAGTGAGTATGTTGAGACAATGGACGCAAAGGATTGTCTTGTGCGTACACAGATTCCTTCATCAGTCGAGGAAGGAGTCACTTACCATAGTCTTCCACTAACATATGGGATAAGTTGTAGTCTTTTACTAACAAGGTTCTATAATCAAGAGTACATCCAGTATTTCTACTCTAATAATGACCTCGTGTTTTCGTTTGTTCCTATTATTAGATACTTGAGTAGAGTTGCTAAGGATAATGACATAGAATTAATTAGAGGATTCTTTGAGCATACGCTAACGTTTGGGATGGCTTATGCTCACAGGAATAACCTCACATGCTTGTTTACACTGTTAGAGAAAATCTTTTTAGATCATAGTGATGACAGGCGAAAAGCGCTGAAGGAGAAATTAGAAAAAGGCTTAGAGAAAAGAACTTACAAGAATGATTATGTTTACACTGCAATTAAAACGCAAGGGAAATTAGCTTTAGATGCACTACACATAGGAAAGCTTTGTATATGTAGGCCTAAATTGCGCACTGACACTTTATTTGTGGGTATGAGTGAATGTAGGCATGTGTTTTCGTTTAAGAATAAATGGACATTTATGTTGAATGGACAGGACCCTGCGATTCGGGGGATCTATTATATTTGTGGACTTAATGCTTATTACCGTCTTCCAAGAGGATGGTATGGGGCATGTTATTTGTGGATAGTTTTCCCAAAGATTTACCAGATGGAGGATTTGAAAACGTTTCCAGAACTGACAGAATTACATCGTAAGAAACAAAGGAGGGAAACCTCTTCTGCAATAGTGGGAGGTATATTTGGTGCGGTGATTCCTTCACTGGGAGTCATCCTGAATTCGATTAAGATTTGAAAGTTGTCTACCATTGTGGATAATATGCTGACAAATTTTCAGGGGCTATATTCCTGATAGCTACTGAACTGGCTGCGGATAGAGATTTGACTCTTCAAAATCGTCTTGCTTTAGACATTCCTTTAGCGAAAAATGGCGGAGTCTGTAAAATGATTAACTCTAGGCATTGCTGCTCTTACATTCCTAACAGTAGTAAAGAGATGAGACTTACTTACTAATCTAACGCAAATAGTGATCTGAAGGAGTTGAAAGAAACAGGGGTTTGGGAAAAGGTTGGTAAGGGGTTTGTTTCAGTGGGAAATTGGCTTAGTAATTTTTGGAATGGGGTATTATTGAAAATTAGACAGGGAATATTAATTGTCATAGGTTGCTTATTAGGAATATCGGGATTATGTAAATTATGTAAAAGAATTACATTGAAAAGGTCCAAAGATAATCAGAGGAGGGAAGAAAAGGAAAGGGAAAGAATCTATAGGGAAAATTCAAGGAGAAGACAAAATGTCAAAGAGATAGAATTGTAAAAATTGTGGGTGGTAAATTTGGTGTGATGACATATTTAGTTATCAGGGGAGGGATTTCTGAAGCAGATGTCTTAATTAGAAATTATTAATGAATGCTAATGTATTTTGAATAATGACTTATGTAGAAAAATGAATAACGGAGAAAAAATAATGGGCATGTTTAAAAATGTGACCTCGAAAATGGCCACCAGGGTTCACAAAATGTACTAAATAAATTATGAATACGTATGAAATATTGAAAATGTATTAGATTAAAGTAGTACTATGTCATATTAAGGGTTATGAATTATGTTTTTGCTTATTAATTGTAGGCCTTAACGTAGCGAGTGTCTTGGCCTAGTCTTGCCAGGCCTCATGCAGAAGCTGTATCTCTTAGTGTTTTAATACAAAATGCTGACAGAGTGAACTAACAGTGAACTGTTATTTGTTTTAATAAAATGCTTAGCAGAAGCTTTCTATGGGAACTGACGGACAAGAGATGAAGTCTCTAGAAATGTTACAAAACGTGTGTAATGTACATGAGATGTACTTTCCCAGGACATGAACAATGAAGACACTGACTGGAAACAAAGATGCAACAAAATTGATACCTGACGAGCCGGATGATGAAAACATCGTAAAGCAGACCAATCAACGAAATGTGAACTGTGAAATACTAAAATTCATAGATTTTGTATATGGACAATCATTGGGCAGAGTAATATCGTATGATTAATTGACCAATTGGAAATTGGGGGATAGTGTGGGAAACTTTGATGTAATAACGCAACAGGGGGAACTTAGACAGATTTTGAGATTGCGATTGTGAGACTAGAGATTTAGAGTGACGGTGGGAGAAGAAGAGAAGAAGAGATTCTGTCGCTGGGCTCATACTCTGAGAGCCTGATACTTTGCTGATCGATTGACCTAAGAGCGAAGACTGATTCTGCTTGCTGACCCATACGTGGATAGGTAGATATGACAATGACTGAATTGCATTTTTATGCCCTTTCTTTGTAGGTACCAACTGCGTTGGCTTGATACTTTCTTTAGGTAGATGTTTTTTTTCCAATATTGGTGTCCCAAATTGTTTTGCATGAAGCCCCACATGCCGATGCTAATCTGTGTTAGTTGAGGTTACTCAAACGACTCCTGACAAATTGTAGAGACAAATGGTTGATGGACTATTTTTCGGAACTTTATTGGCAGCATAGCTTTGCTGAAATGGGTTTTATTAATGTTGATGCCTTAGCATGTCTTTTGATTCAAGCTTTAATTAGATCATGATTCATGATTCTTGCGACTTTCTGATTAACAAGCATTATTAAAATAGTTTGATTTGAGTTGATGATTATGATTCCTGACTTAGTATTATTAACGTAAGAGAAATAAACGTACTAAACTTATAATTAAAGGTGTGGTTATTCATGGCTGAAGAGCCATGGTGTGTGGAAATTACTGACTCCATTGATTGTTTATTTTACTAATGACTATTGATTATTGTGTGACGATTATTGATTCTATACTGAAACTATGGCAAAAACATATTAAACGAATCAAAAGTTTCATTGACCTATACACGTCCCTTGTAAACCCCCTTGATGCTTGATCCTCCATCTGAGGTCAAACCCCTTTTGAGGCTCATCCCAATGTTGAAGTTGGTCTTGTTTTCTAAGTCGAATTTTCGGGGTGGTACCTGGTCCATGTGTTGAAGTTGAGTCGAAGGCACTGACAGTGACTTTGTGTAATTTTGAGCCCAATATTGTCAAAAAATATTGCCTTGTTTGTGCGTGTTAAATAAAATCTTTGTCCTTACACTGCAGATTTCTGTCTGATATCTGGAGCTGTAAGTTCTCTCTGGAAACTGAGCCTTGGGATCTTGAAAGGTCACTTGGCACTGATTTTCATGGTTAATCTTAATTAGCATGGCTGCTGCTCTATAAAAAAAAAATCCCCGACTCCTTTGGTATTTTCTTCTATTTCTTCTTCAAAAACCTTTTTAGAGTCCCTATGGGTTGTCATTGGGTTATGTGCCCTTTGCCTTTTCCACCAGAGCCGATCTGTCTTTTTAAAGTGTGATAATTTCCCTGTCTCACCTTCATCTTCAGCACTAGTCCTTGATAAACAAAGGTTAAAGGCAGAGTGAATGTCTTTGCGGGGCAAGCAGGAGTTACAAGATGGACATTTAAATGATGCATTTTCCATTTACCACCTTCCCCTAGTCCCCGTAGTGCATCTCCTTCCACATGGTGGATGGGACTGGAAAGATTAACAAGCATTTTCAATACAACGATAAAGTAGTCCGGACACCATGCTGAAACATCGAGCCTCGTATGTTTTTAGTAATTTACCGGTGCTGTGTAGGTGGGCTAAACACCGGAAAAGGCATGACGTAAGCATGCCTTTCACAAATGAAAACAAGCGGATTTTAAGAGGCAAGCCCACGAACCAATGGAAGTGACTGATGTAACATGGGCGTGGTTGGAAGCCCGAAGAGAGATTACAGAATGGGACGGAGCGCTTTGCGATCGCCCATAAAAAGGGGTTGAAAATCATCAGCGAGTCCACTTCCAGGATTGGTTTAACTACTGTTTTCCAAAACGTTTTTCTGGAATTCGGTACCCAGACATTGCCATCAGTGTGCAGGGCCACTTATAAACAACTCTGAATTTGATGATGGAAAGGAGTATTGCGGGATGGAGCTGTACCTCAGCTGAGATATTCGGATGCGAACACAGGAGAACGCACAGCATTTATTCATTAGCACTGCATATTGCATGAGGGGTTAGAAGATGATCTACAATATCATGTATGTCAAGTGGGCGTTACACAATTACGTTGTAAATTTTTAGGTACAAGGAGGGTAAGTGGCATGCCCAGAATTACATGATTTGAAGTCTAGCGCCGGGAATTGAAACCAGGATTCTGGCTCCCAAATGCAAAATATCAATCCATTAGGCCACATATCCTCCACGTGACTTCACAATACACGTACTGCAAACCATATGGACGTTCTACCCTGCTATTTCTGCAGACTAAATCTCCCCTAAGCACATTAGTACACTTCATTGTGTTCATAACTGCATTGCACTTGGGCAAAACAACGCTGCATCTCATGCCACGCAAGACCACAAGCAGTGGTGTCATCGTCGTCACGATTTATCAGCTAAAGTGGGAGTTGTAACCTGGCTTCATAGCCAAGTAAAACGTTCCTCTAAAAAGTGTATTAGTGTCATATTTACATTCTGCTGGCAAAAGCTCATAATAAGGCATTAATATCAACAGACAAGGGTTAACCAGGGTAAAGAAACCAAGAAAGCCAAAAGATAAAAGAAGCCTGACCATGTGAAAAGTACTAAGAGAACCAGGGACTGGAGTCCCATTTGAGGGACAAGCTGAACTAGGCCCAGAAGAACCAGAGAGAGAGAAAGGCCAGGAAGGCAAAGACAAGAAAATATCAAGGCTCTGAGACAAGACTAGGAGGACAAGAACAATTAAGGGAAGAAGGACGAGGCACAGGGAAACAAGACCCAAAAGAATTAGATGAACCAAGACGAATGGAACTAGGAGGGCAAAGTTTAGGCAACCCAGGGTTAGGTAGGCTATGAGCGGAAGCACCAGTGTGTGGAGGACAAGATCAGAGGAACCAAGAAGTTCAGGACCAGAATAATCAGGACGAGAAAGATGACAGACCGGAGGAGGAGAATCAGGAGGGCCAGACACAGAGGACAAGGACCAGGAGGACCAGAAGCAGGTGAGTCGTGAACATGGGTTGGAAGACCAGGGAAGTCAGACATAAGAAGGTCAGGGCCAAGGGAACCAAGTGCAGAAGTACCAGAAGAGCAAGGATCACAGAGGATGACCCTCAGAAGTACCTTCCACCAAAAGTGGAAGTCAAGACAAAGATGGCAAGGAGGCCAAGGACTAGGAGAAACATGATCAGAGGACCAAGGGCCATAACAAGAAGGATCATGACCAGGAGACCTAGACCCAAGATGGCAAGGACCAGAAAGAGAAGCGGCATGCAGATTAGGACCAGGAAGATCAGGGCCAGAGAGCCCAGTGCCAGGGACACCTGTATGACCAAAAGAATCCGGGAGAGAGTTTTGTCAGAGGGCAGAGGAACTGTGAGTGATAACAAGGTTTGCCTAACAGTAGCATAGTAGTAAGAGGGTAGAGTTCTGGGACTTAGCAGATGGGTGAAAATGGTTGTGGTGAACTGGAAAGGATGGGGAGAGAATGATTTGTTGTGGTTTGAAAGACGGCAACAGTGGTCCTCATGGTGGCACAGTGTTCTGAGGGTGAACAGAGAGGGTTAAGGGTACTCGAAATGAGTTTAGCGATTAGGTGAAAATGGTTATGATGGTCCTAAAGTAGACAGAAAGCTGGCTGCATGAAACAGCCAACTGTGAAGAACAATTACAGACATATTGTGAGTTGATGCGACATATGGACCCCTTTAGTACGCGGCCTGGGTACAAGAGATGCAGATTCATAGATGACTCCTATCAACACTGGTGTGCCTGGTAAAGCCTAGCTCCTTGCACTAGCTATAGAATCTGCTATGTAGCCCAAGTGGTAGAGAGAGTACTCCCACCACCTTTAATGATACATGATTCTCACCTCTCTCTCTTTGCCCTCCCTTCCTCTCCTGCCCCATTTTTCTTTTTTCTTTCTTGTCTTTCCTTCTACAACTGGCACAGTAACGGACTCTTTGCTATTAAGCTTTTGCATTGTTCGTTTGTGATGCAAGGTTTACTCACCGGTTCCTGCTTGCTCTATTCTGTTATGTAGTTCTTTATTGCAACATTTCAGTAAAAAGATAACAAATAAGAAGACAGAAATAGTCTGCGAAGTGGACAAAGTGGAAAGTGGACAGTGGCGGCTAGCTTGTATTTACAGTGGGTGGGTGGGGGATACAATAATAATATTTTTTTTAAATGGCATGTACCTCAGGGCGTTTTTTAAGTGATTTTCTGTTTTAAAAAAAATTCTATAACCTAAGTATAACGTCCCTGTAACCTTTATTTTGTAAGTGAAAAAATATATATATATGTTACCTACTGGGGGGTTGATAGTAGGTAGTTATAGTTAGAACCTAGTCCCCATAGGAAGAGAGTTTTTTGTTTTGCCAATTACTTTGGTGTCGCTTGACGAATCTCCATGAAGTTTCCCAAACTTAGACTTTGTTCAGTTCAGCTGCTGTCCTGAAGGTTTCGGGGTGATCCGTCAAGTGGAAGCTGAGAAAAATGGGGAGGCCCAAATTGTGTTTTCCCATGCATTTTTCCATAGGGACTTTGAACACAGCTACAGCTGTAATCGCTGGACGAAATTACACCAAATTTGCTAGAAAGATAGCCCTTGGTCCGGGAAGAAGGCTTTTTGTGATTTGCTGTAAATTGGTTCAGTAGTCTGGGCAATATTAAAGGTAAAAAAATATAGATATCTTATGATGCGGATCAGGCCCGGCTCGAGGAAATTTTAATTGAATGGGCCAAGGGTGCATTGGGGTAGGCCGCTGCAGGCCTAATTTGTGGCTTCTGGAGGTAGCCAAATGCCCTAGATTATATCATATCTGCTTCAAAACATGTTTGCACCACCATACAAAGGATATATTCTGTGTTTATACATTACAAGTAAAGTTGCAGGGTAGTTTGATTGTCTGGCTACTCCCTAGCCTCCAGGCATAAATGCACCTCCTCTGTGTGCCAAGCCAATCTTTTTGGATAGGACAAAACTAATTACCTGACCCTCACACATATTTTCAAAGAGGACAAGAAAAAAAAATGGAATCAGGGTTGGAGCACTGATGCCAGGCAAAGATAGCTAATTGAGGCAGTACAGTTAAGTAAAGGAGCAGATATGAAATTACAGATGTCAATACACTTAGGTGGTCATTCTGACCGCCATGCGGTCACCGCCGAACGACCGCACCGCGGTCAAAAGACCGCGGCGGCCATTCTGGCTTTCCCGCTGGGCCGGCGGGCGACCGCCAGAAGGCCGCCCGCTGGCCCAGCGGGAAACCCCCCTCAACAATGAAGCCGGCTCCGAATGGAGCTGGCGGAGTTGTAGGGGTGCGACGGGTGCAGTGGCACCCGTCGCGATTTTCAGTGTCTGCAAAGCAGACACTGAAAATCATTATGGGGCCCTGTTAAGGGGCCCCTGCACTGCCCATGCCAGTGGCATGGGCAGTGGCATGGGCAGTGCAGGGGCCCCCAGGGGCCCCACGACACCCGTTCCCGCCATCCTGTTCCTGGCGGTAAAAACCGCCAGGAACAGGATGGCAGGAAGGGGGTCGGAATCCCCATGGCGGCGCTGCATGGAGGATTCCCTGGGCCAGGGGTAAACCGGCGGGAAACCGCCGGTTGCCCTTTTCTGACCGCGGCTTTACCGCCGCGGTCAGAATGGCCCAGCAAGCACTGCCAGCCTGTTGGCAGTGCTTCCGCGGTCCCCGGCCCTGGCGGTCATGGACCGCCAGGGTCGGAATGACCCCCTTACACTTTTTGTTAAAGTTTTCCCCATCCTATCCATCTAAAGCAATACTTGTGCATATTCCTCCTCTTTACCCTGAGTTTCTGGTTGACCACCTTGACATGGACTGTGCCAGCCTCTACATGGATACACACTAATGCCAGCCCTTTTTCTGGACTTCTTTGAAAGTCAGGAATCTCTAACTAGATGAGATAAAGGCTGACTTACAACTTCTATATGTGGTAGCGGAGTGGACTGGCCTTTTATTTCTTTGGGCAATTCCCCACAAAGAGGTGGGTATGGGGCTACTAGATGCTTGCTACTGAAGGGACAGGGCTGCCTCCAGCAGGAGCTTGGTGCAGGTGAGCAGGCCACTGAAGGCTTGAGCCAGACATGTCTGGCTCAGCTCAAGTTCCTCTAGGACCTTCAAGCCGAAAACAAGTCAAGCTTTCATTTAGCCTGTCTCTGGCCCCTCCTTGTCTCTCCTGGGCTTTACAAGGCCTTGTAAGATGCACTGTTTTCCAACTCTCTTCGTATTTGCAAACCTAAAAAGTGATTTTCTCCTTTTAATGTCAAGAATATTTCTGAGTTGGAAATACCAGGCAAGTAACACTGCTCTAGCTCCCTCTGTGCTGGTTTTTGGAGAGGGATTCTTTCCATTTCTATCTCCCCCTGAGCACGGACTCAGCAACACACCCCTTTCAGCCCTAATTATGCACTTTCCTGCCACTGCTCTCCCACGTGCCTAATTCTACAACTGACCTTGGGCCCCAGACACCATCCACCTCCATTTTCATTATCCTCTTCATGTTGTAGTAATCACAAGGTTTGTTATTAGGCTAAAGAAAGAATTTTAATGTTCCAGTACAAAATCACCTAAGGTCATGTAGTTTCAGTTTCATATTTAATATGGTAAATATAGGGAGAATGAACTACAGTTCCCCGAAGATGTACCTGACAATTAAAGAAAGGAAAACAGAAAGGCCATGTTAACAATGAAACCAACTAGTTAACACAAAGTATGTATTAAGGATGGGCCTGTCAGATTCTTAAAACATGAACAAATGGCCACACACTCCTGCAACATTCTCTTACCTGCTTGGAACTATAATTGGATCTCTGCGTCGCAGCACAATCTAATAAAACAGCAGCTGCATGGTTCAGGAAAGGTGTTGCTCTTTAACTTCTTTCCTCCAGTGATGAAGAGTTATAGGAGGTGGAAAAACAATGGGGCATATTTAAGAGCCCGTAGCACCACGGAGTGCACTTATGATGCTTCGGTGGCACTAAGCAGTGCTCCATATTTAAAGGAGGTGTAATGCCACTTTTTGTGGCAATACGCCTCCTTGTAAATATGGGCACCTCCACACAGTTTCCTGCATCAGAATGGCATGCAATGGGTGTTGCTGTGGACGTTCCACCGCAACACCCATTGCTTTAGACTCTGCCTCAGATTTATGAGTTGTCATAAACCTGAGGCAGCTCCAAAAACTACTGCCAACCCAGGAGTGGCGTTAGCATGGCAAAACGAGAAGAAATGCTTTTATTCCTCCTCGTTTTTTGCTTTTTCCATGTGTGCTGCATTTTGCAGCACACATAGAAAGAGCAAAATGCCATGGGTGATTGTTTATGTGCAGGAATTACCCCAGATATTACAGCACTCATGACAACTTTTATAACCTCAATAAAAATATCAATGAAATATTATAGTCAAATTATTGAAGAAAAAACTGTGCATGGAGGTAGCTCTTGGTCCAGAAAACACACTTTTTGTTATCTGGTGTAAATCAGTTAAGTAGCTATATATATATATATATATCTATATATCTATATATATATATATATATATATATATATAGATATATATATATATATGTATATATAGATATATATATATATATATGGAAGCTAAGGCTCCAGAAACCCTCCAGATCTTGTGCTGAGGCTGGCAACACTTCAGCAAGGAAGTGTTGGCAGCCATCATGGGACTCGGCTTCAAGAAAAGAAAGGTAAAAAGTAAGAAAAGGGGCCAGGGTAGAGTCACCCTGACCCCTTAGCTCTGGTGCTGGGGTCCTATAGGGCACCCCAGGGCAAAAAAGGCATTAAAAAAAAAAAAAATGTATGCTGCAAATTCGCGATGGGGCTAAGAATCCGTGGCAAAAAACAAAAGAAAAAAGCACATGCTCCCAGGCTTGTTAGGGGCGAGTGCAAAGCGCTCCGTCCCCTGTAGTAATCTCTCTTTGGGCTTCCAACCACGCCCATGTCACGTCAGTCACTTTCATTGGTTCGTGGGCTTGCCTTTTACAATCCGCTTGCTTTCATTTGTGAAAGGCATGCATACATAATGCCTTTTCTAGTGTTTAGCCCACCTACACAGCACCAGTAAACTACTATAAACATACGAGGCTCAATGTTTTCAGCATGGTTTCCAGACTACTTTGTCTGTTTATTTTCCACGCAGCGCGATCGCGCTGGGGTTTACATAGCATGATTGCGCTCTGTTATTACGTTTTCAATTTCAGCACGATCGCACTGCATTTTACATAGTGCTGCGTTTTTTTTTCTTTTAATTTGTGTGGCAAGAAAAGTCCGGTTAGGAGTCTACAACGCTAATAGCTCTAACTCGAGCAAAAGCGAGACCGTTGCATTGAAAATGCTTGTTTTTATAAAGCCCCTTTGTGGGCCACTTCTCGAGGGTATGTCAAAAATAAGAAGGGGGCACATGGGTCCCCTCTCTTGGGCTTACGGGGGCCCCAGCGACCGCCACCTCCCCCCGGCTTGCTGCTTGAATTGCTTTGCTACAGAACCAGTTGACTCCTCACTTGTGAAATCCTTCTGCATAAAACTGGTTTGTAAAAATGGGACTGGACAATCCCTTTAAAGCACGGTATTCCATTGTATTATTGTTGAATAGGTGCCTAGTTTCAGGTGTTTATTTTTGGCGCATTTTCATCCATAATTATTCAGGTGTATTTTAGACTTATTTTATCCATATGTATCCATTTTTGTTTTCTGTTCTCTGAAAAGAATAATTAAGATGCAACTAATGTTTGGTTGCCTGACGAGTTTTAACACTATGGGAAACTTTACCTAAAAACATTATGATGCAAACACATTAGCTTATCTGCTTTGAAAACTTTTCTCTTTTTTGCCAACCTGTCAAACTCCATCGCTATTGGCGAAACACTCGTGATTAGCTGCACTGAGAACCACTCAAAAGATTATTTATTTTTCATATGTGAAAAAACGGCAGGGAAAATGGATGTTTTTTATCTGTAACTTTTTTACCTGTAAACTTAATCTTAGTAGCTATATTTATAAAGCAATAAGTGTTACTTGCGAAATATTATATATTCTATAAACTCAGACTAAACTTCCTTTTATTCCTACCATGGGATATACGAGATAAACTGATTATTATCATTATATTAGTAGTAACATTCGATTTATATTTATACAGGAGACATAGCAGCCCACATCGGGTGATGTTGTAGCTAACAAGGTCCAAAGACGATAAAGAGCGCACACTGGGCGGCATCTGTTGATGATAGTATATGACACCTATTTCTTGGTTCTAATAGTGCTTCCTGGCTCTTCCAGAGTTAAACGGTCGTTCAGGGGTTAATCAAGCACACTCCTCCCGGAACATGTCACCAAGCCATAGGCCACTAGAGAGAAATCACCAAATATGTTTTCACTCCATTGACTCATTGGTGCTAACACATATGTGCATGCGCGGGGACACACACGTGCACACACACAACTCCTAACTTAAAATGTAAGAAACTAGGAGTTCTTTAGAGCCTGCCCTGCATACTCAATTCTGAGAACATGCTGCACTTACCCGAGTTGATCATTCAAATGTGACCAGGTGTGAACATTTCCACAAGCCTACAGTGGAAATGGACAGGTAAGGATTCTCCTGGTGTTGGTGCCCTTGGGGGATGGCATGGCCAGGCTGTTTGGGCTGGACTGCTCCTATTGGAGCAGGGTCAAGACGTGTTTACATATGGCTCAGTCCCAACCGAGGTGGCATGGTGTTAAAAATAACAATACGAAGCTATGTAATTATCACTTACTGAGATCAAGCATTAATTCAAGCATCTTTTTGTATACTCACCAGATCAGTACATGCCTTTCCTAATGATTACTCAACTACTGTTTCAATGCAGACACATATAATGTTAGCCTGATGTAAAAAATCACATGCCATATAAACTTTATATGCTGCTCCAATGCTGATGATTGCAGAGATAACTCGAACTATAACAAGTGAATTTCTATGGTTTGGTACGTTTAAAATGTGAGCCTAACGATAATGCCCTTGTAGCCTTTATATTTTTTAAGTGTATGTATATATATATATATATATATATATATATATATATATATATATATATATATATATATATATATATTGCAAACCTAGCTAGAAAGCAATGAAGTTGTGAAAAGGACATGAACCCAAAGTGATGATTCTAGCTAGATCACTCACAATGAAGCAAAGCAGGAAGTCCATGGGTGAATTACTGGAATTACTCCCCGGCTCTCTTATGCAGCCTACTAGTAGAGAAACAAACTAAGAATACATAATCTCCCCCACGACCACAGACACTGTAATCCCCCACTTACTCTGTCCAATTCTTGCAGAAGCCATTCTCTGTGTTGGAGTATTTGCCCGATGAGCAATCCTGGCACCTATAGCTGTACTGTATGCTGCCTGTTAAAGGAAAGAACACAGTGGGAGTCATTTAACTAAGCAACAGCGAAGAGATAACACACCAAGTTTAGGCTCAAACTGATAGGTGGGGTGCCTGACCCCTTCTATTTGTATGACTAGTCACTCTTTCGACCTTCTCAGCCTTTTATAACTTACGCTGTAAAAAGTTTACTTTTGCAAAAGTGTTGGATGGTTTGTCCAGCTGTCACCTCATTGTAAGTTGGGAAATTTCAACTTTGTAAGTATTGACCTTCTTTTATGATGAGCCAGAGCAGAGACGAAAGAGAGGGGGCACCCATACATGATAAAAAATGAATCACTAGAGACCCTCAGTATTATGCAATTGGAGATGAGTCCCAAATATATAGAGTCCAAAATATCATGTGAACAAAATTTCATGTCAAGTATATTGAGAACACTGAGGACAAATATATTGAGAAGGTAAGTTTCTATGGTTAGGCAAAGTTTTACCATAATTAACACCACATATATGTCTGTTTTGGTCTCCGGAGCCTTGGAGATCACCCCCTTCCTCAGGGCTAGATTGTGTTGGAGGTGGGCAGCGCGGCCCCTTTCGAGGAGCCATTGATAGCCCTGGGGACTGCCACCCCACAGGCCCGGCTCGTGCTACGTCCCGGAGTGCCCACTCACAGGACATAGCTGTTTGCTTTTGCTTGGTGGTAAAGGACAGCTCCCGCCTAGCGAACGCAAACAAAATCTGCTGTCTGACAGCGAGAGCTGTCAAACAGCTCCCGCTGTCTGAAAACGCAGTTTTCATCTGTTTCTTTGCACACAAATATGACTGCAGGGAAACAGATGAAAACATTGCTCCCACAAGCAGGAAAATGCTATTTAAAGCAGCTTCCCGCTTGTGGGAGAAATGCAGGCTCACGCAGGACGTGGAGAGCCGGTTAGGACAGCAGGGGCCTTGAGGCTCCGCACTCGCTCCTTCACTCTCTCTCCCTCTTCCATCCAATGAGGAAGCCTAGCAAGATGTTTCGTACAAATGTGTTGGTTATGTTTGGATGCAAAGCAGAACAGAGTCACTTCTGGCCTAATGGTATCTGTTAGACCCGACAGCCTTAGGGTGTTCACCCCTAACTTTCTGCCTGCCTCCCTCCACTTTTTGGATACTGTTTTTGCTGTTTTTTAGACTCTGTGCACTTAACCCCTGCTAACCAGTGATAAAATCCATATGTTCTCTCCCTTTAAATACGGTAACATTGGATCTCACCCAATTGGACTATTTAATTTACTTATACATCCCTAGTAGAGGGCACAATGTGTGCCCAGGGCCTGTAGATTAAATGCTGCTAGTGGGCCTGCAGCACTGATCGTGTCACCCACTTAAGTAGCCCCTTAACCTTGCCACTGCAAGGCCTGTGTGTGCAGTTTCACTGCCAATCTGACTTGGCATTTAAAAGTACTTGCCAAGCCGAAAACACCCCCTTTTCTACATATAAGACACCCCTAAGGTATGCACTAGGTAACCCATAGGACAGGGTGCTGTGTATGCAAAAGGCAGGACATGAACCTATGAAGTTTACATGTCCTGGTAGTGTAAAACTCCTAAATTTGTTTTTACACTGCTGTGAGGCCTGCTCCCTTCATAGGCTAACATTGGGGCTGCCCTCATCCATTGTTTGAGTGGTAGCTGCTGATCTGAAAGGGGTAGGAAGGTCATATTTAGTATGGCCAGAATGGTGATATAAAATCCTGCTGACTGGTGAAGTTGGATTTAATATTACTATTTTAGAAATCTCACTTTTAGAAAGTGAGCATTACTCTGCACTTAAATCTTTATGTGCCTTACAATCCACGTCTGGCTGGGTTTAGTTGACAGCTCCTTGTGCAGTCACTCAGACACACCCCAAACACAGGATACTCAGCCTCACTTGCATACATCTGCATTTTGAATGGGTGTTTTTGGGCTGGGAGGCTGGAGGGCCTGACACTTACATATCAAAGGACATTATCCTGCTCTCACACAAAGGACTGCCACACCCCCTACTGGGACCCTGGCAGACAGGATTGAACTGAAAGGGGACCTGGTGCACTTCTAAGCCACTCTTTGAAGTCTCCCCCACTTCAAAGGCACATTTGGCCTCTGCCCCTTCCAACTCAGACACTTCCTGGAGAAGAAACTTGTCACCAGAACCTGCATCCTGCCAATAAGAACTGCCTGGATGCCCAAAGGTCTCACCTGACTACTTTCTGTGAAAGACTGCTGCCTTGCTGTTGCCCTGCTGCCTTGCTGCTCTCTGGCTGAGGTGAAGAAGTGCTCTCCAAGGGCTTGGATAGAGCTTCACCTGTCCCCTGAAGTCTCAGGACCAAAAAGACTTCATCTCTTCAAGAAGAACTCCTTGTGCAGCAAAATTCAATGCACAGCCTGCCAGAAACGACGCACAGCCTGCACCACAATGAAAATGTCACCACATGCCGAACCGGAATGAATTATCCTGACTTTGCAACAAGATCGACGCAGCACCAGTGTAGCGACCGGAAATTTAACGCACGGCCCACTGGATCGACGCACAGCCGACCTGGAATGACGCAGCCTGACTTCCAGAGAGAAATCGACGCAGCGCCTGCCGTGCGGTAGAAAATTCGACACAACGCCCACCGGATTGACGCAGCTCCTGTGACTTCATCCTGCCAGCGCAGGAAATCCACGCACCATCCTCGGGCATCTGAAAGCCCCGCAACTCGGAGAGGATCCACGACCGAGCGCCGGAAATCGATGTACAGCCGTCACTGCGTGAAAACCAAACAACGCATCGCCGTTTGCGGCCCGAAAAATCGATGCACACCCCTTTGTTTCCGCGCATCTCCACCTCTGCGGTTCTTTGTGGAGATTTTTCATGCAAACCAGGTACTTTGTGCTTGAAAGAGACTTTGTTTGTTTCTAAAAGACTTAAGACACTTTAAATCACTTTTCAGTGATATCTCTACATTTAGTTTTTGCGTCTTTGATCATTTTGACCTGCATTTATCCAGCTAAATATTATATATTTTTCTAAACACTGTGTGGTGTATTTTTATGGTGCTATATGGTGGCATTGTATGATTTCTTGCACAAATACTTTACACATTGCCTTCTAAGTTAAGTCTGACTGCCCAGTGCCAAGCTACCAGAGGGTGGGCACAGGATAATTTGGATTGTGTGTGACTTACCCTGACTACAGTGAGGGTCCTTACTTGGACAGGGGGTAACCTGACTGCCAACCAAAGACCCCATTTCTAACACTGGTGATCAGCGGTGAGGATAGGACTTGTATTTGTGCAGTGACATACAGTAGCTAAGTATTTCACTACCTACCCACAGTTGAAGGTCAACTTGATTTTTATCTCTTTTTGCAATTTCGAATTTTCCTGGCAACTTGTGACTAAATCCTCACTCAACATGTCTCAGGCTAGGTCTGAAGCAGGAGATTTTGACCTGGCCCTGTTGGAAACATATACTGTCAAGCAACTGAAAGAGTTCTGCAGGGATATGGGAGTACCCACCCAAGGTGCTGCCAGAAAGGAGGAATTTCAAATGACGCTGAGGGCCTGGGCAGAAGCCCATTCAGAGGAGGATGCTGAGGAGATGGAGTCAGATGATAGCTCCCCAGAGGATTTTTTGCCATCAGTGGATGATGTTACCACTGCAATTGTGCCCCGTGCTAAACCAGGGAGCAGTGTCTCTGATCATGGCCTGACCGCAGAGGAAAGGAGAGAAGAGAGAGGGTTTCAATTGCAGATGGCAAAGCTAAAAATTGAGGCTCAACAGGAGGAAAGGAGAGCAGAGAAAGAAGCCAAGCAAGCTGAGGCTGAAAGAGCAGCCAAACAGATTGGAGCTGAGAGAGCTGAAGCTGCAGCTGAGAGAGCCTTGGCTGAGAAAAAACGTTTGTTGGCTCATAAACTGAGTCTCAAGGAGCTGGAGATCAAGGCGAGACAGTCTGAGTCCAGCAGTGATGGTGGCAGCATACATGCAGGACCTGTTGGGGAGAAAAAGGTTTGTATACCCAAGAATGTGGTGCCAAGTTATGTGGTGGGACATGACATTGACAAGTGATTGGCTGCCTATGAAGTTGCTCTACGGGCCCGTGGGACCTCAAAGGAGCAATGGGGGGGCGGCCTTGTGGTGTTATGTACCAGCAGTGAGGAGGGACACACTTCTTACACTGGCTCCACGTGATCAGAATGCCTATGCACTCAGGAAAGCCGCTTTACTGGCCAAGTTTGGCATGACCCCTAAGAAATACCGTCAGAGGTTTAGGGACAGTACCAAATTTCCACACAAACCTGGGTCAATTGTTTTGATTTCTCCAATAAGGCACTGAATGGATGGATGCAGGGCAGCAAAGTAGATGATTACAAAGCGTTATATGACTTGATTCTGAGAGAGCATATGCTCAGTATTTCTTTTACAGAGTTGCGCCACCACTTAGTAGATAGTAAGCTGACTGATCCCAGGAAGCTTGCTGAGGAGGCGGACCTCTGGGTTAGTACCAGAGTGTCCAAGAAGGCATCTGGGGGGACACCCACAAAGGTGGTCAGGGTTCCCAACAGAAGAAAGAGGGGGGAGAAAAACTTAAAGATAAGGAGTTCTGAAAAGGCCCCCAAAAGAATTCCCAAAGGGGGGGGTAACCATTCATCTTCTAGATTTGGGAAGAAACCAGGGTACTTTGATAGAACATTAGGGAAATTCATCCCCAAATGCTTAGAGTGCTACCAGGATGGACACTCTAAGGGTTACTCCCAGTGTTCCAACAGAGCACAGTCGACCACTGGACAGACACCTGGGTTGGCTAGTGTAGCGCACGGGGGGGAGACAGTCCCAGTTAGCTTTGGGGGCAGACAGAGGTTTCCCTAGTGTCCCTGGGAGAAAGAGAGATGTTGCCTAAAGCCCATATGCCAGGAAATAATTCCAAGTATAGGCAGTGGGTCACCATTGATGGGCAAAGGGTGGAGGCTCTGCGTGACACAGGAGCCAGTATGACCACTGTCAAGAGTCAGCTGGTGTCAGCAGAGCAGATAGTCCCTAATACATTCCACCAGGTCAGAGTCGCTGAAAATCGTGAGAGTCACCTACTGGTGGCTCTGGTTCCCTTTGAGTGAGGGGGGTTCTTTGGTACTCTGAAAGTGGCTGTGAGTCCTACCATGCCTGTAGATTGACTGTTAGGCGATGATCTTGGGCATACTGCTTAGAAGGAGGTAGAGCTCAGATCCCACCTGGAGATGTTAGGTTTGCCTGAGTGAGTCTGCATGGCCACCAGGTCCATGGCTGCCCGGGAAGGGAGTCAAGGGTGTCTGGAGCCTGGAACAATGGCCCAGACAGCTGCAAAGAGGAAGGGCAAGAAGCATGGGAAACCTGCCTCAGAAGTTCCCACGGTGGTGGACGGGACCCCTGAGCCAACTGGAGAGGACATAGCTGACCTGGGCAACCTACCTGAATTTGCTGGCTGGCAAGTTGAGGGTTGGCCAACCAGGGCAGACTTCTGCAAGGCACAAAAGGAATGTCCCACCTTGATGGTCTGAGGCAACAGGCCACAGCCCAAGCAGCAGGTGATGTCTCTGGCACTCACAATATTTACTGGGAGAATGATCTCCTTTACAGTGAGCCTAAGGTTCCGGGCCCTGGGGCAGCATGTGTGCTGGTGGTCCCCCGGTGTTACCGAGCCTTCCTACTGGGTCTGGCGCACGACATCCCCCTAGCAGGACATCTGGGCCAACAGAAGACCTTTAACAGGCTTGTCACCCACTTTCATTGGCCCAGAATGAGGGTAGCCTCAAATAATTTCTGCAGAGCTTGCCCCACCTGCCAGGCTAGTGGGAAGACAGGGAAAAAGCTTAAAGCCCCCCTGATCCCACTCCCCGTCGTTGGCACCCCCTTTGAAAGAGTGGGCATCTACATTGTTGGTCCCTTGGACCCCAAAACTGCCTTGGGTAACAGGTTTATCCTGGTTTTGGTGGACCATGCCACCAGCTATCCAGAGGCAATCCCTCTGAGAACAGTGACTGCACTGGTGGTGACCAGATTCCTACTGGGAATATTTACCCATGTGAGATTCCCTAAGGAAGTTGTGTCTGACAGGGGCACAAACTTCATGCATGCGTACATGAAGTCCATGTGGGATGAGTGTTGGGTGACCTACTGGTTTACCACCCCTTATCCTCCTCAATCCAATGGGCTTGTTGAGAGATTCAACAAGACCCTTAAAGGCATGATTAATGGCCTGACTGAAGCCATGAGGTGTAAGTGGGACTTCCTCTAACCATGCCTGCTGTTTGCTTACAGGGAGGTGCACCAGAAAGGGGTGTGGGTCAGCTCCTTTGAACTTCTCTATGGACACCATGTTAGGCGGCCACTGAGCACAGTTAAAGAGGGCTGGGGGAAGCTCCCAAGACACCTCCCCAGGATGTGGTCCGCTACATGCTGGCCCTCTGCAACCAAACCCACTGCTTCTGGAAGCAGGCCAAAAGTAACCTTGAGGCCAGTCAAGAGGTGATGAAGGAGTGGTACGACCGGAAGACCACTCTGGTTGCGTTCTCACCAGGAGACAAGGCTTGGGTGATGGAGCCAGTAGAGCCTAGGGCTCTCCAGGACAGCTGGACTGGCCCATTTGAGATTAAGGAGCGTAAGGGAGAGGCCACTTACCTAGTGGACCTCAAGACCCTTCAGACCCCCTAAGGGTCCTCCATTACAACAGACTCAAACCTCACCTTGAGAGGCCTGAGGTCAGTATGCTCCTAGTCACAGATGAGGGCATGGAAGAGGAGAGTGAA
Organism: Pleurodeles waltl; assembly: GCF_031143425.1. NCBI lineage: Eukaryota > Metazoa > Chordata > Amphibia > Caudata > Salamandridae > Pleurodeles > Pleurodeles waltl. The sequence continues at coordinate 1,528,775,314 of NC_090445.1, read as the reverse complement.
CCTCTCCCCGACCTCCTCTCTGCCAAAGATGGTGATGGGTCAGTGGAGGGTATCATTCTCTCTGACTCCCTGACTCTAGACCAGAGAGGAGACTGCTATGAGTTGTTAAAGCAGTTATCTTCCCTGTTTTCCTTTACTCATGGACTTACCCATCTATGTGTCAATGATACTGACACAGGAGACAGTCCCCCTGTGAAGAATACAATTTACAGGCTGTCGGATAAGGTAAAGGCCAGCATCAAGGAGGAGGTCTCCAAGATGTTGACCTTAGGGGTTATTGAGAAATCAGTAGTCCCTGGGCCAGCCCTGTGGTCCTGGTTCCTAAGGCTGCTGCCCCTGGTGCGAAGCCAGAACTCCAGTTCTGTATGGACTACTGGTGTCTCAACTCTGTCACACGGACTGACGCTCACCCCATCCCCTGAGCTGATGAGCTTGTTGACAGACTAGGCGCTGCCAAGTTCCTGAGTAGGTTTGATCTGAAGTCAGGGTACTGGCAGATCGCCCTGGCGGAGGGGGCCAAAGAGAGATCTGCATTTTCCACTCCTGATGGCCATTACCAGTTCCGGGTGATGCTCTTTGGGTTGAAAAATGTCCCCGCTACCTTCCAACGGGGTCCTATCTGGCAAGGATGCCTACTGTGCAGCCTACCTAGATGACATAGCTGTCTATAATTCCAGCTGGTAGGAACACCTGCTCCACCTCAAGGAGGTGCTTCAGGCTCTGCAACAGGCAGGCCTGACCTTCAAGGCAAGTAAGTGCCAGATTGGGCAGGGTTCCGTGGTGTACTTGGGACACCTAGTAGATGGTGGCAATGTGAAGCCACTCTAGGCCAAGATTGAAACCATCAAGGCCTGGCAACCACCTAGAACACACACTGAAGTGAGAGCCTTTTTAGGCCTCACTGGATACTACTGAAGATTTGTCAAGGGCTATGGTACCATTGTGTCACCCTAGACAGAACTTACTTCCAAAAAGCAACCTAGGTTGGTGAATTGGACAGAGGCTTGTCAGAAAGCCTTTGATTCTCTGAAGGAAGCCATGTGCACGGCCCCGTGCTCAAGGCCCCTAACTACTCCCAGGAATCTATTGTGGAGACAGACGCTTCAGAGCATAGCACAGGGGCTGTTCTAGCACTGCTAAATGAGGAGGGCTCCGACCAACCAGTAGTCTTTATTAGCAGAAGACTACTACCACAGGAACAGAGGAGGAGTGCTATTGAGAGAGAAGCATTTGCTGTGGTCTAGGCACTGAAGAAACTGAGACCATACCTGTTTGCGACTCACTTCCAGGTTCAGACAGACCACAGGCCCCTCAGACGGCTCATGCAGGTGAGGGGTGAGAATCCTAAACTCTTGAGGTGGTCCATTTCCCTACAGGGTATGGACTTTACGGTGAAGCATCGCCCGGGATTGACCACACCAACGCTGATGGTCTCTCTAGATACTTCTGCCTTAGCGATGAGAGCGCCCAGGAGGTTGGGTAGCTCTCCCCACTTTCAGCTGGGGGGCACACATGTTATACCTGACAGCCTTAGGGTGGTCACCCCTAACTTTTTGCCTGCCTCCCTCCACTTTTTGATACTGTTTTTGCTGTTTTTAGACTCTGCACACTTTACCCCTGCTAACCAGTGATAAAGTGCATATGTTCTCTCCCTTTAAATATGGTAACATTGGATCTCACCCAATTGGACTATTTAATTTACTTATACATTCCTAGAAGAGTGCGCTATGTGTGCCCAGGGCCTGTAGATTAAATGCTACTAGTGGGCCTGCAGCACTGATTGTGCCACCCACTGAGGTAGCCCCTTAACCTTGCCACTACAAGGCCTGTGTGTGCAGTTTCACTGCCAATCCGACTTGGCATTTAAAAGTACTTGCAAAACCTAAAACTCCCCTTTTTCTACATATAAGACACCCCTAAGGTATGCCCTAGGTAACCAATAGGGCAGGGTGATGTGTAGGCAAAAGGCAGGACATATACCTATGTAGTTTACATGTCCTTGTAAAACTCCTAAATTTGTTTTTACACTACTGTGAGGCCTGCTTCCTTCATAGGCTAACATTGGGGCTGCCCTCATCCTTTGTTTGAGTTGTGGATGCTGATCTGAGAGGAGTAGGAAGGTCATATTTAGTATGGCCAGAATGGTGATATAAAATCCTGCTGACTGGTGAAGTTGGATTTAATATTACTATTTTAGAAATGCCACTTATAGAAAGTGAGCATTTCTCTGCACTTAAATTTTTATGTGCCTTACAATCCACATCTGGCTGGGTTTAGTTGACAGCCCCTTGTGCATTCACTCAGACACACCCCAAACACAGGATACTCGGCCTCACTTGCATACATCTACATTTTGAATGGGTCTTCCTGGGCTGGGAGGGTGGAGGGCCTGCTCTCACACAAAGGACTGCCACACCCCCTACTTGGACCCTGGCAGACAGGATTGAACTGAAAGGGGACCTGGTGCACTTCTAAGTCACTCTTTGAAGTCTCCCCCACTTCAAAGGCACATTTGGGTATATAAACAGGGCCTCTGCCCCTTCCAACTCAGACACTTCCTGGAGAAGAAACCTGTAACCAGAACCTGCATCCTACCAAGAAGAACTGCCTGGCTGCCCAAAAGACTCACCTGACTGCTTTTTGTGAAGGACTGCTGCCTTGCTGTTGCTCTGTTGCCTTGCTGCTCTCTGGCTGAGGTGAAGAAGTGCTCTCCAAGGGCTTGGATAGAGCTTGCCTCCTGTTCCTTTAAGTCTCAGGACCAAAAAGACTTAGGGGGTGATTCTGACCCCGGCGGTACTAGACCGCCGGGGCCAGGGTCGGCGGGAGCACCGCCAACAGGCTGGCGGTGCCCCGCAGGGCATTCTGACCGCGGCGGTTCAGCCGCGGTCAGAAGAGGAAAACCGGCGGTTTTCCGCTGCCCTTCTGAATCCTCCATGGCGGCGCAGCTCGGTGCGCCGCCATGGGGATTCAGACACCCCATACCGCCATCCTGTTCCTGGCGGTTCGCCCGCCAGGAACAGGATGGCGGTATGGGGTGTCGTGGGGCCCCTGGGGGCCCCTGCAGTGCCCATGCCAATGGCATGGGCACTGCAGGGGCCCCCATAAGCGGGCCCCACTTTGAATTTCACTGTCTGCATTGCAGACAGTGAAATTCACGACGGGTGCAACTGCACCCGTCGCACCTTCCCACTCCGCCGGCTCAATTCTGAGCCGGCGTCCTCGTGGGAAGGGTTTTTGCACTGGGTTGGCGGGCGGCCTTTTGGCGGTCGCCCGCCAGCCCAGTGCAAAAGCCAAAATACCCTCAGCGGTCTTGCGACCGCGGAGCGGTATTTTGGAGGGGGGAAGTCTGGCGGGCGGCCTCCGCCGACCCGCCAGACTTAGAATGACCCCCTTAATCTCTTCAAGAAGGACTCCTTGTGAGGTGAAATTCAACGCACAGCCTGCCAGAAACTACGCACAGCCTGCACTACAACCGGAAATTCTACGCACGGCCCACTGGATCGACGCTTAGCCGACCTGGAACATGCAGCCCAACTTCCAGAAAGGAACTGGCGCAGCGTCTGCCATGTGGTCGAACATTCGACGCAACGCCCACCGGATCGACACAGCTCCTGTGACTTCGTCCTGCCAGTGCAGGAAATCCACGCACCATCCCCGGTGTGTCTGAAAACCCTGCAACCCGAAGAGGATCCACGACCGAGCACCTGAAATCGACGCACAGCCATCCCTGCGTTAAAATTAAACAACACATCGCCGTGTGCGGCCAGAGAAATCGACGCACACCCCTTTGTTTCCACGCATCTCCACCTCTGCGGTTCTTTGCGGAGATTTTTCAGGCGAAACAGGTACTTTGTGCTTAAGAGACTTTCAGTGATATCTCTACATTTACTTATTGCATCTTTGATCGTTTTCACCTGCATTTATCCAGATAAATATTGTATATTTTTCTAAACACTGTGTTGTGTATTTTTGTGGTGCTATATGGTGATATTGTATGATTTCTTCCACAAATACTTTACACATTGCCTTCTAAGTTAAGCCTAAGGTACCAGAGGGTGGGCACAGGATAATTTGGATTGTGTGTGACTTACCCTGACTAGAGTGAGGGTCCTTGCTTGGACAGGGGGTAACCTGACTGCCAACTAAAGACCACATTTCTAATAGTATCGGTCTTGTGCTGTCATTCAGGAGGCTGAAGGTTCAAATCCTAGTATCGTTTGGCAGTGTGTTTGTTTATTTACTGGTGTTTTGACTGTTAAACTTTTCCAGTGATGGAACATTCACATTTCTTTCCAATTACATGTGTGGGTTGACTGTCATAGGTATGTCTGGAACGTCACAGTAAAGAGTCACCTATGACCTAACGGTTACCGTCACAGACCCTGGCACTGAAAGTTGTGGGTTCTACTCCAGGTATGCCCGTGGATGTTTTAAACTTCAAAAATGTAAGGTTCATACTGAAAGGTGATCTCATTCTTTTCAATTGACAAATACATTTTTTTTTTTAAACTCTCTCTCTCCCTCACAGTCTCTCTCACTTTCAATCTCTTTCTCCCACTCATACACCCACTCAGACCCTTACGCACTCACGGACAGACCCACTCAGACACTCATGCACCAACTCACAGACCCACTAAGACCCTTGTGCATCCACTCACAGGCACACTCAGACCCTCACCCACCTACTCACAGACCCACACAGTAACGCATCCACTTACAGACCCACTAAGACACTGATGCACCAACTCTCACACCCAGACACTCTCACCCCCACATACCACCCTGTCACACCTATTCTCACACTTAGAGGAACAGGCCGACTCCCGCTGTGCACGGAAATGCTGTGAATTGCCTGAAGCTTTCTCACATGGCAATCCAGCATATTTAGGTATTACTATTTGCGTAATACAGGTGGGATAGAAGTAAAGTGCCAATCATGGAGGACATTCAAAGTGTGGAATTTAAGGAAGGACCTTTCTGAGTGTCCTGTTAGGAAGGACAGATTGGTTAGTTTCTGGTATATTTTGTAAAAAAATCAATGCACACAAATGCATAGTGGGACTTTAAATCAACCCGGTGTTGCCAATGATCTGTTCGTCATTCGCATTCAGCTTCTGCCACGGACAGCCAACTGGGGAAAAATCCAGCCCACTTCAGCTATTGTCTCTATCTCACTGTGAGTGATGGCACTTTCCCTGATCAGATGTGCCCATCCATCTGATAATGCACGAGGTTCATTTGTAGGGTGGAGGGTGGCAGTCCTTAGTCTCCCATTTTTCTTTTATAGGTCCTCATAAATGTCTTTCTTCCACATTTTTTTTATTTCGTCCTGCAAGTGGCCCGTTAGACGGTGTTAACGGGCCACTTGCTGTTGATTCAGTCTGCCCTGCACCATACATTGTGCGGTCACTTCTTCCAAACAAGGAGTCTAACTTGGAATGTCATTGTTCATAATGAATGATGGTAATACCTTTCGAAGATGTCTGCCATATTTCGATCATGATGATCATCCTGGATTGGTATAACAAATGATAAACTATTCAAAATACCTTCCCGAGATAGATGCTGTGTGCAATGTTTACTGAGCTTCCGTACTCGAATGAGACTGTGCAGTGTGTGTCATTGTTTAACCTATTTTATATGCCTAATACGTTGCTTCTAAACATGGCTGCCAAACTGAGTCTTTAAAATAACAATACAGTATATATATATATATATATATATATATATATATATATATATATATATATATATATATATATATATATATATAAAACCACCGCAGGATGGCAGTTGGCAGTTCGCTGTTATCTTTTTTTATACTTTTATTCTTTTAATTTATCATACATATGCTTGTGGAGTTTGTTGTGCTTTCCTGGGGATGGGTTGGTGGATAAATGCAAGAATGGGTCAGTGGGTAAATGGATGCGTGCAAGTAACAGAGTCCTCTATGATGCTTCACCGAGAGCTTAATTTTGCCAGTGACGAAATAGGCATTTCATAAGTCACAGTTATTGACATTGCGAAGGATTAGTATTACAGAGCCTTCGAATGCGCACGGGTGCTGTGCACTACGCTCACACAGCCAGTAAACAAGGCACATAGAAACTGTATGTTTAAAGTCAGACTAGGGGGGCAATTCTGCCTTGCACCTACAGCAAGATATCCCCTCTTTTGTATCCGACTTTGGACTAGCCGTTAAAAGATAGCTCAATTCCACTATTTATTGACTTCAGATGAAAAAAGGCTGTCAACCCTAGTGGTGCCACTGCACCTGCTGCACCAATGGAAGATACGTCCCTGCCTATACCCAAAAGGTAACACAATTTCTGCAGCGACCGTTCCTCCCTCTACATTCCTAGACTACTGGAGCTGACTAGAGCTGCGCCATGTATGTTCTACCACTCAAGATGGTTAGGTTACTCATGAGACATTAGCAACCACTGCAGTTAAGATAACCCACCACACAAAGGAAATAAATCACCTTGTAAAGGCGATGTTACCTGAACTTGTAAGTTCCGTCCCTTTGCCGCAGGTTGGAACCAGAACACAACTGGAGCATTCAGGACTAACGCACCTGTAGCCCACAGTAGTGCATTTACAGTCAGGGTCTTCGACTCCAGGGCACGGGGTGTCCTTTTCGACTTCTGGGGAAAAAAGATAAGGTTATTTAAGGCGAAATAGGTATTCAACAGGAGATGTGAGAGGGGGGTAGCAAACGGTGAAAAAAAAAACAGGCTCAGGGCGCGATAGGGAGCGCCCTCTGTAGCACATAGTAACAATCACACAGGGAGAGAGGTGCTGCCTACAGATCAAGAAGTTACAAGTCAAACAGGCACAGGGGTTGAGAGAAACCACTCACTATAGAACTAACAGTAACACAAAACACGGGCACAAGGACTAAGAGAAACCGCTCACCAAGGAGCAAATAGGAACACATCATACAGGCACAGGGACTGAGAGAAACCGCTCACCATAGAGCAAACAGGAACACATCATACAGGCACAGGGACTGAGAAAGAGCTATCACCATAGAGGAAACAGTAACACATCATACAGGCACAGGGACTGAGAAAGAGCTAGCACTATAGAGCAGTGGTATCCAAACGTTTTAATGCCGCGCCCTAAGTTGAAAAATACAAATCATTGGACCTCCCTCAGAATTTTTCACAATTATTTTATAAAGATGGCAATGTTTAAATATGTCTAAACATATATAAACATTACAGTTAAGTACTGTTACCTTTTTAAAACTGCAATAACATGCTTCTGCTTAAAACAAAGGTCTGTTATCTGCATAATCTTTCTTTTGGCCAGAGTCTGGCGCACCCCCTGGGATCACTTGAGGCCTCCCTAGGGGGACCCACCCCCAGGTTGAAGACCTCTGCTATAGAGGAAACAGTAACACATCATACAGGCACAGGGACTGCGAGAAACTGCTCACCCTAGAGCAAACAGGAACACATCATACAGGCACAGGGACTGAGATAAACCATTCACCTTAAAGCAAACAGTAACACTTCATAAAGGCACAGGGACTGAAAGAGGTATTACTGTAGAGCAAACTGTAACATCATACAGGCACAGGGACAGAGTGAGAGCTATCACTGTAGAGCAAACAGTAACACTTTACACAGTTAAAGGTTGTAAGGGAGAACTATCGCTATAGAGCAAACAATAACACGTCATACAGGCACAAGGACTGAGAGAAATCACTCACCATAGAGCAATCATTATACACGCCCAGTGGTGAAAGGCAGATCCATATGCAGCAAAGAGTAGGAAAGGGCACAGGGGTGGCAGGGAGTCTAGAGCCTCCAATAACACTATGTAGACATGCACACAGGGGGTGCTCTCTGCAGTCTTCTCAAGTTGGGCCAGGTCAGATATGAATAGTTCATCAACACTTCTACAAGTTGACTTAGTGGTTGGTTATTATCAAAGAAGACAACGCACTTCATTCCTGTTGCCAGAAGAGCTGGCCCTAAGAACAGAACAAGCCACACCACATGTCCTCGCTTCCTTCCTCCGTCTTGAAAAAAGAGTGGCACTATTACAGGGACTGCTGCTGTAGGTGGACACCAGAGTATACATGGCCTTCTTATCCCACCTTTCAAAGGGTGAACATGTTTCATGTGGTTCGATAAATGCTTGATACCCAGTCTTACCTTCTGTTTTTTTTAAAGGTCGGGTATTTTGAGACTTAGGTGAGCCCCCCGTCACTACGATGGACCAATCCATTCCTTGCCCATTTTAACATATCACTGTAGTTTAAATGGTTACATCGAATTAAACCAAGGTTACAACTCCCAGAATGCATTAGAATGTTATGCCTAGGCCTAGAACATAATGAACTTGGTGCCATCTGGCAAAAGTATAGGCAGTCTATCATCTGCTTTGTAATACCTAGAATGGACATAGAAAACACTGAGTGGAGCCAGCCAGTCAGGGATCTGATTGTACAGTTAACCATGGTCTTTCCGCAGAAATAAAGATTTTAAAGATTCGGAATTGTTCTCCCAACCATTAGAAGTTGTTAATTTAATATCTATTTTTAGTAAGTAAAAATGTATTTTAAAAACCACAGATATTTTGGTTTCTTTATAACCAGCATTTCACAATAAGAAAAATACTATTTACCCTGTAAACACGCTCTTCAGAACAAACATTAACAGTAGTTGAGTTTCATCAAGCTTCTGACCGTACCTTGGCGGACTAGCATGTTTAGGGAGATGGACCACACTTCCCTTTCTCGCTTACTCTCCATTTGTAGGTCTGGTGTTAAACCACCACCTCAATGTCAGTGAACGAGTTCTTTGGCTAAGGTCCATTCCTTCAGTTGCATGAGAAGTTGTCAAACACACCTTGAACCAGCCCACAGGACTATTTTAGTATCACTGTGTTCCTATTAGTGTTAGGGTGTATCCTTCAGATTCCACTGGGGTGCAAGGTATTTCTATTGGAATGCCAGAGGGTCTATTTGTATCTGAATGGTACACTGAAACATTAAACCATCATAAGTTTTGATAAATTCAAATAATTAACATATACATGCGTTGTAAGCATAAAGACTTGTAAGCGGCTCCACCCCTTCCCCCTGGAAGACTCCTGGTGGCCCACCGCACAGGGAAACACTCCCGCTCCCATGGATCACGCACGCAATCTAGGCATCATCCTGGACTCCTCACTATCCATGACCCACCAAGTCAACGCGTCTCTTCGTCATGCTCCACACCTTCCAAAAACCTTTGAAAGATCTTCAAGTGGATCCCCTCTGACACAAGGAAGACAGTCACCCATGCACTCGTCACTAGCAAACAGGACTACGGCAACACACTCTATGCTGGCATCACCAAGAAACTTCAGTCAAGACTACAAAGAATCCAGAATGCAGCAGCTAGACTCATCCTGGACATCCCTCAACACAGCCACATCTCCTCCCTCCTCAGAGACCTACACTAGCGTACAGTCAACAATCGCATCACATACAAGCTCCTGATCCACACCTACAAGGCACTACACAAATTAGGACCGGCATACCTCAACCATGGCCACGCCTTCTAAATACCTAAAAAACAACTCTGTTGATCCCAGCTTGCCCCCGCAGCCATTCCCTAGACCCGGAAAAGCACAGCAGGAGGAAGATCTTTCTCCTACCTCGCAGCCCGTACATGGAACAGGCTACCTCTCAAACTCAGGCAGACAGCATCACTCAAGCAGTTCAGGAAGGGTCAAAAGACCTGGCTCTTCAATTGAGCAGCACTCCCACAAATAGTGCCTTGAGACCCTACGGGTGATTAGCCGGGCTTTAGAAATTATTGATAGATTTTTATCTAAAGGTCAGGGCTCTCATGCAAGCCTAACTTTAAAATTAATTCCCGTAGCTCAGTGTGGCGTGGCCCGGAAAGTAGCACCAAAGCCAGGAGCTTAAAGTAAAAAAAAGAAAAAGTACTTGCCTCAGAAGCACCAAAGCCTTAGGACATAATGGGTAACTTTTTTCAGCCCTCTGCTTTTTGATGCTCTCAGCGGCTACCTCTTACTGCTGGAGAGGCAAGTACACATTCTTTTTTTAGGTTGAGCATACAATCACTTTGACCTGTTGTAAGTTTTGTGGGCTTTTAACCACGCCCACCGCACGCCCATCACTTTTACTCATTCGTGGGCTTGTCTTTCAAAAATCCTTTGTTGTCATTGGTAAATGCTTTATGTTTGCCCCTCCTTGGGGCAGTTTTGTTACCGTCTTACAGACTGCCCGTGTTACATGGATAATTGCACAAGTGCTATACGTTTGACTGCAAGCGAGCTTCTTTTTCTATTAGTGTCTCTCCTTCGCACTCATGCTCATGGCAGCCATGGCGCTTTGAATCGTCTCACTTATGTCAACTGTTTTGAGTTTCATTTTCAATTAAAGCGGCAAGCAAAGTCCAGTTAGGATTTTACAATGTTAATAGCTTTAACTTGAGCAAAAGCAAGACACATTGCATTGCAAGGGCTTGTTCACTGTAGCTCCTGGCACGATCTTACCACAGAATATTTGTTTTCCCAGATATGTGACAAAGGAGCCTTTTACTAGAGTCCTACATTTGTTTACATTTTAAAGAAACAAACATAAAAGGGGAAGATCATATGAAATAATTTCTGCATATGATCTTCGTTTCAAATAGAAAAGAAAGAAGGACTACATTTAGAGCTCTCTTGTTATCAGATTGTGTTTTTATGTGGTCCAAGAATAAGGACGCCTGCATTATAGTCCTGTTTTAGTTTCTATTTGAAACAGAGGTTTTAGGGCAACCTTGATCTTTTGACTTCTCCATTGCCTATTTAGCTGAAGTAGACTTTATGTTGTCGAGCCTCGATAAGGTTAGCTCAGACCGTGGTCTCATTGTCACTTGGCCTAGGCCCAATTATTCTGAAACACACCTAGGATTGCTCGTGCTCCTTGCAGATGGCATATGGTGTAGTAGTTCTTGCATGAGTGCTTCTTTGGGATGATGTCAATACCTTGAGGTGGTTTGAGGGCATGAAGAAAAAGCAGAAAAAGAAGAGTAAAGGAAGGCAGCTGCTTCAAGAAAGAGCAGTGGAGGCAAACTGTAGAGTAGATGTTGTATTGGGGTGCAGAATGAGGGTAAAGTGAAGCAAACGGCCCTAGTCTCTCCGAATTTCCCATAATTGTGCCACACAGATCCAGAAACATGCCTAGATTTCTATAGGTAAAACATAACAGCCCACAAGACAAACATGCCAATGCCAAATGAATGGCTTCAAGGACCTCTGGAGAATAAGGGTGACTTGCAATTGAACAGTAATCAGTCTACATTCTTAAAAGCATACCACTCAAAAAGTGAATAAGTACATCATAGATGGAGCCTAATTTTTTATGAATATAAGTAGGTGGTCAATTTCTGTTGCTTCCACTGAATATGTTAGTCTTGAAAAAGCAGAAAGGATTGACTCTACAAAAAGTGAAATTAAGTGCTGTATATGAAAAGAGGCACTGCGCCAGTTTGGAAAAGGTCAAGTTTAAATTCTGATGGACTGTTGATGTCTCCAAATACTGTGTTATTTCCCTGTACAGAATTTGCACCTTGGTGGCTTAAGAGATGCTCATGGAGAGCAGAGAGGCACTGGGCACGCTTGCTTGCATAGAGATTTAACCCAGAGAAGAGGAAAGTAGAGAGCATCCTCTCCTTAATGGGTTTAACTCCTACCCCTTCTCTGATACATTGTGGTATGTTGACTCTAGGTAAACTCAGCTGGTTGAACCATGTCTTCCAGAAAACTGATTTGCAAAATGCTGGCAATGCCTGGATCCTGTGCTGAGTTTGTGACTGACAGCATAAAGTAATGCAGGTAGAATTACTAGGTCAATACAGAGAACACAGAATTAGAGAGGTCAGTGCAATTGCAGCTCAAACTTCTTTGATGCTTCTAAACCACAAGGATATGATTCACAAGGCCCATAGGGGCTAAAGTTAGCTAAAAACACAACGAAGAAGATAACAGCATCAGAGTAATGAATCTACAGCATGAACTACCAGAAATTAAGACCTTTGTTAAATGATAGCTGGTCCTCAAAGGACCAGGGCAGAACCAAGGAAGGTATTCAGCCAATTTATATGTTACCTTACGAGGTTTCACTTTCAATATGGCTGGGCCTACAGCGTTTCTGTGAACAGTGGCAGATGATGACGACTCCTTCCCCTAACTTACAATTGGGAAAGTATTGTAAAGTTGTGCATTGGAGAGCATACTTTAAGCTTAATTGGCTCAAAGATCCTAGCTTCCGAGAAGTCCTCGGTGAAATATGTCAATGCTTTCTTGTTGTGCCAAGCAAGTGTGATCCTCCCAAGGGATGACAGGGTTGCACGTGCCCCAAAATGTGAGTGTGATAATGCACTGCATGTGCACAAAACACCTGGAAGAAGAGTGAGGTGGTATGCCAGGCAGTGTGCTCCCGTCGCCATTTTACAAAAAACTGCACGTCATGCGCAGTTTTCTTAAAACAATCTATAGAAAATATTTTATAAAGCCCATTACTTGCTGAAACTTTAATAACATCTTTCCTCACTTTTACCACGTCACTTATTTTCATTTTATTTCCCGTCACTCCCAGGTAGGTTATGTACCGTATATTAAGACTCCTTGGAAGCAGAAGGTCTAAAAATGTAATACACACAGAACACACTCTCATAGGCTTTCAGATTGGTGCTGCAGGCATAGGACTCCAGAATCAGATAGCACATAAATTACCACAATTTTACAGGCGCAGCCCTCACACGCCGTAAGAAACGAAAGACCACCACACAAGTCATTAAACAACCACAGTAGAAAATGCCCTTTGGCACTATGGAGACATCAGCACTGAATTTCCTAAACTCATTGTGAATTATTACGCACATAACTCCTTTAAATACCCTTAATCCACTTCAATAAAAAGCCTCCCATGCACAATGTTACCCCCAGAGACTGGCCCCACTGAAGAGACAACCACTTCTACAATTCTCCACCATCGCCCCTAGAAAACCCTGCTCTTCAGCTACACGTTTTAACCAAATAACTGACCTGGTTACAGCCCCTCTCAAAAAGAGCATTTTTTTCACCCAACTCCTACTTCACTTATTCTGCGCTCCTGCTTTCCTTGCACATCGGCCTTCCTCCTCCTCCAACACTTCCCCTGCACCCCCAGCAGCCAAGAATTCCATCCATCAATCCATTGCCATTCTCCTTTCCAGCTCACATCATCATCTTTATTAAAAGACTTGTCTGTCTGTATGTGTGTATATAATATTTCTATAGCGTGAACCTTGTTGAAAGACAGTGGAGTGTTAAACATGGTCAAAGGCAAGAATAAAGTCAGTAAGTGAAAGCAAAGGAAGGAGAGTTGTGGATGGGTAATGCATTGTGATTCAGTGTTCTTTAAAGAGGTGAGTTTTCAACACTTTCCTAAGTTGGATCAGCGCTGAGGCAGTCCTGATGGATATAGGGATGTTGTGCCAGATCCTGGGTGCACAGATTGAAAAGGTCTGTTTACTTGTTGTTTGTTTTTTACAATTCTTAGTTCGCTGTTTGATGGTGTACTGGCTGCGGGTGTGCTGAGAACCGACCAGGAATCTTTAGCTTGTCTTTAAGATACGTGGGTTGCGGGTTGTGATGGCTTTGTAACTGATGCAGGTGGTTTTGAAGATGGTGTGGGCTGGCAAGGGTAGCCAGTTTAGTTCTGGGTTGATAAGATCATATTTTTACAGGCCTTGAGTGAGTGCTGTAGTATGTAGGATGCCCAGAGGTGCCAGTCTGGAGTCTGGCAAGACAGACTGGGGCATTATCATTCTCCAGAACCAGATTGCAAAGGCTTAGACAACAGTCCTGTAGTAAATTTGGGGAAGAAATGGTTTGTCTTTCTTTAGAAGACAGAGCTAGTACCAAGCGGTCTTTGTTTTTTTGGCAATGTGTTCCTTGAGGGAGAGGTTGGTGTCCAGGATGTATTCAAGTGATTTGGCATTTGGTGAGAGTTGGGGTTCGAAACCATCAAGGTCCTTCTCATTGAGCCAGGTTTGTATGGTCTTGGTTGGGTTGAGCTTCAGAGGTGCTGGACATCCGGGACTGGATGATGTGCATTCATTTTTGAACCACTGGATGTCTGAAGCACAGAAGACTTTGAAGTAGAGGTTGTAGATGCACATGTAAACAGATTGGTGTCAGTTGCAAAGGTAGATAGCACAATTTGGAGCCAGACTGGCAGTTATAAAAGAGATTGTTAGCACTGATGTGATCTTGGAGTTGAACATAGACTGCTTATTCAATGACAATACCCATAAATGGTAGGTGAGTGATGGACCGGTAGTTGGCAAGATCAGAAAGGTCTAGTGCTGTTTTTTTAAGAGTGGGAGGATCTGGTCAGTTTTGTGAGCTTCTGGGAATATGCTTAAAGTGAGGGATGCATTCATAATTGTAAGTAGGGGTAAGAGAGCATCCCCAGAGAGAGCTTTGATGAAGGACAATCATAAGACATGATCTTCATATCAAGTGGCTCTGACGGATTGGAGTATGTCAGACAGATTTGTGAGAAACAGGGCTTTGAAGGCTTACCATTGCGGAATTCTACTTGAGGTAGTGGGTGTCAGAGATTAAGCAGGCTTGGTATTATGAACACGTTTCTGGATATTCTATACTTTTTCATTGAAGAGGTTGATAGCATTGCACATTTCTGTGGACTGAGGCACAGGTGGGTCTAAAAAACATTAATGTCCAGAAATTAACTAGCTTCTCATTTTAATAATATGCCAATGGACCCCTAAGGTGAGGATTTTGATTTGGTCAAATACTCACGTTTCTTATTGGCATATAAGTGCAGGTGCAGACAAGTCCATGTCTTATCACCACATGCCAGGGATGCCTATCACATGACATGTTTTTGCACCACCAGTATGTCAGGGGTGGGACCCATCATGCCATGAAAGCCCACACTTTGTCAAGAATTAACAGGATTGTGCAGAGGATGACATTAAACCAGGTGTGCCACCACTGTGCCACGAATGTCCACCATAGGCAAAGTATTACATCCATTATTCCAGTGCCAATGATTGGCACCATTATTCTACGAATGTCCCAGGCATGCTAAAAAAAAGCCTCTATTCTGGCGTGATGGAATGGTCTTTGGTTGAGAGGGAAGGGGACGTTGGTACTGAATGGTCAGTGCTTCCTGTAACACAGGGGTCAATATGAACTATGTCACAGGTCCCTGTGAGTACTCTTGATGACCTGTAAGGCCTCCGTCCAATCATAGAGGTCGATGTAGAGCAGTCCACTGATGACAGATGCATCTCTGATGCTGATAATAGTGGTGCAAAATGTATTCCCCTAACACTTCATAAAGCGAAAGTAGATGAGGTGTTCAAAGAGACATATCAGAGTATTTAAACATAACAGGCATAGTGCTCCTTTTGGCATTTTAACTCCTCAGGAGATGGTCAAAAATTGTGAGAATGACTGAATCACAGACTTGCCAACTTATGAAACATTTTCACCTTTTGAGGATGAGGGCGGGGCCTTGAAGGGTTTTAATACCAAGCACTTTAGATTAACTACCTACTGCCCTCAAACACCAGAAAACAAAGCTTCTGAGACGGCAAAATCAAAACAAAAGGCTGGAAACCTGCACTCTGAATGGGTTTACAGCTGACTGGGTGCTCACCATGAGATTATCGGATCCTCTCCCGGTGACTGTGCGATGGGCACTAATATCATGTCACACATGGTAAGAGTATGTGAGTTGGAAGGTCTGCAGTTATGACTGCACAAAGCAGACGCCCAACAATGTGGAATGCGTTTCCCAGTTGGACCTATTATTCAACCCCATTTCAACACATCACAGCCCCCTGAAGGCTCCATTACTTATTGTGGTCTTGGTTTCCCCCAACTTGGCTCACCTGGTTGCTGTATTTCAACTCCCTCACAATTCAGGCCCACAAGCTAGGCTTTGCGGCTGTGCTGCTCTCAGTCCAAGTGCAATTTGTCTTTCCAGTAGGGCCGGCTTTAGCGCTGGATGCGCTGATGGTACCCTCTGCGACGGCCTTCTTTGGAGCACCCCAGGACCTCCTTCTCCACAGATTCCCTCACTACCAACCTCAAACAGAGCCCCTCATCTCTCCATAGTTCCTCTCTGACATACATTAAAAAAAAATTTAAAGCGCTACTCATAGTTCACTCACACTTAGTTTTGTGATCTGCATGGTGCATGTTCTCAGCAGCAGGCACATTATCCCTGTGCGCTACTGTATGATGAGTCAAAACAGGCACTAGCCAAAATTACAATCTCTCACCAGCAGTAACATTAGTCCCCAGAGTTGTCTTGACATTTTTATTGTTGTCTGAAACTGCTGAACCCATAAGGAAGTCCATATGTTTTTAAACCCATAAGTTATTTTAAACAGAGCGCACACGACCAAATCAGCGTCAGGTGACGCTGCACCGGTCGCACCGCCCTAAAGCTGACCCTGCTTTCCAGCACTATTGGCCCACACGTTTCCAGCAGTTAAAACCTGCTGAAAATCTTGCTAGCAAACTATGTAAAGTTCAGCTCTGAACACCCAGGAACATGCATATCTGCTTTAATCTGTCCACGATGGAAAGCTCAAATGGTGGGACCCATGCATGCCATTTAGGGGTCGCCAGGGGATGCAGAAGGGACCCTGGCTTGCCCCTTGTAACTCCCAGGACTGCCTTGATGGCCCCCAGCCTCAAAATCGACGCCAGAAACACAGGGGCAGCTTGCCCTATGGGCGATGATTGGGTCTCCAGCTTACTCGTTTTCTGACAGTTTAATTATTATACTAATAGTGAATAATACTATATAATTCTCTATTAGTGTAATAAAAAAAGAGAGTACCATTAGCAGAGCACAAATGGTAGCCGAGGTGAGTAAAACATGTTTTTTAAATGCTTTTAAATGTATGTTGTGTGCGTGCTTGCGCGTGAGAGTGTTTTTATGTGCGACAGTGTATATATGTGTGACTGAGTGTATGTGTAAGTGTTTCAGTGAAAGTAAAGTTCAAATGGCATGTGGTCTTGCTTCCGCTACCCCTGGCATTTTGGTGAATTGAAGTAAATGGTGAGGCCGCGCATCAGTAGAGCGATAGCTGTGGCTCCCTCACCTCAAGTGTTAAAACTCTCTCTGTGGAATCTATTACTATTTGATCTACAGCGTTAGAAAGTTACAACTCCATTGTGAGAGATATAAAGACTTATTTATTTATTTTCACATTTTCTGCTAGTCCTTATGGATTAGGCACCTTGCACAGCAAGTAAGGTTTTAGTATCTTTGTGTTATAGGCGTGTCAGTTTCAATTACAGGCAAAAAAGTAAAAGTTCTTTCTTACATTGGTGCAGTACCAGAATATCACAGTCAGAATATCTTCTGGCATAAGTATTGCATTCTAAAAATCGTTTACAAATATATCGCCATGCTGTGCATCAGGGTTCAAAAGTACTAACACCTGAATCAAGAAATTATTTGAATTGTTCAAACCAATTTAGTAAAATCAAAAAGTATTTTATGATTAAAATACAACCAAAATGACCAAAAGTGGTACCGTCACTGCAGCGATGTTGTGTTTCAAAATACAATTTTACTCAACACTTTGGTCCTTTTTGCCTGTACAGGTGGTGGAAGTTCCTGTGCAATACTCCCATGTGGCTACTGGAGGCCTTCGCCATCCCTCCCCGCCGGGAGCGCCGTCCACATTCTAGCTCTAGGCTGCCTATTGCCTTCAGTCACAGGCCTTGTGCAGGTGGGCCCAGTACTTAACTTCCAAACGTCACAGAACATTTGTCATTGTGTCTCTGGCTTGCGTCTTTTCTAGTCCTTCTCAGTCTGCCCAAGCGAGTAGATGATAACCACTCTTCTTACCAGGTTCAAGTTCCGTCTTGGGTGGAGACACCAGAGGACAGTTATTTTTCTGGGTACCTGCTCAAAGTGAGTGGAAACTATCTTTGTCACTCAGTACATAGTTCCAACAAAGAACCTTCAGAAAGACCAGTTACAACTGTCAACTGATCTGCTTCATAAGAAGAGTCATTTCAGGCACCCCTATGGTGTTCTGAGTGACTTTTAGAAGATCAATTCACTATGATCCTCTTTCTCAAACACACGCAGGTCCTAGAGATGACTGGCTGTTGGGATCCTCTCTGACACCCAACTGAAACCCTTGAACTCTTTTCTGCCTTCCATTCTACACAATACTACGGACTAGCTGGACTCCACAACAGGTGAGGATTCCAGGTTTATTTTCAAGTTTCAAATACAGTCACATCAGCTTAGCATAAGTGGGGTGGTGGGAATGTCCCCACTTTCAATCTCTCTCCCCGCCCCTCCATACCATTGCCTAGTTACATTAGGGTACTAACGGCAACAATTCTGCAAAGTGAGTAGTCAGTTCAAAGCTTTACAAAACTTCAAAACTCATAATGGTTAAAAAAAGAAGCCCAAGAAAAGACCCTTTGCATGTGTCCCCCCTAACCATCGCCCCCATCGGAAAGCTTCTTGTGTCACCCAAACTGGTTTTATGATCTTTGAACTCCAGGTTTTAGGAAAGCAGACATCAACTATATATTCTGTCTCCTCTGCATCTCAGTTGATGTGCTTTTTCAAGCTTCACTGCCTCTTGAGCCTAGCACTTTTCCTGCACATTCCTCTGCTATCGCCCTTGCTGGATCCAGCAGAGACATCTTCATCTCCGCAATACACGTCATGACTCTTGTAGAGGGACCAGATATTAACTCTCTTTGCAGCTCTCAGTGATGCGAGTTCAGTAGAACAACAATAGGCACGTTGTGCGCCTGCAGCTGAGAAACTCTGCATCTACATGTAATTGCAAGTACTCATATGAAGAGTTTCAATTTCATCACCTTTTACAGGACATACCTGAAATGAGAACCCAAATAATGAACTCTCCGTGCGTTGGTGAAAATGTCAGCATTATGTAGCTGAGAAAAATAAGGGAATTGCGCAAAAAAAAGATAATTTTCCCACATTGTCCCAGTGGCGTTACTAGTAGAAAAATCTACAACCAATGGAATTGCTTTGTGGATTAGAGTCAGGACACAATATTTATGTCGGACGGTATTCTATATGTGAGGGAACCGTGCAAAAAAAGATGATTTTCTGACATTGTCCCAGTGGTGCACTAGTAGAAAATCGACACCCAATGGATTTTTTTTGTAAACAATACTAAGGACACAATATTTATGTCAACTGTTATGTTTTTGGATACCTCCAAGAGTGATGAGAGTTTGTTGCAAGGCAGTATAGGAAGACAAGGCTTGAATTAACACGTTGTTTGCTCAAGAGGTAGAGCCCATTTATATCCAAGAAGCCTCATGTTAACCTATGCTGCCCTACTTCTTCACAGTGGAGTCACAGAAAATGATGGGACCCCCTTGCAAACTGTCTCACAGATATTCATTGGCTTTGTGCTAAATGGGGCACCTGGTGAATGGCTGAGGGCCCCATGCAGAGCGCGGGGCCTGCAGGGGCCTGCATTATGCTCTGGCTGTGCCCCCTTTTCACTTAAATTTAATCACTTTAATAATTACACTTTAGGTCTATTAAAGTAATACATCACCACTTGAAGACTTAGCAATACAAGACTAATCCAATACCCAAAAAATCTGTAACAATAATTAGCAAACACTGGAATAACCACTACATTTGGGCTATGGAGTAGCATGCTATGTGCCAAAAAGCGCTTCAATGCCTCATCAGCTGTAAATGGGCGCTAGATAGATGTAATTACAATACAATGTACAAATCACATTGATGTCTATCAACATATTTGTCTGTTATTGCAAAACAGCTTTGAATGTTTGAGGAGATGAATCTCCATACATTTAAAAAATATGCAATCATTTCTCAATTTTCAATTATACTTACCATACAAATAAAACAGGCATGAAGGGATGCAAATATTGCTTTAACCAGATATGCACTCTTAAATACCTATGATGGGTCTTATCAAATTAATTTCAATGATGACATGTCATCTAAATGTATGTATTTGTGATACATTAAATAAAGTGTGCCTTGGGACACCCCTGCAGCTTTCTATTCAGGGATCTGCGGTTAGTGACAATGTTCGTTTTTCATTAGCAAACTGAATGGGCCTCCTGAGCCGTGTGAAGCATCTAACAAGTAAGATTGTCATGCATAAAAATGAGAAAAGAATGTTTAAAGTAAGTTGTCCTATTGTAAAGCAACATTTATCTTCTTCACGTATAAGGAGGGGTAGTTTAGCTTTTGAGTGACACAAAGTTACAAGATTTGAAAACAAAGGGGGAGTTAGCTTTGTTACTACATTAGATAAGAAATCTTTTCAGTGAGTAAAATAAATCTTTCGTATACTTTCAAATGTGTCAGAGATGGCTTCGAATTGCAGCCATGCAGGTGTTCAACCCAGGAGGGCTTTTACAAATGGTAAGCCAGCTATTTAACACCTTTCACCTCCTATAGATCAAGTCAGATGATCAAACTTCCATGGGCAGGGCCACCGTACTTATACAGCAGGGAAGAACCACATTATGTGGCAGAGTTCACTAAAGGAAGCCTAGAGAAAGGACAAATTATGCAGGTAACTGTATCCATTTTGTGATAGCATTACTTCATTATTTTGCCATTTTTACAAAAAGTTGATGGTGTCGGGGTAAAGGTTTCACATCATTAGTGTCAAGTTAACACTCAAATAAGCAACTACTAGCCAGCCTTTACAAAGGGCTTTGACTGCGCTGTAACGTGTTGCCACGTTTGAGCACGAACGTCAATTCACCAAAATGTTAAGGGTAGCGGGAGTGATCATACTTGGGCATCACAAGACAGAAAGTGACATCAAGGAGGGCGTGGCCTGGTGCAGAGAGAAGAGCTCCGTGACTGCGGCAGGAGGCGAAGCAGCCAGCTCGTTTTCAGCTGTATTTTTATCTTGTATCTGAAAACGGGAAATGTTGGGGGAAAATGTACAGATTGAAGTAACTCCCCTTGGATGACTCTTAAGAGCCGTTGTATGCCATAATTTCATTGGAAATCATGGTGGTCGCTTGAGGAATCAATTGCAACCGCCATTTTGTTTTGACCTCACAAGGTTTTCTTTCTCTCTTGTATTCATCGTTGCCTGAGATGTTCCTTATGGACTAATGCGTTTTTTTATGCTCGTCTGCTTTTTATATCCTAATTCCACTCAGAACATATTCAGTATTGCCTCATATTTTAATCTACTTTTTTCTGTGGTGAAGTCATATTTGGTAGACTCTACTGTTTCCCTCATATTTGTCAAAATGTTACATATTGCTTATGGGTAGATCTAGGAATCTTCAATTGACTAACAGTAAAATACAAATTTCGACAATATTGCTTTATGTAACTACTTTTCCCTATTATCAAGTATGAAAAGCACAGGAGTTACTAACCAAGACATTACACCTTCAACACCTGCCTCTTTCTCTTCAGTTATTTATAAAGTATCATCCAAGCTTCCACTAACAGCATCTACGTCAACTAATAAAAGAGCTCCGTCTCCTGTTAAAGCAGTTGATACCATATCTATGGAGTTACTTCTTGAGAAAATGAGAGCTCTTAAACGTTTTATGGAGGATACTAATAGACAATGCACATTTTGGATGATAAATGGTGCATATGGAGAACAGAGTCTCTCATATGGAACGAAAGGTGGAAATGCTTGAAGATTCAGTTGCGTCTATTAAATCTTTACAATCTGAAGTTGCTATGTTGAAGAAACATGCAGAGGATATGGAAAATCGGAATTGAAGAAATAATCTCTGTATTTATGGTCTACCTGAGGGAACAGAGGGATCAGATTCATCATCTTTCTTTCAATCGTTTTTACCCAAAATTCTTGATCTGCCTACTTCTCTAGCTTTAAATATACAAAGAGCACAAAGACTTGGTCATCCATCCCATATGGCTTCGACATCAAAGAATCCAAGAGGAATAATCCTTTATTTGTTTGGAGTATTTGGACCTGCTAAAGGTTCTCAAAGCATCAAGAGCTAAAGGTCGGATCACGTGGTTAGGCTCCAATTTCTTATTTGCACAGGACTATGCTAAGTCAACAGCGGACAAACAAAAGAAATTTCTGGATAATCGTCCGGCCCTTAAAACCCTTAATGCTCAATATGGTCTCTTTCATCCCTGTTTGTTCAAGGTGACTTACAATAATAAAACCACAACATATGAAGACCAAGCATTACTGCAGAAATGTATTGACTAATGCAGAGGTGAAAAAATGGATACTTCCAAAGTAACGGAGACTTGACTATTATAATGTTCCTTAAAATTATAGATGTGCTCATTATTGGTTTATGTAATGTTAAGAATGACTTATTATCAAAGGGAATTGATTTTCCCTATTTTGTTCTCTTTTTAGATTTTACTTCATTAAAGTACCCGTTTTCTGTGATAGCAACTTATGTGGCCCGGTCTCTCTTCCCTCTCGTGTCTGCAGTCGTGGAGTGAAGGTTGCGTCTTCTTCCTTTTGTGGTTTCACCACCATCACTTTGTTTTGTCTTATAGGTATGTTTTTAATACTTGTTATGTTTATTTGTATTTTTTATGTTTCTTCCTATAACATGTTATGTTCTTTCTCTTCAATCTTTTCCTCTTATCCTTTTCCTTTATTTACTCTTTTCTGTTCATAGTTATTCTCTTTTTCTTCTGCACATCATTATGTATCTTTTGGTTAATTTTTTTAAAATATATAGTTGGTTTATATTCAGAATTTTGTGGCTATATTATAAAATGTACATTTTAAATGACAATTAGATTTATTTCCGGGAATGTTAAAGGATCAGGACCTCCAATAAAGCGTCAAAGAGTTTTATCGCATATTTTAAAATTAAAAGCTGATGTTGCCCTATTAAAGGAAACTCATATTTTAGATAATGAAGCAGCCAAACTTAGCAATACAAGGCAATAGGTAGGTCATGTTTTCTCATCTCCTGGTACAGGGTAAAAAGTGGACCAATTATACTGTGTCATAAAGCTTTAAATGTTTTCGTTATATATCAAGGATATGATACTATGAGAAGATAGGTTATTGTTTCCGTGTCCATTAACAAAATACCTTTAACTATATTTAATGTTTATGTCCCTACCCAACCCGATAAATCATTCTGGAATTAAATATTAGCAAAGTTAATGAATCCTTCTGATGAATATTTAATTTTTGGAGAGGAGTGTAATATGATTGTGGACCCTTTTATTGATCACAATTCTAATTCTAGATTTATACAATCCATTATATTCTCGCAGTTTACCTCTATGATTAAACAAGCATTAACGGATGTTTGGAGCTTGTGCAATCCCACATTACAGGCATATTCTTTTTTCTCTCCTGCACATTCTTTCCAGTCTAGGATTGATTATTTATTTGTCTCGCAACATCTTGCACAACATGTTCTGGGTTTGGAAATTGGCTCTATATTAATCCCAGATCATGCTCCAGTGAGTATGGATCTCGATCTTATACATCATAGTCAGCCAAATAAAAGATGGAGATTTAATAATTCTTTACTTCTTCCCACTAATTTTTCACAACTTTTTGAAAAGTTTGCAACACAATTCTTTTTGGACAATGATACCCCTCAGTTATCTGTTCAGATTATTTGGAATGCTTTCAAGGCAGCATCTAGGGATTTTATTATTTCCTGTGTTGCCAACAAAAGGAAAATGTCTACTAAAAGATTACATCAATCCATGGATCGCATCAAACAATTAGAAAATGTATATTACTCTTCCAAATCTACAAGTTGTCTTAATGAACTACTTCAAGTTAAGTTTACTTTTAATAAGAATTCAACATATATTGCTAATTCTTATCTTCTTAAATCTAGTGCTAAATACTATGGGGGACAAAATAAATCAGGAAAGCTTCCAGCAAAATACCTTAGAATTAAAAAGGATGAAACAAATATAGAATCTAGTTACAATACTTCAAATTCTCTATTGCATAAAAATGATTACATTTTAAATGGATTTGTTAATTTCTTTACACAATTATATACTCCTGAATTTCACTCTTTCCAGGATCTTATTAATCAATATTTGTCCTCTATTAATCCACCTGCACTTCCCCTTTTTGAATTCTCTGCTCTTGATTATGATATTTGCATTAAAGAAACTTTCAATGCACTAAATCTTATCAAGAAAAAAAAAGTCCAGGACCAGATGGGTTTACTATAGAATTTTATTAGCATTTTTCTAAAATACTAGTTCCAAGATTATTTCAATTTATTACATATTCCCTCAAAGCAAACTCACCTGGGGGCTCTTTTCAAGATGCTTTAATTTGTCTTACACCAAAAGATAACAAAGATTCAAAGTTTTGTAAGAATTATAGACCTATTTCTCTAGTTCATTTAGATTATAAACATTTTGCTAAAATTCTAGATCTACATTTGGAATCACTTCTTCCTAGGCTAATTGTTAAGTAGCAATCTGGATTTATTAAAGGGTGCCTATTATCTGTTAACACAAGATTATTTTTTTTATATATTTTAAGTAAATCTGATGCTTATAAGGACTCTCTATCAACAATTGCCCTGGATGTTGAAAAAGCTTTTGATCGTGTTCATTTGCTTTTTGTATTTTCTCAACACTTTCATGGTTTGTTTTTGGAAATAAAGTCATAAATCTAATTTAATCATTATATTCCTCCCCTAAAGCAGTCATTTTTTTTAAATGGTCTCATCTCTCCCTCTTTCTCACTTTATAGGGGAGTTTGCCAGGGATGTCCTTTGTTACCGCTTTTATTTTTTCTTGCTTTGGAGCCTTTTCTAATGAAACTTAGAGCTACCCCAAAATTGCATGCTTTTCAATATGGGGAAAAACAAGTAACATTTTCGACATATGTTGATATTTTACCTTTTATATCAAAACCGCAACTTTTACTTCCTACTTTCTTATTAGAAGTAGAGAATTTAGTTTCTATTTCGGGATACAAATTAAATAAAGATGATTGTGAAATACTTCCTTTAAATACATTTTGTCTTCCTGAATATTTGAAATGATCAAACTTTCACTGGGACAATGATAAAATTAAATACTTGGGTCTTTGGTTTAAGCCTTCTTTCAAAGATATAATTTCCTGTAATTTGTTGCAATTATTTTCTGCTCTTAACTCTCTCATATCTAAATGGAATCCTCTATATTTATCCTGGTGGGGTAGATTATATTCTCTTAAAATGATGTTGCTCTCTGTAATCCTCTTTTATATATCAACCATCCCAATTAATATCCCATGTCATTATTTTAGGAAGATTAATTCTTTTTTCATCCAAATTTGTATGGAATAATAAAAAACCCAGAATGTCCCTTCAAAAATTATTGAGACCTAAACTTTTTGGAGGGGTTAATTTTCCAGATCTTCACTCATATCATAAAGACTTTTCCCTTAAACAAGCTTCTTTTTTATTAAATGAGGATGACTCTAATATTTCACCATTATGGGTTGAAGTTGAAATATTATTTTTGCACCTTTTACATTTCTGGAAATTTTAACTCCAACACATAAGCCAGCATCTATTTCTCTTCCTATTTTGAAACATTCCTGCAGAATTCTACATCCAATTGATGCTCCATATAATGGAAGCAAAGTACAGTTTCTGAATTCATCAATTTGGTATAATAAATGCATCAAGTTGAATAGTAAAACTATTTACTGGAAAACGTGGCATTTAAGGGTGTTAAGATGGGTATGCCAACTATTTGAAAATGAAACACCCCTTTCTTTTGTACAGGCACACTCTTTTCTCTTTTCCATTCTCTTTTGCCAGAAAATATGATGCTTTAATACATGTTGTAAATAGTTCATATCGACATTTTCCAGCTCATCAAGGATCTATTGTTCAACCTTCTCAAATTAAAAATCTTCTATTACAGTCCCTGTCAGCTTCCCCTATTTATCAGGTGATTACTCCTCCTGATGAAAGATCTAAATCTACAATAGAATTGCAGTGGGAGAAAGATTTGGATTCTTCATTTTCAACTTCTTTATGGAATAAGGTGTGGATTAGAATACGAAAATCCCCGGAGCAGCTAATGCAATTCAAACTTTATTCTTTATATATGATCGACTATTAATCACACCATCATCTTTACATAAAATGGATTCTAGTCTTTTGTTCTCCTGTTGGTCCTGTAAAAGGCCGTTCTCAGATCTTAAACATATGCTATTTGATTATCGTTTTACATTTTAGTTTTGGGTTAATGTATGGAGTCAAATAAGCACTATATTTAATACTCAAATCACCTTAAGTTTTACAAATACATTTTTTGCCACTCTTGCAGAGGAATGGTCTCACTATCAAAAAATAAATACCTTAATTTTAGATTTAATGTTAACTGTAGCTTTTCTACATATTACTAAATCTTGGAAAGATTCTTCTAAATTATCCTTTCAAGCTTGGCGGTATGGTGTATGTTATAACCATAGACTAGATAGAGCTTATGTCTCCCCCTTATCCCTTGCCATTACACGAGATATGCTATGGATACCCGTTGCAAATTACCTAAAAACTTTGGCTTATTATTCACGTAATCATTTTCCTAGAAATGAAGAGGTTTCTAAACCTCCATGAATTGTTTTCCATTACATTGAATGTACTTACCTATATTTTTTATATATATATATATATTATATATATGTAGCATATTTATTTACCTTTCAATATATTAGTATGTAAGTTGTTATTTCTCAAGACTATTTTCTCATGTAATTGAACTGTTATTGTACTATTAGCTCATATTATCAACTGTATTTATATACTTTGATTATTGTATTAACCATTAATAACCTTTCTTTTTAAACTTTAAAAAGGGTGACATCAAATTACCTTTGACCCTGTTGACCTCACTTTAACAAATGTCACAGTAAGTGACATTATTGAAGTAAAAATATAAATTATAGGATTTATAAAATTACAAAGCACCATTTAAACAGATTACTCTTTATTTTCTGTTACAACCTACATATAACTAATGACTGTCATGACATGCTAGGAGCGCAGGCTTAAAATGCCTGGGCACAGCTGTCATTTGCGGAAGTAAAAGTAGGTAATTATAGGGTAAACTGTACAAGCATGTCCTAAATGTGTAGCCCTTAAGCCCCTCGGTGCCCGAGACGAGCTGGTCTCGTCCAGGCACACAGTGCTCGTGTGCCCTGGCCGAGACCAGCTCGTCCCGCACCCGGCCCACGGGGGGAGCGCTAGTGCTCTCCCCATGGGCCTCCCACCCACAACCCCAAGTCGAGGATGTAAGGGGAATCCCTTCCCCTTCCGCCTGACCCCCCCCTCGGCAATCTGATGACGTCAGCGCGCTCACAATGCGCTGACGTCATCAGAAGCTGCAGAGGACGCGCTGGAAGCCATTTGCTTCCAGCGCATCAGCAAGAAAGGACTTAGTTTGGTAAGCCTCTCTCTTTTGGGGGGGGGGGGGACGGACACAGGGGGAAAGGAAAGTGTATTTCCTTTCCCCCTGTGCCTGTTTTCAGTGGATTCCTGGTCCACGATCGCCGGCGGGTCCCACGATATTGGTCCAGGAACCCCAAGTAGGCACCAGGGATTTTGTAGTTGTTTTATTTTTGGGAGCGACCACTTGCGCAAGGGTCGCTCCCCTCGGGGCTATAAATAATCCTATTTCGGTCTCCCCTGGAGGCAGATCGGCCGTTTTTTGGGCCGATCTGGCCCTAGGGGGGGTTGAAAACCACTAGAACACCAGGGATTTTGTTTTCAATAAGTTTTTGGGCAGCGACCCCTTAGGCAAGGGTCGCTGCCCCAGGAGCACAAATTTTTTATATGTTTTGGCCCCCCGGGGCTAGATCGGCCATGTTTTTAGCCGATCTCGCCCCCGGGGGGTGTCGAAACCCACTAGGCACCAGGGATTATGTGGTATGTGTGTGTGTTTTGTGTGTTTGGGGGCACCCCTTGGGCAAAATTAGTATTGGCCATTTCTGCCCCACTTGGGGGCCGATGGGCCTATTTTTTTAGGCCCATGGGGCAGACACCACCAATAAGCCAGGGATTTCTTTTTTTTGTTCCCATTTTTTTTTTTATGCTGGGGGTGCCCCCTTTGGCAAGAGTCAGCCCCTAAAGGAGGCACAGAGCTGTTGGCCATTTCTGCCCCCCTTGATTTACTAAAAATAAAGGTACTTTATTTTAGTGACAATATGCCAAAAGTATCTCAGAGGATACCCTCACTTAGGAGGTAAGTAATATACACAAATTATATGTACAAAAACCCAAAACAGGTTAGTAACAGTAAGAAAAGTAGTGCAAACAATGTAGAATCACAATAGGTAGACATAGGCCTAGGGGCAACACAAACCATATACTCCAAAAGTGGAATGCGAATCACGAATGGACACCAGTCCTATGGGAAGTTGTAGACGGTCGCTGGGACTGTAAGAAAACAGTAAGGGTGTCCAAAATACCCCACCCCAAGACCCTGAAAAGTAGGAGTAAAGTTACCCTACTACCCCAGAAAGGCAGAATAGTCGTGATAGGGGATTCTGCAAGAACCCCAAGCACCAGCAAAACACTGAAGACGGATTCCTGGACCTGAGGACCTGTAAAAGAAGGGGACCAAGTCCAAGAGTCATGAAAGTATCCAGGGGGGGCAGGGGCCCACTAAACCCCGGATGAAGGTGCAAAAGGGCTGCCTCCGGGTGGAAGAAGCTGAAGATTCTGCAACAACGAAAAGGGCTAGGAACTTCTCCTTTCGATGGAAGATGTCCCGCAGCGTGCTGGAGGTCGCAGAAGTGTTTCCAGGCACAAATACTGCAAACAAGCCTTGCTAGCTGCAAGAGTCGTGGTTGAGGATTTTGGGTGCTGCTGGGGACCAGGAAGGACCAGGATGTCGCCCCTTGGTGGAGAAGACAGAGGGGGCGCTCAGCAACTCAGAGAGCCCCCACAGAAGCAGGCAGCACCCGCAGAAGTACCAGAACAGGCACTTAGAAGATCTGAGGACAGCAGTCAACTCAGAGTCACAAAGGAGGGTCCCACGACGTCGGAGTCCAACTCAGCGAGTTGGGCAATGCAGGACGGAGTGCTGGGGACCCAGGCTAGGCTGTGCACAAAGGAAGTCCTGGAAAAGTGCACAGAAGCCGGAGCAGCTGCAAATCATGCAGTGCACAGGTTTGCTGTCTGACGTGGGGAGGCAAGGACTTACCTCCACCAAATTTGGACAGAAGGGCCACTGGACTGTGGGAGACACTTGGACCCAGCGACTGTGTTCCAGGGACCACGCTCGTCAGGATGACAGGGGACCCAGAGTACCGGTGATGCAGAAGTTTGGTGCCTGCGTTGGCAGGGGGAAGATTCCGTCGACCCACTGGAGATTTCTTCTTGGCTTCCAGTGCAGGGTGAAGGCAGACAGTCCTCAGAGCATGCACCACCAGGAAACAGTCGAGAAAGCAGTCAGTATGAGGCTCTACAATGTTGCTGGTAGTCATCTTGCTACATTGTTGCGGTTTTGCAGGCGTCCTGGAGCAGTCAGCGGTTGATCCTTGGCAGAAGTCGAAGAGGAAAGTGCAGAGGAACTCTAGTGAGCTCTTGCCTTCGTTATCTGAGGAACAGCCCAGAGGAGAGACCCTAAATAGCCAGAAAAGGAGGTTTGGCTACAGAGAAAGGAGGCTTGGCTACTGAAAGAGGTAAGCACCTATCAGGAGGGGTCTCTGACATCACCTGCTGGCACTGTCCACTAAAAGCTGTTAATTGTGCTCACACACCTCTGAATCCAAGATGGCAGAGGTCTGGGACACACTGGAGGAGCTCTGGGCACCTCCCCTGGAAGGTGCAGGTCAGGGGAGTGGTCAGTGCCCTTTCCTTTGTCCAGTTTCGCGCCAGAGCAGGGCTGGGGGATCCCTGAACCGGTGTAGACTGGCTTATGCAGAGATGGGCACCATCTGTGCCCATCAAAGCATTTCCAGAGGCTGGGAGAGGCTTCTACTCCCCAGCCTTTCACACATATTTCCAAAGGGAGAGGGTGTAACACCCTCTCTCAGAGGAAATCCTTTGTTCTGCCTTCCTGGGACTGGGCTGCCCAGGCCCCAGGGGGGCAGAAACCTGTCTGAGTGGCTGGGAGCAGCAGCAGCTGCAGTGGAGACCCCGGAAAGGCAGTTTGGCAGTACCCGGGTTCTGTGCTAGAGACCCGGGGATGCATGGAATTGTACCCCCAATACCAGAATGGTATTGTGGTGACAATTCCATGATCCTAGACATGTTACATGGCCATGTTCGGAGTTACCATGGTGACGCTACATATAGGTAGTGACCTAAATGTAGTGCACACGTGTAATGGTGTCCCCGCACTCCAGGGAATTTGCCCTGAACAATATGGGGGCACCTTGGCTGGTGCCAGAGTGCCCACACACTAAGTAACTTGGCACATAACCTTCACCAAGTGAGGGTTGGACATCTAGGTGACTTATGTGCAGTGAAAATGCCTGTGAAATAACGTGGACGTTATTTCACTCAGGCTGCAGTGGCAGTCCTGTATAAGAATTGTCTGAGCTCCCTATGGGTGGCAAAGGAAATGC
Source organism: Pleurodeles waltl (assembly GCF_031143425.1). Lineage (NCBI taxonomy): Eukaryota > Metazoa > Chordata > Amphibia > Caudata > Salamandridae > Pleurodeles > Pleurodeles waltl. The sequence continues at coordinate 1,528,744,721 of NC_090445.1, read as the reverse complement.
TGCAGCCCATAGGGATCTCCTGGAACCCCAATACCCTGGGTACCTTGGTACCCTATATAAGGGGATTATAAGGGTGTTCCAGTGTGCCAATGAGAATTGGCAAAATTTGTCACTAGCCTGCAGTGACAATTTTTAAAAAAGAGCATAAACACTGAGGTTCTTGTTAGCAGAGCCTCAGTGATACAGTTAGGCACCACACAGGGAACACATATGGGCCACAAACCTATGAGCACTGGGGTCCTGGCTAGCAGGATCCCAGTGACATATATCAAACATACTGACAACATAGGGTTTCCATTATGAGCACCAGGGCCCTGGCTAGCAGGATCCCAGTGAGACAGTAAAAACACACTGACATATACTCACAAACAGGCCAAAAGTGGGGGTAACAAGGCTAGAAAGAGGCTACCTTCCTACAGGGGCAGAGGGCTGTTGGCCATTTCTGCCTCCCTTGGGGGCAGATTGGCCTATTTTGTTAGGCCCATCTGCCCCCAAAAGGGGCAGAATGCACTTAGGCACCAGGGATCTTGTGTGTGTGTGTTTTGTGTGGCTGGGGGGGTGGCCCATTTGGCAAGCGTCGCTCCCCAAAGGGGGGCACATTACTGATGACCATTTCTGCTCCCCTTGGGGCTATTGTTTTTAGGCCTATCTGCCCCCAGGGGGGCAGAAACCACAAATACACCAGGGATTATTTTTTTTCCCCCTTTTTTTGTTTTGTGCTGGGGTGCCCCCTTTTGCCCTGTTTGGCAAGGGTTGCCCCCTAAAGGGGGCACAGAGCTGTTGGCCATTTCTGCCCCCCTAGGGGGCAGATCGGCCAATTTCTTTTGGGCAGAATCCACTTAGGCACCATGGATCCTGTGTGTGTGTGTTTGTGTGTGTGTTTTGTGTGGGGGGGCGGCACCTTTGGCAAGGGTTGCCCACCAAAGGGGGCACTTGACTGATGACCATATCTGCTCCCCTTGGGGGCAGATCGGGCTATTTTGTTAAGGCCTATCTCCCCCAAGGGGGCAGAAGCCACCAAGACATGAGGGAATTTGTTTTTTCTTGCTCCCTTTAGTTTTTTTGTGCTGGGGTGCCCCCTTTGGCAAGGGTCGCCCCCCAAATAGGTACTTCCCCTGTGACTGTTTGGGGTCAGGCTGCCTAAGTGCACAAACCTGCGTGCATTTTGGACTACATTAGGCACATGGGTGGTGTTGATAGAATAGATCAGAGGTTGGAACCTTACACTGCTCTTCTTAAGTCTTACTTGTGGTATAAAAAGTTGGCCCTACATTTATTTCATTTGTCAACTTTTAATGCTTTTATTGTGTTCAAGGATTGTTCACCTGAGTCAAGGATGACATTTTTTTAATTTCTGGAGTCAGTGATAGAGAGCCTTATTGTGGTGGAACAGGCAAGAGTTCTTAGTGTAGCAGTGGTGGAGGATGTGGCTAGATTGAAAGATCGCCACTTTCCAGATCACAATTCTCCCACTATGAAAAAAAGAGTTACCCACTAAGAAATGTAGAGTATGTGCCTGAAAAGGTATCCGGAGGAAGAGCCGGATGTACTGCCCCAATTGACCTTCAAAGCCTGGGCTGTGTGTGTGGCCGGCTGTTTCAGAAATGACCACACAAAGAAAAAATTGGGGGAAATACCGGGAGTGTAAACTGCCTATTTTATATTTTCATATCTTCAGTTTCACGTTTGGCATTACTTTCATGTATTTAATTAGAGCTTTTGTGTTTGTAGTTTTGAACTTATTTTATAATTAGTTAGTGGTTTCTTTGTTGTTTATAAACAAAAAAAAAGTGATGGTGGTGTGAGTGGGGTAGCGCTTGGCTGGCGGTGTGTGTGGGGTGGTGCTTGACTGGCAGTGTGCGTGGGGTGGCGCTTGGCTGGTGGTGTGCGTGGGGTGGCGCTTGGCTGGCGGTGTGCGTAGGGTGGCACTTGGCTGGCGGTGCCAGCCAAACCTCAGTCCACACACTCCCATCAGCTAGTGTGACTGCTGTATCATGTATGTAGGCGTATGTAAGTGATGGGCCCTTGAGTGGTGCTGTCCATCGATTTGTGAGTAATGTAATGTGTTGGGCCCGTGGCTGGCAGCGTGAATGTTCTTGTGTATGTTATGTATGAAAGGTGTATGAATGGACTGTAAAACGGTTGGTGCCTTGACGCGGCTTTACAGTTCACGAGCTGTGAGTCATTGGTTCAGATTTTTGGCCTTTCAGTTATTAACAGTGCATTTCACTTTTGTGAAATCTCTCTTGTAAATAAAATTTGATCTACTGAACCATCACTCACCCTCGTGCCAAATCCAACCAGTATGTGTGGAACAAATGACAAAACCTGCTCCGCTGTAATCAGGCATCGCAGCACACTTGTGACACGCTAGGTGTCTCAGGTGGGACCCTGATGATGAAGCATGCCACCAACTTGGTTGGTGGGTAAGGGGTCTTTTTCACATAACCTAAGTGCGTTTCTTTTCACAATTTTTGTGTTTGCCGCATCACGGACATACGTGGACACATCAAAATGATATATTGCAAAACTACCTGTGTTTGGGGGGGGCACTAATGTTTTTGGTCGTGGGTGCGGCCTTCCTCTAGGGAAACCTACCAAACCCAAACATTTTTTAAAACTAGACCCCCCAAGGAGTCCAGGGAGGTGTGGCTGGCATGGATCCTCCAACATTTTCTTACCCAGACTCCTCTGCAAACCTCAAAATGTGCTTAAAAAAGCATATTTTCCTGACTTTTCTTAGTAGGATCACCGCTCCAGCACAAAATTCCTACTCCCCAGCATTCCCCTCAGTCTCCCAAGTAAAATGACACCTCACTTGTGGGGGTCCCCAAAGCAGAGTCAGCCTAAAGATGTATAAAAGAAGAATATGTCCTTATCAACGCGCTGTGCTATCCCCTCTATCTCCTCAAGGTTTTGGCCTTTTTCTGTTGCAGGCACCTGGCCCACCCACACAAGTGAGGTATCATTTTTATCGGGAAACTTGGGGGAACGCTGGGTGGAAGGAAATTTGTGGCTCCTCTCAGATTCCAGAACTTTCTGTCACCGAAATGTGAGGAAAAATATTTTTTTTAGCCAAATTTTGAGGTTTGCAAAGGATTCTGGGTAACAGAACCTGGTGAGAGCCCCACAAGGCACCCAGTCTTGGATTTCCCTAGGTCTCTAGTTTTGAAAAATGCACAGATTTGGTAGGTTTCCCTAGGTGCCGGCTTAGCTAGAGGCCAAAATCCACAGGTAGGCACTTTGCAAAAAACACCTCTGTTTTCTTTGGGAAAATATGATGTGTCCACGTTGTGTTTTGGGGCATTTCCTGTCGCGGGCACTAGGCCTACCCACACAAGTGTGGTACCATTTTTATCTGGAGACTTGGGGGAACATAGAATAGAAAACCATGTGCTATTGCCCCTTGTCTTTCTCTACATTTTTTCCTTCCAAATATTAGACAGTTTGTGAAAAAGACGTCTATTGAGAAATGCCCTGTAATTCACATGCTAGTATTGGCACCCCAGAATTCAGAGATGTGCAAATAACCACTTCTCCTCAGCACCTTATCTTGTGCCCATTTTGGAAATACAAAGGTTTTCTTGATACCTATTTTTGACTCTTTATATTTCAGCAAATAAATTGCTGTGTACCCGGTATAGAATGAAAACCCACTGCAATGTGCAGCTCATTTATTGGCTCTGGGTACCTAGGGTTCTTGATGAAACTACAAGCATTATATTTACCCGCAACCAGAAGAGTCCAGCAGACGTAACAGTATATTGCTTTAAAAAATCTGACATTGCAGGAAAAAGTTACAGAGTAAATCGTAGAGAAAAATGGCTGTTTTTTTCATCTCAATTTCAATATGTTTTATTTCAGTTGTTATTTTCTGTAGGAAACCCTTGTAGGATCTACACAAATTACCCATTGCTGAATTCAGAATGTTGTCTACTTTTCAGAAATGTTTAGGTTTCTGGGATCCAGCATTGGTTTCATGCCCATTTTTGTCACTGACTGGAAGGAGGCTGAAAGCACACAACAAATCGTAAAAATGGGGTATGTCCCAGTAAAAATTGTGTTGACAAATTAGGTTTTCTGATTCAAGTCTGCCTGTTCCTGAAAGCTGGTGATTTTAGCACTTTGTTGATGCCAATTTCAAAACCACAAGCCTTCTTCTGCAGCCTTTTTTCCCCATTTTGTTTAAAAAAACGAAATTTTCACTGTATTTTGGCGAATTTCTTGGTCTCCTAAAGTCTGGGTACCTCTAGAATCCCTATGATATTGAAAAAAAAGGACGCAAATTTGGCGTGGAAAAGGCCTGGCAGCGAAGGGGTTAAATATCCCTGCATAACCATCACCTGACCACGTACGCTCAACATATCCTGTGTTATAGACTCATAAAGTAATATTTAGCTGCATATGCTACATGCATTTTGTAGTATGACCACCTTACTCATTAAGAACACTGTCTGAAGTCCTGAACTTTTCACATACAAATCATCGCTTTCTTGAGAGCTAGTCTAATTCATTAAATGAAAGCAAAGTAAAACTACAACACCCAGAATGCATTAGGTGATCACATAAAAAGTCCAGGCCTCGAAAGAACGTCTCTAATGAGCTGGAAGGTGGTAATCCCTTAGCAGCTTTATAAGCACATTAGGAGCTATATTATAGACACATAATCCCTTCACATGTTAGGTACATGTGCAGATATAGCCTGAATCATAGAGCACAGCCTCTTCTTCTATAGGTTTAGCTTTCAATGCTCAGTGCAGTATTTCTGCACATTCTTATACCCTTTAATGCCCAGTGCAGTATGTCCACGAGTACGTATGGTCTCCAGTGCACATAGCAGTCTCACCTGGAGCAAAATCTTGGGAATTCTAGGGGCAATTGGCAGGACATCATCACTTTTTCTGACCTGGCTTTTGTTTTGTAAATCACTGAATATGTTCAACTAAAGCAAGCCAAGACTACAACACAGAATGCACTCATTTGTTCTGTTAAAATCCAGGACTGGAAAAGTGGTGTCAAGGACAAGTACCCAGTTGCCAAAGTTGATAAAAGGCAAATGAATGGAAACGATCAGATCGTGACCACGACAATGCCATGAAGATCTATCTTCAAACCATTTTGGTACAAGGAGGCATAATGAGAAATTAGACCCTATAGCTTTCCGTGCAGCACAGATAATGTTTGTGCTTTACCCTCTGCACCCCCTTTTCACTTTAACCTTCACCACTTTGTTGCTGAGGGAAACACAAATAGGCTCAGCATCAGTACCACGAATCCAAATGGATATCCACGCTCCAATCGAGGTGGATTTTCAAATAGATAAGGGTCTTTCTCTGCGGTCACTCTCTACACCAGACCATTGCTATACTGGGCTTTTTGCTACCTGTAGCTCGATATTGGACTATGCAAATCATCCCTGTATTTGGCTGTGCAAAATCAGCAGACTCCCAGCTTTACATAAATACCAATATATGCACATGTGCATGCTTACTTACTCAGCACCACCATAAAGTCACAGGGGCATCAGCCAACAGCACTATATTCAAGCCACAGTAGTGAAATCACCACCATGGAAGTTCAATGCCAGCAGCACATACCATACCCATTCATTCACAGGGGCAGCAGCACACGCAGCACTGCAACTGAGCCACATGGCTAGCAGCAAAAAAAAACACTCACTTCCTTAGAGCCACAGAACCAGCAGGCACAGCACCGTCACTTAAACCAGCTGAAGGCTTATACTGCCTATCACTGAGTAAAAAAGGAAGTGACCTGCAAAATCTGCTGGAAAGTACAGGATAAAACAAACTCTGACAACCACAGACCACACCATGGAGGCAAACATGACCTGCGAGGAAACGGTGTAGAGGGGGTGGGTGGCTATAACTAGCGCTTATCATATCTCTGACAGGAAGCCACCCTCTCAACTCATCCACCACTTCCGCTAGAGCTCCTCCAGCCAGAATCTATTATTTATAAATGCATCACCTCCCCCTTCTGCACTGAACAAGGAAAATAAACCCATCAAACACTGAAACTAAAGCAAATACTCCATAAAGGGACCAGAAGAGTCATAACATGCCCAACAATAATCTAGTACATTTTCCGATACATGAAGTCTCACTCATTAAGTGTGACTCTCACACCTTTGTAGGCAGTTATGTGGACCTATAGATTGTTATGGTGTTCACTGCTGTCTAGCAGGAAATAGCTCCATAGACTTTAATATGATGCACTCTCCCTGCGGCTTTGTTCAATACACTGGCAGCCTTTGACAGCATCTCAGCCTCAAAAGCAGTTTCACCTTGGGTCAGCCACAATGGACCCGTGTGTTTAAATGGAGCTTTACTTTATTCTGCTCATCCTCAATAGACTCAAACAACTACTACAGACACCAGGACATGGAGACACACTGAGGTGGTGGCACATTGAGACATTCATGGTACGGGGCCACGGGAACACACACACTGGGACACAAAAGGCAAATCAAGGGAGCTGTGGAAGACATGGAGGCTGGGGAAGGCTTATATGTTGAACATAAATTACCCTACCACCATTCATTGGTGTATGCACTTGTACTGGTCAAAGGAAAGCAGGGTAAGGGGGAGGCCACTGTAGTAGAATGAATCACATACTGGGACCCTTATACTAGGACAGAGAACACATGAGATATGAATGAAGGTCAATACACTGAAATATCTGAAGTGACATCATATACCCTTTCTTCCTTAACAAACATCAGAAAGTTGACAGCTCGGTCCAACCTTAGCCTTCTGTTTGCTACTGGAAGGTAAGGAGTGGAAGGTGATGAAAGTAAAGGGGTCGTTTATTTCCCTGCTTACTTCCTTTTCCTGCCTCTGCTTTCAAGAGGCCTTAATCCAGGGGTAGCAAAAACAAAGCCGGCTAGGACCAAAGGGCAAATCAGGATTTTTTAGGAGATACACTCAATGGGGGAATAAGGCATGCACACCAAATCATGATAAGCACTCCTACTTGTTCAGAGTGGATCTGATGGAGGTTCTCGCCAGTGGAGAACCCTCCCTGGTTAAACTACAACCTTGGACCAATATGCACACAACGGCCCAGGAGGTCAAGTAACATGACATAAGGCAAAATAACACTGCATCTCAAGGTGAGCAAGTAGGTACCCACTAACTTCCTGCAGGTAACCACAAACTCTTGCATGTTCTCTACAGACACTCAACAAGAATCCTGCACTTGCCCAACTGTGAGACTAAGCATGTCTTATAATCAGGGATAATCCCAGGACAAAGCTACATTGTCCAAAAACGACTGTAGATTTTCTGGAAATAAAAGTTTGTACATGTATGTACGTATGTATATGGTATTTCTATAGTGTGAACCTAGCCAAAATGCTGTGAAAAGCTGTACATGGTCAAAGATTAGCATAAAGTCAATGAGTAGGAGGAGGAGATGGAGCTGTGTCAAGGATAGTTAATACACTGTAATGTAATGCTCTTTAAAAAGGAGAGTCCTCAAACTCTTTTCTAAATTGGAGAATAGTTGTGGTGGTTGTGATGGATACGTATGTATGTATATGGTACTTCTATAGTGCGAACATAGTATGAAATCTCATGTAATGTTCTGGTCCTCCTCCTTCAATGTTTGCGCCTCCCACTTGAATCCGGTAGGCTACCGTACAGAGGCAGGTTTCAGCTCTATAAACAACTGGCAGAGACAGAATAGGAATGTTTGATGCAGTACATTGTGAACAGGGGCTATGACACAATTTGTCCTTTATATAGCATGATACAGTTATCCTATTGACCCCATAATGTGATTCAAGCAAGGAGGCAAGTACTTTGTTGCAACAATCAGGATCCCATAGCCCAAGACAACCATTTCAGTCATTCCCCCACGGTGCAGACACAAAGGATTTGCTCTACAATGTCCCTAGTGTAGGTGTTGTCATGGGAGTTTTCCCCTCATCATAAACCTGAAAGGGGTGAATCGTTTCACTCAAGTGACCCTTTTAAAAACAGACATTGTACGAAAGTGAATTATTAAGTCATAAAGTTACTAACATGCACAAGCAAATTGAAACCTGAACTCATCCCCCTGTAACTATGGCACAGGGCAAACAGCTTTACTTCAATTAAATTTGTAAAGCATTTCAAAGTACCAAAACAGTTAAAAAGTCAAAAATACAGCACAATAAAAACTCAACAACAATTTATAGAAAATGAGCAAAAAGTTAATAAACAAAATGACACCAAAACAACAAAATCCCAATAAAGAGAAGCAGAGAATATTTTCAAAATATATATAAGCACCAATTGAACATACTATTGCTGTTATTGAAACAAAGAATTAAGGAAACAAGGTTTAAGGAAAAAGGCATCAAAAGTAAAGCATCAGTAGAAAGAACTGCTGCTATCATGTGACAGGGAGCTAGGTGCGATTTCAGGCTGACCGCAATGGAGCGCAAGTCGGATACTCTAAGAAGGTTCATCCCAGCAAAGATTTTACCTTTGAACTTGGGGCTTGATTTAGAGTATGGTGGACTGGTTACCCCGTCACAACATGATGGATTTCCTGGCCGCTGTTTTACAAGTGGCATGGGATATAATGAACTTGTAATACTGAAAACGGGATATATGACCTGGTTATGACAGAGTAACCTGTCCATCAAACTCTAACTTAGTCCATTAGTGTCTGAAATAGACATCATAATTCTCCAGCGGGCAAGGCTGTAGATTGTATCTGAGGAAGTCCTCTCGATAGTCATTGAACTAGGTACCATTAAAGCCAGTGGGTTTGATGGCAAATGCTCAGAGCGGAAAATTTCAAATTTCATGTCCACAGAAGTCTTCTTGTCTGACAGACACATTTCATGATTTTGCCTGGGCACAATTTCTTTGTTAGGACTTAGGGCCTGATTTCAAGTTTGAGGGATGGATTACACAACCACAAATGTGACAGATGTACCATCCACCATATTACAAGTGCATAGCACCCAGTGGCACTTGTAATACAGTAGAATAGATATCCATCATGTTTGTAACCGAGTAACCCATCCACCAAACTCTATATCTGGTCCTTAGACTATTTTTTGGAACTCAGACACCTCAAGCAGGGCAAGGCCACAGACTTGTTTCACGGAATAAGGGGAGGTAACACTGAAGTCACATAGGCCTGCTGCAAGAATACCCTGAACATTTATGATGAGTGACAAATAGCTCTGAGTAGGACCAATGTGAAATCTTCTCCCACAAAGGTCGCGCCACGGTCAGACTGACTTCAATGGTTGGTCAGGGGCAATTTACTCACAGACATCTTACCTAAAAAAACATTCCAGAGAGTTCTTTCCAGATATTTCCTGGTAGATCTAGATCTCAAGAATGTGCATCTCCACCAGATATTTGCCTATACTCCCAGTCGGATATTCTTCCTTTCGAGCTGAAACTTGCCTAAAGGTGTTTCCAAGGTGCCTGCCTAAGCGGTCGGTGGTCTTCATTATCTAGACATTGCAGTCCAGCCCATCTAGGTCATTGGTAGCTCATGCTAACTCCAGGATAGGTATCCAGAAGGTGTACCAGTTCCAACTCTATTATGAGTTACAACATCTGCTTCAAACCACGGCTCTCTCCAAGGTAACTTGGAGATGCTATTCTTACCCTTCAAATGGGTGGACAAGTTGCATCTCTGTCTATCAGGGTTGTGGGTCTGAAGCAGAGCTCCAGCCAGGTACTAGCTACAAGTGTATGGAGATGAGGCAGCCTAAGAGAAGTGAACTTGTGATAATACATATCCAACTTGCAGTATGTTTATCTCAGGGCTGGGAAACTGATCTTCTCTTGGTCTGTTTTTCCTTTGCAGACAGAAGTAATTTCCACTGTGGTGGGTGGCAGGTACACTTAAACCAGGGAACTGTATTACTATCTCCCGTCCTGGTCATTCTAACAGAGCAGACAAGTATGTTCAAGATTCCTAGCTTGGATATTTTACATTTCCATGAGTACAGGTCACTTCAAAGATTTGTTTGATTCATGATTTCCAATGGAGGGTGCATAGGTAGAACTCAGTGTTTAATTTTGTAAATAAATACGCCCACTACAGCTTGCACCACACAATACCTCTTCCTGCTCTACCAATGACAGTACCAACACAACTACTAACCACGATACACCTACAAGTATGTGTGACATTTTAGACTATTCCAGCCCCCAAACCTATAAGAATGGTTTGGGTGGCAGGTATTAGTCATTTTTTATGTATATTGAATTAATAGACAACTGTTGATATCTAAATTAGACAAACAGTGTCACCATGTGGCAGCCTGTCATAAGTGCTGTGTTGACAGTTGAGTATGGGGCAAGCACTGGAAACCATGGCTCACATTAAGCACTTGTAGAACTGATACCCACCCTTCTACGGATCTGGCCAGTGGACCATCTTTATGCTGCTCCACCATTGCCACTATTCCATTGCTCCTGTTGTATGTCAGTCAAAGGGGGCACTATTCCGGGTGTGACATTCTTTTCAAAGATATTCAGTTCATTTCTGTTGCTGTATCAACTTATGGCAGCTGCAGTGAGGGCGTTATCTCCCCCCCCCCACTCCCCCCCTAACCCTTCTCAGGTTCCAGACCTGCCGATATAGGTGGTCAAGAAAATGAATCTCTCATTATAAACATTGAAAACTAGACATTCAGAGATAAGGCCTCACTCAGTAGTCAGTTGTGCAGGATTAGACAGCCTTACCTTTGTCACCGAGTGTCGTTTTGGTAGACAAGTGGAGACATATTGGAATTGTCCATAAGTATTTCCATTCCAATGCCTTCCAGTCAAGTTTAGCTTAGGTTTGGTATCATCCACTGCGATGGGTTAATGATCAGGTATTAGGGCCTCCAGGGAAGCCTGGGGTCTCTTGGTGTAATGTGGAGTTTTGCCTCACGGGCTCTTAAGGGTTTCATGCTGGATAAAATGTTGAAGGGTAAAGACTTTCCGCTGATCCTAATCGTACTTAAGTGGATTTTGTAAAAGCTCCTGGAGGAGGATTCCTTGTACCTCCTTATGTTGAAAACTTTTTTTCGTGGTTGCTTTTGCATTGGCTGGACAGTTGGAGAATAGTGGGTTTGCTCCAAAGGTAGCTCTGAAATTCCATAGAGTGGAAGAGATTGTGCTCCCAGCTTCCTCTCATAACTCGTTCTCTCTCAATAAAGTAGTCCTTCCTGCATTAGCTATGTGAAAGATACTGGACACGCGTTTGTAGAGCAGAAACCCATGTAGGCAGAAGGACAAATTGTTAATTTTGGACTGACCGGGAAGAGGTTGAAACCTGGCCCAATCCTGCATGGGAAAATCAGCTGAAGGGATGGAAACTCAGTAGGTGTGTCTCATGGAGAGGTGTAGGGTTGTGACCTTGGCTTCTTCCCCTGGTTTCATTGCACATTAGAGGCAGGGATGTTGCTTAGTCAGTGACGCTTGTGGGTTGTATCTCAAATTTACCAATTAAAAAAGCAGTGGGTTACACGGTGGAGGGGTGAGATGACCAGGATTAGGGATGGACTGTTTCCATGAGGTACAGGGTCAGTTCTGATTTGCATTAGGTGGGACTCTGTCTAAAGTGGCACACTGGGCAAAAATTATGGGTTTGAATGCTACCCTGAGTGATTGCCAGTGGTTAGACTATTTGAAAGCACTCATTCCATCACCTTTTGGGTGTTTGATTGCCAGTTATACGCTTGGAAACGGGAGACTGGCACAGCTTTCCAAGCCTACTACTGCCAAAGTGTGTGAATTCCAAAAAAAGTAGTAAGTGTGCACCCATTCAAGGAGGAACTCTATGTGTGCAGATGTACTACTTTTTTACTACACTGGTCACTATATATATTTAAGATCCTGATTGAAAAGTGTACAAGTTAAAACTTCTTTCGGAAATCAGAACGACAAGAAAAAATAACTCAGACAAAGCAGACTGACTCACAGCTCCCAGACCCAACTACCAAACCAAGAATGCTGAGGGTTGTCTTGCCCCAAACACTCCCGCTGAAGCTACACCCCTGCCCATCCACCTGGGCCTGGTAGTTCTCCCTTGAACAACTATGGGCATGTACAACATATAATGGTCTAGAGTTCCTGCCCTGGGATAATTTACTTTAAATGGATTGTCAATGCATGCGTCTCTGATACAAGACGCCTTAATGGTAGAATTGTCAAATCTGTGCATGTGGGCAGGGTTCCATGTTTCTAATCCTTCCCTTTTGCAGATTATATTTTTAATTGACTGACAGCCCCATGTACTAAGGTCGAGACGCAAATAGAGGAGGTCACTAAGGCAAATTAAGAGGGGAAGCCGGCCAAAGCCAAGCCATGGGTCTGGCTCAGTTCTGAGTCTGTTTACAAGCTGATCCGAGAAAACATTTGGCATGTAAATGGTGCAACAAACATAATGTAAAAATATGATACAATCTCTTCGAAATTCAAAGAGTGTGACTCTTTAACATGCAGAGGCATATCACTTTATTACATCAGATATTACTGCAAAGGCAAAAAAAAATTTGAAGTGATAGATTTTAGAAAAATTCATGGTTACCCTCCCAGTGGCAATGCGTTAGTACATTAAGAGGCAAGTCAGTATCATCTAAACCCCTGAAAGCTTGCATTCCGCCACTCTGTAAATACTGCGCAGGGATTTTTGCCTCGTTGGGCCACTTTAACGTCAAAATAAATGACGTTAATGTGGCGCAAGGTGTCTATAAATATGCTCTCAAGTACCTGCACTTTTTTAATTTGAAAGAGAGAGTACCTGCACTTCTGAGCACTCCTGCGATGCATGCAATGGCAGAGTACTGACACTACACGAGCAAACAGGTACTCCAAGGGGGGAGTACCTGCACGTCTATACTGCCATTTAAAGCACTGGACAAAGTGCCTTATCTCTCGGATTGTCTCGGTTCCTTTATTTGCTACTGGGACGGGTTCAGGAACAGGCTATCGCAGCATGGCTCAGTGAGCTGTATGCTCAGTTCTGCCAAAATGCGGTCTTCTAAAACGCTAAGGTCCAACTTCGGGATGGCAGGCTCGGTATTCCATCCTTCAAACGTAAGTAAATCCAGTACCATAAACTGGCTAACAGTGCAGTGTAGAAACGAAAGCATAGCGGTTCCTAAAACGTAATTATAAAAAAGATTAAAATGCAACACGTCCTACACTTTCGGTGAGCTTACCTGTTTTGCAGCGATTGCAACATTTCGAGCCTTGTGCCGACAGCAGCGGGTAATGGTCTTCGGGGCACTGAATGCCCTGTGTCCCTCCGCACCAAGCCGTCAGCCCCCACGCCAGTCCCAGGAGCGCCAGCAGCATCACCATGTCCTTCTACGGGGTGAGGGAGGTTCTGCCTGCGCACTACAGTTCGGAAGAGGTTTGGTGTCAGAAGCGAAACAAGGGTTTTTAAAGTGAGGCTACGCCCACGTGTCACGTGCGCTTCCCCTCAACTTGAGATACAAACGTGTTTAGGTATTTGGAATCTCACCGAATCGGTCGTTTCGTGGTACATCTAGGCCTAGGGTGACCAGATTTTGAGGAGCAACAACCGGGACAGGTCAGATATAAAAGAAGGAGTAAAGACTTTACACTCACTTTTATATCTGGCATGTCCCGTTTTTTTTGTGCGGCTTTGAGAGTGTGTGCTTATACATGTGTGTGTTTACATATTTATACACACACACACATTTACAAGACTATGCATATAAAATTAGCTATGGCTTCACCTCCCACCCTGCACCCTCAATCCGCCCCCACCCACCTCTCTCTGCCCCCCACTCCTCTCTCTGCTTTCTTTTTCTGCCTCCACCCCTACGGCTCAGCGGTTCATGTCCTGCAGTGTTGACACTGCACCTGTAAATCCTCGTGGGATTCAAAGCTAAGTTGGACTCTTGGTCAGGGACTGTGGCTTCAGTTGGTGGTTCGAAGCAGACGGCGGGTCCTTGCGATCCTTACTGGTTCTGTAAATGCTCTATTTGTGTGTATATCGTGTCCGGTTTTGGCAGTTCGGTACAGATTGTAAGCATTGCCCGCTTGAGACTGCTCAGTCCCGTAACGGGTATCCCAGGGGGTATCGGGTGCTCGTGTATGCAGGATTTTTGGATCCCAGCATATTGCTTACTGTATGTACAAACTGTGTGAAGAGATCCCCGGCAAAATTAGCACTGTGTCCTTATTCAAAGTAGTGAAGTTTCATGAAACGTGTTTTACAAGGGAGACATGATTTTGATTCACTCTGCCTAACCATACTTGTATGTTTAAAACATTCCTTGTGGAAACGCGTTCCATTCATTCTTTCTTTGCTTCCTGGGAGTGGGTAACTGATAATAATTCGTATTGTTACCCTAAGTTATGTTGTTTGAGTTCTGGTACACAGTAATCAAATTCAGTCCAGAAGTTAATGGGCTATCTTTCATTTGATGTATCTGGCATTAATCAAGATAGTCAAATATATTGCTGTTGATGACACTATGAACTGAGGATGCTGTGCACTGCTTATTTAAGGCACATGAGTACAGAGAATATTAACTATTGCTAAATATCTACATATGCAAATTACATGCTACCAAGTGATTATTTTCTCTTCGCGGATCTCCCTCCTGATGTACCTATCCTATATTCCCTTGCCCCCATTTAGCAACTTTGCTCCTCTGGATGCTTATACACAGAGGTGGAGCTGCTGAAAGGTGGGACTCTGGGTGGTACTGCTCCTGAGAATTGGTAGTCCAGACACTAATCAACACATTTTTTCCCCCCATTACCCTATAAAGAGATGAAATATCATGTTGCCAGTGCCGGCATTAGTGCTGGCAGCGTGTGGTGTGACAGTCCTTTTTGGCTCCCCCTGTGACCATCTCCTCGGATTCCCTCACTATCACACGGAAAAAGTGCCCTTCATCTCTCCAATGCCCCTGTCTCACATATATTTAATTTGTTTTAAAACACTGTTAAAGGCTGGCGTTACTAATCCACTCAGCTTTCCACATAAAATACAGATCTGTTCTGTGAAGTAGGCATATTAAATATCTGTGCTACTTATGGCAAGAGAAAGCTGACACTAGACAATTCATTTGCTGGCCTGGAGGGACAGGGACTCCGTGTCCCAGAAGCTTGAGAGGCAGGGGGCGGAGCAAGCTCTGTGAGCGCTTCATAGCGCAAGGATTCTTCCCGCCGTGCATTTTGAACATTTGTGATATTGAAGTAGTGGACACTTACCACCTCCCAACTTTTGTAGGTAGAGGGTCTGGCTCAACAATTGACTATATTTTTGTGTCCCCACTACTGAAAGATTTGGTGTTTGGAGGAGAGGTGTTAGGGAAGTGTATTAGCGATCATAACCCCCTCACAGTCTGCTTTAATCTCCCAGGGAAAACAGGTAGATTCCCAGCAAGTTGTAGAAAAGGTTGTAGGGGACAACCTAAATCTGATCACGGGTATACTTTTGGCAGAGACTCCCAGTCCAAAGGAAGTTATGGCTGCAATGCTCAATATAAACATAGCCTTTAAAGACCGTCTACTTTCAATAGGTAATCGCCCCAGTAAGCTTAGATGTGGGTGGTTCGGCAAGGCCTGTTATGATGCTAGGAAAAACATGAAGACGGCCCTAAAAGAATATCCGAGAGATAGGGCCCTTGTTAAAGAAGCAAGGATTAAGTATAAAAGGGCTCTTAGGGACAGTAAGCTAAAACGTAAGGAAAAAGCCTGGAAGGAACTGGAGCGCGCTACAGTCCTTAAGGACCCCGGTCTGTTCTGGAAGGTGGTAAATAGGGTCTCTTTTGAAACGGAAACATCTGAGGGTCTGGGCTGTAATATTGCCCCGGAGGCCTGGGTAAATTATTTTTGTAGAATTTTTCAGGGATGCCCATTAAGAAATAACTGGGAAAATGAGTTTGATCTGATTACCAATCTAGCTATTAGGTTTTCACTTCAGGAGGTTACCGATGCACTCCAGGGTAGTGACAGTAATAAAGCCCCGGGCCCGGATTCAATCCCTATGGATCTTTATAAATCCTGTCCCCAGTTATGGGCGCCTATCCTGCTAAATGTTCTTAATGCAGCAGTCACTGTGGGAATTCCTGCCTCTTGGAGATTGGCCTGTATTATCCCAGTGTTTAAAAAGGGGGATCGGAATGATCCTAAGTCTTATTGTCCTATTTCCCTCCTTGATTCTTCAGCGAAAATTATGGGCCGGATTATTTTAAGGCATATTGAGGCCTGGATGGCAGATAATGAAATTTTGAGCCAGGCCCAGTACGGTTTTAGGGAAGGGCTTGGCACTCGGGAACAGTGCCTTAATCTGTTGATGATGATTGGGAAATATACTCAAGCTAGGAAGGGCACTCTCTACCTTGCCTTCATGGACCTTACCTGTGCCTTTGATAAGGTAAATCGGGCTATATTGTGGGAGAGGCTTAATCAGATAGGGATGGATCCTAATATTGTGGAGTTGCTTTGGTACCTCCAGTTAGGAACGGCTGCAAATGTGAGGGTGGGGACAAATGGGGAGTGTTCAGATGCTTTCAAGCTCAATAGGGGCGTACGTCAGGGTTGTGTCCTGGCCCCTACTCTTTTTCTTTTATATACTAATGGATTGTCTGACTTTTTGGTGGAACACTGTAGGGATGTCCGTAAGGTGAATGGTAACAGTGTCCCTGTACTGACGTATGCGGATGATGCGATCCTTATGGCCCGCACTATGAATGGCGTCCGTGAAGCAGTCAGAGCCTATGTTTCTTTTTACTTTCTCAGCTCTGGGCTTAGAGATTAACTATAAAAAATCACACTTTATGGTATGTGGAAAACCTTTGAGCAGGATGGGGGAGTTCAAGATTGAAGAGCAAATTATTAGCAGGGTTCATGGCTTCCCATATTTAGGGGTTATCTTTGATGATAAAGGTACATGGAAACCCTGGATTGCCAGAAGAGGAACGCTTTTCCATCCTACAGTTGGTGCTACATTTGATTTTGCTGCTAGCGTAGGAAATAAACCCATTAAGTCATTGCTTGAAATCTACAGGCGTAAATGTCTCCAAGACCTGCTGTATGGTGCAGCACTTTGGGGGTATATGGATACCCGAGCCCCTGCTGTAGAAGAAAACCGTTTCTGCAGAAGGCTATTGGGAGTTGGCCAATACACCTCTGATTTTTGTCTTCATTTGCAATTAGATCTCAAGTTTGTACAAGACACAATTCAGCTTGCTCCCCTCTTGCTATGGACCTCTATTTGGAGTAATGAGCATGCCACTTTTAATAGAGAGATTTTAAGGGACTGCCTGGCTTGTGACCACGTAAAGAATATCCCCTGGCTGATGTACATAAGAAAGGCGTCCCATGATCTGGGGCGGCCTGACTTGTTTGATACTCCTGAGGGTCTGACTAGCCGTGATAATAACTGAGTAAAGGATAACTTTTTGAGAATCTTGGGGGCCAAAAGAGAGGGGGAGATTTTAGGGAAAAAATCGGTCAGGGATTTTATTATGCTTAAGATGGGGGCGGGTCCTGAGCCCTATCTCTTAGAGATAAATTGTGTGAGGGAAAGGTCTCTTATTACCCGATTTCGCCCTGGGGTCATTAGAAGTAATCTATGCTTCCTGCTAGGCCAGTATGGTGAAAAATCTGTTAGACCGTGTCCCTGTGACGGGGTGTCTTTGCAGACTCTGACCCATTTTACATTATTTTGTGTTTTTTATGCACCTTTTAGGCGTCGTTTTTTATTCCCCCTGTTGAGGCCCAAGGGTTTTGTGCAATATCGCTCTGCTTTCTTGTGGCTGCGAATGGCTCCAGATGTATTGGTGTGGCAGGGGCTGGGATCTTTTTTGAGGGGAGCTATTACTTGGCACAGTAAAGTAGAGTACTTTTAAGAATGGCTTTTTAATTTTCAAAATTGATGTTTTATTTGCTTTTAAATGATGGACATTTTTATACACCGTTTTTATTGCTAATTGGTTTATGTATTGCTTTGTTTATTTGTTTTTATGGTTGAACTTTTTCATACCGAATAAAGATGATGATGACACTAGACAAAACTTCGATCTCTCTCAAGCACGAACTATAATCACAAGAGTTATCTTGCATTTTTCTTTCTGCCTGAAAGCTGGAGGCACAAGGCACTCTGCAGCAGGTGCATTTAAATCATTAATCATTGCTCAACACAGTGCCCCCGAGGTCAGTGCCCCCTTCCAGGTCAGCGCCCAGTGCTGCCACACCGATTGCACCACCCTAAAGCCAGCACTGTATGTCGCTGTAATCTCCAATGTCTCAGTATGCACGTGAAATATCTATGTAAGTATGATTTGTACTTTACTACAGTCCGATGTCCAGCTTCCTATATTATAAATTTCAATCCCACTCTGTCCTCCTCTGGCCAAATTCTGAAAGAATATGTTGTTTGTGTTATTCATTACTGCTCTCTATACAGCTTTGCCTAACCACAAGGGTATGGAATGCTGCAGATATTAACCAAAAAGTGGCCATATTCAGAACACATGGAACACTTCAAAGGCACAGATCTTGCCTACTGACCTTTGCCAGTCTGATGCCAGGTTCCACAAGGGCAAGCCGTTTCCAGCAGGTGAGCCATATATGGTAATGTACCGTTCTCAGTCGGACTAGATCCTAGTACATGCATGGGTGACAAATGTTTGTCAGGCCGAGAGCATAGTTCACTACCTATTTAGGGCTCGCTAGCTGTGCTCCTGAAAAATGAGTAATGAGAGGAGGTTTATCATACAGGCTTTATAGGTCAGTGCTTTCCAGAGGCACAGCAGCAGGAATGGGTCATTAGACAGTTATCCTAGAAAGTAGTAAGATTCCCTTTCTTGGGGTCCCATGACAGTCATAGTTGCTGGTCACCTACTGTAACACTCTGGGTCATTTAACACCAGTTTCCTGTGGCTAAGGTACTGTTGGACCCCAAATTCTAGAAACACCTGGAAGAATGAGTCCAGAACCACGAGGTTGTGAAAAACAAAAGCGAAACAATGCTTTCGTTTTCCACTACTCCCTGGTTCCGGTACCTTAACCACGCATGTCTGAACAACGTACATGCGTGGTTAAGGTACAGAAGGGAGTCGGAGTGGACGTGGTGAAGGAGGAGGTAAGTTGGGCTGGGACTGGGGCTGTTTTGAGGGGTGGGGGCGGGGGGGGCTGGGGGTGATTAGGGTTTGGGGCGCAGGGTTTAGGTTTTAGGGGCAGGGGTGGGGACTCAGGGTATTTTTAGTTTTTGGGGTGTGGTGGGGTGGGGCAGGTGGTGATTAGAGTTTAGGGGGGTCAGGGTTTAGGTTTAAGGGGTGGGGTGGGGTGGGGTGCTTGGGTGGAAGCATGCTGGGTCGTGCATGCTGATTGGTAATGCCTTTACCAGGAATTCGTTTACAACGGTAAAATCATTGTAACCGCATTCGTGGTAAAGGCATTAGTGTTTAGAACGAGGTTGTTGTTCCGATCTTGTTGTTGAGCCACGGGTGGTTTAGGCACCCGTGGTTCCGACATATAACCCCCAAATTCAAAACAACAAGTACTATCCTTTAGCATTTGAGTGTCTTAAGGAAACAAGACCCTCCTGACTCCCCGCCACACCATAACACGTCTCTCTCTTTACTTTCGTAGCTCATGCTCCTTATTTTGTGTTGATAGGGCAGTCCCCCCTTCATCACCCCTCTTCCATCTCCACCTTTACATTTGTTGTGTGATTTCCTTCCCTTGTACAGTTCTTTTCCCTTTCTCCTCCTTGTTTCGAACCCTAGTCCTGAGTGTGACAGGCCCCCTCCCTTCCTAGACTAGTGATTTATTTGTCTTCATCTGGCACAGCCCCTCACCACCAAAACCCTTTTCGTGCTTTCCTTCACTTCTGTCCTCTTCTTCTTTTGACTCAGTACCTCCCGTCCGTTCCTGTCTGGGACATGATAAAGATACCAGAAAGACTAACATACCCTTTGTTTTTCTCTCTTTCCCCCTTTTCTTTTTTGTTAATTAATTTACATTTCCTTGTGTTATATGAATTGTAAAAGGTTTTCTTTTTTATACTATATACATGTACACATACTGAACCTGGTATATCAACTTGTTTAGAAAAAAAAATACTCATGCAAAAATAAAATGTATTTTCAACAGCAAGGTTTTATCAGGTTGGTTCTCTTAATTGTAGGAATTCATCACATTGAGGTGCATCCATCATCTGAACTGGAAAAGTGGATTATTATTAGCAGTAGTACGCAGAGAAAGAGAGAGAAGTTCAGTGGAAATCGAACAAGGTACACCTTGCCATGATATGGCGATCTTCCAGGTGTGGTTCTGAAAATGCCTCAAATGCATGAACAGATGTATGCATAGTACATAAATAACTAAAGTAGAAATAACTACACTTACACCTGGTTAATGCCGTTCTCAGCAAAAAACTATTTCTTCCTCATTGATTTTTTTTCCTGCCAGTTAAACTTTTCCTCCCTTAAAAAAAAAAAAGTTTAATTGCCAGGAAAAAAAAAATCAACGAGGAAGAAATAACTTTTCGCTAAGAACGGCATTAACCAGGTTGGTGTCATCAGCCCAGTGAAAGCTTTTCTAATTAAAAAAAATATGTCAAGAGGCATTTGTCATGAAAAAAATACCCTGTGTGATCAGGCTGCTTTTTTTCCCCAAAATTCACATACAATGGAGATGACAGGTGGAGGCACAGTGGGCCCCTTAATATACCATGGGCCACATGTATCAAAGCTTTTTGCATTCGCAAACGGTGCGAATGCAATTTTGCGAATGCAAAAAGCTATTTCAGAATGTATCAAAGGCATTCTGAATGCAATTTTAAGGAATCACAAAAATAGCGATTCTTTAAAATTGCGACCCTGTTTAGAGAGTCGCAAATTGCGACTCTCTAAACATGAAATTGCAAATAAGGAATCCTTATTTGCGATTTCTAAAGCACATGTATGAAGCAATTCCTTAATGCGAATTGGGCATTAAGGAATCGCTATTACCATCAAGTTGAACTTGGTGGTAACCATGTGCAAATTTAAAAAATGCATTTAAAATGCATTTTTTAAATTTACATGTAAAGCACACGTGCCCTTTTGGCATGTGTGCACCTTACATGTTATTATGTTTTGGGGTGCAGCAGAGGGGGCCTTAGGCCCCCAGCACCCTGGACTTTGCATTTCCCAAAATTGCGAATTCCAGTTAGGAATTCGCAATTTGGGACATGCAAAATATTCGCAAATATGGGCCGACAGGCCCATAGATGCGAATGGGGGCTGTATCGCAATTTGAATTCGGTAATAGCATTTGCGATTTTTAAGAAATCGCTATTACCGAATCGCAAATATGATACATTGCATTTTGTGAATCAGAAATAGCGATTTCTTAAAAATCGCTATTTCCGATTCGCAAAAGGCCTTTTTCATACATCTGGCCCCATGTTCTTATTTCACTACTCAGTTGTATCACACTACATTGCAGTTGGTGGTATAGCTTTACAAATAAATCACATCCGGTACATCATAAAGGTAAGTATAAATTTACTATTTTCAACTCCACATCTACTTACCTAGACTTAACTTACTTCGTAGAGGTTCAGTGAGCTTAGTGAATGCAATGTATTTATCATGAGATATATCACATTTAGTGAGGGTATACCTATTGGTTCTGTCTTCTAACACTACACTGGGGATAACGTGTTCCAACTAGTTGACAGGAGCTACACCCAATAATTTGTTCAGGTCAATGTGGACCAAAGTTCACTTCCGGATTTTCACTACAAGTTGCAACAGATACACTGTTGAATGTAGAGTAGTGCTTCAGGAAGAGAGCCAGCCCTGCTTAAAGCTGTATTAATTTAAAGGTTTTTCAGACTCCACAGCAGCCTCTGTGGAGAAGTTCGTAAAGGCAGAAGGTGTAGCCCTCCATATCCTGTCAGGACAACATCAGACACTGCAGTTGCTTTTTTTTATTCAAGTCACCTACATGGATTCTGCTATCTGCTCCCGTCTTCTTTCAGCTTGGCCGGTGCCCGCAGCCTCACAACTCTACTGTGCAAGTAAGCAACAGCACAGTGACCACAAAAGCAGCATGTGGATATTTTATTTCATTCCTTGGCTGCATCATGTTTCAAGGAAACATCAATGGTATTTGCTGTTTACAGTAGGTCCATTAGTCCCGAATTACTGGAACACACGATTTCCTTCATTTAAGTCTTCTGGTGACATTACTGTTCTTTGGTCGTATGTCTTTGAGTGAAAACATTCAGACCTGATAACTCTTTTTAAGATTAAAAAATAGTTAATTTGGGATAATACATCATATGTAAATTATCATAAATTTTAGAAAATGAACAAAGAATTGAAAAGCAATGCAATCAATTATGCAAACATCAAAATATAGTCAGCATATAATGACAAATAAACAAAAAGCATAATTCAAAAGAGAAGAAAAAAGGAAAAATCTGGGAAAAAACATGATAGAAGAGAAATAAGTCATAGGGCAGAAAAATAACATTATAAAGAGTGGCAATTAAAATAATATACTGAATCAATGAAGTCAGATAAGATCACCATAAAAACTATTATCATAGAAAGTGTGGAATATAGACAGTTATAATGACAATTTAGAAACAAAGCAACATGGTAAATTTACAAATAAAAATTCTTGGGGTTTGAGGTATTCCTCAGTTGTTCATTTTTGGGAATTAAAAGCTTTTGATGATGAGTTAAGAAAAACAGTTACTGGTGACCAAAGATTGTCTCTTTTGATGGCAAGTAACACAGGATTAACATATGCTTGATCAAGTCTATGATTGTAGCATATACCATACCATCACACTTGGATGGTTTTAGATTGCAACTGCAAGCATCTAATATAAACTATTAACATTTAATGAACAACATTTCTCAGAAAGACTTCCCAAAATCACATTTACAAACGTATATGGAACATTGGTACTAAAATCGAATTCATCTGTCTCCATACTTTCAGCTGAAATTCATAAGCACATCCAAAAGTAAAGAATACATGATTCATATAAAAAAAAGAAACATTGCAAGACCAGAACGTAGGTAGACTGGGATTCATGTTATTAGGGGGACTGAAGTACGCATGAGTCTATGTTAAACAAAAAGGCAGACTTGGTGGACTGTCTGGAGGATTTTTAAATTTTGATCCATAATTTGTTCATCACATTTATTGGCCAGAAAACACTTAAGTCTTGTTCCCATTGTAATTCAATGTCTGTTTTATGTCTAATGTCTGTCTGCTTTGTGACTAATGTTGTATGTTAGAGGATGAAATGAAGCCACAGTAAAAGTTGGATGCTCTAGGTGATGGTAAGAATCATTTTTAAAAATGACAGTTTTATGTAACAGTTAAACCACTGGATTGCGATATTTTACATGGTTGTTAAATAGTGTGAATTAAAGAATTACATTTTGTATTATAGGAGGATGGTAAGTTAAAGAGTGAGTAAAAAAAGGTATCATTTTATATGAATTGATTAACCCAAATTAGACTGTTCTCTCTCCATGAATTCCAGCAAACTTTCTGTCATTTATTTTAATAAGATTATTATGTCATAATGGGGAGTTAAGAAATTGTTCCTTATGTCCAAGATGTGAGATAAATATTGGTCTTAAGAAGTTCCAGGCATTTTTATGTATAGGAAGGTACACAGAAAGAGGTTTTTCTTGTAAAAGATAAAAAGTCTTTAAAGGAGGAAAGATAAATCAGATATTGTTCTATATCAATCCAAAGAGGAGCATGGTCTCTAGCATTATTTAACAATCAATATGAGGTTTGCTTTAAAAAGAATGTGTTAAGATAGGAGTGAAAATCAGGGAAGTTTAAACCTCCTTCTTGCTTAGTTTATTTTACTTTAAGAAGATACATACACGTTATTTTCTTAATGAATATGAATGAAGAGAAAACATAATACACTTTTTTTTAAAAAGTGAGATTAAATATTTATGGAGACTGTAGGGAAAAAAATAATAAGGGGAACTTACTTCATTTTGATAGAACTTAATCATTCCCTCCAAGACAAAAACAAAGGATTACACATGGAGGTTGATGGTGATATTAAAATCATGCTTGAAGCAACATAATTTGTTAAGTGGTAGGATTTCACATTCATCGAAGCTACGTTTGCATTCAGAGAACATAGCAAAATGGTTGACTTCCTCTAGAAAGGCAGGTAAACAGGTTTTATGGTGTGAGATGAATACAACATCACTTGCATAGACAGAGATCTTAACCTGCTTATCGATGTAATGAAAACCTTGTTTATTGTTATTTTGTCTTATTCAGGAAAGGAAGGCTTCTGGTGCCAGGTTAACATGTCAAATGGAAAGGGGGAAATCCTTCCTAACTACTCTTTTCAGTGGAATAGGTGAGGAAATTAAACTAATAACAAAAACAGATAAATACATTTAAGACCACACTCAAAGCAACTGAAATATGAAACATAAAATTTGAGTCCATGGTATCAAAAGTTTTTTCAGCATCCTGAGAAATAACCACTAATGTAAACTGTAAGTTCTGATTTCCCTTGATATATTGAAAACGTTTTAGATGAGATATGCCAAACTTTGACATAACCTGATTTTCATTTTCCTGTCAAATTTGCTATTAGGGGATCAATACAAAGAGTGATAATCTTTGTGAATAATTTTTAATCAATCTCAACCAGTGAAACTGGCCTTTAATTTTCACAGAATTTAGAATATTTTACCTTCTTTAGGTATAAGACAGAAATAACAGAAATAAACATCTTGAAAAGTGCCCCCTTATTATTTATGAAGAATGAAAATAATTCATGTAGTTTAGGGATTCAAAATTTGGAAAAATGAAGATAGAATTTGGTAGGAAACCCACCTGGATTGTGAACCTTACCTTTTCAATCTAGTTCATTGCAGCAGTTATATGTTGAGTAGAAATATAATTTTGTAAGGAAGAGAAATCAATATGTGAATTACATTCTTTCTAAATGGATGTCAGATAATGAACTATGTTATCATGATGTAAAAGTATTATAGGTGTATATACATTTTTCAGTGTTTTGGAAATTCAGTTAAAATTTCAGAATCCTTAAAAATGAGTGTTTTATTATCATAAAATAAGAATAAATTGCATTCTTAAATGGTCCTATTTAACTTTATGATAGCTTTCCAAAGGCGTGCCTGCCTAATTTTGTCCTCCATAGTACTTAGCACAAGATTTAAGTTGGTAAGGAGCAGCATCTTCTGCAGTTGTTAGGACCCCTGTGCTTTCTATTAAAGTCCAGCACAACCACCATACCAAGACCAGACATAGGGTATGTGGTCATTCATGCTTCCCAGGGTCCAGGAATCAATGTTACCACTCACAATGCTGGTTGGACATTTGAACATCACCATGTTGTATTGCCTGACCAATGGTGAATGCACGTATGACACTCACTGGAAACAAGTGCACTTGTGCAATGAAGGAAAGTGATGATTTTGCACAGGTATTATTGCAAACTCGATATGATTATGGTTATATGGATATTAATCAACTCTGTGTAGTTTTCTTATCAGTAAATATTAATGGTCCTTAAAGCAAAGATTTCCCAAACTTTTTTCTGAAACAAATGTGTTTGGAAAGCGTTTTCTTTTGCCTGAGCAAAAGACTGAAGCACTGATGTACTTGTGTGAGAACCTTAGATCTACTAAGATCTTGTGAGAATTGACGAAGTCATGTCTCACATCTTGTTGTTCTAAAAGCAGGTCTGAAAAGTGAAGCGTCCTGTTCTGAATGAAGGGGCATTCAGAGATCAGCCTGGTCATCACAAAATCCAGGGTAAGTAAGGCATTTCAAGACCTGTACTTCGGAGGAAAGAACCACCTTTGGTTAGCTCCTGGCTAACGGTAAGGAATACACCCAAAATGTGAAATGCTGAGTCATGGAAATCTAAGCACAACTATGGAGTAGAATTTTATGAACTTGGTCAAAAGAACACATTTAAGATTTTGGTCAAAAGAATCACAGCTAAAGTGATCTGGTGAAAAAGCTTATTGGGACTTAACAATCTACAAGATCTGAAGAGTCTTGTGGCAAAAGAACAGTGCACTGCAGTTGCATATTAAGGTGAAACTGGTTGAGCTATTTTGATTTTAGACCTCCAGGATCATTCAAAACTCTGAAGGTTAAGAAACATTCTACAATTAAGGCCAAGAGGATTATGAAAGCTAACTTTCTCTTCAAGCTGAGATTATCATAATAATTGTCTAAAATACTGTTGTTTACGGGGTGAAGTGGCAGCTCCTTATACTGATATCCAGATACGACTCTTTCTAGATAACCCTCCTCTCAGTACCCTCCCTAATTACCTCAATTGACCACTCCAAAACTCTGGAAGTTGAACTACAGAGTTGTGCTAACAGAAGGTTTGCATTTTGAGGTTACCACTACAGAGGTACAGAGGATCCAGTCAGTAGTTTATTACGAAAATTACATGATAACTCCAGCTTGAGTAATAAAGAGAAACTCAGGGCAAAAATCCTACTGAAGGAGCACAGGAACAACGAACTAGGAGAGGCTAGCAGCTGCCGGATACTGCTGTACATGTCCTGTAGCATTCAAAGCTATTTTCGTAATGCAGAAAGCATCTTCTCACCCATTTTGGATGCAAGGGTGCATTTCGCACTAAGACAAAAGTGCTAAATGCTGGATTATGCTTCTCACAGAATTATGCAGAATTAAGAGTAATTTTGTGATGGTTCTGAGTAATTATGCTAGAAAGAATTTCACCAGTTACACCCAACCCTAAGAAAAATATATATAATGACGATATATATTTTTATTACTCTAAAAAATGAACAAGACACAAATAAGGAAAACTGTATAGAGATTAAATGCCAAATAAGAATGAATGAGATATAGATTAAGCCAGCCCTTAAAAAACAAGCAAGAGAGGCGACTGTAGATGAACAAACATCAGGAAGTACAGAATGAGCATACCTTGATAAAAAATAAATAGCTAAGAATGGTGAAACCAGAATAGGAAGATGACACATCTGGACACTAAGGGACCAATTATGAGCCTGGTGGTCACAAGACTGCAAAACTCGTGGTGGTGGTTGTACTGCCATGGTTATGGTGATCTGACTGGCACATTATGCCCAACAGCTTACTGTCGTCCCTGCCAGGATCCAAGATCCTGACAGGCTGACAGAGATCTGGTAGTAATGAGCCAGGGCGCCTCTGAACTCAGCATCACCCTGCTGATTACAACCTTGTTCCCTGCCAGCATTTTCATGGCAGTTTCACCACCATGAAAAGGCTGGCAGAGAACAAGTGAAGGGGTCCCCCTGCCCAGCACCCTTGAAATGCGCAGTTGGCGTGTGGCAGTATTGTCGCCGGCGCAATTAGAGCTGGGAAAAATGCTTTAGCACTTTTCCCACTGGGCGGACCAGCAGAAACCTTGATTTCCGCCAGCCAACCCAGTGGGAAAGTTGTAAAGGAGCCAGTAGGGGGACTGCCAGCACCCTGGCGATCTCCTCGTCAGGAGTTTGGCAGACGGATGTTTCCATCTGCCAACCTCCTAATGGCCTCCCAAGACAGGTCATAGAAGGATACCAAATAACATAAACAGGGATGGATAGACATGAGTATATTGGAGGGTAACACATAAAGGGAGACAAAAGAAACATCAATATTAATGTAGCACCTTAGTAAAATCAAATCCATAAGATTCCGTTTGTCACCAAGTTTATTTGTTTTCTCCATAGAGGGTTTGGGAGCCATAATTTAAAATTACTCTATTATCCTCACGTGTCCATTTGTCATTCAAGTTTTAGAGTTGTTTACTTGTTTCCTCCATATAGGGCTTAAGAGCCCTAATTGCTTCCAGAATTAATTCTATTAAGATTGGGGGAGGAGATTTTACAGTGAAGGTGGATCTTTTTTTAACTCTTTCATTGTTGATTTAATTGATGTAGTAATACTCTTGAGAACAACTTGCAGTAGAAGAAGGATTAATTAATGAAGATGAGGGTTGTATTTTGGTGAACAAATGTTGGATCCTACATAGTCCTCGACAAAGTTGTAGAGAGACTGGATTGAAAAAGCGAAGATTGCCAGGTAGGAGATGGTTCGGGAGCAGTGATTAATTTCAAATGTCTTGTTTTCCCCATAGACTAGCAGTTCAGCGTAGCTTTCCTCCTAAAATTTGCAATCCAGAATCTTCTTCAAAGGGAAGCAGGGCTTTTTCCTTTAGAGGTCGATCACAGAATAACTTTTCCCATGAAATTTGAGCAAACGTAGTCCTAGCCTGGAAGAAAGATAGCAGGGATCACTTAAACCAGCACAAATGTATTGCTGCCTCAGAGTACTTCTCTGCTATAATGGTGTTTAGATACCCTTCTGAAGGTGATAGGGGGCAGTGGGCCCAAAACTGGTCAAGAGACTTAGGGGGTCATTACAACCCTGGCAGTTGGCGATAATGTGGCAGTAAGTACTGGCAACAGGCTGGCGGTACTTACCCCCACATTATGACTTGCGGGTTGGCTGAAGGCAACCTGGCAATGTACCACTCCGACCGCCATGGTGGTAACAGCCGCCAGGCTGGAGATATCCATCTCCAGCGGCTGCCATTGTGCTGCCTGCAGGATTAAGACCCCGCCTACCGCCATGGTTTTCGTGGCATTCGTAACGCCACGAAAAACATGGCGGTAGGCCATATCAGTGACAGGGAATTCCTTCCCTGTCACTGATAGGGGTCTCCCCCTAACTCTCCACTTACCCCCCAACCCTCCTACCTCTACATACCCCCCCAACATCCACGCCCCCTTCACACACACACACACACACACACGCATACACACACTTATTCACACATACATACATGCATGCATGCATCCAATCACACACACATCCGGACACACTTCCAAACATACATGCAGACACGCATTCACATTTCACAACATACACGCACTCACACGTCCGTACATGCATACACGCATTCAACACTCAACACACACCCGCATTCATGCACACACATACATTCACACACACCCCCACACCCACACACACAACACCCCCCCTCCCCTGTTGGAGACCCGACTTACCTGGAGACGGGACGGGGTGCTGCTACCGCCAGCAGCACCCGCCAGCAGAACACCGCCAGGCTGTATTATTTGTCATAATACGCCTGGCGGCGGTCTACTGGCGTGGCGCTGCTGGTGGTAGCAGCGCCACCTTACCACCATACGTTGGTATGCTCACAGCCAGATTTCCGCCATTCTTGTGGCGGAAATCCGGCTGTGGTCATAATATGGTGGACGGCTGGTAGCCCCGGCGACGGTCTTTTGGCGGTCTTCACCGCGGCGGTAGGCGGTTTTCATCGCCGTTCTTAAAAGGGCCTTAGTATTTCTGGGTAGTCCTGACTAATCACATTGTCTGCATCTTTTGAATCGGGGTGGGGTGGGCATTCTCCTGTAAACCTGGAAGGTCGTGAGCATTGACTGATTAGTGCATACTGAGGTCCTGACATACTGTCCTCTCTACCCGGCCGGCTTGGGCCCATCCCAGACGAATGGATATTGACCCAGCCAGCAGGCCAAATGTTTAAGGTGTGCAGAACACAGGTTGGGTGTTGGAGGTGTTGGTAACACTCTAGCAGAGACACAACTTCTATTTCCAAGGCTAAAGGGATAGCCTCCATACATACACAGGAGCCAGTATCTTCAGGCAGGATGAAAATGCATGCAACCACTCAGGTCTGGCCACCATTAAAAATGGCAGACACAGGTCCAAAGAATCCACATGTCCCCTACAGGACATGTTAAAGTCCTCATGTTTTTTAAAAAAAAACTTTATTGGAAAAAACCTCTAGACTACCCTGCATGGAGTCGAATTTCATCACTTCACTGAGGAAAGTTTGAAAGAGGGAGTTATTCCTTGCTACTTTCAAAGATCACCACTAATCACCATTGTTTAGGTGCCTGTTTCATATCAAACGCTAACAGTGGTTTAAATGGAAACATAGAAGGGCAGGTACTCACTAATCGGAGCACCAGTTTGCTGCTGAGAAGTGCCGATACTCTCCCATGAAATGTATTGCAGCAGCACCGAGAAGTGCAGGTACTCTCCCTTCCAAATTAAGGAAGTGCAGGTACTCAGTATCGGACAGTACCTACCCATTTAAAGCACTAGCTATAGTACAATAGATCTGAAAGGCCCGTCCTGCTTAAGATGACCACCTCCTCCAGGTTAATACAAACACTGTCCGGACCGGCTTGTGGTAGTCTTGTGTTATTTCCATGCAACTAATTATATACTAAAACACCTGAACATTTTTTCGGTGAAAAGTTCAAGGCTGGAGAGAGTGTCTGTGATTACTTGGATTAAGGTGGTCACCCCAGCCATGCTCCATACGTCGGTGCCTTTCAAAAGACAGGAAGCTTGGGTAGACTGTCACATACGGCATGCGTTTTAAAAACTCAACCCAGTGTATATTTTAATGGAGACACACCAAAGAAGACACCCTCATACTCGGAGCTTTCAAGTTTCCCAGGCTCACGCGTAAGTAGCTTATCAGTCCCGTTTTTTTTAAAACTTTGAACTGTGTTTATATCACTAAAAAATCATGGCTACAAGAACCACAATGCAAGGCATAAACCTGGATTGGATCAGTTTCTCGTGCATAGAGTAAGCATGTTTGTGAAGCTTACAAACCCCTTCATAAATTGCTTATTACAAAGTGCTGAAAACAAACCATGCTTTCACGCTATTTTATGTGGATTTTGGGGGAGGGAGAGGGCAGCACACTTTTTCCGAAGGCTACGGCTTTCTTGTTCCGTCAATAGCTCGTGCCTTTAACGGAACTTTACCTGTAACGCCCAGCAGTTTTACCACACGCACTAGTCTACCAAACCACCTCAAACGCTCCATCTGTGACGTATCTCACATTCAAGTCCCTCACGCCCACCGACCAACCCACTGGCTCGTCATCCACCGACAAGACTTCTCCCCACCGCACTCCCTAGAGTGAAGGTGCAAAGCAGGGAGCGGTTGAAAGTGGCTCTTAGATTACATTAGAGAAATTGTTGGCTACACCTACAAAACTAACTTTTTGGACCAGAAAAAATAACATTTTTAATTAAGGCACACCGTGTTTTTTTACAGATATGTCTAGGCAGGAAACAATCCTATTCTCTGTGTTATCGGTACTATTTATAAACATTGAAAATAACAGAAAGTTAGTTTCAAGCAAGACCACAGAGTCACGACCCACATGTCAAAATTTGAGGAAAAGGTGGCTTTAATGAGACACATGTACACCACATAAACACCAGCAACCTGACTAAATATGGACAAAAGCTCATTACACATGAACATTCCTAACCAATTTCCTCAAACCCTAATACTTCGCTCAAAGCTTTCCCTTTAATAACAACAGTCCAGCATCCTTTAACACCACCTACCAGACCTAAGGTCACTTTACATCTCTGGTTGGCTAGCTTTGGAACAGTATACACCTTTGTATTTCCACTTTACACCTCAACCCTCAACAATAGCAGGAAAAAGCAGTCCTGCCCAACATTAATAATCACTATAGAGAACCGTTTTGCAACCCTGTCCCACAAAGAAATGAGAGGCAGAGTGAGTGAGAAAAAAGTAAAATACCGCCTGATGTTGACCTCAGGGTTTCACTGGCCTGTAGGGCAATCAGGCAATACCTGATGAGGTGGTCTGACAAGACTGTGTGTGAGTAGTTCTTTTGGCTGTTTGTGAGTCTGTTTCAGTGGCGGCCGGTGGCAGGCATAATTGGTGGGGCAAACAAATTAGTCATTTTGACCCACTGACAAGCAGTGAGACATTGAGAATGCATTTAGGATCTTCTCCACATCTCTCAGTCATGGCTCGTTGTAAAAAGTGGGGAGTCTATCTAAGAAAGTCACACAGCTCAGCAAATAACCTTTCTGCGCTGCGTGACAGGGAAAGGGCAAGAATGCACCGTATTTAAAAGAAATGGTGCATTGCCTTTTCACTGTATTAGCGCCAGTTTGGGAACTTAGTGCCAACACAGGCACCCTTGCACTGTAGTCTAAGGGTGCCTGCATTGTGAGGAGGATTGTTATTATGCAGGAAGGGGCACCTCCCAGCTTCAAAACAATCCCCTGAGGCATTTTCCACTTTCTGTGTATGTTGCAGAATGCAACTCACATAGAAAGAGGAAGAAACGAGGAGAAATAAACACATTTCTCCTCCTTATGCCTCTCCTGGGGAGGCATATCAGATTTGGCATGTTCACAGGTACCACTTTTGGTAAATATGGGAATGCTTCAAAATCCATGGATGTTGCGTGAGAACACCCACGCAGCACCCTTGGAAAGCCTTCCTGGAACAGTGTATCACAACACATCGGTTTGTGCTGTGTTGCATTACTTTAGATTTATCAAACCACTCAGGGCCTTGCAAGGTGGCCTTGCGTGGCTTGATAAATCACATTTTGGAGTTGCTCATGCTTGCCCCACATTTCATGGTGCAAGAGCGATGCAACTCCCTTAGAAATATGGACCAGTAGTTATAACGGACCATGACTGAGAGCTTTAGAGTCG
The DNA here is from genome assembly GCF_031143425.1 of Pleurodeles waltl. Taxonomy (NCBI): domain Eukaryota; kingdom Metazoa; phylum Chordata; class Amphibia; order Caudata; family Salamandridae; genus Pleurodeles; species Pleurodeles waltl. The sequence goes on along the minus strand of NC_090445.1, from coordinate 1,528,712,155 downwards.
AGGCTGGAATACGGGCAGGTTTCTCACAGTGCCTGCCAGTGGGTCAGAACATTCAAAATGAAATATGTACTTGCCTATTGGCTTGTCTGCTTCTGTCCTCCTTGGTTTTCTTTGGTACATCGGAGAGCACAATGCTTCAGAGCCAACACCCTTAACCACTCCAAGCGCTTCTGTCATGTTTGTGATAATGTTAAGCAGCATGAGAGAAGTGCCTTGACTGATGGAAGATTGGTTGGTGCATGCTGGCTCAATGCACCCTCAGGCACTGTCTGAGACAGCTCGGGTTGGAGAGGTTTAAAGTGTGAATGTCAGGCAGGGCATCAACGACAGCTGGCCAAAGTGACATGCACACTTTAAACTGTAGTGCTCACCATTCCTCCCTGCTGTTGCCACTCATCAGCAATGGGTCCGCCCTGCACCTGACGCTCGGCTCGAGAGTAATAAAATAGAAAATGGTAAGAAATTAAATTTATTATCATTTAATGTTTTTAATTTGAGGCATTTTAATTAGTGAGGGTGACATTTCTTTGCCCTAATGGTCTGGCAGGCCAGTTTTCACTGTTGATTTCTCTGATATTAAAACACACACACACATTGCCTGCAGCATGCTTAAACCCATTCCGTACCATACCTCCATACCTGGCAAAACACTTATAACATGTCTTTACAGGTTCAACACTGCCCCAATTTTCAAACATGTGTCACCCTTTTAGCTTTCTAATTCTCTAGTGAGGCCCACTTTTTTGGTGCCTGGACCTACTTTCTGTCCCAGTCCAACCCTGAATGACCCTAAGAGTCGGCTTTGTGGAGGGGCACTTTCTTACTGAAGGAACAGACAGCATAGGTCTGTGCAGAGGATTTGTGTATGAGTGCGTGGAAGGTGCGGGTAGCTTAGTACAGGTTATGCACTAGGCCTGCGGGGCTCTAATCTAGGCCATGCTAGATAGGGGATCATAACCGGCTCCACGGTTGATTTGACGACAGTGGTGGCCTTGAAAGAGGGAGGGCACCTCTTAAGATGCTGTAATTTATTTAATTTATTTAGTCTTGATTTTCTTTATGTAGCATTCCTCGCGATGTCAATGCACTTTACAGTTAACAAAGAATAAGAGACTGAAGTCTCATAAATATATATACTGAAGACAGTGCTGGAAAGTAGGCGAATCCTACCACATCATGGGTAGGGCAGCTATATCTGATCCAGATTTGGGATCATGTCGCCCCAGGGAAACATTGAATTGTATTGTATTGTAATAGTATTTATATAGTGCTTACTACCCCTGATGAGGCATCGAGCGCTTTTCGGCGAGTAGCACGCTACGTCGGAACCCAACAAGAATTAGTGATTGATTAGTATCGGGAAATATGGGTACAGTTTTAGTATTATTATGAGTTAATTTGAGCCGTGGATATGAGAGTTTGTTAGTTAGATTGACTGGAGTAATGGAGGGGTGGAGGAGGAAAGAATCCATCAGTGTTAATTGGGAGTATATGGTAATAGGATTTAGGCTTGGGATGAGTAAAGGGAGATGGAGGAGGGAAGAGTCTGTGGAAGGGGTTAGGGAGATCATAGTAGCAGGGTGAGATAACTGAGAGCGAATTTAGTAGGGTTGTTTGGGAGGTCATGGTAGTAAAGTGAGGTTTGGTGAGTTAGATGTGGAAGCAGAGGGAAGAGCTTAGGCAGAGGTATTTAGGAGATGAAAGTAGTAGAATTGATTTGGGATGAGTCAGAGTGGGAATGGAGGATATATTGATAGAGACATGACATATGATGATGGGTAGATAAGTGTGATAAGATGAGAGCAGAGATTCATAGATATCTAGTATAACAACCCACCCAGGAGCCATGCAATGACCCACGAACATGCCAAGCACAGAACAACATACACACATACATACGTGTATATATATATATATATATATACACACACACATACATACGCACACATATGCACACATATATGTACATAGAATACATATTTAGAACCATGGGTAAATATACTTAGTTAAACAGGTTTAAAGAGTGTGTGTGTAATTTATTGTTATGACATAGTAGCAATACATATTTTCTAAAGAACTATACATAACTAGAAATATACACATAATCAGAAAAAAATATTTATTAACATAGGCATATGCAGTCCATAGTTGTTTGAATATGGTGGTTATGAAGGAAAGAGCCAACTCTTGAGTAGTTTTCTGAAGACAAGAAAGTTATCTGTGGCTCTTATAGTTGGAGGTAATGAATTCCATAGTTTGGCTGCTTGAACGGAGAAGGATGTACCACCTATAGACTTTTTCTTGTATGGTGGTGTTCTAAGGCCGGGTGCCAATCTTGAGCAGAGGTTTCTTTGTTGGATGTATTTGGTTATTTTGTTTCTGATAAAAAGTGGTCCTGTTCCATGTATAGCTTTGTGAGTGATACAAAGCAGCTTCAAAGTGCATCTTCTGGCAACGGGTAACCAGTGTAGTGTTCTCAAGGCAGGGGAGATGTGGGCTTGCGGCTTTATATGTAATAGTAGCCTGGCTGCGGAGTTCTAAATACGTTGTAGTTTTTTCATAAAAGATAGAGATGATCCATGGTAGAGGCCATTGGCATAATCCAGTTTGGATAGTACAAGCAAGGTAGTAGCTTGCACCTTGTGTGGAAATCCGAGGTGGGGGAAGATGCGTTGTAGAGTCTTCAAGGTGATGAAGCTTGTTCATGCTAATTTGTCCACTTGGGCATTCATAGTTAACTTGGAGTCCATGGTGATCCCAAGGTTTTTAACTTCCTTGGATAATTGAGGGGGTGGTCCGAGATCATCAGGCCAGATGTACAGAGGGTTATAACTTTTACAGTCACCTCAAATAAGTATTTCTGTTTTGAAGGTATTTAGTTTGAGATAGCTCCAGGTCATCCACTGATCAACGGCTCTGAGGCAACTGAAGATTTCTGAGTTTTCAATGTTTTGGGGCATTCTAATTTAAGTGGTATTTGTGTGTCATCTGCATTCTTGTAGCATGTGAAATGAAAATCATTGATCAGTTCTGGTAATGATATCATGTAGATGTTGAAAAGCAAAGGTGAGATGATTGATTTTTTTTTTTAAGATAGGAAGTAATCCAGTCAAGAGCAGTCCCTTGTATGCCAACTTCGTGGAGTCTTTGAATTAGGATGTCATGGTCAACCGTATCAAAGGCAGCCGAGAGGTCCAAGAGAAGTAGTGCAGCAACTCCATTGCGGCCAACTGTGTTTTTAAGATCATCCCAGATTGCTATGAGTGCCGATTCAGTGCCTCTTCCTGGGCGGAAGTTTGAACATTTGGAAGTCTGAAAGTATAGAATTGTCTTCAATGAATTATGACATCTGGGCGAATGCTGCTCTTTCTATCAGTTTGCCCAGGAAAGGTCCATTTGTGATTGGTCTGTAGTTGTTGGGGTCTTGCGGGTCTAGGTTTGTTTTCTTTAATAACGGTCGTATGTATGCTTTTTTCAGGTCTACAGGAAAAGTTCCTGTTGTTAAAGAGTTGTTGATAATTCTTCTTACAGGTGTGGCAGCAGAAGTAGATAAAAGAATGTTCTTGAAGATGGGTGGTGGACAAGGGTCAGAAGGGCAACCGGAAGGCCTGCTTGCTTTGACCAAATCCATAAATTCACCTTGGGATATTTGTTGGAAGGACTGTAGAGGCTGGGTTAGTTTATTCTTAGAGGGTATTTTAGGAAAGGGGTTGGTGCTGATGGTTTTCTTCTGTTTTAAATAGGAGTCCAATGTGTCTGCCTTGGTTGTGTAATGAGTTGCCAATTTGTCTGTGAAATGATGAGTAGTGGGATGACTTCCTTCCATGCATGTAGGTTTTCGAAACTCATTGAGAATTTTATAAATTTCCTTGGTTGTAGATTTTGCATTTTGAATTCTGTCTGAGTAGTACCTTTTTTTAGCTTTTTTGATTGATGATTTGTATATTCTGTTAAGTTTGTGTAGCTGCAGTTTGCCTTGACTGTTGTTTGTTTTGAGCCAGGTCCGCTGCAACTTTCTGATTTGTTGCTTTATCTTTTTAAGTTCTGTGTTTCTCCAAGGTGTTGGTTTTCTTTTGTCGTTTTTAGTTTTTCTGAGTGGTATTAGGATATCAAAAGCTTCCTGTAGCCACTAATAAAGTTTTGGAACAGAATTAATTGTATCTAGATCTGTGTTGGTTGTTAGTTGTGTTTCTAAGTCATCCAAAATGAGTTTGCTCCATGGTCGATAGGTGCATGTATGTAAGTAGTTGTGGGGTGTGTTGATTTGTGGAGTTTTATATCGGAAAGTTATCAAATGGTGGTCTGACCATGTGATTGGCGTGATGCTATGAATGATAATTAGTTCAGGCTTAGCAAAAATGACATCTAGGATGTGTCCAGCGATGTGTGTGGGATTGTGTACAATCTGATGTAGGTTCCATGCGACTAGGCCAGTGGTGATAGCTTTTGGATGGGGCATATTGGGTATGTCAAACCAAATATTTAGATCCCCAAGAATGCATAGGTTGGAGTATAGTGTAATAAGGTTTGAGACTGTATCTAGAAAAGTATCTGGGAATGTCAAGTTGTTAGGTGGAGGTCTGTAAAGGAGGAGAAAGTTACAGGAGGTAGTTGGAGTAGGTTGGCATCTGGTGAGGAGGGCTTCACAACCCTGTATGGAAATGTCTGTTTTACTGAGTTTATTGCCTGTTTAAATATAATAGCTAGTCCACCTCCTCTCTTGCCTATACGGTTTTGTGTGATGGTTTGATAGCCTGGAGGAAGGGCTTCGTGCAACGCTGGGGCCATGTCATCTCCCAACCAAGATTCTGCTATGAATAGTAAGTCAGGTTGTGTGTCTGTGAGCAGGTCGTAGATGTGATGCTTGTTTTTTTAGAGTGATCAAGCATTTATGAGCTGGCAGTTTAGAAAAGGTGTGTTAGTGGTAGTGTTGTTTTGTTTAGGAGAAGGGTAAGTAGTATAATATGAGCTTGAAGCAGGAGTGTTGTTAGTTGTGATAACTGTGTGATGCTCACAATAGTCTTGCTTTTCAATATAGTGTAGGTTAAGGAGGCATTTTGTTGGGTCTGTGTGTGGTGGACTTGGTGGCTGAGAGAGACAAGAAGAGTGTACTGTTTTTTGTAGGATATTCTTATTATGTAATAGACAAGGGGATGCAAGGTTGTTAATAGTGGCATGTTGTTTATTTTGTTTGCGTCTGTTTAGTTTGGATTGAGTATAGGTTAGGGGTGGTGGAGGAGCATGTGGATCATGATGTAAGGCTCTAAATTGTGCAATGGAGGAGAGGCGAGTGAATGAAAGTTGCTGGGCTGGTGTGCTTGTGGTAGGTGTTTGTGAAGAATGAGAAAGTAGGGGTAAAGATAGGACGGGACTTGTATTCTTTGTGGAGTCCTGAGGGTCGGAGTGGGTGTGACGATAAGTATAATGAAAGTTTGTGTTGATTTGATGTTCTGATGTGTGTGGTCTGTATTGTTTTTGTGGAATAGTGAGAGGGGATATTGATGTAGTTGTTTTTGGTGAGGGATTTGTATGTGAGTTAGTGCTGGTGAGTGGAGTTAGAGTGTTAGAGGGGGGTGTTGATGTGTTTTGGAGATAAATGTATGAATTGTGTAAGAGGGGATGGATGTGTGTCAGGGGAGTTAGTGTTAGTTGTGATGACTGGAAGAGGTAATATGTGTGGTAGAGTGAGGTGTGGGGATTGTATGGTTGTGTGTAATTGGTGAAGAGAGGGGAAGGGTGTTTGTAGATGGTGTGTTGGAAGGCTTGGTTTGGCATTGTTATGATGAAAGGTGGTCTGTGTGGAGCAAACAGAGGATAGTGTTGTTGGTTAGTATGAACAGGGAGTGTGTATCTGGAAGGCTGAGAGAAATGTATAGTGTGGTTTAGTGTTGTGTGGGTGACGGCAGGTTGTGTTAGTGGGAGTGGACAGAGTAGTATTTGTTGTGAGAATGCAGGTGTTTGACTGTTGTAGTTGTGGAGGATATGTTTGTATGAGTTGTATAATAGGTATTGTGTTGGGTGATGGGACATTGCAATCTGTCTGCGGTCAGTTTGTGATGCATGAGTTGGATGTCTTTGCAGATAATCTGTTCGCATGTTGATGGATGTGTAGGGACTGTAATCATTCCTGGTCTTTTGAGAATTGGGCAGCATTTCTGGCCCTAGTCCCTACCTGTCCCCAACAGGCCCCAACAGGCAACTGCCCTTGTCCTCTCTGCCCTTGGCCTCGACGCCCGGGCTGAGACTCCCTGAGTCCTAGGCTTAAATAGCCCTACTGGCAAATAGGAACCTGGTCCTAACCCTAACCAACCCGATTTCTAACACTGATTCAAACAATTAATGGGAGATCCAGCCCTAATCACCATTCATACCCCTAATCCTGACCACCAATCACAGCTCCAGCCCTAGAAATCAGCAACCAATCAGATTCCCAGTCCTATCCACCAATCACTGTTGCGCCGCGGCACGCGGCGCGAGCCGAACATTCGGCTCGGGCTGCGGCGCGTGGCACAGAGACACGCCGCGCCCCCAGCCTATCGTGCAGCATACAAGACCCCAAATTGGGCATGGGGCCTCGTTTCTTCATAGTGCGGCACACATTCGGGCATGTTTAACCTTCCCCCACTCACCTGCTATTGTCCTTTTCCTTCTGTCGCCCTCATTTGTGCCTCCCTTTATGTTTTTCCTTCTTTCCCATTATTCCCCTCTCTTCCCAGCATTCTTTGTTCCCTACTTTCTATGGCTCCTTGTCCATTACTTTATATGTGTTTTTCCCTATCCAATATGGTGTCCTTGCACTTCCTGTTGGTCGCTTCCTGTTTTTGGGTAGTTAAGGGCTGTGATTCTTTCCCTCCTTGCCATGCAACACTTTCTGTTTGGATGGTGTCTTCGCTCCTTCTTCCTTGTGTCAGATACTGGTTCATGTCAGTTCCAGTGTTTTTCCTGTTCTTTTTTTGATCTTGTATTTACTTTTTGACTTTTGCTCCTGTTCCAGAAAATTTCCTTTTTGGAGTTTTTTTTCTCCCTTTATTAGGGTTTTTTCCCCTCTGGCACTAATTCTGTAGGACACGGCCTGCCCTTGGCGTTCTTTTCGCCTGCAGCACCGTGGCTACCAGAAAGAGTCGCCCCTACCTGGGCCAAGGCCGAACATTCAGGAACAAGAACCTCGCCACTCGTTCAGCGGACTCCCGGTTAAAGCAGCGCGTAAGTCCTGACAGATTGCAGCGCCAAAAACATCTGACGTCGTCTAACACCATGGATGACACAGTGGCGGCTGCTGCAGATCCTGATCAGTCCCTTCTGGCAACCATTCAGCAACAGGCTCAGGAACTGCAACAACTACGCAATGAGAATGCTGCTTTACGACAGGCTTTGGCTTTCCGCAGTACAGATGTTCCTACCATCTCCACCTCAACTCCTCATTATTCCAGTGAACCAACAAAACTGCAAGAGTTCCTAGATGCATTAACTGTTTACTTTGCCTTCCGACCCACACAATTTTCCCACAAGACGAAGGTGGGTTATCTTATCAATGCTCTATCCGGTCCTGCCTTGGCCTGGGCAACTCCGATGGTATCATCCAATGACCCAGTATTGTCTGATTATCCAGCCTTCGTGAATCGGTTTAAACAGATGTTTAGTCGTCAAGGATTGGAGGCCTCTGCTGAAGAAGCACTGTGTGACATCCAACAAGGCTCTCAAGATGTCCTCCAATATATTTCACACTTTCGACAGCTTGCGGCCGAGACAACCTGGGTGGAACGAACTCTGGTTACTCTATTCCGTAGAGGGCTAAAGGAGGAGAGTTAGAGTTAGTGCACTCCACCCGAGTTGAAGATCTTCGCGGTCTGATGGATCTAACCCTTTCCATCGAATATCGTCTCCAAGAACGACATTTGGAGAAAAGAAGAAACAGAGGACCTTCCCAGCCAAGTACCTCACGTGTCTTTTTGCACCGTCCGGAGGAACTTCGCCCTCCCATCAGAGAAACCGAAGGTGAACCTATGCAGGTGGATACTACTCGTGGCCCACTTTCTGTCAGTGAGCGGGAAGAAAGACGTAAAAAAGGATTGTGCCTGTATTATGGTGCTGCCGGTTATATGCTTCGTACCTGCCCCGTTTGTCCTCTAAGGCCATCGGGAAACGCTACTTCCCATCCTCTGTAAGAAGGGAGGGGACGGGATCATCTGCTATACCTTTCCATTAGTTCATTCAAGGACCATGCCACTACTTTGTTTATGCTTCAAGTGACTTTTCTGTTACCTGACGGTCACGAAGAAAAAACAATGGCCTTACTTGATTGTGGTGCTAGTGGCATTTATATAGATAAGTCTTGGGCCACAATAACAACAGATACCAACACAACCCAAGGAAGTCCTGTAACACGTACACACAGTGAATGGGTCCTTAATAGCCTCTGGTCGAGTCGATACTACCACCCTGATTCTAAGTTTACAATTCGGGAACCACCAAGAAAACATCTCATTTTACCTAATATCATCTCCCAATCATACTATCATCTTAGGAATTCCGTGGTTCATAAGACATAATCCTTATGTAAATTGGGAAACCAGGACTATTTCGTTGTCCTTACAGTTTTGTCATGAAAATTGTTTTGCATCAGACACATACTGGTCACCCAAGAAGTTGATGCCTACTGAACTTACTACAGGTCGTTCCATCAATACAGTCCAAGGAGTCCCCGATCACTATCTAGAATTTCAAGATTTATTTCAGAAACCATCCAGACCTGTTTTACCCCCACATTGAGATTATGACTGTACAATTCCCCTGGAACCTGGGGCGATCGTTCCCTTTGGGAGAATGTATTCTCTCACAGAACCTGAAAAGGAAGTTCTCAAAGGTTATCTGCAAGAAAATCTGCACAGTGGTCTTATTATGCCATCATCCTCTCCGGCGGGGGCTCCTCTCTTTTTTGTACCCAAGAAGACTAAAGATCTTCGTCCCTTTCTGGATTTTCGTGGTTTAAATAAGATCACTAAAAAAGACCGTTATCCTTTACCCCTCATCAAGGATATTCTAGAGGCAGTCAGAGGGGCTGAACGATTTACCAAATTAGATCTACGTGGAGCTTACCACCTTTTGCGCATCAAAGACTGAGATGAGTGGAAGACTGCCTTTCGAACCCCATTTGGTCATTATGAATACAGAGTTATGCCTTTTGGTCTCACTAATGCCCCCTCAATTTTCCAAAGATTTATGGACTCTGTGTTTTCTGATCTCTTGAACCATACTGTAGTAATCTACTTAGACGATATCCTTATATATTCTAGACGTCCTGAACTTCATGCTACACACATGAATACAGGTCCTCCAAAGACTCAGGTTGCATAAACTCTCCTGTAAACCAGAGAAATGTGAGTTTGATAAGACCGAAGTCAAATATTTGGGTTATCACCTTAGTCCCACTGGAATAGCTATGGATCCGGAAAAGGTACAAGCCATCCTAGACTGGCCTTCCCCTTCCTCCATAAAGGAAACTCAATGTTTTCTAGGACTGGCCAACTTTTATCGACAGTTTATTTTTGACTTTGTGGAACAGACTAGCCACATTACGCAAACATTAAAGGAAAATTTAAGTAAAGGATTTATCTGGACAAGGGCGGCTGAAACAGCTTTTCAATGTCTAAAAAAGGCCTTCACTCAAGCACCAAAACTGAGACATCCAGATACCAACAAACAATTTGTTGTTGGTACTGATGCTTCCGAAAGAGCCATCGGAGCTGTCTTACTCCAACAACAAGATGATGATGGTCTAGAACATCCTGTGTTCTATTTGTCTCATGTACGCTCTGTGTCGGAACAACATTACTCAGTATTGGAAAGGGAGATATTAGCCCTGAAGACTGCCTGCCAAGAGTGGAGACAATTCCTTATGGGTTCCAAAGCACCCTTCGAGGTGAGAACGGAGCATCATAATCTACAATGTCTATGTAACTTTCAATGCCAGAACAGTTGTCAGGCTCGTTGGGCTTTTTTCTTCAGTCAGTACGACTTCTATGTCACCTACATTCCTGGATCTCAAAACATACTGGCCGATGCTCTATCTCGCCGTTATCTAGATTGTACTCCTACCCCATCACAATATCTACCTGAGCCCAGCAAGATCATCGGGGTAGCTCAATCATTCCTGGATGAGGTACAACTGGAATATTCCAACCTTTCTGCACAAGAGATAGAGAACTTAAAACCCCTAATACGTAAACAGAAGGGGTATTATTATTATAGGAACCTGTTGTTCCTCCCCACTAGCGGAGTAAGAGAAAAGGCGCTTCAGATGTGCCATGAATCTCCGGTTGCTGGTCATAGAGGCCTCAAGGCTACGCAGGAATCACTCTCGCGATCTTTCTGGTGGCCTACCTGGAAATCGGATGTCGAAAAATATGTTCAGGCCTGTCCCATATGTGCCCAAGTAAAGATACCCCGTACCAGACCTGCGGGATTACTACAACCGTTACCTGTTCCACCTGCTCCCTGGCACACCATTTCTACCGATTTCATGTGTTCACTACCTCCATCAGCAGGAAACCGGGTTATCACGTTCACAATAGATTTCTTTACAAAGATGGCTCACTTCATTGCCCTGAAGAAATAACCTACCTCTCAAGAACTAAGTCAGATATTTATCCATAATATTTTTCGTCTCCATGGACTCCCACACAGCATTATATCAGACAGGGGACCTCAGTACATCTCCCGGTTTTGGAAACATTGCTGTAGGACTTTGAACCTCAATATAGCATTATCATCTGGTTTCCATCCCCAAACCAATGGGCAGACCGAACGTCTCAACCAAGGACTAGAGCAGTACCTTTGCTGCTTTTGTAATTCTACCCAGAGTAACTGGAACACTTACCTTCCTATCGCTGAATTCTCTTACAATAAAACTGTGCATAGTGCCTCCAAGGTCACCCCTTTTTTCTGTTCCTATGGCTATCATCCTGCCTCTTTTCCTACTACTCATCAGTCTACCTCTTCTCTTCCTTCTGTCACCTCATTTTCCAAATGACTTCTGAAGATCCATAGATTGATTCGATCTCACTTGCTGAACACTAAGAGATCCATGAAGAGAATGGCAGATAAGAAGCGCAAGGATGCTCCAGTATATCACATCCAGGATAAAGTCTGGCTTTCTTCAAAATTTCTGCCTTTGCGTCTTTCTCAGAACAAGTTTACACCTCATTACTATTGTCCTTTCCGTATTCTTCAGCTGATTAATCCTGTACCTGGAAAATCCATCCAGTCTTACATGTTTCCCAGCTCAAACCCTAAGTGCCTGATCCTTTCTCTCAGCAGTTTCCTTGTCCTCCTCCCTTGTTGGTGAATGACGTACCAGAATATGAGGTACAGGAAATTTGTGACTCTCGTGTCTTTTGCAACCGTCTTCAGTATCAGATTCATTGGAAGGGTTACCCCCTTAGTGAATGCTCTTGGGAAGATGCGTCTTCTGTTCACGCCCCTCTTCTGATTCCTCACTTTCACCGGTTGTTTCCGCACAAACCTGGGACTTCGGGGGGGACCTACTGTTGCGCTGCGGCGCGAGCCGAACATTCGGCTCAGGCCGCGGCGCGCGGCACAGAGACACACCCCGCCCCCAGCCTATCGTGCAGCATACGAGGCCCCAAATTGGGCATGGGGCCTCGTTTCTTCATAGCGCGTCACACATTTGGGCATGTTTAACCCTCCCCCACTCACCTGCTATTGTTGTCCTTTTCCTTCTGTCGCCCTCATTTGTGCCTCCCTTTATGTTTTTCCTTCTTTCCCATTATTCACCTCTCTTCCCAGCATGCTTTGGTTCCCTACTTTCTGTGGCTACTTCTCCATTACTTTCTATGTGTTTTTCCCTATCTAATATGGTGTCCTTGCACTTCCTGTTGGTCGCTTCCTGTTTTTGGGTATTCAAGGGCTGTGATTCTTTCCCTCCTTGCGCTGCAACACTTTCTGTTTGGATGGTGTCTTCGCTCCTTCTTCCTTGTGTCAGATACTGGTTCACGTCAGTTCCAGTGTTTTTCCTGTTCTTTTTTGATCTTGTATTTACTTTTTGACTTTTGCTCCTGTTCCAGGAAATTTCCTTTTTGGAGGTTTCTTTCCCTTTATTAGGGTTTTTTCCCCTCTGGCACTAATTCTGTAGGACAGGGCCTGCCCTTGGCGTTCCTATCGCCTGCAGCACTGTGGCTACCAGAAAGAGTCTACCCTACCTGGGCCAAGGCCGAACATTCAGGAACAAGAACCTCGCCACTCGTTCAGCGGACTCCAGGTTAAAGCAGCGCATAAGTCGTGACAATCACAGCCCTAGAACCAACAACCAATCAGATTCTCAGCCCTATCCACCAATCACAGCCCTAAAACCAAAAACCAATCAGAATCTCAGCCCTATCCACCAATCACAGCCCTAGAACTAACAACCAATCAGAATCTCAGCCCTATCCACCAATCACAGCCCTAGAACCAACAACTAATCAGATTCTCAGCCCTATCCACCAATCACAGCCCCAGCCCTGGAACCAGCAAACAATGGAAAAACTAGCCCCCAACAATCTATCACAACAACATATGCAACAACCAATAGGAACTTATATAAGGAGCAAGTTAACTGAAGTCCAGTCCCTGTGGCCAGGGAGGAGGCAGCTGCTGCTCTATTCAGAATCTCCTTGGATACAGACAGGCTGAATCCACACGTCCAAGCTAGCAGAGTCTACTTTCCAGGTAAGGGAGAGATTGATTAAAAACAAACACTGGAATACTGTTGGTCGCGCACTTTGAAATGTGGCTTTTTTAAGGCACAAAACAGGGGGAGCAGACAGTTTCTAAACACAATTTAAATCACAGAAACAGATTAAACAGTCTCCTAAAACACACTCTGCAAGATGTATGTAGCCTTTTTACTTAGAAAAGAGTGGGGAGGTTATAAAGTCATGTACCACAAACTAGAAAGGTAATTCACACAGTCACGGCAAAACAAAAGATACAAAATAAACACCACTTTAAAAAGGTCAAGCTGCCTGACACACAGAGAGGCCACAGTAAAACAGGCACGGGTAGCTAAAAAACATAGTGAATTTGTCCTGGTGTCGGAACTCTCATAGAACTGCGGTAACCACTATAGTTGTCTTAGCACTATTATGATTCTGTCAAAATTGCTGGGCACACAAAAATCTCTGCAGCGGATGTCTTACAATGCAGCTTCATTGTGGCCAATTAAGTAAAGCTAGACTTTGTCATAAGGAATCTTAAGGAGACCCCCTGCAAAGACCCTGGACGGCCCTCTCCCTCTGGACCCAGTCAGAGGCCTGCAGTCCGTGTACGGTGTCGAGGGGGGGGGTTCCCTGGAGCTTGCGCCCCTCCCCCACCCCTGTACCGCAGGGGCTGCGGGAGACTTCATTAGGCAGGGAAGCTAAAACAGATTTACTGACACATACGTCCTTGCTGCTAATTTCTTTGCAGCAGATTTGTTTTTTAAATAAATGTGTACATTGACTGAGAAACTGCTTTTCAAGCTCCACTTTGACACTGCACCCCTTCATTTCTCTTCCCCACCTTGTTCTCTAATTTATGTGTTGCTGGAGCAGATCTTTCCACTACCGGCACTGCATGAAGAGGCTAAAAAGGCAATATGGAAAGGGAGAAAAATAGGGCTCCATTTAATTAAAACTAGAATGTCAGTGTTGAAAAGGGTACTTTGTCCTTTTTTCTGTGCGTAATAGTGTGTGAAGGAAATACATGTTTAGTTGAATAATAGAATTTTCAGAGTTTTCTAGGCACCCCAAATCCTCAGGGAGAGAGAGTTCCATAGTGTTAAAGCAGCCCTCGAATAAGATTTTGAGAAAACTGTGTTAAGATTTTAAGCTCTTTGAGTCTAGATTAAGAATTGAATTGCTTCTGGGGATTTGGTGCCTTTGGATATATGCAGGGTAGATTGGAGAGCTGCAGGTTATTTGGAGGCTGCCAACGATAGTACCTGCTGCCCCTGGCTTGCCCTTTGCTACCCCTGCCTCAGGTTTAGCGGACCTTGGAATCAGAGACAGCAAAGACAGACCAAAAGAAGTGGGAAAAACACATCCATTTGAGAGCAAAATTCTCTTTCTGCAGTTCCCTATCCATTTGTCCACCATTTACCCACTTGGCCTTTCGACCTGTGTCTCAAGTGTAATTTCTTTTAGTTTCGGGGCGGGTTTCCGCATTTCATATAATATTGTCATCCGTCCTTTCTAAGTACTACTTTTTCTAAAAATATTATAATTTCACTGCCCATTTTAGGACTTCATAAATACCCATGCCTGCAATACAAGCCTTTAAATTGCCACCTGTTTCACCAATTAGCCCTTTCAATTAACCAAAGAGGGACATATGAAGGCTATTTGTGGAGTGCAAGCAGTCGCGGCTCGCGGCAAGCAGAAGGAGTGGGGCAGTGTAAAGGGGGAGGAATAAACGTGGAGAAGTGTGGCACAATGGTTAGAGCGGCAGACCCTCATGCAGAGATCTGGCCTGAGACCAGGGTTCAATTCCTGCCTCAGTGGGTCTTGGGCTCAATTCCCTTGGACCAGATAATTCTCGCCTCGGTGCCTAATCTAATTGATGGGTCCCACTCTGGGCAGTAGCTTGCTTAATCTCCATGACAGCGCTTGGATCCCTGGCTTCACCCTAGGGGTTGCCCATGAGTGGGTGGCTCACAGGGAAAAGCCAGGAGGGGTTCCATAGTGGTATTTGTACAGCATCTTGAGACCCTAACAGGTGAGTAGTGTGCTATACAATTGTGAAATTAAAATTAAAAATAACGGGTTAATTGCCTGTCAGATTTATTAGTGATTCTATTTGATCCACTGAACATGTTAATGGACATCTCTTTAGAGGTCAGACATACTCTCACAGTCACATCAATTGTCAAGCCTAGTTAGGGTGACCAGGCATCCCAGTTTTGCTGGGACAGTCCTTGTTTTTCACCAGCTGTCCCAGCAGATTTCAGAAAATTTAGATTATGTCTGGGTTTTTAAAGAGAGTCGCCTGAAAACGGTAGGAAGTGTTTTTCTCATTTTCCAAAGCAGAGATACTTAGCAGGTGTTATCAGAAAGCAATTTAATTGACTGGCATTACAATGGCTTTAAAATTATTTGTATTTTATTTATGTTCTTAGTGCCTCTTCTGTAATTCTATGCTGATGAGCGCTGTCATTCTGTGCACTTGGATGATGTGAAATTGTAGTCCTTCTATTTTTGTGAAATATCCCAGTTTTTGGCTTTAAAATTCTGGTCACCCTACCCCAGTGCACTGAAAAGGGTCCTTGGCCGTGACAGGCCCTTTTGCTACACATGACAGAATACACCTGCAAGTCATGTTGTGTCCCTGGAAGGCTCCCTAATTCAGAGAGCTCAGGGGAATTATTTTTGCAGTTGAGGAATATTTCTGGTTGTTTTTCCTGGGTTTAGTTTGCGGAGTACCTAATTCTATCCCTCAGATACAACAATTTAGTTGTGTAGAGTCCGCAATTTATAATCTACCCAGTTACTATTGCAGCTCCACAAATAGAGGCCTGTAAAGCTGCTCGCCTAACCAAAGCTCTAAAAGTCCCTTATAAGCAAGGGCAATATTATGCAGCAGGGGAGGATCAAATTATGTGACAAGACTGACTAGATTTTCTGGGTAAAATTTTCACCTCGTTAAAAAGAATTAACACCAAAATAAAGCAATAGGCAACTGAAAGGTGAACAGTCAACCATTGCAGCGGGAGTCCACTGCACTGCAACGTGTTGCCATATTTTTAATAACTTTTGATCTGTTTGAGCTACAGAAAAAAACTTTTTTGGCTAAAATCTGCAGATTACGCAGCAGATGACAGATTATGCGTCAAATGTGACAAATCCATAATGATGGGAAAACGCTGCAGCTGCAGAATCACATAAACCCAGTGGACATAAATATAGGTTGTCATCTTCAGCTTCACCTGATTCTATACACTACTCCAGGTTGAGGAAGGAGAGGCAGAACAAGTAAGAGAAAGGGAATTATTGCCTCTGTGAGAGTCATGGGTAGTACTGCACGCCTCTGGAGGCCACACACGAAGTATTGTGTCCAGAACTGGAGCTATCCACTGTTGGAAATGAAAATATAGGAGTAATGTGTTTTGCCAGACTGGTAGGAGCAGTGAGGGGTGTTGTCATGAGCAGCCATGCAACAAATTATATGAGTTAATTTTTATGTCTCACAGTCAGTTTTAGCTGCCTGTAGTTGAAGACCTCTTGTGGACAATTTCAG
Source organism: Pleurodeles waltl (assembly GCF_031143425.1). Lineage (NCBI taxonomy): Eukaryota > Metazoa > Chordata > Amphibia > Caudata > Salamandridae > Pleurodeles > Pleurodeles waltl. Next base: position 1,528,695,886 of record NC_090445.1, on the reverse strand, counting down.
TAACTACAGTGGGTTTATAATCAGCTCATTACTTACCATTGGTTAGCATTCTTTTCAATCTCATGTGTTTGATTCTTATTTAATAGTTTTTCTTCCTCTTTTTTGTTTGTCCATGGACCATAGCTGCTTTACTGTCCTTTGAATTGTATCTTTCCACTGCTTACATTCAGAAAACTATTCAGCATTCCAGTAGAGACCGTGGGGGTGATTCTAACATTGGCGGGCGGCGGAGGCCACCCGCCAATGTTCCCCCGACAAAATACCGCTCCGCGGTCACAAGACCGCTGATGGTATTTTGAGATTTGCCCTGGGCTGGCGGGCGGCCGCCAAAAGGCCGCCCGCCAGCCCAGGGCAAATCTACCTTCCCACGAGGACGCCGGCTCCGAATGGAGCCGGCGTAGTGGGAAGGTGCGACGGGTGCAGTTGCACCTGTCGCGTATTTCGGGGCCCTCATACGGGGGCCCCTGCAGTGCCCATGCCATTGGCATGGTCACTGCAGGGGCCCCCAGGGGCCCCGCGGCACCCCCTACCGCCATCCTGGGGGTGTCAGAATCCCCATGGCGGCGGAGCGCGCTCCGCCGCCATGGAGGATTCCCCCGAGCAGCGGAAAGTCGGCGGGAGACCGCCGACTTTCCGTTTCTGACCGCGGCTGAACCGCCGCGGTCAGAATGCTCGAGGGAGCACCGCCAGCCTGTTGGCGGTGCTCCCGTGGTCGGTGACCCTGGCGGTCACCGGCCGCCAGGGTCAGAATGACCCCCCATGTGTTTTCTTGCTCTCTCCCTCAAGGGCTCTTTCCCCACTTAAAGCCACCCTCTTTATTCTCCATTTTGTTTAATTCCCCACCAGCTTGTTTGTTGGTCCCCCGCTCAGCCCTATTCCTCTCAGTTTTGCTTCTTTTATTTTTTTGCACCTCCTAATGACCTATTCCATTGCTTCCCCAACCTGTAGGTGTTTACATGAACCCCCAGACCCCTATATGTTCCACTGTTACTCCCTCTTCAATTTATTGTGGTATGAGACCTTTTGTATAGTCCTACCAAGGACTTAATCCCCACCTATTGCTTGTCTTCGATGGCTTAACTTTCACTCTCATTTGCTTGCTTCTTATTCAGTGGCTTGCCTTGTCTATCTTGTGTTTATCCCTTCTGTGGAATGTATCCTTTCACTGTTCACTTTTAGGGAACTACTTTTTCCTTTTGTTTAAGCACTCCACAAGAATAAATATGTTTTCTAGCTGTCTCTCTTGTGTGCTTCTCTCCCCGCCTCCTGCGTCCTATTGCTCTCCCATCCATCTGCTTTTCTTCCTCTCCTCCTTTCTCTCCCACTTTTGCTTCTCTCCTCAACCCAGTGCTCTATGTTGTTCTCTCTTGTCCATGCACATTTCTGCCCGCCCCCTGTGCTGTTCACTCTTTTTCCTTTTTGTTAAGGTACTCCACAAATACATGTGCTTTCCAGCCATCTCCCTTATGTACTTCTCTCCTCCTCCTTCTCTGTGTTGCTGTCTCTCTAGTCCCTCTGTTTTTCTACTCCTCACGCTACTGTTTCTCTTACATGCGTTTCTCTCCCGTGCCCAGTGCTCAGTGTACTCACTCTCACCTGTTTGCTTCTTTAATGTTCTCTCCTTGTTGTGCCTCTCGTTGCCATCCTCCGTGTACAGCTTATCCCCTTTTCCGGCGCCACAGCAAGTAGCGGTAGGGCTCCTTTAGTCACTCCATGGGCTGGAGCCAAGGAGGGAGTCCCTCGGCCATTTTTGCCAGCAAGGAGGGTCACCCATGGCGTCATTTAGGGGCGCATGGAACGGCAGCATTTAGGCCATCATGAGGCACGGGAACAGCCTTTTTCTCTCTTCAACGTGCACCAGGAACCATATACTGCAGGTACCCTGGCAGGGCCGGAGCGGTATGCGGTGCCCTGGGTATGGGTTGGTATGGAACTGCGGGTACTGCCCAACCCTCCATGTGATGGAGGAAAAGTTGCTACTAAGATATGCCCCGGATGCCTTTGGATGAGGGCGTGGTCGATGGATGAGGAAAGGGGCCTTCCGGCACGGTGTTGCGCTTTAATGGAAGGTGGAGACAACTGTGGTATTGCTTGTACAATATTGCTGTTTTAGATGATGGCATGTTCTCTGTTATGTTCTATATTCTCATAGCAATATTGTCTGCTTAACTATGGATATCATTTCCTTCTGATACTATGTGACTATACGATTAAAAGGCTACACCATGGTCAAACCACTTTAATTACAATGGCCTGTCTCCTGGAGAAGTGTTTCAGTGGGGGGGCAGCGACTTGCACGTTGTGAGCCCACTATTCCCCGACCCACCAACACCTGCAGTTCTGTTTTCAGAAAAAAAGTGGGCAGTTGCCCAGGTCCCCCACATGCCAAGGGCCCCCCGGTACAGTTATCTTTCTCACATCTGTCCATTTCTCTATCCCGTCTTCTTTCCTTCTCGCTGGCCACCTCTACGCCTGGTTTCATGGTTTAAGGATAAACATGCTATTAAATCCACCAAAGTGACAATAAAAACATGCGCGACAGGTGCATTGCGAATTTGTGACATACGGAGGGGAAACAGTACGAAAACGAGACCCTTCAAAAGGTCTCACCTCCTTACGATGTTGCAAGTTAATATTGTCTTTGAGCTCTGAAAAATGAAGCTAACGAGTGGTCTATTATTTACTTCCGAGGTCCATTCCTAGTTCATAAAATGTATTCTGAATTAAGAAATGTCCTACTGCTTTTCAGAGGCTGGTCGATAGCAGCTGCGGTTCGCCCGACGGTGAAGGGGCGGGGCGGTGTGTGGGGGGGGGGGAATTCTATAAAAAATACAAAATAAAAAAAGAATTACCGCAATGCTCCACACCTCTTCCTGCAGGCATAGGCTCCCAGCATGCCCTGCACCAATCCTGATGCTGCTCAGAGCAGCGTCAGGATTGGCTGGGAGCGCCTGCCCAGGGCGCTCACAGGCAGACTGGGAGCCTGTGGAGGCTCTCTCCAGCCCTACAACCATGTTCCTGGGCTGGAGAGAGCCTTGTGCGCATGTGTGTTTGGCCAGCCCGAGACGGCTGGCCAAACATACATGCGCTCTGAGGGGGAGTGCTAAGCACTCCCCCCATAGCTCATCACCCCTGTGGCCCCGCCCCATTCCCCCAAAAATGATAATAAACAAGGTTTATTATCATTTTTGTGGAAATGTTTTGCAGCTGTTTCTGCTGGCGGGGGGCAACGCACCTCCGCCCTTATGGAGGTGCAGCCCCTGGTTGACAGGTGTTAGCAGCATAGCCGGCCTAGAGTATGCAATTCAGTTAAGGCCCATTGTCACATCGGGTTCATTGGGACACAGCTGGGTCCTTTTAGAAGTTCTCACAGGACAAAAAGCTGTATTGTTTGAAGGTTCTCTACTTTAAGCACGTGCATGTAGGTACAAGTTCACTGTGAAGACAGGTGTATCTGATGCAGAGCACTGAAAGAGACAGTAACAAATAGCTTTTATAAGCAGAGATCCCCATCACAGTGTGACAAAATGAGTGTCAATTATTTAATATTGTTTTGCAAATATTTTGCAGAATTGGGTACTTTTAGAGGCTTTTGTTAACTTAGTTTTTGTAAATACCTGACACACTCGTAGACAAAGCTCTCTGAACCTAGAGGGGGGGGGGCAGTAGGCATATTAAGGTATTTGATGTACATCAGTGTTACAGAAAATGAAACATGTCCTCCAGTGTGGTCTGCTGGGATGAAGAGTCTGTTTCTCATAAAAGGTGAATGCCGTTTGGATGTGTGACTGAATGATGGAAGTTAGATGAGTGAACGGTTTCCATGTAATGTATGCCCACTTGTATTCCCACACTTCTGAAAGGGCTTTGGGCAGAGTGAGAGCTTACATATTGTAGGTTTCTTGTTTATTCCGTTTTCAGGTTTGGAGACTGAGGTCTAATAAAGAACCCTAACTGCCGACTACTGTGTTTTCTTATAAGTACATTTTGGGACCAAATGTGTTTTGGCAGTAAAAACAAATGCCTCCTAGACGAGGCACTGTTACCTAGTTTTCTTTATTTGAGAGACAAGCGAGAAAAGTGGTGGACTCTTCATTAAGACTTGGCTCCACCATTTCCCATAAAACAGATGACCTAAACTTAGGCATAAAATAAAGGTTGGATTAAATACACACTTTCCTGCCCCATTTAATCATATCATGCCCATATCTCAGTTTTGTAATGTCCTTGTTCTTGTCTCTTTTTCACAATGAGGGTATCTCTGAACTAGTGAGGTATCTGTGTGCACATACTTAGGGGCATATTTATACCAGTTTGCGCTGAATTAGTGTTAATTGTTTTGATGTTAATACAGCGCAAATTCAATATTTTGACGCCAGACCCGCCTAGCATCAAAATAATGGTGTTAACTACATTTTTCGGATGCATGAAACCTCCTTGCATCAATGAGATGCAAGGTAGGTGTTCCCGTCCAAAAAATGACTCAAACCCCCTAGCGCAGTATTTATCTACCGGGACAAAAAAGACGCATGGGTGGGAGGCGAACTCAAAAAATGACGTTAACACCAATGTGCGTCAAGATTTAAAGCCTGGCTCAGGGCAGGCTTTAAAATTAGGCAAACACACCACTACTTAAGGAGAACACACAGAAGCAACCTTACCAACCCACATGAGAAGATGGAGGTGATATTGATCCAGCTTGTGAGATGACGCAAAGGACAGCAATAACTACAACAATCACCACCACTACAACGCGGCCCACAAAGGCAACGCAGAAGGCAGGAGAGGGTCTTCAGAACCAGGACAACCCTCCTTGGCCTCAGGGATCAGGACATTATTAGGACCTACAGACTGAACTGGCAAGCCATACTACACCTGCTGCACCACTTTGAGCCACAAATTACAGGCATCCTGCAGACCCCACACAACATACCACCTATGACAAAGCTGCTAGCTGTCCTGCACATGCTGGCAAGTGGCTCCTTTCAAACAACGGGTGCCCTGGTTGCTGGTGTCTCACAGCTGTCATTCTCTGTATTCCTGCCAAGTGTGTTAGATGCTATTACCTCCCTGACACCCACTACATCAGCTTCCCAACACCCAGAAAAAGCTGCAGGAGAACAAACAGGTTCTATCAAATCCATGGCTTCCCGCATGTACTCAGTGCAGTTCACTGCACCCATGTCCGCTCATACCACCTGCAGCAACAGAGCACTTATACCGAAATCAAAAGCACACGCATTCCATTAATGTGCAGGCCATAGTGGACCACCGGGGACTATTCATAAAAATGTTGACCAAGTATCCTGGGAGTGTCCATGATGCCTACATATACAGGAACAGCAGGATCAATGAACAATTCTAGGATGGACAATTTGGAAACGGCCTACTTGTGGGTAAGTCAACAAACCTAGCAGTATACACACAATACACCAACCTTGTCGGACACACACAACTACACTAACGCATGGCCAGGGTAACACAGCTGTGCAGCTAACAAAAAATATGCACCATGCAGCGATACAGCACAATCAGTGCACACCACTAACACATACACCCACATGCACGTAACACACTCACAGCTTGACAGGCACACCACGGGAAGGACAGATGCAGACATGTAACCTTTGCTAACAGAAGAACTACACAGACCACTACAAGTGCCCACAGGTTGCCTACTACGTGCACTTCACACACAGTACACAAAACAGAGAATAGCACAGACATGTCCATGGCATACACCATGGCCATGTCATGTAAGTTCCATATAGGCACAGATCCCTCAAGTCATGCCGTGCAAATCACTGCCAGAACAAACATCAAATACCAGACAACTTGTGACTATACCAACTACATCTCATCAACACATACCTGACTTACCTGTAGTGTGCAGAGACATCTGCCCGACGCATTGGCTCACACACATTGGAATACGAGATCAATGCCCATCGCATACCATGTGCCAGATGTATGATAAGAGGTACCACACCTACTGTAGTGCCACCTCACATGGACCACTCACTGACTCACAACACCATCATGTCTGTACCTGATACAATAAATGGCCCACCATGGGGCAGAGTCACTGTCAAACAGTGCATATCATGGATGCCATAGTGGGACCCAGTAGGAGAAAGCAGGACATCACTGACCTCACATGCACCGTGCCAAGGGACACATTTGCTAAGTTATTGAGCTCCATCCCATAGCCTGCACTGTGCATGTGTGGACAGTATAAATGCTGATTCATGTTTTGGAAGATAGGAGAGACACTGGTAGTTATGTTGATCATCCTGTAACAATGGGATACACACCCTTGGACAACTCATGGCTGCCACAAACATTAGCTGCCACTCTGGATCACCCAGGGACCTATGTAAAAGCCCACAGTGCCATTGTCATGGCCTGCACTGTACGTACAACTTGGCAGATGACCATTTCATAATGGCTTGAAGCCACGTTGTAAATTGGCGACCCTCCCATGTTGTATGTAGTGTGGAAGGGGTGTGCAATATGTGTTGCTGCAGGTATGTCACCACAAGAAACATAGCATGATGATGCTGATTCAGATGTAGCTGTCACTTAAAACCTGAGGCAGTGCCAACAACAAACACCACCCCAGGGATGCTGTATGCAGGTTGCAATAGGAAGTAGACTGTGCTTTGAACTCCGATTGTGCCACCAATGCATGCTGCATACTGCTGCACACACAGAAAGAGCCAATTGGCCTTCAAAACAGCAAATGTATAGGGCGGTGTCCCTTCCTGCACAGATACATCCACCTCCACAAGGCAGCTAGCCAAGTACCCTGGTGCAAAATAGGTAGTGTAGGTGCACGGCTGCATATGAGCAACTGGCGCAAGGGACAACAAAGGATTGCCAAGTAACATGTCACACATGGGGCATTCTTGCATAGTATGAATGTTGCAGGACAGTGCAGCCAATTTTGGAGACGTGTTGTGCATTCTCACTTACCAATTTCAAAGGCCCTAAGTGTTGCACATCATCTGCAATGACACATGTCAAAATGGATGGGATGTCCAGGCTCTGTAGTGCTACCATGTTGCCACTACATCTGACCCCATTGTGTTGTGAGGATTTGTGTCATGTCCCCTCTAGTGATAGCAAACTGATAGAAAGGTGCTCTAAAAACACATGGTTTTGTCAATAAACACTTCACTTATTCACACAATCCGGCTTTGGTCTCTTCACTCTCCACAACATATACCTAAGGATTGTGATTCTAACCTCAGGGAGCATGTTACAAACACTAATCTGATGAGTACTGTAGCAACATCACATGTGATGTGTACAATTGAAATGCTACCATCACACATATAGCCTCATCATTTGAATGTGAGAACTGAAGGACACAATCTATGGACCACAACATATTATTTACATCCACGTTGACAACTTGACCAACAATAGCTCCTCACACACAACTACAATAGGAGGTAAACAAGGGGCCCACACATGAGGCAGTGGATGTCAAAATATGGTGAGACTATAATGTTTGAACAAACCACTAACACAACTGGTCATCGTGATTAGCCCAGGTATGACAAGCAATGGAAGAATTTGAGCCAGTGCAGAACAGTCATGGAAATCAGTCCTGCCACTGCCATGGGGCCCAATCCTGACACAGGGTACACATGACCTCACGGACACATCTGTGGAATGCACATCAGAATGGATGAGAACAAATGCAGCTAGGGCTGCAGGTCCACAAAAATAACAAACACTGCTAAATGTAATGACTTTAATCTGACTATTGTGTTCAAAACAGGATATGGGTGGAATGTAGGCAGAGTGTCAATCACAATATGTACCAAATATGTACACATGTCAGACAAATGTGTAGTCCATGCACAAGTCACCATATACTCAAAATAAACATATGGAGACAGTTTTCGGGCAACATTTCCTAGATGGCATTCATCAGCCCTCATCAACAATGCCCGAGCTGTGTATGTCATCTGAAATGTTATGCTCTGTAAGACACATCACATAAGTAAACAGAATTAACAATCAAATCCCATAACTGTTGCATAGTACTGACTGCCATACATATGTGGATACACTGTTGTCACACATGCATACATATGCATGACGTGAATACATTTGCATGCTGTCGGTTCTGTAACACACACATCGGTGTAACAGACCAATCACACCCAAATCACATTGTTGTATGGACTACCACATGTGGCCATACACAAAATGCCACACTGCAGCCCATCCCATTCCATTTGTATGTTGATACAGGGTGCATCCATAGACACTGGAACAAAATCAGGCAATCAGGAATAGAGTAAAAATAAATGACGCAAATGCGTCGAAAACATCCGCAAACGCAAAGTATATGACCCATGGGCTCTTAGCATGAATTCCACCTTTGCACTCATCTCAGAGCTGATTTACTGTTAAATCGACGCATAAAGGTAATGCATTAAAAAAAAAGACTCACTTGCGTCATGCGTCTGAAATACTCACGCAAATGTCAGCTGCGTCAAATAAATACACACATAACAGAAAACGACGCACAGGGACAGGAAGTGATGTAATAGGAAATCCTGTTTACAGGCATGGTACAGTGTGTGCACTTTCACTTTCTCTTTACAGTCTGTGCCTCTTTTGACTGTTTGATTGTGTCCTGGTGTTGGTGGTGTGTTCTTGCTCTGTGTTGTATCTTGTGGTGTCGCTCCTGTTGTGTTTTTTGTGTTTTGGACTGCACTTTGTTCCAGTGTTAATAAATTTGTGTGTTTTTTGTATCTATCATTGTACTTGTACTGTGGGGTGTCTGTCCGGGATAGTTGTTAAATTGGGTTAGTTGGGATTATTTTTTGGGGCCTTAAGTTTCCATACTTTTAATTTTGTTTATGATCATAATTTTTGTCAACCTGTACCTGAGAGATATGTCTGGTAGGAGGAGGCTGACAAGGAGGGGGGAGGAGGAGCTGGGAGGCTTTGTATGGCTGGTAGCCACTACCTCCCATTAGAGTTGGAGATGGGGGGCCGGGTGATCCACGGATACCGGACGGAGGCAGCTGCGGTGGGGCACGGTGCTCCACCATCTGAAGAGGGTTACCGCAGCAGCTGCAGCAAGCACCAGCTGAAGCATCGCTGGGCAGATCTGGTGGCCAGGGAGCAGGATCTGCTTGACCATCTTGGTGTGGTGATCGGTGGCCCTGTTGGTGAGTCTCCCATTGGCAAATGTTCACCGCACTTGAATGACAGTAGCAGATGTGTTGGCGTGCTGCATGCAATGCTTGTGGACAGATTGCATGCACCCAGAATGAAGTTTAACTGTGCCAGTATAGACATGGAGTTCACATATCCTACCATTTTACCAATGCAGGTCAGATGTTTGGTGAGTCATGCACAACCATAACTAAGTCAGACATTTCAGGGGCCATTGCAACACCTGTGCCCCAGCATAGTGTCATATATGATAAGCCAAGACACCACCGGCATACCAAATGTAACTGGATTGTGATAACAAAATAGGGCAATCCATGTATAGCGCTACATTGTCATAATTTCACACACATTATCCCTGTCATTATGTTAGCAAAGGGGCATACCCGACTTAGGGGGGCACCGGCAATGGGGCATTTGATACCATCAGACAACTTTGACACATCAGTCATGGATTACTCAACGCATGATCATTGCAGACTAAAAAGTGAGCTGCTTGTCCATCACAAAGTGCCTCTGTGTGCCTTACAGGACAAGCCAGATTACCTGAGTCAGTTGTCCTGCAGAGCACCAGGGTAGTGTCATGTATCTGTCACCCAACTCCCCCTTATACCATGGACTTCTATCTTCTATAGATTGGCCACATATGTTCGTTGCAGGGTGTAGCACTGCAGGAGTCTCAGGCCCAGTGTAAGTATGTAGATGTGTGGCTCTCACTCACCTGTGTGTCAGTGTTTGTTGCACTGTCTTCAACCTGGATAATTAGCTCACTCCTCTAAAATAGTACACACTGTAATATGTTGTCCACTAGTAGTGACAGTGATATGACACTAAGCATGGTTTTCCATCCATATCTGACAAGTGGACCTGCCCCCTACACCATCGGCGAAGTAGCAAGATTTGAGAACCCAGATGTATCCAGTAAGTGTGATAATATTTGTCCTGTGTAGTGATTGAGGCTTTTGTGTGAGTGAGTCATGTGTGTTGCACAGAATGCTACCAGTGATAAGCTGTCAAATGATCAGATATCAAAGTAGGGTGGATGGTGACATTATGTCCCATTTAAGGGTTCCCTATTCATGAGCAGAGAGTCACATCTTGTGATGCTTGTTGTGCTCAATGGGCAGCATTGTGTAAACACAGTGATGACAAGCCACATGTAGGCCCATATGTGTCTTAGTAGTGCACCGCTGTGAGAATATTGGCACTGGGACACACCATAATTCTCACAACACAGTGATGCACCATTTGAACTCAAATTGGTGCATTCCTGTATTGTAAAGTACATGTAGGACTGGGTGGGCAATTATCCCCCAGCATGGTGCCCCAAATTTTGTACTCCATTTACGTGACACTTATATGGAATGTAATAGATGTGCATGCAGGTCAAGGCCAGATGTGTGCTGGCATGGATATGGGTGTGTAAGGAATAGTGTTGGCTGATCAGGTATTGATGGTTGTCTACACCTGGACACATGAATGTAGATGTGAAAGACCTATGGATACCAGCTTCCTAGTTGTCAGCCCTCCTAACATATGGTCCACTCCCTGACTCCATGTATCAGTGGGCATGCCTTGGTGGATGACCTGGATAGTTGAGATGATTGATTGTATGGCCATCCCCCCTGAGGCACAGGGGGTGAGGAACACCAAATGTGTAGGTTGATTTGATGCTCACAGTGTAGGCAATAGTCATTTTGATCAGGCTTGCATGTGTACCTATCAACATTAACCCATTATGGTTACCAACTGCATCCCATGCTCCCAATAATAGATTCAAGTTACTGGTGATGTATGGTTGAAGATTGGCACAGAAGATGAGGAATAGTGGCCCTGATCTATTTGAAGTTGACACTGCCTTTGCATTGTTACATATGACACAAAATCAATGCACACCTAATTTGGTTTGGTTCCAAATCTTATTGTGAGTGGCTTTGGTGTCAAGGAAATGATGCTAAGGCAGCGTTGTTGTTTCATTCATCATGGCCATTGTTTTATCTGGAATGTGAGTTGGAGTGCATGTGCAATTCGATGTATAGTGTAGGCTAACAATCTGTACAAACTCCTCACAATGCTGACACTGTGGTTGCCTGTCTCAATTTAACAGCTGCCAACATGAACAATGAGGAACTGCCGGCTTTTCAGAAGAGGGCAGACTGCTTTGGGCACATCCTGGCAGTGGATTCTGGGTTCCAGAGGATGGCATGCCGATATCGCACTGAGCGATCCACCGGGGAATTGCGGGCATTCACCCAAGGGGGATCAATCTGCCCTCACAGGGAGGACCAAGCACCATAGCTGTGCAGGGGGCCACAGCTGCCACCATCACAGCAGCCCCAGCTGCTACACTCTCAAAATCCGTGCCACAGCCGTTCCCCCACCTGCTGCCATGGACATGAGTGCAATTAAGGACCTACAGAGGGATGTGACACTGGTCCTCAAACAGTTGGACACTCTTGAGAAGGAGGTGGAGAAGAACACCAAGGGAATGAAGTTCATCAAGAGGAAACTCAAGAGTGCCAATTTGTGAGTTCAGTCCCCTCAGTCCTCATTTGTTTTACTATTTTATAGCAGGTTTTAGGGGGTTAGTGTCAGGTTAGATTAAGTTAGTAGTTTAGTTAGAATAAGTAGGTTTGGGGGTGGTTTTTCTACTTTTTACATGTTACTTTGTGGGTGGGTAGGTGGGGGAGTGATGGTGGGGCATTTATGAGTTGTATGAAATATATAAATAAATATATATATATATATATATATTTGTTTAGATATAGGTAGTATATGTGCAGTTTAGTATATGTTGTCCTGCATGTGTCTTGTGATATAAGAGGGATGGGGGTGGGCAGTGTGTTGTTAAATGTGTTAGGTAAGTTTAGCATAGAGTAGTTAGGGTCAGTTGTTGGTTATGTATAGTTAGGATAGGCTAGGTTAGGTTAGGTGTTTTTAATTCTTTTTAGTTCAGTTTCATACTAATTAAAATTCTTTGGGTACTTCCATACTTCAAGTGTCTTATGCTTGGGTCTCAGGGTCTTTCCATGGGTGTACAGTGAAAATTGTGGGTTGGCCTAGGGATTCCGTCCTGCCTCCAGATTCATCTCTTGACGTGTTCATCTCCTTCTTACAACTGAGCTGTCACATTGGCAGCTACAACACATCTACTTGTCTGTGCATCTGCCATCCAGTGTACCCACCTCTCAAGGTGACTATGTTAACCATGTATTGGACAGGTAGGTGTGGTAATTCAGCTTTAATTGTTTGGGTCCTGTGTCGGAATGCTGGGCACTATGGGACATCTGACAACAGCCTACATTTCATATCTATTCTGCTAAACTGACCAGTGGCAATTACAGATGAGGTTAGGTACCTCTGTTTCACATCAATGTGTTCTACTGGTACTCCCAGCTGACGATATTGCCCGAGAACTTCACAGCCATTCCTGCCATATGTAGTGGGTGAAGCATAAATGTGTTCAATATTTTTGACATACTCAGTTAATTGCTTGTAGGGGGTGAGATCATCATGTAAGTACCTTGTGCGTAGATATGTGTGCCCATATTCCTGCACTCTTGTACTGACACTCTGTGGCTAAAGACATGTTACACACATCACAATCACGTAGTAGATGTGTCACAACAAACAAAGACATGCTGGGTGTGTAGATGGTGTTTAATTACAAGTGTCAGTGCAATATTTACAATGTCCAGGTCTGTGACCCCATTAGGAGAATCCATCCATCCAATTGTGACACAACATAAGTCCAGGGTTGAGGGACATGTCATGGGACATGCTTGGGTAAAGTGTCTTTCAGTGCAGGGGAAAATAAATTGCCAATTGAAAAGTAAGAGACAATTGTAGTCCATAGCAGAAAGGTTAACAGTGTGTCGGTGAAGGGTGCATATCTGCAACAGTGCTAACACTGGCAAGATGGCAAGCACAGGACAAAGGAAAACACTGCCCATGTGGCATGGGATGGTGCTACCGGGAACTCCTAAGGGTGAAGATCTGTTCCACATCTTCATCCTCCGATGTGTGAGGTGTCTCTTCTGCCCTTGATGGTGGTAGTGGGGAGGTAGAGTGGGCCACACACACTTCAGTGGTTGGAGATGTGGACTCCCAATTCCCGGCAGCTGCCATCTGTGGAAGTACATATTTTAGTGTAGCAGCAACATCCCTGTGGTAGGCAGCCATGTCTGCCCTGAGGGAGACCATTTCCCGGTGCATGGAGTCCATCTTGTCGTCAAGCACGCTGATGCCAGTTTGGGAGGGCAGTTAATGTGGCCTCTCCCTCATGGCAGCAGCTGTGTCCCTCAGACACTCCTGGACTCCACACATTGTGCAGTGTGTGCCTCAGTTGGCTGCAGACTGTTCAGTAGCCGTAACCATGCACGTGCGCATACCTTCCAGGCTGGCTGCCATAGTTTGCAACCCTACCCGCACCTCCTTGGCCATCTCCCGTTGGACTCCTACCCCTGTCCTCTCAAAGCTGGCCTCTGGGTCCTCGGAGTCCTCAGCTGTGTCGGTGCTGGCAGGTCGTACTATTGGGGTGCTAAGTGGGGCCTGTGGGATGTCTGCTACATCAATACTCCTCCTTGCGACTGAAGGTGGTGTCTGGAGGTTTAAAAGGGCTCTCTTGGCTGATGGTTGCCAGCTGGTCACCCAGGTCATCAGAGTCATCAGAGTACTCCAGGACAGGCAGATCCGCAGGAGAACCATCAACCTCTGCAATGAGATGGTGTAAAATCAGTCTGTCTGTGTTGTGGCAGTTGATATGTCCCATCACTGACTTGATATTTGAGGCTCATTGTCATCTTACGGCCAGATTTATGGAAAAGTGGTGCAGCGCTGTGCCAAAATTGGCAACACTGTGCTGCGTCACTTTAGAAACGCAGGGATGCGCTGTATGTAAGTGAATACGGCACACACCTGTGTTGTCCTCCACGCTGGTGAAAAATTCAGCTGCCAGTGCCAACGCAGGCATCTTTGCACCATCGTGCAAGGATGTCAACACCAGGACAGTGCGCGCTCTACGGGCAACATAATGCAAAATAACAAACCTTATACAATGTAATAATTCATGCATTGTGTGCTGATATTGCATATTAACTTTTTGCATTGCAGGTATTTATCTTGAAATGTCTTTAATACTGTTTGCAGTGTATTGTTCATTTTCAAGCCTTTCCTGCAGCCTGGCTGGGTGTGGCTGGGTGTGGCAGGTGGGCGGGGCTTGGGTCTATTTAAGGAACCCAGCCCAGCCCCACGTGCTCACTATTAAGAGGTCCCGGTGCAGAGCAGCAGCATTTTCCAGGGCTCCTGTTCTGGAAGCCTACTTGGAAATTTCCTGGCCCTGTCCTCATTATCTTGCTGATCTTCAAGCAGGGCAGTAAGGCGGAGTTCGGGATAGACCTCGACTCCGTTTACTAGAAACATTTGAGTTTTTTGGCTTTGTGATTTACTGCGAGCGCGATTCATTCTTGGCAATTAACCATTGCAGTTCGGATCGGCAGAGTGCGCGATCATTTCAAGGCATTTGAATCTTGATGGTTGAATCAGCAACAGTGTGCGCGATTCATTTTAGGCAATTAACCCTTGCAGTTCGGATTGGCAGAGTGCGCAATCATTTTAAGGCGTTTGAATCTTGATGGTTGAATCGGCAACAGTGTGTTCGATTCATTCTTGGCAATTAACCCTTGCAGTTCAGATCGGCAGAGTGCGTGATCATTCCTGGTACTTGAGTCTTGATGCGCAGTCTTGCAATAAGGTGCGCAATAATTTCTGGGCAATTGAATTTTGAAACTTAGATCAAACAGAGTGTGATATTTCTAGACAAAACAAGTTTAGTCAGTCTGCCTATTCCACAGTATAATTCATGAATCCTAGAGCAGTTAATTCTTTGGGAACGAATGTACTCATTGACTCTTGTTGTGATGTAATTGCTATTCTAAGGATTAACTTGAGAAAGTTCAATGTTCAGAATATATGATTATAAAAAGGTTACGTTATTAAAAAGTTCTTGATCTCTCATGTTATTAGAGCAGAAAGAGTTAAAACAAAGTTCATGAAGATTAATGTGAATGACCTTGCTTTTGTGTTCTTAACTCTTGCTTCCAAAGGTCTCCTTCCCTGCTGTTCCCAACCTAAACCCCATCCCCCGCTTGGCCATTCTTTAACTCTGTGCTATAACGGCTAGTAGAGTTTGGAGCTGCCAAGAGGTGGACATATTGGGAACAGGCGCAAACCCCGAGGATCCCGTCTCGCTGACAAAGGATGTCTGCGTTGAGGGATGTGATTGTTTATGTGCAGGAAGGTGTCCCTTCCTGCACATAAACAATCACTAATGGCGCTTTAGCACTTCTGTTTGAACTGTAGAATGCAGCACACACAGAAGTGCCAAAGCGTCATTTTCAAATGATTGTTTATGTGCCAGAAGGGACACCTTCAGGCACATAAACAATAATTTCTGGCATTTTGCTCTTCATATGTGTGCTGCAGAATGCAGCACGCATTGGAAAAGCAAAAAATGAGGAGGAATAAAAGTATTCCTCCTCACTCCACCCTGCTAATGCCACCCCTGGGGGTGGCGCTAGATGTTGACCCTGCCTCAGGTTTACAAAATTCCATAAATTTGAGGCAGCATCAAAATGCAATGGGTGTTGCTGTGGCAAGCCCAGAGCAACACCCATTGCACACCCCTTCCACGCACAGTGCTGCATGGGAAGGGGCCATATTTACAAGGTGACGTTAAACCACAAAAGGTGGTTTAACTGCACCTTGCGAATATGACTCAGTGCTTAGCACCACAGGGACATCACTGAAAGTGATGCTTCTTTGGCACTAGGAGCCTATAATGCGCCCCTTAGTTCCAAAGAATTGTTCCTGTACATCATGGCTGCAGTCTACAGCCCTATGGCCCACCTGCATGTCACATGAAGGGAAGCCCAGTTAGCACAATTGGCTGCTTCATAACTTCTAGATGTGATGTCTATACTGTTTGTGGCTTGACACAATCTTTTCATTATCATCCTTCCCTATTCATCCATTTGCATGGTGAGGCCTTGCAATGGGTGTTGCTGTGCTCATGCCACAGCACCACACATGGCAATTTTTACCTGTCACAGTCTTACATGTTTCGCAAACACCCATGCGGTGCTGAAACCTTGCACTACCCCAGGGAAGGCATTGCCAGGACACTATGCTCTTGTCACCATTGATGGCTCCTCATGTTGTTGTTTGTGTAGGTGTGCTACATTGCATGGGACTCATGGACCTGGCAAAGTTACATTTCATCTTCTGTCTCTGCAGGTGTGTTTACCTTCCTACAGACCTATGTCCTCCCCCTCAATGCAGCCCTCCTTGCACTATGATACATGAGTGCGGCATGGTGACAGCGCAGCTAATTTGACACAAGCACAGGGCTAGACCTAGGGATGGCCAGCACGGTTATGAAATTTCTGCTGTGTACATCATTCTGTATGTGACAGTGCCCAATGGTAAATGAGTCTATGGACATAGACAGTTAACAGGAGTTGTACTTAGGTCAGGAACTAAAGCTAGTTTGACGTGATTCTGCAGATAGTCACACTGGTCCCTCATTTCAAGTGTGTCAGTCCTATAGGCACCTGACTGCCATTGTGTATTTGACCACCCCCAACAGCACAGGTGGTAGTGGCAACTGTTGTCAATATGGAACGCCCAATGGCCTGGCACTGGCAGGTTTCCAGCAGCTTACAGACTGCCAAAGCCATCTTTCCTGTGACACCAGACCAGTATTACATTCAGCACTACCCTCCAGGTCTGTTTCCGCATTTCCATCAGCCTTTGCAAGTTGTTGGTGATGTGGTGTGGTGTGCTCCTGGGTCCACCTGCACAGCACATGCACTTGGCATGAACAGTGCAGGGGGTACCATGCCCTGGCCCTTTGCCATTTCCACCGCCTGATTTGCAGAGCTGAGTGCAGAGTGTCCTGTCACACCCATTGCACCCCAAAACTGACACCAAGTCTATTTGATCCCTCAAAAATGTTGTAGTAAGTGCCCCACAGAGCTACCATGAGCAGACAGATTTCCAGCCACCATCCCAACATGTGACTCATACTGGCAACCGCAAAAGGTACACTGCACTGGCAGTCTTACTAACACTTGACTTGCCCATGCACCATCCCCCCACAGAGCTACCATGTGCAGACAGATTTCCAGCCGCCATCCCAACATGTGACTCATACTGGCAACCGCAAAGGGTATACTGCACTGGCAGTCTTACTAACACTTGACTTGCCCATGCACCATCCCCCCACAGAGCTACCATGAGCAGACAGATTTCCAGCCGCCATCCCAACATGTGACTCATACTGGCAACCGCAAAGGGTATACTGCACTGGCAGTCTTACAAACACTTGACTTGCCCATGCACCATCCCCCGCCCATCGATGTGGAATTATACGCCATTGTGTTCACAGTCATACCCCATGTGCTGTATGTGTTTGTTTATTTCCCCATTCACATGTGTCTGACATGGTTGTGTCAGAGTAGTTGTGGGCTCAGCCTGTGACTGTTGTGACCTAGAGTTTGCTATCTGTGGTACATATTTTCGGTAGTGGCACATTTCAGTTCAGCATCAAGATGTGTGGCTCAACACTACTTCAGTTTAGTTGGTCTGGGTAGTGGCATATTACCAATGATACAGGTCCAGCCTGCTATTCCCCCAGCGCCTGTTCAGTTCATTGTTCCATGCACCCAGGGGACACCCTGACTGCATGATAGAGTGGTGGCTGCTTCATGTGGATGTGTTGTCAATTTGTGGTGTGGTGATGCTCCCGCACATGTCTTAGTACTGTTGGGACAGTTGCAATGACTTGTGTCCTGTGAGATGCAGCACACATGCATTTAGGCAATGAGGAAAGGCTGTTGCCAGGTGTTACTGCAAGGGACACCACTATGACGTAACCCCAGGAATGATATTGACTGACTACTTGGTCTCTGAGGTCTTGGTCGTGTACATGGTGTTCATATGACTATGTGCAAGGGATGTTTTGATGAACCAACCAGTGGCACAGTGATTATACATGCCATCCATCCCATGTGCTGCATATGAACATGTAGGTATTCAGGCCTGGTGTTCAACATATGTCCAGGTTGTGTATGTGTCATGGTGCATGGCACTACAAAGGCGTAGGTACATGTGTAGCTTATGTCGGCATGGTGCAACTTGCTTAGTGTGCATTGTGTCCCTTTGGGCTCCTTTGACATGCATTCTGTGAGTCCTATGTGTCTCCCCATTCTTGCACTTAACATTTTAGCACAGATTTCCCCCATGCAACTTACCCTGCATTTGTGGTAAATCCTGGTAGTCTGCGCTGTTCTGTCCTGCAATTCCTGTGACAGTTTCCTCCGGGATGAGCAATGCAACCATCTCCTCCATCTCATCCAAGTCCTTTTGTGGTGCTCGACTCCCACCTCCAGTTTGCAGTGCTGCCTTCCTGATTCCTTGCCATTTTTTCCTTTTTCCTTCGCTTGAAGTCATGCCAGCATTTCTTGCACTCAGTTACAGTTCACCTGACCTCTGCCACACTTTTAATCTTATCCACTATCTGCTGCCTGATAGCTTCTCTCCTTCCAATTGGCAATTTTGAGGTGACGAAGAGTTGATTTTGATGCTCCGTCACCTCTCTTACCAGTATTTCATGCTCCTCTGCGCTGAAACAAAACGTTCTCTTTTTCTTCTCCCTCCCCTGGGTCCTGCCTGAGTTCTCCTGGCTGGTTCCTGGTTGAATGTAGTCTTCCTGGGGTCTCTCCTGGCTTCCTGGCTCCATTTTGCCTCTCTTTTGCACTGTTTTCTCCGTTTGCGTCTGTATTTGACGCTATTGTGGGCAAAAATGGTGCATTTCCATTTTGAGACATGTTTACATGTCGTAAAACAGATTAGAGTCATTTTTACTCCTTTAACGTCATTTTGCCTTTTGACAAGGCGCAATGGTTAACGTCAAGAAAAATGACTCTAACCAATTTTTTGCGCCACCCAGCGTCGTAGTATAAATATGATGCCCAGGTGGCATTAAAAAATGGCGCTAGTCAGCGCTAAACTTTTTAAACCAAAGCTGCATTAGCGAGTTTTGCGTCAAAAAGTACAAATCAGGGCCTTACTGTCTAAGTGTCTGTGTACATGTTACTGTTCACTACTCCTAAGCACAACATTATCGGTGTAGAGGACACAGGGCCTCATGTACTAAGAATGAATTCACAAAATGTGGTCCTACATTGTGCACCGACTTTTTGTGAATGAACTCTGAATTTGCAAACCTACCGATGTAGAAATCGGTCATTCTCATACCGAACCGTGTGGGCTTTAAAGAATTGCCTGCATAATTAACATTCATTAAGCATGTCACAATTTGGGGACACCTATTAATTACCACAATTACAAGAATGGTGGCCTGAAAGGGTCAGCAGATCATCATGTATGTGATCATGTTTAAATAATGAAAGCTTTTTTGTAGACGAATCATTAAATGAACCAGACCTCTGTTTAAAACTTTTTTTTTTTTAAGTTTTGACAGGCGGCAGTGCCAATGGTCGTTAAAACATTTTTCAAGGCTCACACAGCAGAAGGGTTTCAAATGGACCCCTTCCTCTTTGATAATCAGATACCACCTCCTCTGAGGTGGTGTATCCGATCAATGGTTTGCATCTGCGACTGAAGTCACAAACTATTGATACATTCCTCTGTGACTCATAAATAAGAAGGGGACTTCCCACTCATTCCCCCTTCTATTTTGGATTTTGATAGTATTGAAAAGGCCTTTTCACGAGCGATAAAGCATTTTTCAACACTAAACGTGCTTTTCTATATAAAGAAATGGCCTTTTGGTGTTGTAAACCCTGGAATTTTCCGAACCAAAGGGCTTTGTACATGAGACCCCAAGTCCTACAACTCTATCTCTATACCGCAGACATTCAAAAATGTTACCGACATATCTACCACCAAACTATATGGCAAATTTTCCTAATTATGTATTCTTGCTCTATGAATTCCAAATCCTACACACAAAAAAACGCCATCTCTTGAACCACATCCGGAGCACAGATACTTGGACCAATAATTTCCTCATACCACCTTGGACATGGTCTCTATTATCAAATTTGCAATACCTTTTATTCAGTTCAAAAAGCACAAAAAAGATAATAAAGCACACATGCAAATATGTGGACATAGATAATACTCACTTGGAAGCCAAAGGGCATATTTACAAGTCAATGCACAGTACAGACCCATATCTACAAGGCAACGCTAAGCCACTTTGTGTGGTTTCCATCGTCTTTTATATATGGTGTATGGCAATGCAGAACAAGTCACTGTGCTGTGTTACACTGCTTCAGGGAGGCATATAATGAGTGTTGCAGTGGGTGTTGACACGCAATACCCATGGATTTTTAAGCATTCCCAGATTGGCAAAAGCTTGTAAACCTGGGAATGTGTCAAAACTGTACGTCCCCCCAGGGCTGGCACAAAAATGAGACATATCTTTATTTCTCATTGTTGTTTCCTTTTTCTATGTGTGCTGCATTCTGCAGCATGCATAGCAGAAAATGCCTTTCTGGATTGTTTTTGTGCAAGAAGGTGTTCCTTCATGCACAAAAACAATCCTGCCAACAACGCAGTCACCTTGCACCAGCGCAGGGGGAAAGGACAGAATTTACCTTATCTTGTTAATACGGTACATATCTGCCCTTTCCCTGTGGTGCAGGGCAGCGCAGAAAGGTCACTTGCTGCGCTGCCCTGTGCTTGTAAATATGCCCCTCAGTGATTAGACAAAAGTTGTGCAGCTTATATAGTCAATAGATGTCACATGCTGCTCCGATGAAGCATCAACTATTCACTCTCAGTAGTAGTGACAGAATTGGGGCTGGCTTCAATCATTCTTTCTAGCCTCTATTCTTTATGTCGGAAGAATTTCAAACAGAATTGACATAACTAAAATCCAGATCTCCCCAGAACCAAGCATGACTAATGTGCTCTCCAGATTACAGGTCAACTCAATCCTATTGGTAAAATACTTATTCAGGGTCTCCCTAAAGGACGGATTTGTTCCTAAATTATGTATATCCACAGTAGTTATACCCATCCTAAAAAACAAGGATTGCACTACACATTAATGAATAACTTTCTTCTATCGCACTCCTGCCTGCCATAGCCAAACAACCTGAAACTCACGTGGCTAAGCAACAAAGTGACCACTTACTATGAAAACAGTTACCATAGGCCCTACCCAAACACGCTTTCACCGGCACATATTAGTGAATCAACTCTCCTAGCTGTGTTTGGTGACCTGAGACTAAAGGACAATAAAGGCAAAGCCAACACACTTATATTGCTGCATCCTCAGCTGAACACAGTTGACCTTGGAATTCTGCTGGAAGACATGAAAGCAGTAGGAATAAGGGACATGCCCTGGAAATGGTTCTCACTCTTTCTTGTTGAATACTCCAAAGAAGTCAGGCTCCCTCTATTTCTTGGCTCCTTAACATCCTTGAAATGTAGGGGGGCTAAGGGCCTTATCACCCCATGTCTTCAATCTTAATGGGAGCCCATTTGCAGAATCACTCTTGACTAAGCACATTCATTTGTACTTGCACAATGATGGCACTCAACTGTTAGTGCATCCCAATAGTGATTTGACCTTCTGCTCCTATTACCTTGAAGTTTGTCTGAGAATGCATGGCTAGCAGCTGCCTTAACCTGAATGGTAAAAGAAATGGAGGTCTTGGGAGGCAAAACCTTTGACTGTGTTGGCCCTCTGGAAATGAGTTCTCTTCCAGCCCCAAAAGTAGTAATGAACCTAGGAGTTAAAATTGATTGTAATTTCTCCATAGCCCAGTAGGTGTCCTCATATATAGCCTCCTGTACCAATTGTGTAAACCTACTCAGGAAAATTATTCCTCTTTTTAATGACAATGCTAAAAATGCACTGTTTCAGTTGCCACAGGCACAAGACTTGACATTGGTAATTTGATCTTTGTGTGCCTTCAGGATTACTATTAAGAGTGAATACAAGTTATTCAGAACATTCCATAAGGATGGTCTATTATGCCTCTAGATTCAGTGGGTTATTAGTTGAGGGATGTAAAGATCCACCCCAAATAATAAACAGAATCCTGTCAGGGTGAACTAGGAAGGATGCTAAATTAACCTGAGTTCAACCTCCCGGTCGCTATGGCACTGTAGTATTTGTGCAGTACTGAAAGAGTAGTAAAATTGAAATGTAAAACACTAACATTTCAAAACAAATTGTAAAAATAGAGTAAAATGTAATAATCAAAATGATACATAAATGGCTGAAATCCAATAGGTGGAACTGGGGATAACAATCTTAAAGTTTTAATTGAAAAAAGTACCACAAAGCACAAAGTATCAATGGTAGTTAATGGTCGTGGTGGAAAAGGACCTAGGTATAATTTGTCAATGACAGGGAAGAAGCGCGGGTTGGATACACTACCCAGGTTCGTCCTGGTTAAAGATTTTACCTTCTGACTGTAGTTCTTTAAGACCCAATCCACCGCAGGAGTACACTCCTAAAGCCCTCCAGGACCTCAGAGGAGGTGCTTAGAGACTGAAAAGGTGTCATGCAGAGGCCAAACAGCAGGCTCAAGTGTTCAGTTGTCACTGATTAGCAGGGCAATTGCAGGAAAAAGCCTACTGTGGCTTGTTGTGTCCCTGTAGCTTTAAAAGGAGATCAGCATTATGACCATTGGAGTCCATTCCTTTGCCCTGTGTACAAGAGAGAAGGAGAGCATGTCCAGACCTCCAGGGCTCTTCATAGGTTGCAGACAGGAGGTTCAGTCCTCTTCCAATCTTCCGCAGGTTGAGGAGTGTTCTTAAATGGGTGCCACATTTATGCCTGGCACATGCTAGTGGGTTTGAATGATCCCTGGGGTTGCCCTAAGCAGTGGGTTAACCTTACCCACTTTGGAATTTTTTTGAAGATGGCCAAAGTCTTCAGCCACCCTAAACTTGGGCTTTGAGGACTGTGTGTGTGTGTGTGGGGGGGGGGGGAGTATACTATGGTAACCCTGGTGTCCTCCCAAATCTAACACTAAATTACTGTTTGAGGCAAACCCTGTGCCCCCAACACACTCAAAGACAGACATCTGGTAAAATCAAAGCTGAGCTTTCAGCAATCAGACAGTGGATTCACACAACGTGTTTTGACATTCTGTTTCTCTCATTTGAAGTGTGCCCAAAATATAATATGTAAACTCAGCAGACCTATCAAGTGGGATGTGACATTCAAGCAAGCAGGGCTTGACACTTTTAAAACAAGGAGGATGCTCACAGCTCCAGCCCTGTGGTAACTATAAACCAGTTCTGGGGCAGCTCTCACTCCCACTGGCTCACTAGAAGGAAAACAAGAGAAGTAGACCCAAGTGTGAGCTACATCTGCCTATGACTGAGAAGGACTCATTGAAGTGCACCAAGGGTTTGGACAAAGCCTGAGGCCATCTGGCCAAGGGGGACTACTGCTCCCCCACCCAAAGTACATTGTCCCTGTCCTAGAAGCAGTTCACTCTTCACCACACAGGGGAGCCACCAATCTCAGTTGAATACTTTCAGAAAGACCATCAGAGGCTTTAGGCAGGCAAATTCCAACTTTTCTTTAATAGTTAAACTATATTTGACTTTTCCATTAAAATTAGATTTTGTTTAACTCTCGAAAAGAGTCCTTGAAATTTTTCCCCTGCTGTTTCCGAGGTTGGGAGAACATTTTTAAACTTAATATTTTATCTCAATGCTTTCTTATGGAATAGCCAACTCTGCTACACTGAAAAGAGCTAGGTTTGACCTTAATCTTTACATGTCCTGCTTTTAACTATCATGCACCCTGCCTTAATGGGCAGTATGGCTTAGTTAGGATTGATTTATAGATATTTAAAAGAAGGGCTATGGTTTCAGGTGACATCTTTGTTGCCCACTCTGCAAGGCTTCTTATTTTTCAAAACCAAGTTTCTCTTCAGGGTTGGTTCCTGATAAACAAAAACAAATCTCCCTGATATGCAGGACTTTTTTTGCACATGGGGGCCACTGACCAATGACTTGCATGATGGTCCTTGGCATGAACATCCAGTGGCAACACCAAAATAGGGTGGGCAACCATCTCTAAATAATAATAAGTAATAAGGACAGTGTTAGAAGTACCATAGAACAAGCCAGGAGCAGCTCCTGCCCCTGTCTAACCCTAATTGACATCCAGGTGTACAACCTTGCTGCTTTGCCAATGAGCGCAAAACCAAAGATAAGCTAAAAGTATAGGACACATGCAAATGTGATGGCACCGATAAGGGACATGTACATCACACTTTTCACTTTTGCCCATGCCGTGGCAAAGTTAAAATAAAAGTCTTTAAAAAAAGAATTAGGATATCACAGATAAAATATCTGAGATAAATTATTTTCTTCCTGGTGAAAGCCAGTTCCCTCAAGACACAATGAAAGTCTAACTTTTATGTTGATAGCACAGAAAATAAGGAAAAGGGAAAAGGAGATTAATAAAAACATCTGAACCAAAGGAAAGGTTACCATTCTAGGTGGTTTGACTTCCTCGAATCCAAAAACATACAAGCAAGAAAACGTAGGCAAACATCACACATTCCTTGTAATCACAGGACGAGATGCAACCCTGAGCAAAGATATTTCTTATAATTAGACAGAGAATACAGCCTTTTATATAGTACTCTGAGTAGTGTCCAACCGTATGCCTCATTCGTATGTAAGAGAGCAGTGAAATACCAACATATGATATATACTTGTGTTTCAAAGTACTGTGAGTGTACTCAAACAAGCTGAAAAGCACAATGTCTCCAATGAAGGTATAGACTAGGTTGAGGCAACAATTCCATGTCATTCTTCAGGGGCTCTCTACCACCAAGAGTGTCTTGCCCAATGCAGCTAAGCAAAAAGCCCCACAGACAGGCTCAGTGGGATTATGCTTCAGTGGGGGACTATGTTATATGGCAAGTTTGACTCAGGAAGCAAAGGCAAACTATTTGACATATGAAAAGTAAATCATGTAACATATTCTGTGGTATTATTATCTAATTCATAGGTTTCACACCATGATACAAAAGGGATTCCAGTGAAAAATAATACATTAATTTCTTAAGAAAGAACACTATTCATATTACGCAGATCTCATTTTAAATACCATTAACCAACAACTAATAATTTAATCTTCAATGGGGGATGCACAGGGATGTCTTGTTATTATCACTGTCATTTCTTCCACCATAGTAAAACAGGTGATGTAAAATATACATAATGTTACACTTAGCAAAAAGAAGGGCTTTGTTTAAACTTCTAGTATTAAAAGATGAATCTCATGTATTAAGCACACTCCAGCTACGTTCTAAAAATGTTCTGTTGTTTTGGGTTCACCCTGAGATGACATGACAGGGCTTTCAGAAGCATCTCTTGCTACTGAGAAACAGTGTGGTATAATAATATTTATTTCAGTACGTGTCTCCCTGGAAGAAACATTAGGATTCACAACATCAGACCTTAATAGTGAAAGCAATACGTCGGGGATTCTTTGATGTCTCAATCCCATTTTGAAGCCAGTATAACTTTGAGAAAGGCCCTTGTGAAGTAAAAAATAAATTGGCATGGCTAGGCAAACAAAATGTTTTTGTGGTAGAAGGAGTTATTTTTTGCACCCTGTTAAATTTACATATAGGAATAATGGTTTTTCTTTCCTGCTTCAGAAAGCTCTTACCTGAGACCATCAATTTGAGATGTTGTATTGTATTGCAATTGCATTTATATAACATTTATTGCCACGGAAGAGGTGTTGAAGCACTTTGCACCGGGCAGCGTACTCCTCTGAAATCTAAGAATAGTGGTTAGTCCAGTGGTTAGTGTTGGCAATTGAGATTATTCCTGTGCTCTCAAGGCAACCATTACATGTGTCCCTGCCAGTTTCTTTGTGGTAGATAAAATATTAGGATTTAGGCATACTTTTTAGTGGGAGTATGTGAGTTGATGCAAATGGTGGGTGGGTTGATAGATGAGCTAGAGGAGATTGGATATGTTGAGCTTGCACAGGTATAACTTTAAAAGAAAGAGAGTTTGTGATCTTTGAAACGAGGTAGGGGTATTTTGCAGGAATACAATATTAGATATTAAGGCAAACATGCGCATGACGTACAGTTGCTGTGCTCAGAGAGAGGAGGAATGAAGATGATGAAAAGTACGGAGAGGGTCATTCGAAAGAAAAAATGAGAAGCAATAATTGGAAATTTTCAGTCAAGGTCAGTTTTTCATGCTTCGTTTAAGGGAGACAAAGGTTTTTGAGATAACATGCAAACTTGGAAAGCAGAACCGTAAAATGAAACATTATTTGCTTGTGAGACTGTGCCATACTAGGTACTTAGAATCAGGTAAACAGTCTGTCCACTACGAGCCTTCCGCTAGACTACTGCTTCGACCTAGAGATATGATCAGCTCAGTGTCAACAAGCATATACTGGTTGGACCTATAATTGTCACAATCTACAAGTTGGGCTTGAAGGAAGCAGTACCCCATGATCATAGATAGGTCAGAGAACAAATGGGTTAAATATAGCCTACATTGAAAAGGAGATTGGGCAAATGCTGGACTTGATGTCTTCTGCTGTTTACCCTTAAATGTTTATTCATAGTATTAATTACAAAATTAAAGTGGGATCCGTTTTGAAGTCCCAGTTTTAGCACGGAACTTGATGGGGTGATGACAACATTAGCGAAAGTGGAATGTTTTTGACTAAATTTCTGTTGCTGGATAGAGTTGACCTAGGCACTGAAATGAACGGAGTGGAGACCTCCTTTAAATATTCTATGAGGCCTTACAACCAGCAATTCAGTGCTTAATTTTAGCAGTTGGTTACTGGTGCTCAGCATTGGTAATTAATTTTTAACACCTGTACTTCTGACAAACTGCCACATGGGGGCACTGTCTATCTAATTTAGAGCTAAGCACAGCTACAGTTTTTTAAAATTCAACGTACATTAAAAATGACTAATATCTGCCACCCAAGCCATTCTTATAAATTTGGGTGTGTGGAATTGTCGGTATTGATATACTTGTACAAGTGTGGTGGTTAGTTGTGTTGGTACTGCCATTTTGCAACACTGGCAGGGGCAATTGGTGGAGCAAATTAAACACGGTAGCAAGTATATGCTGATTAGTCTTTCTTAGCACTGCCGTTTGGTAAATGGTAGGGGATATGGCCTAGATTGCAGAGCCCAGGATACAAAGTGAGAAACCATTATGTGAGGCCTGTGAGACCAGTCTTTTTGTCTTTCCCTGATTCTTGCTTCAGAGACGCAGATGAAAGTCAGGTGCAAAAAATCTACATTCCTTTTGTTCCAGTTGGGGTTGCTTCAGGATGGAGATGTTGTGAGAAGCATTATTTCACACAAAGGTTGTGTCTGG
Organism: Pleurodeles waltl; assembly: GCF_031143425.1. NCBI lineage: Eukaryota > Metazoa > Chordata > Amphibia > Caudata > Salamandridae > Pleurodeles > Pleurodeles waltl. Next base: position 1,528,668,238 of record NC_090445.1, on the reverse strand, counting down.
ACAACAGCCTGAAAAAAATTCACACCAGCATTCTTTGGCTTCTCTTTGTAACTTGTAATAGATGCCTCCAGTTGTCCAAGATGCAGAATGTTTAAAAAAAAAAAAAAAAAGAACACCAGATGCTCCACCAAGTATATTAGAAAAGCAGATCACTAGGACATTTAACCAACTGACTAACCTACGTGGATTGCAAAGGGTAAGTGTGATGTCTGAAAAGGCATCAACACTGTCTAAGAAATTTTTCAACCTGAATAAGCATTTACTCCTCCTGAGTGCTGGTCTCACTAGTGAGTGAGGCTGTGAACATTTGAAGGTGCAGACACTGGTGGCACCATATACTGAGCACTGTCGATGATTAGGCGCCTTACTGCACCTGCTTCATAAGCATGAGCATCAATTCACCAAAATGCCATGGGCAGCATAAGACACTCACACTCTTACAGGTGTTACTCTCATTCTTATTTATTTTCACCTACTCACTGGCCTTCACTCTTAATCTCACTCATACTTATTGACACTCAGGCACAGGTTTAGTAGTGCTTGCATAGCGTGTGCATCACATTTGTGATGCTAGGTTCAAAGTGTTAGGGTGCAATTTACTATCCATTGCAAATTCTGATTAGCATTGGATAGTATCCCAAAGTAATGCAAAATTTAGCTATACAATTGCTTTGCGTTATTTTGCGTGAAGTGGGTGTTCTATGGGTGGTGCCTGGGCTTTCATCTATCTATCTATCTATCTATCTATCTATCTATCTATCTATCTATCTATCTATCTATCTATCTATCTATCTATCTATCTATCTATCTATCTATTCCACAAGATAGGAAATAGAATTAAGACACCTTAGAAATTAGCAAAAAAAGATGCACAAATTGTTAGGTTCTGATTTTACACACATAAGACCATAGACATTTAAGTTATGATTATAGTTATATCAAGTAACTATAACTCGTGCCAAAAACATAACTATAGCTCGTGCCCTTGCCATACAGTGCTAATTACTCTACATATTACATCAGTCATGGCATCTTTTATGACATCATTGATAATATCACTGCAACATTTGCAGCAAAATTAGTGATGATAAAACTGTCCATGGCGGGGACACAAGTTACAGTTACCTTAGGGAACGACTTATAGTTAATTGAGATAACTTTCACTCTGCTGAATTTCTATGGTTTTGCGTGTGTAAAATCTGAATTAATTAAATTATTTAAAAAAAATTCTCATGATGTCTTATATTAAGTACCTGCTGCCATTATTTTCTGTGGGAGTGTGTCATAGTGTCTGTGAGTGGTCTTGTGTGGGCTGCATTACATTTAAGAATATGTTGTCACCTTCAGGGCTGTAGTAACGTTAAAAGTGTAGTTTGTATATATCAATGGTCTTACTCGTTCATCAGTGGCGGTCTGCAATAAACTCTTGTGGGTGGTGGTCTGTATTAAACTCTTCCTTAAACTTAAACCCCAGTTCCAGTACTTATCAGAAACAAGCAGGTAGTCTGGTATATGGTACCTGCGCTTTTATTTTTCAATGTCAAGCACTGGGTTGAACCTGAACTGTAAATCAAAACTCTATTCAGAGTTCTGCTAGTGCGAGGGGTTCCAAGCTTTTCCTCCTTTTTGCAAAACATTGACACCTACAGGCAGTAACAACAAAGAACAAAGAGCACAATTCAAGTCTTCACGCAAAAGATTAAAACACTACCCATGTAGTCCACATAGCACACACACACACACACACAACACACACATAGAGATCTATCCCCATCTTCCTATCCACCTGAACCTCATCAGGTGTATGAAGCCCTGTGAGTGCAAGAAATGAGGAGGATCCAGGAGAATCCCAGGTCCGTAGCTATTACAGAGCCAGATCCAGAAACCAGACTGGCTCCGATGAAACTGAAGATGAGTATTATCCTGACAGATCGGCACATTCAGGTGCGAGCGCTTTAAATCAGGCACACACATTATATGGTGATAATAAATATTACAAGCCTGTAAATCAATGTACAGGAAATATTACATAAGCCATTGAGGGTTACAAGGTGTAGAATTCACTTATCGTCAAAATGTTAAGAGTGTATGGTCGGGAGAAACACAGTGTCAGGATTAAAAGTAATGCAGTGGTTGGGGTTGTCTGTACTATTAAGACTTTCATACTACCCAAATGAACCCTTTTTATAAAACTTGGAATAACAGCAGATTGAGAAAAAACAATATATTTCTAAACCTATACCCAGCAGTTTGCATGCAGTACCTTGATACCGGCTCATAGCTCACTGTGTTATGTAAGAAGGATTGGAACTTATAAACCGCAAGTAAAAAACAAGCATTTGCAATGCAATGGGTCTCGCATTTGCTCGAGTTAGAGCTATTAGCGCTGTAAATTCCTACCTGGACTTTTTTTTGCCACATAAATTGAAAATGAAAAGTAAAATAGTTGACAGAAGCAAGCCGATTCCAAGCGCCACCGCCGCCATGAGCGTGAGTGCAAGAGTTATTGGCTCCCTGTGTCAATGTCAAGAAAGGATGGGGGCTGGGATGAAAGGCAAACAAAACCGGAGGAGGGGCCATCACACGCTATAACAGGAGGAAGCGTGACCTAGTGTGATGACCTACAAAAATTTTCACTTAGTTAAATCACCTGTGGGAGGAAACTCAGCATGCAAAGGAGGGACGTTTCACAAAATGCACTAATAAAAGTGAAGCATTTAAAACAAGCACAACAAAGAACGAATAGCAGGAGTGGGCGTGGTTAAAAGCCTAGAGAGGTATTACAACAGGCCAGAGTGCTTACACACGCGACCCTAATGATTTTGTGTTTCAAAAGCAGTAACCCCCTTTCCTATCTACTGAAAATACAAATCTGTTGTCTACATGATGTGCTTTGCAGCAGACACAATAACTCTCTATGCTACTTTATGAGTCAAAATTGTGACTAGACAAAATTAAGATATCTCCAGCGAGTGCATTTGGCAGCAGAGAGACTCCAGCTCCTGTAACACCTTGACCTCCAATTTATGGGTTCCCAGAATATTTTTTTACATTTCCAGCACCAAGTGCTATATAGATGCAACTACGATACAATACTAGTAATAACTAAAGTAACTCAATTCCAGTTTGTTTTTTTATTACTGTTTTACATGACACAGTTTTTACCAAAACATCTATTCAGGGCCTCTGATGCCCAGTCTGAGGACTCTCTTCCTCTATCAGGTGGCCCGGGCCATGCTTTGAGACCCGGCGAGTGCCTGGACAAGATGGAAGGCTCATGCAGTGCATGCTTCTGCTTCATTATAGCCCAAACCCTGATCCTCAAACCCTTATCCCGTTCCAGCCCAGATAAACCCAGACCGCTTTACATGGTGAGTCAGCTCTGTATACCTTGGATTCATCACTCAAGCAGCAGATGTGCCACCACATCTCCTGCTGTTTGCCTTGCCTTCAGCTCCCCCCCCCATACATGCTGTCAAGTACCATTTCATTTTGAACTGGTGCTACTTGCTAGTGTGGTCATACAGGAGTGGCACAGAAGTTAGGACAGTGTGGTGAGTAGTTTGTAGACCAATGTAACATGTCTTGGGGCACTATTACTAGCGTTGTACTGTTTTTTTGGTTCTGTACTAAAACTCATACTTCGAAATGTAAAAGCAAGCTCCCAGTGCAAAGACTAAAAAAAACATAAGTCGCTGTGAGTGGTTATCAGTACTAGAATAGGTAAGAGTACTGCATGTTAAAGGAGCCATCCTGTGAATGATGTTGAAATTGATCTGTAAAACCCCAGCTGGTAGCACCAAATAAACATTCAAGATTGCTAATAGCTGGTGATTGTCAGAGATGCCGGACTATGCAAAGAGAACTGTGTAGTTCTACACTGGATGGCCCCTTTAAGACTGAGGTGCACTAGTTGTGTGGTGTGTGAGTTCAGATACTAAAACAAGCAGTGTGTGAGACTGAAAGTCCCATGCAGAAGCTTATGTTGGTACCACTTTTGGACTAAAGGGTATGCTACAGGTCAGAGTTGCGGTACCTCACTGGAAGTGTGAAGTGGCTTGGCACAGCTGTGCGTGGATGCTTGCAGGGAATAGCAGGAGGTGATGTTTTAGTGCAGGAATCACAGGTAGAAAGCGCATGAAGTTCTTTGGTAAAGGTGTGTGAAGGTCACAGCATTTCAACAAGACTCAGTGGTGATGGAGCATTTCGTATGCTCTAATTTGGGGCCGATGACCCTTTGGATCCATGCATATGGTTTCCCTTGGGAATCCGGTAGAAATCAAACAGCCTTTAATTTACAATGTAACCAATTTAGCCACACATTCGGGACACAAACGAAAATAAAGTTATAGGGTTTTATTACAAAGTTACGCTTGGGGTAATGTAAAAAAATCTCAAAACATGCTGTTAAGATACAGAATAAACATTAGGTAGCCAAATCTTATGAAGAAATTTAGACGCAGAAGCATAAGACAGACCAGGAATTCAGTAACTGCATTACAGAATGTGAACAGCAATATTTGGTGCTCTAAAAATCTAAAAAATAAGAGTTGGCCAGTTCTATTACACAAGTGCAATTTTAAAAGCGTTTAGCTAGGTTAAACTATATGCACTTAAAGGGAATCTCCTTGAACTCTAATCTTACTGGAAAAAGGGAATCAAACTAGAAAACACAGGGACAAAAAGGAAAGAATAAAACTAAGACAAAAAGGATTTGAAAAAAATCAAGAGGTGTAGTGAATCCTATCTTGTTTTAATGGGACAGAGGAGTTAAGTTAGCCTTCTGGCTTGCGGACCTGGGCGCCGTCACCTAGTGACTTTTACCCTACTTAGCTTGCTCTGTTTTAGCACAATTATTTAATTATATGTTTCCAAGATGGCAGCCTTGTTTCTAGTTAGGCTAATGTTTTAGTTTACGTTATCTGTGCCAGCGCGATAAGGCGTCAATATCAAGCGACAAAGATAAACAAACTGTAGGTGTTCACATTGGGTACTTTCCCTCTTCACGCCTTCGAGGGAAGTGTTTACATAAATTGCCTCTCAAGCATGTCTTGTTAACTATTGTTTGGGAACAGACCTATTCCAGCGCACCAGCACCACCAGCACCACCAGCACCACCAGCACCTGTTGGATACCCATTGGCTACTGGGATTAATCCACAAACAGTGCACACTATCATGGGTAAGATATATATGGAACGAGAGAAAATTCCATTCTGGATAGCCCAGGAAACAAATCAGCTGAAAGCTGTGTTCCCGCATACGGAACCACAGGAAAAACATAGAATTCTCACAAAGAGCTTGCCCTTCGGGATGGTTCCCTCGGGGGATGACTGCGCCACATGGGGTACAGTATTCGCTGCAATTTATACTACCACACATGGTACCACGACACTTGCCAATTTACTGAGTGTTAAAACACATTCAGAATGAGCACAGGGCTGCTCCAGCTCTAGATTTGGGGATGAAAATAATGCGTTATTTGACGCAGTCTCCTCAATTATACTCAGTAATATTAAAGGGGAAGCGGTAGCACTGGCTGTACGCCAGCACCTCAGAGAGATTCCAAACTTGGACCAGGAGAAACAGCTACCGAAAATTATTTCCGACACCTATACCGGTATAGGATGGGATAGTTTGGGAGCCAAACCGAAAAAGCTTGAACTACAGAGTACCACCCCTAAGGAGGGTACTAAACAAGCACAGGAGGGTTCTAAGAAGCGCTGGGAAAAACAAAAACAATTTAAAGATAGACAAAATCAGAGACCAGATTCTCCACACCCGAAGAACTCCGACAGGAGATATACTCTCAGAAATGAAGAAAATATAAAGGCTCCTGAAAGATATACTGATTCACGTCTCTCTTGTTCTTTTCAGGATGCATCAAATAGATGTAGCGAAAGAGGAGGCCGTCCTGATCGACGTCCTGAATACGTGAAACAGAAAAAAGACTCACCACAGTCTTCAGACAAAAAAGAAGATAAGTCCCCACAACAAAAGCCACAGTTTAAAAAGAAAAAGGTGGCAGCGCTGTCAATTAAAAATGCCCGTACACTTGATAACATTGCTGAAGAACAAGACAGCAGAGGTCACGATATGTCGCCAGAGCCAGAAAGATCATCTGGATGCGACAGCAACTAGCCATTTAATTGCATTTGAGAAAGTGGATGGGCGCGTCCTCCCACCCATCAGGGTTTATGATTTTAATATCCAAATTGAGGGACACCCAAGCATGTCCTTAAGCTCTCACATGGTGAAAATGTTATTTTGCCTTCTTTCTCTGATCTTGTTCCAGAAGCAGTAAAACAAGCCTACGCTGTCAATTGGGCTTTAGGCTTTAGCCCAGGCACTTGCGTTGTACCGCAAACATGTAGGTTGGGACAAGGATTCTCCTTGCCATGTAATATCTATCAGGTCTACACCCCAACCTCAGCCACAATATCCTGTTAAACATGAAGCAAAAGCTCCAGTGAGGGAGATCCTCACTCAGCTTGAGTACCAGGGAGTAATTGAGCCCTGTGTCTCTACAATGAATAACCCATTATTCCCCATTGCAAAATCAGACCATTCCTATAGAATAGTCTTAGACTATAGACACTTAAATAGTCATACACGTACGTAAGCTATACAAATTCACATAGCACAGCACTAATTAATAACATAGTGCCCAAAAAACCTTGGACATTTCCAACAGTTTTTTTCTGCCAAAACTTAGCACATGATAGTCGGGACTTGAGTGCATTCTCATTTGGCTCATCAAGACACTTCTGCCATTTGTCCCAAGGCTACAAGAACAGCCCAGAGTTGTTCTTAGCCCGTGTAACATCAATATTACATGACATTGATCCTGAGGCGTTGTCCTACGTGGATGATATCTATCCCACAGATGACGACCTCCATTTTCATTTTGCAAGGGTCAATCGGATCGTTTTATTATTCGCAGCCCTTGGTTAAAAATTTAATTTTAGGAAAAGTAAAATAGCCTTTCTCAGCGTATTATTTCTGGGATATGATTTATCAAACAAAGGGCAAGAGCCTGGCCTCGCACTTTCTGGAAAAAGTTGGTCAACTCCACCCTCTGGTGACTTAGCCTGCCAACTGCTGGTACTGCCAGTGCTGGTTGTGGTGCCTCATGTATTGTGTGCAGGGTCCAGGATGTCTCCTCCAGCCTCGGACGACTGCCCACTGGGGATGATGTTGATGTCGGCTATGGTGGCACTGGCTGGGCACGTTGCGGGGCAGGTGGCGGTGGCTGCGGCGGTGTCAGTGACGGAGATGCTGCCGGTGGTGCAGGTGTCAGCACCTGTGGAGGGAGACAGCAGGACGTCTCGTGCAGCCTTGGATGGCTGCCCACTGGGGATTATGCTGGGGACTGTAGCAGAGGCAGCAGACGTGCAGGTGGCGGTGGTTGCGACGGTGGCCACCGCCGTACAGGTTGCTGTTCTGTCTTGCAGAAGGGGTGATACCAGTGCCTCACCCGGAGGCTCCTTGCCCTGAGCTGACTTCCCTTTGGCCTTGTGTCCCTTTCCCACCTTGGAAGTCGCTGCTGGGACCTTGGCACTGTCCTCTTTTGTCTTGGAGGTGGCCTTGCTTGGTGGTTGGTGCGGCTTTTCCCTACGGCATGTGGGCCCCTTCTTCACCTTGGCAGGTGGCGGAATAGGGTGATCCTTGGCCTCACTAGGTGGCACACTGGCAGCCCTGATTGGTGCCGCCCGCGATGTTACTGGACTTGCAGGGACCACAGTGCTCGAAGATTTTGTGGCTGAGGTGCTGGGCTGGGATCTGGACATCCTGGCCCTAGGGGAAGGACGGGGGGGAGGTGTAGGGAAGAGGTCAATGTTAGCTAGCAAAAGTTACTTAGACACACTGGGGTGGGAAGATGGAGGGGGTTTGGGAGTGGAGGAAGAGGTAGTGGTTGTAGGAGGTGTGCGTCGGCTGAGTTTGGGTGAGGGTGCATAGGCTGGAGGCTGTTGTGAGGTGGATGGCTGTTGAGTGGGTGTGTGCCTGCGTTTGTGTACTTTGGGAGGAGGGCTCACAGACACACTGGGAGAGGCCACAGGGGACATGTGAATGGTAATAGGGGTGGTGATTGCACGTGAGCGGTGTGTGGTGATGGGCGTGCTGGTGATGGGGGTAGTGGCTGAAAATGTAATGCATGCAGGTGTGAGTGGAGACGAGACTGGGAGGGAGGAGGAGGACGTGGAGGAGGGGGACACAGTGGAGGTAGTGGATGTTGGTGTGTCTGCATGGGTATGGTGCTTGTGTGAGTGCCTGTGGGATGTATGGTGCTTATGTTTGCCTGAGCCACTTTTTTGTGTTGATGAGTGTGCATGCTGGTCTGATGGTGTGCTTGGGATAGGCTGAGGTAGAGGGGATTGGGTCTGGGTAGTGGAAGTTGGAAGGGGGAGGCTGGACACAGGGACAATGGCTGCCATCAGTGCTGAGGCCAGAGCCTGAAATGCTCTCTGTTGGGCTGCCACACCAGAATGAATGCCCTCCAGGTATGCATTTGTTTGCTGCAAATGCCTCTCGACACCCTGGGTGGCATGCAAAATGGTTGATTGCCCAACAGTGAGGGATCTCAGGAGGTCAACAGCCTCCTCACTGAGGGCAGCAGGGCTGACTGGGGCAGGGCCTGAGGTGCCAGGGGGGAATGGGATGCCCACCCTTCTGGGTGAGCGGGCACGAGAAACATGCTGAGGAGCTGCTGGGAGGGCAGTGCTGGTAGGGGGGGTGGTGGCTGTACCTGTTGTTGCGGTGGGCACAGAGGTGTCCGCCACCACAAGAGAGCTCTCATCAGAGGAGTCGCTGGTGTCTCCTCCTGTCCCCGTCGTGGAGCTCCCCTCGCCCTCCGTCCCACTGGCGCCTTCAGACTCCGTACATTCACCCTACTGGGCCATGTGGGTTGCAGCTCCCTCCTGCTCCGGTGCCAATGCTCCTCCGCCAGATGATGCTAATGCACACAAGGACAGGGTGACAAAACAAAAAGGGGGGGAAAGACAGAGGAGACACATGGTCAATGCCAGCCACAACACCACCATTGGCGGACACAACACACAGGGAGCAGCCCTATTCACTAGGCCATGCACTAACAGTTCATGGGAAAATCACCTGCCCATGGGGGACTGTGCTAAGCCCATTTGATGCACACCTGGAACCCACAGGAGCCTGACTAGGTGTAGATGGCCGCTACCACTTTTGGGGTTGGAGTGCCACAGAGCCTGCCTAACAATGGACCTACCCTGGCACGTTTGCCCTGGCCTAGGGGAACCCACAGCCCACTTCCCCCACCCAGACACCTCATAAGGGGCACAGAGTCAGCTTAATGAGACTGTACTCACCCCCTTGTGGCTGCTGTGATGCCCTCAAGCGCCTATCCAACTCAGGATATGCCACCGCCAGGATCCGGTACATCAGGGGGGGTCATGGTGCAACGGGCACCCCTTCCACGTTGGGAGGCCATCCCCAGCTGGGCTTCCGCCATCTTCTTGCTCCAGGGGCGCAGATCCTCCCATCTTTTGTGGCAGTGGGTGCTCCGTCTATGGTAGACCCCCAGGGTCCGCACTTCCTTGGCGATGGCACGCCAAATACCTTTCTTCTGGTGGGTGCTGACCTAGAGGAAAAGTGAAGTAAGAATGGATTTTACTCCCCTGTCCGGTTCTTCTTACTCATTGGCCACAACTTCCCACCCTGGCCCAGAAACACATACACTGACCATCCTCACATGCTGGCCTCAGCCCACCCCCGTATCTTCCATCCACCCCACTCCATACATTCATGTCCCATCCATCATGCTCACAGTGTACTCAACTGTTTGTCTGGAGGACCGTAGAGTAGCCTGTACTGGGGGAGGACCCCAGCCACCAGGTTGTCCAACTCCTCCGCGGTGAAGGCAGGAGCCCTTTCCCCAGACACTGTAGTCAATGTCGCTTCCAGACTCAGGTCACAGCAGAACTTGTAGTGTAGGTCCTCTCCTGTTGAAGGTCAGGTATCAAGTGAGTGAACAGATAGAAAATGGCGGTTACGTCTGCGGCAGTGCGTACCGTCACCACCAGCGTACATCGTCATTGGCTCCTGGAACCCATAGGGCCCAATGATAACCAATGCTGAATTGCGCAGCGGTCTTCGTCCACCTACCGCTACGCTGCACAACGCCAGTGCAGTTACCTCATTTCCCCTTGTCCCTCCTTACAGCTCAGGCAGCTGCCATTTCAGGGGGCTACATGGCAGGGCAACTAACTGCATCACAGCACTTTGGGCAGGAATACGGACAGACAGAGCCACACACCGATTACATCACAATTGCTCAAAACACCCTTGTGCAAGCTATGTGGTTTATGATCCTCTGCTCACCCTTCTCCTCCATAGGGCACGTCCACTGGGGCAGATGATGAGATGGCGTCATCCTCTGGTATATAGACCCCTGGTGGACCTGTCGACAATGGAAGACAGACACATCATTATCACCTACAGACTTGATCGTGCCACAATCCATGAACTGCGTGCCCAGTTGGAGCCAGAAGTGATGTCAGCTATCTGCCATCCCACAGGTGCAGGTCCTGTCAGTACTCCATTTCCTGGCCAGTGGGTCCTTTCATCAGAGATGGCACAGCCAATGTTCTCTAACGTGTTGTCCAGAGTGTTGTCTGCCCTGCTGAAACACATGCGCAGCTACATCGTTTTCCCTCAGGTGGAGGATTTGCCCACAGTGAAAGGTGACTTCTATGCCCTGGGACAGTGGTTCCCAACCTTTTCACCCCTATGGACCCCCAGTTTATCATTACTTAAACCCGGGGACCCCCAATGAATCATTGGAATCCAGGGACCCACCCCACTGAGTCATTACTGAAAGCTGGGGACGCAATCTGTTAATAATATTTAATTTTCCAAGCAGTCGCGGACCCCCTGAGGAGGCTTTGTGGACCCCCAGGGGTCCCTAGACCACAGGTTGGGAACCACTGCCCTGGAACATATCTCCAACATCATTGGTGCAATTGATGGTACACATGTGGCATTTGTCCCACCCAGCAGGAATGAACAGGTGTACAGAAACCGCAAAAGGTACCATTCCATGAATGTGCAGATGGTGTGTTTGGCAGACCAGTACATCTCCCATGTTAATGCCAAGTATCCTGGCTCAGTGCATGACACTTACATTTTGAGGAATAGCAGCATCCCTTATCTGATGGGCCAACTCCAGGGGCACCGTGTGTGGCTAAAAGGTGAGGCCAAGGTCCCCACACAGTTTGAATAGGTGTCTGGGTATGGGAGAGTCCCTAAGGGTTGGTGTGTGTCTAACAGTTGTCCCTCGATATTTGCAGGTGACTCTGGTTACCCCAAACTGTCATGGCTACTGACCCCAGTGAGGAATCCCAGGACAAGGGCAGAGGAACGCTACAATGAGGCACATCGGCGAACTAGGAGGATAATAGAGCGGACTTTCGGCCTCCTGAAGGCCAGGTTCCGGGGCCTCCATCTGACAGGTGGCTTTTTATACTACTCACCGAAGAAGGTTTGCCAGATCATCTTGGCATGCTGTATGTTGCACAACCTGGCTTTGCAACGCCAGGTGCCTTTTCCTCAGGAGGATGGGCCTGATGTTGGTCTTGTGGCAGCTGTGGAGCCTGTGGACAGTGAGGAAGAGGATACAGAAGAAGAAGATATTGTTGTAGTTTGGACTCTTGCTCTAGGCAAGACTGCTGGTTAAAGGATGACAGTACTTTTGTTTGTAGGCGACTATGCCTATCCTACAACAAATCGCAACTGTTGTCCCACCCTTACCGGCTCACTAACAGTACATCACCAGAAACACAATAAGAAAAAGGTGATTTGTGGCAGTCTTTATACGTGGACTAGAGAATAAGACATCTCTGGGCGTGTGGTGGTTAAACGGAGATTACCCCTTTCTCACAGATATATCATGTCTCATACAAACAGAGGCAATGACAAAGATGCAGTAAAGTTTCAATAGTTTTTATTTAACACAACTGCAATGTGTGATAGGTTGCATGGGCTGCAATGATTAGGATAATGAATAATGCAAGAAACAAATTTGTGAAGACGAGAGTCATTATTACAAAGACCCCCACCATCTTGCAATGCATGTAAAAGACATACGAGATGTAATATGCCCTAATACCCTAATGTGATAGGCCTAACCTCCTACCTAAAGGAGAGCTGGGGATGCTAAACCTAATCTGCCAATGCCATGTCTATGAGAGGAGCCCCCAACCCTCGTTACCTTGGAATGAGGTCTCTATCTCAGACTTCGCAGGGATACGACGACTGGGTCAGCGTCAAGACGACGGGCAGCATTGGTATCAGCGATGGTGGCTATGCCCTCTGGTCGGAATCCCTCTGATTATCAGTCTAAAGTGCGGTGTATTTATACAGATCTACCAGGACCCCTGACGTAGCTGTGTTCCCAGACAATAGATAACAGACATGCTTGGGACGGCAATTATTATAAACAATCCCTCGAAAGTATAGAGAGGGGAAAGTCCCTAAGTGTGAACACCTACTGTTTGTTTGTCTTTATTGCTTGATCTTGACGCCTTAGCGCGGTGGCACTGATAATGCAAAGCATAACAAGTGGCCTAACTATGAACAAGGCAGCCGTCTTAGATTAATTAAATAATAATAATGGGCTAAGACAGAGCAAGCTAAGTAGGTTAAAAGTCACTAGTGACGGGGGCACGAGTCTGCAAGCCAGAGGCTAAGCTAACAAATGTTATCCCATTAAAACAAACTAGGATTCACTACACCCTCCCCATTGCCGCAACAGGTATGACGAAGGTACAGGAACCCAAACGCTAAAATTGCTCTCAACTAAAAAGCTAAAAGCAGAATAACTAGCTAAAAAACTTCTTTAAAATGTATTAAAAAGAGTTCAGCTAAAATACATACAGAGATGTTAATGTCAACCATGACAAGCACAGCGTGCCAAAGCAAGTTAATTTAAATGCATAATTTTAATCGGGAATGGCAAGCCAATTCATCAAATTATTTGCTGTACATGTGATCTCGAAGAGAATCATTGAAGTCACCAACCAAGGACTTCAAAAATGAGTCAACATCATCTGATGTTAAATCGAGTGCTGGGTGGACAAACGGATCCACAGAGCAGTAGTGAGCAGTACTTTCTGGTGTAAAGTCATCCGTTGCAGTGCCGTCGTCCATGGTAGATCTCAAAACGGAAGGCTCATAGGTGGCCTCGCGGAGCAACCTCATTCTCAAGGGGCATGACTGTGTATGAACCCTCATTGGGGACATCAGCAGTTCGTGGTCCACAGAAGATGTTGGTGCAACAGCAAGACAGACCATAGGCAGATGTTCAAAGAGGCACCATATGCAAAGGAAAACTGGTTGTACGCACCAGAGAAGGGGCCGAAATGACAACGACCAGTCATGCTTCAGTTTCACAAGCAAGGGTGCATCGAAGATCCGAACCATGCATTCATGGCACAGTGGTGTTGGTGGGAGCGGCTCCATTGCTCTGCGTAGCTGGAAAGAAACAAACACTGCGAATCAGAAGAAATAGTAGTAGTAGTCCGACAATCAAAGCCAAAATAATTGGAAAGCCACCAAACACACATGAAAAGAGCGAGTGGATGGCCGACGGGATAACTCCGAAAACAGTCTGGAAGATGGACACAAAACCAGACCTGACAGCCTTAAAGAAATGGACAATCCCAGTAGTGCTCAAAGCATTGAATATTCTGGATACCAGTTCTCCAAAGTGCTTGGGGAAGTTGGTATTTAATATGGATTGTATCTCGGCTGATGATCTCGCAATCTGGAGAGCATACGTCTCCTTTGCGGATGTCAAGGCGACCTGTTTTTGAAACAATAGCGCCCCTAGCCTGCTCAGCTTGTCATAGTTCACATTAATAGTATCTAAGTGGGGCCACATGTCAGATACTTTTATCTCTCGTGTGGGGGGGATAAAACATGTCCACAACATGTAACAACCTTTGAGACCGAGGTTGCGTAGGCAATTCCTGGTCGCATGCCTCAACAACTTTGATTGTTCAGTACCACATAACTTCCATTGGAAAGTACATGAAATACCGGGTGAATCAAAGGGACGGGAGTACCCTTCAGAAAACAGGCTAAGTTTGCGACCCCCACATTGCAAAGACCATGAAGGGACACCTGCTTGCATATCATTGAATGACTAACAGCAGTCTCACATTCGCTTCCGCTAAGAAAAACCTCTGTTTCGCTGTTCAGACATTTATAATCAAAGGGCAACTCCCACTCTTCCTTAATATAGCTATCTCCTAGTTGCTCTACCTTCCCACGGCAAGATGTTTCAGGCAGCTTGAGAAACAAAAGGTCGAAATGGGTAAATTAATTATGCCATGTAAGTGCCAGATAGTTGAAAGACTCTCTGTTACTGTGAAGGGCAACTTATCAAGTTTTTCCATGTGAAGCATGGTGAAACTAGCCTCCCTTTTAGCCATTGTCTGCTGTTCCCTGGAAAAATTAAAAGCAGTGAAGAATTCACTCCCATTAATGTACTTCCATGGAAAACAGCCATTTTTCAGTGTCTGAAGAGTCCAACCCAGCTGCATGATGGAACGTAGCTGTGTCTGTCCATGATATAACCGGGACAAGTCTGTCTGAGTGATATCAATAGCAGACGACACTATGGCGGTCATTATGAACATGGCGGGAAAGACCGCCGACCGCCGTGTCACCGGTGAACAGAATCCCGCCATTGGAGGCAAATGGAAACCCGCCATATAATGATTGAAAAAACCCAACCCAACCCGCCAAAAATTCCCAGACCACCACTCCCTGCCAGGACCCTGTCGGCGGGAATCCCGTCCCACCCCACTCCGCCACCGCCAAGCACACCCACATCCCGCCCTCCAAATAATGATGCACAAATCACCTCAGCAGACAGTGGAGGCCGGGCGACCATTGGCGGCTGCGACCGCCACGGGTGGTGGCAAGTGGACTCAACAGCAACAAGTGCACACATTGGATAGGCCTATCAACCACACACCTGACACACACCAATAAAACACCCCCAGACACACCCCACAATCCCTTGCAACGAAACCAGGACCAGAAGACGGAGAGCACCAGAGCCAGACAGCGAACGCCAGCATACAGGACACGCATATCGACCCACACAGGAGCACTCATACCCTGTCCCCAGTTCCGACACCATCCACCACACTCACCATGCCCCCCCAAAAATCCACGCTTCAGCGAAAGGGAGCTAAGGACCATGGTGGATGAGATCCTGAAGGTGGAGCCACAAATATTCGGGTCCAAGGTGCAGCACACACCCATCACCCGGAAATTGGAGCTGTGGCAGACCATTGTGAACAGGGTGAATGCAGTGGCACACCATCCACGCACCAGGGAGGACATCCGGAATAGATGGAACGACCTGCGGGGGAAGGTCAGGGCCATGGCATCTAGGCACCACATCACAGTGCAGAAGACTCGGGGAGGACCGCCACTAACACCACCCGACTACACCGACTGGGAGGAGAAGGTACTCGCCATTCTGCACCCAGAGGAACTCACTGGACTCACCTGAGGAATGGACTTGGGTAAGTCATCTACAATTACCCCATATACAACACATCTGCAATGCATGCACCACCCCACTCCACCCACACCCACCTCGACCTACACCCTACCCAGCCATAACCCACCCACCACATCCACCACCCGGCATCACCTACAACCCACTAACAGGCCCACATCACTCCTGCTGTGCACAGCCACTCCCCCTGTCCCCCTTCCGTGAGGTGCCTGGATCCCCATATGGTGCCCCGTTCTGTGGAGTACCCAGAACTTGTAGGAGTCAGATGTGGCCATTTGTGGCCCAGGACAATGTACATTTTATGGACTGCCCATTGGCCCTATTACACTGTTTGCCTCAGTGAGCTAATTATTAAAGTTTCTGTGTGGCCTGTGTTTGGGCTGCACGCAGTTACACCCTGGTGTTTGTTTTCATTTTTAATGGGTGTGGGGCTATTGTATGTACTATGGTCAAGTTGCTGTGGCCTTCGGTCGGGTACGTACCTCTTCGTGTGGGGTGTCTGACTTGTGCTGCTGGGAAGGGTTGGGGGGCGTTGCAGTGTGGGTGGGGTGGGTATGTAACTGTGCCCTTTCCTCCCTTGTGTCGTAGGTTGCGGTACTTACCGTCGTCGTCTTCGTCTGCAGTCTTGCTCGTGTAGGTACATGGCAAAGAGCAGGGCTGGCATGATCAGCAGCTCTCTGTCCATGGCTGCCGCTGCACTTTCTGTGGAACTCCGGTGAGTGTTTCCTTATTTGGTTCATTTCCGGCAGGCTTTGTGTGGCGGTGGTTCCCGCCCTGGAACTGGCGGCGGAATGGTGGTTCATAATTTGATGGGCGGGTTGGGCCTTCCCGACAGCCTGTGGGAGGACTCTGCCATCGTCGGCGGGACTCCTTTCCTGGCGATGGGTGGTTCGCGGAATGTGTGTGTTTCGTTTGGATCATTATTTGGCGGTCCGGACTGCTCCTCTGTTGGCAGTTTCTACCGCCGGCGGAGCGGAAGGGACCGCCATGTTCATGATGAGGGCCTATATTTGATAGTGAATAAATCCTGTTGGACAGAGTCTTCATGCCGTTGTCGACAACCGCTAAAGCCTTCTCTAAATTTTCTTATCCAATTTACTTAAACGCGCAGCAGCCTCAATCTGTGAAAGTTTCCAGATTTCATTGTACATAGCATATAGGAACCTTTTCGAGCACTGTTTTCTAGGACCCAGCAGAAAATCCTGAAAGTCTACATCTTCAGAAAGAGTGTTCAGGTGTTTCTTTAGTGCAGGTAACGTGTTAGTCTGTACCCATTGTTGGCACAGTTTACCCACACTGTACTGTATGTTGTAATTATACCTGTATGTTGACCCAATATAAAGCGAGGTTCTGGCCTGTTAATGGAAAAAAAACCTGAAGAGTTCAAGAAACACGCTTGACACTCACTAGTGTCAGTGGGCCATATTAACCACCCGCCTGGACTGGAAAGCAAAGAATTATAGGTACCAGTCGTAACCATTGCATATAGCTTTTCCCCTGTGATATTAAGGAAATATTGCCAATCTTTAAACCTTGCTGGAGTGGGGATACTGGGCGTGTCCATGTCTTTAATTTTTGCTAACCCCAGACATGATGTCTGTTGAATAGTGTCACTTAAGAAAATCATTTGCACAGGAATCAGGCATGCTCGAAATAAAGCTTCACTACCCTGTATCTGCCAATCTTGTGTTCCCCATACACTTTTCAAGTCAATAGTGCTCTTCCAGTATTTGTAACCTTCAACAGCGAGCCGGGAAACAAAGGGATCTGAATAAATCAGTTTTGTGTCAGTTAGCAAAAAATTTCTAATTTGTGCTGGAGGTATAATAATACGACTCTGCTTTTTTTATGTCATACACAGAAAAATATGTAAATTTATCACTATAGTATTTTGGGCTCCCAACTGGTGGTGTAGAACAGTGTTCCCACTGTGTGTAGTTCAATACTGGCCTGTATCTAGTGGCACGGTGTAGGTAGTAATGTCCCCAATTGTTATAGCAGAACATTTCCCCATAATTGTATGTTCATATACATCATCACTTTCAAATGCGGAATAGTCCTTTCTCTTCAGTTAGCATGGAATCAACTGTTTGGGCAACCCAATCGTCAGAGACAACATCAGGTGTAATTACGTCTGTCATAGAAATTTTGAACACGTATGGTATTTGAATAATCTCTGTAGGCCCGTTTATATATAAGGGAACTTTGTCCCACACAATCCCATCAGAAATTGGTATTGCTGTAACATTTACAGGGGACAAGTCTCTTCGGACCTTATGTGAGGAATGATATGGAGTTAAAACTTCATCAACAGGCTCAACAGAAGAGCAATCAGGAATATAGTGACCATTTATGAGCAAAAAGAAAACAGTCACAAAACCAATCCATAAACATAATGCTGAAAATGGCAAACAGAACCATAAATAGTTCCATGGGTATATCAAATAGTTATTTTTAAACCATTGAAACAGCTTACTTCTTGTTGAAACATTGTCAATCATAGTAGTGGATGAGTCTGAAGAAAAATCATCAATGTCAATGAAATAGCCAGAGGTAGTCTCTGTAAACACTGGAGTTGGTGCATTATCTGTATGTTGGTCCACTTCACGTGGAGGCCCTTGGTAGAAAGTGTCAACAGTCTGTGAGGTGTTTGTGTAAAAAACAGCCAAATCTTGGACAGGAGTGGTCACTGAAGTGGTGACTGGAACTAGCAAGAATTCATTTTCCGCCCTCCCCATGGTCGAGGAGGTATCTAGAACAGCATTGGACATTGTTGCATAGTCCGTAGTAGTGTTGTTCATCCTACTGTGTAGATGTATGTCCTGTTGGGCAGTGAGAGGGGATCGGGAACCACCCAAGGGACCTTTTGGTCTACTATGAAGGAGCGGCCACATGGTGTAATTTGATGTCATTGATGGAGATAAATCTGTTTGTTCGAGAACCAGACAGTGGTGGTAAGATGACAGTCCTGGTACCTTGAATTCCCAAGATCAGTACAGGTACTCTGTATGATGGACCGAATTCCTTATTCACTGCGATCTTCTCATGAACCACATCCCCAACTTTAGGAATCCAGCCAGTCAACGTTTTCGCTAAATCCCTTATTCCTAAGGCCGCAGCACTGGTAGATGATTTATTATCACAAAATTGCTGAAGCTCCTGTAAGACAGTGAGACGTTCATTTATGTCAAATGGTGTTTCTGCTGCCACCATACCAGAGGCATCAAGATCTGGGACATACGTAGGTATCCCAAAGAGAACCTCATAAGGAGTGCGTTCCCCCAAGGACCGTCTTGGCAGATTATTCAGTGCTCTCTGGACCCCATATAGGTGATGTAACCAACTGGGGCCTGAACCTAATACTCGAGCTGTTAAGGACTGCTTTAGATCACGATTCCACCTCTCCACAACTGAATTTCCCTCGAGATGGTATGGTGAAGAGTAATGGAGTTCAACACCCATCGTCCCCATGGTGTCCCTGAATGCATTAGAGGCAAATGCAGGGCCCTGGTACGAATGGAATGCTGCAACCCCATATGTACCGATAAAGATCAGCAATTATTTTATAACAGTCTGGGCGTCAGCAAACTGCTGTGGCCATACCCACAGGAATCTAGAACAAGAATCTACAGCAACTAGAATATATTTGTATGCACCATCAGGCTGTAAGGGACCACAATGGTCCAGGTATCCACACTGTAGTGGCCTGTTGGACACTGAGAGGGATGTCTGCGGTGGGCATTTGATATTAGAGCCCGTAATCTGCTGGCAACTGTCACAACAAAGCACATACTGCTTTGTTCATCTGCATAGACCAGGCCACCAGAAGTGTTTCTGTAAGAGTGTTATCGTGGCCGATATACCAGCATGTGCAGAAGCGACACCCTCATGCACTGCTTTTACTAGATCTAATCTCTGGTCTTCGTTGGGGATCACTCGGTCTCCAACCCCAGGAATTGTTGAGTAGGCAACATTCTATGCACTGCTGTGGTAAGAATAGTTTGTAGGGTATCCCTTTGGAAGGGGCTTGCCTGCAACTGAAACATTCACGGCAGTTAGTATTTCATTATCCAATCTCTTTTGTGAATGAGTCACTGCAGCCACAGAAGCTGTAGCTACTGCTGCCTTGGCCGCTTCATCAACCAATGTATTGCCAGTAACGTGTACTCCAATACGTTGGTGGCCCAGTGTATGTACTACATGGACACACAGTAGCTTATCCTTAAGATCAGCCACCCTCCCTCACAATATTTTGTGTGTAATGGTGTTCCCTTTAGAATCTCTAAGCCCGTTCAGCTTCCAATGATTGAGATAATCATTGTATGACTGAACGCAATAGTATGAGTCACAGACTATTGAAGTCAGGCTTCCTGGCTCAGTATGTTCAAGTGCTAGTATAGGAGCTTTAAGTTCAGCCAACTGGGCTGTGCAGTCCCCTGTAGTCTGCGTATAGGTGTTGTGAGGGTGGAAGACTCCATCTTCCATCACTTCGCTCACGGCTGTGCAAGCTGGGGAGTATTGATGTTTAGTACCTACAGCCGGTTGTGCTGAACTGTCAGTGTATATGACAATATGGTATCTGTCTAGTGGCAAGATATTTAGAGAAGCAGGGTACTCTTGTTCGTACTGGAGAAACTCTTGTGTCTGAAGTTTTGGATCAAAAATGTAATCGACATCAGTGGCAGTCAGAGACGTTGCCCATTGAATCCAACGTGGATGTAATGCTTTAGCATTTGGAATGCTTGCTTTGGTGACAGCCTCTAAGGCCGGCACCGGGGAGACAACAATAATACGTTTTCCCTGGACAAGTGGCCTCTCCTTTATGACGGCCATCTGAAATGCCGTCAGAATCCTTTCTGTAGGTGCAAAACACTGTTCTGGATTAGAGCATAAATGTGATTTATATGCTATGGGTACTGTGTCACCTTCGTTGAAGGTGACATAAGTAAATCCAATGGCATCAGCAATTATTCTGATGACCACATTTGTTTTATTATCACATGTGTGTAAGTGTTTAGCTTCTAGCATGTCCTGTTGCATTTCCCTAAGGATGCATGTGTGTTCAACTGTCAAGTGTCTGCTAGAAAATTTGGGCTGAACCAAGTCATAAAGTGGCTTGATACGTTGTGCATAATCTGGAATGTATGTTCTGCCAAAATTAAAGAAACCTAGTAATGACTGTAGTTTCTTAAGGGTGTTAGGAGGGTGCAGTTGAACACATTTCTTTCCCACATTTGATAGCTCATATCCCAGGAACAATACACTGAGAAAGGCGATCTTGCTTTTCTTAAAGTTGAAGTTGTAACCGAGGTCTGCAAATCCCAAAATTATTCGATCGACCCTCGCAAGATGAATGTCGAGGTCGTTGTCTGTGAGATATATGTCATCCACATAGGATAACGCCTCGGAATCAATATCATGTAATATTGATGTTACACAGGCTGAAAATAGCCCGGGGCTATTTTTATAGCCTTGAGGTAAACGACAAAAGCATTTCTGAGAGCCAAATGAGAACGCACTCAGGTCCCGACTTTCGTGTGCTAAGTTCTGGCAGAAAAAGCCATTAGATATGTCTAATGTTGTTTAATATTTTTTATGCACTACATTGTTTATTAGTGCTGTGCTATGTGAATTTTGTATAGCATATTTGTGTGTATGACTATTTAAATGTCTATAATCAATGACTATTCTGTATGAATGGTCCGGCTTTGCAACGGGGAATAACGGATTATTCATTGCAGATTTACAGGGCTCAATTACTCCCTGGTACTCACGCTGGGTGAGGATCTCCCTCACCGGAGCTTTCGCTTCATGTTTAACAGGATATTGTAGCTGCGGTTGGGGTGTGGACCTAACGGGAATAACATGACAAGGAGACTCCTTGTCGCAACCTACATGATTCCGATATAACGCAGGTGCGTGCGCTAAAGCCCATTCAGCAGCATAGGCTTCTTTTTCTGCTTCCGGAACAACATTGGAGAAAGAAGGCAAAATGACATCTTCCCCATGCGGGAGCTTACAGACCTGCTCAGGTAGCCACTCTCTTTCGGCCAATAGGATATCACTAGTAAGTTCATCCCAAAATATCCACGTCTCCCTCTATCTGAATTTTTAAGTCAAAAACCCTGTTGGGTGGGAGAACGTGGCCGTCCGCAGTTTCAACTGCGATAAAATTGCTAGTTGCTGTCGCATCCAGATGATCTTTCAGGCTCTGGTGACATATCGTGACCTCTGCTGCGCTGTCTAACAGAGTCACTGCCCACGTCTTGTTTCTCAACAGTGTTCTCAAGTATACTGGCATTTTTAGCTGTCAGTGCTGCCACCTTTTTCTTTTTAAACTGTGGCTTTTGCTGAGGAGACTTTTCTTCTTTTTTAACGGTAGACTGCGGAGAGTCTTTCTTTTCTTTCACGTATTCAGGACGTCGATCTGGACGTTCCCCTCTCTCGCTACGTCTATCAGGTGCATCCTGAAAGGAACGAGAGGGACGTGAATCAGTATATCTATGTGAATTTTTAATGTTCTCCCTATTTCTGAGATTGTATCTCCTTACGGAGTTCTCCGGGTGGGGAGAATCAGCTCTCTTATTTCTTCTATCTTTGAAATCTTTTTGTTTTTCCAGCACTTCTTAGAGCCCTCTTGTGCCTGCTTTGTACCCTCCTTATGGGCGGTACCTTGTAACTCCAATTTCTTTGGCTTGGCTCCCAAACTATCCCGCCCTATACTAGTATAGGTGTCGGAAATTACCTCCTGTTCCAATTGTGGAGTTTCTCAGAGAAACTGGCGTATTGCCAGTGCTACTGCTTCCCCTTTAATATTACTGAGTATTAATGAGGACACCGCGTCAAAGTTACGCATTCATTTCATCCACAAATCCAAGGCTGGTGCAGCCCCGTGTTCATTTTGTATTTGTTTTTTGTATTTGTTTTAACACTTCCGGTAAATTGGCAAGTGTCGGGTACCATGTGTGGTAGTGTATATAGCAGCGAAGACTGTACCCCATGTGGCACAGTCATCCACGGAGGGAACCATCCCAAAGGGCAAGCACATAGTGAGCAGTCTGTTTTTCCCGTATGGGGAAACACAGCTTCCAGCTGATTAGTTTTCTGGGCAATCCAGAACGGTATTTTTTCCCGTTCTGTGGGTATTTTACCCATGATAGTATGCACTGTTTGTGGATTAATCCCAGTAGCCAATTGGTAACCACCAGGTACTGGCGGTGCTGGACGTCCTAGTGTGGTGTTTAATGTTCGCATTACGAACTGAACTAATCGTCTATATAATGTCACTAATCCATTATAAAAATCTCGCAGATCTGCTATTGGCATATTTTGTATGCCTGGGTGAGGTGTATATGTGGCAAACATAGGCCATGTTTGTCCGTCATTGCTTAAGGGACCTAGCCTCACTCTTTGTAGTACATGTGGTAGGGTGCCTTCAAACCAGTTCTGGTGCTCTTGGTATGTGAGCAATATTTTATGATACTGGTATGCTCGGTACCGTTGAGGTACGTTCGCAATTTCATATGTGTGAAATGTATGTGTTCTCTGGTCCACCTCAGGAAAAGTGACCCAACAATAAAATGTTTCTGTTTGGTATGCTTCATTAGCCTCTATTATAAGAGTAACATCCCCGCCCTCATCTGTAAGGCCATGCGTTAATAAATGTTGTTTTATTGCTTGTCTAGCATTTTTAGGAATGTCAATGGCAGCAGCCATTTTTGTTTTGAAAACGGAACACCAAGTGGGGAGTATAAATCTTTTTATGAGTTCGATCTCAAACAACCTACAGCTTAATCAGGTGTTACCTTTTCAGCTGAGGAGGAATTTCCCAAAGACCATGGACGTCTCCGTATAATGGTACTTAAGGTACCTGTTGTCTGTGAGACAGTGATAGTCGGGGTATCCGTAAATTAGTGCCCAAACACCATCGTTGGTGGCGCCATGACATAGTTTGGACTCTTGCTCTAGGCAAGACTCCTGGTTAAAGGATGACAGTACTTTCGTCTGTAGGCGACTATGTCTATCCTACAACAAATCGCAACTGTTGTCCCAAACTTACTGGCAGCACCTCACCAGAAACACAATAGTAAAAGGTGATTTGTGGCAGCCTTTACGCATGGACTTGAGAATAAGACATCTCAGGGAGTGTTGTGGTTAAACAGAGATTACCCCTGTCTCACAGATATATCATGGCTCATACACACACAGGCAATGACAAAGATGCAGTAAAGTTACAATAGTTTTTATTTAACACAACTACAATTTGCGATAAGTTGCATGGGCTGCAATGATTAGGATAATGAATAATGCAAGAAACAGATTTGTGAAGACGAGAGTCATTATTACAAAGACCCCCACCATCTTGCAATGCATGTAAAAGACATACGAGATATAATATGCCCTAATACCCTAATGTGATAGGCCTAACCTCCTACCTAAAGGAGAGCTGGGTTTGCTAAACCGAATCTGCCAATGCCATGTCCATGAGAGGAGCCCATAACCCTTGTTACCTTGGAATGGGGTCTCTATCTCAGACTCCGCAGGGACATGAAGACTGGGTCAGCGTCAAGACGACGTGCAGCATCGGTATCAGCGATGGTGGCTATGCTCTCTGGTCGGAAAACCTCTGATTATCTGTCTAAAGTGCGATGTATTTATACAGATCTACCAGGAGCCCTGACGTAGCTGTGTTCCCAGACAACAGATAACAGACATGCTTGGGACGGCAATTATTATAAACAATCCCTCGAAAGTATAGAGAGGGGAAATCCCTAAGTGTGAACACCTAATGTTTGTTTGTCTTTATTGCTTGATCTTGACGCCTTAGCGCAGCGGCACTGATAATGCAAAGCATAACAAGTGGCCTAACTATAAACAAGACAGCTATCTTAGATAAATTAAATAATTAAATGGGCTAAGAGGGAGCAAGCTAAGTAGGTTAAAAGTCACTAGGTGACAGGAGCACGAGTTTGCAAGCCAGAGGCTAAGCTAACTCCTGTTATCCCATTAAAAAAACTAGGATTCACCACAATATAGACAACCGAAACAACATCATCATGCAATACTTCCAGTGAGACACAGGTAAGAGACTGGCACTGCTCCTCTTATATCAGACTACAGTAGGATATTGCTTGATTCTGCCTTTTTACCTCTGTGTATGGGCCCTGACAGTTAACTTTGGCTTTCCATTTCACAGATCTGGGTACCACTTTCTGCCTTCTGCTATGTTTACTGCTGCCAACAACTGTCGAACATTGGTATGTGAAAATGAACATTGACATTGCTATTTTTCAGAGAGGTTGTAATAACACAATTGTGAAAGTACAGACTGACTCCAGATCGTTTTGTAATTCAGGGTGTTTATTTAACTGCTATTCAGGGGAGGGGTTTGTGCAATGGGCTGGGGTGATGGGGGAGGAATGTCCATGGTGGAGTCCAGTTTATTGGAATCACATGTGCATTGTCCAAGGGGGCATAGGAGGTGGAGTAATGGCAGTTCAAGGTTGTCAGGGTGACATAGTGGGACAGAAGGGTGACAATCAGGAGAGTCTTATTTCCTGTCGGGGTCTTGGCAATGTTCTCTGTCTTGTTCCTGGATCTCAGGGACTGTTTGCTGGGTGGTTCTCCTTCTGCAGGGGGTGGGGTGCTGGTGGCCTGTTGTTCCTGTGGCAAGACCTCTTGTCCACTAGTGCCGGCGGACGTGGAGGGCTGTTCATCATTCAGGCTAGTGTCAGGGGCCTGTTGGTGTGCCATTGTGTCCCTCATGTTTGCCAGCACCCCTGCAATGGTGACTAGGGTGGTGTTAATAGACTTCAAGTCCTCCCTGATCCCCAGTTACTGTTCCTCCTGCACCCGCTGGGTCACCTGAAACTTGGCCAGTACCGTGCCCATAGTCTTCTGGGAATGGTGGTATGCTCCCATGATGTTGGAGAATGCCTCGTGGAGAGTGGGTTCTCTGGGCCTGTTCTCCCCCTGTCGCACAGGAGTCCTCCCAGCTTCCCTGTTATCCTGTGCCTCTGTCCCCTGAACCGTGTGCCCACTGCCACTGACCCCAGATCCCTGATTGTCTTGGGTTAGTGGGTTGCCTGGGGTACCTGCAGTGGTGGCCTCACTGCTGATTGACGTGTCCTGAGGAAAGAGGGATGGGCCCGCTGGGTGGGTGCTGTGCCGGTGTTTCCTGAGGGGAGAGGTTCAGTGGTGGTTTGTGACTGTGGCAGGGGAACCAACTGTCCAGAGGTCCCTGATGGGCCAGGCTGGTCATCTTGATCCAGACGTGCAGAGCTGCTGTCGTCACTGTGGGCCTCTTCTGTGGGGGGACTGGATATGGCTGGCATCTCCTGTCCGGTGACGTGTGGTAGGGGTCCTGTTGGGGTGTAAATGCATAGTTATTGTATCTGTGTGTGCCATCTTGTGCAATGGGTGAGTTACCCTCTACTCCTGTGCTTGCACTATTGTCTTGGCCCTTGTGTGATTGGTGACTTTGGGGACTGGGTGAGTATCTCCACTCGACATGCTTTGGTGATGGGTGTCCATGCATTGGTGTTACATGCAGGGCTTGGTTTTGGAATGTGTGGATTGTGATAGTGGGGTATCTGTGGGGTGTTGGGGTGATGGGTGTGAGGGTTGGGGTAGGAGTTTGTGATAGCATGCAGGTAGGGTGGGGGGATAAAGTAGTAAAGATTTGACTTACCAGAGTCAAGTCCTCCTGCTACTCCTGCAAGGCCCTCAGGATGCATGATCGCCAAGACTTGCTCCTCCCATGTTGTTAGTTGTGGGGAAGGAGGTGGGGGTCCACCGCCAGTCCTCTGTACGACTACCTGGTGTCTGGATACCACGGAACGCACCTTCCCCCGTAGGTCATTCCACCTCTTCCTCTGTCATCCCGTGTTCTTGGATGCTGTCCCACAGCGTTGACCCTGTCGACAATTCTCCACTGTAGCTCCATCTTCCTAGCAATGGATGTCTGATGTACCTGTGATCCAAATAGCTGTGGCTCTACCCGGATGATTTCCTCCACCATGACCCTGAGCTCCTCCTCAGAAAACCTGGGGTGTCTTTGAGGTGCCATAATGTGGTGTGGGTAATGTGTGAGGTGATGTTTGTTGTGCTGTGTGATGTGTTGTGTTGGTGTGCGTTCTTTGATGTGTGTGGATGTTGTATGAGTGATGGTGCTGTGTGCCTGTGGATGCTGGTGTTCTGCTACCTATTTTCTCTCTCTCCGCTTCTTCCAAAAATGTCATTGTAAGGGGTTGTGGGTAATGTGGGTGTTTGTTTTATAGTGGTGTGAGTGTGTGGGTGTGGTGTGTGTATGTGTATTAGGTGTGTGTATTTTTAATTGTCCAATGTGGTTGTGTTTTGTAAATGTGTGTGTATTTTGAGCGCGGAGGTGTGTACCGCCAATGGATCACCGTGGTTGAATGACCGCTGCGTTGATTCGTTGGTCGTGATAGTGTGGGCGTATTCCTGTTGGTGTAACGGTGTGGGTTTTGCTATCACCAGTTTATTACTGACCTTTGGAGTGGCGGACTTCTGTGGGTGTCTGTATTGTGGCGGATTACGAGATGTGGGTTGTAATACCTGTAGCAGATTTCCGCCACGGTATCTTGACGGCCGTCAGCACGGCGGATTTACTGCCAGAGTTGTAATGAGGGCCTATGTCTTTTGTTGTGACATTTGCCAGCAAATCACGGGCTCCAACATCAAACGCTCACCGCAGACATCCCTCTTAGTTTCCAATAGGTCACTATAATGTGTGTACCTGGACCATTGTAGACCTCTTCAACATGATGGTGCATACAAATACAGCTTAGTCGCTGTAGATTCCTATGCTAGTTTCCTGTGCTTATAGCCACAGCAGTCAGCTGACGCTCAAACTGTTATAAAAGACTTGCTGATCTTTATCTGTACATATGCGGATGCGCCATTCCATTTGGACCAGGGCCCTGCATTTGCCTCTAAGGCATTCAGGGACACCCTGGGGACAATGGGTGTTGAACTCCATTACTCCTCAACATCCCATCCCAAGGGAAATTTGGTTGTGGAGAGGAGGAACAGTGATCTAAAGCAGTCCTTAACAGCTAGAGTATTATGTTCTGGCTGCAGTTGGCTTCATCACCTATATGGGGTCCAGAGAGCACTTTGGGATACCTATGTATGTCCCTGGTTTGGTGGCAGCAGACACACCTTTTGACCTAAATGAATGTCTCACTGTTTTACAGGAGCTTCAGCAATTTTGTGATGATAAATCATCCACCAGTGCTGCCACCTTAGGAATAAGGGATTTACCAACAACTTCTACTGGCTGGATTCCTAAAGTTGGGGATCTGGTTTGTGAGATACTCGTTGTGAAGAAGGAATTCGGTCCATCCTACAGAGCACTGGTCCCAGTCCTGGGAGTACAAGGTACCAGAACTGTAATCTTACCACCACTGCCTGGTTCCAAAGCAAATAGATTAATTTCCATTGACAATGTCAGACTTCACCATGTGGCCGATTTGACGCAGTAAACCCAGAGGTCCCTTGGGTAGTTCCCGGTCCCCTTTCACTACCCAACAGGACATACCTCTTCAAAGCAGAAATAACAAAACTACTTTGGGCTACACAAAAATGTCCAACACTGCTACAAATACCTCTTCAACCGTGGGGAGGGCAGAAAACAAGCTCTTGTTGATTCCAACTACCACTTCAATGACAATGCATGTCCAAGATTTGGCTGTTTTCTACACCAGTACAAGACAGACTGACAACACCGTCTACTATGAGCCTCCATGGGAAGTGGATCCATCCACCGGTAATGCACCTGCTCCTGCATTTGCAGAGACTGCTTCTGGTTATTTCATCGACATTGATGATTTTTCTTCAGACTCATCCACTCCTCTGATTGAAAATGTTTCAAAGACACGTAAGCTGTACCTATGGCTTAAAAATAACTACTTAATCCACCCATGGAACTATCTATGGTTCTGCTTGACATTTGTAGCATTATTTGTATGGATTGGTTTTGTGACTGTTTTCTTTTTGCTTATAAATGGTCATTACCTTCCTGAACGCTCCTTTGTTGAGCCTGTGGATGAAGTCTTAACTCCATATCATTCCTCACAGAAGGTCAGAAGAGACTTGTCCCTTGTGAACATTTCAGCTGTACCGATTGTTGATGGGATTGTGTGGGACAACATTCCATTTGATATTTACGGGCCTACTGAGATCATTCAAATTCCATATGTCTTCAAAAGTTCTATGACTGATGTAATTACAAGTGGTGTTGTGTCTGATGATTGGGATGTCCAGACAGTTGATTCAATGTTAACTGAAATGAAGGGTTATTCAGTGTTTGAAAGTGATGATGTATCTACAAATACAATGAATTATGGGGAAATGTTCTGCTATAACAACTGGGGACATTACTACCTGTACCGTGCCACTAGACATAGACCAGTACTTAACTACACACAGTGGGAACACTGTTCAATACCACCTGTGTGGAGCCCAAAACTTTATTCAGACAAATGTACTTATTTTTCTGGGCAAGACATAATATTATTTCAAATTACCTCCTTCAAAAATCTGGAAAACTTTGCTAACAGATACAAAACTGGTTTATTCAGATTCCTTTGTTTCCCGTCTTGCAGTTGAAGGTCACGAATACTGGAAGAACACTATTGATTAAAAGAGTGTATGGGAACACAAGATTGGCAAATAAAGGGTAGGGAAGCTTTATTTAGAGCAGGCCTGATTCATGTGCAAATGATCTTTTTAAATAATACCAATCAACAGACTTCTTGTCTGGGGTTAGCAAAAATAAAAGAAATGAAAACACCCAGTATCCCCACACCGGCAAAGTTGAATAATTGGCAATCATTCCTAAATGTCACGAGGAAGAACTAGATGTAAAGGTTCAGGTTGGTACCTTTAACTATTCACTTTCCAGTCCCGGCGGGTTGGTACTGTGGCCAATGGACACAAATGGGTGTCAGGCACGTTTTGTCAATTCCTCAAGGGGTTTCAAGAGTAGCTGGCCAGACCCTCAGTTTGTCTCGGGTCAACACATGGATATAGTATAAAATGCAGTGTTGTGCAAACTGTGCCAACGGTGGGTACAGACTAACGCATTAGTCCCAGTTAAGGAACATCTTAACACTCTTTCTGAAGATATAGACTTGCAGGACTTCTTGTTGGGTCCTAGAAAGCCACGCTCTAAAAGATTCATCTGTGCCATATATAACGAGATCTGGAAGCTTTCCCAGATAGAAGCTGCCGCGCTTTTAAGGCAGATAGACAAGGAAAATTTAGAAAAGGCTTTAGCTGTTGTTGACAACGGCATGAACCCTCTGTCCAATAGGATTTATTCCCTGACAAACTTGGTGTCGTCTGCGATTGAAATCATTCAGATAGACATGTCCCTTTTATATCATGGGCAAAGTCAACAACGTTACATCATGCAGTTAGGTTGGACGTTACAGACTTTGAAAAATGGCTGCGTTCCATGGAAGTACATTAATGGTAGTGAATTGTTCACTGCTTTTAATTTACCCAAGGAACAACAGACAGTGACTAAAAGGGAAGTGAGTTTCACCATGCTTCACATAGAGAAGTTAGAAAAGTTGCCTTTCACAGTGGCAGAGTCCTTCAACAGTATGGCTCCTACATGGCATCATTAATCTGCCCATTTCCACTTTTCATTTTTCAAAATGCCTAAAACATCTTGCCGTGGGCAGGTATGAGCGGTTAAGCAAAGGCATAATTAAAAAAGAGTAGGAGTTGCCCTTTGAATACAAATGTCTGAACGGCGAAACAGAGGTCTTTTTCAGCGGAAGCGAATGCGAGACTACTGTTAGTCATTCAATGATCTGCAAGCAGGCATCCCTTGTCTGCCTTTGCAATGCGGGGGTCACAAACTTGGCTTGTTTTCTGAAGGGTACTCCCGTTCCATTGATTTGGCCAGCATTTCATGTCCTTTCGAATGGAAGTTATGTGGTGCTGAGCGAATAAAGCTGTTGCGGTATGTGACTGGGAATTGCCTAAGCAATTTCAGTCTCTAAGGTCGTTAAGTGTTGTGAACAAGTTTTATTCTCCCCCACACAAGAGATAAAATTATCAGAAATGTGGCCCCACATTGATACTGCTAATGTAAATCATGACAAGCTGAGCAGACTAAAGGCGCTACTGTTCCAAAAACAAGTCACGTTGACATCAGCTAGAGAGACGTATGCTCTCCAGATTGCAAGATCATCAGCCGAGATACAATCTCTATTAAAAACCAACTTTCCCAAGCACTTTGGAGAGCTGGTATCCAGAATTTTTAACGCCTTGAGCACTATTGGGATTGTCCACTTCTTTAAGGCTGTTGGTTCTGGATTTGTGTCCATCTTCCAGACTGTCTTTGGAGTCATTCCATCGGCCATCCATTCACTCTTTTCAAGTGTGTTTGGCAGCTTTCCTGTAATTTTGGCATTAATAGGTGGAATACATTCTGCTATTTCTTCTGATTCGCAGTGGTTGTGTCTTTCCAGCTACGCGAAGCAATGGAGCCACTGCCACCAGCTCAACTGTGCTGTGAACCTATGGCGGAGGTCTTTAATGCTCCGTTGCTGGAGGAATTGTCATTTGGGCCACTCCTATGGTGCGTGCAACCAGTCTTTTGCTGCGTATGGTCCCTCTTCGAACATTTGCCTATAGTGTGTCTTGAGGTTATGCCAGTGCCTCCTATAGACCAAGCACTGCTGATTTCCCTGATGAGGGTTAATTCATTGTCGTGCCCCTTGAGACTGAGGCTGATTCGCGAGGCCACTTATGAGCTGCACTTGGTGAACGATCTGGCTCTGTTTGGCACTGTGGAGAGTGCCACACCTGCAGGTGGACCTGCACAAGAGACTGCTACGCACTACTGCTCCATGGATCCGTCTGCCTATCCTGTCATCGATCTAACATCTGACTATGTGGCCTCTTTTCTGAGGTCCTTTCCATTCAATGGCTTCGAAGATGCTCTTCAAGATCATGACTACTGTTAGAAAGATTTGATGATTGGCTTATTATACCAAATTCAAAGTTTGCCCTTACTTTGGCCTGCTGTGCTTGTTATGGTCGACATTATATCTCTTTGTATGTTTTTTTAACTGTTTTTAACATGTTTTTAATTTTAGTGTTTTAGTCCAGAGCATTTTAGCTTGGATTAATTCGCCTTCAATGGTGTCATCCTATGGTGTCATAATTGTTACGGCAATGGGGAAGGTGTAGTAAATCCTATCTTGTTTTAATGAAACAGAGGAGTTAGCTTAGCCTTCTGGCTTGCAGACCTATGCCCCCATCACCTAGTGACTTTTAGCCTACTTAGCTTGCTCTGTTTTAGCACAATTATTTAATTATATGTTTCCAAGATGGCTGCCCTGTTTCTAGTTAGGCCAATGTTTTAGTTTCACGTTATCAGTGCCACCGCGCTAAGGTGTCAATATGAAGCAACAAAGATAAACAAACTGTAGGTATTCACATTATGTACTTTCCCTCTTCACACTTTTGAGGGCATTGTTTACATAAATTGCCTTCCCAAGCATTTCTTGTTATCTATTGTTTGTGAATAGACTTACATAAGGAGTCTGAACAGATCTGTATACATGCACCTCATTTAGACAGATAGTCAGAGGGATTCTGACCAGATGCCATCACTGTTATCAATGCTGCACGTCGCCTTGACGCTGACCCAATCTTCATATCCCTACGGAGTCTGAGCTAGAGACCTCATTCCAAGGTGACAAGGGTTGATTGGGCTCTTCTCATGGACATGTCATTGGTAGATTAGGTTTAACACACCTAGCTCTCTTTTAGGTTAGAGATTAGGTACATCATCTTAGGGTATTAGGACATATTTCATATCTCATGTCACTTCATGTCATTGCAAGATGGTGGGGGTCTGTGTATTAATGTCTCTTGTCTTCACAATTCTGTTTCTTGCATTATTCATTATCCTTATCATTGCAGCTCATGCAACTTTTTGTAGATTGCAGTTTTGTTAAATAAAACCTATTAAAACCTTACCGAATCTTCTTCATTGCCAGTGTTTGTTTGAGACATGTTGTTAATGTGAGAAAGGGGTAATCTCCATTTAACCATGACACTACCTGAGATGTCACACTCGTGAGTCCATGCGTAAAGGCTGCCACAAATCACCTTTTACTGTTTGGGCTTTTGGTGAGGTGCTTCTTGTGAGTCGGGAGGGTTGGGATGACAGTTGCGACTTGTTGTAGGACAGGCATATTCGCCTACAAACATAAGTACTGTCATCCTTGAACTAGCAGTCTTGCCTAGAGCAAGAGTCAAACTACGACAGACGAAATTGAAAAGGAAGGTGTCAGCATTTCAGAAGCTTGGTCAGGAGTCTTCTTCAAGAATACAGTGTAAGCCTAAGCCACACTCAGCTAAAGTATGGGGCAAAAAGAGAAAGTCAGAGTTTTGCAACTCTCGAAGTCCAATTGAATCTGCTCTACCATCAATTAGTGAAAGCCCTAGTTAATACTGTAAAGGTCCAACAGGTAACGCCTTCATGGTCACCAGACTATGACTCCATTGTGGTATCCTGTCCCATGGTGCAACTTGAAACATCACTCGTCGTTCCCAGGGCAGTCCTGTGAACACTGCTGTCCTTGGTCCTTTTGACATCTTTTGCATGAATTAGGAACAGTCTCTCCAGTCTCACGGTCCTCACATTCCACTTTCAAGGACTTTTTCTCAGACTCTCAATTTGTAAAACCATACCACACCTCTTTCCAAACTAACATTTTATGCGAATGCACCAGCCATGAAATGACACATTAACAAACACGAGAAACAGTTTCTCACGTTAATGAAATTCATGTCTAGTCAAGCTAACATTAAGCTAATACATTTAATTTCATGTTATACTGTGCACATATTGTTTCTACATTCATGACACATTGGTTACTCCTTCTCATTTTAAACTTTATGGTACAGTTAATAAAACAAAATAAAATTGTTAACACATGTATTTAACTATAATGGAGAATTGCATTTCTCAACCCTAATCCCTAAACATTAGTGGACATGTTCCATAAACTGTTATTGTTTTCAGTACAAATGCACTCAGTTAACATGAGGATGGTTGAAACTTTATATTTCAAACATTACATTCAAAGTTAAGGCACACAGTACATTTTCTCCTAACACTAAGGTGAATGCACTCTATTACTGTATTCGAATGCACCACTTTACATTAATTAGAAGTCAAAACACACATTTTATGAAACGCCATGGGTACATGTAGGTTATGATAATGATGTCAGGAGTGGCAGCAAATTCTATGCTGCTCCAGTAGAACCAGAGAATTATGACACCAGAAACACAAAGGGGTGAGAAACACTTCAGAAACGATGTTTAGTCTCTTAGAAAAGACACAGAGGAGACTCATACCAAAAGAAGAAGAATATGTGAAAGTAAATTACTCGGAAACTGAAGAGTCATTCAAAAAAAGATATTTTAGGATATGTTGATTTTATCCCATGTGTTCAGCATGTGGACAGACTAAATTTGTAGGACTGTAAAAGCACTGTGTAAATACCCTATAACGAAGCATCACTTTCTGCAATGGGAACAACATACACTTCTTTCCAAGAACAGGATACATCAGGTTTTTATTCAGAAAGGCATTGAACAAAAGCTGTTACTGGGGAGCTTGAAGAATCAACTTAATTTTAGAGGCAGGTCGATTTAGGTAGATGTTGCTAGCTAGTAGCCAGGTATGGCTGGTGCCACATCTATAAGTGTCCAGTCACCACTTTGTACCTCATCACTAGCGACAGCCACAGAGAGCAAAAACAGAAACTGCTTTATCAGCCTGGAAACAGTGATGTTTGAGTTTACACTTTACAGTTCACGTTATACTTACTCTTGCATTCCCTAGGAATATTAGCTTTTTCCAGGATGGTGTGTTTCTGTAGTTTATTGCATGCTACATATTGCTCCTGTACAGTGCGTACTGTGGAAAGAGTCACCTCTATTTATCTATGTGGGTTCCAGTTGTGGGTGAGTGTTAATATTGGACTACGATTGAGAGCTGTTGGAGTTCAGGCCGAACGCAGTCTGAATTTCTCATAATTCCTGTCAGTGGGTCATAGAAGTGTTCAGAATTCATGCTCATCCAGTCCTTCTCCAGTGTACAGAGCACACAGAGCAATGGTCGGGTGTGCCTGTGAAGGGGGTACTCAGCTGTCAAAATCTTGACAGAGCGAAAGTTAAAGAAAATGCAGTGTTTACATGTGAGTGGGTGCGTTAAGTGTGGGGAGTAACTGAAGTGAAGGAGTTGAAAAAAAAGCAGGAGAGAGTGAAAAGATGATGCTAAAGAAGAAAGGTGGATGATATCTAGATGGAGTGTTTCAAAACATATGACGTGAAAAAGAGCATCAATGTCTAAACAAGAGATTGCCAAAGACAGTGGGATGTGAGAAATTGAACCATTCCAAAGGCCATTATCCATTTCATAGACCATAGATATGTTTCATTCACAGTCTGCTTAACTATTGTAAGTGACCACACCAGATTTATCTGTGGACCCTTTCGTGCTCTCCAAAAAATCACTTCTTTAGAAATCACTTCTAGAGACACAATTGCATTTGGCATAAGTTCTGGAAACACAGGTCACCTCTGGTGAATTGGAATTTCAGTTATTCCATTCTGAAGCATGCAACCATAACCACTTGCCAGTAGGGACACTGCTGATTCAAAGGCTTGCCACATGTGGAGGGTGCCAGTTTTATGGCTCAGTGGGCCAGTTTTTACTGTTGATTTTCATTCTATTACCACTTTTTTCTCTACCTACTTTGCTAATGGGGGCCACTTTTATGTTGGTTCCAGACCTATTTTTTGTCCCAATCCAACACTGAGACAGATCATTTTCTCTGTGTGTGCAAATAATCCACCTTCTTTGTGTTCCTGATTACTTTATCCCTTATTAGCCATTAGAACATTAACTAGAAGTGATTGAACCTTTATGATTTACAACAGTTCATTTATTACATAAAAAGACCCTGGATATCAAGCTGTTTTACAAAGGTCTGCGATCCTCAAATGTGGGGCACTTTTGTGGGTGACCGGGCCTATTTTTGCTCGCAATCCAGCTCTGTACTGCACCATTGCCTTAATTAGAGGGGTATATTACTCTTTGGTTCTAGCAGCGATATTAAGGAAACTGTCATAGCAGCAGCAGCTTTCAACATTTTGAAAAGTGTATTGGTGAGGCTGGCATTGTTTAGCACCTGGAACACTTGCATTAAAAACCTTCTTGAAGAATTGCCACCTCTAGAGCATAGCTACTTAAAGATGTGGCTTAGCTGTTCCAAATACCAGTGACCTATTAGGTATCAACTGCTTCTCAATATGTGAAAAGAATCACCACAAACAGCATGTCTTCATGTGACAGAAGCAGAACTTTCAAATTGTTGATGTTCAATATCACCTATTTGAGTGAATTGTGTCAGGATTCACATATTCACTGACTCACCCACCATTACATTCCTCTCAGTGAGTTAAGAACCTGCTCCAAACATCTGTCTGGAACCTACATGTCCCTTATGCCTTAGCTGTACACGTTTTTGGGGTGATGAAGGTGTGTATCTGCCGGATCAGTTCTGCAGGAAATTTAATATTCCACTTTCTGCCTTCTTGCTTTGCTACGGCCACATGCCTTGTCTATGGGAAAGCAACTATGTCGCTACTGCCTTGTTTGTCCTGTAATAGAAAAAGCTTGTACTCCTGCTGCTCTAGACCTACTTGTCCTCTGAAGGAGTGAAGCTTGCAGGGCTTCTGTCCAAGGTATAAATGTACTTTGTAAAAAGGATGTTTCCACTACTGTTGCCCTTTCCTATAAAAGAAACAAAGTATTTAAAGAGCGCACATGATTTCATGTGAGATACCAAAACCTGCAGTCTTCAAGGTTAGAATCAATACATCAGCATGGAAACATGCTGATGAAAAGAGAAGTAGGGTCCATTGCTTGACCATTCTGTTTTTAATCGGGTTGTAGGGAGACACTACTAAGCTCACCCACACACACTTTTAATATAGGTATGACAGATTAACAAAGGGAGAACATAAATGTCAGCATAAGGGACATAGGGGGTCATTACGACCCTGGCGGCCGGCGGAACACTGGCGGTAAAACCGCCAACAGGCTGGCGGTGTTCTGCGAGTGTATTATGACCATGGCGCATTAGCCACGGCCATACCGCCGGCCCCTCCACTATACCACCAGGCGGTCATAATCCCCAACCGCGGTAAGGGGGACTCGGGGTGCCCCTGGGGGCCCCTGCACTTGGCATGGGCAGTGCAGGGGCCCCCAGGCACAGACCCATCGCGCCGGGCAGTGAAATGCAACGGGTGCTGCTGAACCCACTGCACATCTATTATGATATGGCTTTAATGTTGATGTGACTTTTCCGCTGGGCCAGCGGATGGAAACACTGTTTTCGTCTGCTGGCCCAGCGGAAATGTCAAAATAGGGAGCCACCAATACCGCCAGCACTGGTAGTATTGTGGTGCCTGCAACTTTGGCGGTCGTTTTGCAAGACCGCCGAAGTCGTGATGAGGGCCATATTCGCACCCAAACTAAGGAACCTATAATAAGGAGACTGTGCAACTAGTAAATAGTAGCACTCTCGGATTCTCCCAATGCTAGATATGGAACCCACTGTTGAAGTATACCACACTGGGGAGGCAATAGAAAGCATACAACAGTTTGTAAACTCCTTTCACTCCCTCCTTACATGTTGTACCTGTCCTGTATGGGTGAAAAACTCATGTGATGTTCCCTTTGCTACTGCCACCTGTTCTTTAATTATTATTTGTGTTAGCAAAGATGATACTGCTGTTGCCCATGTTGTATGTTTGTTGCGCTAGGAAGCTTAGTATATAACTCCCCACTGCACAACATACAAAATATTCACATTGCCAATGCTTGTTGTAATGACTGATGTGAATAAAAAAACGGAACCCTAGCAAATTATGTGAGCAGAATATACTGTTTTGGCTTTACTTGTTAAATAGGCACATTTTCTAAATGGACCTGATTACTTTATAAAACGCAAAAACCCAGCTGACATGTATGACATAGCTAACATTGACATTTGTAGCTAAAAGGACTTTGCAGTCTTGGTTTTGCGCCCATAGTTAAAGTGTTAAAAGCAAATCGAAAAGCAGCATGGTGTTTTCTGAAGAGTCAGAAATTGCTAATTGTATTTGTCATTGTACTACTTGGCAGATTGTGAAATGTATTATTAAATGTAACTCCTGAACAGTCTTTTTTTCTTGTCTGCTTCAGCCCAGTGAGTGAGAGTACACAGATAGCATTTCAAATGCAAAGGAGCATCTCATAACGAATGGGATAACTTTAACACTCCTTGGGAAAAAAACTGCATGTAGGAAAGACATTATTTAACAGGACAATGGCAGCAACAGCAGCTGAATTGCCTGAAAAGACACTGCTAAAGCGAAAACAAGGGGCTGGCACCTATCTACTTTAGCCTGCCTTCCTCTTTGTCCTAGACCTAGAGCAGTGATTCCGAACCTGGAATCTGCAGACCACTGGGGGGGCACAACACCTTCACGGGAAGTCCTGGAATGTATAAATGTATTAATATATTACTTTCCCATTAATAGTGTCTATACATTAAAAATCAAAGCTAAAAATGATAAAAAGCTCTCTAAATATGAAGGAATTTGAAGCCAGAGGCTAAAAATTCAGGGCCAGATTTATTCAGGTTTTGCGTCGCCCTTGCGCAAGGGTGTGTGCAAGGACGATTCAAAACATAAGGGAAATTAATCAAGCCACTCAAGGCCATCTTGTATGGTCCTGAAAGGTTTGATCAATTTTGCGTTGCTTTGCCTCAGGACAGGGCTGCATTCTGCAGTACATATATAAAGAGGAATTTGCCTCTCAGGATTCTTTTCATGCAGGAAGGTGTGCCTTCCTGCACCAGAACAATCCTGCTTACATCACAGGCACCCTTGCACCATGCTGCAAGGGTGCCTGCATTGGCTTCAGGCAGCCAAAAGTACAACAGCACAAGGAAAGGACAGGAATATGCTGTGTGATGTTAAATGTGGCACATTTCTGTCCTTAACCTTTCATGCAGCACAGCAAGGTGGCTTGCTTCCTTGCACTGGTGAAAGTATGATAAATATGCCCCTCAGTAGATATCCCTATGTTAATTTGTGAGAGTAGTGCACTGTACAGCAAACAAAA
The DNA here is from genome assembly GCF_031143425.1 of Pleurodeles waltl. Classification (NCBI taxonomy): domain Eukaryota; kingdom Metazoa; phylum Chordata; class Amphibia; order Caudata; family Salamandridae; genus Pleurodeles; species Pleurodeles waltl. The sequence goes on along the minus strand of NC_090445.1, from coordinate 1,528,629,429 downwards.
TCTAGCATGGGTGATTGGTAACTTCAGCTGAAGCACAGGTTTGCACAGACAAAGAGAGAGCAAGCATTAGTAGGAACAAAACCAAGGGTCCTCATTTATGTGGCCCTAGCGTCACTTTGCGCCACCGAAGCTTCATTTTTTTTACGCTTCGATGGTGCAGTGTGCCAGTCTATATTTACAAGGCCACGCAAAACCACTACCTTGTGTGGCATTTCATGGCCTTGTAAATATTCACCATGGTGCAAGGGTGCTTGGGTTGGCGCATGGCAGCAATTTGTGCTCCAGCGCAGAGGGAGAGGACTGAAACGTGCCATATCTTGTAGATACAGCGCATTTCTGCTCTTTCCTGGTGGCGCAGGGCGGCGCAGCCTAGGCAGTTGCTGCGCCACCCTGCGCCGAGGGCCTCATAAATTATGCCCAAAGTGTTATGCTGGAGTCTAGAATAGATCATCATTGAGAAACAAACCATTTTTAACAGCTTCAGTCTTCTCATTAAACCCAAAGTTTTGATTTGTGCATATATTTTGTTTGCCAATTAAATGAAAAAAAAAGTCATAATATTGTTTGATTTATACTTGTTACAATATTTTTATTTAGTTTTGGGATTCGCATCGTACAGATTTGGTAGGCGGGGGTCCCTTGCATCCACTGCACTGGTTCAGTAGGAGGTCAACAGAAACCAAACTGTTAATAAAAACCACTGATCACAGGACGTTGTGATCTAACAAGAACGCCTTTAACCATGCTGTGCACCCCGTCTTTCAACATGTGCTGGCGCAGTAAGGGCCGCCTTTGAGTTATACACCCCCTGACGTCAAAGGATGATGCAACCATATTGTCGAATTTGGAGGACTCGTTTACCCAAACGTGAGAGGTTAATGCATATTTCAACTGCTTCAGGTAAGCCTTAGGGTAGCGAGATTTAACTCGAAGATATAGTTTGCACTCAGATTGTGATCAAGGCGACATTTAATAAAGGCCGCCAAGACAATGCTGTCAGGAGTATGTTCTGTATAAAAAGGGATTACTGGTATCACCCACGCTCGCCAAAACACGCATACCGTCAAGAGACCGTTCTTCTTACGTGTCTCTGTGCAGGAAGGTGGGTGTTATGACGTGGACATCTCGTCTCTTCTCTTCCTATTTCCCGAAGCTCCCGCTCTACGATCTTCAAGCGCGCGCCTCGGATCAGCGTGTTGTGTGATGTACACATTTAAAGGTGTTAGAAAGTGGGCATTAGGCAGCCAGCGGACTAACTTTCAAAGCTATGCCGCCAAAACCACTATTCTCAACGTAACCTTTAAGGCTTCATCCGGTGTGTGTCTTTTCTTATTACGAACCTCGGTGCTAAACACAGCAAGGATCCCGTTATACCAGTACCGGATCTAAACAACTTAATCCCGACGTGTACCGCCTCTGTCACGTATTCCTTCAGTGAAATCTAACCAAAATTTCTGAGCAAGTTATGGGCGTCATTAAGGGGTCGCCAGCTGCCCCTTGGGACCCCGGCACTGCCTTTTCGAACCCTGCTCTCAGAGGTGGCAAAATCAGTGCGGGGAACATATAGGCAGCTCGCGCTAAGAATACAGTACAGTTTACATAGTAAAACCTGCTTTTAAAGATATGTTGTGTGCGTGCTTGCGGGTAAGAGTGTGTTTATGTGAGCAACAGCGAGTGTATGTGTAAATGTGTGTGTATATGTAAGCATGTGTGTGAGTGAAAGTAAAGGTCAAATGGCGTGTGATGTCACTTCTGCTACGTTTGGCATTTCAGTGACTTGACGTTTATGAAGTGAGATGGACCAGCACTTGTCACCCACATCCGCAACGCTGCTAATTAAGGCATGCCAACCCTGTTTTAGTGTTGGGGGTCCTTGGTCCCCATGCTACTAATAGTGGTGACACAGACGCAGTAGTAGGGTGAGTGGGAACTCGCCCAGAGCATGTGCGCCCGGCCCTTTTTGTTAGCAGGGTCACCTGACTGGTGACACCTGTGATGGATGGGTGTTGGATGAGTGTGGAAGCCAGCCCTCAGCTGAGTGGCTGGCGGAAACACTAGAGTGTGTCCGGCAGGACACTACTCCTATCCTGCAGACCATTCGGATCTTGTAGTACTGAGAACCTGACAAAACTGTGATGACATACCTCTGTTTTGTCTTGCTGATGTTCCTGCTATTCCAGCACAGACACCCCATCTCACACAGGTCTACTAATACACATTATTTACCATTGGTGTAATAAAAAGGGGTACAATTACCTGGAATATGATTTTCCCTGTCAGCTGAGGTGGGCAAAAACAATGTAAAATTTATATTGTGTGTGTCATTGCGGGAAAGAGCATGTTTGTGAGAGACAGTGTTTTTAAGTGTAAATGTATGTGTAAGTATGTGTGTGATATGTGAGTGAAAGTAAAAAGTCAAGTAGCGTGTGATGTCACTTCTGCCACCCCTGGCATTTTGCCGATTTGGCATCCGTCATTACCCTATGTTTTTGGTGTGCACCAGGGCTATAATGGCACATTCTTTGGTGGGGCCTGATAACTGGGAGGTTTATCCACCGCAGGAGGTTGATGGGCTGACTGCATCTCAGAGCATTCAAACCAGTGATTTATACTTTTCAGACAGATATTTACAGCAGGCACATCAACCTAGTATCCTATAGCAATTCCACATTCAAATTTAGTGTATTTAGAAACAGATGTAACATGAGATTTAATCACTGTGCGTTTATAAAGGTATAACATACATACACAAACACACACATAGCAGGAGCTGGCCCGTGGAGAGGGTGTCAGTCCCCAGGCCCCTCATTGGCCCCTGTAAGGGGCGGCGGAGCCCCCTCCAATGTTACACATCTCTGGGGAGGTGGTGGTCATCAGGGTTTGGGTGTCCAAAATAGATTCCCTTCATTCTTTTTATTATAACCCCAGGAAGATGGTGGTCCCTCGGGCTGCCGGGGGAGGGTTGTGACCCCACCACATTGCTGGTCTTCAGTGCCTCAGGGATGTGGCGGTTCCCCGGGCTGCAGGGGGGGCCACGTGGCTCCCCTGCATCATAGTTCAGTAAAGCCCCGGGGAGGTGGTGGTCCCTGGGGCTGCAGTGGGGCTTGGTGGCACCCCAACATTAAATTAACAGTGCCCCCGGGATTGGGCCACCTGTCGTCTTCAGAAAAAAGAAGCATGGGAGCCCACACTTCATCTTTTAAAAACATTTTTCTGGATCTGTGGATCTGCCATGAATGGATGTGAATTTGTTTAAAAAAATGCTTTTTAGCTCAAGGGGGTTGGGGGTGGGTTAGAGCATCAGAGCTGAGGGGTCAGGGTGACTCTACCCTGGCCCCTTGTTTTTTTATTTACTTTTTTTGTGGGACTCGGCTGGAGCCGAATCACAAGATGGCTGCCAATACTTCCTGGTTTGAAGTGTTAGCAGCCAATCATAGCTGTGCATTTCCCTACACCACATAAGCAATAGCACACTCTGCTTACGGAAAGCTGTCTGCCAAATTTGGTGTAATGGCAGGTTTTAAGGGTCACAAAAAGGAGAAAGTTTAAAGGGTCATAACAGATTTTAGTTACAATATAAATCATTTGTTGATGCCCCATACCAATTTTAGGAATTGTGGTGTGTTCTAAGGTGATTTTACCATGTGAAAAAGCCTTCTTCTACGATTTCATGAATCATGTTTGAGAGAAAACTGTTTCTTCACAATTTTCCCATTGAGGTTAATGAAGGTGTTCCATAAGCTAAAATGAGGGCAAATGAGAGCATATTTTCTAATACTTAACACTATCTTTCTCAGCCATATGAGAATGAAGTTTGACATTCTCAGTAAAAGATGTAATTCCAACAGTTGCAGTCTGTCAGCTGATCCCCTTGTGTTCTATTGCAGCCTCCCAGGGTGTTTTAAGGAACAACTAGAGAGCTAACAGTCTTACTTATGACAAAAGCTTGGCACACCTGGAGCCATCTTGGTTGAATCAAACTGGTAAGACACTTAATTTAGAAAAGAACAAAATAAGGGGGTCATTTTGGTGTAGAAATTATGGTTAGTGCTGTGGAAAGATAAAGACATGCTTTAAGTCCTCTTCTATTTCATTAAAACATTCTGACCTGCAGACTGAAACATGCACTTTCAACACCAGCAGCAGACTGCAATTTAACTCTCTGGTGATCAGAAGCTTTACTACTGTGTTCTACTGAGCAACTAAAGTGCTATAATTTTGAATTTATACCAAAAGTATGGCACATCTCAACCTCATCTTGATGGAATCGAAGTGGAAAACTGAAAGTATTTACTACTGAGGATAGTACAGTAAATAAGTCCCCAAAGATGGCGAACAGAGAAAAAAATCCCAAATGTAGCACAAATACCACCCACATATACCCAAAAGACACAAGTTTGCAAAACAGTTAGGGCCTGATTACGACTTTGGTGGTCTTGGTACTGCCATTATGGCAATGGTGAAATCACTGACTAAGAGGTCCAGCAGCCGAATTACGATGTTGTTGGTCCTATTGAAAGTCTACTGCGTCTGCCAGTTTTTCCCTCCTGTTTCAACAGCTGTCATAGGCTACAGCAGCTGATGGCTGGAGTCCCGCCTCTGTTCCCACAGGTGGGATTACGAAATTGGTCACCGCCAAGCCGACTGTGGCTGGAAAACCTTCTCACTTAACCTGGTGGGGACACGAGATCTAAGGTAAGAACTCACATTATATTCAGTCTCCACTCCTCTTCCCATCACAGAGCCCCTCGTCAAGGTCCTCCTTTTGCTGCAGACACTTACCTACGAAAAAAACACACACAGTTGGCGTCACCTCCTAAGGTAAGCTACTCGTACATTTATTCACTGTTACAATGGCTGTGGACGCCTGCTGTTGGACAAGGTATGTTTTCCATAGATGTAATATATATATGTGTGTATTTCTAGATTTGCTTAGTGTACATACACACACATGTATTTGTACTGTGGAACAAAACCTACGAAAAGTGAGGTTCCTAGTGTGACAGACCACTTCCATCAGAAGACTGCTGCCACGAGACTGCTAGCACAACAGAAACATCTTAATAGGGTGAGCAAGAAGCCAGGGGCTCACCACTGGTTCACCACTGCTGCGAGCCAGCTGTAAGACCGCCACAATCTCATAATCAGGCCCTATACTTTTTGGAGGGGGGGGTTCAAATTTATATTGCATGGAATTTACTCAAGGGTATTTGAATGCTTTACATGAGCAGCAGCTACATCACAGAAGGACACACTCACTTTGGTTTTAGGCATGGGGAGATTTAGGGGCATATTTATGCTCTATTTGCGTAGTTTTAACGTCATTTATTTTTATGCTAAAATAAAGCAAACTTAACTCCATATTTATATTTTGACGCTAGACACGTTTAGTGTCAAAATATTGGAGTTAGCGCCATTTTTAGGATGCGCTAAACTGCCTTGAGTTAATGAGATGCAAGGTAGGCGTTCCCGTCCTAAACACAACACTAACCCCCTAACGCAATATTTATTCCTCGATTAAAAAACAGTGCTAACAAAGAAAGCGGACTCAAAAAATGGTGCAAAGTCCAATTAGCACCAAAAATTAACCCCTGGTCAGACCCAGACATTAAAAAGAGGCTCACACACCACCACTCATAGAAAAAAACAAGAAGGAGCTTTGGAAACTGCCAGGACAACATGGAAGTGCTACTGCTCCAGCTTGGCACATGCCGAAAACGTCTGCAAAAACAGTAGATCCAACCACCACCACTGCAGCAACCACAAACGCCACCACAACAGCCACAGAGGCAGTGCAGAAGGAGGGAGAAAATATTCCAGCAGTAAATCACCAACTTAGGAATGAGGGAACAGGATCTGGTCTGAATGTACAGACTAAACCTGGAGTCCATCGTACGCCTGCTGCACCTGATAACGCCACACATCACAGCAAGGCTGCAAACTCCCCATAACATCCCATTCATTACAAAACTCCTCACTGTCCTCCACATGACGGCGTCAGGATCAGTCCAGACAATGGATGCTCATGTATCTGGTATCTCCCAGTCATCCTTCTCCGTCTGCCTACCAAAGGTCCTGGAAGCAATCCTACGCCTCACGCCACAACACATCTGCTTCCTAAACACCCAGCAGCTGCAGCATGAGACCATGCAAGGTTTCTATGAGATAGCTGGGTTCCCACGTGTGCTGGTTGCAATGGACTTACCCATGTCCAGCTGGTGCCACCTGTTGCTACGGAACACCTCTACAGGTCCCGCTAGCACACACATTCCATCAATGTGCAGGCTATTGTGGACCACTGTGGGCTTTTCACAAACATTCTGGTGAAATATCCTGGCAGTGTCCATGACGCATATATCTTTCACCACTGCATCATCAACCAGTGGTTCCAGGATGGTGAAAATGGCAATGGCCTACATCATAGGTAAGTCACCATACCAATCAAACCCCATAACATACCAACCATGAAGGACAAACAAGACAAACTCAAAAAGAAATACACATGGGTAGGGCCACAGAAATGCAAAGGCAGCAGCACATAAGCCACATGCCACACCACTCTGCACACATTGCATGTCACAAATGCAATGCATGTACCGTAATCAACATAACACAGCAAACTCAAAAAGAAATACACATGGGCAGGGCCACAGAGATGCATAGGCAACAGCACATAAGCCACATGCCACACCACACTGTACACATTGCATGTCACAATTGCAATGCATGTACCGTAATCAACATAACACAGCAACACCCTGACTGGCAAATCACGTGTGGACACGTGGAGCCAAGTTTCCTTAGCATGCAGAAGCTGCTAAAAAATCACTCCAAGTGTCCACAGGTCAACAAATGAATACAGATCACACACACACACACATCACATCAAACAAGAAGTACACAGGTATGTCAGTAGCATAGGCTATGGTCATGTTGAAGAGGTCACACTAGGCACAGTCCCACGTAACTCATGGGGTGTAAGCTTGGGGCAGAACCTAAATCCAATGCCACCCAAGTGGCACCATAACCAACTATACATCAGCTACACATACCTGCAGTGTACACATATGCTTGTCTGCTGCATTGTGTCTCACACATATGTCTACAAAAATATTTGCCATTAAAGACCAATAGGGGTTGAACCATGAGAAATGGGGCAGCACCTACTCCAGTGTCACCTCACATGTGCCCCTAGTGCCCACTAAGAACACCATGGTGGTCATTACAACCCTGGCGGTCGGTGTGAAAGCTGCAGTAAAACAGGCAACAAGCCAGCGGAAAAAAAAATGGAATCACGACCATGGTGGAAACCGCCAACAAAGACAGCCACTTTAACACTCCGACCACCACAGCAGTAGAAACAAACACCGCGGCGGTAACCGCCAACAGACAGGTGGAAGACAATGTACCGCCCACAGTATTACAACAGGCCAATCCGCCACCTTTTCCGGGGCGGATTCACTGCGAACAAAAACACGGCAGAAACAGGACTTGGAAGGGAAAACGCTCAACTCTACACACCCCACTAGGAACCAGGACACCATGGAGCCGGAACTCCATATTCTCCCTGCCTTTGTCTTCCTGCTCCTCTACCAGGAGCACGAACGCCGGCGGCGAAGACCACAGTGAGTACTGCACCTACGACACAGGGGAGGAGGGAGGGAAAAGAGAGTGACACACACAAGCAACGCCCCCACCCCCAACCCCCACCCTCACCCACCACAACACACACACTAATGCATGTTGATACATTACAGTTGCACCCCCCAACCCACCCGGAAGAATGCAAAGACAAAAGGAAATGATTGTAACCATTGTAATCTATTAAAATCCAGTACTCAAAAATATATATACACTATAAACAAATATATACCAGAGGTGTGGAATTTATTAAAATATCTACTTGTCCAGGGGACAGGTTGCTTCTCAAATCTACTTGTCCTGTAAAAAGATCTACTTGTCCCTTTGGTGCCATGTAGTGTGGCGACAAATTATGGCAGCAATTAATAGCCTCTCTGATTATGCCAGGGCTACTACCATAGTAGGGCTTGAATACTTGGAGTTTCAATCCCTACTGTAGCAATTTCCTTATTTTGCCACCTTTCTGCAGATCTGCGTACTGGGGCTGGAGGAAGCAGTAAGCAATAGTTCCAGGGCTGGAATGCCTTTGAGTCTGCAAACCTACTAACCTGCATGTTTTAAAGATTTTTACCAGCTTCTCTCTAATATTTTCCCATAATAAGAAAGGTTGGACATTTACTCCTGACAATGGCAGAATTAGAACTTCTTCCAGGGTTGGGAAGAAAGTGGCTGGAGGGAAAATGAACTTGCAAATGCTCAATAGATTTTCACATGAGCAAATCTACACATCGTATTTACCCACGCTAAAATACAGTTCACAAATATTTTATAGGGGTACGACATATACCATGGGTGCACTTTTGTGACTTTCTTTAAGAATTTGGGGCCACAAGTAGGTAGGTTCAGATTTGTGACCGGCAAATTGCGAGTCGTAAATCCGAATGTAGGATGGTGTCCTTGACACCATCTGTGATTCGCAAGGGCTTCGCAAATGCCCACATCATGAATAATCATGAGGTGGGTCGCAATTTGCGACCCCCTCAAGAATGGTGGCCTGCTGGAGACAGCAGACCACCATGTCTGTGACTGCTTTTCAATAAAGCAGTTTTTTTGTAATGCAGCCCGTTTTCCTTAAAGGAAAACGAGATGCATAACAAAAACGAAAAATGAAACGTTTTCGTTTCATTTTTTCAGAGCAGACAGTGGTCCACAGGACCACTGCTTGCTCTGAAAAAATGTTTACAGTGACATTCACAATGGGAAAGGGGTCCCATGGGGATCCCTTCCCTTTTGCGAAAGTGTTAGCACCCATTTGAAATGGGTGCAAACTGCGATTGGTTTGCGCCCGCGTTCGCAAAACAATCCTACATTGCACTGCGAGTTGCAATTAGGAAGGGAACACCCCTTACTAATTGCGAGTCGCAAACCCGTTTTGTGATTCGGTAACCAGGTTACTGAATCGCAAAACTGGGTTTGTGCATCGCAATGTGCTTTTTGCACGTCGCAAACAGCGAAAGTCGCTGTTTGCAACATGCAAAAAGCTACCTACATGTGGGTCTTGATCCCTAATTAGGTCTGTTGTTAACAAAGACATTTTGTTTTTATTAAACTTCTATTTCTCTCTCTTTTGGCTGGCTTTACTGTGAGTGAACGCATTCTGCTCTTCCACAAGGAGCATATTGCCACACAAAGTAGTTTTGTTCAGTGTCAGGAACTACAGTGGCAATCAGTGACGTAACGAAACTGGAGGGTGCCCCTTTGCAAAGAACATGGAGGAGCCCCCTCTCCAGACTCACTCAGGGCAGGTGCTGTGCTGACGGGGCCCCCTGGAGGGCGGCTGCGGGGCCTTTGTTATGCCACTGGTGGCAACGTGGGCTTTAAGAGTTCAAAAACTTTTTTGGGGGGGTTTTGCCAATGTTTGTTACAATGTTGAGGGCCTGGTAGCTCCCACAACAATAAAGTGTTACAAAAGCCATGTCAAAACAAGACACGCATTGATGAAACTAAAAGACTTATAAAAATATGTCAGATCAGTTGGCTTTGTCAGTGTTTGTTTATTTTCATGCTTCCCATAATCGTGTTGAAAATGGTTACACTGATTTTCCATTAGAAATATTTTTGGGAAATACTAGCATGCATCAACACATTTTACTAAATGACACTTCATTTGCATATAATCAGAGAGCATTCTGGGAGCATTATACTTAGCCTCTTAGCCTAAACTTTTCAAACATGTGTGTACATGTTTTTTTGTTTTGTACTGGAACAACGTCAGTAGTGAAGTGTGACCTTAAAACATTTATTTACAGCACGCACCCTAATAATGAAGGCTTTCAAATAATGAACCATAAATACAAGTTCGAACAGCATTATCTTTTGGAAACACATTACCTCAACTGCAGAGAGTTCAACTCTCTATAAACAAGCAGCCAAAGGGTTTGTGCTGCAGGGGGTTGGGCCTACTTGTCCCAAGGACAAAGTAAACATAAAAACTTGTTGCCCTTGACCCCAAACAAGATGTCCCGGGCGATAGGAATTCCACATCCCTGTATACACCAAGAACACAAGTCCAGGTATTGCACCATTTAAGTCCGTGGACCACTGGGCCCAAAATGCATGGGTGAGGCCCACACTCAATACCCGATCAAAACGGAGAGAACACTGCAGGGGCATCAGATAGAAATACAACAGGCACCTCAGGGGGAAGGGGGGGGGGGGCACCTCAGCCGGATGAGTGCACGACGCCAGATCCACGAAGGGAGCTCCATGCCCACTGATGTATCCTGGGGAGTGCAAAGCCACAGTCTCTCAAGTGGATAACAGTCTCCACTGGTTCCGGAGGGGGCTTTGTGCCCAGAGTGCTTCATCCTGCCAAGGACAGAGGTAGTGGATGTGAATCTCCACTGGTTCAGGAGGGGGTTTTGTGCCCAGAGTGCTTCATCCTGCACGTGGCGGCCTCAGTAGCGGCAGTGGTTGCGGCGCTCATGGGCCTTCGGTGCTGGTGGGTGGCTCAGTGAGCGTGCTGCTGGTGGCGGTCTCCTTGTCAGTGGTGCTGGTGGTGGCGGTGTCCTTGGCAGCGGTGCTGGTGGCGGCGGTGTCCTGGGCAGCGGTGCTGCTGGCGGCGGTGTCCTGGGCAGTGTTGCTGCTGGCGGAGGTGTCCTTGGCAGCGGTGCTGGTGGCGGCGGTGCCCTTGGCAGCGGTGCTGGAGGCGGCGGTGTCCTGGGCAGCGGTGCTGGTAGCGGTCTTGTCCACTGTGCAGGTTGGTGGTGACTTCCCTTTCTTTCTATGCCCCTTCCCCACCTTGGATGGTGGCGCAGCTTTCTTCCCACTCCCAACTGTAGTCCTGGGAGGGCCCTTGGTGGCAGGTGTTTTACCCTTCTTCCTCCAGGTAGCGGCCAACTTATTATGCTTCTGAAGTGGGGGACTGTCCGTGGTCTGGCTCCTTGGCACACTGGCTGCCCTGCTGCTTGGCGCACTCCAGAAGCCAGTTACTGCTGGCACCACTGTTCCCGCTGATGTGGTGGCTAAGGTGCTGGGTTGGGACCTGGAAAGGCGTGCCCTAAGGGACTGAAGGGGTGGGGGAGGTGAGGTGAAGAGGTCAAGGTTGGACAGGAAAAGTTTTTTAGACACACTGGGACAGGTAGATGGAGGGGGTTTGGGAGTGGAGGAAGAGGTAGTGGTTGTAGGAGGTGTACGTTTGCTGACTTTGGGTGATGGTGCATGGCCTGGAGGCTGTCGGGAGGTGGATGGCTGTTGGGTGGGTGTGTGGCTGTGTTTGTGTACCTTGGGAGGTGGGCTCACAGACACACAGGGAGGGGACACAGGGGATGTGTGAATGGTAGTGGGGGTGGTGAGTGCACGTGAGCGGGGTGTGGTGATGGGCGTGCTGGTGATGGAGGCAGTGGCTGAGGATGTAGTGCATATAGGTGTGAGTGGAGACGAGACAGGGAGAGAGGAGAGGGTCGTGGAGGAGGGGGACACAGTGGAGGCAGTGGCTGTTGGCATGTCTGCATGGGTAAGATGCTTGTGTGAGTGCCTGTGGGATGTGTGGTGCTTATGTTTGCCAGAGCTTCCCTTGTGTGTTGAGGTGTGTGCATGCTGGTCTGATGGTGTGCTTGGGATAGGCTGAGGTACAGGGGATTGGGGTTGGGTGGAGGAGGTTGGAGGGGGGAGGCTGGACACAGGGACAATGGCTGCCATCAGTGCTGAGGCCAGAGCCTGAAATGCTCTCTGTGGGCTGCCACGCCAGAATGAATGCCCTCCAGATATGCATTTGTTTGTTGCAAATGCCGCTCAACACCCTGGATGGCATTAAGAATGGTTGATTGCCCAACAGTTTGGGATCTCAGGAGGTCAATAGCCTCCTCACTGAAGGCAGCAGGGCTGACTGGGGCAGGGCCTGAGGTGCCTGGGGCGAAGGAGATGCCCACCCTCCTGGGTGAGTGGCCACGGGACACACGCTGAGGGGCTGCTGGGAGGGCGGTGCTGGTGGGGGGGTGGTGGCTGTACCTGTTGATGTGGGGGCCGCAGAGGGCCCCGCCACTACAAGGGAGCTCCCATCAGAGGAGGAGTCACTGTCGCTGGTCTCTGCTCCTGTCCCCGCCGTGGAGCTCCCCTCGCCCTCCGTCCCACTGGTGGTTTCAGACTCCATTGTCTCGCCCTCCAGGGCCAAGTGGGATGCAGCTCCTTCCTGCTCCGATGCCACTGCTCCTCCGCCTGATGATGCTATTTCACACAAGAACATGGAGATCACAAAAAGGGGGGGAGATAGAAGATAGACATGTTCAGTGCATGCAATACCACCACTGTTGGCGGACACTACAGACACAGCAGCCCTCTGCACTACGCCATGCACTTATAGTTCCTAGATTATTCACAGGGCCATGGGGTACAAGGCCTATGCCCGATTGCTGCACACTTGGAAGTCACAGGAGCCTGACTAAGTGTAGAAGGCTCTTACCACTGTGGGGTTGGGGTGCCACATAGCCTGCCTCACAAAGCGACTTTGCCTACAAAGCTCTTCCTGGCCTAGGGGAACCCACTGCCCACCTCCCCCACCTAGACACCTCGTAATGCACGCAGAGTCAGATGGATGTGATGGTACTCACCCCCTTGTGGCTGCTGTGATGCCCTCAAGCGCCCATCCAACTCCGGATATGCTACCGCCAGGATCCGGAACATCAGGGGGGTCATGGTGCGACGGGCACCCCTCCCACGTTGGGAGGCCATCCCCAGCTGGGCCTCTGCCGTCTTCTTGCTCCACCGTCTGTGGTGGACCCCCAGGGTCCGGACGTCCTTGGCGATGGCACGCCAAATATCCTTCTTCAGGTGGGCGCTGACCTAGAGGAATAGTACAGGGGAAAAGGTAAAACTTTAACCGTCCGGACTGTCACAGTCATTGGCCCACGTTCCCACCCTTGCCCTGACGCACACACACTCACCGTCCGCTCATGCAGGGCTCAGTCCCCCCCCCCATGTATCTTCCATCCACAACACTCCAAACAGGCATTGCCCATGTAGCGTGCTCACATTGTACTCACCTGTTTGTCTGGAGGACTGTAGAGTAGCATGGTCTGGGGGAGGACCCCATCCACTTGACATGGGTGCTAACTGCTAATTGCATTGCGACTGCGTTCGCGGTCACAAAGCAATTCTGCATCGCGGTGCGAATCGCAAATAGGAAGGGAACACCCTCGCAAATGGGAATGTGCATCGCGAATCTCGTTTTGCATGGCGCAAACTGCGAATTCCGCAGTTTGCGCCATGCAAAACGGTTGGTACATCTGGCCCTGAGGGTTAGTGTGTGTCTAACAGTTGTCCCTCTACATTTGCAGGTGACTCTGGGTACCCCAACCTGTCATGGCTACTGACCCCAGTGAGAAATTCCAGGACAAGGGCAGAGGAATGCTACAATGAGGCACATGGCCGAACTAGGAGAGTGATTGAAAGGACATTCGGCCTCCTGAAGGCCAGGTTCTGATGCCTCCATATGACAGGTGGTTCTCTCTACTACTCACCAAAGAAGGTGTGCCAGATCATCATGGCCTGCTGTATGCTGCACAACCTGGCTTTGTCACGACAGGTGCCTTTTCTGCAGGAGGATGGTCCAGAAGGTGGTCTTGTGGCAGCTGTGGAGCCTGTGGACAGTGAAGAAGAGGAGGCAGAAGAAGAGGATATCGACAACAGAAACAACGTTATCCAGCAATACTTCCAGTGAGACACAGGTAAGAAGATGTCACTGCCTCACACATCTCATGCTATTGTTTGAGCTAGCATAAGTCTGTCACTTTCACCCAGTGTATGGACCCTGACTTGTCACTTTGCCTTTCCATTTCACAGATGTGGGTCCCACTGTATGACCTCTGCTATATTACCTCATGGACTAGAGCTGTGTTACATCGGTATGTTGACAATACAATTGACATTGCTATATTCCATAGTTATTGCAAATACACATTTATGAAAGCACAGACTGACTCCAGATTGTTTTGTGATTCAAGGGTGTTTATTTCAGTGCTAATTAGTGGAGGGGGTTGTAAAATGGGCAAGGGTGATGGTGGAGGAATGTCCATGGCAAAGTCCAGTCTATTTGTTTCACAGGTGTATTGTCCAAAGGGGCCTAGGAAGTGGAGCTAGGGCAATTGATGGATGGACAGGGGGACAAAGTGGGACAGAAGGATGACATTCAGGGGGGCCTCATTTCCTGGCGGGGGGCTTGGCATTGTTCTCTGTCTTTGTTCTGGATCTCAGGGCCTGTTTGCAGGGTGGTTCGCCATCTGCAGGGGGTGGGGTGCTGGTGTCCTGGTCCTGTGGTGGTGCCTCCTGCCCACTAGCGTCGGCGGAGGTGGTGGGCTGTTCATCATCCAGGCTAGTGTCAGGGGCCCCTTGTGCCACAGTGTCCCTCCTGGTGTTCACAAGGTCCTTCAGCACCCCTACAAAGGTGACCAGGGTGGTGTTGATGGACTTGAGTTCCTCCCTGATCCCCAGATAGTGTTCCTCCTGCAGCCACTGGGTCTCCTGAAAGTTGGCCAGTACCATTGCCATTATCACCTGGGAATGGTGGTACGCTCCCATGATGTTGGAGAGGGCCTCGTGGAGAGTGGGTTCCCTGGGCCTGTCCTCCCCCTGTCGCACAGCAGTCCTCCCAGTTCCCCTGTTTTCCTGTGCCTCTGTCCCTTGAACCGTGTGCCCACTGCCACTGCCCCCAGGTCCCTGATTTTCTTGGGGTGGTGGGTTTGCCTGGGTTCCCTGTAGTGGTGGACACACTGCTGCTTGACGTGTGCTGGGGACAGAGGGATGGGCCCGCTGGATGGGTGCTGTGCTGGTGTTTCCTGAGAGGGGAGGCTGTGTGGTGGCATGTGCCAGTGACAGGGGACCCAACTGTCCCGAGGTCCCAGATGGGCCAGGCTGGTCATCTTGATCCAGTTGGACAGAGCTGCTGTCATCACTGTGGGCCTCTTCTGTGGGGGGAGTGGACATGTCTGGAACCTCCTATCCGGTGACGTTGGGTAGGGGTCCTGCAGGGGTGTAAAGGCATGATTATTGCATCTTTGTGTGGCATAGTGTGCAATGAGTGGGTGACCCTGTACTCCAGTGCTTGCATTCTTGTCTAGGACCTTGTGTGATAATTGGTTTGGGATCTGTGTGGGTATCTGTAGTGGACATGCTTTGGTGATGGGTGTACATGCTTTGGTGTTGCATGCAGGACTTGGTGTTGGGATGGGTGGGTTGTGATAGTGGGACGTTTGTGAGATGTTGGAGTGATGGGGATGAGAGTGAGGGTGGGGTATGTGATAGCATGCAGGTAGGGTGGGGGATGTAATAGTTAAGATCTGACTTACCAGAGTCCATTCCTCCTGCTACTCCTGCGAGGCCCTCAGGATGCAGTATAGCCAAGACTTGCTCCTCCCATGTTGTTAGTTGTGGGGTAGGAGGTGGGGGTCCGCCGCCAGTCCTCTGTACTCCAATCTGGTGTCTTAAGACCACGGAACGCACATTCCCCCGTAGGTCGTTCCACCTCTTCCTGATGTCATCCCGTTTTCTTGGATGCTGTCCCACTGCGTTGACCCAGTCTACGATTCTGCGCCATAGCTCCATCTTCCTAGCAATGGATGTGTGCTGCACCTGTGATCCGAATAGCTGTGGCTCTACCCGGATGATTTCCTCCACCATGACCCTGAGCTCCTCCTCAGAGAACCGGGGGTGTCGTTGAGGTGCCATGATGTGGTGTGGGTGATGTGTGAGGTGGTGTCGGTTGTGATGTGTGAGGGGATGTGTTTGTGTGTGTTGTCTGAGGTGCGTGAATGTTGTGTGTGTGATGGTGTTGTGTGCCTGTGGATGCTCGTGTTGTTTCTGGTGGTGTCTCTCTCTGGGCTTCTTTCTCAATTTTGGTCATAAGGGTTTGTGGGTGATGTGGGTGTGTGTTTTATATTGGATTGGGTGTGTGGGAGTGGTGTGTGTATGGGATCAGGTGTGTGTATTTCGAAATGTCCAATGTGGTTGTGTTTTTTAAATGTGTGTGTATTTTGAGCACGGTGGTGTGTACCGCTAATGGTTTACCGCGGTTGAAAGACCACCATGTGGATTCGTGGGTAGTGATAGTGTGGGCGTATTCCTGTTGGCGTGACAGTGTCGGTTTTGTTATTGGCAGTTTATCACTGATCTTTGGTGTGGCGGACTTGTGTGGGTGTCTGGATTTTGGCGGATTCCGGGCTGTGGGTCGTAATAGCTGTAGTGGAATTCCGCCGCCGCAGCGGTGTGTTGGCGGTCTTCTGCACGGCGGTTAGCAGGATTTACCGCTAATGTTGTAATGAGGGCCATTGTCCTGTAAAGTGGTAAAGGTGCCAGTACCTAGACCATCCACCACAATGACACCATGCATACCAGGATTAATGAAAGAAGGGCACACATGATGTAGGGACTGTCACCAAATGGATAACAACTCATGTAAGAACAGTACACTGTCACAACTCATGGTGACAGTAGCATTGCCTGCATGGTACATGTGTGCCAATGGTGGTGCATCACTGTGAACTGTGGTCCCTCAGTTGAAGGCCAGGAATTGTAACCAATGTCCCATGCTGAGCCTGCACGGTGTAACCATGGAAATGTGTACCAACACTGACAATGTGCTCGACCCGGGCACATGGTGGGCTGTACCTCACGTAGGGAACACACACGTAGGCTGTGGAATGAGCAATGGTTTGCCTTGACTACATGACCAGCTATGGGTGCAGAATCAATATCCAAACACATTATCCAGTGTGACCATCCATGGATATTTTGGGGCAATGCACCGCCACATATTCAAACTGGTTGCATGTAGTCAGAGTAGCAACTGATCACAATGTACATAAGGTACAAACATTTTTCAGAAACCTCCTTTCCTTACACATGGCAAGCCCAAATCTAGGCAAATGTGCATACTGATGTAAGGGTGTATGTTCTAGGTAGCAACGTTTTTTGCCAGGATCAACAATGCTTAATGAAGCAGCATGTACAACTAGTATGCTGTTTATAACTACATCACACAGCACAAAGCAATACACACCATACATTGTCACTCATATGACAGGACAAGTGCAAGATGGCAATATGGTCAATAACTCCCAGACATGTGGTGGCCTCCAACATCGCTATCAGGTGTTGGATGTACTACTCTGTCCTCCATTGCTGAAATATGTCTGAGATACTGTACAAAGCCAAACAGAGTGGGAGTACACCTACCCATATTTGTTGTAATTGGCTAATGAACTCACCAGAACTGAGATGATGTGACACCTCAATATCAGTCAGTCATGGTAAGAGTTACCTAGGCTGTGCCATGCTGAAAGAAATGCTAACACATGTAGAATGGACCTACTGGATGGACTGCTTACAGACACCCATACATACTTATACATACAACATGGGATGTCAAATGGAGACAACTGAAGTGGTCGGGCAGGAGTGATGTCATGAGTGTGTGGAACACATGACAACTCACAAATAAAATGTAACAGTACCTATCAAGTTGGTAGGAGAAGGAGATGTGTACATCTTCCATTAACACAAGTCATATGTAGCATCATGTCCATGTATTAACTGACAATGTTGCTGTGTGAGATGTGCACAAAGAGCTAACAGACTAAAGAATGGGAGCAATGTAGGTCACAAAACGTGCCTCACCAGTAGTGCAGGAATACATTGAGAAGGAAAACACATAGACCAATCCTGGCTGTAAAACACATCAATGTGTAGATGTCAAAATTATACATTTGTACAGAGAGGATGGCCGGGTCTGTACATCACCCAGTCATATTGTTCACTTGACATACCATGGTATTTGCCCCTCGTATGCCAGCATGACAGGAGGCTGTGACAGATACCACCATCTGTAGCCTGGCATGTTTCAAATGTTGAAGGCACAACAAAGATATTAGGCCAAAAAGATGCCCAAGGGATATGCCAAGGACATCAAAACATGTCACATGTAATAAATGTCCAAGATCAGAGTGTTGTGTGTGAGAGGGTAAAGCTGACATCTAGTACGGCAGTGGTAAATGGGAGATCCAGGACTATATGACCACAAATGTGCATGTGTCTGCTGGGGGGTGTTCAAAGTGCAGCTGAGTGGCAAGCATGACGAGGCTATGTCCATGCTCAATATGCCCACACACCACTGCTCTAGCTACATGTACATATCACATTGTCAGGGGCCTTGTGCATGTGCACAGGGGTGTGATCAGACTGGTGTTCAATTGACTAACCTTCTCACATGCAACCATGCTTTTGTGTTGCTCTAGGAACTTACACTGTTGTGATTATGAGTAGGCTGGCAGCTATGCCAGACTGCAACACTGTGACACAGTGGTATGCCATTGTCTGTGACAGTCATTACTAACCTGATGGGGACAAATATGGGTGCCTAGTTGATGGCATGCACACATATGCCATATATGTCAGCACACATGGACCACTGTATTGGCTCAGCCATGGACACGTTTTGGATTATGACCAAAAGGCAACCTAGCACAAAAGTAGGGCATAGGTGTCACAAGATCATTGACTGACAGAAATGAGCTACACATGTGTTCCAACATATGGAAACATGGGTGGCACTGATGTGACAACACATGCATTTGACAAATGGCAACATGTGTCCATGTAGGCAGAATGTAATGTGAGATTTCACATCCCATGAACACACCACTGTGTGACAGTGGCAGAAATCAAAAAACATATGTCCCTGCACACACAAGGCAGATACCAATCTTAAACCACACATTTGTACATGACATCTCTTGCACCTACAGTGCTTGGGGAAACAAATGGTACACGTATCATCAGCAACACGAAGGGAAATCCAACTACAAATCACAGAGTGAACACACATACACAGGCAAATTGGCTGGGTTGTGATGTTAATGCAGTCCAAGTCCACTGAGTACTTTGTGTAGAAGTTAACATGGTTGTCACATGCATTATCGTGTGTTGGACATAGGCCACCAAACATGTTAGGTGTAGTAGGTATGTGAACACCTGTATCTCAGACATAACAATATACTCCACACAAAATTTAGCTTACATACACATGTATACATACACAGCACACATGTGCCAACATGTCTGTGGACACAGTGTAGCCACACATGCACATGTGCATGAGCTATTCAGTAATCACATGCAGCACACTCATAAATGAACCCATAGGTCCAACATCCCATTGTCACTGTAATGACAGTACTGGACATACACCCACATGTTGCCATTACACATATCCACCATAGTTGTACACACCATGTAACATTTCAAATCACTCAGGGTGCACTCAAGAGTCACAATACAAAAATCCATGCAAGACCATCATGCATGAAAAATGTTCACACATACAAGTTTGCCATACAATTCCCCTATTCAAATAGAGGCAAAGCCCCTGAGCGTCTATAGCACGTTCACGGGCATTATTTCACGCTAATGGTGAGAAAATACGGTGCAAACTGGCATGCGTAAAAAAAAACGATGCATGGCTGAAAAACGTGACACACACGCCCAGAAAGTGATGTACCAGGACATCCTGCCTGCAAACATGCTACAGTGAGTGAGGTCGTGTTTTTGTTGCTGGTGAATTTGTGGAGTGTTTACAGTGTGTGTTGTGTACATTGTGCTGTATTCTGTGTAAAATGTGCATTATTATTGTGTCAATACTTGTCTTTTATCTGTTGAGTGTACTGTAATTGTCTCTGTATTGTTGGGAGTTTGTCTCGGGTAGCTAAGTAGTTGGGGAAGGAGTAGGAGTTAAGTTTCATTTACATTTTTTGTTGTTGTGTGATCTGCAGTCACCCCTGGTAATGTCTGGGAAACGGAGGATGAGCCGGATGTCTGCTGAGGAGCTAGCGGGGTGGTCATCTGGCTTTTGACACACTACCTCCCGATGTTGCTGTAAATGGGTGGCCAGGGGATCCAAGGCTACCCCACGGAGGCAAGGTGACTGCGGTGGGGCAAGGTGCTCTACCATCTGTCCCGGATATTCAAAACTGGAAGGAACGACCACCAAATCAAGCACTGGTGGCAGATCTGGTGTTGAGGGAGCAGGATCTGCTCGACCATCTGGGAGTAGAGATTGGTGGAACAGTTGGTAAGTCATCCATTGCCATACAACTAAAATTTGTGATCATATGCATGACAGTTGCTGTTAAGTTTGAGTGCAGTATGCAATGCATGTGGACATGTCGTATGCGAGCTGTATGAAGAGTCAATGCCCCACGTTAGGGGGAGCATTTCAATTGTACAACAAGGAAGCAAATGCAGGGCAGATGTAAATTTTAGCATGCACCACCATCTCCAAGTGTTGTAATGAATGCATATTGTAACTAGGTAATGAGCAGCTACAAATGAGGCCTGCGTGTGAAAGGGGGCCCAAAAACATTGTTGTGATCCCAATTTTTCATCCACTGAGTCAGTAGATAATTCCCTAGGTACTGTTTTCTAGCACTCAGAACAGCTGCTGTGAGAAGCTGTGTAATGTGGGCACACAAATGTATGAGAAGGGCCTCCATTTACTTAA
Organism: Pleurodeles waltl; assembly: GCF_031143425.1. Lineage (NCBI taxonomy): Eukaryota > Metazoa > Chordata > Amphibia > Caudata > Salamandridae > Pleurodeles > Pleurodeles waltl. Next base: position 1,528,608,803 of record NC_090445.1, on the reverse strand, counting down.
CAGTAGTTTTGATGATCAGTTGCATCTCCTGCTGAGTGCATCATTGACCTTCACATTAATAGATGATGTTGGACGACACATGCAATATGGTGTGACATATTTCTGACTACGCATACACATGGCAGGGAGTAAGGGGTCCACTGAGTGCCACCAGGACAGTACAGATGCAATTTGTAATGCACCACTGTAGTCGTATTGGGTCTTCTGTTTAAATAGCCATGGCTATGTAAGGGTGCCTGAACATGCAATGGCCCAGACTACTGGCAGTTCCATGATCCAGTTCATTGTGTATCACTGACAACCTGTACGATGTCAAAAACCAGACATGTGCTGAGTCAGTTCCACATGCTTGCCGCTTGTCACTGACAGTATGAGACTGCCCTGCATCAGCTCCATCACTGGCATACCACTCACTAACCTGCACCATCAGATGCATCCTCTGATCACTGAGCAAGAGTGTTCATGTTGAGGCGTATTCATGTGCCCATGTACTTATTCCACAATAGACTGACAAAGGTATACAATGGCAGCAATGGCAGGCCACACACTATTGGCACTACATCCAAGATTTCATCCAGTCAATGTTCATGTAGGTACCTCAACATCACATGTGTACACTCCCATAGCTATTTCGATAGTATGTGTGCCTTGAGGTGGCACACACAGATTATTTACTTGACTGAAGGATGTATGATGCCATTCCTCAAGACCTTGGAATACCCACACAACCCCACAGCAGTAGTTTGGCAGTTAGATGTGATGATGATGTAGATGTTTACAACATCAGATGCAGGCTGGAATGCCACAGGTGTTACAATGGGCCAGGCACTGCGATAACCATTGCATGCCCCTCAGATGGTAAAAACATTATCAAGCAGTCCCATATGGCAATGGAGGTGTTGTGCTATCGGACAGCTGCATGACAATGTCATGTAAATATGGTACAGTGAGAAGCATCACAGGAGTGTCAGGGATAGTGATGGTTTGGATGTGCATGGGTTTACCTTATCTGAGAGTATGTGTACTAGGGTGATCAGCAGTTGCCAGAAAATTGATGGAGGCCGGCAGAGCAAACTTTGGGTGTGCATCGTGCTCCGTCATTTTCACATGAATATGGGCCCAGATGTCTGCAGTTCTCACACCATGGTCCGGCCACCATGATAATTATGACTGATGTAGACCACATCACATATGCAAATTATGTGATTTATGTGTGTGTGTAGCTGGTACCTTGATGGTGTATGACATGCACGTGCTAATGATGTAACACCTTTCAGGCAACAGTTGCAGCAACCAATGCTGTGCCAATATCACTGTGGGTTTAAGGCCATTCATACAGCCACCTTGTACACATGTAGAACTACATAGCACAGCATAGGGGACTGCATTTCTCTAATGTGCTGAAAACTGTAATGTGCAGCTCAGACTTTGACCAACCTTTCTTCGGCCAACATTGCATTAGTTGTACATGTGGGCACATAATGGAATATGGGGTGGCCCCTTGTAACAAACTCAGGGCAGGTCTTACACCAGGACACATGATTGTAGATTTACCTGACCTCAGAACAGCAGGTTGGTAGTTAGCAGCCCACAATGATATGGGCCACACCTTGACTCGATAATGAGTGATCAGGCCGTGATGTATCACCAGGGGTGTTCAGGAGATGGAAAGCATGCCCACGCCCCCTAATGGCCAGGGAGAAAGTTATTTCAGACCTGTAGAGACATGTGATCCTTATTAGTTAGGTGACACAAATGTTGATGAGGGTTGTATTAGTTCCTGTCAGCCCTGCACCCTTTTGCTTTTCTATGGATTGCCGTCATCTCACCAACATGTACAGGATACTGGTAATGTCTGGTTGGTTTTAGACATAGATGAGGTAGACGTCAGTGTTGTGGAAAGTGTGTGGGACTGTATGTGTTAGTTGCTGTTGCAGTGTAAATTGTGACTGTACAAACTCCACCCTATTGCTGATGCTTGCTTCTCCTCATATTTCAGTTGCCAACATGACTCTTGAATAGCGGCGTGTGTTCATGAAGAGGGCAGACCAGTACCACCATATCCTAGAAGTGGAAGCGGGATACCGTAGGATGTGCCAGCGTTATAGGCATGAGAGAGCTTCTGGGAAATGGTGAGCCTTTCCATATGGTGGTTCCATGCTGCAGGCACCAGGGGACTCAGGAGCCAGCACCTCAGGGATGCAGGGGGTCCCTGCTCCACCTACACCATCAACATCAGCACCACCTGTCAGCACACAGCCACCAGCAGCCGGTACCCCCACCCAGTTTGAATTGGACCTCAGGAGGGACTTGAATGCCATCCTCAAGTGCCTGGAGAAACTGGAAGAGGAATCGGCTGACAACCGTAAAATGTTGAAGTTCATAAAGAAGAAAATAAAGAAACAGCACAGATGAACTTCTGGACAATTTGTACTACCCTCAGTTCCTTCCCCTCCCTTTTGGGTTTTTGTTAGTTTTGGGTTGGGTTTTAGCTAGTTAGTAGAGGGTTAGTGTAGGGTAGGCATTAGTTATATTAAGTATTTTGGGGGGTTATTCTAATGTTTTTATTGTTGGGGTTTGGGTGGGGGTTATGATGGGGTATGTGTATTCATATTTAAAAAAAACAAATTAGGAAAAAAACTAAACATATATATTTGTATAGTAAATAGGATAAGTTAGCACATGTGTAGTTTATTAATTGTTGTCCTACTTGCACCTTGTCTCTTAAAGGGGGTGGGGGGCAAATGTTTAGAGTGTGGTGTTCCATGTGTAGGATAAGTTTAGATTAGGTTAGACAGATGTAGTTGGTTTCTCTATATAGTTAGTATAGGTAAGCTTAGTATAGGATAGGTTTTAGTTATAATATAGGGTATGGTTTTAATAATACATTTTTTACTATTCTCTGTCAGTTTCCTGCATATCTGGGTCTTCTCATGAGTGCACTGGGCAATTGGGTGGAATGGCTAATGGAAACCTTCCTATCTTGTAATCCATGACTGACAGTGTGCTTCCCCTATTGACATAGGAGCTATCACTTTGTCTACAACATCACCCCTACTGGTCCATGCATTTGCCATCCAATGTACCCGCCATTCACAATGTCCATGTGTACTTTGTTTTAGACAGGTAAGTCTGGTACTTCAGCTGTCATTGGTGGGGTCCTGTAGTTTCTATATTGAGATCTGTGACACATCTGACAACAGGCACAGTTGGAACTGTATACTGCAACACTGACAGGTGCCCATCACTGATGAGGTTAGCTACCTCTGTACCACACAAATGAGTTGTTCTGGGACTCCCATCTGTCTACATTGGAACTGACTTGGTTCTCAGCCATACCTGCTGCATATCAGTAGTATGGTAAAAGCAAACATTTCAGTTATTGTACTCAGTGAATTGTTTGTATCAGACAAAACCATCTTACAACTTTCTCAAGTCAGCAACCTTGTGTGTAGCTTGGTGTCTCACAGTCCTGCACTCATGTACTGCTTTTCTGTAATCATTGCAATGGATTCACACAATTCAATCATTTAGCTGAGTAGTTGGTTCACAGAAAATGTAGACATGCGAAATGTGTACAAGGTATTAATATACAGGTGGTAGTGCAAAAGTGACTTATTTACGATGTCCAGGTCTGAGGCCCCATTAGTGTAAGTCATGGATATGTGACACAATCAGAGTCCAGGGTTGAGGGACATGTCATGAGACATGCTCAGGATTAGTGTCCATTAGTGAGGAGGAACAACAATTGCCAATTGGTATTTCAGAGACAATGACAGTTAATAGCAGACAAGTCAACAGTGGGTGGGTGAACAGAGCACATTTCCTACTGTCACAACACTGGCATGATCTTGAAGCCAGAACTAAGGAGAATTGTCCATGTGGCACATACTGGTGCTACTGGGTACTCTTCCTACTGAAAGTCATTTGTTCCACATCTTCATCCTCTTATGGTTGTGTGCCTCTGGTGCCATTGGTGGTGCTGTTGCTGAGGCTGAGGGGGCCACACACACTTCAGGGGATAAAGATGTGGCGTCCAAGTTCCCAGCACCAGCCATTTGTGGTAATACATAAGGCATCACTGCAGAAAGGAGGAACTGCTGATTTTCAATATAGCAGCAGGATCGCGGTGGTAGACAGCCCTGTCTCCCCTGAGGGAGGCCACATTCCGTTGACTGGACTCCAGCCTGTTGTCTGCCATGCTGCAGCCAATTTGGGAGTGGATTTGTTGTGGCCTCTCCGTCATGGCAGCAGCTATGTCCGCCAAGGACTGCTGGACTCCACACAGTGGGGAGTGTGTGCCTCAGATGGCAGCTATGTTCTCATTATCTGTTATGAGGCACGTCCGCTCTCCCTCTAGGCGGCCTGCTACAGTGTCCATCCCTACCCGAATGCTTGCCCAGCTCCTGCTGGACTCATACCACTGTCCTCTGAAAGGTGGTCTCTGGGTCCTCTGTGGTTGTTGGGTGGTCCATGTGGAGACCCCACAACACTGTGTGTCCTCCTTGCAACTGGAGGTGGTGTATGGAGGGATCATAGCACCTCCTGGAGAGTCAGTTCATTGATGGTTGTCAGCTGGTCATCCAGGTCATCATTGAAATCCAAAACACTACATGCTGGTAGTAAGTTGGATGAAAATCCTACCCCAAGAGCAGATTTAGCAAGCACAAGAGGCTGCTCACTGTCACTATTTGTGTTCAGTTGCATTTAGTTCTGCACAAAATGCATCTCTGTATCTATAGTGTCATATGCACATATTTTGTATGTGCTCTCGCCCGGGATGAACACCCCTTCCACATGCGCAGGCCAGTGCACCCTCTCTGTTCTTTCCTGGACTGGGAACATTCCTGCCTCCTTGAGTGTCCTGGGGGATGGGGTCCGCAGTGCACTAAAAGTACATCACACCCTGGGTGATGTGATAGATAGGGCTAATACTTGGCTTGAGGAAGCAGGCCACTCGAGTGTCCCACTCCCCAATATATTTTTACACTAAAAAAGTGAACACTTGCATTGGTCCCCAAAGGATAGGGTCGCCGGAGCGAAACTTTAAACAGAGAGGGGAACTTATTCATTCTCTCCTCCTCACATTCAATTTAAAAGATAGAAAATGCTTTGACTGCCCCAGGCTCTATCTCTCCCAGGGGGTATTTTAATGGAAAATGGTGACCTATCCTCTTATTACTTGTTTTTTCTGGTGGTCCCATGGTACTCCCAAATGGGTTAGATCTAGGCAGTCAGGATCTAGACTTTCTGTATTTTTTTTTATTTACATTTTTGGACACAGGAACCAGTGGCTGTCCAACATCTCTTTGATTTTGAGGCCAGCTAATCAGATGTTATATATTATATATATATATATTACCTACTGGTGGTTGTTAGTTATATTTAAGACCATGTTGCCGTAAAACTTTTTTTGACTTGCCTATATCTTTAGCAAATCTTCACAAAATGTTCAGAAAAAAAGTGTGCCAGTGATTCTTGTTGCAAATGGGAAGTTTCGGGGTGATAGTTGAAGCTGGGGCTGAGAAAAAAAGGGGAGTGGGTGAAAAAACATGTTTCCCATGCTAATTACCATGTAACTTCCCATAGGATTTTTAACATAACTATAGCCCGAATCGCTGGACGGAATTACACCAAATTTGTCAAAAAGGTAGGTTTGGTACACAGATTACACTTTTGGATATTTGGTATACATCCGTTCAGTAGTTTTTGAGATATTAAAGGGGAAATAAATTGATATATCTAGGGCCGTGGATTCGTCACAATGTTTTTGCTGAGATCGCAGCAAATTTGCAAATGCTTTCACCAACAGGAATGCTGTGATTGGCAGGCCGCAGCCTGACCATAAAGTTGCAGCCACCATATTAGGTAACGGGACATGGTCCCTGAGGCTGAAAAGTAAAATGAAAAGTGGACTAAGAGGTCAGGGTGGAGGTACTCTGACCCCAGGGCTATGATATAAGGGCCTTTGAGGGTCAGATTATGACCTTAAAAACATGTTTTTTCATACAGTGCATTATTTGTGAATACGTGCAATGCTCAGTTTTGCCCCCGTGTAACGCCATGACAGCTTCACGAATATTGGTGATTAAAAAAAATATATATATATTTACTGATTCATTCATACAGTAAATCAGACACTCATGCACCCACTCACAGACCCACATAGAGAGCCAGACACCCACTTTTAGACACACTCAGACACTCATGCATCCACTCAGACACTGACACACCCAATCAGACCCTTATGCACCCACTCACAGACCCACTCAGACACACACACACCTACTCACACCCTCACTCAGACCCTCTAGCATCCATTTCACAGACCCACCTAGACACACACGTTCCTACACACCGACCCACTCAGACAAGTACGCACCCACTCTCATCCACTCAAACCCTGATGCACCCACTCAGAGACACACTCAGACACTGATGAACCCACTCATAGACCCACTCAGGCCCCCTCACACCCACTCACAGACCCACTCAGACCCTCACACATCCACTCACAGTCCCACTCAGACACTTACGGACCCACTCACAGATCCACTCAGACCCTCATACACCTACTCACAGACACACTCAGCCCCTTACGCACCCACTCACAGACCCACTCAGACACTTACGGACCTGCTCAGACCATCATACACCCACTCACTGACACACTCAGACACTGATGCACCCACTCACAGACCCACTCAGACCCTCATGCACCCACTCAGACCTTCACACACCCACTCATAGACGGATTCAGACACACACACCCACTCACAGACCCACTCAGACACTCACACACCCACTCAGACACTCATTCACCCACTCACAGACCTACTGAGACCCTCAAGTACCCACTCACACACTTACACACCCACTCACAAACCCATTCAGACCCTCATTCTCCCACTTACAGACCAATTCAGAGACTCACGCACCCACTCACTGACCCACTCAGACCCTCTCGCACCCATTCATAGACCCACTCAAACCCTCATGCACCCACTCACAGACACACTCAGACACTGGCGCACCAACTCACAGATTCTGTTCATCTGTTTTTGCTGTAGCTTTATCTAGGGTTCATATGGGAAATTGAATGGCGAAAATGTGTTTTGGGACCCACTCTTTTCCTTGTCCCATGCTTTGTAAATATATATATATATATATATATATATATATATATATATATATATATATATATATATATATATATTACCTATTGGTGGTTGTTAGATATATTTAAGACCATGTTGCCGTAAATATTTTTTGACTTGCCTATATCTTTAGCAAATCTTCACAAAATTTTGTGAAAAAAGAGTGGCAGTGATTCTTGTTGCAAATGGGAAGTTTCGGGGTGATCTGTGAAGCTGGGGCTGAGAAAAAAAGGGGAGTGGGTGAAAAAACGTGTTTCCCATGCTAATTCCCATGTTAATTCCCATAAGAGTTTCAACACAACTATAGCCCGAATCGCTGGATGGAATTACACCAAATTTGTCAAAAAGGTAGGTTTGGTACACAGATTACACTTTTGGATATTTGGTATAAATCCGTTCAGTAGTTTTTGAGATATTAAAGCGGAAATAAATTGATATATCTAGGGCCGTGGATTCGTCACAACGTTTTTGCTGAGATCGCAGCGAATTTGCAAATGCTTGCACCAACGGGAATGCTGTGATTGGCAGGCCGCAGCATGACCATAAAGTTGCAGCCACCATGTTAGGTAACGGGACATGGTCCCTGAGGCTGAAAAGTAAAATGAAAAGTGGACTAAGAGGTCAGGGTGGAGGTACTCTGACCCCAGGGCTATGATATAAGGGCCTTTCAGGGTCAGCTTATGACCTTAAAACATGTTTTTTCATACAGTGCATTATTTGTGAATACGTGCATTGCTCAGTTTTGCCCCCCGTGTAACGCCATAACAGTGTCACGAATATCTGCGATTTAAAAACAAATATATATATTTACTGATTCATTCATGCAGTAAATCAGACACTCTTGACCCACTCACAGACCCACTTAGAGAGCCCTACACCCACTTTTAGACACACTAAGACACTCACGCATCCACTCAGACACTCACACACCCAATCAGACCCTTATGCACCCACTCACAGACCCACTCAGACACACACACACCTACTCACACCCTCACTCAGACCCTCTAGCATCCATTCACAGACCCACCTAGACACTCACATTCCCACACACAGAACCACTCAGACAAGTAATCACCCACTCACATCCACTTAAACCCTGATGCACTCATTCAGAGACACACTCAGACACTGATGAACCCACTCATATTCCCTCTCAGGCCCCCTCACACCCACTCACAGACCCACTCAGACACTCACACATCTACTCACAGACCCACTCAGACACTTACGGACCCACTCACAGATCCACTCAGACCATCAGACACCTACTCACAGACACACTCAGCCCCTTACGCACCCACTCACAGACCCACTCAGACACTTACGGACCTGCTCAGACCATCATACACCCACTCACAGACCCACTCAGACCCTCATGCACCCACTCAGACTTTCACACACCCACTCACAGACCCACTCACACACCCACTCAGAAACTCATTCACCCACTCACAGACATACTGAGACCCTCAAGCACCCACTCACAGACCCACTCAGACCCTCATGCACCCACTCAGACTTTCACACACCCACTCATAGACTGACTCAGACACTTACACACCCACTCACAAACCCATTCAGACCCTCATTCACCCACTTACAGACCCATTCAGAGACTCACACACCCACTCACTGACCCACTCAGTCCCTCTCGCACCCATTCATAGACCCACTCAAACCCTCATGCACCCACTCACAGACACACTCAGACACTGGCACAGCAACTCACAGACTCATGTGGCCCTCCCTTCAGTGTCTGTAATTGCCCCAGGTGGTGGTGGTTCTCGGGGTTGAGGGTCTTTGGTGGACCCCCTTTATTATGTCAATTCGGCCCCAGAGAGGTGACGGTCCCCAGGCCTGTGGGGGGGGCATGTGCCACCCCTTAATTTAAATGAATAACCCAGGGGAGATGGCAGCACCCAGGATGGGGGGAGGCCATGCGGCCCCCTTACTTGTAAATAATTGCCCCTGGAAGGTGGTAGTTCCGGGGGGCTGGATGGCAGCTGCACGGGCCCCCGCATAAATTTAAGATTCAACCCCAGGGAAGTGGTGGTCCCTAGAGCTGCGGGGGCCTACGCGACCCTCCCCTACATGTAATTAATTACCCCAGGGAAGTGGTTGTCCTCTGGGCCGGGGTTCTGCAACGGACCCCCTTAACCATTTTCTTTCTGTCCTGGGGAGGTGGTGGTCCCTGGGTGCGGGGTGACAATGCGGGCCCTCGCATACTATTGAATCAAAGGCCCTGGGGTGTGGCTGTCCTTGGGCGTAAATAAGCCCAGGATGGTGGCCCTGTGTGACCCCCTCCTTTAGTTTTTACATGCTCCCGGAACCTGGCCTACCCAGGGGCTTTATTAACACAAGTGCGGAAGCCCATGCTTGTTTTTCTTAAAATGTTTGCTGCAAATTTGCAACATCATTGCAAATTTGTGGCTGATTTTTTTTTTTTTAAATAGTGCTTTTTTGCCCTTGCAGTTTTCCCCTGGGTTTCCTGTACAAGAGGGGCCCTTTTTTTTCTTTTCACTTTGTTTGCAGCCAAGCTCATGTTATTCGTGAAGTCCTCTGAGAGGATCCACGGCCCTAGATATACAAATTTGGATTTCCTTTCATTTCTCATAAACGTTTGAATGGATTTACACCAAGTAACAAAAAGAATAAACCTTTCTACCAAATGTGGTGTAATTCCGCCCAGCGGTTCAGGCTATAGTCGTGTTTAAAACTCCTATGGGAATTAACATGGGAACCACACATTTATTGACCCCCTATTTTTCTCAGCCGCCCCTTGATGGATCACCCTGAAACTTTGTGTGCAACAAGAATCATCAGCACTTTTTGAAAATTTCATGAAGGTTCATCAAACAGTGCCAAAGATATAGGCAAGTCAAAAAACACTTTTTCTATGGAAACATGGTCCTAAAAATAACTACCTACTGGGGACCGACAGTAGGTAATATATATGTGTATATATATATATATATATATAAAGATAGATATATATCAAAAACTGAACATCCACAACGTTCGGGGCCTACAATATCAGCGCCCCGAGAGTAGACAGACAAGTCTCCATCACTCCAGAGAGTTGAAATACAACCGTTTATTTGGTGAAGTCCCAACGCGTTTCGGAAATATGAATTTTCTTGTTCACGGGTAACTGACATTCATGTGCTGTATTCACATCTCCTTGCCAGATACAAAAAATATCATCAATGTATCTGATCCATAGAATCACATGAGTCTCAAATAAGTCGATGTTGCCCACTATTTGTTCCTCCCACCAGCCCAAAAATAGGCCTGCATAACTGGGAGCGAAGCAAGTACCCATCGCTGTCCCTTGTTTTTGTTTATAAAGAACTTTATCAAAAATGAAAAAGTTATTAGTGAGACAGATAAAAATAATTTCCAACAACATTTCAGTATGGAGGAGATGGGATAAAGATCTTGTTCTCAAAAAGTGTTTTACGGCTTTAATTCCCAAATCATGGGGGATGCAGGTATAAAGGCTGATAACATCTAGACACAAAAATAAATAGTTTTCTTCCCAAGGACTCTCATCGATGATACTCAAAAAATCAGTGGTATCTTTGATGTATGAAGGAAGTGCAGTGACAAAAGGTTGCAAAAATAAATCAACATATTTGGAGGTGTTTTCTCGGAGACTACCATTGGAGGAAACAATAGGTTGACCTGGAGGAATGGTTGGATGTTTATGTAACTTAGGGAGAAAATACATAGCTGGTAATCTGGGGAAATCTACTCTTAAGAATTGGTATTCTTCCAATTCCAATAACCCCCTATCTCTCCATTCTTATAATTGCATCCAATACATTTTATTAGCTGTTTTAATAGCTTCTCTGTTGGATACTGTATAACTACTAGTATCATGCAATTGTCTCAATCCTTCTTGTAAATATTGGGTCACCGGCAGGATTACCACATTGCCTCCTTTGTCAGATTTTTTTATTACTATGTTGGTGTTACTATTCCAAATTTTAATAGCCTCTCTATGCTTAGAATCCAAATTGTTCCATTTCATGTTTTTTTTCTGTCTTAACTTAAGCATTTCTTTAATAACACCTTTTTCAAATACATTGAGAGCATCATTGGTAATGGGAGGAAGAAATGTGGATGTAGGTCTAAAACCACTCGGACAACTTAAATCAATATCAATACCGATATCAGATAAATTGAGAAATGGAACAAGGTCAGGTGTAAATTCACTGTCTAATTCACACAAGTGTGTAACATTTCTATATCATTAATCAACAAATTTGAAGGTCTAACTACATTACTCACTTGATCATGTATGTTTTTTGGTTTAGTAGCATACCATTTCAACAACTTCAACTTTCTCACAAAATGAAATAAGTCAATCCTACTTTGAGTGTAATTGAAATTAGTTGTAGGACAAAATAAAAGTCCTAAAGATAATACCTGATTTTCAGACTCAGTAAGCTGAATGTCAGAAAGATTAACTACTGTTAATTTTTGATTCATTTAATTGTTTTTTGTCCCCTTGTAAGAACTCCCATGGGGCTTTGTGAATTTTCGTTTCTCTTTGCGTTTCTTCTGAATGAACCTCTTCCTCCGTGACCTCCTTGATTGCCCTTACCCGACTGGCCAACATGCCTGCCTTGGGCCATGCGATTGACTTCCTTTAAAATATTGGATTTTACTCCTTCAGACAATGATTGGACTGAAATATCACTCTCACTTGTGTCACTCCCGGGATCTGTTGAATTCACAGCAGTATCTACATTCTCTTCATTAATTTCTACAGCTGCTTGTTGTTCACTGCAGGTTTTTTGTGATAAGGCACATTAGAGATTTTCACAACCGAAGGGTTGATCTTTTGAAATTTGTTGTTCTAGATCAGGTTCCAATAAGAGAGAGAGGTGGAAATAGAGTACTAGAATTGAGGAGACTGGAATCTAGACTCATAATTGGTATGAACACTCGACATCCAACTGGACTTAATATGGATGAGGAATTGCCAATACACATTGGGAATTAATGTTGTGTACTATTTGGTCTTTGGTAAAATAGTTTTATACAATAATTTTTCATTCTATGCTGCATTTCTCTTCTTTATTCTTAGCTTTTTATCTCTGTACATTTTTTAACCTTTCAGGTATCTTTATAGAGTGTAGTATTTGTTATTGTTATTCTAACTATGTTATTATCTCCCCCTTTTTTATGTGGCTTTTGCATGAATATATTTAATAGGGAAGATCTTCAATGTTTGATTATATCATCGATAAAAACAAAATAACTATTATGTCCTTTTTTATGTATTTCATCATTATACTTATTTATATATTTGGATTCTACTTAGTATTAAATGTGAATGTTTTCATTAGGAGCAGCAATATTCCATATTTATGATAAGGCCTTTTGATAGGACCGTCGTAGATAGAGGGTATATGTGATATATATTGAAAATGAATTAATCATTCTCTGTAATATCTTTAATACTTTTACTATGTATTTAACTTTACCTCAACCACATACATTTTGTATCACACTCCCTAATTTTGAATGTATAAATATATTTTTTAAAATAGGGTTATAATGATATTGGTTGAGCAATAATAAGGTATTTGTGATGAGAATATAAATTGAAATATACAAGTGTTGGTTACAAACTGCTAATTAATATTTTTGCTCTTTGTTCAGAAATCTATTCATATATATTCATGTTTGAATTTGTCACTTCAAAATGGCCGACACGTTTCGAGCTTGAAACTGGGAGAGGCTTAATATTAGTCCTATTTTGATTTTGTTTGTACATGGCACTTTCTATTTGGTGTATTTAAATTTGGTGAAAGAAACGGGTCAGTTACCCGTGAACAAGGAAATTCATATTTCCGAAATGCGTTGGGACTTCGCCAAATAAACGGTTGTATTTCAACTCTCTGGAGTGATGGAGACTTGTCTGTCTACGCTCGGGGCCCTGATATTTTAGGCCCCGAACGTTGTGGATGTTCGGTTTTTGAAATATTGGGGGTCGCGGTGAGGCAAAGACGCTGCGGCTTCTTTGTTTTATATATATATATATGTATATATACATATACATATATATTCACTTAAAATCAAAGGTTAGAGGGACGTTATAGTTAGGCTCACTTTTTAAACGTGCAAAACCATAGCAATTCACCAGTAACTATAACTCACACCCAGGCCATGCACAGGTATGTGATCAATAATTTTACTGCAGATGTAACAGTGACTATATCAATGATGTTATCAAAGGTGTCATGAGTGCTGTAATTTGTGGGTTAATTAGCAGTGCATGGCGAGGGAGCGAGTTATAGTTACCTTAGGGCACGAGTTATAGTTGCTTGAGGTAACTAACTATAACAAGTGAATTTCTATGGTTTTGGCTACAGCCGAGTCCCAAGATGGCTGACAACACTTCAACAGCTTCTGTTGTTGAAGTGTTGTCAGCCAATCAGATCAGCACAAGATCGGAAGGGGTCATGAATCCTTCGCATCTCTAAATATACAAATTCATATTTTCTTTAATTTCTCTAAAATCACTGAAAGGAAATGCACCAAAACCGGAAAAGTAACTTTCTGGACCAAGGCCTACTTTTCTGCCAAATTTGGTGTAATTTCGTCCAGTAGTTTCGGTGCTATGGCTGTTCAAAATCCTAATGGAAAGATGAATGGGGAAAATGCATTTTAGGACCCTGCTTTTCTTGGCCTCCCCCAGATGGATCACCCCAAAACATTCCAGACAGCAGCTGACGGGACTGGCAAATTGTTTTGGAAAGTCTTGTGAAAACTCGTCAAGAAACAAGGTCCTAACTATAACAACCTAGTGGCAACCGCTACTATGTAATATATAGATAGATAGATAGATAGATAGATAGATAGATAGATAGATAGATAGATAGATAGATAGATAGATACAAATAAGCAACCCAAGTAGTGTCTGGGAGCTGAACCCAGTGGAACTATATAAGCAAATTCCAGAGCTCATAATGCAGGAACACACAATCACTAAGGAGTGGTAGTGATTTTATTTCCCAATGATGGTGTGTTTCGGCTCCACTGTGCTGTCATGTCCGATTTCGAACGCTTAAAAGATAAATGAAATAGACAAAGGACTACCACATACAACAAATAGAGCACCCTTTTGAAGTGTATAAACAGCACATACAGAACTTAAACAATACAGTACAATGTCCCAGTGTTATTGGAGTGTGATAAAGTGATACAAGTTAAATTCACATATCTAAATAGAAATACAAAATTGAGATTCTAGCATTAATTAATCACAAAGAAAAGAATGTTATCAGCTACAAATTGGATATTAGAACATGTCTTTTGCCCAATCACACCCAAGTGGGCATGCGAGCTACACCAACACAATCTCAAAAAGAAACAGAAGATATTTAAAATATAATTAGAAAAACAGAGTAGTTTCCTCTCTTGTTCATTCACACTATGCATGCCAAATCTGAATTTATTCATACATCAGTTATCAAATTCTGCCAAGTGGCTTGCAAGACTAAATATCACGATACCATAAGAAAGTATTGTGCATAAACAAACACCCAAAATGTGTAAATGAAACATACTCAAATCAAAACACCTGAAGAGGATACCCCAGCTCATTTTGAGTTTGAAGAACAATCAGGATTACTTTTGGCATGGAAAACGAGATCAGAGAGGTCTAGGAATAACATTAAGTAGTTGATTGTTAACTCCTGGGGGATATCTCCAGAAAGGCAGGAGAAATGCAGGAACACCTGGTCTCCCTTTTCTCAGTGCTGTATACAGAAGAGGGTTATCTAGATTTGGATAGGTACAGGAAGTGGTTGAGGGATAGAGACTTTCCTAGGCTCATGGAGTCTGAATAGGAGTCCCTTGAGGTGTAGATCACTGAGGCAGAAATTTAGGAGCATCTGAAACATGCTAAGAATTGGAAGGTGGTGGGCCCAGATGCCATCTATTCGGAGCTTTATAAGCTATTGAAGGAAGTGGTTGTACCGGTCTGAGGGAAACTGCTCAACTCAATATACTTGGAGAATATCCAGATCCCAGAGTCATGGAGGCAAGCCACGTTAATGCTGATCCTAAAACTTGTAAGGACCCTCAAAAGGCTGATTCATATCTGCCAATTTCTCTACTAAATGCTGTTTATAAAGTTTTTTTCTAGTATTTTGGCCAATAATTCTAGTTAATGGGTCCTTTACCAGGGGTTTCAGAACTCATAGAATCACGAGGTAGGCATGCCCTCTCTCTTCTCTCCTGTTGGACCTTATATCAAACCGTTTGCTCAGCTACAAAGGAAGAATCAACAGGTAATCCCCTGTTACTCACAGCTCTATAGAAATAAAATAGCGCTCTACTCTGATGCCCTTATAATATCTATACTGGATCCTGCTATGACTATACCAAGATTAGAAAAACTTGCTGATGAGTTTGGGGCAATATCAGGTTACTCTGTGAATACCACCAAGCCAGAGATTATGTGCTGGAACTTAGCTAATTGGGATTGGGAGGTTAACTGAGATCAAATACCTGGGCATCTCTATATTCCAGTCCATTCTTTGAGGGTGGTTCCATCACATAATCTAGGCAAGGTGGCAAAGGAGATTGATTTGCTACTCAATAGGTGGCCGAACCTGCCACTGACAATTTTCTGTTGAGTGAACTTGATAACAATGTTGATACTCCATAAGTTGGCATATCTCTTCAATTGTATCCCACTTACTTTCCGTAGAACGGCTATAGCTAAAATCTGTGCTTCTGGGGGAGCCAGGATCTCTTGGAAAAATTGAGGTGAAAGTTGAAGAAAGGGGGCCTGATATTACCAGGCCTGAGTTTTTACTGTATGCATTTCCAATTTAAGAATTGTCGGATGCTCCTTGTGACTCCAGACAGCTCAACATGGGTTGTGATCTTGGCAGAAATGCCGTCAGAGCTGGACTCTACAGGTTTCCTTTACAAGTTCAGGGCCCCAAAGGTTTTGAAAAAATGTTTGAGTAAACATATTAAAGACTGCACTCAGCCTTTTGTGAAGAGTTAGGAAGAATCTGGGTATCAGGTATCATTCAGATAGTTCACCAGTTTGAGACTCACCAGGTACCCCAGAGTGTTTGTTGGATGGGTTGAGCTATCCCCTAAGGGTGGCTGGAAAAACAACCTGAGGAATTTGCTCACAGTGCAGGGGTATTACTTTGGGAAGCATTTGAAGGCAGGACTGGTGCGCTCTCTAGATTTGAATATTTGCAGATCACCTTGTGGTAATCAAGTGCCAATCTGTAGATCAGGGGAGCCTGGAAAGTTGAGTCACTCCTGCAAGATGTGTGACCCATGAACAAAGAGGTTTCCATATGTTTCTGGAAATTCCTGAATGCGGATGATAGAAACCTGGAGGCACCTTATATGGTTTGGGAAAATATTATCCCTGGGCCTGAGCTAGTACCTATGAGGCAAGAATCCTTAAACTTACTGTACTTTACGGTCAAGCCAGCCAATTTAAAAAGGAATCTCTATTTCACCTTTAATAGAATACCCCCCCCACCAAAGAATCACAAGGTTTGTAAAGAATCCAACTCCTGGATGCAGGAGATGTGGTTACCTGGAATCAAACAATGAACATATGTTTACCACATGCCCCTCAATCAGCGGGTACTGTGAGACAGTGAGTAACACCATTGCAAAACTTTTGGGTGTTAGAGTCAAACTAAGCCCTACGTTGGTGTTTTGGGGTAGTTACTTCATTGCACAGCCTCTTGGTTAGATCTCAATGGGGCCTGCTGTTCTACCTAGTGTCCTCGCTAGAACGGAGATCTGCAGGAGTTGGTTGGATCCATCACCTCCTTCTCCAGGGGACTGGCTATTGGCTTTGCACTGGACCCGCAAATTGGATATAGGGAGCACTCCAGGTAGGGTGGATGCTATTTAGGTGGATTTTTCGAGGTGGAGAGGTGTGTCAGTTCCGGAAAGCACCCTGCCC
This sequence comes from Pleurodeles waltl, assembly GCF_031143425.1. NCBI lineage: Eukaryota > Metazoa > Chordata > Amphibia > Caudata > Salamandridae > Pleurodeles > Pleurodeles waltl. Next base: position 1,528,591,673 of record NC_090445.1, on the reverse strand, counting down.
CACGATTACACCCAAGCACTAATGAGATATGGGCTTTTAGCCTAAATTGGTGGGGAGGGACAACGGAAGTACATCAGGTTGGAGGCCGGTTTCTCAACGCAGTACAGCCTGAGTTTGCAGCAGCTTTGGTGATATAAGGACAAAAAATATTAGCAAAATATACCATAGAACATCCCTCAAGTACTCAAGTCCATCCGATTCGAACTGACAGTACATCCCACTCCTAATGGAGTCTGAAGAGTTGTACAGCACTGTCCATAAATGTTATGGTTTAAGGTCACACAAGAACAAAAATGCATAATATTTACGTATCTTCAATCAAAAGCCTTTTTTGTGAAGACAAGTTTAGGGGGTGCTGACCACCTCTTGTGAGAGTCCCTTCCTCATCTCCTATGATGTTGTGCAAGACAAAAACATTAAAAAACAGAAAATTGACTCAATGTCAGAGCAAAATGAAAGAGAAAAATAACATCAACTCTAGCTTGAATCTCATAAAAATAAATAACTATTCACCACAATGTACTGTAAATTCTTCTTCAATTTTCGGTCTCCTCTGTACTCTAGTCCCTAGATCAATGATGCATCTTGATTCCATTCGTCTAAGCTGTAAGATCCTGTTTCCACCTCTGCAGTCTGGATCAATTTTGTCAATCCTATAACATTTCAATAGGTTGTGGTGTGAGAAAGTATAATTCCACTAAATGACTGGCCACAGGATAGTGATTATAATTTTAGTGAATGGCCCTCATCTGCTCAAGTATCCGTTTTAATACAGAGTGGATAGTGCTTCCCCAATATAGTTTTTCACAGGGACATGACAGAACGTAGACCACTTAACTTGTACTGCATGTTTTGAATTTCTCAATCATTCTCTCACTTGAACATGTGGGTTAGTAAATCGTTCCTTGTATTGGCTGTTTTACATGCTTTGCACTTTCCACGGATGAAAAAGCCAGTAAGTCGCAGACCCCTGCTCCTGTCTTTCACTGTGTACCAGGCAATCCGATCAGACTTGCTCTTGCGATTTGTAATCTTAGGATGTGTGGAAATACAGTTGCATAAAGCTGTGTCACAATTTTTTTATTTAGAATACTTTTGACCTTTGGGACCTTTCGCAGTAAATATTAATCATCCAGGTATCTCTTTGTGCATCTTGATTGTCTTTCTCAGTGTTTTTGGCAAAGAAGGTAGTAGCTCTAGTTTTCTCTCTCATTCCTTCTTTTGCACTATCCAATATCCATTAAGTGTACCTTCTTTTTTGGAATATGATTATAATAGTTCCTAATTCAGACTCAAACCCCTCCACATAACTACAATTCCTTTGCGCCCTTAACATCTCACTTTATAAGACACTTCAGAGGCTCTGGATTACTACTCTTAGCGGGCAAAAGGCTGTTGCCAGCTGTTGATTTACGATGTAGATTGGTTTATAAATGGTTGTCAATTACATTCACCATAACATCCACAAACACAATCTGGCTTGCACCTACTTCACACATAAATTTCAAAATCATCTTAAATTGTAACTTTTACCACTCTACGCACAGTATTACCGCTTTGTACTAGTAAAATACCGTCCAAGGCAAAGTGGAATGAATGGCAACAATACCTAACATGTTTTGCTCTCATTAGTGCATGTCTGAGAGACATAGCTTTGCTAGACAGACAGGAGCATCCAGTATAAGGTGAAGCAATGCCCTTTAAGGCTTGGAGTGCCGCATACATTATGCAAAAAAAGAAGGCGGGAAACCCCACATTAGGTGAAGTGCAGCATCTTTAGATGGAGCACTCAAAAACGCCACCGACGCTCCAAAACTCACCTAAAATATCTACCAAGGTTTTAAAACATAGGATTAGAATAGTGGCATCCATGCCAAGTTTAAAAAAATGGCAAAGTCTTTTGCCATTTTTGCAGCAACTTTTTAAGCATAGGATTAGCTTGTGTCATCCACTTCAGGCACAATATTAAAGCTTGGAATTGGTAAAATACGATCCAAGCAAACCTGCAATGTAGAAAAGCAGTGCCTGACACTTGTGTTTTGTTCTTAGTAGTGCTGCAGTGCCCTGCTAAAAGGCCAAGTGCCACAGAGAAACTGACACTGCACAGGGTCAAAAGTTGTGTAACATGGGTTGGCCTTCCACAGTGGTTGGGTGTCAGGCCCTGTGGCCAACCCCACACCATGCATGGCAGAAGGCCATCAGCAGCGTTTGGAATGCCTAGGTAGGTATGTAAATAAAAGATTACCTCACATATTAAATCAGTTATGACATGTTGTATGGCATAATTGTTAACATCAATGCAACATCTGAAATTACATCATTGATGACACCACTGCATAGCGAGGGCATGAGTTATAGTTACTTGAGTTAACTATAATTGGTGAATTTCAATGGTTTGTTTATTCTTAGTTTAAAATATGTTTTAATTGACATTTTTACCCTGCTTTAACCTACTGTTAACCTTCATTTTTTCTGAGGATATATATGCCACTAGGTAGTTATAGCTAGGTCAGCTGTTACATAGGAAAAGTGTTTTTGAGTTGCCAATAACTTTGGCACGGTTTGACAAATCTCCACAAAACTTTCCAAAATGGCGCTACGTTTTGACTAGTTTGTGCATGGGAAGTTTTAGGGTAGTGTCAGGTGGGGTTCAAGAAAAAAGGGTGTCCCAAAACGCAAAACTCCCATGCATTTTCCATAGACTTCTGTAGACAAGGCTACAGCAAAAACTGCTGAGCAAAATTACACCAAATTTAGCAGGAAGCAGATCTTGGTAGGCAGATTGTGCTTTTTGTGAATTGGTGTAAAGTAATTCAAAAGTTTTTGAGATATTAGGGTTAAAAAAATAGATATTTAGATATTTGGGTTTAAGAGACTCTTGCTCATTGTTTAGAGGCCCCTGGGAGCCCAACGCTGGAGCCAAAATTAATGTATATGGGGGAGCGTGCGCCCCCCCCTTAATCTTTACAGATCCTGGGGAGCACACCACTGGGGCTAAAATTAATTTATATGGGGGGGGGGATGTGCAGCTCCCCCCTCTCTCTGAGCTTTCACAGGCCACGGGGAGCCCACCTCTGGGGCCAAAATCATTGTATATGGGTAGGAAGGATGCGAGCCCCCTTCCCCTAGGCTTTACAGGCCAGAGAGCCCACCCTGGGCTGAAATTTCTCCAAATGGCGTGGGCCGGGTAGCCTCTACTCCCTAAGCCATCACAGGCCCTGGGGAGCCAACCCCGGGGCCAGAATTCTTGTATATGCCTCTTTGCTTGCTGTTGTTGTTATTTGACCATGCGGCTGGCGGACATTTATTGCAGGCAGTCAGTGTGCTTTTGCCAAAGGCCTGCATGTGTGCTTTGTTCTCCAATGCCTCCTTGCTCGTTGTTGTTATCGTTTGACCATTCTTTCTTCTCCATGTCTCCTTGCTTCTTGTTTGTCCATGTGGCCAATAGCCATTTTGTGTAGTTAGCAAGCGTGCTTTTTCCATAGTCCTGCATGTTTTCTTTGTTCTCTTATGCCTCATTGCTTACTGCTTTTGTTGTTGTTTGACCGTGTGTCCAGTGGCCATTTTGTCCAGCCAGTCTGTGTGTTTTTGCCATAGACCTGCGTGAGCTCTTTGTTTTCCAATGCCTCCTTGCTAGCTGTTTGTGTTTGACCATGCATCTGGCAGCCATTTTGTATAGGCAGTCAGTGTGCTTTTTCCATAGGCCTGCATTGTTCTCAAACACCTCCTTGCTTCCTCTCATTGATGTTGTTTGACCATGTGGCCTGCAACCATTTTGCGCAGTCAGCCAGTGTCCTCTCTCTCTAGGCATGCTTGTGTTCTTTGTTGTCCATGCCTCCTTGCTTGTTGTTGGTTGACCATGTGTCTGGGGCCATTTTGTGCAGCCAGCCAGTGTAATAATTTATTTTCAGTTTTAAAAGCCATTTTCTGGGGAGATTTATTGCCTTCATTTTTTACTTTTATCTGTTATCAGTTTAATATGCTTGAGGATCATTGTAGTCTAAGTCTGAACAGTGTTTAACATTACCTGCATTTCCCATTTTACACCGGCACCTCCTTGCTTCCCAAATCCCAATGGGTTTCTCATAGTCCCATAGTACACCAGCAATTATATATTTTTTTATTTATTTATTTATTTATTTTACCTTTTTTTATTTTCTAACAAATGTTTATTTTATCTTTTACATTTTCCCCTCTAACCACTCCCTGCATGCCATAGGTGCCTGTTGCACACCAGCAATCATTTTTTATGGATTGTCAATACTCATTTTCTCCTGGACCCCCTGCCTACCATAGGCAGACAATTGCACTCACAAGTATTCATTTTTTTAGAGATTATTCCTTTTTCCCCCGAACCACTGTGCCTGCCATAGGCGTCCACCAGCCTTTTTTAAGGATTATTCAATTTTCCCCTGGACCCCTGACTGCCTTAGGCATAATTACTCTATTTTCCCCTTCACCCTCTGCATGCCATAGACAATTTTTCCCTGTTCCCCTCTGCTCCTTCAACAGGTGCCTCCCCTTAGATACACCTAAAACAAACTATCACATCTTTATGTTGTTATCTTGATTGAAAATTAATAGATTTGTTATGATGGTGTGGTTTGATTTTGGGAATGGATACACTAACCACACTAAATTATATTGTCTATACAACAACTATTTAAAACTGCACAAATGGCATGTTTCACTGAATGTTTCACTGAATGTTTTTTCTTGCTTTTAGGTGCACAAGCGACATCACCCACAGAGTACTGCCATACAGAAAGCCGGCTAAAAGTGACGTGACCACAATATGTGAGTCCTCCAGTCACTTCCGCTTGTGCAGTTAAGTGCCACTGCCAACCAACAGAGCTTGAAGATGACCCCAAAGAAAGGTGCTGCCAAGAAAGTGGCCAGTGAGGAGGAGAATTAAGAAGCAGATTTCCACCCCTGGTATGCTGCTTGAAATCTTTTTCAGGAAACATGTGTCTTCCACCCCGTCCTCTGGCCACAAAGCTGGGAGTGGCACTCCGCATAAAAGGCACCATCCCTCCCTAAGCCCAAAGCCATGTCTCTCGATGATGCAGCCACTGTAATCATTGCGACGAGCAATGAGTCTGAACTGGAGTTGTCTCAGCTGTAAACTAGTACCCAGTCGTCATGGGAAACTGAGCAAAGTGGACAACAGGAGCTACAACCAGCAATAGTAGATCTTCCTGAAGTAGGAGCAGAACAGGAGGTTGAGCTTCCTGCTGAGCAAGATGTACCTCTTCTTGAACCACTGGCTTACCAATCTGTAGCACGAAAAAGGAAAGGTACTCCACCATCTTCTCCAAACCCCACCTTTTGATGATCAGGGCATGGATTGGACCCAGCTGGACAAGAGACAAGGAAAAAGGGAAGTTCCTGAAAGCCTTAGAATTATAGGGGAAGAGGAGGTCAAGCCTATCACCGTCATGGAAACTGGCTCAGAGGGCACTGACATTACCGCTCATGCTCCTACCTGTTCTGAGGGATGTGGCACTGGTACTACCACTACCGCAAGTCTCCATATTTGTAAGGCCCCTCCTGAGACCTGTATCTACCCCTACCTTAGTCAAAGTATGCATTCAGACAGGCAATCGTTGACACCCCCACCTTCCTCCAGTTCTTTGGTCATTGGCAGTGGCACCAGTGTCCTACTAAAAATAATCCCCTCCCCAGTTTGGGACTTCTTTACAATTAGCAAGTAGGAGGATAACATCACAATATGCTTCTTTAGCCACTCAAGTGTTCATCTGAGTAAGTCTGGCTCACGCTATGATACTGGAGTCCAAAGGACCCATATGAAAAAACATCACACAATCCGGTGGGAGGAGCACCTCAACAAACTTGCTGCAGATGGTGGTGGAAATGAGCGAGGGGAATCAGCTCCAAACATGGTAGGGGGTGAAGGTGATGAGCAAGTACAGGGTGACAGCTTTACTCAAAGCAGCCCTGTCCCCACCAGCAGTGTGCTAGTATCACCTGTCTTAGTAACCCCAAAATAGCACAGAGTCCGATAGAGGCACCAGAGCATACAGTGAATGCCCCAAGACGCACATTGAGTCTACCATCTCCTAGTTCTCGGAAGTCGACTGCATCAATGGCACCAGAAAGGAAAAAATTCAAGGCTATCATTTTGGATATGTGTAGGCACGAGGGGCCCTTTGAATGCCACCACCCAAAATCACGTTTGTACAGTGAGAAGCTGGTTAAAATGTTAGCACTGGACCTCCTCTTTTTTTCTTTTGTGTAAGGCCGGGATTTTTAGAAATTGTGGCGGCTATCTGCCCAAAATGGAAGGTTCCCAGTTGGACCTATTTTTCCAGAGTTGTTGTTCCGGCACTCCATCATGATGTGCTGCAATTGGTTGGACAAGCTTTGCAGCAGACTGGTGTTCAGACTATCCACCTGACGACAGACATGTAGACCAGTTGTCAAGCATCTGATTACAAGTGTATCACTGCACACTGGATCTCTTTTGTGGGGGTTAGGCACCAGCTATCTACAAGTCTCAGTGGCGAAGAAACTTTTAAGGGTGTTTGGCAGCATGCAACAGTAGCCATGTTCACCATCGAGAAATCCCATACAGCTGCAAACATCTTGTAAACTTTAACAGCAAGGTGTTTGAATGGCTGCGACCCAGAGGTCTTACAATTGGATTTGTTACCACGTACAATTGCAATAATATAGAGAAGGCCATGGAGGATGGTGGCCATTTCAGGGCCCTGTGTTTGGCACATCACTTCAACCTGATTGTGCAGGACTTTCTAAAAAAAGAAGACGTAGGGGGTTATTACAACTTTGGAGGAGGTGTTAATCCGTCTCAAAAGTGACGGTAAAGTGACGGAAATACCACCAACCGTATTACGAGTTCCGTAGGATATAATGGACTCGTAATACGGCTGGTGGTATTGGCCTATATGTAGTGCACGCGTGTAATGGCGTCCCCGCACTCACAAAGTCCTGGGAATTGGCCCTGAACTATGTGGGTGCACCTTTGCTAGTCCAAGGGTGCCCTCACACTTAGTAACTTTGCACCAAACCTTCAGCAAGTGAAGGTTAGACATATAGGTGACTTATAAGTTACTTAAGTGCAGTGAAAATATCTGTGAAATAGTGTGTGCACTATTTCACGCAGGCTCCAATGGCAGTCCTGTGAAAGGGTTTGTCTGGGCTCCTTATGGGTGGCAAAAGAAATGCTGCAGCCCATAAGGATCTCCTGGAACCCCAATGCCCTGGGTACCTAGGTACCATATACTAGGGACTTATAAGGGGGGGGGCAGTGTGCCAATTGAAATTAGTAAATTAAGTCACTAGCCTATAGTGACAAATTTAAAAGCAGAGAGAGCATAAGCACTGAGGTTCTGATTAGCAGAGCCTCAGTGACACAGTTAAGCACTATACTGATACACACATTTGGCCATAAACTATGACCAGCAGGATCCCAGTGAGACAGGGAAAAACATACTGACATACAGGTACAAATGGGGGTAACATGCCAAGAAAGATGGTACTTTCCTACAGTACTGGCCATATAGTTGTGGACTTGATTGCCATATATGTCTTGGACACCTCTTCCTACAGTGCATTTTTGTTGAGTTGGCTTCTGTGACTCCTACAGTGATTGTTGTCCATCTCTTGCTCTACTTTCAGGATATTGTAGTGGTGTAGCCTGGTCCCTGCCTGACCTGTTGCCTCCCTTCACTTATATCTCCAGCCACTGGCTGCTCCACGATCGACCTTCCTGCATTTTGCCCCCCCCCTCCTGTCCCCCTCCCATGCATGTGCTGGGCGATGGGTTGCAAAAGCAAAGCAAAACAAACGCTGTGGGATAGCGTAACTGGATGGACGGAATGCGGAACCAATCAAACATTCACCCCCAGTCACAGATCTGGGTTTAATCCATCCATTATTTTGCTCACCATGCCACCCCAGTTTGAACCCAGCCATATGCAAATCAGTCTTGACCCTGTTCCTCATGGGAACAGTCCAGCCCGAACTGCCAGGCCAGGTTCTCCCTGGACCGGAAACAAGCATCCTGGGACCGGTTTCGGGGTTTCACCCCTCATCAGCCAGGCTAGCTTGAATCCAGTGGCACAGTGAGCCCGGGACCCACGTCTGGGCATACCCGGCGCACTTAGGGCGGCAAAAGCAAAGCAAAACAAACGCTGTGGGATAGCGTAACTGGATGGACGGAATGCGGAACCAATCAAACATTCACCCCCAGTCACAGATCTGGGTTTAATCCATCCATTATTTTGCTCACCATGCCACCCCAGTTTGAACCCAGCCATATGCAAATCAGTCTTGACCCTGTTCCTCATGGGAACAGTCCAGCCCGAACTGCCAGGCCAGGTTCTCCCTGGACCGGAAACAAGCATCCTGGGACCGGTTTCGGGGTTTCACCCCTCATCAGCCAGGCTAGCTTGAATCCAGTGGCACAGTGAGCCCGGGACCCACGTCTGGGCATACCCGGCGCACTTAGGGCGGCAAAAGCAAAGCAAAACAAACGCTGTGGGATAGCGTAACTGGATGGACGGAATGCGGAACCAATCAAACATTCACCCCCAGTCACAGATCTGGGTTTAATCCATCCATTATTTTGCTCACCATGCCACCCCAGTTTGAACCCAGCCATATGCAAATCAGTCTTGACCCTGTTCCTCATGGGAACAGTCCAGCCCGAACTGCCAGGCCAGGTTCTCCCTGGACCGGAAACAAGCATCCTGGGACCGGTTTCGGGGTTTCACCCCTCATCAGCCAGGCTAGCTTGAATCCAGTGGCACAGTGAGCCCGGGACCCACGTCTGGGCATACCCGGCGCACTTAGGGCGGCAAAAGCAAAGCAAAACAAACGCTGTGGGATAGCGTAACTGGATGGACGGAATGCGGAACCAATCAAACATTCACCCCCAGTCACAGATCTGGGTTTAATCCATCCATTATTTTGCTCACCATGCCACCCCAGTTTGAACCCAGCCATATGCAAATCAGTCTTGACCCTGTTCCTCATGGGAACAGTCCAGCCCGAACTGCCAGGCCAGGTTCTCCCTGGACCGGAAACAAGCATCCTGGGACCGGTTTCGGGGTTTCACCCCTCATCAGCCAGGCTAGCTTGAATCCAGTGGCACAGTGAGCCCGGGACCCACGTCTGGGCATACCCGGCGCACTTAGGGCGGCAAAAGCAAAGCAAAACAAACGCTGTGGGATAGCGTAACTGGATGGACGGAATGCGGAACCAATCAAACATTCACCCCCAGTCACAGATCTGGGTTTAATCCATCCATTATTTTGCTCACCATGCCACCACAGTTTGAACCCAGCCATATGCAAATCAGTCTTGACCCTGTTCCTCATGGGAACAGTCCAGCCCGAACTGCCAGGCCAGGTTCTCCCTGGACCGGAAACAAGCATCCTGGGACCGGTTTCGGGGTTTCACCCCTCATCAGCCAGGCTAGCTTGAATCCAGTGGCACAGTGAGCCCGGGACCCACGTCTGGGCATACCCGGCGCACTTAGGGCGGCAAAAGCAAAGCAAAACAAACGCTGTGGGATAGCGTAACTGGATGGACGGAATGCGGAACCAATCAAACATTCACCCCCAGTCACAGATCTGGGTTTAATCCATCCATTATTTTGCTCACCATGCCACCCCAGTTTGAACCCAGCCATATGCAAATCAGTCTTGACCCTGTTCCTCATGGGAACAGTCCAGCCCGAACTGCCAGGCCAGGTTCTCCCTGGACCGGAAACAAGCATCCTGGGACCGGTTTCGGGGTTTCACCCCTCATCAGCCAGGCTAGCTTGAATCCAGTGGCACAGTGAGCCCGGGACCCACGTCTGGGCATACCCGGCGCACTTAGGGCGGCAAAAGCAAAGCAAAACAAACGCTGTGGGATAGCGTAACTGGATGGACGGAATGCGGAACCAATCAAACATTCACCCCCAGTCACAGATCTGGGTTTAATCCATCCATTATTTTGCTCACCATGCCACCCAGTTTGATGGGTTGCCAGTTGCAAATGTATTGGCAGTGTCATTCGTACTCATGACAAATAAAGTCGAAGGCAGTAACTTTGCTCAATGGTGTTTATTTGGGAGGGACAAGTGCAAGGGCTAATGAGTGGGATCATCGGAGTGGTGAGGCAAGGTGTGGGTAGTCCAGGTCCAGTATGCTGGCCATGGGAAAATGGAGATATGAGAGTGGACAGTCAAGACAGGGTGTCTCAGTCACACACAAAGGAGAATGTTCAGGAGAGGGTCACTTTCTGGGGGTGGTCGGGGTCTTGGCTTCATGTCCAGATGGATATCTAGTTGGACATCCTTGCTTGCTGGGGGTTCCTCAGCTACAGGGGTAGGGGTGCTGGTGTCCTGTGTGTCCTGTGACAGGGCCTCCATACCACTGGCAGCCGCTGACGTGGAGGCCTCTGATGGGATGTGGCCAGTAGAAGGGGCCTGCTGCTGGGTGGTAGACGCTCGCAGGATGGTGGTCAGGTTCTTGAGCACCCCTGCATGGAGGCCATGGTGGCATTGTGGGCCTGCCACTGTTGTGTGGCCTCCTGATAGTATTCCCCCTACAGCCTCTAGGTCTGCTGCACAGTAGGGAGGATCTGGGCCACTGTGTCCTCGTCTGCTGGTATACACCCAGGACTTGCTTGAGGGCCTCCTGGGTAGTCAGTTGGTGTGGCTGCCCGAGCCTTGGACCACAGTTCCCCTATCCCTCTGTGCATGTGCCCTGGCACAATGTGCCTACTCCCAGTAGCAGCAGGGCCTTCATTGTCTGGGGTATGTGCCCTTGACTCTGGCCCCTCTACTATGGGACACACCTCTGATTGTGAGGTCCATGGGGCACAGGTTTGGAGTCCACACTGGTGGGGTGTCTGGTTTGTCCAGGGTGGGTCTGCTGTTGATGGACTGTCCAGTGGTCCCAGATTGCCCAGGCAAGTCGTCCCCATCCAGACATCCAGTGGGGCATTCATCCTGGGGAGGGCTGTCTGAGCCTGGCCACCTCTGCAGGGTGGCAGTGGCAGGGGTACCTGTGGATGGAAACTGTAGATATTAGTTGTGTGACTACAGTTGTTATGTCCCTGTTGTGATGCATGCTGTAGCTTGACTTGCTTCCCAGTGATGGCAATGCCAGCTGCAGCACTGCAGACATTGATTTGGTGTAGGGGTTTGTGGCATGGTTTCCATGTGGCATGGGGTGTTGTGGATGGTGGTTGGCATTGCTGTCATTGCCATGTGTTGGGACGAAGTCGTGGCAGCCAGTAGGTGTGGGCTGTGGTATGGTTGCCCATGCAGATCTCCATTGTGCCGTGGGTCTGTGGTGTATTGCTGTGTGGGTTGTGCTGGATTGTGGGAGCTGTCGTTCTTCACACTGTGGTTGTCATAAGTGCATTAGGAAGGAGTGAATAGGCATGGTGGGAGTGGGGTGGTGTGGCATGCAGAGGAGGGGTGTGGGGTGTTTGGGATGGGTGCAGTGGGGTGGGTTGTAGTAGGTTGGAGAATGGTGGGTGGCGGGGAGGCATGCTGGGCAGCGGTGGTTGGTGCTTGGTGGGTATTGTTGACATACTGGAGTCGAGCCCTCCGCTGATGCCAGTCAGGCCCTCGGGTTGCATGCTGTCTAGGACTTTCTCCTCCCAAGATGTCAACTCAAGGGGAGGAGGTGGGGGTCCACCGCCAGTCCTGTTGATGGATATCTGGTACCTGGACGCCATGGAACGGACCTTCCCCTGAGGTCGTTCCACCTCTTCTTGATTCTGTCCCTTGTGCGTGAGTAGGTCCCGACTGTGTTGACTCTGTCAATGATCCTCTCCCATAACTCCGTTATCCTGGCTATCAATGTTTGCTGTACCTGGACTCCCATGAGCTGTGGCTCTACTCTGATTATCTCGTCCACCATGACCACAACTCATTGTCGGTGAACCGCGGGTGCTTCTGGCGTGACATGTTGTAGGGTGGGTATGTGGTGTGTGTTTCGGATGCAGTGCGGGTGTGTGGTGATGTGGGGGGTGTTTGGCTGTGGGTGCTGGTGGGCTGTGGTGGCAATTTGTACAATGTGTGCTGTGTGATTCTTTTTGTTGTGTTTGGGGTGTGCTTCGTGACGAGTGTGTCTGTGGCTGCTCGTAGTTGTTGCTAGGGATTATGGGTGTGTGTGAGGGTGTTATATGGTGGCATATGCAGGTGTGCGTGGTGTGTTTATGAGTTTTAGGTGTGTGATATTCGATCTGGCTAATGTGGTGTTGGCTACTTTCAGTGGTGCCTTTTTGTACTGCCGCGGTGCAAACCACCAATGGTTTACCACCGTGCATGTACCGCTGTGCTGGAGGTTGCCTCTAAATATGACGGTCGGAATGGTAATGCCGTGGCGGGGCCGGCGGTTGCACAGCCACTCTTTTGCCGTGGGTTGGCCTGGCGGTGTTATATTTGTGTCTGTTTTTGTGTGTTTTGTGTTTTGCGACTCGTAATCCTGCGTTTGCTACTTTGCCACCACTGGCAGTATGGTGGTGCCATTTTGCATGGTGGTCTTGCCTGGAGACTACCATAGTCGTAATGAGGGCCTTCATCTCTTCAGGTGAGAGTACAATGGTGTGACATGAACTAGTCTTGTTAATAACTACTGAAGATTAGGATGTTGCTTATCTAGGTTGTTGTAGGCAATATAGGCATAGGCAATGGTATACCCCCCCCAGTGGTCTATATAGTTACAGAGGGTGGTAGGACAACAGTATAACTAACTGGTATATACTTTGAAAAGTGGATTTAAAAAAGCAGGCTGTGCTAAAGAATAATTTGCCTTTAATTTTTCTTAAAGATTTAAACCCATCCTCTCTACCCACAATAGGCTCACCCCTCCCACCAAACAACCCCACCCCTAACCAATGTCCAAAATGTCTTAACAATATAAACAAATTCCTTCCTTTCCACCAACAACAGGCCCACCCCTCTCCCCAAACAAATCACACTGTCTCCAAGCAATGTCCAGAATGTCCAAAGAAAACAGAAAAGTCTGTCATCACACCCTCCATGCACACAACAAGTCACTCCCACCAAAACAAAAAAGGGCATCAGAGGGCTTCATCTAGGTGAGCTTGAAGGCTTGCTACCTCTTTGCGAAGGCTGGTCACCTCCTGGAGAACCAGCGTCAGCTCTCACAGCACACTGCATTGGACGCAGTCTTGGTGGGGAGTGCTGCAGTAGAGGAACATGAGGATCACAGCTTCTGGCAGTGCTGGCAATGTCATGGCTAGGATAGAGGGGCTGGTGGCTGACTGGAGGTAATAGGGCCCAGGGTAGGTGCCTCTGTCTCTACCTCCTCCTCTAGAGCCAACAGCCAGTGATATTCAGCCCAGCTAGCCTCCATCTGTTCCTGCCGCAGCCGGGCTGTTATCTCCTGCCGAAATGGTGGTGGCGGTGGTGGACCAACAGGAGTAGCTATATCAAGAAAGAAAAAAATAAAAAGTCAAATTGTAAATAATGCTTAGTGCAAACACTTGTTTATATAGTGGCACAGTAGCAATACATTTCTGTTCCCCTAGGGCCATTTTAATTTTTAATGCATTTAGTCACAGGGCCAAGTTTTCCCAACACATGCCTCTCATAAAAGCACTGACTGGCTGCCATGAATTAAGGCAGAATACCACCAGATAAAAATTAAGTGACATTTTTCTTTTAAAGGATTTCCTAGTAAAAGAAAAACTAAACAGACTCTTTGACTCAGATTCTCTAAGCTGTCAGGCAATGCAGTGCAACACCCAAAGATGATGTGCTGCAATGCATGACAGGGAGAGAGCAGGAGCGCGCCATATTCATAAAGATATAACAGTCACCTCTCTTCTCCCTAGTGCTGGTGCAGATTTGTGCTTCTGCTAAGCTCCACACGCACACCTTAATGCTATAGTACTAGGGTGTGTATGTGTGTGAGTCTAGCATAGGTTTTGTACAGGAAGGCTACCCTTCCTGTACAAAATACTATGCCTAGACAAGTTTAAAAGTAGTTCCTACTTTGTTTGTGTGCTGTACAGTGCAGAACACATGCCAAGTTGTTTCTTTGTTTAATGTCTGCTTTCAAAAGGTGTTAATTTTTGGTGCAAAACCCTTCATACTAATGTCAGTAGATCGTGTTTTGAGTCAAAAAGCATAGGTGATTGCATGAGAACACACATGTACCACCATTTTAACCCCCCCCTTCTTGCTAAGTAAGGCAAAGCAGTGCTCAGCACTGCTTTGTGTTACTTTTTGGGTACTTTCCAGCACAAAACAGGTTTTGCACTGGAAAGTAAATTGGGAAAAAGCATTTTGTGCTGGTTAGCATCACTTTTATGATGCTATCCCAGCACGTAATGTTTGTGAATCTCCCCCTTTTTGTGTAGAAAGAAGAATGAATTACCTCTCATTAATGAGTAAGGCATAATACAGCACAAGTATTCTTGCTGTACTAAATTAATAGAGGCATGCTAGTGCATCTGCTACTTTGCTACTCTCTGCAGTCTACAGCTGGGGCAGATGCAATGGAGAATTTATTATTTTACTTTAATTCTAATGGCCCTTGCACTTCTCCGACTGCCTTTCAATTCTACCCTTACTCCAAAGAGGCAGATGAATAATAATAATACTATGTCGAACACCTCACTTATAACATGCGGATATCCTGTCCGCCATAGGTACACAGTGGGAAAAACGGTGCACCGCAGTGCAGAGAAAGGAACTAGATATAGATTTTATTTGCCATGTTCGCCACAGAGTATCCAGCCACCAAACTCTAAATCAGGCATTTAGTCCCACTTTACTTTCTGGCCTCACCCTCCAACACAACTTGTTTTCCATAAATACCTTTACTTCTTAGTAAGGCAGCTTACTCTACTGCAGGGTCAATTAGAGGGATTAGGGTAGGTAGAGGCTTTGCTACAGAATAGTAGTTGGGTGTCACTGATCATCATGTCCTAAGTTTTGGCTTAGTCAGTCACTGTGGTTAATGAATGATAAATGGGAAAAATGTGAATAGGCATAAATCTGTCACTTGGCCAGAAAAATGTGACAAATGCCAAGAATGGATTTTTCAACTCTTTTATAGGCTGGGACCCAAATTAGAAAAGAATAAAGGAGTGAGGTACTAGGTGGTGACTGGTCGGGCACTGGGAAACATACCTTATTTTCAGTTTGTAATGCATTGAAAACTTCTTAAATGCCTCATTAACTGAAGCATTGCCCAGCTAACACTGTAGTGCCAAATTGAATCATGCTGCAGTTAAGTCACAGGTGGCAAAATGCCATGGGCAGAGAGGTGGATGAATGATGATGGGTGGGATACCTGTCTCTGTTTAACAAATGCAGTGAGTATATTTAATTTGTCAATAAGAAAGCAGTGTGACTTGCCACCAACCATCTCTGTCACCAGTCAGACTCTCCCTCTGACAGACCCATCTGGCACACTGGCCTGCTGCTGGCCCCACCACTGGTGGTCTTGTGGCTAGAAAAAACATTAAACATTTGCTTTTAGATACCAGATATGCCTTCCCTTATTATTTTATTTTTAACAAAATTAAAACTACAATACCTCACTACAGCTCAGTTAGCAGTATCTTCAATCAAAACTATGCCTTTGGGTGGTTTGTTGATTGACAAGGTTAGAAAAGCCAGGTAGTCAAGCCAACCAAAAACTTTTTGCAATGGAGGGGCAGAGCTATGATGACTGTGAGTCATTGAAGAGCAATTAGGGGGTAGAATAATGGTCAATGAAGAACATATGGTCTTGGTTGGCAAAAGCATTGAGACCTCATACTGTCCTGCCATGCTGGACTGTCAGTGAAACTGCTGATTTATTGTTTAAATGAGTGTTAACACACGAGCAACAAAAAGAAAGCCTTCTCAACAAACATGCATGGTGAATAAAAGCTCAATTTGGCCTGCAATGTTCATAGTAGAGTACCAAAATCTGTATTTATAAAGGGGAGCCGTGAGACATTTTTGGCACCAGGAACCCATTCTCCCAGGGTCCATTGTATGCAAAAGTTTGATGCAAATTTGGCGCAAACCTAACACCATATTTATACTATGACGCCCGACCCCGCGAACGTCAAAATTCCACAGTGTGTGTCATTTTCTGGATGCGGGAAACGGCTTTGCGTTAATGACATGCAAGGTAGGCGTTCCTGTCCAAAAAATGACTTTAAGGCCTGTGCGCCTTATTTATACTCCCGCGCCATTTTGACGCACAGGAGGGGGCGGGCCTTAAAAAATGGCGCACAGCCGGATGTGCGCTGTTTTTAATGCCTGGGTGAGGGCCGGCATTAGGGGGCCTGTGAGAACACTCCCATGGTCTCTGACCATGGAAGCGGTCCTCAGGTTCCCTCCCCTGCCCCCAGGAACACCGCCTGCCACTCTCCTCCACCTCTGGAGGACACCCATGGATGGGGTGACCCATCCCAGGTAAGTAGAGGTAAGTACAATTTTTTTATTTTTTAAAGTGGCATAGAGGGGCTTTACTTGGCCCCCCTACATGCCACTGTGCCCACAGGAGTCATTTCAACGGGGGTTGTGCATCAAAAAATGGCGCAAGTCCGGTTTGAGCCATGATTTTTGACTCTAACCTGGCTTGCACCATTTTTTTTGACGCACGACCCCCATTTTTCCCTACGCCGGCACTGCCTGGTTAGAGTCTTTTTTTACTCTGACCAGCCCATAGCGCCGGCTAACGTCAATCCATAAATAAGGCGCCCGCCTGGTGCGTTGGAATGGTGTTAGCCGGAGGTAAAATGTTTGACGCAAACCAGCGATAGCGCTGGTTTGCGTCAAAAAGTATAAATGTGGGCCTTACTGTGCCCATGGGAGCCTAACCCCAGGATACAGTAATTTCCTTGCCCCCACTAGCCTGGGCAGGGAAACATATGTTTGCTGCCACCTGGTGGGAAATCTCCTGCCAAACGGGAGCAAACACTAAGGGGCATATTTACAACTTTTTGGCACAGGGCAATGTCGCAAGCCTTCTTGCTGTGCTGCCCTGCGTCAAAAGAAAAGGGCAGGAAGGTGCTGTATTTACAAGATACAGCGCATTCCTCTCCTATTCCCTTGTGCTGGTGCACAATGGTCTGCCATGGAGCGATGCAGGCCCCCTTGCACCATGGTGCAAGGGTGTCTGTGTTGCGGGGATGATTGTTTTTGTGTAGGAAGGGACACCTTCCTGCACAAAAATAAACCATGGAGTCTTTTTCCTCTTGCTATGTGTGTTGCAGCATGCGGCACACATAGAATAAGTAAAAACGAGGTTTGAGCAACGCTGGCTTACACTCCACGCGGGGAGGTGGCTCAGCTGCGGTGACCCTGGTGGGTACTGGGGCACCAGCCTTTATTGTAGGGAGGCCTCAAGGGAATTGGGTCACAATAGACTAGGGGGAGGGGGGCCAACCAGCCCACACCTCTCCTTTTAAATAAGGCAGGACCCCGGACATGGAGTCCCTGTGGTCTAGGAAGGTGCAGGAGTGAGACCACATGCCCCCCTCCCCTATTTAATAAAATACAGATAAGTGACTGGGGTCTCTGGAGCCTAATGATGTCTTGGGAAGGTTCTCTCTCCCCTTTAAAAAAAAGGATGACCTCACAACTCCAAGAGATAGCGTCCCCAGGGCCTAGAAAGGATTGGGGAGGGGGTTGTATGCGCCTTCCCCTTTTTATTATATTTGTCACTGGGAGAAGGGCTTACTGTAGCTAATTAGGGCTTGGGAAGGGAGCCATGTGCCTTTCTCCCTTTTCTATTGTATTTGGCCCTTAGGGTGGTGTCCCCAAAGCCTATTAGGTCTCAGGAAGTGGGGCAGCACACCCTCATCCTCTTGGATTTTGGCACCAGGGAATGGAACCCCGGATCGCATGAAGTCTCGGGGAGGGTGTAACAATGTATGAATAAGAGGCAGGCACAGCAGGACTCTGTGACTGGAGATTTATTGGGCGTTTCATTGCTACTCTAACCTGACATTGCACCATTACATTTCAGGGCCGCACGACCCCTTTTTGTTAACAAAGAGAGAAAAGAAAAAAAGAGAAAATCAAGAAAAAAAAGAAAAAACTGAAAGAAACAGAAAAAAACGACATCTTGTTCTAAGCAACATTAACAATGTTCAATTAATTGTTATGGTTTCCTTGAAGTTCTCGTAGATCTTCTGATCAAAGTATCATGCTCCGAATGATTATTACTTTTCATGCTTTCTTGTTCATTAGCTAGTACTTCAAACCTCTCGAAGAACGTTTTATTCCTTGCCACTATCCTGCTATCATTTTGTGCTGTAACTGCTTCTCCATGAACTTTTGTCACTTTTAAGATGAAGGGTGAAACCTACTTTGCCATGTCCTTATCTATCATTGTTTCACCAACATTAAGGGGCATATTTATAAGCCCCTATCGCCACCTTGTGCCACATTAGCATAATTTTTTTACACTAAGTGGCCCAACGAAGCCAAAATACTCATGCCATATTTATAAAGTGGCGCAATGCATGCAATGCACCATTTTGTAACCGTTTGCGCTACATAATACCTGTGCCAGGCATAATGTATGCAAAGGGTGTGTTCCCCCGTTAGGGAGGCCGAAAAATTGCGCAACGAAATCTAACAGATTTCCTTGTGTCATTGTTTATGGCACATTTAACGCCAGCTCAGAGCGTTAAAAGTTAAAAGTTATTTATAATGGGCCCCAATGTATTCTGTAGGAGTAGCACCAATATTTTTGCGCTACTCTTGCAGAGTACATCAATAGCATCACTAAAGATGACATTATTGCCCCCTACCCTGCGCCATGGTGCGCTGTATCTTGGATACAGCACACACATGCTGAGGATAGGGAGGTGCTACGGGGTGCAAAGAAAGTGGAGCTGCACTATGTGCAGCGCAACTTTCCTGAACTAGGCCCCTAAATCATCCACGTGATAATCTTGTTCCATAATGTTTTTCTACTAATCTGTATAATACTTCATCTTTCCTTTAGCTTCTTTGTTTCTTTTCACAATTTCAGGAGGTCCTTCGGCAGATTTTTCAGGAGATGCAACAGGGAGTTTTAGAGATTGACCAAACATTAGTCCAGAGGGACATTTCCCTATAGAACCATAAGGTGTATTTCGATAATCATGCAAGACTTGACACAAATCCTGGTTTACAGAAACTTGAGAAAGCTTTGCTCTTTCTGTAGCGTTTTTTAATAGGAGTTTTTTATCACCATTCCATTTGCTTAAGGCCACATTGGGGTTATTTTTCTCTGTATTATTCCCAAATAACCTATCATATTTGTAAACTAATTTCCACTGAACGGTGGTCCATTGTCTGTTTTTACCCTGTCTGGTATTCTCCTAATAGAAAAAACAGCTCCCAGAACAACAAGCACATCTCAAGCTGAAGTTGATGATATTACTTTTGTGCAATGCATGTTCCTTTCTTCGGTAATACAGTGATATAAAAGACACATTCATGCCATCTCTTCTACTTGACTATCTAATCTTGGAAACCACCATTTTTCTTGTATAAAATTCTTTGTTGCTGATACCCCTCTGTGACTTTCATGGGCTAAATCAATCACACGCTTTACAAATTCAAACGAATGAGCAGCCTATTTCCTCTCAAAAGGATGCCAGATCAAGCCATACACAATTCTGACTGAATTTAATGCAAGAATGTCTCTTCCTACTATATTAGGCTGAAATTGTGTTGCACTTATTTATTAATTTCCAGTTATTTAAGGTTATTAATTTTTGTCTCATACCTCAGCGAAGCATCAATTATTTATTTCTCCGAAATACTTTCTGTTACTGTTAACACGATTATAAAACAAATGTCTTCAGCTTTAGACTCTTGTTTCATTTTGCTTTCAAGTGAGGTCTAGATAATAAATCTACTGGATTACGTTCCTTCCTGGTTTATGAACAACTTTAAAGTTGTTCTCCATTAATCTTATCCCCCATCTCTCAGTTTGTGGAGGTATTTTCACCTTTGGATTGCCAAAATTAGCAATCAATGCTTGATGATACCTTACTTTTGAAAGGTCCCTGCAGCAGAACATATGCCAAAATGTAGCCTCTTATATCGAAACAACCCAAGATGTGAAGAAAACGTTATTATGTATCTTGGCTGTTCATCAATCCCAGCTGGTGATATACCTTATAAAAATCTAATTTTGAAATACCAGTAGCTCCATTAATGCTGATAGTCAAGTCATTCAAATGGGGTCCTGGATGATGTCTCTCTCAATTGGTGCGTTGGGTACTTGCATGTCAACAGAAATGTTGATTTCTTCTGTGTTCCTTTTCGAAATCACTACAATAGGAGATACCCATGGTGTTGGACCAGCAGCGGGATCAATGATTTTTTTGTTGAAGTAATCAATTTATTTATTTTTCTACTGTGGTTTGCAAGAATAATGTAACCCTTCTGTGTACTTGCACCACCGGCTTTACTGCTTCATTGATATGTAATGGGATTGCCTTGCACTTTAACGTTCTTAGACCTTTAAATAATTCTGGGTATTTCTTTAACCCCTTCGCTACCAGGCCTTTTCCCCCTCAGGTGCCAAGCCTTTTTTTTGCTATTTGGGGCAGTTTGCGCTTAGGCCCTCGTAACTTTTTGTCCACATAAGCTATCCATGCCAAATTTGCGTCCTTTTTTTCCAACATCCTAGGGATTCTAGGGGTACCCAGACTTTGTGGGATCCCCTGAAGGAGAACAAGAAATTAGACAAAATACAGTGAACATTTCTTTTTTTTTTTTTAAATGGGGAAAAAAGGCTGAAGAAGAAGGCTTGTGGTTTTCCCCCTAAAAATGGCATCTTCAAAGGGTTTGCGGTGCTAGAATCACCATCTTCCCAGCTTTCAGAAACAAGCAGACTTGAATCAGAAAACCAAATTTTTCTACACAATTTGGCATTTTACTGGGACATACCCCATTTTTACTATTTTTAGCGCTTTCAGCCTCCTTCCAGTTAGTGACAGAAATGGTTGTGAAGCCAATGCTGGATCCCAGAAAGCTAAACATTTCTGAAAAGTAGACAAAATTCTGAATTCAGCAAGGGGTCATTTGTGTAGATCCTAGAAGGGTTTCCTACAGAAAACAACAGCTGAAATAAGAAAATATTGAAATTGAGGTGAAAAAAACAGCCATTTTTCTCCACGTTTTACTCTGTAACTTTTTCCTGCGATGTCAGATTTTTGAAAGCAATATACCGTTACGTCAGCTGGACTCTTCTGGTTGCGGAGATATATAGGGCTTGTAGGTTAATCAAGAACCCTAGGTACCCAGAGCCAATAAATGAGCTGCACCTTGCAATGGGTTTTCATTCTATACCGGGTATACAGCAATTCATTTGCTGAAATATAAAAAGTGAAAATTGGTATCAAGAAAACCTTTGTATTTCCAAAAAGGCCACAAGATAAGGTGTTGAGAAGCAGTGGTAATTTGCACATCTCTGAATTCTGGGGTCTCCATACTAGCATGTAAATTACAGGGCATTTCTCAAATAGAGGTCTTTTTTACACACTGTCTTACATTTGGAAGGAAAACATGTAGAGAAAGACAAGGGACAATAACACTTGTTTTGCTGTTCTGTGTGCCCCCAAGTCTCCCGATAAAAATGGTACCTCACTTGCGTGGGTAGGCCTAGCGCCCGCAACAGGATATGCCCCAAAACACGATGTGGACACATCACATTTTCAGAAAGAAAACAGAGCTGTTTTTTACAAAGTGCCTAGCTGTGGATTTTGGCTTCTAGCTCAGCCGGCACCTGGGCAAACCTAGCAAACCAGCACATTTTTGAAAACTAGACACCTAGGGGAATCCAAGATGGGGTGACTTGTGGGGCTCTGACCAGGTTCTGTTACCCAGAATCCTTTGCAAACCTCAAAATTTGGCCCAAAAAACACTTTTTCCTGTCATTTCGGTGACAGAAAGTTCTGGAATCTGAGAGGAGCCCCAATTTCCTTCCACTCAGCGTTCCCCCAAGTCTCCCAATAAAAATGGTACCTCACTTGTATGGGTAGGCCTAGCGCCCGCGACAGCATATGCCCCAAAACACGACGTGGACACATCAAATTTTCAGAAAGAAAACAGAGCTGTTTTTTACAAAGTGCCTAGCTGAGGATTTTGGCCTCTAGCTCAGCCGGCACCTGGGGCTACCTAGCAAACTTGCGCATTTTTGAAAACTAGACACCTAGGGAAATCCAACATGGGGTGACTTGTGGGGCTCTGACTAGGTTCTGGTACCCAGAATCCTTTGCAAACCTCAAAATTTGGCCAAAAAAACACTTTTTCCTGTCATTTCGGTGACAGAAAGTTCTGGGATCTGAGAGGAGCCACAAATTTCCTTCCACCCAGCGTTCCCCCAAGTCTCCCGATAAAAATGGTACCTCACTTGTGTGGGTAGGCCTAGCGCCCGCGACAGGATATGCCCCAAAACACGACGTGGACACATCACATTTTCAGAAAGAAAACAGAGCTGTTTTTTACAAAGTGCCTAGCTGTGGATTTTGGCCTCTAGCTCAGCCGGCACCTGGGGAAACCTAGCAAAACCTGCACATTTTTGAAAACTAGACACCTAGGGGAATCCAAGATGGGGTGACTTGTGGGGCTCTGACCAGGTTCTGTTACCCAGAATCCTTTGCAAACCTCAAAATTTGGCCCAAAAAAACCACTTTTTCCTGTCATTTCGGTGACAGAAAGTTCTGGAATCTGAGAGGAGCCACAAATTTCCTTCCACACATCGTTCCCCCAAGACTCCAGATAAAAATGGTACCTCACTTGGGTGGGTAGGCCTAGTGCCCGCAACAGGATATGCCCCAAAACACGACGTGGACACATCACATTTTCAGAAAGAAAACAGAGCTGTTTTTCACAAAGTGCCTAGCTGTGGATTTTGGCTTCTAGCTCAGCCGGCACCTGGGGAAACCTACCAAAACCTGCACATTTTTGAAAACTAGACACCTAGGGGAATCCAAGATGGGGTGACTTGTGGGGCTCTGACCAGGTTCTGTTACCCAGAATCCTTTGCAAACCTCAAAATTTGGCCAAAAAAAACACTTTTTCCTGTCATTTCGGTGACAGAAAGTTCTGAATCTGAGAGGAGCCACAAATTTCCTTCCACACATCGTTCCCCCAAGACTCCCGATAAAAATGGTACCTCACTTGTGTGGGTAGACCTAGCACCCGCAACAGGATATGCCCCAAAACACGACGTGGACACATCACATTTTCAGAAAGAAAACAGAGCTGTTTTTTACAAAGTGCCTAGCTGTGGATTTTGGCCTCTAGCTCAGCCGGCACCAATGGAAACCTAGCAAACCTGCGCATTTTTGAAAACTAGACAACCAGGGGAATCCAAGATAGGGTGACTTGTGGGGCTCTGACCAGGTTCTGTTACCCAGAATCCTTTGCAAACCTCAAAATGTGGCCAAAAAAAACACTTTTTCCTGTCATTTCGGTGACAGAAAGTTCTGGAATCTGAGAGGAGCCACAAATTTCCTTCCACACATCGTTCCCCCCAGACTCCCGATAAAAATGGTACCTCACTTGTGTGGGTAGGCCTAGCGCCTGCGACAGGATATGCCCCAAAACACGACGTGGACACATCACATTTTCAGAAAGAAAACAGAGCTGTTTTTTACAAAGTGCCTACCTGTGGATTTTGGCTTCTAGCTCAGCCGGCACCTGGGGAAACCTAGCAAAACCTGCACATTTTTGAAAACTAGACACCTAGGGGAATCCAAGATGGGGTGACTTGTGGGGCTCTGACCAGGTTCTGTTACCCAGAATCCTTTGCAAACCTCAAACATTGGCCAAAAAAAACACTTTTTCCTGTCATTTCGGTGACAGAAAGTTCAGAATCTGAGAGGAGCCACAAATTTCCTTCCACACATCGTTCCCCCAAGACTCCCGATAAAAATGGTACCTCACTTGTGTGGGTAGACCTAGCGCCCGCAACAGGATATGCCCCAAAACACGACATGGCACATCACATTTTCAGAAAGAAAACTGAGCTGTTTTTTACAAAGTGCCTAGATGTGGATTTTGGCCTCTAGCTCAGCCGGCACCTGTGGAAACCTAGCAAAACCTGCACATTTTTGAAAACTAGACACCTAGGGGAATCCAAGATGGGGTGACTTGTGGGGCTCTGACCAGGTTCTGTTACCCAGAATCCTTTGCAAACCTCAAACTTTGGCCAAAAAAAACACTTTTTCCTGTCATTTCGGTGACAGAAAGTTCTGAATCTGAGAGGAGCCACAAATTTCCTTCCACACATCGTTCCCCCAAGACTCCCGATAAAAATGGTACCTCACTTGTGTGGGTAGACCTAGCACCCGCAACAGGATATGCCCCAAAACACGACGTGGACACATCACATTTTCAGAAAGAAAACAGAGCTGTTTTTTACAAAGTGCCTAGCTGTGGATTTTGGCCTCTAGCTCAGCCGGCACCAATGGAAACTTAGCAAACCTGCGCATTTTTGAAAACTAGACAACCAGGGGAATCCAAGATAGGGTGACTTGTGGGGCTCTGACCAGGTTCTGTTACCCAGAATCCTTTGCAAACCTCAAAATTTGGCCAAAAAAAACACTTTTTCCTGTCATTTCGGTGACAGAAAGTTCTGGAATCTGAGAGGAGCCACAAATTTCCTTCCACACATCGTTCCCCCCAGACTCCCGATAAAAATGGTACCTCACTTGTGTGGGTAGGCCTAGCGCCCGCGACAGGATATACCCCAAAACACGACGTGGACACATCACATTTTCAGAAAGAAAACAGAGCTGTTTTTTACAAAGTGCCTACCTGTGGATTTTGGCTTCTAGCTCAGCCGGCACCTGGGGAAACCTAGCAAAACCTGCACATTTTTGAAAACTAGACACCTAGGGGAATCCAAGATGGGGTGACTTGTGGGGCTCTGACCAGGTTCTGTTACCCAGAATCCTTTGCAAACCTCAAACATTGGCCAAAAAAAACACTTTTTCCTGTCATTTCGGTGACAGAAAGTTCAGAATCTGAGAGGAGCCACAAATTTCCTTCCACACATCGTTCCCCCAGGACTCCCGATAAAAATGGTACCTCACTTGTGTGGGTAGACCTAGCGCCCGCAACAGGATATGCCCCAAAACACGACATGGCACATCACATTTTCAGAAAGAAAACTGAGCTGTTTTTTACAAAGTGCCTAGATGTGGATTTTGGCCTCTAGCTCAGCCGGCACCTGTGGAAACCTAGCAAAACCTGCACATTTTTGAAAACTAGACACCTAGGGGAATCCAAGATGGGGTGACTTGTGGGGCTCTGACCAGGTTCTGTTACCCAGAATCCTTTGCAAACCTCAAACTTTGGCCAAAAAAAACACTTTTTCCTGTCATTTCGGTGACAGAAAGTTCAGAATCTGAGAGGAGCCACAAATTTCCTTCCACACATCGTTCCCCCAAGACTCCCGATAAAAATGGTACCTCACTTGTGTGGGTAGATCTAGCACCCGCAACAGGATATGCCCCAAAACACAACATGGACACATCACATTTTCAGAAAGAAAACAGAGCTGTTTTTTACAAAGTGCCTAGCTGTGGATTTTGGCCTCTAGCTCAGCCGGCACCTGTGGAAACCTAGCAAACCTGCGCATTTTTGAAAACTAGACACCTAGGGGAATCCAAGATGGGGTGACTTGTGGGGCTCTGACCAGGTTCTGTTGCCTAGAATCCTTTGCAAACCTCAAAATTTGGCCAAAGAAACACTTTTTCCTGTCATTTCGGTGACAGAAAGTTCTGGAATCTGAGAAGAGCCACAAATTTCCTTCCACATAGCGTTCCCCCAAGACTCCTGATAAAAATTGTACCTCACTTGTGTGGGTAGGCCTAGCGCCCGCAACAGGATATGCCCCAAAACACGACGTGGACACATCACATTTTCAGAAAGAAAACAGAGCTGTTTTTTACAAAGTGCCTAGCTGTGGATTTTGGCTTCTAGCTCAGCCGGCACCTGGGGAAACCTAGCAAAACCTGCACATTTTTGAAAACTAGACACCTAGGGGAATCCAAGATGGGGTGACTTGTGGGGCTCTGACCAGGTTCTGTTACCCAGAATCCTTTGCAAACCTCAAAATTTGGCCAAAAAAAAACACTTTTCCTGTCATTTCGGTGACAGAAAGTTCTGGAATCTGAGAGGAGCCACAAATTTCCTTCCACACATCGTTCCCCCAAGACTCCCGATAAAAATGGTACCTCACTTGTGTGGGTAGACCTAGCGCCCGCAACAGGATATGCCCCAAAACACGACATGGACACATCACATTTTCAGAAAGAAAACTGAGCTGTTTTTTACAAAGTGCCTAGATGTGGATTTTGGCCTCTAGCTCAGCCGGCACCTGTGGAAACCTAGCAAACCTGCGCATTTTCGAAAACTAGACACCTAGGGGAATCCAAGATGGGGTGACTTGTGGGGCTCTGACCAGGTTCTGTTGCCCAGAATCCTTTGCAAACCTCTAAAGTTGGCCAAAGAAACACTTTTTCCTGTCATTTCGGTGACAGAAAGTTCTGGAATCTGAGAGGAGCCACAAATTTCCTTCCACATAGCGTTCCCCCAAGACTCCTGATAAAAATGGTACCTCACTTGTGTGGGTAGGCCTAGCGCCCGCGACAGGATATGCCCCAAAACACGACGTGGACACATCACATTTTCAGAAAGAAAACAGAGCTGTTTTTTACAAAGTGCCTAGCTGTGGATTTTGGCCTCTAGCTCATCCAGCACCTGAGGAAACCTAGCAAACCTGCGCATTTTTTAAAACTAGACACCTAGGGGAATCCAAGATGGGGTGACTTGTGGGGCTCAGACCAGGTTCTGTTACCCAGAATCCTTTGCAAACCTCCAAATGTGGCCAAAAAAACACTTTTTCCTGTCATTTTGGTGACAGAAAGTTCTGGAATCTGAGAGGAGCCACAAATTTCCTTCCATCCAGCGTTCCCCCAAGTTTCCCGATAAAAATGGTACCTCACTTGTGTGGGTAGGCCTAGTGCCCGCGACAGGATATGCCCCAAAACACGACGTGGACACATCACATTTTCAGAAAGAAAACAGAGCTGTTTTTTACACAGTGCCTAGCTGTGGATTTTGGCCTCTAGCTCAGCCAGCACCTGGGGAAATCTAGCAAACCTACGCATTTATGAAAACTAGACACCTAGGGGAATCCAAGATGGGGTGACTTGTGGGGGTCTGACCAGGTTCCTTTACCCAGAATCCTTTGCAAACCTCAAAATTTGTCCAAAAAAACACCTTTTCCTGTCATTTCGGTGACAGAAAGTTCTGGAATCTGAGAGGAGCCACAAATTTCCTTCCACCCAGCATTCCACCAAGTCTCCCGATAAAAATGATACCTCACTTGTGTCGGTGGGCCAGGTGCCTGCAACAGAAAAAGGCCAAAAACTTGTAGAGATTGAGGGGATAGCACAGCGAGTTGATAAGCACATATTCTTCTTTTATACATCTTTAGGCTGACTCTGCTTTGGGGACCCACACAAGTGAGGTGTCATTCTACTTGGGAGACTGAGGGGAACGCTGGGGAGTAGGAATTTTCTGCTGGAGCGGTGATCGTACAAAGAAAAGTCAGGAAAATATGCTTTTTTAAGCACATTTTGAGGTTTGCAGAGGAGTCTGGGTAAGAAATGTTGGGGGATCCACACAAGCCAATCCTCCCTGGACTCCTTGGGGTGTCTAGTTTTAAAAAATGTCTGGGTTTGGTAGGTTTCCCTAGATGAAGGACGCACCCAAGACCAAAAACATAGGTGCCCCCTCCCCCACAAACATGGGTAGTTTTGTAATATATCTTTTTGATGTGTCCACATAAGTCTGTGATGTGGCAAACACTAAAATTGTGAAAAGAATCGCACTTAGGTTATGTGAAAAAGACCCCTCACCCACCAATCAAGTTGGTGGCATGCTTCATCATTGTGGTCCCACCTGAGACACCTAGCGTCTCACAAGTGTGCTGCGACACCT
Organism: Pleurodeles waltl; assembly: GCF_031143425.1. NCBI lineage: Eukaryota > Metazoa > Chordata > Amphibia > Caudata > Salamandridae > Pleurodeles > Pleurodeles waltl. The sequence continues at coordinate 1,528,563,685 of NC_090445.1, read as the reverse complement.
GATTACAGCGAGCCATTTTTGTCATTTTTAACCACACATACTGGTTGGATTTGGCACGAGGGTGAGTGATGGTTCAGCAGATCAAATTGTATTAACAAGAGATTTCACAAAAGTGAAATGCACTGTTAATAACTGAAAGGCCAAAAAACTGAACCAATGACTCACAGCTCGTGAGCTGTAAAGCCACGGCAAAGCACTAACCGCTTTACAGTCCATTCACACACCTTTCATACATGACATGCACAAGACCATTCACGCCGCCAGCCACGGGCCCAGCACATTACAACACTTGCATCGACAGACAGCGCCACTCAAGGGCCCATCACTTTCATACGCCCACATGTCTGATACAGCAATCACACCAACTGACGTGTGTGGACTGGCGTTTGGCTGGCACCGCCAGCCAAGCCCCACCCCACACACACCACCAGCCAAGCGCCACCCCACGCACACCGCCAGCCAAGCGCCACCCCACACATACCATCCCTTTTTTTTGTTTTTAAACAACAAAAAAAACACTAATCATAAATAAGTACAAAACTACAAACACAGAAGCTCTAACTGAATACATGACTAATGCCAACCGTGAAACTGAACATATAAAAATATAAAACAGCAGTATACGCTCACGGAATTTCCCAATAATTCTTCTGTGTGTGGTAGCTCCTGAAACAGCCACCCACACACAGCCCAGGCTTTGAAGGACAATCAGGGCAGTACATCCTAGTCTCCTTCCTAATACCTCTTCGAGCACACACTCTATATCTCTTAGCAGGAAAGTTTTTTTTGGCAGTGGGAGGAATGTGCTCAGCAAAGTGGCGATCTTTCAATCTAGCCACATCCTCCACCACTGCTTCTCTAAAAACTCTTGCCTGTTCCAGCACAACAAGGCTAGCTATGATAGACTCCTGAAATTTCACAAATGTCATCCTTGACTCTGGAGAACTATCCTTGAACACAACAAAAGCATTAAAAGTTGCCAAGTGGAACAAGTGAACCGCTAATTTCTTATACCAAACATAAGACTTACGAGCAGCAGTGTAAGGTTCCAACCTCTGATCTACTCTATCAACACCACCGATGTGCTTATTATAGTCTAAGATGCACACAGGTTTGCGCACTTCGGCAACCTGACCCCAAACAGCCACAGGTGAAGTACTCTCATCATGGATGGTATTTAGCATGTATACATCCCTCTTGTCTACAAATTTCAGAGCTAGCAGCTCATTATTCCGCTAGGCACTGCACTGTCCCTCCTCATGTTTTTTACAGACAAGCTCTCTTGGATAGCCTTTCCAATTAGAGCGGATTGTGCCACAAGCAACAGTGTCCACTCTGAACAACTCCTTGAACAACTGAACTCCAGTGTAGAAGTTATCTAAATATAAATGGTGACCTTTTGTTAAACAGTCGTCTACCAAGTTCCCACACAATTTTCTCACTAACTCCAAAAGTGGGTGGACAACCAGGGGGGTCAATATTGGAATCCCTACCAGTGTAGACCCGGAAATTATAAACATATCCTGTACTACTTTCAGACAGCATATACAATTTAATTCCATACCGTGCCCTCCTGCTAGGAATGTACTGCCTAAAAACCAAGCGACCCTTGAACAGGACCAAAGACTCATCTACAGATATTTCTTTGCCTGGAACATAGATCTCTGAAAACCGTTCTACCAAATGATCAAGGACAGGTCTAATCTTAAAAAGACGGTCAGAATCAGGATGATCTCGTGGCAAGGCTAAAGCACTATCTACAAAATGCAACATCCGAAGAAGAAGCTCATACCGGTTACGACTCATGATGGCAGGAAATATAGCAGTTGCCATCAAGGGACTAGTAGACCTATATGAAGACAGCGATGGCTTCCTTGTCAGCCCCATCAAAAAAGTTACACCCAAGAACTTTTTCAACTCTTCCAGATTTGTGGGAATCCACCGGCTAGCTCTAGAGTGTGGCCTAAGTCTGGCAGCGTTGTCCCTCAAAAAATGCTCTGCATACAAATTAGTCTGCTCAACAATCTCTTCCAAAAATATATTGTTCATAAACAACTCAAAAAAGTTGACGGGCAAAAGGTTTTCTGTATTAACTCGACACCCTGGTAAACCAGTAAACGCAGACAACTGTGGATGCTCCATGTTTGGTGCAACCCACGTGTCAAGTCTTCCAATGGGAAGCCTTTCAGCCGCTGGCTCCTGCACCATCGGCACATCACTGCCCTCCTCTAAAACAGGCCCTTCATCAGCACTGAGAGTGGCTTCATCATCAGATGATTCATCTCTGACAGAAAATTCACTTCCAGAATCCTGCACTTCCTCCTCTGCCTCAGATGCAGAGTCAGTCTCATACTCATGGTCAGAAGATGACTCAAAAAGCACACTAAAAACCTGCTGAGCGGTCATCCTACGGCTAGCCATGATCCTTCCCACAAAAATTAACTGGAAAAAATACACCACCAACAACCAGCACTGTGTAAGATAAGTAACAAAGTGTAGCTTTATCACTAGGAGTTATAAACTCAAAAACTATACTGCTCACTTGCCTGAAAAAGCTTGACTCACCAGCAACTACTCTGCACAGCCACAGCAATCACCAATGATATCCCACTAAAAAGAGGCAAAAAAAAGCAAATTAGACATAAAACAACACAATACTCATTGTGCATAAATCTAAGGACAATTTCACACACAATCCTGCATTCAGTACACCACCTACAAACATGTCATTCATGCATGGCAACAATACTCACTTGGAGTACATTTATTTACTTACCTAAAACATGCAACTACGCAAACCGCAGGACAACTACTGCCAAAACTGCAACAAGCCACAGCAAAGTCAGCAAAAGCTTTGAACTAGAACAAAGAGGAGAAAAACTGTTATTATCATAAAAGCAAATACTTCGCCAGTTGACAAACACCCCGCCACCAACCATTTTTAAATTTTCCCTTGTGTCTAGTGTTCTCTGCTTGGGGGAAGATGGGCCTAAAAAAAATAGGCCAATCTACCCCCAAGTGGGGTAGAAATGCCATAGAATATATTGCCCCCTTTGGGGGTGACCCTTGCCCAAGGGGCCAACCCCCCCCACACAAAGCACACACATGATCCCTGGCGCTAAGTGGATTCTGCCCCCCTTGGGGGCAGATGGGCCTAAAAAAAACAAAAGAAATAGGCCGATCTGACCCCAAGGGGGGGCAGAACTGCCCAATAGTGCTTTTTGGCCCTTGGGGGCGACCCTTGCCCAAGGGGGCACCCCCAACACAAAAAAAACAAAAGAATGAAAAAAAATCCCTGGCATCTTCATGGTTTCTGCCCCCCCCAGGGTACAGAAGGGCCTACAAAAAATAGGCCAATCTGCCCCCAAAGGGGGGCAGAAATCGCCCAGATTACATTCCCCCCTTTGGGGGGCAACCCTTGCCCAAGGGGCCACCCCCCACACAAAGCACACACACACACATACATTATCCCTGGTGCTATGGGGATTCTGCCCCCCTTGAGGGCAGAAAGGCCTAAAAAAAAAATTGGCCTATCTGCCCCCAAGGGGTGCAGAACTGCCCAATAATGCATTTGTGTCCATGGGGCCGACCCTTGCCCAAGGGGTCGCCCCCCAACACAAAAAAACAACAATAAAATCCCTGGTGTCTAGTGGCTTTCTGCCGCCCTTGGGGGCAGATTGGCCTAAAAATAAGGCCAATCTGCCCCCAAGGGGGGCAGAAACGGCGATAAATACATTGGACCCCCAAGGGGAGCGACCCTTGCCCAAGGGGCCACACCACCACACAAAGCACACACACACACACACACACATATAGTATCCCTGGCGCTATGGGGATTCTGCCCCCTTGGGGGCAGAAAGGCCTAGAAAAATAGGCCTATCTGCCCCCAAGGGGGGCAGAACTACCCAATAATGCATACAGGCCCCTGGGGGCGACCCTTGCCCAAGGGGCCGCCCCCCAACACAAAAAAAAAAAACAATAACATCCCTGGTGTCTAGTGGCTTTCTGCCCCCCTTGGGGGCAGATCGACCTAAAAATAAAGCCAATCTGGGGGCAGAAATGACAAAAAATACATTGGCCCCCAAAGAGGAGCGACCCTTGCCCAAGGGGTCGCTCCCCCACACTAAAAACACACACACACACATACAGAAATCCCTGGTGTCTAGGGGGCATTCCAGCAGGAATGCTCAAAGAGACATCGAGGGAAAGGAAAACCCTTTTCTTTCCCTCGATGCCTCTTTCAGAGGCATCCCCCCCCCGCACGAAGGTGAAAAACTCACCTTCACCCTAGACGCGCTGGAAGCAAATGGCTAGCGCTTCTCCCGACAGCCAGTCCCAGGACGTAATGGTTATGTCCATGGCACCACATGGGCGCTGCCATGGATGTAACCATTACGTCCATGGCGAGGAAGGGGTTAAAATAGGATGCTCTGTTATGGCATAATAAGCCATTGCTAATAAACCCATGACTTGAGCAGTGGCATTACTTAACAGAAGTGGGCCAGAAACTCCACCTTCTAAAACATATATTTCCTCTTTGCTAGACACATTTCCATATTGCAAATCGTCTTCAAATTTTCCTAGACAAGGAAATACTAAGGGCCTGATTTAGGAAAGGTTAGTGCCGCCTTTGCGTCATTGTTTGATGCAAAAGCGGCACAAACTTACAAAATAGAAGTTATATTTTGTAAGTTTGCGCCGCTTTTGGGTAAAAAAGCTACTCAAATGTGGCGCCAACTTTTCATAAATCAGGCCCAAAATGTTGAAGGAGTTTATAGTGGTTTTGCTTGCATTTTATGATACTCAGGAGCATATTTATACTCTGTTTGCGCCGGATTAGCTTAATTTATTTTTTACGCAAATACAGCACAAACTTAACTCCATATTTATATTTTTACGCCAGACCTGTCTAGCGTCAAAATATCAGAGTTTACGTAATTTTAAGGATGCATGAAACTATCTTGCCTCAATGAGATGCAAGATAGGCGTTCCCGTCAAAAAAATGACTCAGACACCTGCTTGCCATATTTATCCACCCAGGCAAAAATGACGCACGGGTGGGATGTGGACCCGAAAAATGACGCAAAGCCCGATTTGCATCAAATTGTAACACCTGGGTCAGGGCAGGCATTAAAATGGGGCCAACACACTACTACTTAACGAAAACACACACAAGCAACATTATTGCTCAAGGACGAACATGGAGGTGCTACTCATGCAGCATGCCAGAAGACGCAGAGCACAGGACCAACAGCAGCAGCTACCACCACACCAATGTGGACCCCAAAGGCAATGCCAAAGGCAGAAGAGGGTCTTCAAGACCAGGACAACCCTCCTTGGCCTCAGGGAATAGGATATCACCCAGAGGTACAGACTCAACTGGCTAGCCATACAGCAGCTGCTGCGCCAAATTGAGACACAGATAACAGCCAGCCTGCAGACCCCACACAATATTCCACCGGTGACCAAGATGCTAGCTGTCCTGCACAAGTTGGCGAGTGGCTCATTCCAAACAATGGGTGCCCTGGTTGCTGGGGTATCACAGCCCTCATTCTCCACCTTCCTTCCCAAAGTCCTTGATGCCATCATCTCCCTCACACCCCGCCACATCAGCTTTCCCAACACACAACAGAAGCAGCAGGAGACCAAACAGGGGTTTTACCAAATACATGGCTTCCCACATGTGCTTGGTGCTATTGACTGCACCCATGTCCGGATTGTACCACCTGCTGCAACTGAGCATCTATACTGGAACAGAGCACACCCACTCCATAAATTTGCAGGCCATAGTTGACCACCAGGGATTGTTTACCAACATCTTGGCCAAATATCTTGGGAGTGTACATGATTCCTTCATCTTCCGCCACAGCATTATCAATATGCACTTCCTGGACGGACGCTATGGCAATGGCCTTCTTGTCGGTAAGTCCATAAACCTAGCAATATATACAAGGCACAGCAACCCTGTAGGACACACAATACATACACCATTACATTGACATGTGGGCAGGAAGACACTGAGGTGTGACCCAGGTACTTATGTTGGACACCCTGACACAATGGGATACACACCCATGGACAAATGACAGCTGCCAATAACAGTAGATGCCACTCTAGAGTTACAAGGGACCAATGTCAAAGCACACAGTGACAATGACATGGCCTGCCCTGGAAGTACAATTTGGAAGTAAGGCAATAAGTACTGTGGAAGGGGTGTGCAATGTGCTTTGCTGCAGGTCAAACACCATGAGACACATAGCATGATGATGCTGAATCATATGTAGGTGACATGGAAATACTGAGGCAGTCCTAACATCACACATCACTCCTGGGGTGACGTTGCCAGCTAGCAATAAGGAAGTGGACTGTGCTATGAACACATATTGATGTGCCACCAATGCAAACTGCACACTGCTGCACACACTGAAAGAGCCAATTGTCCATCAAAATAACAGATGTACAGTGAGACGGCCCTTCCTGCACAGATACATCGACCTCCACAAGGCAGTTGACCAGGTTACCTGGAGCAAGTTTGGTAGTGTGGGTGCACGGTTGCACATGAGCCACTGACAGAGGGGGAACCACAAAGGTCTGCATACAACCAAGTCACACGGGAAAATTGTGCATTGTCAATACTGAACACCTGAGTGCTGCCAACTTAGGGAGATGTGTTAGACATTGTCACCAAGCCTAATCAAAGGGCATCCCATCTGGAGTTCATCTGCAATGACATATGTCTAAGTGGAGGGGATGTCCAGGCCATGTAGGGCAACCATGTTACCACCACATTGGAATCTATTGTGTGTGTGGAAGTATCATGTCCCTTCCAGTGAAAGCACACTCAAATATGTTGCTCACTAAACAATGCATGGTACATACATACTGAACTGCAGTTTGGAAACTAAACCATAGATATCAGGTCAATGAGCCAAACACAAGTTGTCAAGTCATACAACCCAATGCAGAAAGAACCTCACAGAAGCCCAGGATCTCACACAATGCCACAAACATATATGAGTCACAGACAACACAAAATATCAACTGCCATGCTACATGACATTCCTGGTGCAAGTAACAACAAAATACTTACTCCTATTTTCTTTTTCAGCTGATCAGGGTTACGGGATCCAGCCATGGATCATAACCCCATCCCCCAACCCAAGCACAGCAGCAGAGTGTGCCTACAATGAGGCACATCGGAGGACACACACCATTGTGGAATGGACCTTTGGCATCCTGAAGTCCAGATTCAGGTGCCTGGACATCACCGGAGGCAGCCTCCTATATTCCCCAGAAATGATCTGCAAGATCATATTGACTTGTGCTTCCTGCACAACATTTTTGTTAGGAGGAACATCCCCCTATATGAACCCGAACAAGAAGTGCCTGAGGAGGAGGCGGATGATGCCAGGGAAAATGAGGGGGAACATCCAAACAGAGCTGCAGGAATGCGTTGCAGACAGCAGATAGTTCAAAACCTTTTTCATAATAGTCACTCTAAACACATTGTAATGATATGTAATTAAACACCTCACTTTATCACTCAATCCTGCTCTGGATACTTATTTCTGCATCACATGTTCTTTAGGCATGTGAGTATTACCTCAGGGGGCACGTCACAAAGAAAGATCCGAGTACTTCTGATGCAACATCACATGTGATGTGTATGATTGTACAGCAAACATCACACACAGTTAAAAAAAAAAATCTCTTCAATTTCACATATGAAGGATGAAATCATAGGACCACAGCATATGACAGACATCCACGTTGCCAACATGGTCTTCTGTAGCACATGACACCCAACTATGACATCTTCAATCATACAGTAAATAAGCTCATCATACATGAGGCAGTGGATGTGAAATAGCATTTGTAACAGGAATGTATGAACAGACCCCTGACATTAGTAAGTGTGACATTTGCTATCTCTGCAAAGAGCTTGTGTGACAAGAGGTGCATCAATCCTGAAAATGGATGGCATGAGTGTCCCAGGTATGACAAGCAATGGTCACAACACATGCCCTGCGCAGTCTATCATTGGTATTAAGTCCTGCCACTGCCATGTGTTAAGTCTCTGCCCTCCCTTCTCTAGGGGGTGCTGTAAATTGACTATCTGCACCCTGAGAATCATCATTAACACTCACCCAGACTCCCATTCTGACTCCTGTTTGCTTCCCTTTTCTATATGACATGCTACAGAACAACTACAGTAGCCTGCATGGACTTCAGGTCCCATAATGCACTGCCAGGTAGTCGGTAAGACCTGTAATCTTCAGTCCATAGCTTCCTATGGGATAAGTCCGGTTGTCCCCTTATACTGGATTCTCTCCTCCAGGACTTGTGAGAGACTGAAGCTGCACACACCTGTGAGCTCTCTCGTGCAGCCCAGCCATGTGACTCTGCCCTGGCCTTGCTGCTGCTTGGAACTGCTTAGAAGCTGCCATTCCCTGAAGCTCCTTGTCGTGCATTGGAGTACAATTCATTTGTGTACCAGAGCCCTTGTTGGATTGTGTTACGGTCCTGGTTACGCCTGAACCTGGTCTCTGTTTACACAGTGCTGTTCCTGCTTGTTCCAGTCAGACTATGCTCCCTGTTTTTCAGCCTTGTTCGTTCCTGACAGAGCCTGCTTTCTGTTACCCAGACTTGTTCCAGTCTTTGCATCAACCAGAGCCTGTTCCCCGTGCCTGTATTTGCCTCCTAGTTGGTTTACTTGCCCTCCGTTTCCTCTTGGGGTATCCTTTCTGGTAAGTGTACTATCAGTCCTCAACTGCATAGAATTGTTTAATTTTTGTATTTGTTCTGGCCCCTGGTTTCCAGGAGGCGAATCCAGCCCTCATCCATTGTCTAGTTTTGCATGTACTCATTAGTGCCTAACAGCGACATTGTGCTATGGCTGTATTCCAGGATTTGTTACTGTGTCTCCAGTCCGACAAACAAGGGCTAGTCTTGTGAATGTAAGGACAATCCATGTTTGTGCCCTTAGGGTCCAGACACAGTTTCACTTCTGCTGCCACCTTTCGATGGGGCTTGCGTGGTGACTAGCTGTGAGATTAATCTGCACAGAAGCACTGACATTCATTGTTTCTGTGGGAAGTTCTGAGCCCTACCCTGTGTACAAACGTAGTGATGAGCCCTGCGTGTTTGTCCATTACTGACCTGTTACATAGTTGTCCACACTAAGGTTGCTCTGTATTCACTCTTCTGTATTATCTGCCGTACCATAGTTGCCCTATCCCCTTGAATGCCTTTAGCTGATCCTCTGCTTTAGGACAAATCTGCCTTGCAAGATACTCTGTGAACTCAAGGGTTGGCCAAACAGACTCCTGACTAGACCTGCACGAAACCGTAACACCATGGAGCCCAATACTGACACAGGGTACACATGCCCACACACTTGAACTGGACACTTTTGTGCAATGCACCTCTGAAAATATGTGAAGACATGCAGCCAGGGCTGCAGGTCTACCACAGCCACAGAAGGAACATAGGTAATTTACATTAGTCAAACTAACGTGTACGTAACAATTTTATGATTGGAATTGAGGCCCAGTGTCGCAAACACTGTACCTACCAAACATGTATAAATGCCCGCCATATGGGTAGTTTACACACAAGTCACCATGAAGTCGTAGCCAACAATTAAGGACATGTGAGGAGTAACATATCCAACATAGCCCTCATCAGCCATCCTCGAGCTTCTCTGTGTATTGTTTGTTGTGGGAAATGTAATGTCCCCAAAGTCAAACAACTACACACATCAAATGAGTCAACACATATTACAAACACATATCATGACTGTTGTACATCATTGATTGCCATCTGATGTTGATACGCATTTGTAACACATTCATACATGACCATTACGCCAAATGTATTGCATGCCCTTCCATCAGGAGCACATATATAGTTGTAACAGTCAATTCACACACAAAACACACAGGCCATGATTTATACTTTTGTAGCGCAGCCTTGCCGTCATTTATTGTCGCAAAATCAGTGCAAATGTACAAATTCCAATAGAATTTCCTAACTTTGTGCTGCTTTTGCGTAAAAAAAAAAGGAAATCCTGCGCAAAGGTAGTATAAATGTGGGCCGCAGTTGCATGGTCTACCACATGTGGCCAAACACTATAACACACACTGCAGGCCATACCATCCTATCTTCGTCTAGATACAGGCTGCATGCATGTTAAATAATTGAAAATCACGTAAACACAGTTTGAGACAGACATTTTGACGCAACTGCATCGAAAAAACACGCAAACGCATGCTAAACATCAATGGGTCCCTAGAGTTCATTCCACCAGCGCACCTCACGCATGCAGATATCCATAGAAATAGTAGTTTCCCAGTAATGCGTGGTATTTTGCCGCACATGTAGGTTATGCATCTAATATATTCACTCAAACTATGTATGCGTCAAAAAAATACATGCAAGATGAAAAACGGGGAGCAAAGGGGACAGGAAGTGATGTAATAGGAAATCTGGTTTACAGACATGGTACAATGGGTGTACTTTCACTTTCACTTTGCAGTCTGTGATTTTTCTTGACTGAGTGGCTGTGTCTTGGTGTTGCTCTTGTTTGGATTGTGTATATTGTATCTTGTGGTGTCCATCTTTTGTCTTTTGGTGTATCCTATTTGTATATTGTACCTGGGCAAGTGTTTTGTGAATTCTATTGTTGTCTGAATTGAATTTGTACTGTCGGGTGCCTGTTTGGGGGTTATATCAGTTGGGTTCTGTAATTGGAGTTTGTAAGTTTCCTTTTTTTCCTTTTGTTTTTCCTTTGTTTTTCAGTTTTTTTGTTGAAATACTGTACCATACCATGTCGGGAAGGGCGAGGCTGAGCCGCATGGGTGAGGAGGAGCTTGGGGCATTTGTGTGGCTGTTGTGCCCCTTTCTTCCAATGATGCTGGAGGCAGGGGACCGTGTGACACAGGGGTATCACATGAAGGAAAGGCAGCTGCGTTGGGCGAAGGTGCTCTTACACCTGAAAAGTGTCTTCAACACTTCCCGGAACGAGCTCCAGCTGAAGCATCGCTGGGCTGACCTGGTGGCACGAGAACAGGACCTGCTGGACCACCTTGGTGCGGTGATAGGTGGCCCTGTAGATGTGTATCACATTCACAAATGTGTACAGTAGAATGCTCCTGAGTGACAGTAGCAGATGTAGTGCCGTGCTGCATGCAATGTTACAAGTTGAACAAACTGTTAGTGTACCAGTACTGAGATGTATTACACATGTTTATTCATGTTCACAATGCAGTCCAGAGTTTCATTGAGCCATGTCTGACTATTATTGAGGGCCATATGTACCAAGCTTTTTATAACTTTCACAAACGGCCTAGTTTTCTGAATTTTTGTGTTTACGTCAGGACAACTATTCTTTCAAATGCACAACCCCAATTTTGCCATTCTGCTATCAAATTGCACAGTCACAAAACAGGGGTTTCGAGTGGCATTTAGGAATGGGTGTTCCTATCCTATTATCGAGTCGCAGGCGGCTAAATGTCTTTTTCTTGGTCCCAAATGCTGGCACTAAGAAATTGCAGTTACCATCCGTTTCAAGTTGGTGCTAACCCATCCCCAGGGGATCCCTTCCTCTTTGAGAATGCATGGCCAAAAATGTATTCTAAGCAGGAAATTGTGCCACGGACCACTGTTTGCTTCCAAAAATATTTTTCAGTAATAAAATAGGTTTTCAAAATACTTTCTGTTTACCCCTGCTGAAATAAGGCTGCAATCAAATGAATATTTACATCCCAATATGAAAGCAGCCACAGACATGGTGGTCTGCTGAGCCCAGCAGGCCAGCATCCCTGTGAGTGCCACCATTCCCAAGGGGTTTGCAAAATGAGACCTACCTCATCATTATTCAAGCGGTAGGTCATTTGCTACCCCATTTTTGAATTGCAAACAGTGTCATTTTGAGTGTTCTACCTCAGATCATCCTACGTGCTAATTGCTAGTTGCTAAGCCTCGCAATGTGTGACTCACAAAACCTGATATAGGTACATATGGCCCTAAGTGACACATTTCATGTGCAATGACTACACCTGTGCCCATGCATTCTGTCAATGATGATCAGTTAAGACACTGTCAGCTTACCATATTTCACAGTTTTGGGACAGCAAAGTGGGCTATCCATGTTTAGGGCTACATTGTCATCATTACACACACATGGTCCCTGCCCTCATGTTGGCAGCTTAGGGGACACTGCCAATGGGGCATTTGTCACCTACATACAACTGTGCCACATCTGTTATGGACTATTAAATGCACGATGATAGCTGACTGAAAATGTATCCACATTTCCATCACACAGTTAATCATTGTTCCTTGATGCACAAGCCACAATACCGGAGTCACGTGTATTGTAGTGCACCAGGGAAGTGCCATTGCAATTGTCACCCAATTACAAATCATGACATGGAGTACCATATGAAATAGATTAGCCACAAAACTTTGTAGTCAGGTTTAGCACCACATGATTGTTAGGCCCAGTGCATGTGTGCATATGTGTGTCTATCACTCACTGGAGTGTCAGTGTCAATGCAAGTTTGAAGTGGTATGTCTGTTGGAGTGTCTACATGCCGGATTGGCAGCTCCCTCATATAAAATGTCACACACTGTGATATGTTGTCCACACATTTGTACAGTGATCAGACATTGAGCATAGATCTCCTTTCCATGTCTTACAGGTGGACCGGCCCCCTATACCATCGGGAAGTGCCTTGATTTGAGGACCCAGACGTATCCAGTAAGTGTGAAAATGTCTGTCCTGTGTATTGATTGCAGCTGTTGTGTGATTGACTCTTGTGTGTTGGACTCATTGCAAGATATGATGACCTGGCACGTGATCTGATATATGACTTGACTGGAGGTTGACATATTGTTCCATGCAGGGGTTAGACATTCACAGGCAGGGAGTCATATCTTGGGAGTCTTGTACTGCGCAATAGGCAGCAGCATGTGAACAAGGTGATTAGTAGCCACATGTAGGCCCGCATTTGATTTGTAGGTGGTCCAGGGTCAGAATATTGACAGCAATTCATACCCTCATTTACACAAGACAGTGATGCATCACATTTCCACACAAAATTGTGAATCCCTGTATTGTAATGTACAAGTAGGACTGTATGGGTGACTGTCCCCCAGCATCTAGCTCCAAATGTTGTACCCATATACGTGGCACTTATGTGGTATTTTATAGGTGTGCATGCAGATAATGGCCAGATATGTGCTTGCATCAATGTGGGTGATTTTGGAAATGTGTTGGCAGATCAGATGTTGATGGTTGTCCACGAATGGAAACATAAATCTAGATGAGATTGACCAATGGATACGTCACTCCTAGTTGGCAGGCCTCCTCACATGTGTTCCACTCACTAAATCCATTCACAGCTGTACATGGCTTTGTGGTTGTCCTTGACGGTTGTGATGATGTATTGCATGCCCATCCCACCTGAGGCACAGGGGTAAGCGGAGAACATATATGTAGGTTGGTGTGATGGTCACAGTGTAGATGACAGACATCTAATTCAAGCATGCATGTGTCCCAAACAACACTGACCCCTTATGATGGCAACTGCATACCATCCTGCATACCATCCTGCCAATTACAAATACAAATCACAGGTCTTGTGTGTCTTGAAGTTGATCCAGATGATAGGGATTAGTCGGCCTGGCCCATGTTAAGTACTTTCTGCATATGCATTGTGACACATTGCACTACATAAATGTACAGATCACTTTATTTGGTACATACCTTGTGCTTTGCTGTGCTGTTAAATACTTGATGGTTAGGCTGTGTTGCACTGTCATTCCTCAGGGACAATGTATCATCTGTACTGTGATTTGGACTGCATGTGCAATCTGAGGGAGAGTGTTAGATTATGATCTGTACATTCACTACACAATGATGACACTAATGCATGCCACGATGATCTGGCAGATCTTTTTGGGTGAGTAGCACAGGGATCCACCTGTTAGATGGAGGCAACGAAACCTGGCCTTCAGGAGGCCAAAGGTCCTCTCTATAATTCTTCTTGTTCGCCCATGTGCCTCATTGTAACGTTCCTCTGCCCTTGTCCTGGGATTCCTCACAGGGGTCAGGAGCCATGAGACGTTGGGGTAACCAATGTCACCTTCAAATATCGAGGGACAACTGTTAGCCACACACTAACCCTTAGGCCCCACACCATGCCCATACACCAACATGTACTGGGTGGAAACCAGGGCTCACCTATTAGCCACACCCTGTGCCTCTGGAGTTGAGCCATCACATTTGGGATGCTACTATTCCTCAGGATAAAGGCATCATGCACAGACTCAGGATTTTCAGCATTGACGTGGGAGATGTGCTAGTCCGCCAGGCACACCATCTGCACATTCATGGAGTGAAAGCTCTTTCGATTTCTGAACACCTGTTCATTTCATCGGGGGGACAAATGCAATATGTGTTCCATCAATTGCCCCAATAATGTTGGCGATATTTCCCATTGCAGAGAAGTCCGCTTTCACTGTGGCCAAATCCTCCACCTGGGGGAAAACAATGTAGCTGCACATGTATTTAATCAGGGCAGACAACACTCTGGTCAGCACTATTGAGAACATTGGCTGAGACATTCCTGCTGCCAAGCCCACTGCCACTTGAAAGGAGCCAGTTGCCAGGAAATGGAGCACTGATAGCACTTGCACAAGAGGGGGGATCCCGGTAGGCTGACGGATAGCAGAGATTAGGTTAGGCTCCAATTGGGCATACCGTTCTGTGATTGTGGCCCTGTCCATTCTATAGGTGAGGATAATGTGCCTGTCCTCTATTGTTGCCAAGCCCACCAGGGGTCTATAGACAGGGGGATGTCTCCATCTCCTATTCATTTGCAGCGTTTGAAATCTAGGGGGCAAAATGGTAAGCAGCTGGTCATTATCTCTTAATTCCAACCACTACAATTAAATGCATGTTGTGATTGTAACGTTAATTTGTTGGAGATGTCCAAATGGTGCATTTGTGTACTGTGACCCAGTTAGAATCCATGTCCTCCCCCCCCCCTGGAATGGTGTCCGCCTGTCCTGTAAGGAGGGACAGGTGGATATGAGGTAATTCCGCTGACGTTGTGCGCCGCTGCGGGAGGCGGTTGAAAACCTCTGTGCAACTCCTCATTGGTTAACATTGGGCCCTATGTGGTACAGTGGCCAATGGTGATGTACACCGGCAGTGACGGTATGCACAGCCACGGACGTCACCACCATTTTCTATCTTTTCACTCACTTGCTACCTGACCTTCAACAGGAGAGGACCTACACGGCATGTGCTGCTGTGACCTGTGTCTGGAACTGACCATGGCTCATGTGACTGTGGAAAGGGCCCCTGCCTTCACCTCGGCGGAGTTGGAGAGCCTAGTGGATGGGGTCCTACCCCAGTACCGAATGCTGTATGGGCCTCCAGACCAACAGGTGAATACACCATGAGTACGATGCATGGTGCATGAATGCATGGAGTGCTGTGTGTGAAGGCCTCATGTAGGGGGTGGGTAGTGGATGGGCCCTGGGCAGCGTGCAGCGTGTATGGGGGGCAATGTCTGTGCTGCTGGGGATGGGAAGGTGCATGGTGGGCCATGAGTGTAACAGGCAGGACGGTCGGACTAATGCCTTTCCCTCTGTCCATTTCCCGGCAGGTGAGCGCCCATTAAAAGAAGGGTATATGGCGTGCCATTGCCAAGGACGTGTGGACCATGGGGGTCTACGGTAGGCGGAGCACCCGCTGTCGGAAATGGTTGGAGGACCTGAGATTCTGGGCATGGAAGACCGTGGATGCCCAGCCGAGGATCGCCTCCCAAAGAGGAAGGGGTGCCCGTCGAACCCTGGCCCCTCTGATGTCCCGCATACTGGCTGTGGCCTATCCAGAGCTGGATGGGCGCTTGGGGTCATCACAGCAGCCACAAGGGGGTGAGTACAATGCCCAAATATACAACTTTCGCATGGTGGGGTAGGATCCGGGTGGGGGGTGGGGGTCCTGTGGGTGCCCCTAGGCCAGGCCTGGTATAGCAGGGTTGGTCCCATGTTGGACAGGGTTCTGATGTGAAAGTACACCAACCAAGCTAGTAGGCATCCACTACTGGGCAGTGGTCTGTGGGTCTTAGGTATGCTGCATTGGCATTAGGTGTCCCTATCCATGGCCTGGTGACTAGCATTGTGACTGGTAGTGCATTGCCTAGTGTGTAGAGCTGTTCCCTGTGTGTGAGTGTGTTGTGTACGCCAACTGTGGTGTTGTTGGAGCCATTGACCAAGTGTATCCTTTGTGTCTCCGCCCCTTTTTGTTTTGTCACCCTGTCCTTATGTGTATTAGCATCATCTGGTGGAGGAGCAGAGGCACAGGCGACGGAGGAAGCTGCATCCCACCAGTGGGACGGAGGGCGAGGGGAGCACCACGGCGGAGACAGGAAGAGACAGTTCAGACATGGATTACTCCTCAGATGGAAGCTACCTGGTGGTGGCGGACACCTCTGTGCCCACCCCATCTACAGGTACAGCCGCCACCCCCATACCAGCACCGCCCTCCCAACAGCCCCTCAGCGAGTTTCCTGTGCCCGCTCACCATCTCCCTCTTCCTGCACCAATGTCCTTAAGAAGCTTTTCTTCTCCACCATTGACCTCTTTCCTACCCCTACCCCCGTCCCTCATGTCAGGCCAGGCGGTCAAAACCCAGGCAAGCACCTCAGCCACCCAGTCCACGGGCACAGTAGTGTCCACAGCTACTCCAGGTGGGAGAGGATCTCGGGCACCAGACAGCCACACTGAAAGGGTGCCAGCACCAAGTGCTGCAAGGAAAGGCAAGGAGGCATCCTCAGCTGCTAAAAGGAAGGGCAAGGAGGCACCTCCAGCTGCTGAGAGGAAGGGCAAGGAGGTACCCCCAGCTGCTGAGAGGAAGGGCACGGAGGCACCCCCAGCTGCTAAACGGAAGGGCAAGGAGCAATTCCCGGCTGCTGAAAGGAAGGGCAAGGGGCCTGCACTAGCAGGCAGAAAAGACAAGAGGCCTGGTGCTGGGACTCAGTCAGAGCCCCCACAACCAACCATGGTGGTTCAGCCATCAGAGGCTGCAGGGGAAGGGCTAGAGCCTCCCCCCACAACTGACAGCACCTCCACCAGCACCACTGCCAGCAGCAGCAGCCCGAGTGGGCAGTCGTCCGAGGCTGCAGGGGAAGGGCTGGAGCCACCCCCCACCACTGCCAGTACCGCCACGAGCACCACTGCCAGCAGCCCCAGTGGGCAGCCATCCAAGGTGGCAGGGGAAGGGCTGGGGCCTCCCCCCACCGCAGTCAGCTCCCCCAGCAGCACCACCACTGCCATCACCGCGGGCGGACAGCGTGTAGTCCTGCCTCCATCGGCTGTTGTGCAGCCTGGCCCCAGAAAATCCTGTTGGTCTGACACCCAGGTGTGAGACTGTGACCTTGCACTCCCCAAGATCTGCATCACAGGGCACAAAGCCCCCTCCAGAACCAGTGGAGAAGCCATCCAATCACCCCATCCTCCACAGGATGAAGCTCACTGGGCACCCTGCCCCCTCCAGAACCAATGGAAGAGGTCACCCACTTGAGAGACTGTGGCCTTCCATTCCCCAGAACCAGGCAGTGAGCAAATCACCCACTTGAGAGACTGTGGCCTTGCACTCCCCAGGACCAGGTAGTGGGCAAATCACCCACTTGAGAGACTGTGGCCTTGCACTCCCCAGGACCAAGCACAGGGCATGTTGCCTCCTCCAGGACCAGTGGCATTGTACCATCTTCCGGATGAGGAGCCCCCCATCCCCCATCCCCCTGGGGTGCCTGTCTATTTTCGACCTGATGCCCCTGGAGTGTTCTCTCCGTTTTGTTGCAGGAGTAAGGTGGGGCCTTGGACTATGTGATGTGGCCCTGTGGCCCACGGACATTGAGGACTGGGCAGTGTCTCTACATTTGTAAATATGTATATACTTGTTGATTTGGATGCACATATTTATAGTATTTTATCTTATTGCACTCACTTTAATCAATTCCTTTTGTCCTTGCATTATTCCTGAAGGGTACCTGGTGTATATGTAATGTTACTGCATCTGGTTATGTGTATGGTGTTGGGGGTGGTGATGTTACGTGTGTGTCTCTCTGTTTCCTCCCCCCCTCCTCTGTGTGCTAGTTGGCATTACTCACCGTGGTCATCTTCGCCGGCGGTGGTGTTTGTAATGGAGCAGAAGGTAGAAGATCATGGGGAACACATGCAACTCAGGCTCCATGGTGCCGTGGTTCTTCCCTGAGTCTCCACAGGTGAGTCCTTTGACTTCTGAAATCTGTTTCCACCAGTCTTTTGATGTCGTTGGTACTGCCCCGGAACATTGTCTTCTGCCTGGCTGTAGGCGGTTACCGCTGTGGTGCCTGTTGATTTCGCCCTTGCGGTCGGTGTGTTAAAGTGGATGTCTGTCTAAGCGGTTTCTGCCGTGGTCATAATTTCATATTTATTACCGCCGGCCTGATGGTGGTATCACCGCCGCTTTATCACCAACCACCAGGGTCATAATGAGGGCCTCTGTCTTTTCCATATGAATACCCTTTCTTGATATTTGTCCCGAACTTGCTCCATTGTCTTCATCCTTTCTTGTTCCATAATAGTGGCATGCATTTTTTGCTTGTGCATCTGCTGGAGACATCTGTAAAAATTTTTGCAAATCATATGTTTTTTCCCAAAAATTATTTCTGAATTCTACTGAATTATATCCTTGAATTATCCTCAGTCTTATTGGTTCTTCATTACTGACATTTTCAAATTCACAAAAAGTCACACATTTTCTTAGTCTTTTTACATATTCATCTTCTTCTTAGTAGGCCATATTAAAATTATCTTTTTTAAATCCACATTCCTTTGGGGATTAAATATCTCATTTAGACTGTTCATGAGCTCTTTATATGTGTTTCGCTCTTGTCCTGGACAAGTTAAGACTAAATTAAGTAATAGATCTTTTGTCTATTCACCAGAGTATCTCATACATGTAGCTCTGAGGAAATGCTCAAATCTACATCTCCAATTTTCCCATCTTTGTGCAGTGGGTTGTTGGTCCAATGTATCAAATTGTAATGGTCATAGAAACATCATGCTTGATTATACACCACTGCAACCATACTTGTTGTAATTTCACTATTTGTTTCTTGATTTGATATATTGTTCCCTCTTTTCTTAGCCCAAAATAATATATTTATTAATTTGTTACAATTTGTATCCCAACTTCTCAGTTATTTAGATGAACACTGTGATTTTTAACATTTGACTGACCAAAAATGTATCCGCTTTACTATGGAGGTCATTCTGACCCTGGCGGTCATGGACCGCCAGGGCCAACGACCGCAGAAGCACCGCCAACAGGCTGGCGGTGCTTCCGGGGGCATTCTGACCACGGCGGTGAAGCCGCGGTCAGAAAAGGGAAGCCGGCGGTTTCCCGCCGGCTTCCCGCTGCCCCAGGGAATGCTCCACGGCGGCGCTGTAAGCAGCGCCGCCATGGGGATTCCGACCCACTTCCCGCCAGCCTGGTTCTGGTGGTTTTCACCGCCAGAACCTGGCTGGCGGGAACGGGTACCGTGGGGCCCCTGGGGGCCCCTGCAGTGCCCATGCCACTGGCATGGGCAGTGCAGGGGCCCCCTAACAGGGCCCCACATAGATTTTCAGTGTCTGCGTGGCAGACACTGAAAATCGCGACGGGTGCAACTGCACCCGTCGCACCCCTTCCACTCCGCCGGCTCCATTCGGAGCCGGCATCCTCGTGGAAGGGGGTTTCCCGCTGGGCGGGCGGGCGGCCTTCTGGCGGTCGCCCGCCAGCCCAGCGGGAAACTCAGAATGACCGCTGCGGTCTTTTGACCGCGGTACGGTCTTCTGGCGGTTCCCGCCAGGCCGGCGGCATCCGCCGCCGGCGGGGGTCAGAATGACCCCCTATATGTCTATGTTAGTCGCCTGACTCAAAGATGACTATTGAGATTCTGTTGTTATCTTGTATTGTTTTGCGCCTGACTTCAAAATGGCAGACAAGCAGACATTGTTGGTTCTTGCGTTACTTTGTTCTCATACACGCATGCATGTGTGAGATTATCAGCGTTTGCTGATGGAGAAAAATGCCAAACTATCCTTTAAGTGGTTTGTTTTACTTTGTTCGTAACATGAGATAGTGATCTGATATGACGCAAGATGCATTAGAGATACTCTGATTAAATTTGCTTTTTATGCGATATGCGCTCTTACCACTTGACATGTGGCACAGCACACGTTGTCTACCGCTTGTCACCAGTTTGTAACATTGTATGAATAATAGACAAGCACAGCAGGACTCCATGACATGAGGTTCATTAGTCATTTTATTGCAGATACAGCTGTTTGCTCCCTACCTCTCTATCCAAGTACAGTAACTGCCTTTCTTCCTGGCTGTTAGACTGAGTCACCTGAACCATCATGACACCCAAGTGCCTTGATACCTTTTGGGTGATTAGTCATGCTATATAAATTCAGTTGATTGAGTGATTGATTCAAACCCCAAAATTCTGAACCTGCATTCCACAGCAATGCCATTCTACTCAAGCCTGACATTGCATCATTATATTGCATTTCAGGGCTGTGTGCCCCACTCCCCTATTTTAATGAATTTTGCCCCAGGGTATAGAATCCCTGGAGGATTTTGGGGATCGAAGAGGGGGGAAGGACACACCCTCCTGGGGTTGGTATCCCCGGGGTCCAAGAAGACTTGGGGAGTTGGAACCGCATGGACCCTCTTCGCCTTTTTATTGTATTGGCCCCGGGGAGTGGGTCCCCAGAGACTATTAAGGCTCAGGGAGGGGGGCTGAAAACAAGAGTCTCCTTAGAATTTGGTCCCGGAGAGGGGATCTCCAGGACCCAGAAGGCTTGGAGACAGGGGCCGTATCCCCTCCACCCTGTCTGATTGCATTTAGCCCTGGGAATATGGCCGTGCACAGTGTGGGGTGCCTGTGAGGCGTTTGCAACAGCTCGTCCCATGCACAGCTGAAGAGCATGCATGGTGGGGTTGGTTTTAAGTATGGTAGTAAAACACAGAAATTCATTGAAAAAAACAGAGAATAAACTAACGTTATAGTTAGATGTGATTAAAAAGATCTGTTTTTTTTACAATAAAACCTTAGAAATTCACTGAAAAGAATGATGGTTAAAGTGACATTAAAGTCAGGTGAATATGTCAATGACAAAATTAATGTTTTGCGCTTAGAAAACCACAGAACTTCACCAGATGTAGTTAGCAAAACTAACTATAACTTGCAAGCTCACTGCCTACGAGCTCACATGTTACATATCTCATGAATACAGTGGACAAAGAATTGATGAGAAAATCACTGATTCACAGAGGCAGGTTTGCTGCATGGATCCAGAGGGGGAAGTGAATGCAGAAACTGGTGAAGATGAAGGTCTTGATGATGGTATCAGTATTCAGTTTCTGATTGGAAATCAGAGTGAAGAACTGTTGCAAAATCATGAGCAACAAGTAGAAACAGTCTCTGATACAGTTTGTGAAAAAGTCAGATTGAAAAGTCTAGTCTTGAGAAACCCAAGGGAAAGCGATTCACAGTGAATCAAGTTGCTGATGCGGATCAAAGTGCAAGTTTGGCTGTGAGTGATGAAGATTCAGCAATAGTCAAAAGTGAAGATATAAAAGTCATGAGGGTCATCAAGTAGAAACATGGCCTGAGGCAGTGAAAACCCAGTAGAAGGGTACAATGGAACAATCAGAGTCGTTTACCGAAAAACTAGAGACAATTGAAATTGATTCTGATAATGGTCACAGTGCTGCTTAGAGACCAACAAGAAGAAGAATCCTGAATTTGACAGCACGCATTACCCTGAGTGGACCTATGTAGCATCTGTGTCAGAAGAAGACAAAGGGTCAGATGTGGAAATCTACAATATAACAAACTGTTGACAATTTTTCTTTGAAGATGAGCCAGAAGAAGAAGAGTCTCCTGAATATTAGTTAAATACTAAAGATTTTGAAACTAAATTTGACCTCTGTAAGAAACCTGCTGATTCTGTTTTGAATCGAAAATTTCCAGATGGAATCTTGAATCTATAAGCTGAATTACTGAACTGAAAAAACAGATCTTGATGTCTTGATTTTGATTCCTGATGTTTAGACACCTTTTTAATTTTTGTTTATTTCTAAGAAGAAGATGGCTTTCAGAAAATACTTTAAAAGGTTTAATATGGATTCATTAACAGTGATATATATAGTGGAAATTGGCTAAATGTTGTGTTTCATTTCTTTAGTTGGATATGACAGGCAGCACACAGTCACCTTGGGAATAATGTGCCTGTCTTGGAGCAATGCTGCACATTGTCTGCCAGCGCAGGTGGCAAACCCAGGACACTGAATCATGTGGAAAATATGTCCTACACTGTCCCCATGCAGTGTGCCAGTGTAGTGTAGTTAGTGTACCAGGTGCACCGTATAGCACAAGACTCTCGCATATCTCAAATCCCTTGTTTACTGTCAACATTGCAGACATTGTGCACTGCAATGTGGGCACTGTCATGCTCCACATTCACATCCACTCACTACCCTCCTCATGGCAGTAGCTATTGAACAACAGTGACTCCAACTCTCACTGCCAAATATGTGTGAATGAAGCACGCAACATCACCAGCCCCAGCTACAGGTAGAAAATTCTGACATGTATTAGTGCAGAAATGTCAATAATAGCCATAAACAGAGACAATAGATGAGTGTGAGAAATGTGTCTCCTCGATAGCTAATAGACTCTCTTTACTGGTGACAAATCACCACCTTCATGGCATTGGCACTCACAAGTACAACAAATAGTGAGTGTATAACAGAGGACAGTATACCTGTATATGTCGTACAGTGTCAGTCACGTGTCAGTAAAATCTAAATGTAACTTGCGTGTGTGCCAAACAATGCCATAGCATGTCTCATACTGTTGGCAAAGTGTATGAATCAATCAGGACACACAACAGAATGTATGTGAATGTGGGGCCATCACCTGTCATGACTATTTACTAATTTCACCCCTCCTTTCTTTGCAGTTGACCAAGGTTATTGTCTCAGCTGTTGGTGATGACTCCTTAATAACATCCCCATACGCCAGCAGAGCCATACTCATGTCGTAGGCAGGACCCAGTCCATAGCAGAGTGGACTTTTGGAGTCCTCAAGTCCCGCTTTCAGGAGTCTTGACATATTTGGGGACCGATTGTTCTACTCACCACCAATGGAAAACAAAATCATACTTGTGTGCTACATATTGCACATGTTTGTGTGCGGAAAAATGTACCTTGGGCCAGTGCCAATGAGGAGCAGCAAATGCTGGTTGATGAGGATGAGAAAGATGAGGAGCAACATCAAAATGTCCCATCAATAGCAGCAACACAGTGGAGTGACCATATACTGCAACATATTTTCATCAATGCATGAGTGACTTTCACAATGTCCTAAAATGATGACCAATAGAAATGGTGTACATATATGAAAATAAATATATGAGCTCTGCCAGTGTGTAAGCAATTTAACTTCATAGTCACAGTAAATATCTGAACACTCACATCACACCTGCTAGTAATTGCCACACAGAAAATGTATGTGGCTATGTGTGACAAACAGCGCTGAACAACATCTGGTACATCCAAAATAGTGTGCATGCAACACCCTGTACCAAATAATCCTCATTTGCCAACCACAATGAACATAGGGGGTCATTTTGACCTCGGCGGTCTTTTTTAAAGACTGCCAAGGGACTGCCGTGCTGAAGACCGCCAGTGGTGGCGGTTTTCCGCTCTGCGTATTATGACTGTTGGCAGCTCTCCAACCTTTTTCGGACGGAGAGCCGCCAACAGCCATACTGGCGGGCGGCAGGGAAGTGGAGGTTGCTCCACCTCCACCGCCACGTCAACAGAGCACCGCCCACCGAATAACGTCCTGTGATTCGGAGTGGCGGTGTTCTGTTGACGGTGTGGTGTCGGCGGAGCAGCCCCCATGGCTCTCGTCCCCTCCCAGAGGATCGTCAGACCAGGTAAGTCGATCGTCCGTGAGGGGAGGGGGGTGGGGGGGTGTTGTGTGTTGTGTGCGTGCATGGGGTGTGCGTGTGTGTATGTAGAGGGGGTGTGTGAGTGCGTGTATGCTTGCGGGGGTGTTGTATGTTTGGGAATGAGTGCGTGTATGTCTGTGGGTATGTCTGTATGGTTGTGTGCATGTATGTTTGAATGTGGGTGTGCGTGTCTGAGTGTGTGTGTGGATGTTGGCATGTATGTCAGTGTGTGTGCGTGTATGTGTGTTGGTGGTGCCTGCGTGTGTGTCGTGTGTGAATGAGTGCTGTGATGTTGGGGGTCGGGGTGGGGAGGGGGGTCCTGCCACCTTTGGGGGGTGGCAGGGGTAGTGTGGGGTGTAGGGGAGGGAGTCGGGGTGGGGGTGGGGGGTGTCGGAGACCCCTATCAGTGCCAGGGAAGGGATTCCCTGGCACTGATAGTGCTTACCGCCATGGATTTCATGGCAGTTTCAAACCGCATGAAATCCATGGCGGTCAGCCGGGTCCAAATACCGCTGGCGGTATAGTGACGGCCGCCTGGCTGGAGACCCAGGTCTCCAGTCCGGCAGTCGTCTCCGCCTTGGCGGGCGGAGCGGAGAACCGGCGGATGACCATGGCGGTAACCGCCATGGTCATAATTCCCAAAAAAAGACCGCCAGCCTGTTGGCGGTCTTACCGCCGCTTCTCCGCCTTCCACCAGGGTCATAATGACCCCCATAGTGTGCTAACGTAGATAGTGTGCTATGACTGTGTGTGTCTCTTTTACAGCTAGCCATTTTTATGGCCTCATACTTGTGGAGGATAGTAGAGTTTGCTCATAGTATGGTGACTGTGAAGTGATCCACATAGTGTATGCATGGGAACACTGTCCAACCCCCAAAGTCCATTTTTTTATGGCACTTTTAATGCCTGCTCAAGAGCTGGTTAAAAGAAGGATTCCATTCTTTAGAATGGGACATTATGTACTCTGCAGGAGTAGCGCCAATATTTTAAATACGGCGCACTCATGGTGGCAGTAGGGGGGTGCTAAGGAAATTTACTCTGCACTCAGTGCAGCGCTACCTTCCATAAATCTGCCCCTTAGTGAGAATGTGAAGACACAACTCCAAGATTCTGAGTATGTAACAATTATCCATCAGACATAACAAAAATCAGGGTTCATCTACCCAAGGTGCCAGGCATTATATCCTACGATATAGTAGTTGAATTGGCTGGAAATTTGCAGGTGAACATCGTGTCCGAATATATACCCATCACCCAACTTCAACTAATCACACACTATAGACACATAAGGTGATGGGTGCCAATGGCAAACATATTTATGATTGGACTACACCTGACTAGTTGTGGCTAGACAAGTTTGCCTCGTGGTCCACAAATTATAAGCTAAGCTTGTGGGTAAAGACAAGGATCTATTGCAATGTGAATGTGATACACAAAACCAAAACTCAAGGTCATACAGCTGATGTTTGTGTGGCACAACATGTTATGGTGTATGTTTCTGAAGGCTCTCTGGTAACCGTTGATATGCACATATCAACATGGGTCATTAATTTCACCACACATACACAGCAAATGTAGAGAGACAGTTAGTCCCCTGCATGCCACTTACACCTCAGAGTGGCTGAAACACACAATGTCGGTCACTCCCTGAGTGGGTATACTGCTACCACAAGACATCCTAGGATAGCAAGTTATACTGATAGAGGCCTAGGTACCACAGGCTGGTGATTCTGGTGTCACACTGCTCTGGGCCCATCTGGTGGCACAAGCCTCTCAACAATATAATTGTGGCCATGCAAAGTCTAGCTGTGTGGCTCATCCTGGACTCATAGCTATGGAGTAGATGAAAGAACCCCAAGGGGCTCCCCAGTGTTCTCTGTGTACTGGGTGCATTGCAGGGACCTTGTTGATGCATTATTGCTGGATAACTCCCATGGAAAATCAGGATGACTCATGTAAACTTATGGATACCAACATGAGGCTGTAGAAAATGCCAATACCACCACCCAGTCTGCTGACAACATGCACTACAGTTCCTTCAACTCTTTCATGCACATAAACCATTCATGGAATAGTCCTACACGGCCAATGTGAGCAACAGAATGCAGGACAGATGGAACAGATGAGCCAAGGTCACATCAATTTATACATCCTTGTTCAGGCTCTACTGGGTATGTCTGACAAGTTTGGCGCTGTGCCAGGTCCATATGAGTCTCATTACTGGGCCCTGGCGGAGCAGGTGGAGTTTCACTCTGCG
Source organism: Pleurodeles waltl (assembly GCF_031143425.1). Lineage (NCBI taxonomy): Eukaryota > Metazoa > Chordata > Amphibia > Caudata > Salamandridae > Pleurodeles > Pleurodeles waltl. The sequence continues at coordinate 1,528,537,353 of NC_090445.1, read as the reverse complement.
GAATTCCGTAGAGTTACCGAAAAGCTCGGTTTAATTCCACGAAGTTCCCCTGGCAGGCAGAGTATTGCTTGCCGCACCTATTTATAACAGAAGGACATGTAATGGATTATCAGGAATGCTGCACCTATGGGCGGAATGCACAGGTACAATACTTCTGCACACACAGGGATACGCTCTGATGGACATGCCCAGGGATACCTGTATACACTTTTTATCACAGGAACATGTGGTGTGTGTCACTAGGATGCACTGTGCCTAGCATTAAGCATGTATGACTTATACTATGTAAGGTAGAAACAGGCTACTGTAAAGTGCATGGCAGGATCACACCTTAGAGACATGTTGTATCCAGAGCAGGCACACCTTATTTTATGATGCACAAACGCCAGTGCCAGACACCAAGAACATCTCAGGGGTAGGAGGGAGGTTGTCTTCAAGGGAGAGGTTGGGTTTGGTGGGACTGCTCACCTCTGCATGACTGCTGCAGGCTCGGTACAGCTCACATACACATGTTGGGCTCTCACCTCTTCCTGGGAGCTCAGAGTTAGAAAGCAAGCACTTCCCCTGTGCAAGGTATCTCATTAGGGAGACCCCCATCTTTCCACCCCAATGTCAATGATTTTGCTCCTTTATATCTCTGGGCTATTTTGAATGCGTGCAGGCAGCATGGCCAGGTTTCTCTCTCCACAGCCGCAAGCTCTGTGTGTGTGTGTGATGTTCAGACAGGGGGAGGAGAGCAGTGCAAACACTGCCTTCTTTCTCCACCCACATGCACACCATCTCATTTGGGAGTCACCTCCAGTGTTTATATGTGCACAAGTCATCCTAAAACACACGGTGCACAAGGGGTGTACAACCGGGCAGGAAGAGGTGGCCGGGAAGGTGGCTCTGATCATGTATCTCATGTCCTGCAGGTGTCATTAGCGCTCAGTTAACGCACATACTTTACCCCTCGCCACGCGGTGACTTCAGATCGTCGTAACATTGTTTAAATTTGATATTAGAGATATACAGCAATGTCTGCACCAACTTTGGTGAAAAACTACAGATAATTTTCAAGTAAGCGCTAACTGTGAACTGCATTTACCAGGATGCAAATGGTCCAGCATTTCCAGCAACCCCAGATGAATTTTCTTTTTCTTTACTCTCTACTGATGAAGGGCTATACCCAGAAATACGTGTCACAGTAATGTCTGCACCAACTTTGGTGAAAAACTACAGATAATTTTGAAGTAAGCTCTAACTGTGAACTGCATTTACCAGGATGCAAAGGGGCGAACTGTGCTGGGATGTGAGGCAGTGTGCTCCCAACCCCCCTTTGCATTGTTTAAATTTGTGGCAAACTGAGGTAAATACCTGCTCAAGTTTTTCACAAGGGTGGGCGTAGCAGCAGCACTCGGTGTAAGTCTCATGTACACCAAGTAGAAATGAGGATGACTTCAGCATGTTTTTAAAACAAGGCGCTATTTTAACATGCACCATCACAGAAGATAGTGTGCTTGCCATGATCTAGCTTAGCTGAGTTGGTGTCTCCTCTTCCCGTTGTGTTCCTCTTTTATAGACTGCATTACCAGAACTACCCCCAGAACACCAACTGGGTGCAGATGGCTTTCTCTGCCTTCGGCCTCAGGGTGTCTGAGCTGCCTTTCCCATCTGATTGGCAGAGGAGATGAAAAATAGCATTAGAAAACGGACAACAATGGATGAGGATGCACTAGTATTTATGACAGCTGCCATCTTAGCCTGGTGCCAGTAAATACTGGACTGGTAACTCACACCTGAAGCTCAACACATGGGGGATATATAGGGGCATATTTCTACTTGTTTTGCGCCAAATTTGTGTCATTTTTTTGCTACGCTAATTTGGTGCAAAATTAACTCCATATTTATACTTTGGCTCTAGGCCTGTCTAGCACCAAATTTATGGAATTAAAGTCATTTTTGGACGTGGAAACCTACTTTGCGTCAATGAGATGCAAAGCAGGCGTTCCCGTGCAAAAAATGACTCTATGGCCTTAACGCCATATTTGTCCCCTGTGCTAAAAGCACGCAAGGGGGAAGGAGGGGTCAAATAATGGTGCAAAGCTTGCTTTGCACCATTTTTTAACACCTGGGTCAGGGCAGGCGTTAGGGGACCTGTGGGCACCATGGAATAAGGCCACAGGTGCCCTCCCTACGCTCCAGGGGCACCCCCACCCACACAGCGGGGACCCCATCCCAGGTAAGTATAGGTAAGTACACGTAAGTATTTGTTTTGTTTTTTAAAGTGCTATTGGGGGCCTCAAATGGGCTCCCCTACATGGCACCGGGTGCAATGGCCATGCCCAGGGGACCCTGGTCCCCTGTGCTGGCCATTGGGGTGGTGGGCATGACTCCTGTCTTTTTTAAGACCAGAGTCATATTGTAGCAATGGTTTTGCGTCAGAAAATGATTGTAGGCTAGTCAGAGTCATTTTTCTTCACTCTACCTGCCTAACGTCATTTTTTGGTGCAAAACCCCCTTCTCCCATACCACCAGACCCACTCGGCTAGCGTCCTTTTTTTAATGCTAGCCTACCCTTTGCAACGGCTTGCACCATTCCATAAATATAGTGCCCGACTGGTGCTCAGAAATGGTGCAAGCTGGTGCTAAACGTTTTGGTGCAAAACTGCGTTAGTGTAGTTTTGCACCAAAATGTATAAACCAGGGCCATAGTGCGCCGATAAACTCAGCTCCGCTGGTGGTTGGAGGAGTTTTATTGCTGAACTCGGTGCTCCAAGTGGAGTGCGGAATGGCAAAACTCTGTGAACACGGCCAGCGAGTGGAGATTGCCACCCACCCTTTCTCATTACCTGTCACAGCGTCAAACTACATAGGTGTTGCATGTGAACACCTACTGCTACGCACAAGCAATGCCTTCTTCATGCAGAGTGTAGCAATGGCGTGATGTACGCTGCCTTCCTATCCTCATTATTGTGAAGGTCATGCGAAGGCATGCATGGTGGTCTAGCATTGCACAATCAGAATGAGTGAGAATCATTTGCCCCCCCCCTCCCAAAAGATGAAAATGTGCCTATCATGTGGGGTAGGAGCCTTGAATATGAATGGCCTATACTCAACCACTCCAGAGCACTCATGTCTATATTTCAAACAAAAATATGTAATGTTTGCATCATTGTTATTGACCATCCATGACTCTTATTTACAGTTGTGAAATGATAAGCCAAGAAAGGGCTAATCTGCTTTGCCCTGTGCGGGATAGAAACAAAGATTTTGCAAAGCTTTGGGGGATATTTACAAGGAGCTAGCGCTGCTTCAGGTAATTTTTGGACACAGCTGCGGCACAATAAGTGCTCCACACTGCTCCATATTTGCAAACTGATACATTGGGCTCAATGCGCCAGTTTGTAGAGACCTGCATCACGTTATACCTATGCCAGGTATGAGGTTTGCAGGGTAGGCGTTCCCACGTTAAAAGCCACATAGAACTGACACAGTGAAATTGACAACTTGCCACTGCGGCACTCTATGACTTAACTATGTCAAAATCCCTATGCCCCCTCAAACAAGGCATAAATATTGACACAGGGCTTGTAACATGGGACTCACCTCTGTGTTCAGGCATATTGCTGGAGTTGCATCAGTCTTACGACCAGCTCCAGCAATGCGTCACTTAAGTGCCAACCGATGCGTCATAATTTCTGATGCATTCATGAATCCTTGTGCCATGGAGCCTTGTACTGTAAATAGAGCGCATCCATGGTGTTGTAGTGCATTTGTGGCTGGTGCAAGAAATCTGACGCATCAATGCTGAAGCGTCAGTTCTTGTAAATATGGCCCATTATTTTGAGCTGTGTTGGGTAACACTTCTGAATGGAAACCAATCCATGGGGAACAGGCTTTCCCATTCCTCCACCCATGGATTACATGTAATCCCAGAGGCCTCAAGGTTTGTAATCAAAGGATATGGCTGTTTTCACCACTCAACACTCTGCATGCTAGAGCAATGAGATAAAATGTCAGTGAGCTTGTCATTTAAACAACCAATTTGCGCTTAAATCCATGCACACATAGTAAGAGAGAAATACTGTGAGAGCTTGCTAATGCATACTGGAATTTATTCATACCTGAAAACAAACCAATCTCCGCAAGGCACGATAGTGCTATGGTGGCAGGGTTGCAGCTAGGCTGCATGAAGTGCATTAGTGCAAGGAATGTAAAAGAAATCTCCACACTGACATGTTTGGCCCATTTCTGTCCTTGCCCTTCAAGGCAACACAGCACATAAACTTGCCTGGATGTCCTGCGTTGTCTCCAAGATAACTCAGTGGGCACCTTCACATGCTAGTCAAATTGAAAATTGCTCTTTAAGTGCCACAATTTTCACATTAGGTGCTATTTGGTAGAAGTGCTGCAGGTGTACAATGGGCTTTTGCACACACTGTGGTTCCCCTGGGGTCCCTGGAATTGCCTAAAGGTGCTGCACATGCTTGTGCCGACTATGATAACAAGGTTGTGGCATAGAGACACTTATACTAGCTGTGGCATCAGCAGAGGGTATACTCTCTTGTGCAGGGGTGCAAGGACCCATGCTAATGTGAAAATCACGTTGGTTTGGACTGTACGACGTATGTGAGATGTGGGGCTAGAAGCATAGTGTTGCGAGCCACTCACCTGAACGCCAGGTGGTTCCGATGAGACAGCAATAATCCCCAAATTCCAATGAGAATTGACAGGGCAGCAATGAAGGGCACACTGCAAGCCTAGGAGTTTCCAAGGGGAAGGGGGGTTGGGATGAGAGAGAGAAAGAGAGTAATACTAGGACTTCTGCGTATTCAAATTTCTCTACTCCAGGCACTGCTGAGCTCAAGGATATCTGGATTCTGGTTCGGGATTCAGGATACTGGCAATCGAGATTATTCTGGTAAAAGGGTCTGAACTTGAATTTCCCTGTAATGAAACCACACTTTAAAACAGGAAAAACTAAACAGATCTTTGGCATTAACTAACAACAAATCAGCATACCAATAATTCATACTAGAAACATTCCCCAGTGTGATTCAAGAATTATCCAGGCAAAATGATGAACTGGAATTATCATGTACAAGGATTTCACTGAGAGAAAATACATGGGTCTATTATTTCAAATTCTTCAGTAGTTCAAGAGTCTCGAGAGCTCAAGGTTCATATGTAAATATGAAATGGCAATCAGATTATAGCTCTCAGTTGTCCAAAAGGTTTTTAGAACACCACATCAGATTCTGATCGAGAAAGCACGGATTGAAAACCAACTATGAGCACAAGATCCAGGAAGGCGCAGCTATTACAGGAAATACGACTTTTCTCTAATGTCTTTTCAGTCATTAGATTGATCTGAATATTATTGCTGTCTTTAGATAAGTTTGATTAATCAGCGCTAGTCAAGACCCCAAATTAAATAAATAAACTTGTGTTACCTTATTTGGGATGACTCGTGTCTTTTTACCAGCGCAAGAAAGCGTGACTCGAGAGATGAATGGCAAGCCATCTGTCTTTTATGGGTAATGTGGTTACTGCGGAGAAGATTGGAAATACTAGGTCGGAATTCAGGAAGCGGGTCGCTGGGAGGAGAAGCCTGTCACTGTGAAGGTATGTATGCTGTGGTGAAGAGAGTACTGCCGCTGCCAAGGGACGGTTGCTGAAGACTTGGAGTCCTTCCAAGTTAAATGAGGCTAAACAGGATTTAGTGTGAAATGCCAGATTTTATAACCGGCCCAAACCAGGCACAAGGAAACATATTAGATAAACAGAGGAACTTGTTAGTAATTATTATAATTGTACATGTTTCTCAACTGTCTTTTTTCCATTAGGAGGATCAGTTAAAGATTCAGCAGTTGTTGACAATTTACACGTGTTTCCTGGACTAGCTGGGTAAGGCCCAGGTGTTCAGAATTTTTCTTGACAACAGGCATTGGTCTAGAACTGCTTTAAACATTGCCATTATGTCAATAACTGACTTGCCAAGTTACCTAGGGTTTCAAAGGCATAACATTATTCAAGCTGGTGTTGTGATGAAAAGAACATAACAACATTGCTGGTTTCACTCATAAAGGGAGGAATAAGGCATGACTAAGGCATGACTAGCCTTGCTCATAGCTTGGACCATGACAGAAAGTAATTCTCCGGAGGTGTACTGGCAGTGCATCCCCTGATGGGAACCTCATGGATGGGGGAGTGGTGGTATATGGCCTCATCCATGTATCCCCTTCCAGGTGGGTCCAGGCAATCAAAAAACTTGCCTGCAAGGGAAACTGTAAACCCCCCCGAAGTGCCTGACAACCTGCCACCCGCACTGTGGTACATGGCACAAATTTGCAGAAGGCTGCCCTGTGTTAGATGTTGGGGCTCTAAAACCATGCCAGTGCAGATTTGTGGCATCCCTGGGGGTATCTCAAGTAATGTAATCAAGTGGTACTTATTTGGCACACAGGGCACCTCTTGTAAGGGGTGCCATTGTGCCAACAGAGGGATTGGGCCCTAGGCGTAGTATGATCCCAGGAATGCATGCACTCTTACATATGTACACTGTCAGCACACACATTACACACATGCAAAGACAGTAAGCAGGTCACCTCAACTATCCAGGCAACCTAGCAATCCCTATAAATGTTTACATGCACATCACACCACACAGAAAAACACCCATTTGGATCAGTGCATCAAAAATAAATATAGCCTAATGCGTGAATTTGTGCAGCTATCGTGTTAGCCGGAAGTGACGCTTCCCACCCAACGCATCTCAATTACCGCATGGTTTCTTATCAGGTCTTGTATGAAATCCACGCATTCCTTGGAAGCGTCAAAAATCTATGCATTTGCTGGAAACTTGACGCTTTCATACAGGAAGTGATGCAATTGATCAGGCATCATGCAAACCCAAACTGTGAAGTTATTTTCATATTCACTTTTAATCACAATCTCTTTGTCTGTGCATGTGAGATGGTGTATTGGTCGTGCTGGAGAGAGAGAAGTGGTGTTTTTTGGAGATTTTTGTACTGTCTGCTGGCCATGTTGTGACCGTAATGTGTAAATTGTCCTTTGTAATTATTTCTTGTTTTGTGCAGTTTTTTATTGAGTGTTTGTCTTTAGGTGTATTATTGTTGTTGGGGGTTGTTGGGGTTATTTTTGGGATTTTTTGTTTTGTTTTGTCTCAGATTGTGTTTGGGGAGGGACATGTCATGGAGTGGAAGGAGACGGAATATGACTGCCCAGCAGCTCAGTGGGTTCCCATGGCTTGTTACACACTCAACACACAAGGAAGAGTAAGAAGTCAGGCTCCCGCATGTCCTCCTAAGTTACACAACTATCACAAAACAGTGTGGTAGCTGTAGGTAGAATACAAGTTACAGTATTCTTACCTCGACATTACCAGATTTACCTCCAGTTTGGTTGCTAACAGAATTCCTGTTCAAGTGTAAGGGGAAAGGAAGGGAAGATCATTCTTATCGAAGAGGAAGCCTAACACATATCATTGTGCCATGCTTCATCATCAGCAACCTCACCCCACCTTGGTAGGACAGTGCCACCAGGGTGGAGTCAACATCCTGTTGGATTCAGAGCAAGAGGAATTTCTTAGATAAAAGACTACTGGATAATGAGGGGATCCAGATCAATAAGTTAAAAATACCTTAGAGTTCCCCGGTTAGAAACCTGTATTACAAGGAGGCCACATGGAAGATTAAAAACCAAATGGGACGGTTCCTGAGTAATATGACTCACACAATCTCAATAATTAGGCCAACATGTTTTTGCCCCCATTCAATAGCCCAAACAGGTCTGGGGCCTTCCTTAGTGCCAAGGATCCCTCAGTCTCTAGTATTGGCCACTATGTCAGCTATTGTGATATTAGAAAGGTAAGCAGTTAATGTACTCAGGTGAGTCCTACCTAAGAGGACAAATAATAACCCTACACTTCAGGGAATACTGGCTTCCTGGTCAAGGAGGGTAACAAACTCCTTTATAGTCACATATACGTCAAAAGGTACATAGTGCCAATCTACCTATTCGCGCCCACTCCTTGCTGCTGGTACTAGTATAGCTGATACTCAGGGCGAATATGATCAGCCATGAGCATGACCTCCTGTACTATGTTGGGATACAAGTTGGTGGAAATGTTTGTAAGTACAGATAGTTTGTGAATTCTTCCTTGGGTCTCATCTGTCTATAGATGGTTTGTGTTCATAGAGTCTGTAGCTCACATATTTTTCAACGCAAAAACGCCATGCACCCACAAAACACTGTTTAAAAGATGAATCATACCAGAAGGGCATTCAAATATTGGGCAGTCATGAGCTAACATTGACCAGTGGCCCTATCATACCTAGTGAACACTTTTTCTGCACCACAATGCACATATAAACAGGTGTGCTGTGCACAAACTGAGAAATTGTGCACTTTTCCTTTTCATGGCCTGCACCCAGGACACCTGCTAACGTGCTGCCCTGGGGTCTGTGCTCTTTCCGCAGAAGATAGGCAATTTCCAGATCAGCACCTCTGTGTTTCACTGTGCACGCACCAAGTCGCTTGCACTTTGAAGGGTGTTTGGAGATCCCCTCGTAGGATGGGTGCAGTGAGCTACTTCACCCACCTGCAAGGGCATGTCAGGGCTGCCCAGCTTACCCCCCCGGCCCTTTTCAGAGGGCTGCCATCAGGGGGCACACTGACAGTGCAACCCTACTGGGGTGTGCACTGTCACTGTGCATCCTGAAAGCTTATTAGCATCAGTGTCTGTGTCTAACATAGTAATGTTACCTTAGCAGCTTTTTATAGGCATGCTATTTTAGCCATAGGCCTGCAGCCTGTACCCTTTAGCCTAGTTGCAATTCATTTTAATTTTCTGAGCAGAATCTCTCTTCTGCTGTAATGTTTTATTTTTGTTTATCTCATACGCTCTTAGCACAGAAATTGTTCTCATTCCTTTTACTCTGACATTCTCGTTCTGTGCTTTGCTTAAGGCTGTCTCCAATATTATAACAGTATAAAGTGGAACACTGAATTCTTTGTCACTTCACGAGAAACATACATGTTCTTATGTTAGGGCAGGGTTCTCAGAACACCAGCTGTTTTATTATAAAACATCCCTCTGCCACCTATACTTTAGAGGGAAAGTTCCAGCCAGAAGATTGCCACTACATGCTGTTGCTCCATTGCAGCTGTCTGCTGAGACTTGATGTCTTCTCTCTGCCTTTATAAGAGGGGATGCTCAGTAGACTAACGGCCCTCTTCGTTACACCCAAATCCAGGTATGGGGGTAGTGTCTTCCTAGAGATTCTGAAGGGCGGATTAGTGGTAACACTGTTGTGCTCTAATATAGTACTGTAATAACATGGATAGGAATTCAAACATTTGCATTCTGACACTATGGTGGGGCTTTTCTTATGTTTCACTCTCTTATGTTTCGCTCTCTTTGTCACTGCATTATTATTATGTTTTATCAACCTAATAATTGCAGGACATGGCATTTTATCTACATTGCAATTGATTTGATAAAGTATATTGGACCAATCTTTGCTTCTATTTGTCTTGGCATGTGTGAGACGAATGTAACTGAGAGAAAAGGATGAAATCTGTTACACCACGATTTCCCTGAGAAGTCAGAATGTCATGCACATGACAACCACAAATCACCATCACTTCCAGGTGAAGGAGAGGTACTGCTAGCTGGCCAAAAGGGTTAGGCCGACATTTGTCACAAAGTGTGGAATTGGACTAAGTTCCCCACAGCCTGGTGCTGCTTCCGCCCAAATCCAGCAGTCTTATTCGTACAATGAGAGCCAACAAATCACAAGCACAGAGGCACAGGGATTTCCTCTTTTTTATGTGGCAACACCCACATGCAAATGAGGGAGCCCGCTGTGGTGATAGTGCTGCACTATAACTGGGCAAGTGGTATCTGTGTCACAGAAAGGGCTGCTCAAGTGTCTGCAGTAGTTTTGGTAACACCAAAGGGTCCCAGGGAAGCATGAAGCATCAGCACATACCTTTAACACCCCCAGCTGATATATCTGATTGTGAAACAGGTGGTACAGGGAAGCTCCAGAGATGCTTCTTGCACCACAAGCATTCACTGTTGTAACTGGCCACTACAGGACATAAGTTACACACAAAGGTTTCTGCAAAACAATGTGGGAGTGAAATTCACAAGTTTGGGTGTACAGCAGGATTCTGGCTATGCTGGCAGCATCAGAATCAAATTGCAGGTTCGGACTGAAGTAATTTACAATGGGCAATTCCATTATGTTATGCCTCCAGGGTGCCCTAATTGGTGTCTTTAGATTACACAGGCATCCTTGCCCCATGGTGTGGGTGTGTCTGCATTGTTGACATGATTGTTCCTGTACTTTGAAAGGGCAGCCTCCTCCACAAAGAGATTCAATGTAGGTGTTCTTCATTTCTATGTGTGCAGTGGAATGAAGCACATATGCAATACTGTAAACGCAAAGATATGTGCAGATGATCCTCATTGTTACACCTTCCCTCGGGAGCCACGCAGTAATGAGGCCTTCCATGGTTTCTATAGTTTATCTATTCCAGGAAGGTGTCAAAACACATTTATCTAGTTTGGGACAGCAATTACCATGAAATGAATGCTTCCTTGATGTAGAGTAACACTACACTTTGCACTGGCCTGTCTGACTCCATACCTCCTAATGCATGCAAAATGGCTTTACATGGCCTCATGTTAATGATTCGGAGGGCCGAGCCACTGAAGCTGTTCTTATTTGTTAAACTCCAGTTGTTCCTATCTCATGTAAATGAGGCCCGATGTATGGTTCAAGGGAACCCACTCACATGTTACTTTATCCAAAGGTCTGACAGGCAGAAGTTTACACACCTGAACATATATCATACATGGTGGTGTTCAATGTCCAAAAATTGACCTTTGGGGATGCATAAGATATGTATGGTCAATGTATGGAGCTATGCAGCACTGACAGATACTGATCTCTGTTAAATGAAGGAACAAGGATGGCTAATATGTAATGTATATGGAGTAGTCATGTACATGCAAAGAAAAGAGTAAGGCAAGGACATTGCTATACCTTGCTGAGTGGGGTCTAGAAGTAATTTAGGTGCAGATAGACACACACATCTGCTACCCTTGGGAAATGTTGTAGTAGTGAGTTATTTTAACTCGTTCTGCAATGTACCCACCTGATGCATTTTTTGGCTCATCATATGTGTGTACACGTCACCCTGCCTTACCAATGTGTATTATTGAGGCAGGTCACATGAGACATTTGACTCATTACAACCAGAAGGATTGCATAGCCAATGCTATTCATATGTACAGTGCTACACTTGACCACAGTGTATGTGTTCTACAATCACAGTGCAATGTATTATGTTATGTCTTGTAGATGGACGTGAGCCTTACATAGGCAGAGAGGAGGAGAGCTTCAAGGATCCCAATTTTAGCAGTGAGTGTCATCCCGAATGGTTATTGTGGAGTGCAAGTACTGTTTGTGATGTTGGATGCTTTGTGCAATGCCATGTTCAATGTGCATCCCTTACACCAAAAAAAGGTTTGGACAGAAATGTAGATGTTAATTATTGCATGTGCAGTCACCTCTGACTAACGTCAAGGTTTATATATTTGCTCTCACTGATTGACCACATGATTGATGGTCTGACCAAAGAGCAATTACCACAATGCCATAGTCTGTGAACATATGTGGTAGTGGATTCATAGGTGAAAATGGCTGGGGATGAGAATCTTAACAAATGCATATCAGATGCACAGATCTACTGTTGCTGCTCACATTGCATTCTCTGTCAGATGTGTATGGCTACTCCACACAGGAGGGGGTATTCACACCACAGTAATGACAGAAAGACCATGGGGTATATTTATACTCTGTTTGCGCTGAATTAGCTTCATTTGGGTATGGTCTTAATGTCATTTTCTGGATGCGTGAAACCTCCTTACATCAATGAGATGCAAGGTAGGCTTCCCCGTCCAAAAAATGACTCTAACCCCCTATCGCCATATTTATTCACCCTGGCAAAGAAGACACATGGGTTGGAGCCGGGCCCACAAATTGAAGTTAAAACCGATTTGCGTCAAAATTTAAAACGTGGGTCAGGGCAGGCGTTAAAATGAGGCAAACACACCACTACTTAAGGAGAACACACAGAGGCAACATTACCAACCCACAGAAGAAGATGGAGGTGATAATGATCCAGCTTGCAAGACAACGCAGAGGAAAGCAACAACTCCAGTAATCACCACCACTACAAAGCGGCCCACAAAGGCAATGCAGAAGCCAGGAGAGGGTCTTCAGGACCAGGACAACCGTCCTTGGCCTCAGGGGCCTGGACATTATTAGGACCTACAGACTGAACCGGCCAGCCATACTACCTATGCTGCACCACATTGAGCCACAAATTACAGGCAGCCTGCAGACCCCACACAACATACCACCTGTGACAAAGCTGCCAGCTGTCCTGCACATGCTGGCAAGTGGTTCTTTCCAAACAATGGGTGCCCTGGTTGCTGGTGTCTCACATCCTTCATTCTCTGAATTCCTGCCAAAGGTGTTAGACGCTATCATCTCCCTGACACCACACCACATCAGCTTCTCCAACACCCAGCAAAAGCAGCAGGAGAACAAACAGGGGTTCTATCAAATCCATGGCTTCCCGCATGTGCTCAGTGCAATTGTCTGCACCCATGTCCCGTTCGTACCACTTCCAGCAACAGAGCACTAATCTCAAGCACACGCATTCCATTAATGTGCAGGCCATAGTGGACCACCCAGGACTATTCATAAAGATTTTGGCCAAGCATCCTGGAAGTGACAATGACGCCTACATATTCCGGCACAGCAGGATCAATGAACAATTCCAGGATGGACAATTTGCAAATGGTCTACTTGTGGGTAAGTCAACAAATCTAGCAATATACACAAAATATAGCAACCCTGTCGGACACACAAGACATACACCACTACATTAACACATGGCCAGATTAACACAGATGTGCAGGTAACAACACATATGCACCATGCTGCAGTACAGCACAATCAGTCTACACCACAAACACATACACCCACATGTACGTAACACACTCACAGCTTGGCACACCATGGGAAGGCCAGGTGCAGACATGTACCCTTTGCTAACAGAAGGACTACACAGACCACTACAAGTGCCCACAGGTTGCCTACTACGTACACTTCACACACAGTACACTAAACATAGAATAGCACAGACATGTCAGTGACATACACCATGCCCATGTCATTTGAGTTCCATATAGGCACAGATCCGTGCAAATCATCCCATGCAAATCACTGCCAGAACAAACATCAAATACCAGACAACTTGCGCCTGTACCAACTACATCTCATCAACACATACCTGACCTACCTGTAGTGTGCAGAGACATCTGCCTGACGCATTGGTTCACACACATAGGAATACAAGTTCAATTACCCATCACATACCATGCACCAGATGTGTGATAAGTGGTTCCACACCTACTGTAGTTCCACCTGACATGCAACACTCACTGACTCACAACACCATCATGTCTGTACCAGATACAAAAAATGGCCCACCATAGGGCAGAGTCACTGTCAGACAGTGCAGACCATGGATGCCATAATGGGACCCAGTAGGAGAAAACAGGACATCACTGAGCCCAAATGCACTTTGCCAAGGGACACATTTGCTAAGTAGCTGAGCTCCATCCTATAGCCTGCACTGTGCAGGTGTCAATAGTATAAATGCTGATTTATATTTTTGGATGATAGGAGAGACACTGGTAGTAATGTTTATCATCCTGTAACAATGGGATACACACCCTTGGACACCTCATGGCTGCCACAAACATTAGCTGCCACTCTGGATCACCAAGGGACCTATGTAATAGCCCACAGTACCATTGTCATGGCCTGCACTGTATGTACAACTTGGTAAATGACCATTTCATAATGACTTGAAGCCACATGGTAAATTGCCCTCCCTCCCATGCTGTATGTAGTGTGGAAGGGGTGTGCAATGTGTGTCGCTGTAGGTCTGTCACCACAAGATACATAGCATGATGATGGGGACTCAGATGTAGCTGTCACCTAAAACATGAGGAAGTGCCAACAACAAACACCACCCCAGGGGTGCTGTATGCAGTTAGCAATAAGGAAGTAGACTGTGCTTTGAACTCAGATGATTGTGCCACCAATGCATGCTGCATACTGCTGCACACACAGAAAGAGCCCATTGGCCATCAAAACAGCATATGTATAGGATGGTGTCCCTTCCTGCACAGATACATCCACCTCAACAAAGCAGCTATCCAAGTACCCTGGTGCATGGTAGGTTGTGTTGGTGCATGGCTGCATATGAGCAACTGATGCAGGGGACAACAAAGGGTTGCCAAGTAACATGTCACACATGGGGCATTCTTGCATAGTTGAAATGTTGCAGGACAGTGCAGCCAATTTTTGAGACGTGTTGTGCATTCTCACTTACCAGTTTCAAGGCCCTAAGTGTCACACATCATCTGCAATGACACATGTCAAAATGGATGGGATGTCCAGGCTCTGTAGTGCTGCCATGTTGCCACCACATCTGACCCCATTGTGTTGTGAAGATGTGTCATGTTCCCTCTAGTGATAGCACACTGAGACACAGGTGCACTACACTACGCATGGTACATACATTATGACCATCAGTTTGGAATCCAAATCATATGTCCCAGGTCCTTGAGCCAAACACAAGATTGTCATGTCCAACAACCCAGTGCTGAGGAGATATTACTCAAGGATAGGAACTCACACCATACCACAAATACATATGAGTCACAACCAGCTCAAAATATCAACTGTCATGCTATGACATACCTGTTGCAGGCCCTAACAACAGCTTATTGCTGTAATCTTTTGCAGCAGATCAGGGTTATGGCATACAGCCATGGATAATGACACCATTTCCCAACCCAAGCACAGCAGCAGCGCGTGCATGTAATGAGGGACATCGGAGGACACAGACTATTGTGGAGAGGACATTTGGCATCCTGAAGTCCAGATTCAGGTGCCTGGACATCATCGGAGGCAGCCTCCTATATGCCTCACACATTGTCTACAAGATTATTATGACATGTGTTATCCTGCACAACATATGTGTGCGGGTGATTGTCCCCTTCTATGAGCAGGTTGATGACCTGCCTGAGGAGGAGGAGGAGAATGGTGGAGAAGAAAATGAAGGGGAACAGCACAACACAGCTGCTGGGATACGCCGCTATACTGCACACCGTTGAGAACTTCTTCACTTAATAATCACGTAACTCACCTTGTACATTTTGTCAATATCACCTCACTTATTCACACAATCCAGCTTAGGTCTCTTTAATCTACACAACATATACCTCAGGATTGTGAGTCTAACCTCAGGGAGTATGTTACAAACACTAATCTGATGAGTACAGCAGCAACATCACATGTGATGCGTAAGATTGAACTGCTACCATCACACATATCACAAATAGCCTCATCACTTGAATGTGACAATTGCAGGACACAATCTATGGACCACAACATATTACTTACATCCACGTTGAGAACTTGTACAACAATAGCTCATCACAAACAACAACAACATGTCCAAATAGGAGGTAAACAAGGGGCCCACACATGGATGTCAAAATATGGTGAGACTGTTATGTTTTAACAGACCACTGACACAACTCAGTGTGAGAGTTGCAGTGGCTGCATAGAGCATGTGTGACAAGGGAGGATATCATTGGTGACAATGGCCATCATGATTAGCCCAGGTGTGACAAGCAATGGAATAATTTGAGCCTGCACAGTACATCCATGGAAATCAGTCCTTCCACTGCCATGGGGCCTGATCCTGACACATGGTACACATGACCTCACACTTTTGACGGACTCGTCGGTGGAATGCACATCAGAATGGATGAGAACATATGCAGCTAGGGCTGCAGGTCCATCACACAAAAATAAAAATAACACTGCTAAATGTAATGACTTTAATCTGACTACTGTGTTCAAAACTTGATATGGGTGGAATGTAGGCAGAGTGTGTCAATCACATTATGTACCAAATATGTACACATGTCAGATATATGTGTAGTCCACACACAAGTCACCATATATTCAAGATCAACATATGGAGACAGTTGTTGGGTAACATTCCCTCGATAGCATTCATCAGCCATCGTCAACAATGCCCGAGTTGTGTATGTCATCTAAAATGTTATGCTCTATAAGACAACTGCACACATCACATAAGTAAACACAATTCACAATGACATACCATAACTGTTGCATAGTACTGACTGCCATACATATGTGGATACACTGTTGTCACACATGCATACATATGCATGACGCAAATACATTTGCATGCTGTTGATTCTGTAACACACGCATTGTTGTAACAGACCAATCACACTCAAATCACATTGCTGTATGGACTACCACATGTGGCCACACACAAAATGCCACACTGCAGCCCAGTCCATTCCATTTGTATGTTGATACAGGGTGCATCCATAGAGAATGGACAACACCACGCAATCAGGAATAGAGTAAAAAAAATTACGCAAATGCATCGAAAACATCTGCAAACGCAAAGTATGTGACCCATGGACCATTAGCATGAATTCCTCCTTCGCACTCAGCTCAATGCTGACTTACTGTTAAAACGACGCATAAAGGTAATTCGTAAAAAAAAGACACACATAGGTCATGCGTCTGAAACGCACATATCAGATGCATTCAAATAAATACATGCGTACCAGAAAACGTGATGCACGGGGACAGGAAGTGATGTAATAGGAAATCCTGTTTACAGGCATGGTAAAGTAGGTGTACTTTCACTTTCTCTTAACAGTCTGTGCCTCTTTTGACTGTGTGGTTGTGTCCTGGAGTTGGTGGCGTGTTCTTGCTCTGTATTGTATTTTGTGGTGTCCCTCCTGTTGTGTCTTTTGTAGTATTTGACTGTACTTTGTCCCAGTGTTAGTGTGTTTTTTTTATCTATCATTGTACTTGTACTGTGGGGTGCCTGTCCGGGATAGTTGTTAAGATGGTTCAGTTGGGATTGTTTTATTTGGGCCTTAAGTTTCCTTTATTTTATTTTTGTTTATAATCATAATGTTTGTCACCTGTACCTGAGAAATATGTCTGGTAGGGGTAGGTTGACAAGGGTGGGGGAGGAGGAGCTTGGAGGCTTTGTGTGGCTGGTAGCCCACTACCTCCCATTAATGTTGGAGATGGGGGCTGTGTGATTCAGGGCTTCTGGATGGAGGCGAGGCCACTGTGGTGGGACAGGGTGCTCCACTACCTGAAGAGGGTGTACCTCAGCAGCCTCAACGAGCACCAGCTGAAGTATCGCTGGACATATCTTATGGCCAGGGAGCAGGATTTGCTTGACCATCTTGGTATGGTGATTGGTGGCCCTGTTAGTGAGTCTCCCATTGCCGAACTATTTACTGTACACCGCACTTGAATGACAGTAGGAGATGTGTTGGCGTGCTGCATGCAATGCTTGTGGATAGGTTGAATGCAACCAGACTGAAGTGTAACTGCGCAAGTATAGACATGGAGTTCACATATCCTACCATTTTACCAATGCAAGTCAGATGTTTGGTGAGTCATGCACAACCATCACTAAGCCACACATTTCAGGGGCCATGGCAACACCTGTGCCCGAGCATAGTGTCATGTATGATAAGCCAAGACACCGCCAGCATACCATATGTAACTGGATTGTGAAAACAAAGTAGGGCAATCCATGTATAGCGCTACACTGTCATAATTTCACACACATTTTCCCTGCCATTATGTTAGCAAAGGGGCATACCCGCCTTAGGGGGCACTGGCAACGGGGAATTTGATACCATCAGACAACTTTGATACATCAGTCATTGATTACTCAACGCATGATCATTGCACACTAAGGGGGTGATTTTAACCTTGGCGGACGGCGGAGGCCGTCCGCCAAGGTACCGCCGTGAAATGACCGCACCGCGGTCAAAAGACCGCGGCGGCCATTTAAACATTTCCGCTGGGCCGGCGGGCGCTCTCCGAAAGAGCGCCCGCCGGCCCAGCAGAAATGCCCCTGCAACGAGGACGCTGGCTCAGAATTGAGCCAGCGTAGTTGCAGGGGTGCGACGGGTGCAGTTGCACCCGTCGCGTATTTCAGTGTCTGCAAAGCAGACACTGAAATACTTTGCGGGGCCCTCTTACGGGGGCCCCTGCAGTGCCCATGCCATTGGCATGGGCACTGCAGGGGCCCCCAGGGGCCCCGCGGCACCCCCTACCGCCATCCTGTTCATGGCGGGTTTCCCGCCATGAACAGGATGGCGGTAGGGGGTGTCTGAATCCCCATGGCGGCGGAGCGCGCTCCGCCGCCATGGAGGATTCAATGGGGCAGCGGTAAACCGGCGGGAGACCGCCGGTTTACCCTTTCTGACCGCGGCTGAACCGCCGCGGTCAGAATGCCCTTGGGAGCACCGCCAGCCTGTTGGCGGTGCTCCCGTGGTCGGTGACCCTGGCGGTCACCGGCCGCCAGGGTCAGAATGACCCCCTAAATATTGAGCTGCTTGTCCTTCACAAACTGCCTCTGTGTGCCTTGCAGGACAAGCCAGAATACCAGTCTTGCAGAGCACCAGGGTAGTGTCTGTCACCCAACTCCCCCTCATACCATGGAGTTCCATATTCTATAGATTGGCCATATATGGTTGTTGAAGAGTGTAGCACTACATGAGTCTCAGGCCCATTGTAAGTGTGCAGATGTGCGGCTCTCACTCACCTGAGTGTCAGTCATCATGAGTTTGTAGTGGCGTGTCTGTTGCACTGTCTTCAACCTGGATAATTAGCTCACTCCTCTAAAATAGTATACACTGCAATATGTTGTCCCCTAGTAGTGACAGTGATATGATACTGACCATGGTTTTCCATCCATATCTTACAGGTGGACCTGTCCCCTACAACATAGGCGAAGTGGCAAGATTTGATGACCCAGATGAGTCCAGTAAGTGTGATAATGTCTGTCCTCTGTTGTGATTAAGGCTTTTGTGTGAGTGAGTCATGTGTGTTGCATGCAATGCTAGAAGTGATGAGCTGTCAAATTATCAGATATCAAAGTAGGCTGGATGGTGACACTGTGTCCCATTTCAGGGTTCCCCATGCACGAGCAGAGGGTTATATCTTGTGAGGCTTGTGGTGCTCAATGGGCAGCAAAGTGTAAACAAGGTGATGACAAGCCACAAGTAGGCCCATATGTGACTTAGATGTGTACAGCGGTGAAAATATTGACACTGGGACACACTGTCATTCTCACAACACAGTGATGTACCATTTTATACACAAATTGGTGCATCCGTGTATTGTAATGTACAAGTAGGACTGGGTAGACAATTGTCCCCCAGCATGGTGTCATATATTTTGTACTCCACTTATGTGACACTTATATGGAATGTAATAGGCGTGTATGCAGGTCAAGTCCAAACACGTGCTGGCATGGATATGAGTGTGTAAGGAATATTATTGGCTGATTAGGTATTGATGGGTGTTTACACCTGGACACATTAATGTAGATGTGAAAGACCTATGGATAGTAGCTTCCTAGTTGTCAGCCCTCCTAACATATGGTCCAATCCCTGACTCCATGTATGAGTAGGCATGCCTTGGTAGATGACCTGGACAGTTGAGATGATGGATTGCTTGGCCATCCCCCCTGAAGATCAGGGGGTGAGGAACAACAAATTTGTAGGTAGATGTGATGCTCATAGTGTAGGTGACAGTCATTTTAATCAGGCTTGCATGTGTACCGATCAACACTGACCCCTTATGGTTACCAGCTGCATCCCATAATCCCAATAAAGATTCAAGTTACTGATGATGTATGGCTGAAAATTGACACAGATGATGAGGAATAGTGGCCCTGATGTATGTGAATTTGATGCTGCCTTTGCATTGTTACACATGGCACCAAATCAATGCACACCTAATTTTGTTTGTTTCCTAATCTTGTTGCGAGTTGCTTTGGTGTCAATGAAATAATGCTAAGGCAGTGTTCTTGTTTCATTCTTCAGGGCCATTGTATTATCCAGGATGTGAGTTGAAGTGCATGTACAATTCGATGTAGAGTGTAAGCTAATAATCTGTACATACTCCACACAATGCTGACACTGATGGTTGCCTGTCTCAATTTAACAGCTGCCAACATGAACAATAAGGAACTGCGGGCTTTTCAGAAGAAGGGAGTCTTCTATAGGCACATCCTGGCAGTGGAATCTGGGTTCTGGAGGATGGCACGCTGCTATCGTACAGAGCGATCCACCGGGGAATGGCGGGCATTCACCCAAGGGGACCCACACTGCCCACACAGGGAGGACCGAACACCACACCACAACTGTGCAGGAGGCCACAGCTGCCACCATCACAACAGCCCCAACTGCTTCACCCTCAACATCCGTGCCACATCCGACTCCCCTTGCTGCCATGGACATGAGTGCAATTAAGGACTTACAGAGAGCTATCACACTGGTCCTCAAAAAGTTGGACACTCTTGAGAAGGAGGAGAAGAAAAACACCAAGAGACTCAAATTCAGCAGGAGGAAAATCAAGAGGGCCAATCTGTGATTGGCCTAATAACTCTCACCCCCAGTTCAGTCCCCTCCTCCTCATTTGTTTTAATGTTTTATAGTGGGTTTGAGGGGGTTAGTGTCAGGTTAGATTAAGTTAGTAGTTTAGTTAGGATAAGTAGGTTTGGGGGTCGGTTTTCTACTTTTTACATTTTACTATGTGGGTGGGTAGTGGGTGATGTTGGGGCATCTATGTGTTATATAAAACCATTTTTCAAATATATATATATATAAAAAATAAAAATAAAAAATATACCAAAAAAATAGATATTTGTTTTGATATAGGCAGTATGTGTGTAGTTTAGTATATGTTGTCCTGCATGTGTCTTGTGATATAAGGGAGGTGGGGGCCAATGTTTAGAGTGTGTCGTGATATATGTGTTAGGTAGGTTTAGCAAGGAGTAGTTAGGGTCAGTTGTTGGTTATGTATAGTTAGGATAGGTTAGGTTAGGTTGAGATAGGTGTTCTACATTCTTTTTTATTTTAGATAAATTCTAATTGATTAAAAGTCTTTGGGTACTCCCTTACTTCACGTGTCTTATGCTTGGGTCTCAGGGTCTTCCCATAGATGTACAGTGAAAATTGTGCTTTGGCCCAGGGATTCCATCCTGCCTCCAGATCCCTCTCTTGACATGTTCATCACCTTCTTACAACTGAGCTGTCACACTGGAAGCTACAACACATCTACTTGTCTGTGCATCTGCCATCCAGTGTACCCACCACTCAAGGTGACTATGTTGACCATGTATTGAACAGGTAGGTGTGGTAATCCAGCTGTCATTGTTTAGGTCCTGTGTCGGAATGTTGGGCACTGTGGGACATCTGACAACAGCATGCATTTCATATGTATCCTGCTAAACTGACCAGTGGCAATTACAGATTTGGTTAAGTCCCCCTGTTTCACACCAATGTGTTCTACTGGTACTCCGAGCTGACGATATTGCCCGAGAACTGTTTCACAGCCATTCCTGCCGTATGTAGTGGGTGAAGCATACATGTGTTCAACATTCTTGACATATTCAGTGAATTGCTTGTAGGGGATGAGACCAGCATTGAGGTTCATCATGTAGGTACCATGTGTTTAGACATGTGCACCCATAGTCCTGCACTCTTGTACTAACACTCTGTTACTAAAGACATGTTAAACACATCACAATTCCTAAGCGTAGTAAATGCGTCACAACACACAAAGACATGCTGGTTGTGTAGGTCATGTTTAATTACAAGTGTTGTAGTGCAATCTTTACAATGTCCAGGTCTGTGACCCCATTAGTGAAATCCATCCAATTGTGACACAACACAAAATCCAGGGTTGAGGGACATATCATGGGACAGGCTTGGGTAAAGTGTCTTTTAGTGCAGGGGAACATAAATTGACAATTGAAAAGTTAGATGCAATTGCAGTCCATAGCAGAAAGGTTAACAGTGTGTTGGTGAAGAGTGCATATCTGCAACAGTGCTAACACTGGCATGATGTCAAGCACAGGACAAAGGAAAACTCTGCCCATGTGGCATAGGCTGTTGCTACCGGGAACTTCTACGGGTGAAGATGATCTGTTCCACATCTTCATCCTCCGATGTGTGTGATGTCTCCTCTGCCCTTGATGATGGTAGTAGGAAGATAGAGGGGGCCACACACACTTCAGTGGTAGGAAATGTGGACTCCCAATTCCTGGTGTAAAATCAGTCTATGTGTGTTGTGGCAGTTGATATGTCACATCACTGACTTGATATTCGAGGCTCATTGTCATCTTATGGCTAGATTTATGGAAAGGTGGTGCAGCGCAGTGCTGCGTGAAAATTGGTAGTGCCGTGTCACTTTAGAAACTCTGGGATGCGTCGTTTATGTAAGTGAATACAGCGCACCCCTGTGTTGTCCCCCGCACAGGCGCAAAATTCAGCTGCCAAAGAAGGCATCCTTGCACCATCGTGTAAGGATGTATGCATTGAGGGGTGTGATTGTTTATGTGCATGAAGGTGTCCCCTCCTGCACATTAACAGTCCCTGACGGCGCTTTGGCACTTCTGTGTGAGCTGTAGAATGCAGCACACACAGAAGTGCCAAAGAGTCATTTTTAAATGATCGTTTATGTGCAGGAAGGGACACCTTCAGGCACATAAACAATAATTTCTGGCATTTTGCTGTCCCTAGGCGTGCTGCAGAATGCCCCCTCAATACAGCCCTCCTTGCACTATGATACATGAGTTCAGCATGGTGACAGTGCAGCTCCTTTGACACAAGCACAAGGTTAGACCCAGGGATGGGCAGCATGGGCATGAAATGTCTGCTGTGTACATCACTCTAAATGTGACAATGCCTGATGGTAAATGAGTCTATTGACATAGCCAGTTAACAGGAGTTGTACTTAGGTCAGGGCCTGAAGCTAGTTAGAGGTGATTCTGCAGGTAGTCATACTGGTTCCTCATTTTAAGTGCGTCAGTCCTATGGGCACCTGACTGCCATTGTGTATTTGACCACCCCCAACCGCACAGGTGGTAGAGGCAACTGTGGTCAATTTGGAATGCCCCATGGGCCAATGGCCTGGCAGGTTTCCAGCAGCTTACGGACTGGCAATGCCATCTGTCCTGTGACACCAGACCAGTATTATGTTCAACACTACCCTCCAGGTCTGTTTCCCCATTTCCACCAGCCTTTGCATGGCAGTGAAACCCCCATGCAAAAGTTGTTGGTGATATGGTGTAGTGTGGCCCTGGGTGCCCCTGCACAGCCCATGCATTTGGCATGGGCAATGCCGGGGGTCCCTTGCCCTGGCCCTTTGCCCTTTCCACTGTCTGATTTGCAGGACTGAGTGCAGCATGTCCTGTCACATCCAATGCAGCCCAAAACTGGCACTGAGGCCCTCATTCCGACCCTGGCGGTTTCAAACCGCCAGGGTGGAGGGCAGAGGAAGCACCGCCAACAGGCTGGCGGTGCTTCCCGGGCCATTCTGACCGCGGCGGTAAAGCCGCGGTCAGAAAAGGGGAACCGGCGGTTTCCCGCCGGTTTTCCCGCCGGTTTTCCCCTGGCCCAGGGAATCCTCCATGGCGGCGCTGCTTGCAGCGCCGCCATGGGGATTCCGACCCCCTTCCCGCCAGCCTGTTCCTGGCGGTTTACACCGCCAGGAAGAGGCTGGCGGGAACGGGTGTCGTGGGCCCCCTAACAGGGCCCCACAAAGATTTTCACTGTCTGCTTAGCAGACAGTGAAATTGCGACGGGTGCCACTGCACCCGTCGCACCCCTGCAAATCCGCCGGCTCCATTCGAAGCTGGCTTCCTCTTTGCAGGGGCTTTCCCGCTGGGCCGGCGGGAGATCTTTTGGAGATCGCCCGCCGGCCCAGCGGGAAAGTTGAAATGACCCCCGCGGTCATTTGACCACAGTGCGGTCTTTGGGCGGTTTCCGCCTGGCGGGCGGCGCCCGCCGCCCGCCGGGGTCGGAATGACCCCCTGAGTCTATTTGATCCATCAAGAATGTTGTGCTAAGTGCCCCACAGAGCTACCATGAGCAGACAGATTTCCAGCTGCCATCCCAACGTGTGATTCATACGGGCAACCGCAAAGGGTACACTGACCTGGCAGTCTTACCAACACCGGACTTGCCCATGCACCATCCCCCGGGCATCATTGTGGAATTACATACTATTATGTTCACAGTCATACCCCATGTGTGTGTTTATTTCCCCATTCTCATGTGTTTGACATGGTTGTGCTAGAGTAGTTGTGGGCTCAGCCTGTGAATGTTGTGACCTACTGTTTGCTATCTGTGGTACATATTTTCTGTAGTGGCACATTTCAGTTCAGCGTCAAGATGTGTGGTTCAACACTACTTCAGTTTAGTTGGTCTGGGTAGTGGCATGTTACCAATGATACAGGTCCAGCCTGCTATTCCCCCAGAGCCTGTTCTGTTCATTGTTCCATGCACCCAGGGGACACCCTGACTGCATGATGGAGTGGTGTCTGCCTCATGGGGATGTATTGTCAATGTGCAGTGTGGTGTTCCTACCAGCACATGTCTGGGTACTGCTGGGACAGTTGCAATGACTTGTGTGCTGTGAAATGCAGCACACATGCATTTTGGCAATGAGGCAAGGCAGTTGCAAGGTGTTACTGCAAGGTACACCACTATGAATTAACCCCAGGAATGGTATTGACTGACTACCTGGTCTCTGAGGTCTTGGTTGTGTTGGTGGTGTTGATATGACTATTTGCAAGGGTTGTTGTGATGACACAACCAGTGGCACAGTGATTAAACATGCCATCCATCCCATGTGCTGCATATGTACATGTAAGTATTTAGACCTGGTGTTCAACGTATGTCCAGGTTGTGCATGTGTCATGGTGCATGGCACTACTAAGGCGTAGGTACATGTGTACCTTATGTCAGCATGGTGCAACTTGCTTACCATGCATTGTGTCTCTCTGCGCTCCTTTGACATGCATTGTGTGAGTCCTATGTGCCTCCCCCTTCTTCCACTTAACATTTGAGCATAAATTTCCACCATGCAACTTACTCTGCATTTGTGGTGTTTCCTGGTAGTCTGCGTTGTCGTGTCCTGTGATTTCTGTGACGATTTCCTCCGGAATGACCGTTGCAACCAGCTCCTCCATCTCGTCCAAGTCCTCTTGTGGTGCTGGACTCCCACCTTCAGTTTGCAGTGCTGCCTTCCTGTTCTTTGCCATTTATTTCCTTTGTCCTTTGCTTGCAGTCATGTCAGTGTTTCTTGCACTCAGTTACAGTTCTCCTGACCTCTGCCACACTGTTTATCTTATCCACTATCTGCTGTCAGATAGCCTCTCTCTATCCAATTGGCAATTTGGAGGTGATTAAGAGTTGATTTTGATGCTCCGTCACCTCTCTCACCAGTATTTTGTGCTCCTCTTTGCTGAAATGACACTTTCTCTTTTTCTTCTCCCTCCTCTGGGTCTTGTCTGTGTCATCCTGGCTGGTTGGTGGTTGAATGGGTTCTCCCTGAGGTCTCTCCTGGCTTTCTGGCTCGATTGTGCCTCTCCTTTGCACTGTTTTCTCCGTTTGCGTCTGTATTTGACGCTATTGTGGGCAAAAATAGTGCATTTCCGTTTTGCGACGTGTTTACATGTCATAAACTGGATTAGAGTCATTTTTCCTCCGTTAACATCATTTTGCCTTACGGCAAGGCACAATGGTTAACGTCGGAAAAAATTACTCTAACTAATTTTTAGAACCAACCAGCGTCATAGTATAAATATGATGCCCGGTGGCGTTAAAAAATGACGCTAGTCAGCGCTAACCTTCTTGAAGCAAAACTGTGTTAGCCCAGTTTTGCTTCAAAAAGTATAAATCAGGGCCTATGTGGCATATTTACAGGGTCACAACAAGCCATGCAGGGTGGCTTTATGTAGTCTTTTATATATGGCCCTGCTGTGAGCACCACATGACCCTCACAAAAAGTGAGGTTCTGCTTGGACTAAGGGATTAATGAATAAGCCTCTAAGTGTAGC
This sequence comes from Pleurodeles waltl, assembly GCF_031143425.1. Lineage (NCBI taxonomy): Eukaryota > Metazoa > Chordata > Amphibia > Caudata > Salamandridae > Pleurodeles > Pleurodeles waltl. Next base: position 1,528,511,247 of record NC_090445.1, on the reverse strand, counting down.
ACGGAAAGATGTAAACATTCCACACATGGTAATGCCTTTGAAGGGCTCACTCGTGTTGTGTAATGCCCCATACTCTATGGTGGATACATCAACATTCCTATTCCCTGTCATCTTCACAGATTTTCAAAGTGTGTTAGTCCAGAGGGATGTCTGTACAGCATGGTCAAACATTATGCCAATGCCCAGTCCATCTTCAGATTATATTGGCCAATATAGGCTTCAAGCTTCAGCAGAAACAAGATCACACTTTGGACAGCATTAGCTATTTACTGTAGGAGGCTGTCTTTCTATGTAGTGTGGAAAACCAGGCTCACTGTGCAGGGAGCCCGGGCAAACACATGTTGGTTTACAGAGGTGAAAACTAGACCACCTAATGCTCTAATTTTTATGGTAGCTTGGTCGAGCAGTTCAGCAAATCTTGGAGAAGTGCAAATCATTTGTTGTAATCACAGTATCAATAAAGCAAGACACACACTCAAAGAATAACTCAAGACAAATTTACAAAAATACTTTAGATTTTTATAAAATGTTTAAGACCAAGATCAGCAAAATCAGGTAAGTACTTTTTAAGTTATGATTTTCCAAACTTAGCATCAATAGTGTTTTTGTGCATAATTACACACCACAGGAATCAATGGGAGAAAACTTTAAAAATGCATTTAAAATCAGGCAACGTATTTACCAATGTCTCCTTTTGCATATAGGTCGAGGTACTCAAGAAGCCTCGTGGACCAGCCCAAGTAGTTTGGGCGGTTCCCGGTTTTGATGGGAATCAATCAATCAATGAATCAGTTTTTATAAAGCGCAACTACTCATCCATGAGGGTCTCAAGTTGCTGGTGGTGGATCTGAGCCTCATTCGAAGAACCATGGGGGTGATTATAACCTTGGCGGATGGCGGAGGCCGTCCGCCAAGGTACCGCCGCCAAATGACCGCACCGCGGTCAAAAGACCGCGGCGGCCATTCATACATTTCCTCTGGGCCGGCGGGCACTCTCCAAAAGAGCGCCCGCCGGCCCAGAGGAAATGCCCCTGCAACGAGGACGCCGGCTCAGAATTGAGCCGGCGTAGTTGCAGGGGTGCGACGGGTGCAGTTTGCACCCGTCGCGTATTTCAGTGTCTGCATTGCAGACACTGAAATACACAGTGGGGCCCTCTTACGGGGGCCCCTGCGTCACCCCCTACCGCCATCCTGAGCAGGATGGCGGTAGGGGGTGTCAGAATCCCCATGGCGGCGGAGCGCGCTCCGCCGCCATGGAGGATTCCCTGAGCAGCGGGAAGTCGGCGGGAGACCGCCGACTTTCCGCTTCTGACCGCGGCTGAACCGCCGCGGTCAGAATGCTCGTGGGAGCACCGCCAGCCTGTTGGCGGTGCTCCCGTGGTCGGTGGCCCTGGCGGCCACCGGCCGCCAGGGTCAGAATGACCCCCCATGTCTTTAGGTTCTTCCTGAAGATGGTGAGTGATGGGCTTTGTCTGAGGTGCGTGTGCAGGTTGTTCCAGGTCTTAGCTGCAAGATAGGCGAAAGATCTTCCTCAGGCGGTGGTTTTCCAGATGCGTGGGATGGTGGCTAGCACCTGCTGGGAGGAGTGCAGGGGTCTGCTGGGGTTATGAAATGAGATGTGATGATGCAGGTAGGCCAGTCCGATGTTGTGAAGGGCCTTGTAGGTGTGGGTGAGTAGTTTGAAGTCGATTCACTTCTCCACTGGGAGCCAATGGAGGATCCTCAGGTTTTGGGAGATGTGTTCCAGGTGGGGGAGTTTCAGGACGAGTCTGGCGTCAGCGTTTTGGATGAGTTGTAGTTTCCTGATGTTCTTTGTTGTGGTGCCGGCGCACAGTGCATTGCTGTAGTCAAGCTTGCTAGTGACTAGGGTGTGGGTGATTATCTTGTGGCAGTCGACGGGATCCCTTTGAAGATTTTACGGAGTTGGCAGATGGTGTGCCAGCAGGAAGAGGTGACTGTGTTTACCTGTCGGGTCATTGATAGGGAAGAGTCGAGGATGATTCCTAGGTTACAGTCTTGGTCATTTGGAGTGGGCAGTATGCTGAGCAATGTGGGCCACCAGGAGTGGTCCCAGGATGAATTGGAGTTTCTGAAGATGATGAGCTTGGTCTTGTCTGAGTTGGGCTTGAGGCAGCTTTCCCTCATCCAGGTGGCGACGGCTTTCATTCCGGTGTAAAAGTTCCTCTTAGCTTTGTCCGGATCTTCAGTGAGGGATATGATGAGTTGCGTGTCATCGGGGTATGACACGATGTTCATTCCCTTGTCTCTGACGATGGCTGCAAATGGGGCCATGTAGATGTAGGGCTCAGGGAGGATTCCTGAGGGACTCCGCAGCTGACTTGTGTTGGTTTGGATATGAAGGGTGGGAGCCTGATTCTCTGTGTTCTTCCGGTGCGGAAGGAGTAAATCCATTGCAAGGCTTTTCTGCGGATTTCTGCGTTGTGGAGTCTGGTGCATAAGGTGCTGTGGGAGACTGTGTTGAAGGCTGCTGAGAGGTCGAGGAGTATGAGTGTTGCGGTGTGGCTGCAGTCGAGAAGTGTGCGGATGTTATCGGTGACTGCAAGAAGAGCTGTCTCCGTGCTGTGGTTGCTGCGGAGGCCACACTGAGAGGTATCCAGAGAGTTGTTGTCCTCGAGGAATTGTCGCAGCTGTGGGTTTATGGCTTTTTCCAGGGCTTTGGCTGAATAGTGTAGCAGCTAGATGGGCCGGAAATTCTTGAGCTCTGATGGGTCGGCTGTGGGTTTCTTCAGGAGGGGACGGACTTCAGTGTGTTTCCAATCTTCTGAGAAGGTGGCTGTTTTGATAGAGCAGTTCAGTATCTTGCAGAGTTCGGGGGCAATGAATGCACTGGCTCTGTTGTAGATGTGGTGAGGACAGGGGTTTGTGGGAGCTCTGAAGTGAATGCTGTTCATGATGATTTCAGTCTCTTCTGTGGTGAGAGTGAACCACCTGTGAATGGTTTGGGTGGATTCTGGGGGCTGGGTTGGTGATAGGTTCTGATGCTGGCGGGTTCTGGGGGAGATGTTGGTGGTTTCGGACGGAAGACTGGTGAATTTATTGATTACTCTGAAGAGTTTTCTCGTGTTGTGTGGGGAGGTGTTGATGTTCACGAAATGCAGCTTTTTTTGTGTTCTTGATGCGTTGGTGTTGGGTGGCAGTGGTGGCTCTGAGGGAGGCGAGGTCTTTGCTGGTTTTGATGTTTCTCCATTTCTTCTCTAGGCACCTACAGGTGCGTTTGGATTCTTGGAGTTGAGTGGTGAACTAATCTGGCTTTTTTGGGGATTTTGGGATGCGCTTGACTGAAGTTGATCAGAGGGGGCTACGGAGTTGGCGCATTTGTGATCCAGGAATTGAGGTTGCGTGCTGCGTTGTTGGGATCATAGGTGGGGGGCGGGGTGATTTGGCAAGGGTTGTGGTCAGTTGCTCGTCGGTGATTTCAATCCATTTCCCTAGGAGGGTCCTGGGGACGCGGAGGCGGCTGTTGGGTGCGGTGATGGCAAAGTGTAGGCAGTGATGGTCGGTCCAGTCCGGGTGGAGATATTCTTGATGGTAATCCGGTAGCTTGAGGTGAACATGGGGTCTAGTGTGTGTCCTGCGGCATGCATGGGGGCAGTGATCCATTGTCTGAGGCCGACTGTGGCGAGATTGTCGAGTAGGGAAGTGCTGTTTCGGTCGTTGCGGTCCTCGAGGTGGAAATTCAAGTCACCCAGGAGGAGGTAGTCGGTGGGCACCAGGACACAGGGGGGCGTGATGTCTAGAATGGCGTCGATGAAGGCTTGGCGGGGGCTGGGCGGTCTGCAGACCAGGGTACCACGGAGGGAGGAGTTGTGAGTTACGTGGATCAGGAAGTGTAGGTGTTCCATTGTGGTGCAGTGTTCCTCTTTGTAGACCGTGATGCGGAGTGAGGACTTGTGTACGATGGCCAGTCCTCTGCCAGGACAGGAGGGCCGGTCCTTCCTTAGGATGTTGTAGCCATCTGGGATTGCGATGGCAATGTCTGGTCGGAGGTAGGGTTGGTCCAGGTCTCGGTTAGGAATACGATGTCTGGACGGGTGGAGTTGATCAGGTCCCAAAGTTCAGTGGTGTGCTTATGGAGGGAGTGTATATTCAGAAGGAGGCATTTGATGAGGTTGTGGCGAACGTCGGTGATTTCAGGTATGGGGTGTTCTGGTTGTTTGTTGTGACTGAAACTGAGGTTGCAGTTCCGGCAGGAAAAAGGTCTGTGCGTGTCCTTAGGAGATGCGGTGCAGCAGGCGCCGAGACATCCAGTGTTAAGGCGGTGGAGGGTCTTGGTGTCATAATGGAGGGTTGCTAGGGAATGGCTTATTGGGGATTCAGTTTTCCTGGTGCTGGGCGCAGTCCAGGCGCAGACGGGCTTGCCTTTGATGCACCTTCCGCATGCCTTCAGCACGCCTGCTGCACGTGGCCAACATTAAGAAGGGGAGGGAGGCGGGGGGTCCGGTCAGCTGGGAGGTGGGAGGGTGTCAAAAACGCTTAGCTGGAGGGAGGGGTGTGGGGTCACAGGGGCAGCAGCGGCACGAGAGGGAGAGGGTAACAGAAGAGACAGAAAAGTAAGAGAAGAGACAGAAAAAAGAAAAAATAGAAAACAAAGTGAAAACAGAGGTAAAAAGACAGAAGTATAAAGAAGGAGTAAGAAGAGACAGAGAGAGACAGAAAATACTTACTTGTAGATGGCCACTACGCCACCAGGGATGAGGCTCAGACAGGAGTCTGCGGTGGTGGACGGCCTTGAACTGAGAGTCAGGCAGGCTCTCAGTTTGTTCTGAAGACAGAGGCAGCAGCAGCAGGAGGAGCTGGGGAGGGCAACAGACGCTGACCAGGAGGTCAGTGGAAACACCGTATCTAAGCGCTGCGGCTTCCCTTAAGAAGGGGAGGGAGGCAGGGGGTCCAGTTAGCTGGGAGGTGGGAGTACGGGAAAAGCGCTTCGTGGAAGAGGGGGGCAGGTCCGCAGGGGCAGCAGTAGCGCAGGTTGGAGAGGGTAACAGAAGAGACAGAAAAACAGAAAACAAGAGGTTACAAAGGCAGTAGTATAAAGCAGGAGTAAGAAGAGACAGAGAGAGACAGAAGAGACTTGTTTGTTCATGGCCACTAGGCCATCAGGGATAAAATGCAGGCAGGAGCTTGGGATCCAGGAGGGCCTCGAACTGAGAGCCAGGCAGGTTCTCAGTTTGTTCACAAGGCAGAGGTAGGAGCAGCAACAAGAGCAGCTGGGGAGGGCAACAGACAGTGACCAGAAGATCAGTGGGGTCACCCAGGAGGTCAGTGGAGTCAGTGGAAAGAGCTGCAGAAACGTCCTTGGAGTTGGTGCAGGTCCACTGTGGGGGACCATTTGGAGAAGCAATGCACAGGAGGACTTCGAGGTGAGTCCGGTTGGACCCTTTGCAGTGTATTGGTTGCAAGGGATGGGAGACCCTTAGAGCACAGCTGGCTCTCCAGTGCAGGGCCCAGGGAAACCAGGTGCAGAGCAGATAGATGAGCCAAGAGCTGTGTGTAGAGGTGCCCTTGGAAGCAGGAGGGCCACTCTGAGGGTCGCTTACAAGTCAGCAGGGCCACTCTGGTGGGTGGTTCTGTTGGTTTCTGAAGTTCCTCAATTGGGTCTTCCTCCTGGTCCTTTTGGAGTCCAGAATGAACTTTTCTTCCTGGTGTCCCATGTTGAGTGACCAGTACATGGGGCAATTGCATGGTTCAGCCACTGGAAGTTGCAGTGCCACAAAACTTGGCACACCTGCAGGCTTTATCCTCATGGTTCATTGGGTGGAATTTGGTCTGACTGCAATGCCCAGTTCCTTGGTCAGCAGCTGGTCAATAAACTGGACTTCACTGGTCTTTTGCTCTATATTGCAGGAGAGTGACACTTTCACTCTGGAGGGAGCTATTCAGTGATTTTCAGAAGAGTGGAGGTCCTCTGTGGAATTGTACGGTCCATCTGATGTCCAAGCAACCCTTCAGCGGTGAATGCTGAGTCCTGGATGCACCAGGAAGGGCTTGGCTCCTTTTTCTTTGTGCAGCAGGAATGCAGTTCTCAAGCCTTGGGTCTTCATTGTTGCTGGTCTTCTTGTGTCCTTGGAATCTGATATGCAGGTGTAGGGGTGCCCACTAAATCCTGTATTTAGTGGGTGTTTAGGGGGGTACCTAGTAGTGACCAGTGGGTCATCCACCTTAGGGTATCTACTCCCACTATTTGACTACTTCCTGTCGGCAGAGGCCACTTCCTTATCCCTGATAGCCGTTTTCCTACCATGCAATATGAAGGAAAATTAAATGGAGAGGTCACCTCGCATCCAACACCTTAGCGGTGGTGCAAGCTGGGGGTGGCCACTCCTCCTGTCCTTTGTGTGTTTTCCCACCTTTGCTCCTGCCAAAAGAGTGGGGTTGCAAGAGGGGCAGCCATCTACTGCTAGCAGCAAGGCTGGGGGTCTAGGTTCAAGGGGGGTAAGCCCTTTGAAGCTCATAGGCAGGGCTGCTCACATTCCTGGGGGGAGGAGGTGTAACACCTCTGCCCAGGAAAGGCTTTGTTCTCTCGACCCATAGAGCACAGGCTCTCACCCCAGTGTTCCAGAATCCTGTCTGGTGGTGGCATGCTGGTTGTGACCACCCAGCAATCATATCAGGGTAGTTAGCTTTTGCAGGGGGCACCTCTAACGTGACCCCTGGGCAAATTTTGTATTAAATCCAATACTGGTACCAGTGTGGATTTATCATTTTGAGTTGTTTGATACCAAACAACCCAGGGTGCAGAGTGGTCATCATTTAGCTGTGAAACTCATACTGACCAGTGTCTAGCATATGCACATAAAATGGATGCTCTGTTCACTTACTATGCCCCAAGTTTGGCAGGGACATTGTAGGGGCATATTGCTCATGCATCTATGCCCACACATGCAGTATAGTGCACCTTGCCTTAGGGCTGGAAGGTCTGCCAGAGGGGTGGCTTATCTATATTGCATGCAGTGTGTAGTGGACAGGGCAACAGATGCTGTTTCCCATGTCAGTTTTCCAATTTAGCATTGCACCAGGACACCCAGCCTGCAATGGCATTGCTGGGTGTACTTTGATGCAGGATCCCTAAGGGTGGCACGAGCTGTGCTACTGCCCTTAGGGGCCTACTCTTAGTACTTAGTGGCCTGGGTACCTTAGTACAATTTACTAGAGACTTATAAGGGCACGTAAAGCTGTTTCCAATTGTGCCAATGCATCTCAACAGTTTTGGGAAAGAGATCGGACCCAAAGTCCTGGACACTAACAACTTTGAAACCATATTAAATACCAGGCAAAATGTGGGGGGCATACCATGTCAAAAGAGTCCCCACTCACACTTACATCACAAGATTCCTGTGCAGAGGAGATGTAGGGCATGCATGCACACACTCAGCAAATGGATGTTCTGGTGTGCAGCAAGATGACATTAATATCTGACAGATAGGGACAGACAGTAGATTGTGTAGTGGGACACATGCTGTTACATTGGGAGTATACAAAGAGACATGGCATGGTCCGTCACTGACTTACAGGAGTTCGTATAGGAGGTGTTCCCTACATCTCTGTGTGATGTGAGTTCGCTATCCACCCTCCATTCCTACATCTAATACCAGGCAATGGGTCCAGATATGTGTCCTTGCCATAACAGTCACCCAATGTTGTGACACAATAATGTACTTTGCAGATCTTGCACATCTTACTTTGACTAATGCCAATGGAATCAATACCATTGCAGGATTCAGAAGGGACACTAATGATCAGTAAAATATGAAATGTGTCCCATACCATGGGTACAAAACAGCCTTGTTCCTAAGCATACTCAGTATTGACATGGTCATACCTAGATGTGCAAAGATGGTGGATTAGCATTCAGCAACATTTGCCTAGCCTTGTTACTTTGGCTGTTGTAAATTAGGAGATGATAGATAGTGGGCATGTGTATACTCACTTTGACCTTCTAGATAATTTTGGGGTATAACATATCATGATTATTGTACCAGTTCCTAGTTACCCTTTGTAAGACAGTTTTTCATTCTGACTAAACAGACAACATGACACCGGAGCACAAGAGGCAGCACTTGTTCCATAAGGAAAGATACCACCACTTCTGGCTTGTCATCAAAGCCTTTGGGCAAAACGTTTGCAGAGGAGAAGGCATCTAGAAAATGGGGTATCTTCCCACAGAGACTACCTATAGTGGGCAAGCCTATCAAAGGCAAGGCAGTTGGAGCAGACTAGGATGGTTCTGCAGGACCGGTTCTCAACACATCAACAGGCAGCTACACAGGACCAGAAGCACGTCACACTCTGCACACAGGACAGCAGGCACCTTTGAGCAGGATATGTGGAGGGACATCTCGGACCTTAAATACAGAGGTGCAAGCCTTCAGTATAAGATCAATAGTGTGATTCGGCTTTTTAATAAAATTAAGCAGCCTTTGGAAAGACAATTACACCCCCAATGAGCCACAGGTAACCTTTCTGCCCTTCCCCTTGTATATAGTTGGTTTTAGTCTAAGAAGTTTTTCTAATTTAGTTTAGGTTAGTTGGTGTAGAATTGGATAGGTATAGTAATTTTTTGGTTTTAGTAGGGTTGGGTACATTTACTTAGCTTTGTTTGAGGGTGAGGGTTGATGTGTAGTATATGTGTTTCTTAAAAAAAAGTACTAAATAAAAAAAAAATCCCCCAAAATATTTTTTGTTTAGGACTATAGGTGTAGGTAGTTGATGTATAGATGTTGTTTCTGTTGTTTTAAGGTGGTAGAGGTTGATGTTATCATGTTGTGTTAAATGTGTCGAATAAGGTAGGTTAAGCTCAGGTAGTTTTAGATAGTATTTAGGATAAGGTAGTGTATGTAGTGTAGGTTAGGTTAGATTAGTTAGGTTTTGTAGATTAGATACTTTTAGTCAGAGAAATTTTTAATATCTCATTAAATATCATTGTCAGCTACATTCAAGTCTACCTCATGATTTACTGTGTAGGAGATAGCATGTCTGCTCAGGTAATGTTAAGTACAGGCCTTTACCTTTGCTAGCAGTGTTTGGCAACATGTGTGACTAGGCAATTTACTATGAACAGGTACCTGCCAGGTTGGCCATGGAATCACATGAACTATCTACAAACACCGTTGAGTAGTGAACGTGGCAATCTGTATGTCAATGGATACACAGCCCAACACAGGTATTCACATACAGTTGCTCTGTGTGGGTAAGTCATGCAACATGCATTAGAGGGACGTTGCTAAAGCATACTCCCTAATCCAAAGATTTGTAACTCACACACTGATGTCTGCCCCTTACACACTCACACTTACCTCATTTGCTTGTCACAGAAATTTTGTTTGGTTGCTGTTACTCATAGGTAGACCTATGATGAGATTTCAATCATCTTTAACATTGACTGTATGATACCTGTTGCACTTCATGCTTGCAAGATTGAGTAACTGCTTGCTAGTCAACATACACATCGTGTTAACAAAATATGTTTCACTCTTTCTGTGTAGCTTTGTCCCCAATCCATCTCTGTCCATTTGGCAAGTAATTGGCGTATTTGCCTCACAGAATGCACCATGTTCAACACAGTCCTGACTCAAACACATATACAACACACAGTTTGCACTAAGTGCTAATATTTAGGAGGTTCACAGGAACAGTTTATAGGACAGCAACCCCAAAAGATGTATAAAGCCAGTGGATGTCCTGACAGAGTCCATGGGAGAAACATGTCATGGGATGTGTGGAGGAGAGGAGTGCTTCAGTGAGGAGGAGGACCACATCACCATTAGAGTAGATTGGCCAATATAACAGTCCACAAATGTGTGGGATCAACAGGGGGAGGATGAAATTGTGGACAGTGCTTTCTGATTTTACACTAACAGGTTCATAAGTACAGGGCAAAGGAGAAATTGTGTATGTGGCACAGAGAAATGCTGCTGGGCACTTTCGTGGGTGAAAGAGGTGCAGTCCACATCTTCCTCCTCTGATGTGTGCAGTGCCTCCCATGAAAGGGGTGTTGTAAGTGCCAGAGTAGAGGGAGACACACCCACATCAGGAGCTGCAGATGTGGGTCCTATGTCAACAGCAGCATTTCTCTGTGCCAACACATAAGGCAGCACAGGAGCATGGAGGGCCTGTAGGTTTTGCAACACAGCAGCAACCTCGCAGTGGTAGGCAGCTATGGTAGCAATGAAGGAGTCCTGCTTCTGCTCCATGGACTCCAAGAGGGTTCTCATTGCCCCCAGCTAGTTGACAACCTCGCTGGTGCTACCTTGGCAGGACATTTTCTCATGCCTCTGCCTCATGACACCAGCGATGTCAGTCAGAGACTGCTGGAGGTCATGGAGTGGAGAGTAGGTGTTTCTTATGGCCACAGAGTTGTCCTTATTTGGACTGAAGCACCTAAGGACACCCTCTAGGGTGCCTGCAATGGTCTTCATGCCTGCCCGCACCTGATATGCCAGGTTTCGCTGGACTCCTACTGCTGTCTGTTGGAATCATATTTGTGGATCCTTGGAGCCTTGAGCTCTGGGCGGGGTGACAGGAGTTGTCTGTCGGATGGTAGGCAAATCATCTGGAGACCCTGCAATGCTGTCAGTTCTCCCCGTGACTGGAAATGGTGTTTGTATGAAGCCCAGGATTTGCTGGAGTGTCTCTGTGTCTAGGGTTTGCAGCTCATTATCCACATCATAGCTGAAATACAATACAGAATGCTGGCCAGGAGGTATGGGTTCATCCTCTGCAATGAGATAGAGAAATGGTAATGATGATCTCTGTTAATTGCGGACGTGAGTAATCAGGTAGACAATCAAGGTTTCAGATTTATCACTTTCAGTTCAACAGTGATGTGTAGGGCACCTGCCACACATGAGTATAGATGGCACATTGCACTGTAGTTCCCTTACAGATGGCAGTATATTTTCATTGTTCTCACAAGCACTGTGTTCCTATTCTGAGGGGGTGGGCCCTGTTCTACTCGGTAGATTATGCTCACTGACAGTCACCCCATTTCATCATGGTCAGAGTTGGTTATCTGCAGTGTGTCACATGTCATTTTACTCAGGCCCACGCCACGCCATTGTATGTGTACATGTCTCCTCTGGTTACACTTTTGGTTCCTGGGGCATGAGTTAGTGCCACACAGTGATGCTAACTGGATCATACATTCACTCTCATGTGCCTACAACATGTAGATTAGGCGTGACCATATCCAATGGAGCTACATGTTGTGCTGTTATTGAGGGCTATGGGTCTGGCATCCCCCCTTCATGGAAGTAGTGCTGGAAATAGTGCCAAGCACCTACCTATGTTTCCCACATCAAAAGGCTCACCCACTTCAGCCTCGGGCCTTTTATGACTCTTGTCATTTGCGGTGGCTCAGTAGTTCTTAATATCCCTTGTCAGTTCCCTGTTTGACATCCTCCAACTTATAAATGTGGCACCTTGAGGCAATTTTGCATCAGACTCCCACTTGACATGTGCTACATCTTTCCCCAGGTCCACGTGACATGTAGGATGTTCTCTGCCATCCCTACCCAGCTATGACACAAGTGTGGTGCAGTCAGACACAGTAGTGCATGTGTAAGGGTGAGGCTACCTTGCAGTACACATGTCCATTCTCACCGCCTTGGTATGCACAGTCTCCCTATTCAGACCGAGTAGCAGTTTTACATGCACTGCCAGCACCAACAATGCACAGCATTAGCAGGGGCCCACACATCATCATGTGCATCTCTTGCATTCCATCCCCCCACACCCAGTCCGATTTAGTAGATGAGAGGAATTCCGGTGGGCACTTCCATGGCAGCTGACACTTGTGTGCTCTCACCTTGCATGCCAGGTCAGCAGGGTGCAATATAGTTTCATGCAGGGTACTATAGATATGTCTCTTTCCATGTCCCTATGTCTAGACACTTCCCTTGGCCCACATCTGACCCCCCCTGTCAGATGAGTGGTTTCTCCTCTGACAAGCCCATTCGATTCTGAGGATTTACAGTCTAGATTAGTGTGCATGGGCTCAAGTGAGACCGAGTAACTTCATGGTGCAAGGTGGCCTGCATTGTCACAGTCCGGTTGTGCAGAATAGCAGTGTGCATGCGTGATGTGTTGTTCCAGTTCATGTTTTTTGATTTGTAATCTCGGAGTTATAGTTGTGGTGAAGGATATTGTAAATGCCACTGCAAGTGCCAGGATACAAAGAAAAGCAAACGTGGACTGGTGCTGCACTTCACACATTGAAGGGAGGAAGGTGACAGCTGGACCAAGCTGTGCAAACTGTACCTGGCCAGTACAAATTACATTTATTTGATGTTTAACCATAGATGAGCCAGCATACTACAGTTTGGTCTGCAGACAGTGCTGTGGGGCGCTGGAACATAGCAGCCTGCACCTTACAACTTTGCTAGTAGCCACATTGCCGCTCATTGCAACTTACCATGTGCGTCTTGTTGGTCATCATAGATAGCACTGTCATGTCCCGTGACTATTGCCACTGACCTCTCCAGGAGACGGCTGCCACCATCTCCTCCAATGCATCCAGCTGTTTCTGGGGCACTGGACTTCCACCTCCGGTCTGCAATGCTGCCTTGAGGTTGCTGGCCAGGCTCTTGTTTGTCCTTGCAAACATGCCAGTGCTTTTTGCAATCAGTCACTGTCCTTTTGGCTTCTGCCAAACTGATGACCTTGCCCACAATGGAATGCCAAATGGCCTCTTTCCTCCCTAATTGCAATTTTGAGGTGACGAAAAAGCTGGTGTTGGTGCTCCGTCACCTCAGTGACCAGGATGTTATTCCCCTCTTCACTGAACTTACACTTCGTCTTCCTCTTTTCCTGGGAGTCTGTCTAGCCATCCTGGCTGGTACTGGGGTCACTGGGGGTCTGTTGTCCTGGATTCTGGGGTCTGCTCTATTCTCCATGGCTGCTTGAGGCGAGTGCTCTTTTCTTTTACCCAATGCAGCAATTTTTTTACCTTTTGTGATGCATTCAGTGCTCTAAAGTGACACTAGATTAGCTTGTGTTTCTTTATGTGACGCTAATCAGCACAGCATCACTTTTGCAGCAGAAGTGTCAGATTTCCTGACAACCCGGGGCATAGGTCTGAGTCACTTTTTCAATGCTGACTGCCTCCTTCCGCTATAGTGCGCCGTATTGTAAATACGACTCATCCATGGCGAAAGAATCTGTTGTACCAAAGAATTACATTTTTTGACGCATTACTGTGTGGCAGCAGCAATGCATAATTTTTTGTAAATATGCCCCTGGGTGTGAAAGGAGTTATGCTGTTAGTGGTGAATTTCTGGTTAGTGAAGAGCCAATACTTGAGAGAATTTATGTGTGTGGAAAGACTACCTATTTTAACTTGCTCGGTAACCGGGTGGGCCGTTGCTTCCTTGCTTTTGGTATTTCGGAGGGTTTACCATGTGAATGAGATGAGGGATGTTGTTGATCTAAAGAGAGGGAATCAATGGTTGGGGCAAAATGGGTTAGGGACTATTATGTGAAAATTAGAAAAATATTTATGCTTGTAGGTCACCTTGCTTCTAACACTGCCAGTACCTTAACCCAGATCAATAATTATTTAATTGTGATGCGTGCAATGATTATGCAGAACCACCTTGTGCTAGATATCCTTCTTGTGAAGGGGGATGGAGTCTGTAGCGTTTTGTGGGAGGAAAAGTGCTGCATCCTCATCCCTGATAACAGTAACCTTCTCTTCTTAATCCGTGTGTAAATATTATAACTAAAGTTTCTTATGAAGTTAATGCTTTTAACGAGTCTGGCTTTTGGGAATCAACTGGTTCCTGGTTTGTAAAGATTAGAAAGTGTTTTAGAAAGGCTAGTGAGTGGTTTGATAATTTGGGGGGTGGGATTGCTGAGGGGTATACAAACTCCCCTAATCATTGTGTTAATTTGTGCAGTAATTTTATTTCTTTTTTCAAGTTATTAGAATTCATTATGTAAAAAGAAGACACCGTACTAAAGGAAAAGATACAAGAGGGAAGATGCCAGAGATCAAGTCTATAATCAGCTGCAGATGTTGCAGAAATTGAGACACAAGAGACAGAAAGTGATGCACACTGTATTTTAATGAGGATAAGATCACCAGAGGGGGAAGTTATCAGCGATTTTGAGTGTTTAAATCAAAATGTGCATTATGTGCGAAGCAATTTATCTTCACTGGTGTACACATGTACCGACATAGGACTATAGCAGTTGAATCAGGTTTGCTACGACCTGTTAACGTATATTTTCCTGGCATAGGCTAACAAAGCCTCGGTTAGACCTCAAACTACATTGTCCAAAATGAATCTCAGATCCTAATCATGTTTATTCTCCATTTATGTTTCTGCCTGACACTATGTGCAACAAAATGTGAATTTGTTCATTTCGGAATGTACTATTTCCAAAGAAAGCCCACTGGAGTTTTAGTAAAATATGCTAAAGGACCTAACACTTGCCTATGGTATTGCATTCATTCACAATTGGTTCCCTTTTGTTTATGTAACTAGTTTGTTCTGACACTTCTAGACGACATTAGGTCTGAGAGCAGAATCAATATTCATGTAGTGGGTGAGTGCTAATGTGATAAGGTTAAATGATGCTAGATAATGCTGGGAACTATTTTTTTGAAAATGTATTTCTTTGCTCCCACCATGATGATTTTTCAGGCCCAATGCTTTCTTATGTAGAAAATGGCTATATAAATTTGACGTTGAGCCAGAGAGACCTTGCATTTTAAGAGGGATGCTGCTTGATTTCGTGCTGATTTTGCTGCACATTTGAAACTTAGGGTCTCATTACTCCAGGTGGTCTACCTGCCACATTACGACCTTGGCCGTCACCGCCAGTAACATAGGTCCTGATGGGCTGACAGCAGTCAGAGTCACAGTCAGCCACCTGTGCCTCTGAGGTCAGCACCACCATGCTGATCACGAGTCCAGTTTCCACCAGCCTTTTCGTGGTGGGGACCCTGGTATGAAAAGGCTGGTGGAAACCCAGTGCTGACCACAGTGGGGTCCCTGCACTGCCTATAACCATGTCATGGGCAGTGAAGTGCCCCCCCCGCCTAGCACCCTCAGAATGCGCAATGTAATCTACGGCAGACAGTGCGCATTACAAGGGTGCTGGGGGCATCCTCTGTGGGACAACATAGGCCTTGGCTTCATGAGGAGCCGAGGCTAATGGAGCTGCATTGTTTCCACGGGGCTAACAGGTGGAAACATCTGATTTCAGAAGTTTCCGCTGGTCAGCACAGTGGAAACCTCATAATGGGCCCGGGGGGAGACCGGCAGCTCCGTGGTGGTCTCCTCTCCACAGGTCTGCGGGCTGATGGTCAGCCCGCCAGCCTCTTAATGAGACCCCTGATCTAATATTGATTTTGGCTCTTTTTCTTCATTTGCTCCTATCATTGAGAGCCAAAATTGCAATTTTATTGTGCATTTAAATGAGATTTGCAGCAGTTGCATGTTATTGTTTCTGTATTGCACTTTTGAATTATATAATAAATCTTCATGGTTTTTCTAAAGTCAGTTCTTGAACCCACTTTTGAGTCAGTCCTTTCTTATTTGACTATATTGTGAAATGTTGTTTTCAACCTTGTCTCTGGGACACATTGCCTCATGATTCAAATTTAATACCGTCCCTGATCAGTTCAACTTCTGGGGGCACCAATGAGCTGTAAAATTTTAGGGATACAGCACGCACACAGCATAGCATCAATAACTAAAACAGGAGATGATTAATTTTGTCTACCCAAGAGCCTTGCTTATGTAAATCGCAATACTGTTTACAAGGTGTATTAATTAAAACCATTTCCTATCACTTGATCATAATGAATGAGGAAAAAAAGGAATTATAAGGTATTTATCATAAAACCATCATTAAAGCTTACGTGAGCACATCAATATATTATAGAGTAGTGGGAGCCACTCTGCAGTTATAATTAGGGTGACAAGAGATAAGGATTTGTAACGTTTTTGTTCCTTAATAAGTCTGCACCCATTTGACGAATGTCTGTGAAACTTTGCCGACCTGCTGCCCCCATTTCATTGTCAGAGTACTGAAAGTTTCATGGCGTTTGGTCAAGGGGATGGAGACAAAAAAGGTGGGTCCCAAAACGGGTTTGAAATTTAATGCATTTTACATGGACTTTTGTATTTCAGGTAGCACGAAAATGGCCAGTTGGATTTTTCTGAAATTTGACAGCATTAGATACTAGGGTGTGCAGATGATTCTTTTGAGAACTGCAAGTAAGTGAAGTAAGTATTTCTTAAGTTATAAGGGTTTACAACTTAGTAATATCGTGTGATACAATACTACTAAAGGTAGCAAGAAAGGCCAAAAAATAAACTAGACTGCATATGCAATGTTTTAGATTTACTATATGAACAATTGAAAGACCCATTTATGGCCACATGCTAATGGAAACATGTCACAGGGTTATCGTCCCCGCCGGGACACACTGAGGATCAGGGCAGATGGGAGCGTGCCCCAGGGGCATGGTAGAGGGAATCCTGTACCTGCGTCAGCACGTTCTTGGAAAGAACCCGAAAGAGGAGGCACGAGGGGATGCAGAGAAGGAACAAGACGCCGCAAAATCAAATGAGGAGGACGAACGCCCAGGAAAAGGAGAAGACACATGCGACTGCAACAGGAGTGAAAGCCAAGCCAACAAAAACGCGGAGGAGAGATTGAAGGAGGACATGGAGGGAATACAGAACGCGGACGAAGTTGATGAGCTTCAGTTTCAGGACCCAGCAGAACGCCACGTGCAAGGAGGGACGTGGCTAGCTCAGGTACGTGCCCGTATCCAGGGCTCTGCTATCGCCCTGCTAAGGAAGCAAGGAAATAATTACACTGAAGGGGGTAGAGGGGGCCCTACAATAAGAACAAATGAAAAAGGACAATTATGTGAAGACCTAAATTCCTAAGGGAAAACACATGTTTTTTTTTTTTTGAAACACTCTTCACAACTACACTATAGATAAGGATATATAGGGGCACAAAATCTAAGTGAGTTGTCACGGAGTGATCACATTTGGCACTAGCCCTCCACTTACCTCCCCCACTATAAGCACTATAAAATATACATGTCCCCAGAATAATACACTTACCTTCTGTCGCTCTGTCTTCTGTTTCCTCTCATGCTCCTGTCTGGCGGTAATGGGACCTTGAGGTAAATCTGAAAGAGACAAGAGGGAGAATAATGTACAAGACCACCAAATAAGAGATAGAAGAGAAAAGAGAGATAGAAAGAGACTAAAAGAAGAACACAAGAGAAAAAAGAAGAGAAAAAAAGAACGATTAAAAGAACGCTATTAATGAATGTAAAAAAAAAGTACACAAACAAGAATAAAGTAATTACGGTTTTGGGAGGGACTACCGCGAGTTATCTGGTTCTATTAAGCCTCCCAAGTGGTGTTAAAGACCTTCCCGAGTAACCCACAACAAATATTGGTGTCAGAAGTGGGATTTTCCCTATATGAAAAGGGGATCATGGAGGAGAAACCCACCCTGGAGGATATGATTAGTCAACTCTCTGAGGGTCAAAGACATTTACAATTAGTATGGGAAGAGCGTTTGAAAGAAGCCTGAAGTGATAGGGAGACGTTACGGACTGCCCTTAAAAGTCAGGCCACTATTACAGCAAACAATCAATTGGTCCACGAGACAGCAATACAAAAATTGACTGATACCATAGCCACCACACAGGTCCATCCAAATGTATCCAGTTCCATTTTACAGAAGTTTCAGGAAGGACAAGACCCAGATGCATTCTTCATTAACTTCGAGAGGGTGGCTGCCTCGGCAAATTGGCCACAAGATAGATGGGGACAGTATGTGGCACCCATATTGACTGGTACATTACAAGCTGCATACCAAGCGGTAAATCCAGGGGGAACAACTCTGTATGGGGATATCAAGAAGGCTATTCTGGAGCAAGTAGAGTTTGACACAGAAAATCCCAGAGCTATTTACTATAGGGTACAAGATCTAGGCCTGAAGTGGTTGAGTCCCATCAGTACTAATAGGGAGGACGTGATACAAATAATATTATTGGAACAGTTTTTAGATGCCTTAACGGTCCAAACACGGAATTGGATTAAACAACACCCAAATATCACAACAACATCTGCCGTAGAGCTGGTATGTGCTTTTCATCGAGCTCCCGATTTTAGAGTAACTCCACTTAAAGGACAAGCTATAGTAGGCAAACATGTCGGTCCTTTCTCAAAACCTCGATTGTCAAAGAGTCAGGAGGGTATCCCCAGTTTACTCTTTACAGAAAAGGAATCTAATCAAACCCCACAGTGTTATCACTGTGCGGAGTGGGGTCACATTGCACGCAACTGTCCCCATAAGTCACCCAAACCCGAACCAATGGTGATAGGAGTAACTAGAGGCTTGGTTTATGTACAGGCCGAAACACACCACAGTAAACCAAAGAGATGTTAGTGAATAATAACCTCATTAAGGTATTTTGACTCCGTATGTAGTCAATCGGTAATTAAGGCTGAATTACTGTCGAAAGACCAATGGCGGAAGGGAGAATCAGTATCCATTTGTTGCACACATGGTGACAGTAAACAATATCCAATAGCCAAAATCAATATAAAATGGAGAGGTTGGGAAGAACACTTGACAGTAGGTATAATACCCCATCTAGTGGAGGAAATGATCTTAGGAACCGACTATTATGATTTCCAGAAACTACTCAAAAGCGTAAACGGAGACCATAGAAGAGACCCTTGGCTCGAGGAAGCCCCTTTTTCCCATATTGCAAATGACAAGGGTAAGGAGAAATTGAAATTAAGCAGGCAAGAGAAAAGAGAACAAAAAAGACTATATCAAACAGATGGTAACAACAATCCTCTTCCTTTGTTCCCCACAGAGAAGACTGTCATCGATTCCACCGCCCTTCAGAGTCTGTTAAAGAGAAGACCCGCGTTGAAACACGCATGGGCTTCTTCCGTCACAGAATCCTGTGCAAGCAGTCCTCCCAGCTTCCCTGTTGTCCTGTTCCTCTGTCCCGTGTGCCCGCTGCCACTGACTACAGGTCCCTGATCGCCCTGTGTTTGTGGCGTTGCCTGGGGTCCCTGTAGTGGTGGACATACTGCTGATTGACGTGTCCTTGGGACAGAGGGATGGGCCCGCTGGGTGGGTGCTGTGCTGGTGTTTCCTGAGGGGGGAGGCTCCATGGTGGTTTGGGACTGTAGCTGGGTCACCGACTGTCCAGAGGTCCCTGTTGGGCCAGGTTGGTCATCCTGATCCAGGCGTGCAGACCTGCTGTCATCACTGTGGGCCTCTTCTGGGGGGGGACTGGATGTTGCTGGCACCTCCTCTCCGGTGACGTTGTGTGGGGGTCCTGTGGAGATGTAAATGCAGTGTTATTGTTTCTGCGTGTGACATCTTGTGCATGGGTATGTTTCTTTCTATGGTTGTTATTACCAAGGCAGCTTTGGCTTGTGTGAGTTGTTATTTGGTTGGCTAAGTGATTGTCACTAGTGTGCATGCTGTTGTGATGGGTGTCCATGCAGGTCTGTGATGGGGTTCCATGCATTGGTGTTGCATGCAGAGCTTGGTATTGGGATGGGTGAGTTGTGATGGTGGGGTATAGGTGAGATGGTGGAGTGATGGGGGTGAGGGTAGGGGTAGGACTTTGTGATGGCATGCAGGTAGGGGGGGATTAAGTTGTAAAGATTTGACTTACCAGAGTCCAGTCCTCCTGCTACTCCTGCCAGGCCCTCAGGATGCATGATCGCCAAGACTTGCTCCTCCCATGTTTTTAGTTGTGGGGGAGGAAGTGGGGTTCTCTGTACAGCTATTCCATGTCTTGCAACCACGGAACGCACCTTCCCCCGTAGATCGTTCTACCTCTTACTGATGTCATCCCTTGTTCTGGGGTACTGTTCCACCGCGTTGACCCAGTCCACGACTCTCCACCATAGCTCCATCTTCCTAGCAATGGACGTCTGCAGCATCTGTGATCCAAATAGCTGTGGCTCTACCTGGATGATTTCCTCCACCATGACCCTTAGCTCATCCTCAGAGAATCTGGGGTGTCGTTGTGGTGCCATGGGTGTAGTGTGAGTGGTGTGTGTGAGGGTGTGTGGGGTGATGTGTTGGGGTGTGTGCTGTGAGGTGCGTGGATTGTGTATGGGTGATGGTGTTTTGTGGCTCAGATTCAATGGGTGCTCCTGGCTTGTCTCGCTCTCACTTGTCAAATTCTTTGGGTCGTAAAGGGTTGTGGGCAGTGTGTGTGTGTGTGTGTGTGTGTTTTATATTGGTGTGGGTGTGGTGTGTGTATGGGTGTCAGGTGTGTGTAGTTTGAATTGTCCAATGTGGTGTAGTTTTGTCTGTGTGTGTGTATTTTGAGCCCGGCTGAATGACCGCCGCAGTGATTCGTGGGTCATGATGCTGTGGGCGTATTTCTGTTGGCCTAACGGTGTGGGTTTTGGTACTGCCAGTTTATCACTGACCTTTGGGCTGGCTTACTTATGTGTGTGTCTGTATAGTGGCGGATTTCTATGTGTGGGTCATAATACCCATAGCAGTATAGTGCCGCGGTCACGGTATGTTGGTGGCAGTCAGCATGGCAGAAAGCCGCACTTACCGCCAATGTCATAATGAGGGCCTAAGAGTCACAATGACAATTGTAGGTCTTAAAATGGGGAATTTTCTCTTTCCAAAATGAAAAGGATGAACTAATAGAAAATATAGAAGTCCTTTAACCTCAGGTCATGTTGGCTCAGCAACCAGAACATCATGACTCGGACTGGCAGAAAAAGGCACAGAAAACATGACCCGTGACTAAGTGAAACTTCTGCAAATTCCATACGAGACATGTAACTTGTCAGTTCACATTCACGGTAAATAATACGAGAGTGACATACCTTAAAACCTGCTTGCAGGCCGGGACCTTGCCTTTTTTAACAGTAACCCGAGAGTTTCCTCGTTATTGTCTTGTGCCATGAAATAAAGTATGCTCCCACCAGTGCCTGAGCAAAGCTAATGCAGCCAGGAATTCGTCTGACTCACACACGCCGTTATAAAACCCACGCTTACATTTTGAATGCCTACACTACCTTAACTATATCTCATGCATTTTCAATGCACTGTTTATACCCTTTCAGACAACATCACGTATATCATGTGAAATCATAGCATTCATAACAACACTTATAACTTTCCAACTGATATTATTTGTCTCAATACAGTGCAGGGTAGAGTGGTGAGTTAGATGGGTGTTGTCTCAATAGCGAGCTGCAAAGAGTGTAGCGAGGTCCACTTCTTATAATAATTTGGAGGTGGTGTATAAATTGTAAATGAGAGTTATAACTATAACTTTAGAATTTTTGATGGCTGTGTAGTGCAAACTTTGTTTGTATAGGGAAAATACATTTTCCTAACTATAACTAAGCGTAAACTAAGTGTAGTAAAGTGTTATATAGTCTAGTGGCATGGTGTCTCATACAGTGGAGCCAAGTATCGTAGACTGAATCAGTGAGTTGTACTGTGAAATGGAGTGAACAGCAGAGTGGGGTGTTGTAGACTGTCATAGAGTGAAGCAGAGTGTAGAGTAGGGTGAAGTACAGTGTCACAGAGTGGAGTATCATCATGTGGAATGTCATAGAGTACAGTGAAGGAGAGTGTTGTAGAATGGACTGCCATGTCATATAGTGGAGTAACGTATCGTAGAGAGAAGTTGAGTGGTGTGTCATACATTGTAGTACAGTGGATATCACTGACTGTTTGAGACTACCAAGCAGACAGCCGAGGAGGGACGAAAGGAGTTTCTGGGCTGAAAACAAACAACAATGTGATGCTGCGAGCTGCTGAAAGCTGCGAGGCGGGTGTCAGGTGGCTTATCATCGGGTGGATGATCGCCGACTGACCAACGGGTGCAGCCCGCTGGCAGCCTGTCGGCTGTTTGGAGCGCAGCGGGGCTGTAACCAGGATCTGTGATCTGAGTGGCCAGGAGGCTGGTCGCCAGCAACCCATCAGCCCCACCGTGCCACTTCTGTGGCACGGAGGCTGCTCACCCGCCCCCTAGACTCTTTTGCACTGCCATTTTCCTGCACCTGTACTACACCTGTACCACAGAAGCCGCTGATCAGTGGTTCAAGGAGCCGGGAGGGCAGGAGGCTGCTCTCAGACCGCCCCCCATCGACAGCATCAAGCATAGGTCGGAAGGAGTGGGTGCCATATGGGTAGTCCTTTGCCCCACCGCACCCCTTAGCACTCCCCCAGCGCAGGCCAGCACTGGCCCACACAGCAGAGATGCAGAGTCGCGGGCCAGGTGGCCTTGTCGACCTCCCGCCAGTAGGATGACAGTAGGACACCACCACTCAGGTCAGGCATCTGTACAGCGGGCCCCATTCACGCGTGGTCCTCTACTGAGGGGGCTGAGCAGGCTAGACAGACTGTGCAGCTAGCCTTCTGCCAGTGCAGCCTGCACTTCAAAGGAGCAGCAAATGGGGTCATGGGCTGGGTGGCCAGTGAATCAGGTGGTTCTGACCTTTCATACAATCTGCCTCTGAAGGGATCAAGTGAACTGTGATTGCAGAGCTCTACCCAGCGCGATCCGCCATCAGAGAAGACGCGTGCAGTACGTTCAACACTTTCAGTTTCCAGCAGCAGGAGCTGCGCATCTGTTCAAGAGGTAAAGAACTGCTGGGAGCCTCGGGTGGCCCAAGGGGCTCCTAGTGCGACACAGGGGTGGTAACATACAGGAGAGGTCAACAGTGTCTGGGCAGCGGAAGCTGCCACGGGTCTCTCGGGCACGGCTTGTTGCCTTTCTTCCCCTTTCCCACGTCCCCCCGCCTTTGCCCAGATCCTTGCCTGCTCTAACTTGGAAAAAGGGTGCCACTACCTGGACTGTAGATATGCACTTGATCAAAACCCTTCAAAGCGGTGCATCTTACTTTTGGCCGGACCATCACTCACGTCCAAGCTTCTTTAGCAGATTCATTTGACCCCCGGAATAATACACCGGTGCCTAGGGAAAGCGGGAAGCAATATCTACGACTGATAGACATTGGCAAAGGCACAATGACTGCCAAAATATTGAGATCAGGTTGTTTATTCCCATGGAGGTCTTGTTCCAAAACCAAATCTAATCCTCTCCGCAACAAGGGAGCAGTAGCCCCTGGGCTGAAATGTAGAAATCAATTTATTTATTTCTGGGAAAAGGAGAAGGCTCCATCTGAACCCCCAGCAACAGAGTCACACCTAATTTTTTGCCGTTGTGTGAACCACAGCACCCTGGTCTCAAGGGGTCAGCACGTACTGACACCTCTGAAAAGGCCTTTCAGGATTCCATCGCTTTCCTAGAAGCCCTCCCCCACACTGAGGCCCATGGTTCATGTAAAGCAGTTTCGCCACCCCACAGATTTCTCCACCCTTCTGATTGCAACTCCGACTGTTTTGCCAATAACAGGAAGGGTTTGCCTGTAGGTGCTATAGAGGAGGCACCCCCTTCCCAAAGTGCTGACTTGGTACACCGGTTGGATGACTTCACTTTTCCAGACCTGGACTTAGAATTATTTAAATGATATGGTCTTCAACAAGGGGTGAACACTTTTCAATCTTCTCCCCTACCATTGTCCACGGGCCTGGAGCTCTTTATCAGTACTCCCTCCAACCATCCTTCATTGTGCTCACATCTCTCAGTGACTCCCAACTTGAGCATAAATGTTAATCTACCAAGCAACTCCCCGGATCAAAATACTCAGGTTTCTTCCTCTCTCCTTAGCCTAGAGAGACTCCTGTCATCTATTTTAAACCTTTTAGAAAATTGTGTTGGAGGATCTGACGGTATCTTTGACACTGTCACAGCTCTACTAAAAGAACTAATTGCTAATAAAGGAAATATCCATGAACCAATCACATTACACAAGGAGGAGTTTCAGCAGGGCCTTGTATCACAAAGACCAAGGATACCCATCCTCGGATTGACTTCTGCTCCCAGGTGGGAAAGCCTCAGATTAAGGTTTACCCATGAACTCATCTCCTATGGAGAGCCCGGTAGACTTTATCAGATTTGTACTGAGTGACTTTTCTCTAAATAAAAGTCTGAATTAGGAACCCCAAAGCATAGTGCAAGAAGTATTTCCGATTTTCAAAGCCTGCCCAAAAGCTAATACAGCTACTTGAGAAACCTGTTCTTCAGTGCAAAAGCCTATGAATATAAAGAAGAACCGCAAAAGGGCTAGAAAACTGATTAGAAGAATTACTAAAAAAGGTTGAAGAAAGGTGCATTTCATTGAGGCACCCCCGCCACAAGAACCTCTTTCCCTGGAGAATCCTGTTCAACATCACTATATTACAATCTCTGAACCTCAAGTACTAGATTAACTATTTTGTTCTTCTCTCGGGCCAGACATGAATGGCCCGATCGTGAGTCAAAACACGCCTTCGTCACAGTCAAGGATTCCACCTTTGAATCCCATGGCGCAACCGTTTGGGGCCCCAGCGTGGCTTATGCCCTGGTCAGACCGGTCACCACTCACAAGCAGGAAGGAAAGTCTCAATTTTGTGGACAATCTGGTTTTAGATTTAATGCTTCTGTTTGACACAGACCTATATTTAAATAGATCTCTACTTTTAAAATGCATTTTGGAGATAGAGTCGCTTAGACTAATTGAAATGATGACGTACACGGGGTAACTATGTAGGACTCGGGTTTTGGCCCTATAACAAGAGTGTTTTTTTACTCAAAACATATAGTAAAACATTTTAAAAATAATTCTGAGTGGCTGCAATGTAAATTTATTGATGTTGTTCCTGTTCTGAGGGAGGTGGGGAGGATCCAAAAACAAGTCAGGACTCCCCAACTGCAAAATACTGAAGTTGGATTAGGGATACAAACCAGAATATATTGAAACACAATCCTACTTAAGAAAAAAGTTCCTAACATAAGAAATCACAATGACAAACAATGAATAAAAAAGAGAAAGAAAATGAAAAACAACAATAGAAAAAACAAAAAAGAAAATGAAGACAAATAGAAAAAGAGCCAAAGATACAAAAGACAAGACAAAATAAGCCAACACACTACAATCACAAATGACCCCAATAATTATATAGACAATTTATTTCAAAATACAATTATGTAAATACACAGTTTCATCTGTAAAAAAAACATATGAACAATATATATATGTATCCTAGGAAAAACACTAAAAATAAAATAGAAACAAGGGTGCATGTTGGCCCCATTGCTGTTTTCCTTGTACATCTCTGATTTACCCTCTCACTTAACTCGGGGCGAGGGTTTTGCCCCAATACTAGGAGGAAGGCCAATATCCTGTTAGCTGTACGATGATGATATAATCATTCTGGATCGTACACTTAAAGGGCTAAATAATCAACTCGAAGCCTTATGGCAATTCACAGAAGCCCGTTTAAAAAAAATAAACTGCTCCAAAAGCTAAATCCTGTGTTTTCACGGTAAAAAAGGCTCAAATATGGTAATTTTTGCTGGTCATTGGGAGCTCAAAAACTCAAAAGGGTAAACTCGTAAATTGTTTTGGGTAAAATTGTTTGTGGGTACCTCAGCGACAGGGCACACATAGAACATAACCAACTCATGGCTCTATCTCCAGCTAATGGCTTGAACGCCCTCTATAGGGCAACCAGCAGGAGGCATTTTAAACATCTCTTAGAGGTTAATCAAGCAAAGATACCCCCTCCTTACTTTATGGCCTACAGCATGTTGGAGTGTCTAACTGGCATTTTTTCGATAAAGTAGAGGGCCGCGTCCTGAGAAACCTACCATCCGTAAACTCTGCCCTCTCAGCAGCAACCCTAAGGCTTGAGATGGGCTTGCGAATCGCATTTGTGCAAGGATTGGCCGGGGTTGTATGCTGGGTGGTTAGTGTGATAAATTGTGGTGATGATTCTCTGAGGTCATTACTAAAAAAAATAATTTTGGCTGGAAGCAGGTCGAAATACACCATTGGCAGGAATTTCACACATGCTACAGATCTATTACAGTTAGATCCTGACTCTATTCTCACAGTTGCTCCGCTACAGCTAAAATCCATTATTAGGCAAGCAACCTGGCCTGCAAGCCTTTGCCTGGATAAGAAGGCCTGTGCACACAGGCAGGGTTTCCAATCTGTAACTAATACTATACTATTGAACAAAATGCAGCCCTTTCTTAGCTGGAACCTGCCTCATGGGGTCAGATGATTCTGGCTCCTATTGCGACAGGGGCTGCTCCCTCTTAATACTAATACTATACTATTGAAGAAAATGCAGCCCTTTCTTAGCTGGAACCTGCCTCACAGGGTCAGATGATTCTGGCTCCTATTGCGACAGGGGCTGCTACCTCTTAATACATTACAGGCTAAATGGCTTGAATCTTCGGCTACTTGTAATTTCTGTCAAAACAGTGATCAAGACCTGAATCATATTGTTTTCATTTGTCTGGCCTTGCTGTTATTTCAACATAGGTTGTTACACCCTATCTGTGTTCAACTTTCCCTACATACTGCATAAGAAGTTCTGCAGGCCTTCTCTGCTTCCCCAAATGAAATGTTCTACTATAAAACCTTTAACTTTTTTAAATACTTTTTAAGTTTGTATTAATTTAATTATCAAATTACTTTGTAGAAATGGGGAATGTAAATTGTACATGAAGGTTTTTGTTCCTATTTTACGGTCTTTATTTTGTATTTGTATGTTTAATGTGGACCTCCATGGGAGTTCCATATCATAAATAAACCTAAACTTTATACTTTAAACTAGTACAGTGGCGTAGAGTAGATGGGCATAGAGTGGAGGAAAGTGTCGTAGTGTGACACAGAGTGAAGGACAGTGCGGTAGACGGAGTTGCTTACAGTAGAGTGTTGGACAGTGGAGCGACGTATAGTGGAGTATAGTACAGTGGGGTAGAGTGACAAAATGTAGTAGAGTGGAGTATAGTGGAGTGGAGGATACTGGAGTGGGTTAGTGTAGAGTCGAATAAAGTGTCAGAGTGGAGTGGCATGTTGTAAACTATAGTGGCGTGAAGTGCATTTTAGTGGAATAACAGTTGAGTAAAGTGTCATAAATTGGAGCACCATTTTGTACAGAAGAGTGTAGTGGGGTGTTGTACAGTATTAGAAAGTGATGTACACTACAGTAGAGCACAATGGCATACAGTCTAGTTAATTTTGTAGAGTGGAGTGGTATACAGTACAGTACAGTTTTGTAGAGTGTGGTATAATAGATTGGCATACAGGATTATAGAGCACAATGGCACTGAGTCGTGTAGAGTTGAGTGGTATACAGTGGAGTAGTGGAATAGGGCGGAATACTGTGTCAGAGTAATGTGGTGTAAAGTTGGGTGCAGTGGCATACAAAGATTTGCATACAGTGTTGTATAGTGGACTAGATTATTGTAGGGTAGAGTGGAGTAGAGTGTTGCACAGCGGCATACAGTATGGTACAGTGTTGTACAGTGGAGGGTAGGAGTATAAACAGGCGTAAAGTATCAGAGAGTGGCATACAGTGTAATAGAGTGTTGTGGAGTAGAATTGCAAAGAGTACAGTAGTATGTGAAACTGTGTATATTGGATTGTTGTGTAATAATGTAGAGTGAGGTAAAGTCTCATACAGTGGAGTTGAGTGGAGTGGTGATACGTAGTGTGGGGTAAATTACAATAGAGTGTATTGGTGTGTCGTAGAGTAGAGTGAGGGAGTGTACTGGTGCAGCATAGGTAGTAAACCGTTATAAATGGAAGTGGGTTCTCAGACAGTAGAGTGGAGTGCAGTGGCATATGGAAAAGTGTTGTAAAGTGGAATTCAGTGCTGTGCATTGGAGTGTACAGGAATAGAGTGGACTTTAGAGTTGGACAGTGGCAGGTACAGGGATAGAGTAGAGTAGAATGTCATAGACTGCCATGAAGTGTGGTAGACTTTTATAGAGTGGAGTGGATGAGAGTGCCATACAATGGGATGGTGTACAGTGGAGTGGCATACACTGTAGTGGTGCAGAATGGATTACCGTAAAGTTGAGCAGCATGTAGTGGAATATCGGTCAGTGAAATACGGTACAGTGCAGTGTAGAAAAGTTGAGCAACATAGAGTGGAATAGCGTAGAGTGGAGTGGTGTACAATGGAATGGCGTAGTGTGGAGTAGGGTACAGTGGATTAGCATAGAGTAGGGTGTCATACTTTGAAATGGTGTAGCGTAGTGTTGAGAAATAGTTATAAATTAAGTAGTGCTTCAGACAATACAGTGAAGTGAGCAGTTGTCCAGTGTTGGACAGTGTTGTAGAGTAGAGCAGAGTGCTGTACAATACGTTGAATGAGCATACATTTGACTGCAAATTTGGACAGTGGAGTGTATGGGGCTAGAGTGGAGTTGAGTGTAGTACAGTAGAATATAGTGTATTAGAGTTTTTTAGTGTGGATTTATATAGAGTGAAGGAGAGTACACTGGAGTACCGTAAAGTGTAATAGCCTGGAGTGGAGTAGCATAGACTGTGGTGGTGTACAGTGGAGGGGTGTAGAGTTTAATAGCGTATAATGTAGTACAGTACAGTCGAGCGGCGTAAAGTATAATAGCGTATAGTGTAGTAGTGCTTAGTGGAGTGCATAGTGGAGTGCCATACAGTGAAATTATTTAGACTGGATTGGTGTATTCATTGTGAGGGGTAGAATGTAATAGCATAGAGTGGAGTAGGATACAGTAGTATGGGGTAGAGTTGAATACCATACAGTAGAGGAGCAAAGATTGAAGTTGTGCACTGTGTTATAGGGTAGAATAGAGTGGCCTACAGTGGAAAGGTATAAAGTGAAGTGCAGAGGAGTGGTGTAAAATAGAATATCATAGAGTGGAATAGTTTAGAGTAGAATAGCATAGAGTGGATTGGCCTACAATGGAGTGGTGTAGACTGGGTTAGTGTACAGAGGTATGGGGTAGAGTGAAGTAGTATATAGTGGAGTGGCATAGAGTGGAGTGGTGTAGAGAGGAGTAGTGTCTGATGGACTAGCATAGAGTGGAGTAGTGTGGAGTAGAGTAGAGTGGTTTAACCCGGAGTGGTGAAGAGTGGAGAAGCATATAGTGGGGTGGCATACAGTGCAATAGCATAGAGTAGAGTGGTATACAGTAGAATGGTGTAGACTGGAATAGCGTACAGTGGAGTAGCTTACAGCATTTAGTGAAGTGGTGTCCACTGGAGTGACGTACACTGGAATAGGGAGGAATGTAATGGCATACAGTGGAGTGATGTACAGTGGAGTGGCGTCCAATGGAATAGCGTAAAATGGAGCGGGGGAAAGTGGAGTGGCATACACTGGCTGTGCATAGAGTGGAGTAGCAAACAGTGGAACTGGGTAGAGTAGAATGGTATATACTGGAGTAGCATTTAGCAGAGAGGCATACAGGGGGGTGGTGTACCATGAGGTGGCATGGAGTGGAGTTGCATTCAGTGTAATAGTGCAGAGTAGACAGATGAAGAGTAGAGTTGTGTACAGTGAAATAGCTTATAGTGGAGTGGAGTGGTGTAGAGCGCAGTGTGGTACAGTGGAGTGACATAGATTGTAATAATGTACAGCAGAGTAGCATATACTGGAGTGGTGTAGATTGGAGTGGCATACAGTGGTGTGGGGTAGAGTGTAATACCATACCGTGGAGTGGCATACATTGGAATGTGGGCCAGTCAAATAGTGTAGAGTGAAGCTGCTTAGAGTGCAGTGCCATACACTGGAGTGATGTAGAGTGGAGTAGCGTACAGTGAAGTGTTGTAGAATGGAATGGCATACAGGAGAATAGAATAGAGTGAATGCCTTACAGTAGAATGACATAGAGTGGAATAGAGCATAGTGGATTAGCATCCAGTTGAGTGGCGTACAGTGGAATGACAGACTGGAGTGGCGTTCAATTATGCTGCATACAGTGTAATTGTGTATAGTGGAATGGTGTAGCGTGGAGTCTCCTATAATGTAGACACTATGGGCCAGAAGTAGCAAAAAAATATTTTGTGAGTTTCAAATTGCGAGTCACAGCGACTCGCAATTTGCAACTCGCAAAATATTATGCAGAAAGGTATCTCAGACACCTTCTGCGACTCGCTATGGGGTCACAAAGACCCACCTCATGAATATTAATGAGGTGGGCCACAGTTTGCGACCCCATAGCGAGTCAATGCACTCACAGGGATGGTCTCCTGCTGGAGACAGCAGACCACCATGTCTGTGACTGCTTTTAAATAAAGCAGTCTTTTTTTTTCTTTTTGCAGCCCGTTTTCCTTAAAAGAAAACGAGCTACAAAACGAAAAACTTCCGAAACCATTTGGTTTCGTTTTTTTCAGAGTAGGCCCACTGCCTGCTCTGAAAAAATATTTTTTGGGGCATTCACAAAGGGGAAGGGGTCCCATGTGGACCCCTTCCCTTTTGCGAATGTGTTACCATCCACTTCAAGTGGATGGTAACTGCGAGTTGGTTTGCGACCGCATTCACGGTCACAAACCAACTCAGCATGGCGATGCGGTCACAAATAGGAAGGGAACACCCCTTCCTATTTGCGAATCGCAGCCTCAAATTGCGAGTCGGTACCAACTCGCAATTTGAGGTTGTGCATCGCGTTAAGCCTTTTGTGCGTCGCAAACTGTGTTTTTCGCAGTTTGCGACGCGCAAAAGGCTTCCTACAGCTGGCCCATAGAGTGAGTGGCATAGAGTGGAATAGCAAATAGTGGCGTGGCTACAGTGGTGTGGCACATGGATGTGGCAATGTAGTTTATGGAATGCAAACTAATGCAAAACAGTGAATTGCACTGCCTTGCATTTCTCCAGATTTACTAATCAATGCGGGGGCCACCCATGGTGGCCTTTCATTCCTTTGTAAAAGCGACTTATGTATAGCATTGCACATGTGACATCATGAGTGAAGTAAGAGTACCACAATCCAATAATACAGCTAGGAATTTGTATCTATTGTGTTTGTTATGTATTTGTTTATTGGTTTACATAATCACGTGACTGAAACTTTGTCTTTTAGTTGTTAAAGTAGTAATTCTGAAACTTTACATATGCAGTCTAGTTTATTTTTGGGGCTTCCTTGTTACTTTTAGTATGATTTTACTATATATGAAGCCCAAAGTGAATGAATACCAATCATTATCGTTATAAAAAATAAGCTTATTATTCTTTTTCCTAATGGTCAATTATTATGTCCTCCATATAGTAGTTTGTGTAGCTCAGTGGCAGGTCTCTTTTACATTGTTACACAGGAGTGCAGAAGGAACATGATTTTTGTTTAGCTTGTTAGGCGCAGTGAGCCAGAGAGCATGTAAAAAAAAAACTTATGTAGAATAAGATGTATTCTACTTGCTATTTATTTTTTAGAGTTTCCATCTTGACTGCGTCTTTTAGTTGTTCATGTAGTAATTCTGAAACTTTATATATGCAGTTGTTTATTTGTTTAGCTTCCTTGCTTCTTTTAGTAGGACTGTGCTACACATGAATAGGAAAGAGAATGAAAGACAATTGTTTTTATTATAAAAACTGATATTATTATTTTTCCCTACTGACCAATTATCATGTCCTCCAAATAGTAGTTTGTGTGGCTCACCTCTAGAGCAATTTTTCACTTTGTTGCACACAGGTGAATAATAAAGATTTTTTTTGTTTGGCTTTTTGGGCCACTTTTATTTTGTGAGCCAGAAAGCATGCAAAGAAAACTTATGTAAATTAAAATAAATTTGATTAGTTCAGCCTTTGATTATAGATTTCCATTAGCATGTGACCATAAATAGGTATTTCATTTGTTCAAGTAGTAGATCTGAAATGTCACATATGTAGTCTATGTCATTGCTGGGCTTCCTTGCTACTTTTAGTAAGGTTGTGCTACATATGAAGGCCAAAGTGAATGAAAGACAGTCATTGTTATTGTTATGAAAATTGAAATTATTATGTTTTTGCCTAGTGGTCAATTATCATGTCCTCCAAATAGTAGTTTGTGTGGCTCACTGCTAGGTCAGATTTCCATTTTGTCGCACAGGGGTGCATGAGAAAGACGTTTTTTGTTTGGCTTGTTGGGCCAGTTTAATTTTGTGAGCCAGAGACCATGCCTAGAAACTTATATAAATTAAGATGTATTCTATTTGTTAAGTATTTGTTAATTTGTTAATAATTAAGGCACCCCACCTTAGAACACCACCATACAAGAAAAAGACTATAGGTGGTACATCCTTCTCCGTTCAAGCATCCAAACTATGGAATTCATTACCCCCAACTATAAGAGCCACAGATAACTTTCTTGTCTTCAGAAAACTACTCAAGAGTTGGCTCTTTCCTTCATAACCACCATATTCAAACAACTATGAACTGCATATGCCTATGTTGATAAATACTTTTATCAGATTATGTGTATATTTCTAGTTATGTATAGTTTCTTTAGAAAATATGTATCACTACTATGTCATAACAATAAAATACACACACACCCTTTAAACCTGTTTGACTAAGTATATTTTACCGATGGTTCTAATTATGTATTGTAAGTGCATATGTGTGTGTATTCATGTGTGTGTCTATGTATATAAATATGTATGTATGTATGTGTATATGTTGTTTCTGTGCTTGGCATGTTTGTGGGTCATTGCATGGCTCCTGGGTGGGTTGTTATACTAGATATCTATGAATTTCTGCTCTCATCTTATCACACTTATCTACCCATCATCATATGTCATGTCTCTATCAAACTATCCTCCATTCTCACTCTGACTCATCCCAAATCCTTTCTACTACTTTCATCTCCTAAATAACTCTGCCTAAGCTCTTCCCTCCGCTTCCACATCTAACTCACCAAACCTCACTCTACTACTGTGACCTCCCACACAACCCTACTAAATTCTCCCGCATTTATCTCACCCTGCTACTATGCTCTCCCTAACCCTTCCCCATACTCTTCCCTTCTCCATCCCCCTTTACTCATCCCAAGCCTTTGGGTTGAGTAAATTAAGGATATACTCCCAATTAACACTTCTGGATTTCTTTCCTCCTCCACCCCTCCATTACTCCAGTCAGTCTAACTAACAAACTCTCATATCCGCGGGTCAATGAACTCATTTTAATACTAAAACTGTACTCATTATTTCCCAATACTATTCCATCACTAATTCTTGTTGGGTTCCAGAGTAGCGTGCTACTCACCGAAAAGGGCTTTGACGCCTCGTCTGGGGTAGTAAGCACTATATAAATACGATTACAATACAATACAATACAATATGTTTTGTTGTTGGTTACTCGGGAAGGTCCTGAACACTACTCGGGAGGCTTAATAGACCAGATAACTCACGGTAGTCTCTCCAAAAATAGTAATTACTTTATTGTCGTTTTTACATTCCTCAATAGCATTCTTTTAATCGTTCTTTTTTTTCTTTTCTTTTTTTCTTTTGTGTTCTTCTTTTAGTCTCCTTCTTTCACTCTTTTCTCTTCTATCTCTTCTTGGGTGGTCTTGTACATTATTCTCCCTCTTGCCTCTTTCAGATGTACCTCAAGGTCCCATTTCTGCCATACAGGAGCATGAGAGGATCACTCTGTGACGATTCACTTAGATTTTGTGCCCCTATATATCCTTATCTATAGTGTAGTTGTGAAGATTGTTTAAAAAAAAAAAAGACCATGCGTTTTCCCTTAGGAATCTAGTTATTCGCGTAACTGTCCCTTTTCATTTGTTCTTATTGTAGGGCCCCCTCCACCCACTTCCTTGTTGTTATTTTCTCGCGTCCATATCGGGCGATAACAGAGTCCTGGATACGAGCATGCACCTGAGCTAGCCACGTCCCTCCTGGCGGGCTGCTGGATCCTGAAACTGGAGCTCGTCAACTTCTTTGGCATTCCGTTTTCCCTCGACGTCCTCCTTCAACCTCTCCTCTGCATTTTCGTTGGCTTGGCTTTCACTCCCGTTGCGGTCGCATACATCTTCTCCATTCGCCTTCCTTATTCGGTTTTGGGGTGTCTTGTTCCTTCTCCGCGTCTTCTCATGCTTCCTCTTCCAGGTTCTTTCCGAGGACGTGCTGACGCAGGTACAGGATTCCCTCTACCGTGCCCCTGTGGCACGCTCCTATCGGCCCCGATCCCCCATGTGTCCCGGCAGGGCCGATAACCCGGTTACATTTGCTCCCCCTTGAAAGGGGCTGATTGAGTCCTGAATCTGCTGGATGCCTTGAGAGATAATCTGCGGTTACCATTTGTGAGCCAGGGGAATGTTGTATTTGAAATAAAAAAAATTGGAGTGCCATGAATCACCGTAATATTTTGGGATTGGTGTCTTTATGGCAGGCTAACCATGTCAGTGGGGCATGGTCTGTGATTAGCCTAAAAGGATGTCCTAATGGACAGTATTGCAAGTTTTCTATGGCCCATTTTGATAGATTGTTATAGCCAAGCACTCCTTTTCTATAGTGGAATAGTGTTTTTCTCTCTGCAACAGCTTCCGGCTAATATACACTATCAGATGTGCCAGACGCTCCTCATGACTCTGGGAAAGTACAGCCCCCAGGCCCAAATCAGATGCATCTGTTTGTAAACAGAATGGCTTTTTAAAGTCAGGACAGTGTAGGATGGGTTTGGTTGTCAGGAATTCCTTTGTGTGCCACACATTCACTCCGTGGACTGATCCTGAACTACCACCAGTTCCAATTGGAGGAGTACTCTGAACTTTGGACTCCCAATGGCGTGGCATCTACTCCAAAAAAAATATTTAACATGATTGACACATTCACTTAATTATTTTATTATTATTATTATTCTTTTCTGTCCAAATTGTATTTACTGCATCAGCACTGTAATAGATTCACACATCACAAATTCATTGTCTGCTTGCTTAATTTCAACATTTTGCTATGTAGAGATATAAGACCATGTGAACCATATTATAAAGACATAACTTGCTGGTGCAAGGAGGGATATGTTATAATCACACAGTGTCATGCTCAGGATTACAACCATTACAAAAAACAAATCAGTACCAGTGTCTGGTCACCAAACATTTTATTCAAGTGTACAGCACTTAGGCTGTCCATATGTCTAGACCTTTGTGACATAAGATTGTGTGACTCATACTGAGTCAAAGAACATGTTCCAGGGTACAGCCCCCTAGACCACAGAAGGGAGGAATCTGTCAGACATTGTTCTGTTGACTAAGAAAACATTGAAGTAGTTGATGTCACCAGTTTGCATCTTATCACACACCACACCAAAGTAATCCAACATCAAATTATCCAAGATACAGACAGATGGCAGTGCAACGGTCCCTAATCACAGGTCCATCCAATGACCATGCATCTGGTGGTATGACACCAACAAGTCCAACCTGCACTTCAGACCTTCACCCAAGCACTGTGCAAGCTTGGTACATTTATGTTGTGCCACATACAGGAGTGTGTCACCATTAATAATGTCTGACTCATTCCCTCTTGTGCCATAGCAGGTAATTTGGCATATACAACTTCAGTAGCAATGAGGGACATGACAGATAGGCCTAGAGTTTTGAGCCAAAATGTGGATTTCTATGACATTGATGTGGCAGCATGTATCAAAGTGCAGTGCACATGTGTAATGGGTAAGGTTTGCGGCCTGACTGATGGCATGCATCATGGAGTGACTTGCAGTTATGTTGAAATCACATGTGTTTGGGTATAAGCTTTCATCCGCAGACAGTCATCTGGGTCTGTATGACCATAATGGCATAATGACAATGATGTAGCTTCCAATTGGGCAACATATTGAGGGCCTTCAACAAGTACTTGCAAATCTCAGGGCCTCTCTAACATCCAAGGGACTAATGGCATCTACTCATGCGCTCAGAGTATGTTATTGTAAGGGGGCCAGACTTTGGTGGTGATTACACTTGGGCTTACTGATTCATTGTGTTGTGGATTTTGGGGACATCTCTCCCTGACATATTGCAAATGATGTCTACAGTGTACATTTCCATGCCACGTGTGGCCTATCTGTCAGGAACATTATTGCAGGAACAAGGACTCACCTGTACAGAAGCCCAGAACACCAGAGGCTGACAAGAGCCCGATGATATCCTTATTGGAGGCGCTGAATGCTATCTACAAAACATCTGTTGACCGCCATTCTCCATGTGCTTGTAACACGCTACAACATGGGAAATTCCAAGATGGCGGGCTAATGTTTTCAGCATGCGCTGGATTCAGCTCATGATCCAGGCGCACGCCTTAGAAGGCGGCGCACTTCAACTGATCCTTTGGAAACGCTGGTAGCATCAGTTCAGCGCATGTGTGTTTCCCCACAGAATGAAAATGTCCATCCATCGAAACACTCTGGGCATGTCCTGGCTTGTACTTCCAGACTTCAGAAGCAGTGTTTCAGAACTTCGTATTGCAAGTATTGTCTATATTTCAATGCTCACAGGTCGTGGAGAGTTCGAGTCTCAGCCAGTAAATTAGAAGGTCAATACAGAATCTCCTTTTTTTTGCAAAATACATTCAATTGAAGATAACAGCTACCAGCAGCATCAATATTTTTCACAGAAAAGACTTTGCAGACTGTTTATCTTGGCAAATATTCGATTACTCAAATAACTTAAAATATTATTCGACATTGCATTGCAATACAGAAAAGAAAAATCTAATTTACAAGTGAATCCTCATATCAGAAATACCGCTCACTCAAATAATACAATCTATAGTATCATTCTGTCACAGGGATATTAGCCTCTTCATGTTAACTTTTGATATTTAATTTATTAAGTGACTGAACGCTACATGAAAGAGTGGAGCGATAGCCTTGCTAAATTGGGGTATAAGTTATTGAAGTATACCAAATAGGAAAAGTGTTTTCCCTGACATTAGCAAATCTGTTAAAATGTAAATGTTCTGTTTGTGTTTGCCTTCCTTACAGGTAGCTGTTACATTTAGCACCAGAGAAGCAAGCAGCCAAGAACTCCCCGTGAGCCAGTCTCTCTTGTTTAATCACGTCCCCTTTCCCCCTGACTGTATTATATGTCGTCACCGGTATTGGTGGGGTGGGGCATTGGGTCCAACTTCTGCTCCTGAGGAACTCAGTTGTTCGGTCCTGACACTATCTGAGCAACATTAGTACTTCCTCTCACTCTACTGGCACAAATATCACTTGGTGAAGTGTGTATAGTGGTACTGCTTCCAGTGTGACATGAGTATTTCCGTGTCACCTTCTCCCGGCTATTGTACTTTTATCTTCAACACGGCAGGATTTTGGAGAATCATTTGTTATTGTTGGGGCATTATGTATGTGACAAATAGATGTGTGCATGACCTTGCGTATGATCTGTGGGAATGCATTTGGCATTGGCCTACTATTGTATGACAACAGGTGACTGAGGTCTGCTCCATGAGGCAAAGCTTTGAGGATGATAATGCTTCCTACTTGTTGAATGGATACTGTGATTGCACAGCTTCAACTATGCAATTGTAGTTGTCTGAGATCCTGATTTTCATGTGGACAACTGTTGATAGTTCAGATGGCATGCATGCACATGATATGGCACATGCATGGGCAACTTAGGTGGAGTTTTTTGCTGGGGCCTAGTTGATATTATGGTAATGTTTACTAATCAAAGCTGTTATTCTAGTGTGATATTGTACATGTGATGACACTATTTCTCTTTGATTTGCAGCAACAGCACCGGCAAGCAAAGGAGACAGCGCACAGCCAAGTGGGGAAGTATCTGGCCATGAGACCCCAGGTCAAGACACCACTGACACAGAGGGACCCAGTGGCCGGGAGGGCAAGGGGAGTGCCACAGGGGAGACCGGGACATCCTCTTCATCATTGTATTCTTCCTCCAGTGGACCCTCACTAGTGGTGGTGGACCCATCGGAGCATACTCCTATACCATCTTTGTCCACCACCCCTGGTTCTATCACCGCCCTCTCTGTTGCTTCCCACCAGTTTGCCGTGCCCGCTCACCCAAAAGGGTGAACGTCTGCTTTGCCACAGACACCCCCGCCCGATCTCCTGTCACCTCTGCTGCCCTTGGTGAGGAGGCTATTGACCTCCTGTGGAGTATCTCTGTCAGTCAGACAGCCATTGTGAATGTCATCCAGGGATTGGCAACCCAACCCCAGCAGACAAATACTTTCCTGGAAAGCATTTATGCAATGTCAGGCCTACAGAGATCTTTTAAGGCTCTGTCCTCCTCACTGATTACAGCCAGTCCCCCACCACACCTTCTCTCCCCCCTGCCCCCCCTCTTCCCAATCGAAATCCCCTATTCTCCTACCTACCCAAAACACATAGACCGAAATGCATGCACCCACCTCAACACACAAGAGCAGCACACACAGACACAAGCCCCACAAAACACACTGACATGCAAGCAAACAACAGACGCCCACAGACACTTCAGTCACCACTTTCAGAGACACCCACACCACCTCCAGTGTGACACACACAACATCAAGCATACACACAGACAACAATCAGTGACACCCCCAGCACAACAAGTTTACCTGCAGACACCACCCTAACAGACACACAGACATCCACCACACCCACCATACCCGCAGACACCACCCCAACAGAGACACAGAGATCCACCACTACCACATTCCCGCAGACACCACACCAAAAGACACACACACATCCACCACTCTTTCCCCCAGCATCTCCACCTCCCAGCCCCATAAGACACACAAATGCACACTCACCCATGCAACAGATACCACCCAAACACAAGCATACCTCCCACACGCACCCACGACATCCAACCCAACACAGCAGACAACCACCCCCTCGACCTCCAAGTCCCCACCCCTTCTGCTGACCATCCCCGTGTATCTAAGAACGTTTTTTTGTTTGACCTTGATCTTTTCCCTGTTCCCTCCGACCCTGTCCCAAACTCAAGAGGCCCGACCCACCTCCCAGCCCCTCCCTGGCCCCTCCAAGTCCTCCCCGTCACACCTGCCCACCCTGCAAGCACCCATACCCCTTCCCCCAAGAAGAACCCCACCCCTCCCAAAAAGCATTCAACCCCTTCCAAACCCAAGACCAAACCCACAACTTCCAAATCCAACCCCCCAAGGATGATCCAGGCGGTGCCTGCCTGCCCACTTAATAACTCTTCCTGTGGAGGTTCCATGGCAGTTAGGAGTCAAGTGATGGAATCATGATGTGCCTGTGCAGGGACATATGGACTGGCCAATTGCCTTAGACTTTCAGAAAATTACATTTACTAAACCCAAACAGTTGGGTCTTTTGAGTATACATTTGTCCTGCAATTCCTTTTCTAAGTTTATGTTGTTCCTGAGTGACTTGTTTGCCTACTGTTATGTGTGTTTCAGTCTGCTTGCTGATACATTTGCTGTTGTTTAGAGTATCTGGCTTTGTGGGCAGTGCTAGTGTCCCCCAAAACAAGGGTATATGTTGACTGTATGGGTATGTGGGTGTAAATGCAATGGTGTTGTCATGGGATTGTGTACTGTTTGTTATGGTAACTATTTCATCTTGTGTTGTCTAATGTAAGCATGTATGGCATTAGACTTGTCCCCCTGATATAGCTTATGGATTCTTCAAAGGTGTGGCAGCTTGAGTTTTGTTTGTGCTGACCTTGAGTGTGTTCAGTTGTGCTACTTGTGTTTGCATTTCACTGTGCATGTGTCCATTTAGCTGTGTGCACCTTGCAGCTACTTTATGTAGAGGTATGCCCCATGTTGTTGGAGTTCTATGTGCTTTGTTGACTTGCACTTCCACATTGTGCAGATAGGTATGTCACTTGGGTCTAGTATTGTTTGTCCCTGAGATACCAGTACAGCCAGTTACAGTGCAAATGTTGTTTTGAGAGCATGTGCAAAGTGGTATGTGTCCCAGTGCAGCCTTCTTCTCTGAGTGCTACAGATGCACTCATCTCCATTGTGTAGGTATTGTTTGCATAGTGATCTCTGTATATTTGTCTCTCTGACTACTGTGCATACTTTTGTCCTTCCATTGTGTTGTAATGTTGTAATGTGGGTTACGTGTGTATCTGTGGCAGGGCTGTTTTAGTGTGAGTGGTGTTTGTGTTCCATGCAACATCCATACATGTGTGTGTTGAATGTGACGGCAGTCCATAGCACGTGTGAGCTGTATTTGTAAATGTGACATTGGTGTGTTTTTGGTATTGTGTGACACAATGTTGTGTACACTTGATTGTCCCTGTGCCTGAGATGGTCAGACGTGTGTTTTTCTGAAATGTTGCTGTGCAGTGTAAGTGACCTGCCCAAAGGGAGCATTTTGTGACTGTGCATGTATCCTTCTTTGTGTGTGAATCTGATGCAGGACACAATGACAAGTGCACCCCATATACTGTGGATGATAGCGCAGCGATTTGTTGTTGAGTGTAATGACACAGGTAGGTGTGTACTTCCAGTCGGTTGCGCCGAGAGGGTTTTGGTTTTGTGCTCCATCACTGATCAGCAGCAGCTGCAGGACGTGTGTGATGGATTCCATGATGGCACAGGACGTGTGAGGGTGCCTGCAGATGAATGTATCCCTTTATAGTTCCCATTTCTTTGGGCTAAGACATGGTGGTTGGACCACCATGGTCACATTGGCGATGTGCAATCTCACAATGTGCTGCCTGGCAGGGCTGGCGGGACCACATTGATCTGTGCTCCATAGGGCCCAATGAGTCGTACTACAGCGGTACGATCGCAAACTCAGCGGTGGTCCGACCGCCAACGCCGCCATGGTGTTCTTTGGACCGCCAAACTCTTAATGAGGCCCTAACTCCCTTGTGCGTGCAAAGAAGACCATCAGCAAATTGATGTATGATGGAGCAAATACTAATCTCATTGCTGAGTCACAGAATTGTAAACAAATGTATCATTACACTTAAAATAATTGTGTCAAAAATAAATGTAGTAATCTCAATGAGGTTTTTTTCCGTGTGATCCAAATAAGAGGCTGATCTATCCGAGAAAAATAATTGTTAGGGCCTGAACTAGCAAAATATTTTAATAGGTGTGAACAGAGAGCATGGGGCTAAAAGAGTTAAAAAGCAATTCTTCTATGATGGCAAACAGTACCAGAACAAACACCAGACTTAAAAGGTAATCAGGGACTCCTTTGGTCTTATCTTGGCTGTGAACATTTGGAAGAAAACGTATCACCGCTGGAACCTAACACCTTTTTACAGACTTAAAGTTCAATCAGAGCACTCACACACATTATATCATTTCACAACTTACTAAGCGATTAAATTAAATTTGAAAGCGTTGGTTTGTATAAGCTCTTTGCTTGCCCTGTATGAATATTAGGTATTGTGAGGATCGGTATGTGCAATTACCCTGATCCAGCAGCATCATGTAGCATTATGTAGCATTTACTAACAGAAGGACCTCTGAAACAAAAGCATGAACCGAACCAGTATATGACAGACTGTGCTCTACAGAATATTCCACAATGTGCCTTAAAACAGGCATATTAAGGGCCTATTTAGAGTTTGACAGTGGAGTCCATCAGGGAATAGGACATCATCTCCATGACCTACTGGACTACTGTAATGATAGGCGGTAGCGCGATAGGTCTTCTGAAATATCTCTTTATTTAGGATTCTCATAAAGAGTGGCACCAACAACTCATGCCGTGCATTTCCCGTCCTCTACCAACCACCGCCCACAACGTTCCACAGTCCCTCAACTTAGCCCCTACATTCCACCATCTACGTTCCTAACATTCCACTTTCCTACACATGATGCCATAACTACTTTCGCCAAATTTAGAGAAAACTGGCAGCCCAGCAGTTATTTCTAAACATTGAGGAGAGGCATAGTTTCCTTTAAATGTAATACAAGTTTGATGGACAGCTTTCATTGGTTTTGACAGGCAGTAAGCAAACTTTTAATTTTTTTTGTTTTACAGAAACAAACTCGTTAAGTGAGAGTGTGTTTTTAAAAACAAGAAGCTACTGATCCCCACACCCTGGAGTTTTTCTTCCAGGGTCTGAAGGTCATTATAGTTATTTTCATGTCCATCACTGCCAGGTTTTTCCTGGGGGTCAGGGGAAGGAAAAAACTCACACATTACATTGTCCACCCTAAATAGGGTGGGCAATTTAATTCACCTTCCTCCAGTGGCCTCTAGTATCCTGTTGACCAAACTCTAAATCAGGTTCCAAATCTCACTGCTATTTTATGACAGGTCAAACCTGTAGCCAGAATGGACACATATCTACACCAATAGCCATTACAGTTATCTTATCATTATTATACTTTAACAGTTTCTGGATGCACAAACATCTCTACAGCAAAGGCTTGAACTCTGTACAATATCTTAACATGCTGTCTGTGGTTACTAAGTGGGCCAGAGCATCTTAAATGTCATGTTTGTCCTGGTTGCTAATTCCTTTGGGGGCCGGGTTTTCATAAGACAATGGGCCAAATTATGAGTTTGACGGATAGGATAACCCGTCCGCCAAACTCCCGACAGGGTGGCTGCTGCCATAGTGGCGACCACTCCGCAGGACCTATTAGGAGTTTCCCGCTAGGCTGACGGGTGGAATCCAAGGTTTCCGCCCATCAGCCTAGCGGGAAACAGTTAGCAGCAATGTCTCCTGCTCGAAATGAAGCCAGCAGCAATGCTGTCGCCTGCATGGTACACCAGCACCTTTGCTATGATCACTGTACAGCAGTCAGTTAACATTCGAGGGTACTGGGCAGGGGACCCCTGCTCTGCCCATGCCAAGTGCATGGGCAGTGCAGTGGCCCCCCTGTGACTCCCTGCACCGGTTCTCCGACAGCCTTTTCATGCCAGTGAAACCGCCATGAAAAGGCTGGCGGGGAACGAGGTCATAATCCGCAGGGCAGGACTGTGACCTTCACCCGCCATCAACCCATCGGTATCACTAATCCCAGCGGAGATGGCGGAACCCTGGCGGTCTGACTGCCAGGTTCTTAATGTGGTGGGCAGACTTCCACAGCAGCAGGGGTCCTGACCTCCACCGTGAGGCTGGCAGTCATAATACTGCCAGCCTTGTAATGAGGCCCAATGTCTTAGGTGACTGTGATGATTGTTTCTTATGATGTTACTCTTTGGTTGTCTGACAAAATATGGTGAACACAAATATCGTGTGACATGAATATCGTGTCTGAAATATCATTTCACAAAATATTCTGTTTCTATATTTATAATAGAAAAGAAAAATATATCATGACAAAAATATATGTGGAAGAGAATATCCTGCAAAAATGATTGAATATCATTGGAATATTTTTAATTAATACACACAATATGTAACCTATTTAAAATAGCAAAATAGTTAAAATGAATTTATTAGGTAGTTTTCATCATTTATTTATTATATATATTTAAAAAATATATAACAATAAGGGAACTATTTTAAATACATTTAAATGTAAATAGAAATAGTAAAGTAACATGAAA
Source organism: Pleurodeles waltl (assembly GCF_031143425.1). Classification (NCBI taxonomy): domain Eukaryota; kingdom Metazoa; phylum Chordata; class Amphibia; order Caudata; family Salamandridae; genus Pleurodeles; species Pleurodeles waltl. Next base: position 1,528,467,885 of record NC_090445.1, on the reverse strand, counting down.
ATTAAATTACCAAACGTATACAAACAGCGAAAACATGTAACCTATTTAAATATTAAAATAACATATTAAAAAGAGTTTTATTTAATACTTCACACCAAATATGCAAATAATATACATATATATCTTAATCAAAATGGCAATTAAAAAAATACAAAAATAATATTAACATAAACAAAAAATGTAAAGGTACACATTAAAAATGTGAAATAAAGTAATATAATAAATGTAACAAAATAATTAAAAAACACGTTTTCTAAAAGCAATATAAATGTTTCACAAACCAAAATATAAAAAAATAAAAATTCAGCAATATAAAAACGAATATAAAAATAACTAACCATTATTAGGGAAAGGCGTTTAATGATGGGGGTTAAATTTACAATTCCTTCCCCAGTCTAAGCAACAGTAGGGAAAGATTTGGACTTTTCAGGGGTTAGATTTACTGTTCACACTCCAGTCTAAGCAACAGTAGCAACAGTGTTCTACTTTGGAGAGGTTATATTTACCACCCCCACTTCAATGTATGAAACAGTAGAGAAAATGTTGGATTTCAGAGAGGTTACATTTAATTTTCATACTCCAGTCCAAGCAGCAGTAAGGAAAGTGTTAAAATTTGGAGGGGTTAGATTTACTATTTCCATTCCAGTCTAATCAACAGTAAGGAAGCTTTTGCAGTTTGGGGTGGTAGACTTAGGGGCTTATTATGAGTCTAACAGTCAACAGACCGCCAGACACTCGGTGGCTGCAGGACTGGCACAACTGTGGCAGTCCGAACGCCACAGTACGAGGTTGGTGGGCAGACCCGCCAACCTCCCGACATCCCCACCAGGATCAGTGATCCCGACGGACTGACAGCGGTACAGGTTGGAATCAGTCAGGGTGGCGCTGAACTCAAAGCCACCCTGCTGATTACAACCTTGTTCTCTGCCAGCCTTTTCATGGTGGTTCAATCAACGGCTCTATAATGAGCTGGCGACAATGCTGCCGCCACTTTTCCACTGGTCTGACTGGTGGAAACCTTGGTTTTCACTGGTCAGCCCAGTGGGAAAGTCATAATGGGGCCGGCGGGGAGGTCACCAGCATGGTGGCAACTACCCCGTCTGGAGTTTGGCAGGTGGGTGTTCCCATCCACCAAACTCGTAATCAGTCAATTAGTATTCCCCTGTCTAAGTAACAGTGATGAACTTGTTGGACTTCAGAGATATTAGATTTACTATACTTTGGAGACGGTAAATTTACTATTTCAACTTCATTATATTCAATAGTAGGGAAAGGGTTGAACTGTGAAGGGATTATATATACCATTCCATCTCATAATTATTTTCTAGAAAACATTTATATACCTAACAACAACACAATTTTAAATCAGATTTTATTTACAAATGCATACAATATAATAATCATAAAAAATGAACGAAATGAAAATATTACTTAAAACAAATACAATTGAAAAATGAAAAATATATTTTCCAGATATTATTATTGCAAATGTAGCAAACATAATGCAAATAAAGCAAATCATGAGTATAATAAACCATTTAAATTATTCATAATTAATTAGCAACTAAAAAATTAAATACATTTTACAATTAATTAAATAATTACCCTTAATAACTACCCACTCAATTCCCCTACAATGTACATTATAATTTACAAATCAAACGTAAATACAATAAAAAATAAATAATAAAGCAATGTAAAAATGTATTAGTCAATTAAATATTTATTTTCCAATTGAAAAACAATAAACTTATGAATTAAATTAATGATTATTTAATTACTTCCCACCCTGTTCCATTACAAGCCCAACAAGCAAATACTAAATTATAAATTACCAAAATACATTTAAAATATAAATAAAAACTAACAAATTAAACTTAAATAAATAAAATACCAATTTAACAATTACCATAACTAATAATCAATTAAATATTTAATTAACATTAAAATTAAATTAATCATAGTTTATACATTTCCCACCCTTCTTCTCAGGGTCGGTTCTAGGATTTAAGTGGCCCGGGTAGAATAGAAACTTGCAAGGCCACTCTAAGATGTGACATCAATTGAACATTCACTTTTGGCATTGTTGAAGCAGCTTTGCGAGAAAATACTTGCCTAGTGTGGATATCACTAAAATAGCAAAAATAGCAGTGCAGACAGTGCGCATTCCAACGGCGCTGGGCAGGGAAGCCCCTGCACTGCCAATGCACTGGCCTTTCAGCGCCACCCTGGCTGTGTACAACCCCAACTGCCGTCACCACGTCAGGAATCATGTTCCAGGTTTACATCTATATGGAAAGGAAATGTAACAATTTTGGATTGGTAGGTTGGGGAAATTGGTGCTTGACTTGCAAAACAAAGCTAAAGTAATGCTAGAGACTTACAGTTTAAAAACATTTAAAGTACAGGTCCCTAATATCTGAGAAGACACTTGCCAAATTGCTAAGGGCCCAGAACCATGTTACTCAACTCATATTTAGCATAAGAAGAAATAACCAAATTGTGTCTGCTCTCAAGTAAATCAATTGGATCTTGGTTAAACAAATATTTGAAGACACCATAATTTCCATTGTCCACAAGTCACTCCCCAGGTATCTAATCAAATATTTTTGGTCTTCCAACCTCCAATGCAAGATCTGCCTCCCTGAACCTACTGGTTACCAACTCTCATAGGCTCAGTGTTTGGCAGATCACTCCATGTGTAATAATGTACTCTATGGAATGCCCCTGACGCTCCTCAGGTGCCCTCCTTCGTGCAGCCCTTTTCCTCTCCTCCCACAGGAGGCCAATTCTAACTGTGCTACTAAAAAGCAGCCATTTCCCCTGGCCTTGCTGTCACTCCCGAGGTTTGGGAATATTTGTTGTGGGAGGAGGCGCACATTAGCCACACATCATATTGTACTGGTCGATTGTCATTCTGCACATGGCAATCAGCCAGGTGGCTTTGCGAGCACAGTCAGACTGACTCTATGAACACCAACCTTAAGGCTGCAGAAGCATTTTTGGTTGTGCACTAATGGCCAAGCCAGCTCAAACAAGGAGCCCAGTTTATTTACAGTAATGAAACAAACATCTCACCAAATGTCCTGGCCATGAGCCTGTTGGTCAATTGTGGATTCTCTGCATTTCCTACTTGAGCCTAGCTCCTAACCTGGGCCTTGCAGCATTTAAATCTTGCAGGATAGGCTAATGTCATTTTGCAGGACACTTTGGGCACACAGAGACATCATAAGATTTTTGGGGGCATTGGGGGACTATTAGTCACAGAAGACCTTTTTTGGTGTATCATCCCACAACACTGTGCTCTCAGTCCCTTACAAAAAATAGATAGGGTAGCTGGATAAGGTCTAATTGAGATGATTAATGGTACATACCATATTTGAGTTCCGATACCTATAGCACCTCCTGGAGCACGCTTTGACTACTTACTACTGCCACCTTGGGAGAGACAAGTTTCTAAAAGGAATAACTCTTAAACACATGAAATAGTTACAATCATAACCCATGGTGTCCATCACAGATACTACCACATACTCATATATTGCCTGACCCATGGAAAAGGTCTCACATTATGCTTCCACTAGTTTACTTTTACATAAAAATATTGTGGGACACTCACGCAAAAAAAAGGTAGCAAAGAGATGTCAGAATGCTGAGAAGTTTTGAGCCTGCTGAAGTTTTTGCATTCAGCAATGATCACAACTTTTTAAGTTCTTTTACATTGGTAGGAACCAATGAAGAGGCAAGTAAGATATTGCAAAGGGAGGTGAGGGCAGGAACTGTCATCTCCATCTCTCTGGTCAACACATGTGCAGAAAATGCCCTACTGGGAGGGAGGTTTAATAAAATGTTCAGAGGAGTAAACTCCACCAAAGCAAAGGTAATAGTAGTCTTTGCCCATCGCACAAATCTAAACTAATTCAAAAAATGGTGCTCACTCTCAGAGGTTCTACTGCCTAAGACCTCCTTTCTCTCCAGATTACAGAAAAAAATATAGATAGCCCATGATCAGCTCTCTGTGCAGTCGAGGGAACTAGGAAGGAGAGTCGGCTCTGCAGGCTTGGTGGAGATGCTGCTCGGGATCCCACACTCCCTGCAACCACTGCCCCATGGTCACTCCATACAGCTGCAGGAAATGGCCACTGGCATTTACTGTAGCAGGATGTGAGTCACACTACAGCATCCTCATACCATCCAACGGGAAGGAAAAAGTTGGGGCAAGAAAATATTCTGAAAGGCTGGAGGAACTGGGCAATTAAATAACTAATGAAGGAATATCGGATAAGGTAGGAATGTTAGAACTGGAATCCCACTTGAGTGTGATGGATCTCTGATGAAGTCCTATGTAAAGGCCAAAACACATTGGCTGGGGTGACAATGCATTTGTATTATATGGCGAAAAAGAATAAAGAATAAAAAAAGACTATAAATGAATTGGCCTTCCTGGATGAATTAATGGACTGAACATGGACTTTATACTTTTGATTGTTACACTTAATGATTAAAAACATATGGGATATAGAGTTTGCAATACCGATGCATTTTAGTGCTCCTCTCATGTGTTGATTTAGGGGTCAAGAGGAGTAATAGAGTAAACAGAGAGCAGGCTGAAATTCAGCAGATACATTGAGAATGATTCAAGATCACAAGCCTCTGTGAAGGAGGACACATGCATCTTAAAACTAAAAGTTTAAAAAAAATGTTTTACATAGGTAATAAAGAGATAGGTAGTTGAAACCTTCAGCTGATGGCTCAACTGACTTAGCAGCACACACTGGTCCAAAAACATTTTTATTCTTTCCTCTAGCCTTAATTTTTTGGGGGTTGATTCTGCCCCATTACATCGACCCCTGCTTTCCGTGCTCTACTTTTCACCTCATCTCTTGCCCAACCCATTATATACTCTTGCTGGTTTAAGACCATTCTATATCCACTTGGCCCCTGTATTATCTCCTCTTCACCTCTCATCTCTCCCCAAGCATCTTACCTTCTTTCTCTCATTCTGCCACTCTTGCATCCCTCTTTCCCCCTCAATCTCTCTGCTCCTATCCTCTTATCATTCCACCTACCCTCTCACCTTCTCTTGCCTCAATTCTCTTTGCTGGTTCTCACCCCCTTTACATCAATCACTTCCTTTCCACCAACCCCTTCTTGCTGGTTCTGCCCCTCTTACATCTACTTCTCCCATTCATATGCTGCTCTTTACCACTTTTCTCCCCCTAGCTGCTTTCCTTGTTTCAGCTGTTCTCTTTCTTTCCACCCCACTCTGCTTCCACCCTCCTACTCTCTGAATTTTTTAAATATTTTTTCATGGATTGTACCCCACCTAACATTACTCCCTTGTGAATCCTATTATAGGTGGGTGAACCACTGAAAACTCAAGCCAGAGGACTGACTGCTCAGCTTGATCGAGTTCCTCTCAGAATCTGAAACCCAAAATGAGCCGAGCATTCACAAGAGGTGGTGTGGCCAAGTGACTACAGCCATCCACCATGCATCATGGCGAGCCAGGCCGGAATCCTGGCCTTGGCTCGTCATCTTTTGAATCCAGGCAACTGTCTGTGCTGGAAATAAATCAACGTGATCTTTGACTATTGTAAAGTGCTTTTATGTCCACAGCCAAGATTTAAGCTATGTAAAACTGCCAAAAATACAATGTGGAGCCTGGCTGTCAGTCATGCTCCAGTCTCATTTTCCAAAAATTTAAGTTAAAGGATTAAGGGGGTCATTACAACCCTGGCGGACGGTGTTAAAGCTGTGGTAATACCGCAAACAGTGCGGCGGATAAAAAAATGGAATTATGACCCTGGCGGAAACCGCCAAAAAAGACAGCCACTTTAACACACCGCCCGCCACGGCGGTACAGACAAGCAGCGCGGCGGTCACCGCCAACAGACAGGCGGAACCCAATGTACCGCCCATAGTAATACAACCCGCCAATCCGCCACCTTTTCCGGGGCGGATTCACCGTGGATAAAAACACGACAGAAACAGCTTTGGCAATGGGAAAACGCTCACCTGAACACATCCCACGAGGAACGAGGACTCCATGGACCCGGAACTCCAAATACTCCCTGCCCTTGTGTTTCTGCTCCTCTACGACCAACATCTACGTAGGCGCCAAAGACAACGGTGAGTACTGCACCTACGACATGGGGGAGGGGAGGCAAAAGTTAGGGGGACACCCACCAAACACCCCCACCCCCAACCTCGCATAATGCAACATACACACCAATGCATTCACAAAAATCACAGTAACAACCCACAACCCCCCCGGAAGAATGAAAAGACAAAGCGGAATTCGGTCAAACATTGTAATGTGGCATAATACATGTCATACAAAAATATACAGAGATATATATGAAAATCAGTCATAAATATATACATTACGAGAAGTAGTGCAGATATGTACATAACAATGTCCGTGCACCAACAGTCCAAAAATGCATGGGCGAGGCCCACAAAGGATACCTGACCACAATCAGAGAGAACACTGCCGGGGCATCAGATAGAAATACTACAGGCACCTCAGGGGGAAGGGAAGGGGGGCACCTCAGCCGGATGACTGCAAAGCCAGATCCACGACGGGGCTCCATGCCCATTGATGTATCCTGGGGAGTGCAAAGCCACAGTCTCTCAAGTCTATACAGTGGGTGGGGTGCCCACCGTGCCATCCTGGGGAGTGCAAAGCCACAGTCTCTCAAGTCTCTACAGTGGGTGGCTTGCCCACTGTGCCATCCTGGGGAGTGCAAAGCCACATTCTTTCAAGTCTCTACAGTGGGTGGGGTGCCCACCGTGCCATCCTGGGGAGTGCAAAGCCACAGTCTCTCAAGTCTCTACAGTGGGTGGCTTGCCCACTGTGCCATCCTGGGGAGTGCAAAGGCACAGTCTCTCAAGTAGATGCAGGTCTCCACTGGTTCTGGAGGGGGACTGGTGCCCAGACTGGATGAGTCTCCCCGTGAAAGTACCTGTCCTGTCACTGTCCCAGCTGCACATGGGATAAGGATGCCTGATGTGGCGGTCTATTCATTCCTACCCGGTGCTTGCCCTGTTCAGCGGTCTTCACCATGGCGGTCTTTGCCCTGTTCAGCGGTGCTTTGCCATGGCGGTCTTTGCCCTGTTCAGCGGTGCTTTGCCATGGCGGTCGTTGCCCTGTTCAGAGGTGCTTTGCCATGGCGGTTCTGGACTGTTCAGCGGTGCTTTGCCATGGCGGTCGTTGCCCTGTTCAGCTGTGCTTTGCCATGGCGGTTCTGGACTGTTCAGCGGTGCTTTGCCATGGCGGTCGTTGCCCTGTTCAGCGGTGCTTTGCCATGGCGGTTCTGGTACGGACATTGGTGTGTGGCATGACGTTCCCTATACTGGGCATTGGTGTGTGGCATGACGTTCCCTACACTGGGCATTGGTGTGTGGCATGACGTTCCATCATAGCCCACCTGGGCTGTGGCAGCCGGGGCCCTCCTGGGCAATGACTCCGGCGGTGGTCTCTGGACCAGTGATGATACTGGGCCCTCCTGGGCAATGACTCCGGCGGTGGCGGTGGTCTCTGGACCAGTGATGATACCTGGGCCCTCCTGGGCTGTGACTCCGGAGGTGGTCTCCTGACCAGTGACGATACTTGGGCCCTCCTGGGTCTGTGACTCCGGCGGTGGTCTCCTGACCAGTGACGATACATGTGCCCTCCTGGGCAGTGACTCCGGCGGTGGTCTCCTGACCAGTGACGATACTTGAGCCCTCCTGGGCTGTGACTCCGGCGGTGGTCTCCTGACCAGTGACGATACTTGGGCCCTCCTGGGCTGTGACTCCGGCGGTGGTCTCTGGACCAGTGACGATACTTGTGCCCTCCTGGGCAATGACTCTGGCGGTGGTTTCTGGACCAGTGACGATACTTGGGCCCTCCTGGGCTGTGACTCTGGCGGTGGTCTCTGGACCAGTGATAACGGTGCTGGCGGTTGTGTCTCGACCGCCGGAAATGATGGCGCACTTCTCCGCCGTGTCACTCACAACAGGCTGGGCAGACTTCCTCTGGCCCTTCACCACCTTTGGGGGAGTCACAGCTGACTCTCCAATCCCCTTGGAACCCATGTCAGTTGTTTTCCCACCAGGAGTCTTCACATGGTCCCGTCGTCCACTCTCCAATTTTAGAGCCTTTACAGGGGGTGGGCTGCCAGTGCCTTGGCTCCGGGTCATACTGCCTGCCCTGGTGGCCGGTGCACTCCACAAACCTTGAACAGGCACCACTGGTATTGGAGTCTTTTTGGTTGAGGCGCTACGACAGGACTGATGAATTGGAGGGGGGGTGGGGGCAAAAAGGTCAACTTTACAGAGGGACAGTTTCTGACGAACACTGGGATGGGTAGTTGGAGGGGGCCTGGGAGTGGAGGAAGAGGAGGTGGTTGTTTGAGGTGTCACTTTAGGTGTTTTGGTACTGGAGGCTGTCGTGAGGTGGATGGATGTTGGGTGAGTGATTGCTGGCATTTGTGTACTTTGGGAGGGGGTGTCACAGACACACTGGGAGAGGACACAGGGGACATGTAAATGGCAGTGGAGGTGGTGAGTGCAGGTGAGCGGCTTGTGGTGCTGGGTGTCCTTGTGCGATTCATGGTACCTGTAGATGTGGTGCATGCAGGTGTGTGTGTAGACGAGACTGGGAGGGAGGAGGGAGAAGAGGAGGAGGGGGACACAGTGGAGGCAGTGGATGTTGCTGTGTCTGTACGTGGGTGAGGCTTGCGTGAGTGCCTGAGGGTTGTGTGGTGCCTATGTTTGCTTGAGCTACCTGTGTGTGCTGACTTGTGTGCATGCTGGTCTGTAGGTGTGCTTGGGATGGGCTGGGGTACAGGAGATTGGGTCTGGGCGGAGGAGGTTGGAGGGGGGAGGCTAGACACAGGGACAATGGCTGCCATCAGCGCTGAGGCCAGAGATTGCAGGGTTCGCTGAAGGACAGCCTGACCAGAATGAATGCCCTCCAGGAATGCATTAGCATGTTGCAACTCTCGTTCTACTCCCTGGATGGCATTCACAATGGGAGACTGCCCAACAGTGAGTGACCTGAGGAGGTCAATGGCCTCCTCACTGAGGGCAGCAGGGGTGACTGGGGCAGGGCCTGAGGTGCCTGGGGTGAAGGTGATGCCCACCCTCCTGGGTGAGCCGGCATGGGGCGAACACTGAGGGGCTGCTGGGAGTGCGGTGCTGGTAGGGGAGGTGGCGGCTGTACCTGTAGAAGTGCAGCGCACAGATGGTGCTGCCACCACAAGGGAGCCCCCATCGGTGGACGAGTCTGTGTCGCTGCTTGGTGATCCAGTGACCGACGTGAAGCTCCCCTCGCCCTCCGTCCCACTGGTGCATTCTGAGACCATGGTGTGGCCCTCCATGGCCATGTGGGATGCAGCTCCCTCATGCTCCGGTGCCACTGTACCTCCGCCTGATGATGCTGATGTACAAAAGGACAGGGAGAGCAGGAAAAAGGGGGGAGACAGTAGAAAGAGAGTTTTAGTGCATGGCATACCGCTACCATTGGCGGACAAGACAGACACAGCAGCCCCCTGCATTACGCCGTGCTCCTGCCCTCTGCACATGCAATTTCTGGGATATGGCCTACATGGCAATGGTGGACATGTGCGCACATGGATGCCACAGGGGCAACTATACCTCGACTTGGCACTCTGCTGAGGTGGGGTAGAGTGCCACATGGGCTACATTACGGAGGGGCCTTGCCTACCGAACTCGCCCTGGCCTAGGGACACCCACAGCCCACCTCCCCCACCCAGACCCCTCTACTGCGCGCAAAGTCAGCAGAATGAGGTTGTACTCACCCCCTTGTGTCTGCTGTGATGCCCTCAAGTGCCCATCCAACTCCGGGTAGGCCACCACCAGGATCCGGAACATCAGGGGGGTCATGGTGTGACGGGCACCCCTCCCACGTTGGGAGGCCATCCCCAGCTGAGCCTCTGCCGTCTTCTTGCTGCAGCGGCGAATGTCCTCCCATCTCTTACGGCAGTGGGTGCCCCGTCTCTGGTGGGCCCCCAGGGTCCGGACCTCCTTGGCGATGGCACGCCAAATGTCCCTCTTCTGGTGGGCGCTGACCTACATGACATGCACAAGGAAAGAGGAACAGTCATTACCAACTGCATCGTCGTTGTTAGTGGCCCCCTCTCTACTCTGGCCATGTGGCCCATTCATTCCCATACATTAATGTTCTATGAACTCTGTCCCCTTCCCTCTTCCAACCAGCCCTCCCCACTTAGGGCTATCCCATACAACGTGCTCCATGTGTACTAACCTGTTGGTCTGGAGGATCGTAGAGTAGCGTGTACTGGGGGAGGACCCCGTCTAACAGTTTATCCAACTCCTGTGCAGTGAAGGCAGGGGCCCTTTCCCCAGACTCAGCAGCCATCGTCGCATCCAGACCGAGGTCACAGCAGCATTTGCAGTACAGGTCCTTGTGACGGAACGGCCGCCGACAACGAGTCCCCAGTGCTGGCCGCGTCCATAGCAACATACCCCCGGGGCACCAGAGAGAGCCTAGGGGGTATGACGTCTGACGCAGGAGGCGTCGGGACGTTCAAAAACAGAGAAGACGGACAGAAACGGAACGCGAGAGAAGGGACGGAGAGAGACGCGCTGTGGAGACGAACCGAGAACAGAAGGAAAGGAGAAACGGAACCCGGCCGAACGGAACCTCCTGGAAAGGAGAGGAACCACAGGGCACCTCCCGTCCCTCTGGAAGAGAAGCCGGGAGACCGCCAAAGAGCCGGCCGCGTCCCCGGAGGTGCGTGGCCTCCTCAGGTACGTGTGTACCATAACTGGGGCATTCTGACGGAGTGGCTGTCAGGAATAAGGGGCGGGTGGGGGAAAAAAGGGAGGAAGCCGTGGAGGTCCTGCAGATCAGGGGATACCCTCTAATGGAAAGGGAAACCTGACTTTGAACTCCCTAACCCACGTATAGGAGCGCTGCTACAAGAAACTCTAATGAGAAAGGGAAATTCCTGGGATTACACCAAAAGAGCTAAGGGCACAACAATTAAAGATTATCCCGTCACAACCGCCACCCCTTCTACCTATCCCCGCACTACCCTACTAACCCTGTAGAGACTTCTTTTCCCGTACGCCCCACTTACCTGCTTTTGTTCTTCTTTTTATTTCGTTTCTGGGAAACCTGGGCGGCTGGAACAAGGGGAAGACGGACCCCTCTCAAGGTTGGACCAGACCACATCGGGATCACCGCAAGAGCCCTGCAAGGAAAGGAAAGGGGTCTTGAGTGAATATAACCGGACAAATCTTGTGAAAAGAAACAAGAGATTAAAACAGTCCGCAGTAAACAGCACTCAAATAAATCTGTTATCCCCCTCAATTCTTGCGCCTGTCACATTTTTCCAATATCTCTCTCACTTGGGATAACGAACCCGTCACAGTCCTCTCCTGTCGAAGGTCAGGTATCTAGTGATTGAACAGATAGAAAATGGCGGTGACGTCCGCTGCGGTGCGCATCATCACCGCCAGTGCACCTGTTCATTGGCTCCTGGGACCCATAGGGTCCAATGTTAACCAATGCAGCATTGCGCCACGGTCTACGACCGCCTACCGCGACGGTGTGCAACGCCAGCACAGTTACCCCACAATCCCATTGTCCCAGTTTAGAGGTCAGGCAGCCGCCATTTCAGGGGCCCACATGGCTTAATTTACCTCTGCGTCACACATAGCTAGGCCTACACTCAACACACATACAGGAAGGGTTTCGTGAGTGGTGTAGTCTTGTGTGTAACTGTGGGTACATACCTGGAGGAATTATGACTAATTTGTCGCTGTTGTCCTTCGTAGGGACCGTCAGCTGGGACAGTTGAGAAGATGGCGGAATCCTCCGGTGTACTGACCGCTGGTGGACCTGTTGACAATGGAAGAGCGACATGTCATCGCCACCTACCGGTTTGACTGTGCCACAATCCAGGAACTATGTACCCAGTTGGAGCCAGACCTGATGTCACCAATCCGCCATCCAACTGGAATTCCCCCTGACGTGCAGGCGCTGTCAGTGCTCCATTTCCTTGCTAGTGGGTCTTTTCAGACAACCATGGCCATGGCATCAGGGATGTCCCAGACTATGTTTTCCAATGTGTTGTCCAGAGTGCTGTCTGCCCTGCTGAAACACGTAAGGAGATACATCATTTTCCCTGAGGTGGCAGATTTGCCTACAGTGAAAGGTGACTTCTATGCCCTTGGACATATCCCCAACGTCATAGGTGCCATTGATGGGACCCATGTAGCTCTGGTCCCCCCCCACAGGAGTGAACAGGTGTACAGGAACAGGAAGAGTTATCATTCAATGAATGTCCAGATGGTCTGTTTGGCAGACCAGTACATCTCCCAAGTAAATGCTATGTTCCCTGGCTCAGTGCATGGCGCCTACATCCTGCGGAATAGCAGCATCCCTGATATGATGGGTCAACTCCAGAGGCACCGTGTATGGCTATTAGGAGACTCTGGTTACCCCAACCTGTCCTGGCTATTGACCCCAGTGAGGAATCCCAGGACCAGGACAGAGGAACGCTACAATGAGGCCCATGGGCGGACTAGGAGGGTGATCAAACGCACCTTCGGCCTCCTGAAGGCCAGGTTCAGGTGCCTCCATATGACAGGTGGATCCCTATTCTACTCACCGAAGAAGGTGTGCGACATCATCATCGCCTGCTCCATGCTTCATAATCTGGCTTTGCGACGCCAGGTGCCTTTTCTGCAGGAGGATGACCCAGATGACGGTGTTGTAGCAGCTGTGGAGCCTGTGGAGTCTGTGGACAGTGAAGAGGAGGAAGCTGAGGAAGAAGACAACGACAACAGGGAGTCAGTCATACAGCAATATTTCCAGTGACACTCAGGTGAGAACATTTTCATGTTTGACATTACATTAACTTTCACAGGTCTACCTCTATCCTGTCTGTCGGTTTCAACCACTATTTGGTAACTGAGTTGTACCTTTCGATTACTGTTTCACAGGTGTGGTTACCAACGTGTCATCTGCTTGCATCCTTCAAGTACTTGTGATGTGTGACATGGGTATGTTAGCTTTACAATGGGAAATTCATTATAACACTGTCATTGATGATACACATTTTCAAAATCACAGACTGACTCCAGATAGTTTTGTGTTTCAAGGGTGTTTATTGAAGTGCTAATTATTGGTGGGGGTGGTAAAATGGTGATTGGTGATGGTGGAGGAATGTCCATGGCAGAGTCCAGTCTATTAGTCTCACAGGTGCACTGCCCATCTGGGCATAGGAAGTGGAGCTGGGGCTGTTTAAGTATGGACAGGGTAACAAGGTGGGACAGTGGGGTGACAATCAGGGTGGTCTCATTTCCTGGCTGGGGTCTTGCCATCTTGCTCTGTCCTGTTCCTGGATCTCAGGGACCGCTTGCGTGGTGGTTGTCCGTCTGCAGGGGGTGGGGTGCTGGTGTGGTGGTCCTGTGGCAGGGCGTCCTGTCCACTAGCGCCGGCGGAGGTGGTGGGCAGTTCATCGTCCTGGCTAGTGTCAGGGGCCCCTTGGAGTGCCACAATGTCCCTCAAGGTCTGCTGTATGTCCTTCAGCACCCCTACGATGGTGCCCAGGGCAATGCTGATGGTCCTGAGCTCCTCCCTGAACCCCAAATACTGTTCCTCCTGCAGGCGCAGGGTCTCCTGCAACTTGTCCAGGACCGTTGCCATCGTCTCCTGGGAGTGGTGGTATGCTCCCATGATGGAGGATAGGGCCTCGTGGAGAGTGGGTTCCCTTGGCCTGTCCGCCCCCTGTCGCACAACAGCCCTCCCAGTTCCCCTGTGTTCCTGTGCCTCCGTCCCCTGGACCGTGTGCCCACTACCACTGCTCCCAGGTCTCTGTTGTTGTTGGGGTGGTGGGTTATCCTGGGTTCCCTGTAGTGGTGGACACACGCTGATTGACCTGTCCTGGGTAGGGAGGTTTGGACCCGCTGGGTGGGTGCCAGATTGTTTGGGACTCCCGAGATAGGGGTAGGGATCTCGTTCCCCCTTGTCTGTTCAAATAATACATTGTGGTTGTATTGTCCGTTTGTATTAGGAGAGATTTCCCCTGAATCGATGGAGCAAAAGACTTGAGAGCCAGATGGACCGCTCTGAGCTCCAGCAGATTGATGTGGTACTTCCTTTCGTTGTCGGACCACAGGCCCTGAGCTTGAAGGGGACCTAGATGAGCCCCCCATCACTGAAGAGACGCATCCGTTACCAGAGTATCGGATGGAATTACCTGGTGAAACGGAGCCCCTACTGACAGGTGAGGTCTGTGCATCCACCATTGCAATGACTGACGTGCTGCTATCGGCAGCCGCACTCTGTCCTCCCAGCGACCTGTCCTTTGGCTCCAGTTGTTTTCCAACGCCTCTTGGAGGGGCCTCATATGTAGCCTGGCATTCGGGACAATGAAAATGCATGATGCCATGGAGCCCAGCAGAGATGTCACCTGACGGGCCGTAGGTGCGTTGGTTTTAACAGGTCTTGACACTTTTTCTTTATTGATAATAGTCGTTCCTCCGAAGGATACACTCTTTGGAGCTCTGTGTTTAGTATTGCTCCCAGGTAGTGGAGGTTCTGCGTTGGAATCAAGGTGGACTTTTGGTAGTTGACTTGAAGACCTAGAGACTCGAAAACCTTGAGCACAATGTCCTGATGGGTTCTCGCCTGCTCAGGAGAGGAGGCTTTCAGTAGCCAGTCGTCTAGGTATGGGTAAATGAAGATTTTTTGTTTTCGTAGATGTGCCGCTACCACTGCCACGCATTTTGAGAAAACGCGGGGGGCAGATTTCAGGCCGAATGGCAGCACCTTGAACTGATAGTGCTGTGAGGCTATCTGGAAGCGCAAGAATTTACGATGCTTGGGAACTATCGGGATGTGAAAGTATGCATCCTGCAGGTCGATGGAGCACATCCAGTCTCCCTGATGTAGCTGAGGGAAAATCTGGTGAAGAGCCAGCATCCTGAACTTTTGCCTTCTTATGTACTTGTTCAGAAGCCGTAAGTCCAGAATTGGTCTGAAAACGCCCTCTCGGCCTTTTTTTCGCCACCAGAAAATAACGGGAGTAAACCACCTTCCCTCTGTGCGCGAGTGGAACTTTTTCTATTGCCTTCTTCGTAAAAGGGCGAGAGCCTCTTTGCGCAATAGGCTGACGTGAGACGGATTGTATTTGGCTAGTGGCAAGTGCGGTGGAGGTTGCCTGAAAAGAAGAGAGTAGCCATTCTCGACAATGTTCAGCACCCATTTGTCTTTTGTTATAGCACGCCACTCATGAATAAAGTCTGTGATACTTCCCCCCACCGGAGTTGTGCACAGTGTTAAGGGAAGCGAGTCCTCATTGTTTGGCCGGCGCTTTGGGTGTGGACTGTTGTGGTCTACTTGACCCTCGTTCCCTCGTGGCCTTACGGGACTGAAAAAGCGGGCGTCCTTGCCTCTGCTGTGGCCTCTGGGACCAGTGAGGGGTTTGAACCCTCTGCTAGAAAGGGCGCCTGTCATAAGGCCTATACCTTCGCCTGAAGTCCTTCTTCCTCTCCAGGCTTACTGCCCTCATGGTGTCCACTTCCGTCTTCATGCGCGCCATTTCTTCGTCCAGATGGGTACCAAACAGCGAGTTCCCGTTGAACAGAAGATTTAGGATACTCTGTTGTGCTTCCTGTTTTAATCCAGTCAGTCTCAACCAGGAAGACCTTCTTGCACAGATCCCATGTGCGTACCCATGTGCAGCTAAGTCTGCCCCATCTGCCGCTGCGCTGATGACCTGGTTGGAAACCAGACATCCCTCTTGAAGGATCTCTTGGAAGTCCTGCCTGTCCTCTCTAGGTAACTTTTCTGTGAACCTGTTCAGAGAATCCCACAGTGAACGGTCATATCTGCCTAGGAGTGCAGACGCGCTGGAGACCTTCATCATAGATGCCGCCGTGCCGCATATTTTTCTCCACAGAGAGTCTAGATGTCTGCTCTCCTTGTCCGGTGGGACCGTGGATGATGATGCTACTGAGTGAGTCTTTCGGGCTGCGGCCAATATGACTGAGTCCGGCGGCGGATCCGTTCTGAGAAATAAAGGGTCTTGTTCAGGCGCTTTATATTTTTTCAAAATGCTAGCAGGAGCCGATTTGAGGGTGGCTGGCGCTAAAAAGGTGTCCATGGTTGGTTGCAACAGACCAGGCACTAGCGGCAGTAGCTTTTTCGAAACCGCTCTATGCTGTAGAGTATCAAAAACGACAGATGAGGAGGTTGATGGTTCTGGAACCTCTATATTTAGCTTCTGTGCTCCCCTGACAAGCACCTCATTAAAAGTAGTGATGTCGTCCACCGGTGAAACCCTAGCTGGTGGAGCATCTGTTAAGGTGGGGGAGTAACGTCTGACGGATGACCCTGACGATGACCAAGAAGGCGACCTTCTGTGTCTTGATCGTGACCTA